>NC_067407.1:46892965-49292965 GCF_009764475.1 Pristis pectinata | reverse complement strand
CTAAAACGGCACAGAGAAATAGATGGTTAGGCACATCAAATTCTTTAATGACCAATACCTTATCACAAAGTTCTCTTGAAATATCTAGATGTCTTTGGCAGCAAACTACAGCTTCATCAAAGCGACGCAAAACCTTAAAAGTATTGCCAAGGTTGCCACTAGCCTTAGCTTCCCCTAGTCGATCGCCAATTGTTCTGAAAATTAAGCAAATAATCGGTTAAAACGTAACTGGCAACGCTTTCTGCATTGCACTTGTTCTTAATGCTCGTCTCATCCTTTGAAGCACAGCAGAGTTAATTCAGGGCTGAAAGTTGTGTGATCTTGTAGAAAGAATTTAACTGAAGTTAAAACAAAATGGTTGCATTTATTTCCAAGAGCTTCTTGATCACCTTCTTGGTGGTGAAGATCCAAAAGCTTGTCTAGAACATAAAATATAATTTGTGCACTCTACTATAATTCAATGGCATACAAAAACATCAAAATTTGATCCATTTATTGCCAGAACTCTGTAGTACATTGTCAGGCAATCTATAATCACAAATGCTGAGCTCAAAAAGCATAGATCGAGATAATGGAGGGATTTCAACATCAGAATGAAAATTTTAAAATGAACGTTTCCAAGTGAACCAGCATGGGAGGGGTGGGCAAATGGGACCTGCTGAATTGGGATATGCAGAGCAGGGTTTTGAATATAATACATGCTGTACAACTAACAGAATATGGTCTCGTGTTTTAAAAATACATTTATTCATTCTTGGAGTGCAGGTAAGGTTGATATTTATTACATCACAATTTCTACAACCCCCCCCCCCCCCCCCCCCCCCCCGCGAAGGTGGAGTAACTGCCTTCCTGAATCAGTGAAGTGCCTGTGGTGAGGGTACAACCTAAAATGAATACCATGGGAGAAGTTCCTAGACTTTGACCAAAATATAACGGTATCATATGCCCACATCAATGTGGTCTGACTCGGAAGTGGAAGGTATTCTTATTTAAAATTCAATAGGAACAATCAGATCAGTTAATATCACGGAAAAGCTACTGGAAGCCACTCTCAAGAATATAATTAAAATGTTCACTTAAGTAAGCATAGTCATTGCATAAACACAAGGTTCTTACAAGGCAGTCAGCATGGAAGCTAAATAATGCTCAACTAGTGTTGATCGGGTTATTTAATGAAGAAATTGAAGGAGGTGGGAAGAAAGAATATACTGTGGTGAATTTTGTGTACATGAACATTAAAATATTGGATGTAAAGGGATGAATTTCAAGCCAAATTATAGTTTTTGAAACTATGTAACCTGAAATAAATCCAGTAATCTTTGTATACTTAAGCAGGTAAATATTTATAGGCAGAGTGCTTGCTTACCTTGCAAGAGTCAAGTCATGATGGTGGTACTCCAGAGCTTTAGAGTAATCATGCAAATAAAAATAAGCATTTCCAAGCTGACTGTAGATGGCACTAAGAGTTTTCAGATCCTCTGTTCCAACCTGAACTGCTGCTTCAAAAAATGATACCCCAGCTCGACAGTCACCTGCTTTACAGAGTCGTTCACCTTCTAAGGCTAGCTCCAAGCAGGAAGCTTCCATTCTGCAAAAACATGAGAAAATGAAAGTAATTAATTTTATAATGTAACTACTCAGGAGGTAACAAACAAGGAACATTAAGGAATTCTTGTTGTCTATTTTTAAGAAAAGGACAGGGTTTCAAATGAACAAAGGCCCTTAGAATTGAGGCTGGGGAAATGCAGAGGAGTTACTGATATGTGCACCCTATGATCCTAAAAGAAGCAAATACTGAAATAGTGGATGCGGTACTCATAATTTTCCAAAAATCCTTGGACTCTAGAGAACTACCAAAGTGACACCACTATTCAAAACAGAGAGCCAAAAAGAAAATTAGCCTAACATCTATTGTTTAGAAAAAAACTAGAATCAAGTCATTTAGAAGTAATAGCAGTTTATTTGGAAATCATAATCTAACCAAGCCAAGTCAACATGCCATCATGGAAGGGAAATGGGATAGTACATTCTACCACTAGGGCTCAAACAACCATCCCCCCCACCTTTCAGTAATCCATACTGTTCAGGTCCCGTGGGTGGGGGGGGGGGGGGGGGGAGGGAGGGAAGAAATGCATCGCAATGGGCCTTGGTGTGGGAAAAGGACAAGGTTGTTCGATGTCATGAAATAGCTAGTGGCCTACCTAAGAAAATGCACACAGTTTTTCAAAAATTCTGTAACACGACAATATGCTGTAGAAAGTATTGATCTAATGGCCAATCTCCCTTCTTTGTGGGATAAAGTGAACAGGGACAGTGAATGATGATGGTAAACGGGATCTCTTTAGCAAAATGTTGAAAATGGAATGCAATGCATGAGAAACTACACAGGATTAGCAGGATATGCTGATGTAGGAGGTGCCTATGGTACATTGCCACTGACTGAGACCAGTTAGGGCCATTTTTCTTCTGTGGAAAGTGGAAGAGTTTGAACATACTGAGAATCTAACTAACTTAAACAGAGAGAATGCGATCTAATAGATGGACTATTAATACACTGGAGAAATAGATCTACCACAAGTGCTAGGATCTTCTCTTTATTCCAGATAATAACTGGACAAGGCAGTAAGCTGGAGAAGCAACAAAAAGACGATCAGTACTAATCAGCAGATAGAATTTGTGTACTAAGGGAGGTATGTGTACTCTATGATTGGAAAAACAAGAAGTGTTTGCGTTTCTCAGTCGCTTGGAGAAATGTGTTTCACTTAAATACGAGGTGCTTAAAAACATACAGGCTCAACACAAACCTACTCCCAGCTCCCAAATCAAAATAAGGGAAACAAATTTTAGCCCAAGATAAAAAAGTTGTCTTTAAACCTTTTGGGATGAACCAGATAACTTCCATCTGCAGCTCACCTGGTACCCATAAAGCAATCAAGTTTACAAGATTCAAAACAAAGTTCAATGTCCAAGTTAAATTTTAGTCAATGCTTTGTTTACACATATTTCTGACCAATTCAAAGGGGAAAAAAGTAGGACATTAGTATTTTCAGGTTTTATTTCCTCTTGGTGTAAGAAATGCTTAAGTACTAAAATACTGAAGGCATATATGGCTCAATCAACATTTCAAAGAGATAGTCTGACAAAGTTTATCTACCTTTTTCAACATGCCTGAGATAGTCAGGCATGCTCAAAAATCTGCACCTTTGTTGCACAAATAGATTGGGCTAGATTTAAAATATCACGTTTGCCTAAATCAAGCAGTTACACATAGAAAACAGCAACTATTCCTTTAGCAACAACCAATCCACAAGTCTGAGACATGACTCAGCTGACTCAGATGTTTCTCAGTATCCATCCATATTTTATAAATTCATTAATTTTTTAAAACCAGTCATTTAATAGCACTGTACTTAATTCAGATCCATTTCAGCTACTGGCGTGCAACCCTTTGTACTGAATAAACATGAATAGTTAAACCAGCAAAATTTAGTACCAGTTAAAGACACCAAAAACCAAGGCAACAGAATCAAAGTATTATAAGGTTAGTTCACAAATTTCCAATGAATGATTTACCAATTTGTGGGTTAATGTGCAAGAAAATAAAAGCATACATCTTCAGGGCTATCCTGCTGAGTTCAGTGGGCAATGCAACTGGTAGTTATTGCCCATGGTTTGATAATTATCTACTCTGGTTCAGATTTGCTGACTTTGGGAATGTGTGGCACCCATTTTTTTTTAAATAGTTGGTTGTGTCAGGGGGCACGTCAGAGTGAACCATCCACATGCAACTGTTCATGTAAGAAGCAGGCTGGATGGCTTCCTACAGAAGCTCATCAGGCAGTACAGCCCAAAAAGAGCACTGCCCTCTTTGCTAGCACTCAACCCTGTCTGAAGTTACTGCACCATCAGATATGCTGCTGAAGTCTGTTACTATCATTGGACACTTCCAAATTGAAGTTACACTGTTAAATGAAGAAAGCAAGGCCAGGCAATGCCAAAAACTCCTGCTCTCACTCATGAGCCTGATCTGGGCTTTCACTGAGGTTGTGGAAGGACAGAAATGCTTCAACACACAGCTGGCACAGCTTACACTTGTCCAGATGCATTATTTTCAAGTTGCCGAAAACTTGCTTGATGCTGTGGATGTAAGCGTAGGCGGTGGAGAATACAGGTATTGCCCACAGTCACCATGGGTGATGACACGATTAGTAGGCTTTTTAGAACATAGACAGGCATGGTAGTGTAGCGGTTAGCACAACACTATTACAGCGCCAGCAACCCAGGTTCAATTCCTCCCACATTCCAAAGACGTGCGGGTTAGGAAGTTGTGGGCATGCTATGTTGGCGCCGGAAGCACAGCGACACTTGCAGGCTGTCCCTAGAACACTCTACGCAAAAGATGCATTTTCACCATGTGTTTCAACGTACATGTGACTAATAAAGATATCTTAAGATGTTGTGCCGATCTTGACACCAATTTTTATATTAAATGTCCTCTTCCTGTACATCATCCATATCCCTCCATTCCCTTCACATTCATGTGTCTATCTAAAAGCCTCTTAAACTCCACCAAACTGCCTGCTTCCACTACCACCCCTGGTAACCCATTCTAGTACACACACCACAATCTGTGTAAACAACTTGCCCCTCACATCACCTTTAAACATCCCCCCTATAATCTTAAAAGCATGTCCTCTGGTATTTGACATTTCTACCTTAGGGAAAAGATTCTGACTGTCTACCCTACCTATGCCTCTCATAATTTTAAAAACCCCTATAAGGTCTCCTCTCAGCCTGCGACATTTTAGGGAGAACAACCCAAGTTTGTCCAACCTTTCTAATATACGCTCATACCCTCTAACCCAGACAGCTGACCCTCTTCTGCACCCTTTCCACAGTCTCCACATCCTTCTTATAATGAGGTGACCAGAACTGCACACAATACTCCAAGTGCAGTCTGACTAAAGTTTTATACAGCTTTAGCACGACTTCCTTACTATTATACTCAACATCCCTACAAATGAAGGCAAGCATGCAATATGCTTTCTTTACCACCTTATCCACTTGCAGAGCCACTTTCAGTAAACAATGGACCTGGACCCCAAGATCCCTCTGTACTTCAATGCTATTAAGGGCCCTACCATTAACTGTATACTTTCTCCTTTCATTTGACCTCAAAGTGTAACACCTCATACTTGCCCAGATTAAACTCCATCTGCCACTTCTCTGCCTGTATCTGTAGCTGATCTATAATCTGCTGTATTCTTTAATAGTCCTTTACACACTCCACAACTCCACCAATCTTGGTGTCATCTGTAAACTTGCTAATCCACCCATCTACATTTTCATCCAAATCATATATGTGTGTATATGTACAAACAACAGAGGTCCCAGCACCAATCCTTGTGGAGCACCAGTGGTCACGGACCACCAGCCAAAATAACAGCCTTCCATCCCTACTCTGTCTTCAATGGGCAAGTTAGTTCCAAATCCAAACTTGCAATTCACCCTGAATCCCATGCATCATTATCTTCTGAATCAATCTACCATGAGGGACCTTGTGAAATGCCTTACTAAAGTCCATGTAGATAACACCCACAGCCTTACCCTAATCAAGCTCGTTTGTCGCCTCCTCAAAAAAACTCAGTCAAGTTTGTAAGGCATGACCTGTCCTGCACAAAGCCATGCTGACTGTCCCTACCCAGGTCATGCCTTTCCAAACATGCATAAATCCTATCCCTCAGTATCCTCTCCAATAGCTTCCCTACCACTGATATGAGGCTCACTGGCCTAAAATTACCTGGATTATCCCTATTTCCCTTCTTGAACAAAGGCACAGCATTTGCTACTCTCCAGTCCTCTAGGACCTCGCCTTTTGCTAGTGAGGATACAAAGATCTTGTTGAAGCCCCAGCAATCTCCTCACTTGCTTCTTCAATATTCTGGGATATGCCATCAGGCCCTGGGGACTTATCCACCTTAATGTTTTTCAGAAGACCCAGCACTACCTCCGCCTTAATCTCAAAATGTCCTAGCACATTAGCATGCCCCATTCTGCTTTCTCTGTCCTCCAAACCCTTCTCCTTGATAAATACCGACACAAAGTACTCATTTAGAATCTCAGCCACTTGTCTGACTCCAAGCACAAGTTATCCTCTTTTTCTTAATACAAGTATAAAATGCCTAGGGATTCCCCTTGATCCTGCTCACCAAGGGCATTTCATGGCCCCTTTTGACCTTCCTAATCACTTGCTTGAGCACTTTCCTGCTACCTTATTATTCCCACAAGGACCCAGTCTGATTTTAGCTTCCGAAAGCCATACGTATGCTTACTTTTTCTTCCTGACTAAATTTAGGATCACTCGGGTCAGAGGTTCCCTTACCTTACCATCCCTGTCCTTGCTCCGTACCGGAACATGCTGATCCTGAACTCTGATCAGCTGGTCTTTAAACAACTCCCACGTGTCAGACATAGACTTGTCCAACAGCAGCTGCTCCCAATCAACACCCCTTAGCTCCCGTCTCATCCTGTTGTAATTTACCCTCCCAAATTTAGTACCTTCCCGCAAGATCCAATTTTATTCTTACAACTACCTTAAAACATAATGAGTGCGGTCACTATTCCCAAAATGTTCACTCACTATCAGGTCTGTCACCTGGCCTAGCTCATTTCCCAAAACTAGGTCCAGTATGTTCTCTCCTTTAGTTGGACTCCCCACATACAGTTTCAAGAACCCCTCTTGGATGCAGAAATCCTGCCCCATCTAAGCTTCTTGTACTGTGGAAGTTCCACTCAATACTGGGGAAGATAAAGTCCCCCACTATGATAACCCTGCTGTTTCTGCACCTTTCCGTAATGTCTACATATCTGTTCCTTGACCCCTCGGTGGCTAATGGTGTGCCTATGGTACAATCCCATCAATGTAATTGCACCTTTATTTCTGAGCTCCACCCAATTTGCTTCTGTGGATGACCCCTCCAGTGTGTCCCCTGTGAGTACTACTGTGACATTCTCCCTTATCAGTAGTGCAACCCCTTCACTTCTTTTACTCCCATCACGCCTGAAACAACGAAACGCAGGAACATTGAGCTGCCAGTCCTGTTCCCTCATGCAACCAGATTTCTGTAACGGCAACATCATAATTCCTTCTACTGATCCAGGCTCTAAGTTCATTCTCCTTATCCATAATACTCCTAGCATTGAAATAAACACATTTCAGCCCATCAGTCCCATCATGTTTATTAGCCTGCTCCTTAGCTGTCCGTCCGCTCAGTCTTACTTGTCATATCATTTTTCTTGCCCTCAACCCTACCACCTGTTGTCCTGCTGCTGTGGTTCCCATCCCCTTGCCACTCTAGTTTAAACGCTTCCGAGTAGCACTAACAAACCTCCCAGTGAGGATATTGGTTCCTCTCCAGTTCAGATGCAAACAGGTTTGTTTGTACAGGTTTTCTGGCATTATCCGTGTTTGCTCTCCAATACCCTGGATATCAAGAATCAACTGTACACACGACTGCATTCTGAGAAAACAGTCCGTATCATGATTTTCCAGAATGTGAAGCCACATCATCCGCACATGCATCAAGAAAAGTGAGTTGCAAAAAAAAAATCTTGTATTTATTTACTTTTGTTTTCCCACATAAATTCCATGAGAATGAATTTCATTTTGTATCTCAAATATTTGGGTAGCAATTCTCTATGGGCTAATGTACATTACCAAAATAGCGTAACAAGGGGATGGGGATCACCTGTATATATTTTTCTAACTGTTTATTAATATTTGCTTCAAAAGCTGAAGTGTCTAACTCAATCATGAATTCTACTAAAATTAAGGTAATTTCTGTCTTTTGAGCTTGCAGACTGCATGTTTGAATGCTTGAGAAACTTTTCAAACAAAAACCACCAATCCTCAAAATTCTACATTTGATCACAGAAGTTTAAAGTTCAGGCCTAGAAGCAGAAACCTGCATATATTTTCACTAGATGGTGAATAAAATAATTTTAAAATACAGTCTGCAATAAAACAAACTGCATTTACTAAAATTACTCTTTTAATACAGCAGCCATATATTTTTCTCTATAGTAATCACTTCACACAATTCCTTCAGATCAGCCCTACAAATTAAAGTTCAACATGATTCCTGCTGTTATCTTGCCATTGCAAGTACTACTACAAATTATTTTCTACTCAGAATGAGCTGGACTAAATAAAGTTGAACATAATTCTTCCTGAAAGCTTGGCAAGTATTCACTGAAGGTAAACTGAACTACTAGACAACTGAAATGGAAATGAGAGCTCTTCAGACCCATAGCATTGCGATAGCCATATTTCACAAACATCCTCCTAGCTCACAAAGAAAGAAACTTTCTACTTCAAGCAATGCTTCTATAAAAACAGATCCCTTGCTAAGAGAAAAGCTCCCAATTGTCATCTGAGATTTAGCAATGGAACTGAAGCATGACTAAGGCAAAGGGGAGGCCCTTGGGTGACCCTGTTCGACGGCGAAAGGAGTTTAGCAAGTGCAACCAGAAGTGCCCCACTCAGGATGATGCAACTGGCCCTGCAACAGCGGTTGAACTCCCTGCAGGAGCCACAGTAAAGGTAGTTTATATATAAAAATGTTCCTCATTTACTAACCAAAAATCTGGTAATATTCATTTCAGTATACTTCCACTGGAAACCGTTCATGAACTGTTCTAACCATTTGAAAATTCATTATTTGACCTGATGAACATTTTTTTATTTCCTGAATTCTTTTAACAGTTGCACAATCCAACAAACGGATCAGGAAAAAAAACTTCAAAGAAAAACTGAAAAGGAAAAAAAAAGTGTTCCAAGAAGTCTCTAGAAATTTGCAGAATCAAGTTTGGCCTATCCAGAATTGCAACAGCTTGCCTTACTAATTTGCTGCCACTGCATCTGAGGCAAGAAGGAGATTCTCTTATTTTCAACCTACCAGTGGTAACTCATGCCACAGAGTGGAATATTGAATTGCACAGGAAGGGTAGTGGGAATCTAGACAACTCCTATTTTGTGAACCACAGCTTCAGGCAATACGATGCCTCCTAGAGAGAAGCACAGATTCAAAGCTACCAGACTTTCAAGGTTTCAAGTTAACTAGGCTTTACATCCATCAAGAAAGCTGGGCATCCACTTTCCATTTCAAACTACAGAGCAACACAGACTGCTAGCTCCCCTGTACAATCAGATGGCCCTCTGACAAGGGATAGCATGTTGACTAGTTGAGGATTCCACTCCAGACAAACTCCTTTCAAGAACCTTGAGTCTAATTAACAGAATCCCACAATACTGACTTCAGAAATTATGGCAGGAAGGGCTATACATATTTAGAATCACCATCATTTCCTCATGATATTGCCCATCCCCAACAAGACAAGTAATCCACTGCTACTTTTGCAGTATCAGAGAATCTGCACACATAGATAGTTCCCTTCTCTTGTTATGGGAGAATACAGTCGACTCCATCAGCACTTCTCCAAAACCGCATGACACTAATATAAAAGTGACTCAAAAGGCCAACATTTCAGAATTATGACTGGATGCACCTGGTCTAAAATGGGACACAAGCAAGCAATCAAAACTGATGAATTTGTTGAAGTTTTGGAACTTCATTGCCACCCATGTCACAATAGATTCCTAATTACTCCTGTTAATATCATAGGCAAAAAGCATATGGGAAGGTTTATTACAGTGGAATTCAATTTTACACCACTCATTTTTGCTTTGAAAGAGAGTAAACTAATGTAATTTGTAGTGTCTTTGAAAAGCAATGCTATAATTAGTGACATACAAAAAATGCAGCATTTAATTTTAATGCTGGGTTAAAAATATCAAATTAATGTTAATGTTTTTTGCACACTTGTACTGCGAAAGCACTTAAGAGTTTGCTTGGTAAAAAAAGCTCTAACCTTTTTAAACTTGTGTGCAAAAATTAAACAATCTTCTTTTACTCTACTGAGGAATAGAAATTACAACAATAATTTCTTTGCCAGGGAGAACAAAAAAGTCTGGAGAAATTAACTGGTGCCTTAATCTGCCACAATATTACATGCAGAACATCAAGAGGAAATGATCTTTAGATGAAATAGACTTAGAAAAAGGTAGGTTTATTGGAACATTTGGTTCACATAGAAGTGTTATGATGGAAATAAAGTAAATGGCAAATAGTGTGAATACTGCAAATATGAAATAAAAGCAAAAAAAATGTTGGAAGGCTGGCATAAATTTGTCACATTGAAATTATACTCGTCATTCACAGGTAATTATAGAATCCCTGTATAGATCATTATTATAGTGGAAAAATGAAAATAAAAATTTATACTGGAAATGGCTGACAACAGTAGGAAAATCTGGAGGTAATCAGCTAAACTGGCAAGTAAGTATGGACAGTGGCATCACCCTCCAAACAGGGAACTGATTACCATTGTTAGTCACCATTAAATATACTTCATAACTGTGAGATCCCATCTCCACATGGTTTCTCCTAGACAACAACTTTTGCCAACTGTGAACATTTTAGAAA
The DNA here is from genome assembly GCF_009764475.1 of Pristis pectinata. NCBI lineage: Eukaryota > Metazoa > Chordata > Chondrichthyes > Rhinopristiformes > Pristidae > Pristis > Pristis pectinata. The sequence goes on along the minus strand of NC_067407.1, from coordinate 49,282,421 downwards.
TTGCTGGGCTCTGGTGATGAACAGTCTGGTGGTAAGAAAAATGCTTGTGGGTATTCTCCCCTGTGGAACACTCATACCTGGGAGGAGTTGCTACCAGGAAATTAATGACCCTGCTGACTTATCCACAGAGACTTCTTGCAATAAATGCAGATACTGTGGGCAGGCCATCTTAAGCCCAACTAGGCTGCCTATAACCTCAGAAACTCAAACGATGGAGGGTGGCTTCATTTTAACAAAAAGATTTTTAGTTCCCAGGGTTGTTCAGGAGCCTCCATCTTGCAGGTGTTGAGGCGTTAGGATACATGTGGAGAGGTCAACTCTAGTAGACCTCGACTCCTTTAATTCCAATTGTGGAATTTCTTTTGGTCAGCCCTCTGATAGTTTTAATCAAAGATTTTAAAATCTTAAAAACATCAATTTTAGATTGTAAAGGAATCAGGTCCTTTCATTTTGTATACAGTGCTATATTTCCATCTAAGATTGGCTTAGGTCAGCACGATCATCGCAAGCACTCCACATTAGAAAATTCCAAAAGATCAGAAAAATATGGATTCTTGCAAGAGGGACAGCTTTGTTAATAAGGGAGACTTCTGTCCATTTGGACAGAAAAAGCAGATAGTCTCCCTCACTTAACTTTTAAATTTGAAGCAAAAAATATTAATGTTCTTATGGCCAGAGAGTTGGGCACCAAAACAAATAAACTGGCCTCAGACAAGTACTGCAGGAAAGTGGGCGGCCCTTGAAGATAGACCAGCTTCTTTGGAGGAGGTTGAGGTAGATGTGGATAAGACAGGTGTTAGTGATAAGTCGGTACCATTGCTCTAGTCAACAAGGATGTAGTTGAGGTTGTAAAGGATGTTGTCAGCTCTGATAGGGCAGCCATGGGTGATAGATGTAACTTTCAGGATGGTTTTATTGATGATTGTTTTGTTGTGGTTTCAAATAGCAGTGACAAAATTTCTGTCACCCAGCTATTAATCAAGGTTGATGTTTTATATAGCAATAAGGATATGGGTAGTAAGAAGAAACATGAAATTTTACTGTTCAGGGTTATAGATTTATTAATTAAAACACAAATGTAGGGGAACCAAAAGAACATCAGCACTGTAGAGACACCAGCTTTTTAACTCCAGTGCAAGAAAGAAGGGAGAATTTATGTCAGTGAAAAAAATAACTAGTTTATGGGCAGAACAACTTATGTAGTTTGCTTTTCAGCCATTGATGTTTTACAACCCCTTCAAATCTCATTTTGCAGTTTTGAAATAATAAAGCTGATTCCACAAAGTTTAGCCCCTTGGGTACTTGGACTAACAACTATAATCTTTTAAATAATATTTGTGTTTGAGATTTTTGATGCTCTTAATAGTTTTAGAAAGGATACTGCTGTTGGCCTGGACAGCGTGGTTTTAAGTGTGATTATTAATATGGGTATCAATATTTTAAAATGTTTCTATTCCTCTTGGGTAAAGTGCAGCAAATATTAAGAATAGTTGCACAGATCTTATTCCAAAAATCAGCCAACCCAATTGAATTGAAAAACATTGATAACTGGAGGTCTATCACTATTGGCTCTACATTACTCCAGGTGTTCAGTAAAATCTTGGCTGGGCAATTGGCTAAAGCATTTGCCCTAAAATGTCCAGAAGGGATTTTTAGCAGCAGCTCTCAGTGTTATCAAAATATCTTGATTATGAATAATCCATTAGCAGGGTTCAAAAGGAATAGAATAATTTAATAGAGGTGTTTATAGATCCTGCAAGGCCTTTGAATCTGTAGGCTATAAGCTTATTAAGGCTTTTGGCTGCATGGGAGTCAATGCCCATTTTGTAAATCTAATTCCAGACTTTCATTCTAACCTGTCCACTTTTATTGACACTGGCAAGGCCAAAACAAAACTATCCCTATCATGAGGGCATTTAATCAGAGCTATCCTCTCCCCCCACCCCCCATCTTATTTAATGAAGTAATGGACATTGTGTTCTCTTAATAGAGAAGTTGCAGTTTTATCTAAAAGACTGTAATATGTAGTCTACCACTCTGGCTTTTGCTGATAGCATTGTCCTTTAGTGTTTGTCAAAAAGGGGACTGTGGCACAACTGGTAGAGCTGCTGCCTTTCAGAGCCAGAGACCCAGATTCAATCCTGACACCAGATGCTGTCTGTGTGGAGTTTGCACATTCTCCCTGTGACCACATGAGTTTCTGCCAGGTGATCTGGTTCCCTTCCACATCCCAAAGAAAAGTAGGATATTTGCCCACTGTAGAGAGCAAAAGAGTGTCTGTGTAAGTAAAAATGGGTGGCTGATGGTCAGTGAGGACTCCATGGGGCAAAGAGCCCACTTATGTGCTGCATCTATGTCAACAAACTTTATTGAAAAACTTATTTCAATAAAACTGCAGATTTTTGTGTTTTAAAAATGTTGCCCAAGAACAAAACCTACATTTTTAATTCCATTAAATGATCTATAAACAGTAGCAATTTAAAATTTATTGAGCAGAGATTTTTGAAAAATATTTAGATGCCTGCATCAACCCATAGCTAGGCTGCATGAGCAATGATTAAGTAGGTAAATTAGAGTGCTTGCCATACAATTTGTTAAAAAGCTGGATAAAAAAAATTCTAAACTGGTCTGTGCTTTAAATTTTTCGTGATTCCTAGAATTCATTATTCCTTAATTCTTAATGAACAATTCCAAAATATTTTAAAATTTCTAATAGTTTTATCTAACTTCATTATGTTAAAACCTATCTTACACCTTCTTCATTGCATTAACAACAGTTTTATATTCTAGTCTTAAGGACAGCAGTCTTGGCCTTCCAAATTTGGAAGTCAAGATTACTTTATTAAGAAATTAATGTCTTCTTTTCTTTTAAAAGAAAAGGCCACAGATGGCCTCATCTTCAGTTTGCAGTTTTCAATCTAGAGGAATCCATTGCAAAATTCAAGAACTTTAACCGTCCAAGAGCCAACATTAATGATGATGCATCTAATATGGAGGATGCTCCAATAGTTGTTCCAGCAGGGAAAGGCCATTATATAAGCTCCAACAACTGGTGTAACAAGGAATTCTACACCCAAGCCCAGTTGCCCCATCAAGAAATGGATGTTAGCTGTATTAAAACTACTAGTCTTCAAAAGTCAGATTAAAAGATTGTGTTCCTTTTTAAGCCTACCCCATCAAAACAATTTAGCAAGATTTGCAGAAGAGTGTCATTGAAATCTTGGGGCAATAAGCAAAAGGTAAATGTTGGATGAACTCAGCAGGTCAAGCAGCATCCATGGAGGCAAGTGGATGTTCAACATCGAGTCCTTTTGCCTCCATAGATGCTGCTTAATGACTGAGTTCTTTCAACCTCGGGGTATGTTTCTGGGCGCTGCCTTGGTGTCAACAAAAATACCAGGATCAAAAGGATATAATCGTGTGTTGGAGATTTTATTACATAAAGGCCACCCAAGCTGGATAGTCTGTTTAGACAGCATGGATCCCCAATGCCATTTTTAACAAGAAAGACTCTGCCACCGTCAAAGTGTCTGTAAGATTCAAAGGTAATTCTGGATCTTTGGGGGAGGCCAGTAATTGAGAAATTGGTGAAGTACACTTATTTGCTCAGGGCTATAAAGGAGAATGGTCATGTCAAATCAGTGAGTTTCTTTGGTTTTGTTATTGGCACAAGAGGGATAGGGTTCCTGGACAGCAACTAGGGAGATTTCTCGGGATTACCAAATTCAAAGGTTTTGCTGTATATGTTTTGATCTCAATTGTACCCAACAGAGCAGGGTTTTTTATGGATTACTAAATTGTGTTTTATATTTGCTTTAAATTTTGTAATAAAAATTTAGTTTTTAGTGTTAAAAAGATAAATCAAGTGATCAAATAAAGATAACTTTATACTGAGTGGTCTTATCCCTGGCTCCTGGTCACCAATGGTCGTCTCTCCTCTTTGGTGTTTTTATTTTTTTTACTTTTTAAAAACACTATTACCAGCTAATCATGTCGCTGGTAGTTCTAGAAGATTAGCTACTCTGAAATTCAAAAGAGATAGAAATGTGTCTGCTATATTTCTGATTAACTGAAGGAAGATACAACAGGTCCTGAAAAAAATGAAAATTAATAAGATCCATTCAATGAATACTTTGTTTTATCTTCTAAAGGAACCACTATGAAGAACTTTAACATCTCAGGGAAATAAGAGTAAAATATAAATAATGGCAAGAAAATACAAGAATAAGGTGGGGGGGAAGTCAAATCAAAGACACGGTTTATTTAACTGTGAGAGTTATATTAGCACACTTATTATACAAGATAAAGGATTCCGTTTAAAGTGTTTTTAAGAACACAACCAAATCAAAAATGTTATTGCATCAAAGTAATAAATCAACTTTAATATGAACATATTTAAAAAACAATTCACTCCTCAAACCCTCAAAAATGAAATTAAACCTACCTGTAACGGACGTGATAAGGGTGTTCACGCAGGTTAACCAAAATATCATTTGCATCCATTCAGCTGCTTAATGTAAGGGTACTCCGCATATCCACCGTAGGCTCAGCCAGAATACCAATACCACTTAATGTCATAAAATTTAATTAAGCAATTAAAATACAGGCTTCACAAGTGTGACATTATTGGACTGTTGGCTATGTATCAAGTTTAGTTTCATTGTTTTCTCTCCAAGTTACACAAAAAAAATTTGGATCACAAAACATGCCCCAATTTCTTGTAACGATGGACCTTTCAATTCTTCAACTGTAATCTGCAAAAGGAACAAAGAACCAAAAGTCTGTAAAAACTACAATCATTTATGTGCATCAATATTAGTGACTGCCACCAGATAAAAGGCAATGGTGACTACAATGAAAATAGCAAAAAAAAAAACTTTATGTAACAATAGAAATTCTGCCAAAAAATGCAAATAGCACAGAAAACATTGAGGAACAGATATGCAGGCAGATTAGGGAAAGGTGTAAAATTAATAGGGCTGTTGTCGTGGGAGACTTCAACTTCCTGAATATAAACTGGGACCTCCTTAGTGGAAGAGGTTTAGATGGGGCAGAATTTGTTAGGTGCATCCAGGAGGGTTTCTTAAATCAATACGTAGATAGTCCAAGAAGAGGGCCCCTACTGGACCTGGTGTTGGGTGATGAGCCTGGCTAGATAATCGACCTTTCAGTGGAAGAACAGTTGGGGAACATGACCACAACTCCTTAAGTTTTAAGATAGCTATAGATAAGGATAAGTATGGACCTTGCAAGAGAGTATTAAATCGGAGCAGGGCAAATTACGAGAGCATTAGGCAGGATCTAGGGAGAATTAATTGGGAACAGCTGTTTTTGGGCAAGTCCAGATCTGACATGTGGAAGGTTCTTAAAGACCAACTGCACAGAGTACAGGACAGGTATGTTCCAATACGGAAGGACAAGGATGGCAAGATAAGAGAACCTTGGATGCTGAGAGAAGTGATGAATTTAGTCAAGAAATAAAAGTATGTCAAAGCTTAAGAAGTTAGGATCAAACAGAGCACTTACAGATTATAAAGAAGCTAGAAAGGAACTCAAGAAGGGAATTAGGAAAGCCAGGAGGGGCCATAAAAAGTCCTTGGCAAGTAGGATTAAAGAGAATCCCAAGGATTTCTATACATATATCGAGAAAAAGAGGATAACTAGGGACAGGGTAGGACCACTCAAGGACAAAGGAGGGAACATGTGCTTGGAAGCAGAGGATGTGGATGAGGTCCTTAAAAAGTACTTTGCATCAGTATTGACCAAGGAGAAGGAATGTGGAGGATAGAGCAATCAGTGTGGAGCATGCTAATATGCTAGGGCATTTGAAGATAAAGGAGGAGGTAGTGTTGGATCTCTTAAAGAGCATTAAGGTGGACAAGTCCCTAGGGCCTGATGGGATATACCCCAGGTTATTGGAAGGCAAGAGATGAGATTGCTGTGACTTTTAACAATATCTTTGTGTCCTCTCTAGCCACAGGCGAGGTCCTGGAGGACTGGGAGTCAATGTTGTCCCATTATTCAAGAAGGGAAACTGGGATAATCCTGGTAACTATAGACCGGTGAGTCTCACTTCGGTGGTAGGGAAGTTACTGGAGAGAATTCTTAGGGATAGGATTTATGAGCATTTGGAAAACCATAGCCTAATTAGGAACAGTCAACATGGCTTTGTGTATGGCAAGTCATGCCTTACTAACTTGACTGAGTTTTTGACGAGGTGATGAGGGTGAACGATGAAGGTAGAACTGTGGATGTTGTCTTCGTGGATTTTAGTAAGGTGCTTGGCAAAGTCCCTCATGAGAGGCTCACCCAGAAGATCAAGATGCATGGGATCCACTGTGAATTGGCTGTTTGGATTCAGAACTGGCTTGCCCATAGAAGACAGAGGGTCATGGTCGATGGGACTTATTCTAGCTGGATGTCTGTGACTAGTGGTGTTCCTCAGGGATCCGTACTGGGACCTCTGCTATTTGTGATGTATATAAGTGACTTGGATGAAAATCTACATGGCTGGTAGTAAGTTTGCAGATGATACGAAGATTGGTGGTGTTGTGGATAGCACAGAAGACTGGCAAAGGACACAGCAGGATATGGATCAGTTGCAGATATGGGCGAATAAATGGCAGGTGGAGTTCAACCTGGACAAATGTGAAGTGTTGCACCTTGGGAGATCAGATGTAAAGAGACAGTTCACTGTTAATGGCAAGACCCTTAACAGTGTTGATGAGCAGAGGGATCTTGGGGTCCAAGTTCATAGCTCCTTGAAAGTGGCTACACAGGTTGATGGGGTGGTAAAGGCGGCATATGGCATGCTTGCCTTCATTAGTCGAGGCATTGAGTTCAAGAGTCAGGAAGTTATGCTGCAGCTTTATAAAACTTTAGTTAGGCTGCATCTGGAGTATTGCATTCAGTTCTGGTTGCTCCATTATAGGAAGGATGTCGAGGCTTTGGAGAGCACCCAGAAGAGATTTAACAAGATGCTGCCTAGATTAGAGGGCATGTGCTTTGAGGATAAGTTGGGCAAACTTGGGTTGTTCTCTCTGGAGCAGCAGAGGAGACATCGGATAGAGGTTTATAAGATTGAGAGGGATAGATAGGGTAGACAGCCAGTATCTTTTCCACAGGGTTGAGATGTCTAATACCAGAGGGTATGCATTTAAAGGTGATAGGGGCAAGTTCAAAAGGAGATGTGCAGGGCAAGTTGTTTTCAAAAAAAACAAAAATGGTGGGTGCCTGGAATGCACTGCCTGGTGTGGTGGTGGAGGCTGAAGGGCCTGTTCCTGTGCTGTACTGTTCTATGTTCTAATACATTTAGATTACTGAAAAGCCACACCCCAACTCTAGAATTTTATTCTTCTTTAATTACAGATGTCCTAATGAAATTCAATTGCTCATTCATATGCACAATGACATGGCATAGATATATAGCTTTGAATTTCATTCAAGTACATTAACAGTCATTAGAATGAACACTTTTAAGAGGTCAAGGTGGATTTCAATAAGTGGTAATTAGAATTGTCATAGTAGAGGTACCTAGTCTTGATAAACAACAAGTATTTATAAAGAAATAGTGTGGAAAATATCAAATCAGGCATTTTTGTTTTCAAGTTAAACCTGACCTCAGCACAACTTAAAAGGCCTATTCATGATGACAAGTTATCTTCAAACAGAAATTATTCAAAAAACATTATCTGCAACAGTGGGTCACCAATCAAAAGGCTCCAACCCATCTAGTATTTTGTGCACAGGCCCATAGTCACTTCTTAAGGTTGTGAAGAATATCCTAGATGAGTGAACGGTCCATGTCACAGAAAGACAGTTTTGAGGTTCCAACTTATAACAAAGGAAGTGAAGTTTGCTGGACCTCTGGGCACAAAAAAGTGGGACCAGAGAAAGCTTAGATGTTGAACCTCTGGTTGTAGAATGAACCTAGTAATGTTTAATAATTACATACTGCTGCAACAGGATGGAAATGTTCAGAAGGCAACCTCACAAAAAGATGCATACTAACTTCCTTCCCAAGGTGGGCAGGAAAGATGCTTATGCAAAATGAAGGATAGAAATGTCCAGATACATGTTTGTGGTATAGAACCATCCCTTTGTTAACATTGGCTTTCATGAATATGGAACCATTGTAGCAGAGAGCCACCATGCATATTGGATATCATTTTCTACCACCAATTTTAATAATGAGAAAACTCACAGCATTGCATGACTAAGATCATAGGTAAAATGGTTTATTATTGTCACATGTACCAAGGAACATTGAAAAACTGTTTTGCATACCATCCATACAGATCACTTCATCATATCAGTGCATTGAGGTAGTACAAGGGAAAACAGTAACAGAATGCAAAATAAAGCGTTACAGTTAAAGAGTGGCATGGTAGCGTAGCTGTTAGTGCAACGCTATTGCAGCGCCAGCGATCAGGGTTCGATTCCCGTTGCTGTCTGTAAGGAGTTGTACTTTCTCCAGTGTCTGCATGGGTTTCCTCTGGGTGCTCCGGTTTCCTCCCACACTTTCAAAGGACATACGGGTAGGTTAATATGGGGTGTTTAAAATGGGCATGCGTGGTCTCATTGGGCCGGAAGGGCTGTTACCACGCTGTAAATAAAATTTAAAAAGAGTGCAGCGCAGGTGGGACAATAAGTGCAAGGTCTAATGAGGTTAGACTGAGAGATCAAGAGAACATTCATTGTACTAGGGGGATCATTCAATAGTCTTTATAACAGCAAGATAGAAGCTGTCCTTGAGCCTGGTGTACAGGCTTTTGTATCTTCTGCCGATATGAGGGGGGAGAAGAGAGAATATCCAGAGTGGGTGGGGTCTTTGATTATGTGATTGCTTTACAGAGGCAGCAAGAAGTACAGACAGAGTCCATGGAGGGGAGGCTGGTTTCCATGATGTGCTGAGCCGTGTCCACAGCTCTCTGCAGTTTCTTGTGGTCTCGAGCAGAGCAGTTGCCATGCCAAGCTGTTATGTATCTGGATAGGATGCCATCTATGGTGCATCTACAAAAATTGGTGAGGGTCAAAGGGGACATGCCAAATTTCTTTTGCCTCCCGAGGAGGGAGGCACTGGTGTGCTTTCTTGGCCATAGTGTCTACATGGTTGGACCAGGACAGACTATTGGTGATGTTCACTCCTAGGAACTTGAACCCTCTTGACCTCAGCACCCTTCCTGAAGACTTCTAATTTGATACAGATAAATGTTTTGTTTAAAAGGTGTAGGTTTTGAAATTTTATGTTTTCCAAAAGAGCATTTTTTTTTTAAATAGGCAGGAGCTCAGTACTTAAATGGTGATCAATCTGTCCAATTTTAGCAATTGCATTTTAAGGAATAGCAAATTCAACCAAAAATATGTTCAGTGCTTCCCCCCTCCCCCAATCCTGAACAGTAAAATAAGTTATTGAACAAGCACAAACCAAAACAGCAGATAAAATTAACTTACCAAAACAAAGATAGCAACTACTTCCTCATGGCAGTCATGTAGTGTTCTTCCAATTGTGAAATTTTCTTCTCTTCACCGACTACTGTGTTGTCTGCAGAATGTAGAATGAAATAAATCATGCAAACACGTGTGTAGACAACTGCACAAATTGTTTCTAACTTTATCTGCAAAGTAACAATTTGCTAGCATGCATTACAGGCCACCCCTGTTGCTTGGGGAGGGGAGAGTTTAAGGGTTGTGTTCCTAGAAAACTGGCCATGACAAGATTTTCTGTAATATGCCAAGATGCAGGCATCAAGAAATGCAAGTTGAAAGAAGTGTTGATTCATTTACCTTCTCCCCCCACACAAATTCTGAGAGAGTGAATTTTACTCTACATCTCAAATTTTTTGCATAGCAATTTAAGACTTCTACCAGGGCAAATTTCCATACCCAAACAGCTATGACACAGGGGGTCACCTGTATTTCATTTTTGCCAAGTACTTAAGGATGCTCTAAAGTAAAGTAGTTCAATACATCACCAAACCTTGTGACAGTTTAGAAATGTACAACAAATTTCAAAGTAGTTTTCAAATTATGCATTTTAGTATCCTCAATCTTTGCAAATTTGGTTATTTTTAATACTGCCCCAGTAGTTCTGAACTGCAATGTGCAATTTAAAAATGACTCTTCATTTATTAGAACAATTTAAACTAGCATATCACCCTTATTTGTGCGTTGTTTGGCAATTCAAACTGACAGGATAAGACAGAAGAGGCACTTAAGTGATATCTTAAAAGCAAGTGCTCCAAATATTTGCTTAAATGATTTAAAAAAAAAGGATAATTAACTTTCAGTACAACAGAAAACCAGGCATCTTATCTCAAGAGTTAAAGAAAAATAATCTACCCACTGTACATCAGCACTTAGCAGAAAATGTAACCACCTTTGTAAGCAACTGTGTTAGGGATAGCTGTCAGTCAGATTAAAAGCAGTATTATGAAAAAGGTAGAAATCTATTTTTAAGAAGTATGAGGAGAAATGGATTGCAATCACAAATCAGGGCAGGCATTGATGTTCATGAATTCAACTGGTTATCATTTGCTACATCAGTTTCACACATTAATTTGTAAACTATGCCCAAAAGATGCATCTCTAAATGTGGCCTCATTTCATAATAACTTCCATCTCATATTAATTTCCAGAGTCTAATTCATTTTATACAAAATTATTGTTTTTTTTTTAAAAACCTCTGTCACAGATCTCTCTTTTTCTGTCCTGCTCTTCAAAAAGCCTTAAATTCCCTTTTCTCTCCCCACCCCACCCCCAACTCCTCTGTTAGGTCTCCATCCTCCTTTTACCCCTTACCTTTACCCCATCAGCAGGGGGGAGGGGTAGGAGGGTTGTTTGGATTCAGACCCTGGATCAGAAGGAGCTTCTAAATCAGATGGAATTAAGGCAAGTTTTTTGTTTAAAGAAAGAAGACAATGTTTAGATGTAGTAATTTAGAAAGGAAATTTCTGCTTTTGTAGACTTACTAAAGACAAATGTAGCCAACTAGCAAAATTCCAAAATCTCAACTGCCTACAACACATGTAAACAATGGAAAATAGTTCTATCATTGACTGTATTCTAGATCAGATATGACATGGGATTAGTCAGCACAATCTGGCCAGCTCTGATGGAGACACAGAATAAGTTACACAGAACTGTAGAAGTTAAGGCGGCTGCAAAGTGCCCAGATGGAAGACTAGGTATTGTTCCTCAAAGCTTACACTGAGGCTCATTGTAGCAGTGCTGGAGACTACAGACAGATATACCGGAGTGAGAATGGAATGGACAATTAAAGTTTTTTTTGATGGCCAGCAAAATGTGGAGAACTGGGTAAAGACCAAATTTCTGGACTATGACAAAACTTCATGTTGTACTATAGAAATTTATATTAAGTAGATATTTGCTGCAAATACGTGGGTTTCCCTCGGGTGCTCCAGTTTCCTCCCACATTGTAAGACGTACAGGTAAGTTAATTTGGGCTTAAAATGGGCCAGCGTGGACTCATTGGGCCAGAAGGGCCTGTTACCATGCTGTAAATAATTTTTTTTTAAATTTAGATATTTATTGCTTACTTCATAATCTGGCTTATTCTTTCAAGGCAAGTGGTGATGGTAACAAGAAAGAGTAGGGATGCAAGTCAAAACAAATCAAATCAAAGCAAGTAAGGAATTTGCATAACAAGTCCAAATTCTGATAGAAAGCATCCTATCTGGATGTATCACGGCTTGGTACCGCAACTGCTCTGCCTAGGACCGCAAGAAACTGCAGAGAGTTGTAGACACAGCCCAGTGCATCACAGACACCAGCCTCCCCTCCTTGGTCTTTACCTCTCGTTATCTTGGTGAAGCAGCCAGCATAATCAAAGACCCCACCCACCCAGGACATTCTCTCCTCTTCCATCAGGTAGAAGATACAGGTGCCTGAGGGCACGTACCACCAGACTTAAGGACAGCTTCTACCCCACTATGATAAGACTATTGACTTTTATACAATGAGGTGGACTATGACCTCACGATCTACCTTGTTGTGACTTTGCACCTTATTGCACTGCACTTTCTCTGTAGCAGTGACACTTGACTCTGTACTGTTACTGTTTTTACCTGTACTACATCAATGCACTCTGTAATAACTCAATATAACTGCACTGTGTAATGAATTGACCTGTACAATCAGTTTGTAAGACAAGCTTTTCACTGTACCTTGGTACAAGTGACAATAATAAACCAATACCAAAATTCATTGTTTTGTTGGGAGGACTTGTTTCGTAGGGAATGCCTATCACACAAATCCTCAAATTGAAATCATATTGGGGCAGGGGGAGAAAGGAAGGCGACATGGGTAACATTCAACCAAAAGTGCTCAGTCAAATCTCTGGGCGACATAGAAAACTGAGTTATTGTATTTCACTCTCCTCCACTTTCAGCACTCCAAAGAGACCCTTCCCAACTCCCTGGTCCATTCTTCCATCCCCAAAAACTACTCACTTTCCCATATAACCAAAAAGGAAGTGCAACACCTGTTCTTTACCTCTTCCTTTCCCACCAAGTTTCCTAAACAATTCATTCAACTGAAGCACTGCAAAGACGACAGTATCCTGGATTCAATATCAAATTCTACAACTTAACTTGATTTGTTTGCATCACAACTAGCCAGGTTTGCTGCAAGTCATCTATCTATAATATTGGCTCAGTTCTCCCCCTCTCCACTGACACAGCCTGACCTAGTGGACATTGCCTACAGCTCTATCATGCAGCCTTTATGTTTTGCTTGTGTTCTCCCTCCCCAGCTGTCCTCAAGGACATCAAGTACAGTTGGTAAATTACCTCCTTATGCAAAGTGATTTTATGTACATCTTGAGTCCAATTATCAAACAATACCCATCTTTATTTCCACTATATATTATGAACAGCCAACCTTTATATTGTGTACATTAAAAATAAGAGTGAATAATGATGTTCAACAGATTACAAAACAACCTTATGGTACATGAAATTTTAACTTAGATGGAGTTCCACAATAGAGGAGCAAGGGGGGGTCAATGTATTTTGAGCTTCATTACAATGTCGAGGTAAGTAATCCAATGTAAAACAAATTTTATGGTAGATTCAATGCTGTGTTTAGGTCTTTCCTAAGAGGGAGAATATCAAAGTTGTTTCCCTAGCCCATGGATGGAATACAAAAAAAAAACAAAAAAAGAAGCTACCTTAATAGATTTCAATTTTCCATGCACTAAATTTAAACAGACAGAAGTTCATTTGTGAGGATGTGGGATGATGTTAATTATGGGTGTGCTATCATCTCCACCATTTTATTTTGCCCCTAAACACTATCCACACGGGAGACAAAAATCAAATTTTCCGTGGAGCATCTTCATTTTCCATCTGCAAGTTCCAGATACAATTATATTCTAAAATGCAATTTTGCTCATACCTTTATTTGAACTCCTGGAATTGGAGGCAGTGTACAATACTTGGGATGGGGATATACATTTTTTTTAAATTCCCTACAGCAAGGGCAATGCTCCATAGGAGTTCGGAAAAAGCAGTACAAGTACATTCAGAACCAATCCGATGACATATTGGGAACAGCTACTAAGGACAGGTTTACAGGGCACGCAACCCTCAAACTGCAGTTCAGACTGTCACAGAGCGGGAGCCAAAGAGAATTCAACATAACGGCAGTGGCTACAATAGGAGCAGCCACATTTGCAGATCACTGATCTGTCTTAAATCACAGAAGAGTTCACACAACAAAAGAGCAGACCAAGTACCAGAATAGAAGCAGAAACGGCTGGAAGATAGTTCACAGTTAAAGTGGGATAGAGAATTAAAGTGACAAGCAAATAGAAGCTCAAGTATCACTCTTGCAACTGAATGGAGATGTTCTGCAAAGTTATCACCTAATCTGCATTTAGCTTCTCCAATGCAGGAAGACAATGTTGTGAGGACAAAATTGGAAGTAGAAGTAAATTGCTATTTCTCCCTGGTATCAAAGTTCAGGATTTTGAATAATGGCCAGGAAAGAGGTAAATGCAGAGGTGCAGGCATAAGTGCAAAAAACTGAATAGATGTGGTTGAACATCCTGTGCTATGGTGGGGGAAACCATGGTTAAGGAAAAATAAAGACATCATAACAGATGGAAGGAGCCATCAACAGAAATGATGTGAGAGAGCTGGAAAAACTGGTAGAACAGAATTAAGTCCTGGAGTGGGAGGTGGTATGGTCAAGATAGCAGTGGAAGTCAGAGGGCCTGTAATGGATACTGGCTACTAAGCCATCTCCTGATAGAGATAAAGATCAGGAAAACAAAAAGTCAGAGATGGATGGTGGATAACACAGCAGGGTGGAAATTGGCAGCAACAAGATAAACAATTGAGAACTGTACAGAGCATGTAGCAGCTATGACAGCAAATAGGAGTGAGGATGGGAATTCCAATAGTTACATGTTTGATTTGTAGGAATTAAGTGGAGTTAAAAAGTGGAGCTCCATCATGGGCAAAACTTTTCAGGAACAGCTTCTTCCCCTCAGCCATCAGATCTCTGAACAGTCCACGAACACTACTTCATTAATTCTCTTTTGCACTATTTATTTTTGTAACTTAATAATTTTTATGTCTTGCACTGTACTGCTGCCACAAAACAACAAATTTCACGACACGTCAGTGATAATAAACCTGATTCTGAATAAGAGAACAAGCTTAAGCAGGTGGAGGAAGGCAAAATTTGGCTGGAACTCCCAGTTCAAGGAAATGCAAAATGACCTCAGAATGGAAACGTAGAGGGATTAGACATTCATGGTGAAAATGAGTTAATTGGGACTAAGAAATTTAAAACTTGGTATTGGACTCCTCCCTGGTAAAAATTATGATACTAATTCCTTACACTGACCTGGGTTTAACCACAAATACAAATGATTGTTCCAGATTAAAAACAAACTCAAGTATGCCAGCTCCCGTTTTGTTTCTCTGATTTTAATCTGGTTAATGCCTTATTTTCATGTACAAGCAACACGGTGCCAACATTCTGACATAGGGACTAATTCGATTAAGGACCTCCTCCAAGGGCCGTCAACAGCCGTCTAGATCAACGGGTGCTTAGAACAGTGGCATGGCTAGGAGCCCAGAGTAAAGGCTAGAACACCACTATACACGAGTTGGCTCATTCGTTTATTACTACCTCGGCGAGACAGTTTAAACTCTCAATTAAAACGGAAGGTCCAAATCGAGCAATTCTCAACAATGTATGTATTCGGGCCACTGAGATTAAAGAGTGGGGAGGCGAAAGCAGCAGTGGAGAAAGTGACAAAGCCAAGAGTTTGTCACGGGCTGGGTTGAATGAAGTAATGGATGCGGAATAAAGCAGGCCAGAGGTGAGCAAACAGAAGCATTTTTCTGATATCGACCAGCACTGCAGTCCGTAGTTGAAAGCTTCAGAACCCTGCCCGACTTTTGTTGCGGATTACTTCTATTTGATTCCTTCGCCTACAACGAACCATTGTTTGTAATTCAACGAGTTTGAAGCGATTGGCTTACCCGGAGATTGCACATTAAGTATCAACGCCCGCCTCTGCCTTTCTCTCCATCCACTCCAGCCTTTTCCACCCGGTCAATAAGAGAAACTACCACCGCCAACTTCGTGGTTTAATGCTCACGGTGCATGTCCGAGATCACTCGTATAGTTTTCTACCAGTCTGCTCAACCTTCCAACTCCACATCAACGGCAGTTGTGTAAATTAAAGAAATAATGATTTCCCGGGCTACCATTGGTTCAAATTTGAATCGAGCCCCGAGGTGAAGGCGGGGTTTAGCTCCGCCCGCCTGCTATGATGATACGGAGGGCGTAACCCTGAAGGAGGAACTGTGGATACTGGGAGAGGCTAAAACCTCGCTGTTAAGTTAGTGTCCAAGCTGGAGTGCAATCGTCAATCTACATAATGTCCCTTCGTGAATGCTGCCGATTAGCACTTTGCTGGCTGCAGGAACACGCAATGAAGGACCTATCGAAGCGTGGTGTAGCTAGCACAAAGGCTTTAACCACAATGCAAGGACACCTGCTTCCACTGGACATTGAGGGACTGGGTCATATGTAACAGCCTCTCGGGTGTACTGTTTTAAAAGGAAACACGCGTGGTATTGGTGCTTTGTAAGAGTATATATTGACCGTGCAATATCCTTCTCTGGAAGACACTAAATATTCCTAAAATAACTGATGGACTAATTTCAAGTAACATAGAATTCATAGTGCTTAGAGGCTGACAAATCGCGAAGACCTGATTGGCTGTGAGTTTCTCTAATGATTTATTCCTTGTGGTGGTCTATCCCAAGACTTTTAAAGAAAGTGGCTGTAGAGATTATGGACACTTTGGTTGATTTTTTTTTAAAAAGTTCCTAACACAAGATTGGAAAATAGCCAATGTGATTCCCTTGTTCATAAAGGAAGATAAAAGGTAGGAACTATCGGCCAGTTAGTTTAACATCTATTGTTGGCAAGATGCTAGAGTCGATAATCATACAGCAAAGAAATTGGCCCTTTGGCCCACCATGTCAATGCTGACCATCAAGTAACCATTTATACTAATCCCATTTTCCAGCACTTGGCCCATAGCCTTCTATGCCTTGGTGATTCAATAGCTCTTCTAGATACTTATGTTGTAAGTCCCTGCCTCCATCACCTCTCAGGCAGTGCCATCCAGATTCCAATCACCCGGTGAGAGTAAAAAATCTTTCTCAAATCCCCTCTAAACCTACTACCCCTTACATTAAACCTGTGTCCTCTGGTTTTATACACCTCGTCTATGAAGAAAGGTTTCTTACTATCTGCCCTGTCTATGCCCCTCATCATTTGTATACCTCAATTAGGCTAATGAAATATTTCACTCAGTGGTGTTAGGCATTAAGCATAAAGTTTGGAAATACATATTATAAATTACTTAATATAGTGCTACTCTATATTTAATCTTTCCTGTATGACTCTACTATATGAAGCCACCTATAATTTACAGATTAATTATCTAATGAATATTAGATTTTTTTAAAATCATTTTTGTTACAATTTCCATCCCCATTTCTGGGCTCCAGTCTGGAAGGTAGATTCAATCAGCCATTTATCAGGCTACTCATTGTTCATTCATTGGAGCAGGTATTGACTTGCACATTCTTAAATGAGATGTAGAAAGGAATTCCAGTGCAACGTCATTTAATTAAAAGTAAACCGCTGAACTTTAATATTCTTTAAATTCAGACTACATTTTGAATTTAATTAGCAATACTTAGAAATTGTGTCAGGCAAATAACAGTTAGTATAGAAACTATTACAAAAGTCTAGAATGGGTTGAGAGTTTATACTGTGTGATCCAAATTATATTTACAGCAATCTAAAACCACACTCATACATGCATATAAAAATACATTTCTCTTGACAGTCAATTTATTTCAATGAACTCACTGCCAGGTTCACCTGTAAGCTTAGAAATCTGTGGATATTTCAGAGTCATGTATCAGATGGATTGTCAGGTCTTTGCCAGGGATTGTAGGTTACACTTGCTTATTGTAGTTATTGCCAGGGATCATGGGAGGAATCTGCATTGAGTCATTCAGATTGGGAATATGTTTTTGAAAGAATCATAACTTGGGGTGTAAGGAGATCCAGAAGCCACATAGAATTGAGAGTCCATGGCCCCGCCCAAGCAGACCACTAATCAGATGGGCTTGGATGGCACCAAATTGTCTACAGCTCGGAGTCGTTTGCTGGCATGGGTTGCAAGGTGCATCTCCAGTGAACTAAAGAAAGGAAGTGGAACCTGCTACAATAAAACTATTTGAGGAAGGAAAAGAGAGTGAAGATTTACAAAGTAGCAACACAATGAGTAGAAGGTATGGAGGAAATATGGTTTTAGAAGAAAAAATTCCATGCTGTTCCATTTTTATTCACATCATCTTGTGAATTTGGATATTTCTCAGATAGAAAGCTGATTTTCAGGAGATGCTGAACTGTCGTCAGATGAACAGGAAGTTTCAGATAAGAAACAGATCAGAGCCTTGACCAACATGGTAAAAGAGTAAGTCAGTGCTCTGGAAAGGGAGGTTAGGGCAGTCTCCACAGTTGGAGAAGGCATTGAAAGAGAATAAACTGCTCAGGAAGAGGTTTCAAGCTATGCTACTAACACAAAAGAAGACAATGAAGATACACAGCATGGAAGACAAACAGAATGGTTAAAAAATCTTCCACACAAATTAATGCTGGGTTATCTCAAAATATTCAAGATATTAGAATTCCTGCTCTCAAGTTGGCCTAGCATTTTAGGGTATTCTATTTATTTAATTTGGTGGTGAATTTTTTGCAGCATTGGTATTGGAATAAAGTTAAGGTATTAAAGTGAAAGGTTAGTTCATTGTTATCCATGTAGCAGATATATTCAAAATGAATAGCACACAAACAAGCAATATTTGCATATGAAAATTGTTCTGATACAGATACAACCCTTGAAAGTGGTTATGAAGGACCAACAGAGGTGACACAAAATAGGTAATATGGTGATACAGTTTGCATCACAAGTAAAGACACTAGTTTTCTCTTTCGTCCCAAGGATGTGCAGATTGGTAGATTAACTGGCCATAATAAATTGCATTGATGCGTAGGTGAATGGCAAGATCTGGAGGGAGTTCACGGGAATGTGGGGAGAATAAAATGGGTTTAGTGTAGGATTACTGAATGGATGTTTGATGGTTGGTGCAGACCCATTGGACTGAAGGGCCTGTTTCCATGTTGCTTCACTCTATGACTCTGTGCCACAACATTAATTTTGGATGGGTCAACATCTCCCAAGGATTCCCAGTGTCAGTGATAAAGAAATAAAGGAGAGTGGAAAAGTATTAGGAAAGTTGGACAAAAACCACAAGACTGACCCAAAAACAAAATGGACTTCAGGAATGGAATCACTACTGGAAGCAGTACGATGGACTCAAGATCAGAAAAAAGTCAGCTCTCTGAAGCCAAGGTATGATAGAGGTTGATGGCAAAAGTTGGTCCAAACAAGAGACATACGGTAAGGGAATGAACATACAAATTAGGATGAGGAATGGGTCTTTCAGTCTCTCAAATCTGCTATGCCACTTAAAATCATGGCTTATCTGATTGTAATCTCAACACCACATTTCCTTCTACCCAATGGTAACCTTTCATTCTCTTTCTTATCAAATATTTATCTAGCCCAGCCTGTCCAACCTTTCCCTACAAGACAACCTGTCTGTTATGTCTAGGAAACCTTATCTGATTCCAATGAATTAACAACCTCAAGGAAAATAATACTGTATTCCAGATGTGATCTAATCAATACCCTAAATACCTGAGGCATAACCTCCCTACTTTCATATTAAATTGTCCTTGCAACAATGACCTTCTATGAGCATTCCTAATTACATGCAATACATGTATACTAGCCTTTTGTGATCATGCAACAGGACACCTAAATCCCTCTTCATTAGAGCTCTGCAATCTCTCGCCATCTAAATAATACTTTATTATTTTCAGGAAAAAAAAGACAGTTACACGTTTCCATTTGCCAGATCTTTGCCCATTCTCGAGCCGTTAGCCCTTTATAGCCTTGTTATATCCTACACAATTTACTTCCCTACTTATCTTTGTGTCATCAGCAAATTTAGCTAATGACTCAAAGTTTAAAGAGAAAATAGAATCATGGAGACATACAACACAGAAACAGGCCCTTCAGCCAAGTCTGTACTGATCTTCAAGCATCCATTTACACCAATCTTACATTAATCTTTTTTTAAATTCTCACACATTCTCAGGTGCTTAAGGACACTAATGTCTAGTTCTGGGTATGTGGTTTTAAAGGACATGTTCTGCAGTCTTAGATCTTAGGGGTTGGTGCAGACAGTCACTGGGCCATGATGGACCATGACTGTCATCATGCAAGTTATCCATCAGACTGTTTATTGTAGCTCATGGAACTTCAGATTAGTCCATAAAAGAGGCAACAAGCAGAATTAAGGCCCATCAATTTAGTTCCTAATCTGGGAAATGAAAGATTAGGCCCCAGGCAGCCAGTAGATCATGTGTCCTCTTGATACACTGTTGTCCCACAGGAGATGGGGCAGAGCAGGCCAGGGTAGATGGAGAGTTCCAGAGGAGGCAAGAGCCCAAGATAGATGCCTTCAATGGGAAAGCTGTGGATATATTCGTAGCAAAGTCAAAAATGTAAAGAAAAAGGAGAGAATTACTGTTTACAAATTGGAGAAAAAGAGAGGAAAGTCAGGATGAAAGACGGCATGGAAACAAAAGTAGGAAGACTTAAAAGGCACCTAAGTACTGACCTTGAATTCATACATTTAGCAGTGTGCTAAATATGTTGTATGGTTTCTGTTGTAGCTGTTGGACTTATTAAATGTTTGTATTAAGATTTATGTAAATTGTGTACTGCACGGAGCATGTTCAAAGTTGGAAAGATAATTATGTTAATGCAACAATGATAGAGGCAGTTGCCAGATCAAATGTGTATGAGAACTACCTAATGATTTATTGAAATCACTAATGTCTGAAATGGATATTTTGGAGATGTTCAGTAGTGTCCTAAATTAAGAATTTTGTAGAAGAGAATATTAAAAAAAGCTGAGTAAATTTGCATTTGGTTAAGTGTATTACTGTGTATGCATGCAAGTCTCCAAAACATCCATTAATTCATTTCTGTAAAGTATTATCTGAATGGTACAAGTTAATATACATAGATGGTTTGCACAGGTTTGTTATCTCTTTCTAAAGTTAGGCATTCCATCTATCAACTTTATTTTGTTTCACTAGATATTTAGCATGTTATTTTTAAAGAAATTTTGAAATAAGATATTTATTAACACATCTGGAATTATGCGCCATGGTGGCGCCAATTCTCCAGGTAATTTTTTGAAGGCATTCATTCACTCCACCACCGATGCACAGTAGAAGTAGTTTTTCTGGTCTGCTTTTCCCTCCTATATACTGGGCTTCCCCTTTTCCTATCTTCCGTCCTGAAGAAGGGTCCTGACCCGAAACGTTGACTGCCTGCTTTTCTCCATGGATGCTGCCCGGCTTGCTGTGTTCCTCCAGCATCATCATGTTTTTCATCTAGATTCCAGCATCTGCAGTCCTTTGTTTCTCCTGTACCATCTACAGGATGCACTGCAGCAGCTCACCAAGGCTCCTCAGGGAGCACCTTCCAAACTCACAACATCTACTAGCAGGTTGCAAGGGCACAGCAAAAAGGGAAGCAAAAACATGGGAACACCACCATCTTGAAGTTTCCCTCCAAGCCTGACACCATCCTGACTTGGAACTATATTACCATTCCTTCACTGGGTCAAAATCATGGAACTCCCTCCCTGACAGCATTGTGGATGAAGGCAGCTCACCATCACCTTCTCAAGGGCAATTAAATGCTGGTTCAGCCTGTAAAGCCCACATCCCTTGAATAAAAAAAGTAAAACAGCAAGTGGGAGTATGCCTTTAAGACCTCAATATGCCACTTAGTGTCCTCTCGATGAATGGTTGTATCTCACACTCCTGTTTAGTGTGAGAATAGTTGCCTTCAGTAAGGAATGTTGTTTTGATTTCAGACAGCAATGTTTAAGAAACTCACAGACCTTATTGGGGAGAAGTGGACCAACCCTGTCCATAACAAAAAAGGAAGAAAATAATTTTGAAAGCCGACTGGGCCACATGCCCCGAAGTAAATTAAAAAATACTAAAACACTTGAAATCACGCACTTTTTAAAAAAAAACCAATTAACCAATACTTACCAAAGTTGCCTTACAACCCTCCCCTTTCATCTAAGTGAATGCACTACATCCAATCTAATGCAGGATCTTCAAGCACTTTCTCCGCTGTTAAATGTTGGCAGGCACGGTAGTGCTGCGGTTAGCCTGACGCTATTTACAGCGCCAGGACCCAGCCACTGTCTGTAAGGAGTTTGTACGTTCTCCCCGTGGGTTTCCTCCGGGTGCTCCGGTTTCCTCCCACATTACAAAGATGTACGGGTTAGGAAGTTGTGGGCATGTTATGTTGGCGCCGGAAGCATGGCGACACTTGCGGGCTGCCCCCAAAACACTCTACGCAAAAGATTCATTTCACTGTGTGTTTCGAAGTACGTGTGATTAATAAAGATACCTTAAATAAGCCGTACTCATAAGAGCACAGTTAGCTGCCCAGGCTAACCTGACAGCAGCTTCCACAGTTCTGTATAACCATTGAAGTTACTGTCAGTTACTTGGGAAAACGATGACAAGTTCTGACGTTTGCGAAAAAAAAATTACCTGGAGAATCGGGGCTAATTGCTAATTGCAGCTCTTGTCCTGACGCCTGAAAAAGTCTGCCTCCGTCTTTCCTCAGTGAGGGATCGCCCCTTCTCTCTCTCCCCCTCCTCAGTGAGGGGCGCGTAATTCCAGATATGTTAATAAATATCTTATTTCAAAATTTCTTTAAAAATAACGTGCTAAATACCTAGTGAAACAAAATAAAGTTGATAGCAAACTTAACTTTTGGAGTGAAGCAAACGCGTCTCTCCCGCAGGTGCCCGTTGTTAAAGCGAGATTAACATTAGGACAAAACACTTCGGAATAGGATACAGAATCGGCGAGTATGAGGATGCAAATCCATTCAGACACAGGTGGTGCTTGCTGTTTGAAGTGGGTGACAGTGCCATGGATTAAATTCTTTCACGTAAGTGAAAACTAACAAGCTTTACAGACTTCAGTGAGACTCGGTCCCGACGCAAACGTGTCTTACCCTGCTCTATAATAAGCACACCGACACGGTTAAATTAGCGCTGGGAACATCCAAACCCCAACCACAGGAATCTTGTCCACTCTCTTCCGCCATAGTTGCAGCTTCCTCGTCACCATAACAACTGCAGCGAACCCGGACCCTTCGTCTCAGAACCTGATTCAAATTTTAGCCAATGAGAGCGAGCGTTCGCCTAATTTATGCAACCGCCGTTGGTGCGGAGTTTGAAGGGCTGAGCGAGCCTGCGGATGGGCGGCGTGTCACCGGACGCACGGCCAGTCGGCGCGGAGAGCGCAGGCGCCACCGGACCAGCCGGCAGCACCGTGAGTGTTAACCGACGGGGGCGATCCCTCACTGAGGAAAGACGGAGGAGGAAGGGGATCCCTCCTGAGGAGGAGGAGAGAGAAAAGGGGCGATCCCTCACTGGGGAAAGACGGAGGAGGGGACGATCTCTCACTGAGGAGGGGGAGAGAGAAAAGGGACGATCCCTCACTGGGGAAAGACGGAGGAGGAAGGGGATCCCTCCTGAGGAGGAGGAGAGAGAAAAGGGGCGATCCCTCACTGGGGAAAGACGGAGGAGGGGACGATCTCTCACTGAGGAGGGGGAGAGAGAAAAGGGGCGATCCCTCACTGGGGAAAGACGGAGGAGGGAGGGGAATCCCTCTGGGGAAAGACGGAGGAGGGAGGGGAATCCCTCTGAGGAAAGATGGAGGAGGAAGGGGATCCCCCCTGAGGAGGAGGAGAGAGAAAAGGGGCGATCCCTCACTGAGGAAAGACGAAGGAGGGGACGATCTCTCACTGAGGAGGGCGAAAGAGAAGAGGGGCGATCCCTCACTGGGGAAAGACGGAGGAGGGGACGATCTCTCACTGAGGAAGAACGGAGGAGGAAGGGGATCCCTCACTGAGGAGGGGGAGAGAGAGAAGGGGCGATCCCTCACTGAGGAGGGGGAGAGAGAGAAGGGGCGATCCCTCACTGAGGAGGGGGAGAGAGAGAAGGGGCGATCCCTCACTAAGGAGGGAGAGAGAGAGAAGGGGCGATCCCTCACTGAGGAAAGACGGAGGCAGACTTTTGAAAAAGGGCAGGCGTCAGAACAAGGGCTGCAATTAGCAAATTACTTCAAATTAGGTAAACGGAGCGCATTGCTCTTTAACTCTTGAAATGAAAGAAAGACATCAAGTGTTTTAACTTTGCGCGCACTGCACTAATTCCCCGGTTTCAGACCCGCTGCCGTCACTGGTGAAGTAACTGGGAATGGAAATGCGGGGGGTTGTGCCCAGGATAACTGCAACTGGGAGCGTAGCAAAAGTTGGTATCTTTTGAGTGTACTGTACGGGTGCAAACGTGTTCCGCGGGTAATTCCAATGCACCCAAATTTCATACGGTTTGATGCCTGCCTGTTTTTGGGAGCCTGATGTCTATCTCATTGATGTTTTTCAGCACACACTTCAGTTTCATACACCACAACGTGGTGGAATTACCAGCTGCTAACAGCAAACAAGGACTCAGAAGTCCTTTTAATCTATAGTGAATATCCGAGCCACATTCTTAACCAGAGTTAAAAGGATCTAAGAATGGTGAACTAGAATCAAATCAGATACAGAATGAGGAAAACGGGT
Organism: Pristis pectinata; assembly: GCF_009764475.1. Taxonomy (NCBI): domain Eukaryota; kingdom Metazoa; phylum Chordata; class Chondrichthyes; order Rhinopristiformes; family Pristidae; genus Pristis; species Pristis pectinata. The sequence goes on along the minus strand of NC_067407.1, from coordinate 49,258,048 downwards.
TGGGGGATTATCAGATTAAGTGCGAGACAAAATTTAAAGGAGTATTTAAAATTTTAAGTATGTTCATAAACACTTCGACACGTGGAAAGATTGAACCATCAGTGTTTCGTTTAATTTCTGGGCTAAGGAGGTTGATTAGCATTGCATATACCAATGTTGAAAGCATACAATTTTGTGTATAATTTTGATCTTGTCTAAAAATAAGGGATATACTTGGTATAGAGAGAGTGCAACAAATATTATCAAGATCAGTTCTTGGGATAGCTGATCTGTCATGAGGAGATATTGAGTAGGCCTGGCCTCTACTCTCAGATGAATGAGAGGTGATCTCACTGAAACAAACAAAATTCTTAAAGGAAACATAAAAACTGCAGATGCTGGAATCTGGAGCAAAAAAAAACAAACTGCTGTGGAATTCTTAAAGGGCTTGACAAGGTAGATACAAGTAGGATGCTTCCCCTTGGCTGCAAGCCTAGGACTTGATGTCACTATCTCAAAATAAGGAGGCCATTTAGGACTGAAGACATTTCTCCTCTCAAAGGATGGTGAGTCTTTGGAATTCTCTGACTTGGAAAACTGTCGGGGCTTAGACATTTAATTCAAAACTGAAACCAATAGATTTTTTGGTTATCAGTGGAATTGGAACATATAGTGTTGAGTGGTAGACCAGCTGTGAGCTAGATGTAGGCCTCTTTTTGTTTTGGTCCTATTTCTTGTGTTTTATGTCCTCTCGATTGCATATCCAATGTCATGAGCTTAAGGGATGACTAATATTGCAAATCTATCAAGTTCTTACAAAGTAATGAAGTGAAGGATGAGATGAAGTATACAAAATTATGTAGAACATAGAATACCAAGTGAGACACTTTCTCCTTAGCAGAGTTGTCTATAAGCAGATGGCATAGGTTTAAAGTACATTGAGATCTTTAAGGGGATTTGAAGAGAGTGGTTAAAGTCTGGAACACATTGCCTTAGGGGTTTGTGGAAGCAGGTACTCTCAGAACACGTAAGAAATATTTAGATAAGCATTTGAAAAGTCATGGCATAGAAGACTACAGGCAGAGTGCTAGAAAATGGTAAGGTGATATGGGAGTAGCCACACACCTCCCCCCCCCCCCCCCCCCCCCCCACCCCTGCCAAAAAACATACTTAGCACTTTGCTTCTGGCAGTTGCTGTGCCTAACATCATGAGCACAGCAAAAGTCCGAAACAAAGCTTCTGGCAGGTGGACACATCTTCCAAGTCACATTAATGCCAGAGTGCTGAAACATCTCCATCTTTTTCTTCAAGCCTCACTGTACAGTTTTGTTTCCCTTTCCATTTTCTTACCTGTTACACGTATCCTGGACACAAGATCAAAGCCCTTTTGATTAATCTTCAATCCACTTACATTACTTCCACATTCTTTCCCTTGGCATAGCACAACATTTTGACAGATTTTATTACAGCGTTTCACAATGGGAGGAATATATTTACTAATGAGAGATTGGATTTATTTATTTCAGTTATGAGGAACACTGAAAGGGGCCTCCAATAGTTTCAAATTCAAGCAATTAACATACAATGTGAATATAATGGATTTCTCTTCCTACTACACACAAACGTGAACCTAAACAGTTTGTCATTCAACAACCTAATTAAGCACTTGGAGCAGAACAAAAAGAAACAAATGGAATTGAAATCATAGTTGCATTGTGGTTAGTTACTAAATCATACAAAGGAAGATTGATAAGGTATACTTCTGATGATTATGTTAAGTTAAACACAACAAGTATGGCACTGCATGGCAGAATGAAAAATTTGAATGGATTGTGAAAAAAGCTGAACTAAACACAAGCATATTATTTGACTCATTACCATTGCAAAATAGAAATATATATGCAAGGAGATTTTCTGCTTTTAAAGAAATTTCTAGTTAAATGCAAAATTTGCCATTGTTAACATAGAAATAATCTTTTTTTTTAAGAGCTATCAATATGACCAGCAAGCTAACATAATTATTGAAGTGGTATTATCCTTTGTTGTGCTGAAAGTAGAAGAGAACAACTAGATAATTAGGACTAGATTTTCATGAGGTTGTTTCCAGTTGTATTACAAGAAAACAGAGTTTATTTCCAGTCCTTCTTAAAGAAACTATTTAAAATTGCTTCCATTTAAACTTTTTTAACCATAATTTCTACCAGTAACTGCATGTTAAACCTGCAGGATCACAAAAGAGATTGAAAGTAGCACACAAGTATGGAACCTTCCATGTTTAAATTTCTATGTCAGCTATCTGCAATCTTTTGAAGAATGAATAAATAATGTAGTATTAAGTCATTCTAGACAATTAATTATAGCTTGAGTTACTCAGTCTTTTAAATATTTTAATGTGATATCAAATAAAGGTTTCTATTATTTGCTTTCAGGTTTAAAAACAATTGAAGGATCAGGTTCAGTCAGTAAGCTATCTCCTTTGCTGCAGTAATCTGATTTTGGCACTAATGGCAGCCCTTAGTTTATGGTTGCACACCACAGAAATTGTAGGTGGGTCAATCATAATAAATAGAAGAATGAGAGGTGATATTATTAAAACATACAAAATTCTTGCAGTGCTTGTAAAGATAGATACAAGGATAAAAGCTGATGTGTCTAGAATCATGGATCACAGTTCATTCAGGGCAGAGCTGAGATGACATTTGAGGTAAAAACAGGAAATGCTGGAAACATTCTGCAGGTCAGGCAGACCTGTGAAAAGAAACAGAATGTTTCAATCAAAACCCTTCATCAGTACTGGAAAAGAGGAGAACAAATTAGTTTTAAGTTGCAGAGAAGGTTAGAAAGATATATAGGACAAGGGGAATATCTCTAAGTTGGGGACAAATTGCAGAGGTCATTCAGTTGATAGGGGCAGGTAGAGAGAGGGAAAAATATAGAACAAAAGCTATGAGAAGAGGGCAACTTGAGGTTGAGAATACCAGCAAAAGGACATGAAAAGCTGCGAAATGCAGGGCTAGAGGACATGCCCAACATATCAGGCTATGCCAATGGAGAAGGAGAAACTGAGCCAATATTCATAATTGAATGACTTACAGCAGAAATGGCAGTTGTGATACAGACGAAGTGAATTCAGTATTATGTCCATAGATGGAAGATGAAGTGCTGTTCCTCAAGCTTACATTGGCCATCATTATAACAGTTCAGGAGATCAGATAGGTCAGTGTTGGAATGGGAGTGAGAATTTAAAGTGGTAGGCAACAAGGAGCTCTGAGTGGCCCTTGCAGACTGAATACATATGCTCTGCAAAGTAGTCACCCAATCTGCCTTTAGTTTCTTTGTTGTCGAGGAGTTCACATTGTGAACACTGGATAGGAAGAAGTGCAAGTAACTTGCTTCACTTGGAAGAACTGTTTGCATTCCTGGATGATAGGAAGTGAAGTGGTAAAAGCACAAATATGACATCTCCTGCATTGTATGGGAAAATGCCGTGAGAAGGGTAGTGGTTGGTGGGCAGGGAATAATGGACCAGAACAAAGAAAGAAACAATGTGGATGACCTTTCTCTCTTTCCCAGGTCTAATAAAGGATATTTGACCTGAAACATTAACTCCATTTCTTTTTCAATTGATGTTGCCTGACTGCTGAGCATTTCCAGCATTTTCTGTTTCTACAGTATATTTTTGTTTCATGAGAAGAAAGTTTTCCATCTAATGGCTGGAGGAAATCCTTGAACCAAGAGGGCTGCAGAAGATTGGTTGCTGCCTACATTTATGACCGAGCAATGTACTTTTCGTTAGTCAGGTCTATGGGATTAATGCAGAAAGGTGATACTGAGGTTAAAACATCAGCTGTAAGCATCAAATGGTGGAGTAGACACACGTTGCCAAATAGCCTACTCCTGCTTCTGTTTCTCTTGTTTTAATAGTTTTGTAATGTTGTCAGGTTGCTATTTCAAAATCCTGAACTCCGTAAGCACTTCCAAATTTAAAAAGACGTACAACTGGAAGCAAATTGCAGATGGTGGTGTTCATCTATGGTTGCAGCCCCTGAGGTTCCTTGTCATGGAGGTGGTGGGTTTCGGAAATAATATTAAAGAAGCCTTTGTGAGTTCCTGCAATGAACCTAGTGGACGAGACACATTGTGGCCACATTGCACCAGTAGTGGAGGCTACAAATGTTTCAAGGTGGGAAATAGGGTGCCAATCTGGTGCATTGCCTTGGCCTGAATTTTATTGAGGTTCTTGGGTATTGTTAGAGCTGCTCACATCCAGACAAGTAGGGAGTGCTCCATCACATTTCAGATGGCAAAAAGGATTTGGGGAGTCATGAGATGTGTCACCTGCACTTAACCCACTCTATTAACCACAGTATTTTTATGGCTTGTCCAAATAAGTGTGGTCTCTGGTGAACTTTCCTGTTTTTATGCTCCTTAAAGGCTGAAAACTCCAGGTTTCCCTAACCATCAATGATGAAATCTGGCCCTCTAGTTTAAAACTTACTGAAGTTACCTTTATTGCTACAATGTATACTATTTTAATATTTTCTGAGCAAACTTCTTAAAATTAGTCTGTTTTATTTAAATACAACACTAAATTTTAGTCATGTGGTAATAAGGAGGTTTTATGCAGAAAGTACGCAGCATGTATATCTGTGAAGTAGACATGATACGCTTGCTACACAGCTAGTAAATGTAGTACTACGTAATTTCAGTACTTGTGAAACAAATTGGCACAAGGTCACCACATATCATATTGATACAATACTTTAAAAATTACATTCTACTTTTGTATTAAGTATATAGTTACTGATTGAATATTTGGCAAGTAATGCTTTTAAAGTGCATTCAAATATTAAGTATAGTAACCCTGTTTTGATGTTCCTATTTTCTGTCCTGCATAGATTATTCAAGTTCTAGAGTATTTATTTCAGATTTCAATGATGGCATATACTGGAATAGCACAAGTACATAACTAGCATTATAATTTCTGTTAATTTAGGAAAATGGAATACTTTGAAGCAGATATTAACCTTGATACCACAGATGAATTGGATACAGAATACAGTGAAGACTTTTTAGAGAAAATGGATGATTGTCAGTTTGTCAGCTATGTGGAGAGCCACTGTAATAATTTGCAAAAATCATATGGCATCACAGAAGATGAATGGATCAAACACAGGAATAAGAATTCTTTAATATGGGAGAAATCATTTGAACATGAAATACTTCTAGATGTGGATGATGATTTCAACTTGAATTTTAATGATATATGTGATTCCTATACCATCTGCCTTTCTCAGTCATCAGCAGAAGATGTTAGTGTTAACCTTACACCAGGTTTGTAAATGTGACCTTTTTTTGTGAGGAGTTTCCCTTGATAATGTTCTCATGGGTAAGAAAATATTGAGAGGATATTGAAGTAGTACATCCATTCATCAATGGTCACCAGATAAATGAGGACTATCTTTGTTATTCTCTCACTGTGACATATAATCAATAATACAAATTTTAGTTGCTCTGTAAAATTAACCAAGATGTAACATTAAAAATCAATATATTGAATGTTTTGCATTCACTTGTACATCGCCTATCCAACACTGTAACTGCTTTCCTGGCTCTTACATAAAATCAGAAGTGATACAGTGACTAAAACTTTAAAAAAATACAGTCAACCATGTGAAGGAACTCTTCTGCTAGATCTTTTATTCTTCTTCCCTTTCAAATGTCTGAACTTAAAATAATGGACTTCAAGATGTTAACAAGACTAATGTGTTTTTTTTTCTTAATTAGTAATTGTACATAACGTAATCAGGTTCTAAATTCCTTTAATACTAATCCTGGTGGCTACAAGTCCAATTATGAAGAACATAGTAAAAATAGTTGACTAATTGCTTGCTTTAATTAAATTTAATGCTGCTGCAATTCAGATTTCTCCCCTTAGTTTTATTTGTGCTCAGAAAATCCAACTAGGCAGTTTCAATGGACTGATCTGTGTCTTTGGACTGAAACTTGTATACCTCATGCCTAAGGTGAATAGAAGAATTGAATAAATAGGTTTTAAGCAAGGTTAAAAGAGAATAAAGGCAAAGGTAGGAATCCGGAAAGTGTAGAAATAGACAAAGTTCAAAGAACACTAATTTCATAGATGGTTGAGGCACTGGAACATAGAACAGTACAGTACAGGTACTTCGACCAACAATGTCTGTGCCAACTATGGTGCTAATTTAAAATAATCGCATCTGCCTGCACATAATCTATATCCCTCCATTCCCTGCCTGTTCATGTGCATGTCTAAATATCTCTTAACCATTGCTATTGTATCTTCTTCTACCACCTCCCCTGACAGCGTATTCCAGGCACCTACCACTCTGTGTTAAATAAAAACTTGCCTCAAAAATCTTCTTTAAACTTTCCCCCTCTAACCTTAAAGCTATGCCCTCATGTATTTAATATTTCTACCCTGGGAAAAGATTCTGGCTATTTACCCTATCAATGTCTCTCATAAAAGTATATACTTTATATCAGTCCACCTACATTTTTGTCCAAATCATTTATATATAATCGCAAGCAACAGAGGTCACAGCATTGATCCCTGTGGAACACCTCTGGTCACAGACCTCCTGTCAGAATAACATCTTTCCACCACTACCCCCTGTCTTCTATGGCCAAGCCAATTTTGAATCCAGTCTATCAAGTCTATCCCATGTGCCATAATCTTTTGAATCAGCCTACCATGACGTATGTTGACAAATGCTTTATAAAGTCCATGTATACAACATCCACTGCCCTACCCTTAACAATTGTCTTCACCTCCTCAAAACAAAAATAGAATAGTTGTGCAGATAGGAAGAGAGGGAGCAGGGATTTAATGCCAAAAGGCAAATTTTAAAATTGAAATTTTAGTGGACTGGGACCCAGTGTAGATTTGCAGGTACAGAGAGTATGACTAATTGGGTAAGGACACAAAGCAGAAAGAATGCTTCCCCCCCCCCCCCCCACCCCCTTCTCTTTGAAGATGAAAGACAATCAGGTCTGTAATTTCATGAATTATATTTGGTCATTTGTGAGTAAAGATATAAAATTTGGCACTTATTTATTGTACTCTTAATAGGAAGTGAACACTTGATAATGTGAGTGATCTGAGATCAGGTGGTTTTAAAGGAACTAAAATACAACACGTGAATATGTTGAGCTTTCCTAAAATGTAGATATTCAGTGATGGGGAAAATTGCTAACTTCAAGAAGTTCCAAGAGATCCAATAGACTCGCTGGGCACTGTGTTGAGCCAAAAATTCTATGAAATGTCAATCTGAAACCATTTGAAAGCACTAAGGGGTAGTGCAGTGAAGTTTCCAGGAACATGTCCAGTGGTATTTAAAAAGCTGGCTACACTTGTCCTGCCAACAGAGCCATCACCAAGTACTATTTAACTTAAGATTTTGATTGATTTTGGAGTTGCATCAGCTATTTTATATTCATTTGGAGAAAGAGTATTCTTTTGATCTAACACTATTATCTTAAATTTAAATGCAATTACAAAGAAATGAACGCTAAAGTGGACTCTAAAAATAAAGGTAAGATAAAAGGTAAGGTGGCAGACGATTAAAGAGGTATTTAATAAATCTCAACAAAGATGTCTTCCATTGCGAAATAAAGACTCAGAGGGGAATTATCCATCTGTGCCTAAAGGAGTTAAATTGGGGGGGGGGGGGGGGGGGGGGGAGAGCAGATAATGCCACAAAGGATAATGTAGGCCAAAAGATGGAAAACTTTAGAAACTAGCAAAGGATGACCAAAGCAAAAGAGAACATAAATTAGGAGAGTAAGCTAACAGAAATATAAAAATAGAAATTAAAAGCTTTTACGTGTGGATGAAAAGGAAGAGAGTAGCTAAGGTAAATGTTGGTCCCTTAAAGATAAGACCAGGTAATGAATTAAAAAAAATAAGATAAGATCTCTTTATTAGGGCAGAGACTTTTACAAGAAAAGGTAGTAGGCAAACCAATGGAACTAAAGGATAACAAGTCCAATCGAATTGATGGCCTGCGTCCTAGGATGTTTGAAGGAGTGGATGCTGAGACGATGGATGCATTGATTTGTAGTCTTTCAAAATTTCCTAGATTGGCAGCTGCAAATATGTCCCAATTCAAGAAAGGAGGGTGATAGAAAACAGGAGACTGTGGACCAGTTTGCCTGATTTCTGTCAAAGGGGAAAATGTTGAAATTCATTATTATTTGTGATTAAGTGGGGTGGATAAAAGAGGACCAACAGATGTAATGGATTTGTATTTGCAGAAACATTCAAAAAAGTGATACATAAAAAGGTTACCGCATAAGGTAAGTGGTCATGGAGTTGGGAAACTATATTTTAGCATGGATAGACGATTGGCTAACTAACAGAAATTAGAAAGTAGGGAAATATAGAGCTTCACATGCCCTAGGAATTTCATTGCACCCTGGTGTATAGGACAATAAACTAATCTGAATCTGAGAATTTTCTGCTGTGCAGATGAATCTGGAGCCATATATGAAATACAAAGTATGCAAATACAGCAGATAATTAGGAAGGCATGCGGAATGTTGGCTTTTATTGCAAAGAGGGTGGAGTATAAAAGTAGGCGAGTCTTGCTACAATAATGCGGAGTGTTTATGAAACTGCACCTGGATTACTGCATGTAGTTTTGATCTCATTAGAGGTAGGTCAGTGATTCTTGATTCCCAAGATGAAGGGGTTGATGTATGAAGAAAGGTTGAGGAAGTTTTGCTTATGCTCATTAGAGTTTAGTAGAATGAGAGTGATACTATTAAAACAAGTAAGATGTTGAGGGGCTTTGACAAAGTAGACGTTGAGAGAATGACCTTTGAGGTAATCGAGAAGCAGGGGGCACTGCTTCAGAATACAGGGTTGCCAAATTAAGATGGGGATGAGGAAGAATTTCTTCCCTCAGAGGGCATGAGTCTATGGAATTCTTTATCTACAAAACAACAAATTTCACGACATATGTCAGTGATAATAAACCTGATTCTGTGTTCTGGAGATTGAACCTTTACCATTTTCGAAGCAAAAATAGATTTTTGGTCTATCATGGTCTCAAGGGTTAGGGAAATTGGGCTGGAAAATGCAGCTGAAGCCAGTTCAGATCAGGTAAGATTGTACTAAATGGCAGAGCAACCTTGGGGCCACATCATCTAATCCTGCTCCTACTTCTTATGTTCTCTCATGGTCCATGCTGCAAATGAATCAAAATAATAATGATATGTAAAATAGGTGCATTGAATTGAATGTAATAATTAGTTCAAATCTATATAATTTGAAGAATAAAATGATGTAGGAAAATATTATTTCCTCATATTTTTGAGTTATAGGAAGATATTTTTGTAAATCTTAACCAATCAAGATAATTCATTTTTTATTTAACATGATAATAAACCAGTGTGTGATGACTCAGATGGAGACCGATGGTGATTAACATTACATTTAAAGACTTTACTGAAAATAAGGTTGTACTTCCACTTTGATAGTGCTTTTCTATTTCACAATAGATGATATATGCAAGATTGAAAAGGAATATAATGGCAGCGATGAAGCTGAAAGAATAAACACTGAAGAAATTAACTATCAACATAACCAAGATATTCACAGTTCTAACTATTCTGACGCGCATGATGAAACAAAAGATAATTTGGAAGGCTATAAATATCAGGACATAGCTGCCAGTACCAGTGATGAGGAACAGGAAGAGTTGCCTTATGACAGTAACTTAAAGAATGTTAGTGAACATCATACAGACATTGATTTAGGTAGCCATGTGCCACCATTATCCAGACTTCTTGGGAACCCATCAGGTAATGGTCCTGGTAGTGGAATGAGCCAAAATATCCCACTTAGAGATCAAAGATCAATTGTGAAAAATATGTTCTCCCAACAAGAAGTATCTGACACTAAACTGAATACAGAAGTTGAAGCTTCTAGTCATGAAAGTAAAAGAGAATTTAATGCTATTACATCAGAGCAGCCAGTTGATTTGTTGATACCTAGATATGGAACTAAAGCAGCAAAAGACTTTCAGCTTGGTGGTGGAAGATCAAGCATTTCTGAATCAGTTCAACATTACTTTTTTGAAGAAGATCAGGCACTTAGTTCAACTATGTACATTGACTCTGAGACTCTACCAGAGACCTCTTTTACAGATAGTATTGAAGAAACTGTTATTAAAAATCAAATTTCATCAAATTCCAACAATGAATTATTCATGAAAAATAACATTTTTTGTAAATCAGAAACTGACCTTTCAAAGAAAGAAGAGACAGATGGAAAATTTGAAAATAATGAACAATTGGTACAGGTGATAGGTAATTCTCACTGCAATAGATTTGCTGAAGTGAATGTGGAAAAAAATGGCACCTGCAGAGGAAAGACAAGTTATGGTCTAGAGACTCCACCAAAAGTAGTACAAGAAGAGAATGAACAAGCACCACTTAGTCATAAAACAGCATCAGAAACTGCTCAAAATCCAGTGTTAAAAATGGGAAGAACAATTTCTTATAATGAAATCAAATATGGCAAAGGAAAACAACATTATCCTCTACTTGACTTTTCCAAAGTTGCACCCAAGGTTAGAATTCCCAAGAGGAATACTTATAATAATTATAAATGTCCAAGATCAAGATTTAAAAAAACAAAATCTTCACCCAACTCATCAGAAAACCTCCACGCCATTCATAAATCAACAGTGGATGTACTGCAAAACATACCAGATAACACACAACTTTCAGTAATTGCTACAAAAACAGAAGTTAATAGTAAAAAACAACATGTGGAAGCAAATCAGACCCTTGAACATTTCCAACAATTGCAGGTAATATAAATTTTATGGTCAGATTTGTGTACTGTGCCATGCAATTTATGGGCCAATGGCAGCACCACATCTAACTGGTTCACTGACATCTTTGAGATACCATCAGCTATACATAATCCAACTGATTTGCCACTGTGCATGGGGCACAAAAGCTGTGTCTTGAATATTTTAATTCTGAAGTGGGGAAGAACATTTCTATTTTTCCTGGCTCCACAATAAGGTAAACCACCACATAGTGTTGTTGTTCATAGTCTAATTTGACAATTTAGTCTAATCTTACTTAAACAATATGACTAGTAGTAGTTTCAGGTGATAACTTGAATGCTTCCTTCCCTCACTGCCACAATGGGCAGTGCATTTCCAATGTTAAGTGAAGATGCACACACTGCTCCACTGGAATGCAAGGCACCTACTCTACATCTAGAAAGTGGACACTATACCATCAGTGTTATTACTACTTCACCATTCTTTTCCTGGTTTGATCTTGTGAAGAAAGATGCAGCCAATACAACAAAAATGTAGGTTGGAGTCTCTGCTTAAATGGTTACCAGTCTGTGATTTTCATAACCAGCTGCTTCAATGAGTGAATGTGATAATGAATACAGAAGGAAAAAAACCTTCAAATGTACATAATTTAACAAAATTATGCACAAAGGAACCTGCTCAGATTACTTAATGCAATATACCCAGTCTTGGTTTCCACACATCAGGAAAGCTAGAGATTGCTTGGTGAAGGTGTGGAGGATGGTGATCAGAAATTATATCAAATGATTATAGTTACTAGTATTAAACACAGTTTTATTTTCAAGAAGCTCTTGTTTATAAGGTATGTTTATTTTTTAATGAATTGCAATTTACCCACAGGTATATAATGTAAGTGATTTTAAATCGTTGTCAATATGGAGGCAGATATTTTGGATACCTATTTCCAGCAAGAATAAGTTGTTCCCTTGTCTTGTTCCAACCCAGCAAATGGAATAACAATTGACCTTCTAATTCGATGTAGAGAACATTGTTAAAACTATTGATCTTCTGTTTTCTTTGATGGTATTTTTAAATTTAAAAATTCACAACAATTTTATTAGAATTTGCCACCTATTCTTTTGTCAATATTATTGTCAGCAGAATTTTTTGGTCTGCAAGTTTCCAGAAAATTGCTCAGTCTTTATATAATTTTATTCCCATGTTTCATTCTTAGGAAGAGTTTGACAAGCTGCTAATAAAGTATGCAGAAGCAGAAAATACCATTGATCAGTTGCGGTTTGGTGGTAAGGTAAGTGCATTAGTTTTAGCAACAATATTTAGGTCCGTTCTTTCTAACAATATATGAAATGAACACCAAAAATTACACCGACTGAGTTGAGCCTTTGTCAAAGATCTTGCACTGAGTTTACTAATAAATCATAATTCATTCTTGCATTCATGATTTCTTATGTATGAGTTTCAGCAGAGCAAGAATTAGGAAAGTAGCAAAGACTCAAATTAGGCTATGAAAGGAAAATGTAAATTATACAACTTTTGTTGGGGGTGCAGACTGTTAAATAAATTTATAAGATTCAATATGTATAATTCAGGTCCGTGACTTATAGTGTTCATCTCCTATACCTATACTTGGTTAATGCCAAAAAGCCGTAGGCAATACTTGACTGTTTTGAAATAAAACAATAAAAAAAGGAACTGCTGAGTATTCCCAAGATTTTGTATTTTTGTTTTAGATTTCCAGCATCTACAGTATTTTGATTTTGAATCTTTTGATCCCTCGTGGGATGAATTCCATCAAGCATCTTACTAATTGTTGGTTATGGAATTTCAGATTTCATTGTTGATTTTACTTGGATATAAGTAAAATATGTGGTGGCTCTGAATTGCCTTGTAATCCCAAAGTTGCATATTCTGCAAATTTAATAATTTTGAATTGGTAGGACAATCTATTGTTCTGATTAAAGACAACTAACAATATGTTTTGTGCAGAAAACCTTCTTTATATAATTGTAAACTACTTCTCTAGGGACATTGAGATTGAAGGTTCCATTAAGCATTTCAGATACACAATATTATGTTCTCATGTACAAAAGTGCCACAAAGAGCAAATGAAATAAAGTTATTGTAAGCTATTGCTGTTTTGAATCCAGACAGCTTCCTTGCTCTTTTTCTAATATTTAATTTCAAAGACATTTTGACAAACAAGGCAATGGGACATCAGTACATAGCTATTTAGACAGCATTAAGTCTAGGACTTCCATGCCTGCTACCTCAAGTGCAAAAGTGCAGGACTTACTTGGAAAGCATCTGTCAGTTTGCTCCACTGTTGGAATGCACACTGAGTATCACCTCTCAGATCCTCTGGGGATTATAGGATTGTGGACATGAGGCAACAGGATAGTGAAGTTTAATTTTCAAAATTATTTTTGGTTTGCTTAATGCTTTTACTTATGTGTTTAGGTAACTTCTATTTTGTAAAAGAAATGTGAGTAATTTTTAGATTTAAAAATGATGTACTTCAATTTTAATAGTTTTGAAATGCCTCTTCTGACAAAGCCATTTATTAAAAAATGGAAATGCATCACAGCTTTGACAATCAGCAAAGCTGGGAGCAGGATTTGCTGGATGCCAAAACTTTCAGTGGCATTTCAAGGCAGGGCTTCTTCGCTGTGGCATGGGAGGTCCTACTGCAATGAGACCACCTTTGGAGGCTTGGATACTTCATGCCTGCAAGTATCGTCATGGAAAACCCGAAGTGATGATTCAAGCAAAGAGGGGGAGGATAGGGGAACAGAATAACCCAAAAAGATCTCTTCAAATACTTTCTAAGCTATTAACTTTCTTAGTTTAATGTGGTAACCTAATGGAAGGTTTGATCTTACTTTTTCACCATAATTAGCATTTGATCTCTTTAAAATAATTGGGAACATTTCCAAAATGACCATAACAACATACAGATGAAGGCATTGATTTAGTTGATCATGTGCCATCACTAATCAGACTTGCTGGGATTGTCAGGTCATGTGTTTGCCGATGCTATAAATGGCAAGAAACAAGATGCTAAATTACAATTTAAATCTGAAGTTGGTTGTAACACAGATCTGAAGTGTAATGGTGTGAGAATCTTTCATTCTCTATCTGCCACAACCAACTCGGAGAAGCGAGTGTAGATTCACATCACAAACAGAATACAACTATTAATTTGAGACTAGCAAGTGCAGTACACACAGAGGCTCAATGTTGCTAACATAAAATGTTAATTTTAACTTTTTATTCTTATATTAGGTAACTGTAACTTCTGATTTATCCAAATCAAGTCAAATGATTCATTCTGGAATTTTGTCATCACCTTGTCAATTAACTATTATGACAAGTTCACAGCAACCCAGAGCTGAGTCGGTATGCACCACTGAATCAGTCACATTCTTCCCTTTAGGTAAATAAATAATCTCTTGAACATGGAATGGTATTATATACCTTTTAGACTTATTCATAGGAAATGTTGTTGAATGGATAGAGTAAGCATGTAATCACGTTTGCATTTAACTAGTTGCTATATCTCATAATTGCAAAACGTCTGTTTTAAGTAATTTCAAATTTTCAGTTTGATCTTTTACCCTCTATGACGAAGGTATTGCTAATACCTTTATTATGTAAACTGACTGTACTAATTACTTTAAAGAACTCTCAAGTAAAGTTTGCTGTACTCCCTCTAACAAGGCTTCAGAAATGGAGAGCTCAGCTTTATGCTGTTCAAGGACCTATATATCTTATTAAATAATACTTTCTTACTCTTGCTTAAAGGTGCATTTCTAACATGTTTGAGTTGGTTCCATTCAAAAGTAGCCAAATACGTATAAAGCTGACTGAAATATGATATTCTGACACACTACAGAAGTGATTACATGTTAAAGTGGACTTCATAAGCTGTAAAACATTTGAAACCTTCCAGGATCATGAAGGGTGTTACAAAACTGTGTGACTTTTTTACCTTTAGATTTAATGGGAACTTATGAATATATTGCAAACCTTAAAGATTACAGAACTAAACTCAGAATTTTATTTTTGGCAGAATCAACACATAACAACTATCCCATGTCATTATCAGTAACTTCTGCTGGATCTAAACCAGATTCTTGCCAGCCTATTTCCGAATTTTACAAGGCAACAGGAGAACAAATGGCTCAGAAGCTAAATAACCATATTGAGTATTTTAAACATAAGGTAATTATTTAACTGGAACATAGCACTGCAAACTATTTAACATTGGCTACAAATACAGGATGAGAAGAACACTCTAAATATAACGTGAAGGTACTTCTGAAATTCTATATAAATCAAGTTTAAATACATTATTGGTTAATTTAAGTAGATTAATAACATAATAGTAAACAGGTAATTAAAAAAAAAGGAATATCAATATTTGATGTGGCTAATTTAGTAACATTGCTTAAATATGACAGAAGCTACTCAGAAATTCTACTGTTTTAAATTGCAATGTTTTTAATCCCACCCTAATGCAATATAACAGAACTTTACATACAAGCTCTACTATGTTATTTGTGAAAATTCACGTGAAGCAAGCAGTGGTAGCAGTTGAGCTACCATTATGGTTTCATACTGGAAAAAAATTGCATTCCCCTGTACTGTTCATGCAGTACCAAAAACAAAAATGGCAAGAACGCATTTCAATGTATGTCCAGTGAATGGAGCAAACAAGTTGCTGAATAGATTTCAGGTGAAAGTTTTATATAGTGCAATTTCGCAACGTTTTCACCTTGCTTAGCACTTCTGCTAAGTATGGAGTTGGAGCAAAATCAACTTCAAAAGTTTTTAAAGCAGAGACTGGTCATTATATTAAAGCAACAACACAATATGGTACAACAATGGCCATTAAAATTTTAACTGAGGTGGACTATTCGTTTTTGGGCAAAGTGATAATTAAATATGATAAAGTGCTACAAAATGAGTGTTCAGTGGCTTGTACTACAATGACACTTTCACCGAACTATACAGAAGGATGGGCCTTGCACTCAATACCCACAAGACCCAGATCATCTACCAAACTTCTCCCACTGCACCACAATGCCCTCCAACAACAAAGGTTCATAGCAAGAACATAAACCACTTTGCATAACTTAGAAGTCACTGCTTGGTGAAGGCAGACATGGATGGTGAAATTTATCACAGCCTTCTTTGCTCCAGCACAGCTTTTAGTCACTTGAGGAAAAGGATATCTGAAGATCTAGACTTCATGATCTACCCTGCCCACCTAAATACTTCTGGAACCTGGATTAACTACAGCAGACAACTCAAGGCACTGGAAAAATACCACCAATGTTACAAATCTTCCAGATTCCCTGGAAGTACAAAGGAACCAACATCAGTATCCTCTTTCTGGTCAACATCCCCAGTGTTGAGGTTTTAGTTACATTCATTCAGTTATGTTAGGCAGGCCACATTGTTTGCAAAGCCCTACACCAGAATCCTGAACTATTCACTCTACTCTGAGCTCTGTCATGGAAAGAGATTACCAGGTGGAGAGAGAAAAAATTAAGGATGTCCTCATTGCCTCCGTGAAGGAATGCAACATTCAATTGAGAACTACTGATTCCTGATATCCTCTGGCTCATGACAACCCAAATTGTACAAGGAGCATTCAGAATGGAATTGAGAACCTTGAGGCCATGCATTGGGAGCAGATGAGGATTGGCTTAAGCAGTGGTAAGAGCATACTACTCCATAAACTACACTCTGCCCCATTTGTGGAAGAGTCTGTGGTTCCCCATTGGGCTCATTAGAACCCGCAAAACAGAATGGAAGTAGGTCAGCTTTGATCCCAAGGGGACTGCATAAGAAGGAGAAGAAACACTACCACTGTCTTGTGTTGCATGTAGAGTGAGCTAATGGCTTTAAATTTCAAAAGGCATCAGTTTACAATGACTGTCTCCTTTCACTTCCTTTTCTAAAATGAATTGCTTTGAGACTGGAAACCTACACTAAAATAAATTTGTAATTGTAATCTTCATAACATGTCCATGTTTACATTGACTAAAGTATCAAATATTATTACAGTATTTGGCCTATCTTAAACATTTGTTGCTTTGGTTGCTGTAGATGCTTGTATTTTGTTCATCACAGTGGTTTCCATAGTCACTTGAAGCCTTCCTGTTGTGATATTGAATAGTCTTTGAAATATATATGCACTTATTGTTTATTCCTTCCTTGATTGACATCTGACACTAAAGTCTGGGGAAAATATCTGAGTTATATTTTAAAAATTAAATTTCAGTGTAGGTGGATTAAACAGTAAGTTACATTGAACAAATTAACTTATTCATGCTGACAAATATATAAAAGGAGACACAAAAGCAAGGAGCACAATCTCCTTTAAATGATATATTAGCATATCGGCCTTCCCCAGGCAAAGAACTGGTTCGGTTTTTTACAGATGTCCATCAGTCAATTTTGTCCTTATGTCAGAAAATAACAAACTTAAATTGTTTTGTATGCCCTGAATAAGAAAATTATGCCTGATATCTTACGGACTCAATTGCAATTTTAACAGTTGGTCAAGCAGAAAACGTAATATAGCTTTCTTACCTGCGTGGACAACACAAAGTACTAAAACCTGTTTTGAACATTTAACATAACAAGATTTTATTTTAATAAGTAACAAATCTATTGCTATGTATTTTATATACTTCATCTATTCCTTTATATGGCATTCAAAGAAGTTGTGCCATTTGAAATGTAATGCAATACTCAATGAGCTGTCTATAGTGCATTGCCATTACCTTTATTTCTTCTTAGAAGCTGACCAAAGCAAGGTACTTTCAATATGTTGGAGTGCAGGTTTTAACGTAGCCAAAAATGTTTTGTGGTAAAATACCCTGCTAATGTGAAGCAATTATATTTTTCAATTATGTAGTTGATCAATAAATTAGGAACTGAATATTTGGGTGAGGATGGATATCTTTGTACATATATTTTGAAATATACAGAAATCCTGGATCATTCCTTTGAGTTAATGGTTTATTGTATGATTTTTTTAAAATTTCCTGTAGGTTGAAGACTTCAAGAACTACTTGAATTCGAAATTGATTCCCGTGGAAGATAAACAACAGGTTAATGTCTTTAATAGCCATTTTACAATATTTTGGAATAATAAGTACTTTGATAATCAGAAGAAGAGGACTATTTGCCACAGCTTGTTAACAGAAACACAGTAATACTTTTCCAAATTTTATTTGATGTTGCACACCATGAAGAATATTGGAATTGTTATCTTAATAAAACACATTTAGCGATATTCTAAGAATCATGTATTTATATTCTACTGAATTCACTTCAGTTACAAGTAAATTTGTATTAATTTAAATTAAATAAATTCTCCTAAAGTACATTTGTTCTTGGCAATGCATGTCAAAAAACATGAGCACAATAGTCTACCAATAGGTGTATTATTTTTATCCAGTAACACAGCATAAATGGAGCCACAAATCATGAGATATGGTCCACAATATTCTCTAGCGTTATAAAACATCACACGTGGCGAATATGAGGATAAAGAAAGTCTGCTTCTCTTTCTCACCCTGTGGAAATAACCCAAGGTCTTTACTGTTACGTACCAGCAACAGAAGAAACACACCGAGTCATATCTAAGTGTTAGAAACTATTTTATTAATAACTACTTGTAATAATAAGAAAAGTAAAAATATTAGATATTAAACATTAACCCCAAAACTAAACTCGAAGTATATGTGTGGCAAATTCCCAAACTCCAAGTCCAGGAATAGTTCTCAAAGTTCAGTTCAGCAAGTCATAAGGTGAAACGTGAGCAAAGGCTTTTGCAAAACCGCCGTTGACTGAAGAGGAAATGTGGAGAGAATATAGAGAGAATTTACGAAATCCACATGTTCCACGATGGAACCCATATGACACCTCAGTCACTGATGATCTCCATTGCTTTGTTCCAAAGTATCTGCCACCCCGAAAGGCATTCGAGACGTGACCGTCCACAGAAATACCTGTTTCCCTCTACAGGTTAACGACAAAGTGGACTCCACTGGATTGTTCCAATAATCCATAGGTGGATTGTAGTGACAGACACAGTTATTGTTCTTCATCCATTGATACAGAGACCAGTAGTCAGTCTCTCTCTGTCTCTCTGTCTCTCTCTGACTGACTCCCTGAACAATAAAAGTCAACACATTGTTATCTTGCTGTTGTCGTGATGATGCCACACACATACTACTCTACTGTACTATATTTTAAGGGGATAGTCACCAAATAGCAACCTAATCTGTAACATTACATACTGAAATGAGAGTCATGGTCTCTATCATATGTACAAATTTTAATTGTGAATTTCCACACAACAGGAATTCAAGGAACTGAGAGATGGCCTAGACAAACTAGAAAGGATCTACATTGCAACTAAAGATGAGCACCGTAATTTACAGCATCGCTGCTATTTGGAAAAAAGTACTACTGTTGGGGAGTTTGACCCAGATAGGTTAGATATAAATAGATGGGGTTTGGCACTCACACATATGTTCTCTAATGAGTTAATTATGATTTTAACAAAATTCCATGTCATTATAACGATTATGATTATAATTTTTGTTTGGAAGGGAGGATCAATTTCAAGCTTATTCAAGTAACTAATTTGAATTGGACATCATTATAAGCATTGCAAGTGAATCACAGATATTGTTAGAGCCGATCATATTTAAATTTGTCTTTTATGTAGTCTTTCTCTACCTATAAATTTGTTTGTAATGAATGCAGGGACTCATGTTATAGAGAAATTACTGTTGTGTAGAATACTATCTAGAACCATTCATGATTTTAAATATCCATACCCACATGTTTTTTTAGTCCATTCAACTAAGTCCATCATCCCTGGAATCATTCTACTAAATTTCCTTTGCATCCTTCCAAGTCCTTCACATCTTTCCTAAAGCACATTTCCCCAAAGTAGACAACTAGATAAAATAGTGATTTATACAGGCTTATCATGAGTTCCTTGATCTTGTACACTATGCCCCAATTCATGAAGCAAAATCCCAAATGCTAAATGCTTTTTAACTACTTTTTCCAATTTTCCCATCACTTTCAACAATTAAAGTATCTATAATGGACATATGTACCTATAGGCCCAGATCTCTCTGTTCCTATACTTCCCAGTTTACATTGCCTTTCCTTATACTTCATGCTACAATCTAACATTTAAGGCTTTCCTGTGTCTAACTTGCATCATCCATATGTCCACCAGCCTATGTGTATCCTCTCAAAGTCTATTAATATCCCTCTCACAGTCTACTACACTTCCACAGTTTGTACTGTGCAAGTTTGGAAATTGTGTCCTGAACATCCAAATCTAAGCCATTATATATATATATATATATATAATAAAACAATGGTCATAGTAGTGACTCCTGGAGAACACTACATAGAGTACTGCATACTCCCCTCCTGTATGAGAAAAAAACAAACATTCACTTCTACTCTTTGCTTCCTATTATTTACTCAATTTTCTATTCACAATGCTACTGGCCCTTTGCCACAGTTCTGATGACAATCCAATCACATAGCACCCCAGAACCAGACTGAATCCTACTACCAAGTTGTCCTGAAAGTTAACTCCATTTAAAGTTTTAGTGACAATATCGTGCAGAATCAAATTTAATTCATATGAACATAATCAGTTAATATTTTTGCTCATGGCAATTGAACTGTGTACTAGAGGGTTTTTTTAGAAATTATCCACAGGGTATATAGTTATTTTAATATTATATCAATCATCTAGAATCATATAATTGTATAGCACGGAAAGGGCTCTTTCAGCCCATCTCGTCATGCTGACTGTGATGCCTATCTACACTAACCCATTTGCCCCCATTAGGTCCTTATCCCTCTAAGCCTTTCCTATCCAGGTACCTGTCTAAATGCCTTTTAAATATTGTAATTGTATCTGCCTCTACCACCTCCTCTGACAACTTGCTTCAGATATCCACCACCCTCTATGTGAAAAACTTGCCCCTCAGATCTCCTTTAAATTTCTTACCTCTCACCTTTAACTTGTGTCCTCTAGTTCGAGACTCCCTTGCCCTAGGGAAAAAAATTCTTACTATCTATCCCATCTATGCCCTTTATAATTTAATAAACTTCTATAAGGTCACATCTCAGGATCCTCTTTTTCAGTGAGAATAAACCCAACCTATCTAATCTCTCCATTCCAAGCAACATCCTGGTGAATTTATTATGCATTCTGTCAATTGCTACAACATCCTTCCTGCAGTGTGGTGACCAGAACTGTACACAATACTATTAGTGTGATCTAACCAATGTTTTGTACAGCTGTAACATGACATCCCAGCTTTAGTACTCAGTGTCTCGGCTTTTGAAGGCAAGCAAATGCCTTTTTCACTACCCTTTCCACCTGTGTCACCACTTTCAGGGAGCTATGGACTTGTACCCCAAGGTCTCTGCACGTCATGCTCCCTGCCATTTACTCTCTGTGTCTACCAGAATTGACTTCCCAAAGTGCATTACCTCACAGTTGTCTGGATTAAATTCCATCCGCCATTGCTCTGCCCAACTTTCCAGCTGATCTATGTCCCACTGTATCATTAGACAACCTTCTTTGCTACCTATGAATCTACTAATTTTTGTGTTGTCTGCAAATGTCCAAATATTTTTGAAGCACAAATGAAAGTATATTTTACGTATCAAAACAAGTTTACCTTAGGTTCAATCCCAAACCATTCTGGTACCATGGAAGTCTCTTTAGTTTCAAGTTCCTTTGTGAAAATTACAATCAGGAACCTAAAGGGATAATTATACAGCAGAAAACTGCATTTAAATTGTCAACCTTACTCAGAAAGGATAACTGATGGGGAAAACAGCGCACCAGTGCTGTCAAGCGCATAGATTAACTCAACTTTTCTTTAATCTCCAGAGAAATTGAAGGAGAAATATTTAGAATAGGAATGGTACTGGAAAATATAAAAGACGAAATTGATGAAGATATTTGCAATCAATCAAGCTTACACAGTTCCATCTTTACACCTACTCCACTCTCCATCCCCAAGTTGTCTGCAAGACATGCAGTTTATTCTGAGGTAAATATGTTGTTAAAACCTCTTGTTATTCAGAAGGCGAGGAACTTAAATTCACATAGTCTTGTAAATATGTCCCCACAAATTATTTAAGTAAGATTAAGACTTCAACATATATTAATGTAATAAAAATATCTGATTCATTTTTTTTGGAAAAGAAAATCAGTTTTGGCTCTTTAATGCCAGAGTTTATTTATTAAATAAATATTGCAAACTTGATGGGTCCTGTGGAAACACAAGAGACTGCAGATGCTGGAATCTGGAGCAATACACAAGAAAAGTTGGAGGAACTCAGCAGGTCAGCATCTATTGGAGGGAAATGGGCAGTTGACATTTTGGGTCGGGACCCTTCATCTGGACTGCCCAGTCCAAATGTAGGGTCTCACCCTGAAACATCGACTGTTCATTTCCCTCCATAGATGCTGCCTGACCTGCTAAGTTCCTCCAGCTCTTTTTGATGGGTCCTGTGACATTTTCATCACTCCTCGTTTTTTAAGAGATAGAATCAAAGCCAGAAAGGCTTTCGGGTTTGCACTATATTTGAGTCATCTTAAACTGGAGTAATAAAACTATTGCAATGTCATTTTCTTTACTAAAGATCAGGCATTTTACCTTTTTAACATTAAAGGGTTCCATGACTGCCATTACCCAAGAAGGACCAAGGGAAGCACACGAGGGCAGCTTACTCAATGATGAAAGTGCAACACAGAAAATTGTTCAAATGCAGACAATGACAAATGAGAACAATAAGTCACCCTTACTAAAAGATACATACAGTCTCACCTCACAAAGGTAAATAATAGTTTATTTTTTAAAATGCAATATGCCATTTGTTACATTAATGTGGTTATTAATTAAAGCAAGGATGAAGTTATGAACAAACATACAGAGGAGATGTAGTGTTTACACAGAGAAAGAATAGGATCTGTGTAAGCATAGTGGAAATACAGTCAATTAATGTTTTCAAAGGGGAATTAGATAGGCACTTATGGAAAAATGATTTGCAGGACTCTGGGGTATGAACAGGGGAGTGAGACTTTTTCTCTGCCGTAATGATGTGATGATTATGGGTATCACTGTAAAAGGAAGCATAAAACTGTACAGGGATATCAGTTGAGTAAATGGCCAAAACTAGTAAATGGTTGTCCGTATAGGGAGATTTATTTTATATCTAAAATAAATGACGATAAGCTAGAAACAGTGGTAGTCTAAAAAGATTTTAGGATCAATATATATTTGGATCATAAACATGGGAGGGATCTTGTGCATGAATCAAAAAAGTTAGCAGGCAGCAAATACAGTAAAACTTTAATAACTACAATCTCTTTGTTCAGAAATTCCAATGGCTTGGCATTTGGCTCACCGGATGCTGGTTCCCACAGTCCCTTGACACTGACACAGGTCCTGTTTCCATGCTCCTTTAAACTCACTGGAGCCCTGTTTCCCTATTTTGCTAGAAAATTTAATATATTGCTCTGCAACATCTTTTAAAAAAAAACAAACTAAAAGTGCAATGAGGTATTAATTGGAATAACATCCAATAGTCTGGAAAATTTACCAGTCCAGCATCACCAAAATTCTGAGATTAACAGCTTTACTGTGGTTAGGAAAGCAAACGGCCTATTGGCCTTTCTTGCACAGGGGTTGGAGTTTAGAAATAGGGAAGTATTGTAATAATTGATCAGTGTGTTAGTGAGGTCACACCTGGAGTACTATGCAAAGTTTTGGTACCCTTCTTTCAAAAAAGCTATACAAGCAACACAGGAAGACCTAAAGAGATTCACTAGGCTAATTCTTGGGATGGGAGGGGAATCCTATCATGAGCAGCTTAGGAAGTTGGATCTGTATTCTTTGGAGTTTAGAAGAATGAGGGCTGATCTTATAGAAATATACAAGACCCTAAGGAGGCATGACAGGGTAGATGTTGACATGTTTCCAATTGTGTGTGGGTCTCCGATGTCGCAACATAATTATAAGATAAGGGGAAAGGGAGTCATTTAAAACTGAGGTGTGTAGGAATTCCTTCTTGCAGAGGATGGTGAATCTCTGGAATTCTCTACCCTCTGGTATTTAAAGAGGAGATAGATAAATTTTTGAAATATTAGGGAATTAATGGCTATGAGGAACTGCTGCTGAAGAGGAGTTGAGGAATGGAGCAGATCAGCAATTTATCATATTGAATGGCAGGGCAGGCTTGAGGGTTGGCCTACTCCTGCTACTTTCTTGTGTTCCTTTGATTTGAAAAGGGTTTTTAAGATATCAAGGGAGATTGATGTAGCACATGGAGAGGACCTAGGAGTAAGGGTACAGCCTAACATGTAAAAAGGATGTAGTTGGAATTTTCTTCAGTGCAGGGTGAATTGCTAATTTAAAGACTGAGATTGATGGATTTCTGTTAAACAGAGGTGTTAATTATATACGGTTAGAACACAGAACAAACTCAGTGCATGGCAGAACAATTCCTGAGGCTGATTGGCCTTCTTCTATTTAGACCTCCATATGGAACAAAAGAGTTAAATTTCTTCAGAGATTAGTTCCTGGTGATTATTTTGTTAAGCCTCTGACTCCCCACCTCTCTACAGTTCACATGCATTTTCAATTTCCTGAGTAAGACCTGAATACATATTTCAAGATGTCAGATTTCTTAATGGCTGACGGTAAAATAAACAGCAATCTTTGGGTGCCTGTCTAACCTAAACAAACATTTGAAAGTGAAGTTTGTGGTTCTATCTTGGAACCAAGAGCAAATAACAATGAAAAATAAATGAAGCAGGATCTTAGAACAATGAGTAAAATCTACAAACTAAAATTTACAAATTTATACTGTTAGGTACTGTTATATATTTGCAAAGAAACATACTAAATTTATATTTGGATTGTAAGTATTTAAACACCTTAGTATGAGAAATGAAAAATTTTTTTTTGTTATTTTTCTTTAATCTGTATTTTCTTAAAGTTGATCTGCAGTTTAACGAACCAATTGTGTAAGTTCAAGCTTTAAATTCAAAATTGTTAAATTAATATGCCATTTGTTGATAACATCTTTACAATAAATTCCCACACTGCTACGTGATAAATCAGTTACTCAATAAGTGATTGATTTATCAGGAATAGACTGCAGTGCCTAGAAATTGAATCATCAAGTGCAACATTTTTATATCTTAGCAATTCAATTTCAATGCAAAATAAAACATAAAAGAAAATTGTGGACATTCAGCAAGTTGCTCAAAGCCTGTGATTTTACTTCCAGGCCCTCTATGCATTGGACAAACTAATCTCAAAGCAGTTCGGACATGCACATCTAATGTTATGTACTGCACAGGTGGATTTTCATCCATCATGCATGCCATATGCACTCACACAGAAAAATGTCTTTGCAGTGTTTGTCAGACCTTGCTTCAGCTTTAATTATAAGGGAGCTGCCTCAGCATATCCTATCCAATGGAATCCAGCACCATCACCCACTGTCCAACCCTAATAATTCCTGGCAGCAGAGCAGTTACAATTATGCCCTCTGCTATCCTGCTGACCAAACCCACATACCAACCTCCCAGCTAGACCAGTCCACCAACCTTTTGGCCCAACCTTCTAATCTTCGGTCACTTGCTTGACCAGTCAGCCAGCCTGGCAAAGCATTGCAGTGGGATGCCTGGAGATGGAAGGGAAAGCTTTTCCTAGTGGAAGCCCTATTCTGTAGCGCACAATGCCTTGAGCCACTGGAATTTTCCAGCAGTGAATGCACAAGCAAAATATTCATGCAAGAACAGTTCAATCCACCTAAACTAGCACCTGATATACGTCTGTTATTCCCAGAGATGCAGGAACTTGTTAATCACATGCAAAAAGACATAATAGAGTTATACAGCACAGAAACAGGCCCTTTGGCCCAACTGGTCCATACTGAGCAAGATTCCCCATCCAAGCTAGTACCATTTGCCAGTGTTTGGCCCATAACCTTCTAAACCTTTCCAATCCATGTACCTGTCCAATAGTCTTTTAAAAATTGTCATTGTACCTGCCTCAACCACCTCCTCTGGCAGCTGATTCCACATACACACTACCCTTTCTGTAAAAAAAAAGTTGCCCCTCAAGTTCCTATTAAATCTTTCCCCTCTCATCTTAAATTTATGCCCCTCTAGTTCTTGATTCCCCAACTCTGGGGGAAAAAGACTGAGTGCATTCACCCTATCTATGTGCCTCATGATTTTGTACACCTCTATAAGAACACCTCTCAGTCTCCTATGCTCCAAGGAATAAAATCCTAGCCTATCTAACCTCTCCCTATAACTTAGTCCCTCAAGTCCTGGCAGCATCCTTGTAAATCTTTTCTGCACTCTTTTCAGTTTAAAAACATCTTTCCTATAGCAGGACAACCAAAACTGAACACAATACAGCCTCACCAGTATCTTGTACAACTTCACCATGACCTCCCAACTTTTATACTCAATGCCCTGACTTATGAAGGCTAGCATGCCAAAAACCTTCTTCACCACCCTGTCTACTTGTGACTCCACTTTCAGTGAACCACATACTTGTACTCCAAGGTCCCTCTGTTCTACAACACTCCCCAGGGTCCTGCCATTCACTGTGAAAGTCCTACCTGGATTTGACTTTCCAAAATGCAACACCTCGCACTTATCAGAATTAAACTCCGTTTGTCATTCCTCAGCCCACTTACTCAGCTGATCAAGATTCCCCTGTAATTTTTGATGACCTTCTTCATTGTCCACTATACCACCTATTTTAGTGTCATCTGCAGACTTACTAACCATGGCCTGTACATTCATATCCAAATAATTGATGTGGATGACAAACAACAATGGGCCCAGCACCAACCCCTGAGGCACACCACTAGTCATGGGCCTCCAATCCGAGAAACAACCTTCTACTATCACCCTCTGCTTTATACCATCAAGCCAATTGTGTAGCCAATTAACCAGCTCTCCCTGGATTCCATGCCAGAGCAGCCTACCATGTGGAACCTTAGTAACTCACCTACTACAGATGTTAGACTTACTTATCTATCGTTCCCAGGTTTTTCTTTGCCGCCCTTCTTAAACATTCGCTACCCTCCAGTCTACCGGCATGTCATCCATGACTAACAATGATGCAAACATCTCAGCCAGTGCTCCCGCAATTTCTTCTCAAGCCTCCCACAGTGTTCTTGGATATACATGGTCAGGCCTTGGAGATTTGTCTACCTTCATACCTTTTAAGGCATCCAGCGCCTCCTCTACTGTAATGCGGACTGTCCCCAAGACCTTCCCATTTACTTTTCCTACTTCTGAAGTTTTCATGTCTTTCTCCATGGTAAAAACAGGAGAAATATTCAGTAAGGACCTTTCCCATCTCCTGTGGCTCCACACAAAGGCATCCCCTTTGGTCTTTGAGGGGCCCTATTCCCTCTCTAGTCAATCTTTTTCCCTTAGTATAAAATCTCCTTGGATTTTCCTTAATCTTCTTTGCCAGAGCTATCTCATGCCCCTTTTTTGCTTTCCTGATTTCGTCCTTGAGTACCTTTCTGCCTTCCTGGAATCTGGAAAAGGAAATGATTGGAACTTCATTCTGCCTTTGAAACTCTGATGAAACAAAACAGCATTCTTTTCATTCTGTAGCAGGTTAAAGTTTGAAATGGCAAGTCTCAATAACAACTGAAGGTGCCTGAAGAAAAATAACCGACAGAAGGATGCAGAGCCACAGCATTTAAAAATAGAACTATATCTCCAAGAAAATTGCACTGGTTAGTTATGGCCCAATAGCCCTAATGTATGAAAACATGGTCACAATTTCAAAGTTTCTGCAGGAACCACTTTCTGAAACAGTTCATCTAAGGCCATCTTGCGTAACAAATGGGTTCCATTTTTACAAATGTCCATAAATCAATTTTGTCAGTAAATTGGAAAATACACAAAAAAAATCACTCGATTATCGTAACTATACCTCCACTGCATTGTAATGAATGGCATGAAAAGCACAAAAGACTGACAAGAAAGAACAATTACTAAAAGTCGAGAGAGGAAACTTATTCTGCCAATGGTAGGAACAAACACATGTACATATGTTGGACTTTTGAACTTGATGATATGGGAGCTCTTTCGTATGTAAGGATATCCATAAGTCAGGCATTTGTAACCCGGGGACGGTCTGTATATAGATAACAAATACTTAAGTACCCCAATATCATGTTCATTCATCTTTCTTTGTCCATTATAGGAAATCTCCTATTGTACCAACAAAAGCCAAGAATAATATTAATTCTTCAGTATATCTTGCTGATTTATCTTTGAATGGAACTTCAGAATTACAAAACATCTCATTCCGGGGACAGGAATTAGTGAATGAATTTAAGGTGTGCATGACACAGTATGCCTTTTTTTCATAAGCATTTAAGGGTAAAGTCAGTAATCTTGTGCACACAGTGGGGAACTTTGCTGAAGGGCAGTGAGGAAGTCACAATGCAGAATTTGCCTCAGAATCCAAAGATGAATTCAGGAAATGCGAATTCCTCTAATGACTTGTATGCATTAAATATTCTATTTATCTTCATTTTCCAAGAATGTTGCTAGAAAAGAAATTCTGAGAGGCATCGCTACCATGAATAACTACCATAAAGTGCATTGGAAATCTTTGAACTTTAGAGTCATACAGCACAGGAATGGGCCTTTTGGCCCAACTGGTCCATACCAACCAAGATTCCCATTTGCCTGCATTTGACCCATATCCTTCTAAACCTTTCCTATCCATGTACCTGTCCAGGTGCCTTTTAATAAATGTTGTTAATGTACCTGCCTCAATCACTTCCTCTGGCAGGTCATTCCATATACTGACCACCCTTTAGATGAAAAAGTTGCCCCTCAGATTCCTATTAAATCTCTCCCCTCTCTCTACAGTATGAAACATATGTAAATTATTTAAAATAAACAGAAAATATAGGAAGCAGCATCACAGAGGGAGCATCTGTGAAGAGAATAGATGTTATTATTTCAATTCTAGAGTTTCCACCTGAACTGTAAGTTATTATGGATGAATAGCACTTAAATGGATGATTTTGTAGATGGACACCAACCATAACTGAGAAAGAAGGTGAATGATATACACTAAGGATTTCAAGATTGCTCTGAAGGAGCTATTAGAATGTGTGCAAGATTACCACACTATTGTTCTGCATAGAAAAGTTTATAGCATTTGTTTACCTTTTCAAATTGTGAGATCATTGAACAGGAGAATCAACCTGTGATCAATTACTGCATGTGTGGGTCCCAGTTCTCATTAAATGCATTCCTAGAGGTTTAATGGCCTCTCTCCTCTTGTCGTTTGTGTCCAATTTCATGGCACACTCCCTTCTCAGAGCCAAAATCAATGTCATGTTAATTATAATCTTCTCTTCAATTGTGACCTAGTTTAAAATGCAAATGTCTTCTAAAATAAAATATATTTAAAATGATTTTTGTGTTTAACCCATATGTAATTTTGTATATTCCACTGGTAGCAACAGATACTCTTACCTGACAGTGGGTTTGGTACATCAGAAGGCGGCAGACCTACTACTGCTACACAAACATTGGATTCTGACCAACCACAAATGGAAAGGTATTTATAGGATTCTTGAATTTGAAACCACCAAACAAAATGCAACTACATGCTCAATGTACATGGAAATAATCAACATGCTTCCTGAAAATGCTAGTATTTCTAGCATTTTTGATTAAATTTTATATTTCTAGTTCCTACAATATTTCACGTTTATATTAGAATTGAATCTATTTTGAATAAAGCTTGAATTTCATTCTTACAAACCTATAAATCTAGATTATTAAAGGGCCCCTTTTATATTGACACCCTTTCTTGCTTTCTAAAATTTAGAAAATTCTCACTATGGTTTTAATATGACTAAATAGATTTTTTTGGTGAATTCATTACTTGGTTGAAGTGATAAATGTTAATGACAGAAATGGAATTTCCCTCTCTGGTTTTGTTACCCAACTCAGTTAGAATATCAGATATCCAAGAATTTTTTTTAAGTGACTAAAACACTGTGTAAATCTAGAAAGCCAGGAAAGACCAACATGAATTTTTGGGATGATTGCCACTGTGAAGAAATCATTGGCAACTGCCAATATTTCAGATAACATTGTATATTTAAAAAAGGGTCAATCTGACCCAGTCTACTACTGACATATACCAACATCAACAATAGTTGAAATCATGACAGTTAGTCTGTAGAATACATTATTTATTAACAATTAAACAAAATAGCAGCTTGCATTGATTTCAAAGTTAAACAATCTTCCAGACCACCCTCTTGAGCACTTCTGGAAAGCGTTTGAAGCTCAGGTGAAATACAACTAAGAATAGTATCAAGAGAGACCATAATACATGTGAATGTAATTTTTTTTTATTGATAATTGAGAAACATATTGCAGTTGTGAGAGATTAGACTGATTTCTGAGATGGCAGCTATGTTGTATGAGGGGAGGTTAATCAGACTGGACCCATACTCTTTTGATTTTAGAAGAATGAAAGATGATCTCATTGAAATGTGAAAAAGTCTTATGGTGCTTGACAGGACAGATGCAGGGATATTGTTTCCTCTGACTGGGATGTCTGGAACTAGGGATTCAAAATAAAGGATCAGCCATTAAGGATTGAAATGAGAAAAATTTATTTCTTCACCCAGAGGCTATTGAATCTTTGAAAGTCTTGACCAAAGTGGACGCTTAGTCATTGAATATATTCAAGTCAGAAGTAAATAGAATTTTAGGTATAAAGGGAATCAAAGGTGAGTGGCTTGTTTCTTCTCCTATTTCTTAAGTTACTAGACGTAACATAAGAACATAGGAAAAACAATCATAAATCAGTCCTTCCAGCTTGTTCAACTTCATAATCAGGTTTTGTTAGATCTTTAGTTGAATTCCATTTACCCATCTTTGCTCCATCTAGATACTATTATCTGGTATACATCTTTCAGTCTCTATCTTGAACACGTTAATTGGTCTAGGATCCTCTTTCTGTGAGGAAAGTGAGTTCTAATCTTCATTAACATTTGCTAACAAAGTGCTTCCTGTTACATTACTGCATTACAACTCCAATTCTAACATAATACCTTTTGATCTGGTTCCACCTGAAGAGGAAATACTTTTCCAGTTACCACCCTTTGAATTGCTTTGTGTTTTATAAACAACTCAAATTGATCATACTTTGACCTGTCCTCAATGGAACATAATGCACATTTATTTAACCAAGTAAACCCTGTTATCATCCAGAGGAGTTTGCAGAGCTAATACATTTTTCCTGAGGCTTGTGTCCACAATTGAAGGCTGTATTCCAGATGAGGTCTGACCAAGGCTCTGAAAACTAAAAGCAGCAACTTTATTAAATTGCCAACCTCTTGAATTTAAAGCCAACATCTGATTAATATTTTCATTATTTGTAACTGTTGCATCACCTTTTAGTGATTTATACTCCTCCAAAGATTCCAAACTGTCACTATCAATTAAACATTCTGAGTGAAAGTGAGTACAGGATAAAGACTTCATCTTGTATTTAAGACTAACATGGATTCACTGCCTGCCAGAAGCCAGATATTCAGCGTCTTCCTAATTTCAAGCCTGATCTAACTAATTCCAACTTTCTGTACTGGCATGTCCAGCTTTCTGAGGTAGCTCATTGGTCCTTTGGATCAGTTTGGTGTTACTGAATGCTGTGTCATGGGAGGTAGAGAAAGATAGACTAATGGAGGAAAAAGCTTGGCAGCACAAGACCAACTTTGATGATGCGGGGTCATAAGCAACACTAACGAACCAACCTTGTTTGTAAATTGGAAAGGATCTTCCAGTTGGAACACCTTTGCATGCAAGGATATTACCTTGCCTCAATCCAGTTTAAAACTGCCAAAAAGCTAAATATGTAGAAAAATGATGTTTTGTAGATTACTGTAAATTAATCCTTTCCTTAAGTAAGTAACATAATTGGAAATTCTAAATTAATACATATGACATGCCAAGGTTTTAAGTAGTATATAATTAATTACATGCTAACCTTTTTAAAAACGCTTTTTCATATTCTATTCAGAAACTCAAGCCTTTGTGAACAAATGTCTTCCTCTAAGCTAAAATTACATAATGCAAACGGGGAGCCATCATCCATACACACAGATGAAAATATAAATGAAGTGGGTAATAACAAAGTAAGGCAGTTACTTCAGATGGCTGTTCCATCAGGCTGTACTGCTTCATTCAACTGGCATAAACCCATAATCGATGTAGCTGATCCTCCAGCGCAACAAGGTAATAGGGCAAAAAAGCTAATTTTTCGATTGTGATGATCAAAACTTGGTAATTTGTTTTAATGTATTATTAATTAGTCTATTTGCTGACGTTCTTGTGTACACAGTTTAAATCGACTTAATTTATCTTTATCAGATATGTAACAAAAGTATTCATAAAGCCCTATCTGTAAATGTTTCAAAAAATGCCACTTTCGCAGGCTGCATTAAGAAAACCATGTAATGCAATTTGTCAGTGGGTAAACAATAAAGTTTCCTTATCAATTTCTACAAAAATACACTGAAACAGAATTCGATTGGGTTTTGCAATGTGTAACTGGATTAACAAAAGTATATAGCTTCAAACTAC
Source organism: Pristis pectinata (assembly GCF_009764475.1). NCBI lineage: Eukaryota > Metazoa > Chordata > Chondrichthyes > Rhinopristiformes > Pristidae > Pristis > Pristis pectinata. The sequence goes on along the minus strand of NC_067407.1, from coordinate 49,225,471 downwards.
CCATTGCATTTTTTTCTTTTAAGAGGATCTTACAATTACAAGTTTTTAAAAGTTTAATACACTAATACAGTAAAATAAATGAAGCTATTTCATGTTACAAATTAGTTTCATTATTGCAGTAGCAAGTATATCCTAGTTATTCGCAATATTTTCATTTTTTGTGTTGGTAGTTTACTACTCTAATCCCACTTTTATTTGAAAGATCCTGATTTTATACCTTAAAGCATGAAACTAACACTATATAAAAAAAAGTGGTGAATGAATCACATCCACTACTGTGGCAGCATAGGCAATTAGATTATTTGATCTTCCACTTAATACAAAAACAGTAATATAAAGAGGAGTGGAAAAGTGCCAAGAATCTTCAGCAACAAAATTTTCACATCCTTTATGTATGTCAGCTTTCTTCGGCAGTATATTAGCTAGCAAATTAACAACTTTTATTGCATTCTTGAACTGCAAACCAGTTGCATTGTACTTGAATTTATCATTGTAGGAGAAGCATTCCTGCAACTGGATTTTCTTACTGAGTACTCAGATGATCACATACCATTACCAAACCCTCAACAGTGCACACCTAAGATATCTCTTCAGCAGACTAAGTGTGACATAAAGAAAAATGAAAGTTTATCTCAGCCATCTTCTACAAGAAAGTAAGTGGGATTTTATCTGAATTTAAAATTCAACATGATCAACTAAGTTTACCATTAAATGGTCAGTGGCATGATATAAAATATATTTATCAATATACTTTGTACCATGCCAAATAAGTAAAAATATCAGCCACTTAAATTTTCATTTACTATAAGCATTGCTGGGTTAGTGATTCAGTTGTCCAGTATATGATAGTTAAAATAGCAGCAATTGAATTAATGTGGGAAATTTTAATTGCTTGATTGACTGAATATATATATCTTTATAATTAACTTGCTGTTTCTTGTGATCTTCAAATAAGATTCATATTGTATAGTCACATTTAGTTATAGACATGCAAAACTGAAGTATTTTCTATTGATTGTTAATATCTAAAGTATAAAAACAGGTCTGATTGCAATTATTATCTATATTTTAATGCACATAAAGACTCCCTACTAAACAAGTTAACAGACATATATCCTTTCACAGAAAAGCAAATATGTTAGTATTGTGTATTGCAGAAAGCAAGATATACATTGCATAAATTAGTTTGAGCATAGCATTCTTTGAACAAAGATTGAACTTGATGGATGTATTGTGCACAATTTGAAACTATAAGCATATTTGGGTAACTATATTTGTGTTTATTTTCTTAGAGGGACAATTCTTAAAAACTGTGCAGAAATAATTAGAATTTAATCCGGAGTTTAAGCAAGTCCTCTAACTAGAGAACACCCTGCCATGCGAAACTTAGTTACCTAAGGGTATAGTAAATTCAAAACAATGGGAGCTCAGCACAAATGCAAGAATGTATGACAGATTTCCTAGTGTGAAAAAAAAGAATCAACAGAAGTGTAATGCCATGTGGGATGGGACATGTGGAGAACTGTGCATATCACAAGATTCAGCAATGGGAATACTGGTATTTGTAATGAGCAACAATAACCTCAAATAGTCACAGTAGCGTAGCGGTCAGCATAACACTATTACAGCTCCAGTGACCCAGGTTCAATTCCAGCTGCTGTCTGTAAGGAGTTTGTACGTTCTCCCCGTGTCTGTGTGGGTTTCCTCCGGGTGCTCCGGTTTCCTCCCACATTCCAAAGACGTACGGGTTAGGAAGTTGTGGGCATGCTACGTTGGTACTGGAAGCATGGCGACACTTGCGGGCTGCCCCCAGAACACTCTACGCAAAAGATGTATTTCACTGTGTGTTTCGATGTACATATGACTAATAAAGATATCTAATATCTAATCAATATAAAGTGATCAAATTGGCACCAAGTTAAGAGGAATAGTGCTTTATAGTTAGGAGGCCTAAAAAACAATTGGATGAAGTAATCAAGATATGTGAGTGGGTTGAACAATTTCAGCTAAAATTTAATGCAGACAAAAGGGATGGAAAAACTGGAAACATATACTCTATGAACTGGGTTGAAATATATCTAGACTTTGAAGAATCAAGTTGATTGAACGTTCAGTATGTCAACCAAAGTAAACCAGCAACCTTTAAAGCCAACAGACATTGATCTATGGACATGGTTATAGTAGTGTGCTCTGCTTAATATTTAGTAACAGATGTCGAGGGACAAGAGAACTCCTCAAACATGAAGGTTGGCTGTACAGGACTGATCTCTATTATTAGAGGTCTAGACTATAACAAAAGATTGAAAAGACTCTGCACCTCAGCCTGGAACTGAGGTGTAGAAGAGGTGATATTATAGAAATGAAAGGTCATGAATGAAGTGGATAAAGCTAATCCAGAATAGTAGCATAAATCAAATTGTGTGAATTGGGCAAGGAAGATACCTGCTTAATAAAGCAATTAAGCTTTTAATTCCTGCATCAAGTTACTGACATTAGGAATAGACCTGAGCAGAGCTGTGGAAAGAAACAACTGGGATCATTTAAGAATCAATTAGATCTTCAGAGAGGGGAGTTCAAGGTCTTACTGAACGGATTAAATAAGATTTGTCCAACGATCTTTTTTATGCTTACCTTATGATTTTGTGATTCTACTGTGCTAGATACAGTGTCTGTAGATCAATTCATTTTGCTTTTTTAGTTGAGCACAAACACAGTTAAGGTGGGCAGGTGTCTACAAATATACATTTAAAATATACATGAATTGTATGAAATATAATACCTTTAATGAGGTCACGCAAAGATTACACTTAGATATACTGATTTACTTATTCTTCTGCTTAAGTGAAGAAATCATGGAACTGCAACAAGAAGTTGCAAAACTCAAGCAAAAATTGGAGGAAAGTCTCTCCAAATTATCCAATGACCCCAAGACAAAAAAGGTCTTTGAACCTCTATTACAGAAACAAGGCCACAACATCACATCATGTTGTAGAAAGAAAACTTCATCTAGAAGGTAAAATCATTGTCAATATTTCATTGTTTTTATTAAGAAATATAGCTATTATATGAATGGTCCATAGACTGAAATTATTGATGCAATGGAGTGATTTTGGAAGCCACTGGCTAATATTTTGATTATGACATTTTTAATATTAAGATTTATATTAAGATCTTTACTTCTGCTTTATGTTCAAGTTCTTTTTCTTTCAATGGTGAAAGTGTGGACCGTGTTAAATTAACCAACAATAGTTTAAAACACCATAAAAGAGGGCACTCTACTTGGCTACGAACAGATGATGATGCTTCAGATGCTGAACTAAGTAAGTGTTTAAATCTGGAAATGAAAAAACTGCAGATGCCAGAAATATAAATGAAGACAAAAAGTGCTGGAAGCACTTAGCAGATCAGGCAGGATCTGTGGAAAGAGCAATAGAATTAATGTTTCGGGTCCAAGACCCAGTGCTGACAACGAATCTTCAATCTGGAACGTTAACTCTTTTTTCTTTCCACAGATGCTGTCTGGCCTGCTCAATGTTTCCAGCATTTTCTGTTTCTATGGAAGTGTTTAAATATGCTACATTTTATCATATATTCCTGAATATATGATAAAATAGATTCCAAAAAGCTCACAAATATAGTTATTTAATGAACATTAATGTTGACTTACATTATTTCTCAACATTGTCAAGAACATGATGGCATTTTAGGAGAATCTATTGATTTCAGGCACTTTTTTGGTAATTTGGACTTTGTTGTGGAAATATTCACTCTTAAGACCAAAGGGCCAGAATTTCTGTTTATATGGAGTTAAAAGTGGTGCATTTCTTGTGTAAAAGATTAGAATTTATTGCATGTGAAAGAAGAGTTACACCCATTCTAAAATACATGATAAAAGTTACTTTTATTATTATCTAATTTATATGTGATCAGTAAAATGAACTTTTGTTTTCAATAAAGGCAGTGGAATGGATTTTTTTTCTGACACAGAAGCATCTGTGCACTCAAAACAAAGTTTCTTAGAGACATCAAGAACAGCTCACCATAGACAAACTTATTCCAGAAACTACAAATCAAACAGTTCCTGGTCAGAAGGTTCACATAAAGGTAATAGTCATTCAAAACTCACTAACTGCCTTTGATTATCAATGAAAATAAAAGCAGGCAGTACAAATTATAAGATATTCATTTTAACAGGGTTGAATGCAATGTCTGTAGATCAGCTCATTTTGATTTTTTAATTGAGTAAAAACACAGTTAAGGTGGGCAGGTGTAAAATGAGTCTACAAACTAAATGTTTTTCAGTTATACATACATTTTATGAAGTACAATACCATTAATAAGATCATGCAGTGAGTGTACTTAGATATACTGATTTACTTATTCTTCTGTTTAAGTGAATAAATCATGGATCTGCAACAAGAAGTTGCAAATCTCAAGCAAAACTTGAAGGAAGGCTTTAGGAGTGTCAAGTAAAAAAGGTTGCAAAAAAGGTAGAGAGGGAATTCCAAAGGTATGAGGCTTAGGCACTGAAGGTACAGCTGCCAAGAGATGCAGTTGTGCAGAGATTAAAGTCAGGTAGCTTAAGAGGCCAAAACTGGGGAAGCACAAATATTGGAATAAACATTTCAGTGAATGGATGTAAAATGAAAATTCACTCAGCAGATAACTGAAAAAGAATAGAACATTTATGGATACTTGATAGTGTCCTGTGCAAGATTTATTGAGAAAGAAACAAGAAGATAATAGTTGTCCTCACTGCAGCTTTTAGCTTGTTGTTGGCAGAGAATAAGAGCTGCATTTGCCTACCTGGCAATAATCTGGAAAGTAATTTTAGACTTGTGGACTCAAAAGCAAATATCAGTTACATTGCTAAGACAAATATTTGAATTACTGTGTAAAATAATTTTTGTTAACTCTTGAACAGTAAAACTGATAATACACTAACATAGTGGTAGGCATGGTAGTGTAGCGGTTAGTTTAACGCTATTACAGCACCAGCGACCCGGGTTCAATTCCAGCCACTGTCTGCAAGGAGCTTGTACGTTCTCCCCGAGTCTGCGTGGGTTTCCTCCCACATTCCAAAGACATACAGGTTAGGAAGTTGTGGGCATGCTATGTTGGCGCCGGAAACGTGTTGACACTTGCAGGCTGCCCCCAGAACACTCTATGCAAAAGATGTATTTCACCGTGTGTTTCGATGTACATGTGACTAATAAAGATATCTTATACTAGTTAAGGAGACTGATGGTTTGGCATCTGGCTCACTGGGTGCTGATTCCCATGTTCCCTCTCACACACCAGGACCCCAGTTTCCGCGTTCCCTTTCACACAACAGGGCCCCACATTCTCATGCCCCTTTCCTCCCTTTAAATTTACCAGGTCCTGCTTCCTGTGTTCCCTCGAAACTCATGTAGTTGTGTTTCTCAGCCTCCCTTGAAATTCATCAGGGTCTTGTTTCCCATGCTCCCTTTAAATTTACTGAGTTCAGTAGAAAATATATTATGCTTGTGTGCAACATCTAAAAAAAGTTAATTAAAAGTGTTTTGCAATATTAATAGGAATCAAATGCAATAGTCCAGAAAGTCTTCTAGTCCAGCACCAAAGTCCCAGTGTGCCGGATTAATGAAATTTTTGTAAATTTTGTCACAACAGATTTTTTAAGAATCATGCACATTTATGAAAGATGTTTACCTTCAGTTATTTAAACTTTAAGCACTGAATTCTCACTCTAAACCTTTCCATTTCTCTACTCCCTTTTCTCAAGATGCTCCTAAAGCCAATCTGTTTATTTCCCTCTCGATTCAGACTCAAATTCTGTTTGATAATGTTGCTGTGAAGTATCCTGGGATGTTGATTACCTTAATGGTGCTATGTCAATACAAATTGTTATTGTTAAAAAGTGGAAAGAATTGGAAAGGGAATTTTGTGTTGGAGCAATTAAAGTCAGGAATGTGAAGGTAAGAATTGGAGGACCTTCAAAGAATGTTCAAGGGCTTAGAGGGACATATAGAGATTGGGAGGTGGCGGGGGTGAAGTTATCGATTAACTTTAAGACTGGGATGAGAATTTTAAAACTGAGATTTTTCCAGGCTAAAAGCAAATGCAAGTCAGGGAGTGCAATAACAATTAAACATGGAAGTGTAAATGAATGGTATTTGATGTGAGGTTGGACATGGTCTGCAGAGTAGGCATAACTGAAAAAGAATGACTTATCATTCAGTTAGAAAATACAGTTGTTTTTAGAAATGGGGCTTCATTCCAGTATTCTTTCAAAAGAGGTTAACCTGTGCCTTTTTATGCCGGTGCAATCTCGACATGGAAGTCAATTGTGTTTGCTCCAAAAAAAATGTCTTTCCCTTTTTTGATCATTGCTGTTATCTTCTTGGTGTGCTGTTTATATTGATTAATGGGTACCTGCTAACCTATTCGTGCACTGATTGATATGTGGGCTTCAGCCCTTAAAGGATTCCTTTCTAATCAGCCACAGTACTGCTGGGGGCGCAAAAGAGACTGCAGATGCTGGAAACCTGGAACAACACGCAAAATGCTGGAGGAACTCAGTGGGTCAGGCAGAATCTACGGAGGGAAATGGACAATCGAACAGACATGTTGATGTGGGAATGGGAAGTGGAATTAAAATGGCTGGACTCTGGGAGATCCTGGCTGTTACAGCGGACAGAGCGAAGGTGCTCGACGAAGCGATCCCTCAATCCGCATCGTGTCTCACTGATATAGATGAGGCCACATCGGGGACACCAGATGCAGTAAATGACACCGATGGATTCACATGTGAAGTGCTGCCTCACCTGGAAGGACTGTTTGGCGCCCTGAATGGTGGTGAAGGGGGGAGGTGTAGGGGCAGGTGTAACACTTAGCGCAGTTGCAGGGGTTAAGTGCCTGGAGGGGGATCAATGGGGAGGGACAAGTGGACAAAGGAGTCATAGAGAGAGTGATCCTGTGGAAAGCAGGGAGGGTAGGGGAGAAGAAGATGTGCCTGATGGTGGGATCCCGTTGGAGATGGCGGAAGTTGTGGAGTATGATATGTTCGATGTGTAGGCTTGTAGGGTGATAGGTGAGGACAAGGGGAACTCTATCCCTGTTATGTCTGGGGGTGGGGGGAGATGAGGTGAGGGCAGACGTGCAGGAAGTAGAAGAGATGCAAGTGAGGGCTGTATTGGTAGCAGTGGAGGGGAAACCTGTTTTCTGAAAAAAGAGAACATCTCAGATGTCCTGAAGTGGAAAGCCTCATCATGAGAACAGATGTGGCAGAGACAGAGGAACTGAGAGAAGGGAATTGCATCCTTGTAAGTGACAGGATGGGAGGAGGTGCAGTCAAGGTAACTGTGGGAGTCAGTGGGTTTGTAGAAGATGTCAGTGGATAATCTGTCTCCCAAGATGGAGACAGAGAGATCAAGAAAGGGCAGAGAGGTGTCAGAGATGGACCAAGTGAATTTGAGGGAGGAGGGAGTGGAAGTTGGTAGCGAAGTTGATGAAATTGATGAGCTCAGCACGGGTGCAGGAAGCAGCACCAATGCAGTCGTGAATGTAGCGGAGAAAGAGTCGGGGAGCATTGCCGGTGCGGGTTTGGAAGATGGACTGCCCCACGTAATCCTCCATGACAGTACTGCTGGGAGTGTCTGTACTGCTATTCTCTGATGAAATATCTGTAGTGAGGCATGGGGGTGGGGGTGGGGGGGAGCGGAGGAGAATGGCTTCTCAAAGTCAAAGTCAAGTTCATTGTCATATGCAGAAGTAGATAAATGCACAGGTGCAACGAAAAACTTACTTGAGTGGTGCCGCAACAACAACCTCGCACTCAATGTCAGCAAGACCAAAGAATTGATTGTGGACTTCAGGAAGGGGAAGTTGGAAGAACACACACCAGTCTTCATTGAGGAGTCAGCGGTGGAAAGGGTGAGCAGCTTCAAGTTCCTGGGCGTCAACATCTCGGAGGATCTATCTTGGGCCCAACCCATTGATGCAATCAGGAAGAAGGCACGCCAGTGGCTCTACTTCATTAGGAGTTTGAGGAGATTTGGTATGTCACCAAACACTCTTGCAAATTGCTACAGATGTACGGTGGAGAGCATTCTGACTGGTTGCTTCACCGCCCGGTATGGAGGCTCCAATGATCAGGTTCAAAAGAGGCTGCACAGGGTTGTAGACTCAGCCAGCTCCATCACGAGCACAACCCTCCCCGCCATCAGTGCCTCAAGAAGGTGGTATCCATCATTAAGGACCCTCACCATCCAGGACATGCCCTCTTCACATTACTACCATCACAGAGGAGGTACAGGAGCCTGAAGACCCACACTCAACTTTCAGAAAAAGCTTCTTCTCCTCCTCCATCAGATTTCTGAATGATCCATGAACACTACCTTGTTATTCCTTTTTTGCACTATTTATTTAGTTCCGTAACTCATAGTAATTTTTATGTCTTTGCACTGAACTGCTGCCGCAAAACAACAAATTTCACGACATATGTCAGTGATAGTAAACCTGATTCTGATTACTTGCAGCAGCATCACAGGCACATAGCATATCTTCCTGACATGGACATTCAGTCTTTCTTATGATGCTGATAGGAAGAGACGTGTATATGGTGAAACGTTTGGCCCACCTAACAACATGTGAGAGAATGAGAAGGAGCACTGGAGAGTCCGAGTCTAGCAACTCACAGGAGTTTATGCAGAGGCAGGAGCACGTTTTTTCCACTCTGAAAGTGGTGTATTACCTTGGAGCCACCTGCTGTTAACACTTCCATGGTGCAGCAAAAACTGGTGAAGCAGATTACTGCTCGCATTGAGGCAGAGGCCTCCCAAAGTCTTTATATCTTCGTGGACCATCAGACCATTCTAATCAGTGCTCAGCCAGTTGTCACCCTTTACCAGACTGCTCTTATGCAGGAGTAGAGAGATGTCACCTGGAAACAGGTTGCTGCCAACGGAAGCAGATTGCTTTACTCTAAGAACAAAGGAATAAGAGCTGTGGGAACACTGTTATCATTAGAAATTAGACTGCAACCATACAGCTGTGTTTAAAGCAATCAGTGTCAGTGAATAATCACCATTACTCACATCATTTTATTATCTGAGCCAATCTTGCCCTGTGTTCTCAGGGTGGAATTCTTGATGTTTCTCATAGGAAGCATATGTTGCAGAGAAGGAGAATGCACACATTTCATGTGCAACAATAATACACCTTGTATGAGTATGAGAAAGAATAACATTGCAGACATGAAATGACACAACTTTAAGTGGCTATTTAGTTGAAATGAGATTATTGCTTTTCACTACAAAACAATGAAGTTAAGCCAGAATGAAGTGATCAGAATTTCAAGAGAAATTTCAGTTTAGATTAACCACGTGATATTTGTACATTTTTGCATTCTTCAGATTTATTACTATTTGAAAATATTTCACAACTACACCCAACATGCTTGAAATATGCCACTTGTGTCTTGGATCTAAACCATCAAAAAGGCTTGTTTGGAATATCAGATGCAGAGAGTAATGAAATGGAGTTCTAGGGGTGAAAGTATTTGGATTGCTAGGCCTGCAATATTGTGCAGAGCTGAAGCAATTGGGGTAGTGTACATGCTTGCATGAGGCTGAATAACTTATTTTATATGTTTTATCTATCTAAATTCTCTTGGTTTGTAGGCAGACCTTCTGTCTGATTCGTTTATATCTTATCAGTAGGAACTGAATACAGACTCGAATTTTAATAGTAGAAGGGAAATGATTCATTCCAGCAAACAGATTCCAGCAAAATTTTCTGGTCAAGCGATTATTAATATTTTTAACTTTTTTGCCTCAACAGGCTTGTCCTTATCATCAGATGGACAGAATTTGCAGAGAAGGAGAATGAACACAAGTATTTTGCACAACAAAAATATACCATTTAGTGAGTACGCAAAAGAATAACATTTTGGACATGTTAACCCTACCATAGAACCATAGAACAGTACAGCACAATACAGGCCCTTTGGCCCACCATGTTGTGCCAACCTTTAAACAAATAAGATTAAGTTGATACACCATAACTGTGGCTATTTAGTATAAATGGGATTATTGATTTTTTTTTACCATAAAGTACTGAATTTGAGCCAGAATCAAGTGATCAAATTTTCAAGAAATGTTTCAGATGGATTAGCCACATGAGTGCACATAACAAGATGTAAATGGCAGAGGGAGCACATCACCTCCTAAACTACCCACGAACCTGCCCCACCTGTGGCAGAGTTTATGGCCCCCATAGTAGCCTCATCAGTTACCTCAGAAGCCACAGAACTAGAGTAGAAGCACATCATCCTCACACCAAGGGACCTCTTAAGGACAAAATAGAGGGGAAGTCAAAAATAGTAAACTGTTTCCAGCATTCTCAAATTCTGTAATTCACAATGAAGCATATTTAGATAGTTTGAGTTCAGCTAGTCTTAATTCCATGATCACTCTCAATAGCAGGATTGAGAATTTAATTAAATCTTATACACAAACATAATTAAATCAATCTTACAGTCTGATGGATCGATTTAAAAAAGGCAATTACTTAATACAAAAATGATTTTAAACGCAACCTATTGTGTTGATAGATATTGGCCTTGCAGTTGGTATAATCATGGGAAACTACATGATCAGAGCCAATTTTTGAGTACTGATTTAGATTAATGGGTGTCTAGCTGATATCCTTTACATAGCCAAATCCAAGTTCCATGAATAATACTGAGAAAGTAAACATTTGAAAGATTAAGAAATTAATGATTATTCAATAGTAGAGTGATTATATTCAGAAAATATCTATTGAAATGATTATTTGAACAATATTGGGATTATTCAGAAGTCTGAATGGAGACATCATCTAATTCTATTAGATTTATCTTTTATTACACAGAACGCTTCTCTGAGAGGTCTTCACGACGAAGTAGGAGTGAGCTCACTTCTAGTGTTGGTATTTCATCTACTGCAGCAAATAAATACTCTGAAATGTCAGCATCTATTTCACCAATAAGGTGAGTGTACTTTTGTAATTTATAGTAATTTTTATGTCTTTGCACTGTACTGCTGCTGCAAAACAACAAATTTCACATCGTATAAGTCAGTGATAATTTTGATTCTGTAATAGGATAATGCATAAACAATATGAATAGCTTTATTTTCATTAACACTCTAATTGAAAATTCAAATTGGAAGAACACACAAAATAATGTCAATTGTTTTTCCTAACCTTTCAAAACATAATTTTCTCCATGAGCAAACTGTAAACTTTACAATTGGAATTTATCTCTCTTGCAGATCAACCATTGAGTATCCACCAATATCAAGGGTTTCCAGAAATTACTATTCACCTTCATATGAAATAATCAAAACAGGATTACAGTGTTTACCAAACCAAATCTATAGCACCAAGTATTTTTGGAGAAATTGCACTGATAAAAGCATCAGTATTCCACAGGTAAGTAATGTACTACTAATAATGAGATGTGGAAATGCGCCTGTAACAACTTTCTATCTCCACAATTACACAGGGGTTTAGCTTAATCAGAACAAGAGAAAGAAAAGAGTAATAGTAATAGTGTGCATTTGTGAAAGGCCTGAAGTCAGCAAGTTTGGTTGCGACAGAAGGTTGTATCAATACCAGGGACATGACAAAAGAGCAGCATATTCAATCCGAACTGGAGGTGGGATGCCACGGTGAGGGAAAGGATGCAGAAAATAGACAGGGAGAGAAAACAAGATGTGAACATGTTTAACTTTATTATCAGGTGAGTTGGAAGAAATTAATACACTGTTGCAAATTACAAAACTTTTTTTGCAGAATATGATTAGTCACCAAACAAAAACTCCAGATAACAATCAGAAAATAATTGGAATTACTAACCCAATTCAAAAAGCAAAACATAAGCCACAGTGAACCAATTAGAAACATCATACCTGAGCTTACACTAAATCAATCAGAAAGTTCCTATATAAACTTCACACAAAAAGGATAGCACAAAAAATGTATTGAACAACTAATATACAACTTGCGAGGCTATGTAGCATTAAAAAGATTTTATCTGTTCAGGGAATTAATTAAAAATCTTTACACCCATACTGAAATGGGGACAAGACCAATACAGGTTTTCCCTTTTAAAAATGAGCATCCTGACTTTGCTAATTCAGTTTATGGTCAAAAGGAAGTAGATAACTGTTGAGGCCCTTGGAGCAAACACCATGGGTGCAGTCTATGCTGATATTAATGTTCCATATCAGTTTCCTTCTGCCCCATTTCAATAAACTTATCAGCATCTTCTTCTAGTTCTTTTTTTCGTTATGTGCTTATCTAGCTGCTATTTAATTTTACCCAATTCCATTTGTGTATTTGAAATGGTCAATGTTGATGTGTATTGGTGGCAGTGATTAAGCTTCATTCAATATAATTAAGGTTTGTAGCATTACCATTACTAAATAATAACCTGGATGTATGGGTATAGTTGAGAGTTATACCCTGGATAGAAACTAGAAAGTCCTGCACTCTCTAACCATTGTTTCTTCCATTTCTTTGGGGCAATCAGTTCTCATTAGAGCAATGCACACAAAATGCTGGAGGAACTCAGCAGGTCAAGCAGCATCAATGGAGACCTCTTAGCCCAAAACGGCAGCTGTTCATTTCCCTCCATAGATGCTGCCTGACTTGCTGAGTTCCTCCAGCATTTTGTGTGCATTGCTCCAGATTTCCAGTATCTGCAGTCTCTCTTGTGTTTCAGTTCTCATTAGAGATGTATTACTCTCTCCTTCTTTAATGGCCCCATTTTCATACAAAGCTATGGAATACAGCTAAGATGATTTATCTTTAGGTTCCATTGTCCAATTACAAAATATACACAGACACATTGCAGACCACTGCTTTCTTAGTCTTGGGTTCTGTAACACCCCTTTCCTTCCGTTATATCATTTGTTTTTCTTAAATATAGGGCTGTTATCAGACACAGGTGTTTTTGCACCAAAGAGACATGGCAGCCTTGATGTTTAATGATCCATATGAAGAGGCCTTGTTTCTTTGAAGATATCAGCCTTCACTCTCCTGTTTGTGACATTTCTTTGTAGCTCGATTCCTTTGCATGACTGTTTCCTTCATTTTGGCTATTAACTTTCTTCCTTCTCTTTCCCTGTCCTTTACATCACATTTCAACAGTCATCTGCTTTGAGCAATGGCCAAAGGGTTCATACTAGCAGAATTACAGAGGCATTACACTTCACTGATAGAATAGCATGTATATGTGTTATACTTTAAGCATTTTATATTCAAGGAAGATTTTTGAGTATCTCATGGTAACCACCTTTGAAAAGAACAGGTCACTTATCATCCCTCAACTACCCAACCAGCTCTCAGCTGCTGGTTCTCTGGATTAGTCTCCTAGTCATATCCCTTAATTAGCATGTCATGAGCATCAGTATTATTATGACTTTGTGGAGCCTAAACTCTACTGATGTGAGTGGTGGCTTAGGAAGGTGAATTAAGCTATATACTATTTCTGTTATTTACTATTGACTTGGGTTTGAAAGTCCTCATCAGTGTCACACTGCATATGAACTAGATAATCCTCTGAATGGCTATATGCTTTTTGCTTCAAGCTGTTCTTGCGGTAATACGTTGCATATTCTTACCACCCTTTGGGTAAGCAATTTTCCCTATTTGACTCCTAGTGACTGCCTTACTTTTATGACTAGTTATAAATATGGCTCATGGATGAAATGTTTTCCTTACACTTTCCTTACCAAATGGCTTAAAAACCTAGAGTTAACTCCTTAGTCTTCTCTTTTCTATAGGAAAGATCCCTCCCTCTTTCCTGATAAATGAACCTCAGTTTTGATATCATCCTTTTGAATGTTTTATACCTTCTCCAGTGCCGTTATATCCTTTATTAATATGTGGACAAGAACTACACAGTATCTCCAGTATGCCCTAACCAGGGTTTAACACAATATGAACATAGATCTGTGCTACTCAATTCCATCTCTCTAGAATTGAACCCTGGAACTTGATTTGTTTTAATTAAGGCCCTTGTATCCTGCGCCATTACTTTTAGTGACGTTGGTCATTTGTACCTGAAGATTTGCTCCTTTGCCGCTTTTAAACTCCAGTTATCTGGACAGCATAAAGGCCTTCTTCCTCTATCCATTAAAAATGCATAACACAACATTTCTTGATACTTCATTTACCAAACTACAACCATACTGCAAGCTTATTTATGACTTGTATTTTGCCACCTTCTTCCTTTGTATCAGTGATTAATAATAGACACAACTAGATCACAATCTTGATATACTAAAGGGAGAAACAATTAATGAATTAGATGGCCTATCTTTACTCTTCAAATTCTTTCTTGCATACTGTTCACGTTATTTTTGAAGAAGCATGAATAATGCTACTATTGCAGAGGAAAAAGATTAAAACAATTCAAATATACAAGTATATTGCTGGATTGTAGATGCACATAAGTATTTTAGGTACCCTGCTTAATTTCTAAATTCAGATATTTATCTGCAATTTAGTACCTTAACGCAGTGTTTTCTTCACCCAGATTTTACATCTGAACACAAATCTGGACAGAGCAATAGAGGCTGCAAATAACATGAAGAAAACCACCAGAAGAATGGTTAAGATTTTGTCTGCTGACTTGGCCAAGACCGAGTACTATAAATATTTGCATGATTTTTAATATTTTCTTTGTAGTGTATATTAGCCCTGTGTAATGATGTGCAATATTATGTATCAAAATCTTGTAATGTCCAGAGTAGGAATACATCACCTTTATCTGGTGAAATAATTTGCAACATTCAGGGCTGTTAGACATCTTTTGGACTTTTTCATTATTGTTTCAGTAATTTCTGATAGTCATTTAAGTCCTAATATAAACAACTTATATCTGGATCTTTTTGAGCATCGGTAACTAGAGATGGCGCATCAATGTGAAGTACTGCTTGTCTCATCTAGACTTGAAGAGAGATGTTGTAATCATGTCTTGAACTCAGAGTGCTGAGCAATTTTCTCTTTTTCAGATTAAATCACTGCTGATTGTCAGTTTCTTTTTGGCTGTTTCACCACAGGATTATCCAAAATTTTACTGACTGATGCCCTGGACTATACCATAGAGTACATGTGCAAAGTACCCATTACTATGGAAGCAAGCTAGTTTGATGAGGTCTGCATAGCTTAGGTCAAACTTCTCAAAAAAGGTCATTGGCCATCACTGCCAATAGCAAGGAAGACAACTCTACATGTGACAATGCAAAACTGGCACTATTAGCTTCCTTAATAGTGGAAGGCTCACCTTTGGCCTCTTCTACTAATACACCACCATTGAAAGTCCTTTCCTATCAAAGGTCATGTTATATATGATCAACACATAATTCTATGCCCAACTTTCCCATCATTTCTGTTCAAATCCCTTTAATTAGATTTCTGCCTTTTACTTTGCACAAAGGGTGCCCAGTTTAACACTCTGAAAGTACTTGTAGAGTGTTAGCCTGCCTTGTCCTTTCTAGCATCCTTCAGATGGTTGACAATCTCATCCTTTCCGACTATGCATCTCCATCATATTAACCCAACTTTACTCCTTATTTTATCTTTGCCTACAATGGTCACTCAACATGTGGTTATCTTAAGAATGCACTCAAGCTGTCTTGACATTTTCCTCATTTGCATCATCACTGCCTCTGACTCTACTTACCAGAGGGTGCCAGAACATCCCCGTCTTAGACAACGTTTAATATTTCAAATAGTAAACAGCTGTAGGAACCCTCTTTGGAATTAACAGTCCCAAATTCCAGAGACCCATGTTCAATTCTGACCTTGGGTGCTATCTGTGTGGAGTTGGCACTTTCTCCCTGTGAGTGGGCAGTTTTGCTCTGGGTGTTCCATTTTCCTCCCACTTCCCAAAGATGTGTGGGTTAGTGGGTTAACTGCCCACTGTAAATTGCCTTTAGTGTGTAGGTGAGTGGTAAAATCTGGGGAGAGTTGATGAGAATATGGGGAGAATAAAAATAGGCTTAACGTAGGATTGGTATAAGTAGGTATTGATGGTTGGAGCAGTCCCTGTGGACCGAAAGGCCTGTTTCCATTCTGCATGACTCTATGATTCTAAGCGGCAATAAATGAACTAAGTATTGTATGAAAACTAAAATAGTAAAACAATATTTTTATAATCTTCGTGAAAAACACTATGTATTGAAATAAATCTTAAAGGTGTTCTGGGATGAAGAGAATCATGGAACACTGCATGGTAAGCGACATTTGAGATTTTTGATCTTAACCTGTACTGAACTTAGCAGTACCTACATCCAGTGACAGAACACATAATATGGCACTGTTATAAAACATTATTTTTAAACACGTGATAAACATTCAGACCTAAGTCCTCTTTTTAGGTGTATTTGCTGCAAAATAATTTGTTAACTTTTTTTTGCTAACATATTAATATTTGGTTTATTCTATATATTTGTCTTTGTGGATTTAAGACTCATTTGGAATAAACAATTTTGGGAAGGTTATAATTAATATCTAGACTGTTTTTTTGTGTCATATAAATTATACCAGGTCAACCTTTTGAATTGGAAGGCTTTATATGCATCAGTTACCTGCCTAATCAAGTTAGATAGATCAAGTTAGATCAAGCTAATCAAGTTAATGGAGGGTTCAGCATAAGGGATTGGATCACCCTCCATCCGGAGTCTGAGGGACACCTTTCCCTCTAAATTACTTCCACTGCTCCTGCATCTGGAGGATGTCCTTAGGCCCCTTAATTCATCTACTCTGCCCACAACCGATTACCTATATGGCAAACCCCATGCTAATCCCATTGAATTGTCTGCCTGGTTTGCACCAATTGTTTTTTCCACTTGGGAACTTCAATGCATCCCTGTTCCCCACCCTGGTCCTCACATTCACCTGCTTAGAGCCTCCATAATTCTTTTCTCAACACCATTCCCGCCCCATGAAATTATCCAGTCTTCAATATGCTCCACAGCGACATCCAGCCTCTGCAGTATTGGGACATCACAATTTGTTATTCTGTTGAAAGCTTACAATGAACGTAAGAAATAGGAGCAGCAGTCAGCCCCTCATGCCTATCATTCAATAAGGTCATGATTGATCTTTTGCCTCTGAGCACTTTCCTGCATTAACCCCGAATCCCTTAATATCTAAAAATTATCTGTGTCTTAAATATACAGGTATTCAACACAAAATTCCAAAGATTATCTACGTTCTATGTTTAGAAATAACTTCAAATCTCTGTCCGGAATGGCTATCCCCTTATTTTGAAAACAGACACCTCAGGCAGGACAATTATCAACCATGCATCAACCCTATCAAACCCAAAACAATTTTATACATTTAAATGAGATCACCTTTCATTGCCCTAAACTCAAGAGCGTAGGACCAATCTGTTTAATCGCTCCTTGTAGGACAACTCTCAACCATTCCAGGAATTAGTTTGGCAAACCTTTGCCGCCCTCTGTCATTTATATCTTTCCTTATGTTGGGAGACCTAACTGCACAATGTATTTCAGATGCAATCTCACCAGAGATTTATATACTGTCTTCTCTTGTATTCAAATCATTTTGTAATGTAGGCCAGCATACCACTGCCTTCCTAGCTGCTTACTGTACCTGCATGTTAACTTTACGTGATTTCCTTTACAATAAAACTCAGGCCCTTCTGAAACTAATACCTTTCAATCTCTCATTTCTTAAAATATTCATCATCTTTCTATTTTTTTTCTGCAAAGCTAGATAACCTTACATTTTTTTCACATTATATTCTATTTACTATGTCTTTGCCCATTCATTCACTTCTATCTCCTTGAAGCCTCGCCACATCCTCCATGTAGCCACCTAACTTTGTATCATACCTTTGATTCCCTCATCCAAATTAGTGATATAAATTGTGACCAGTTGGGGTCCTTGCAGCACCCTACTAATCAGCCTCCCAACTCCTTTTCTGCCCATTAACAAATCCTCAAAAGGTCATTAGCCATCACTGCCAACAGTAAGGAAGACAACACGAAATGTGACCATACAAATTAGTACTATTAGCTTCCTCAGTAATGGACACCAGCACATTACCACCAATAAATATCACGTGCTCTCATCTTATTTAATAATATCTATGGAACCTTTCCCTCTCCTGCCTTTATCCCATTCTCTACTAATGAAGCTATCCCAATCTTTTTCATCTTGTCTATCTCTTCTAAATTGTAAATATCCTGGAATATTTAATTCCCAAACTTTGTCACTTTGCACCAGACTATAAATGCCTCGTCTGTGTGCCTCACCCAGCATTTTAAGGAAATTTTGCTATTGCAGCACATTAGTGCTCAACTCAGGAAGGTAGGTTACCACAAAGAGAGCAATTTTGTTAACTATTGTGCATGTACTTATATTTATACTTTTCTGTTTTTTTTTATTTTCTTAAGACATTGGCCCATTTGGCTCATTGAGTCTACACTGGTTCTCAGACACTTCCATCAGTCTCATTCCCCCACTTATTGCCTGTATCCTATTCTCCCTCACATGCTAATTAGCTCCTCCTCCCCCCACCCACCCCACCTGATTCTTTTGCCACTCAGCTACACTGGGAGAATTAACAGGGATGATGTGTAAACTCCACAAAGACAGCACCTGAAGTCATGAGGCTCTGGTAAGGGCTTGTTAAGACACAATTTTCAGATACTTGGAGAGCAGATTACTTATGGGAACCACTGACTTATGTTGTGAGGAAAAGAGTTAATTTTAAAAAATGTAACACTTATAATCAAAGCTTAATGTGCTGCCCCATTATGTTTAAATATTTATGTTAATGAGAATGTTAAGGATCTGTGAATTCTATGACACAAATTCATATATGGGATTCAACTTACAGTCTAATTGATTCTTCCACCTCATATCTTTTAGAAAACATTTTACAAGCTGATCATTTTTAACCAGGAGAATTATTAAATAGCCATTACCAGCACTGAGAAATGGAAGTAATTTTTTTAAGAGTAACTGATTAGTTAGTAGAACAAAGCATCCATTTACAATTTTAAAATGAGTACAAAAGCAGCAGAGAAAGCTGGGGTTGTTTGCGCAAAAATCTTTGAAGCTGACTGGACAGTTAGGCAAAGCAGTTAACTAAGCTTATCATCTTGGACTTTGTATATAGAGATACATACCAAAGCTAAGCATTTATGTAAAGCTAGGGTAAAATACATCAGTCCTGATGCAGAGTTTCGACCTGAAATGTCGGCAATTCCTTCACCCCCACCCTCCCCCTCTCCATTCCCCCTCCTTCTCCTCCCCCCCACACATGCTGCTCGACCCACTGAGTTCCTCCAATAGATGTTTGTTGTTCCAGGATCCAGCATCTGCACTCTTTTGTGTCTCCAAGATAAAATACTAGTTTGGCCCTAACTAGTATCCATTTCTGAGCACCACATTTTAGGAGGGCTTTAGAATGGACTTTACAGAAATTCACTAGAATAGTTTCAGGGATTGGGGATTAAAGTTATGTGTATGAACCACCCATTTTTCTCTTTCTCCTGACATGTAGCTGTACCCTTCAGTTTCAATTTGTTTTTGTTTTGCTCTTAAGTCTCAAACTACCAGTTTATGAAGTAATTGTTGCCTTGATAACTTTGGTCTGTACCCCATCACATATATTTCCTTGGTTGTCTCCACCCCTCCTCCTCCTCTTTCCAACTTAACATGCTTCTTTACCCATTTTTCCAGTTCTGATAAAAGGTTTCTGTTTTTGTTTCATGGAAACAGTAGTTGCTCCTAGAGCAAGAAAGCTAATCAGAAATTTTATAAGAGTTACTAAAATCATGGTGGGTTTAATGAAAGTCAAGTTTATTGTCATTTGCACAAGTACATGTATGCACAGGTGCAATGAAAAACTTACTTGCAGCAGCATCACAGGCACATAGCATCAGATAAGTGGCATTCACAAGAAAAAGATAAATTTTGAATTTGCATTTATAAAGACTATTTCCAATAGCTAAAGGTTTGACAGCGAAAGGTTTTAAGGTTACTGGCAAAAGAAACATTGCCAGTGTGAGGAAAAGACTTATGTTCAATGTATGCTTAGGATTTGAGTACACTGTTGATAGGGTGATAGGTACAGATTCAATAATAGTTTTCCAAAGAGAATTGAATGAAAAAAAGGTAGAGGGGAAAACCTCAATAGGATATTTTTTTGAGCCAGCACAGATTGAATCAGCTAAAGTGCAACCTACTGCGCTGCACTGTCCAATGATAATACAAAAATTAGGACTTATCAAAGGTTGTTAGACACTAACGCTAAAAACTTGGCAGAGTATTACAGAAGAGCAAGGGTTCAATCTCCATTCACACAAAGTTTGAAAAAAAGCCACTGCAGTTACAAAGACTGAACAGTAGATGGTTCAGCAATTCTGCTAACAATATCCAAGACAGTAGATATTTGTTAAGTCCTTCTGAAATAGGCTATGGCGATTTATGTACATATGTGTATATTAATGTTATAGTCATTACAAAATTTAGAGTGGGTTTAATTAAAAATAATTTGAGGATAAAGGCATCGTTGCTTTAAAAACACAAGAAAGTGTAAGAATTCTTCAAAGATTTCAAAAATACCTTTAACCACATTAAATCTATTATTTTATACAAGAATGGTATCAAAATTCAAACTTATTAAGTTACTGATCATCTCATCCCAGCCCTCAGGAACTTTTGTAACCAAGTTGGCTTGACTTCCAACAGTAGTTTGTAATGAATGAAAATAATACCCCCCTTAAATATATTCAAGTACTTCTTCAGTCAAATCAAGACAATAAATTTTTGTACTTTAACATCTCTTAATACTTCTCAGGTTTCTGTAATCTTTTAGATGTCTATCATAAAATGAATGCGGTTATTCATGAGACTAATAATTCTGCTCCCAACAGATTTTACAGTGACCCATCCCACTTGCGCAATGGATTCAAAGACAACTAGGCCAGAAGGAGGTTCCAATTATCACCTCTAATCTCTGATATTACATCTCCAAGCCAACAACATCCTTTGGACACTTAAACAACATAAGTGTTCAAAAAGAGACCCATTTTACACAGTGCCATTGCCCATTGTGGGTCATATACCATTATTTTAAAAACACAAAAAGGAACGGTGTAAATGGTTTCACTAGAAGTAAAACATTTGGTTTTGAGATGTTTACTTGTTTACTATAAAAAAAATACTGACACCCATCTGTCAATGTGGACAATGGCCCAATAATGCCATTTCATAAAAAGCAGGACAAATCTAATCTGGCTAATAACCATGCAATCAGTCTAAATCATCAGCAAATCGATGGAAGGTGCCATTGATGGTGCTTTCAAACAGCACCTACTCACCAATGCAGGATCATCCAGCTCCAGACCTCGTTATGCAAACATGGACCAAAGAGCTGAATTCCAGAGGTGAAGTGAGAGTAACTATCCTTGACATTAAGACAGCATTTGACCAAGTGTGGCATCAAGGAAGCCTGGTAAAACTGAGGTCAATGGATATTAAGAGGAAAACACTCCAATGGCTGGAGTCATACCCTGCACAAAGGAAAACCTTTGTGTTTGTTAGGATTCAATCACCTCAACCCCAGGTCATCACTTCAGGGGTTCCTCAGGGCAGTGTCCTAGGCCCAACCCTTTTCAGCCGCTTCATCAGTGACCTTCCTTCACTGATGCTCACTGACGATTGCACAAAATTCAATCCTAATCACATCCCCTCAGCAAATGAAGCAGCCCATGGCTGCATGCAGAAAGACCTAGACAACATTCAGGCATGGGCTGATAAGTGGCAAGAATATTCATGCCACAAAAGTGCCAAGCAATGACTATCTCCAGCAAGAAGAGGATCTAATCACTTACACTTGATGTTCAATATCATTACCATTGCCAAATTCCTCATCATCAATATCCTGAGAGGGTCACCATTGACCAGAGACTCAATTGGGCCCATTCTGGACCTGCTAATATAAATACTGTGGCTACACAAGCAGGTCAGGGGTTGGGCATCTTGTGATGAGTGACTCAACCTCTTGACACCCTAAAGCCTTTCTACCATCTGCAAGGCAGAAGTCAGAAGTATGAAATACTCTGCAAGTGAGTTTGTGCCAATGTTATTTGCTTAAGGCAACTGCAGAATTAAGCATTGAATGCCAGCATCTTTAAGGCAGTATTTCCTTTCACATTAAAATAGTCTCTACTAATTTACATGCACAAACTGCATTTAAAATTTATATATTCTTCTGTAGTAGTGGAAATCCATCACTAGATAAAAATCGGGACAAGAACCCTGCCTAAATTTTCACCCTTCCTCAGTGTAGTTTGTATTTATTATAGAACTCCAAATGATGCACCTGCTGAGATTTGCTGGCTCAGGGCCAACCAGATTGTCTCTGATCATTTGAGATAGTAGGAAAAAGTTGAAAATAATTTAAAATTAAAATATAATGCAAATTAGATTCATAAAATATACTGAACCAATAATCTCCAATAATCCACTATCTGATTTGAAATCCTCATGGTTTGGCATCTGTATAACTGGGTAATGTTTCCCATGTTCTGTTTAAACTCACCAGGACCCTATTTCCTGCACTCCCTTTAAACTCACCAGGGTCCCATTTCCTCCACTCTCTTCAAATTTACACGGGCCCCATTCCTTGCACTCCCTTGAAACTTTTCAGTTTCACTGGAAAATTTATTATACTACTATGTAAGATCTTAAAGAAACAAGTGACTTAAAAGTTTGTTGAGGTATTAATAGGAATCACATCCAACAGTCCAGAAAAGCTGCCAGTCCGGCACCAAAGTCGAAGTTTTGCTGCAATATTTATTAAAGTAATGTACATATTTTTAAAGTAAAAGTAATAAAACACTTACCTTTTTAATGAATATTTGACATATCATTCAAATGAACAGAGCTGAGTTGGATTCACCAGACATGGTTTGCATAACGTTGAGGGACCAGACCTGATGCATGCAGTCCCTGGGCTTATTGCAAGTGATTCATAGTTCCACATTGCATTGCAGGGGCAAGTCCAGAATGCCCCAACACAAGCTCTGCAGCTAGCCAGTGAATCTATGCGAACCACCAGTTCGGCAGCAGCATTATCTGACCAGTTACATTTGGCCATATTTCTTAAAATTTCTCCATGATTCAGCAAAGGCAAATGAATGCACTGTCATTTATCCATTATCCTACTTAAATCATTAATTATCTATAAACTCACTATTACCAAATTTCCTTTAGCCTTGCAACCCTTCTACTCTGATCACTTGAAAACTCTCAATTATAATCATTCCATCAATGACACCTAATGCCTTCACATTGACAAAACCCTAAAATTAGGAATTCCGTACTTAAATCTCTTCACCTCCCTTTCCTCCGTTAATTTGTTCCTTAAAACCTACCTTACTGACCAAGCTTTTGATTATCTGCACTATCATCTCCTTGTAATTTGGTATCAAATTTTGTTTGACAGGGCTATCATGATCTGCCTTGAGAGTCTTAAGGTGCTATGTAAACATGTTGTTTTCCAATTATTTTTAAATTTGTATGGGCACGAGAATCAGCAATTATCTTCTATTTTATCTTATCATCCCCTCTATTCTAGCATGTAATATTTTGCTAAAATTCCATCTAAAACAGAATTTCAGATCTGATGCAAAAAAAATCTCAGGCACAGCTAGGACTTCAGGAAAAAATAGCTTTGTCTTGAGCAAAGAATCAGGGGGTCAGGCAGCATCTGTGGAGGCAAAGGGATTGTCATCGTTACGGGTTGAGACCTTGCATCAGGACTGAGCGTGTAATGGGGAGATAGCCAGTATAAAGAGGTGAGGAGTGAGGCAGGAGCTGGCAAGCGATCGGGTGGATCCAGGTAAGGAAGGGTTGATCAACAGATGGAGCCAGGTGGGGGAGGGAAGGGTGGGGAGGTGATTGGTGGAGAAAACAAAGGGCTGAAGATTATGGAAGCTGATATGAAAGGAAGGTGGTGAATGAAAACAGATAAGGGAGGGCTGTAGTCAAAGGAGAACCGGGGAGGGGAGGGGATAGGGGACCGAGGCAGTGGAGTGTGTGGGTGAGTGGTGGAGCAGGTGGGGAGGGGGAACCAGCGGTTGGGGGGTGTTGTAAAGAAGGGGGTATGGAAAAGGACCTGGTGGATCAGGAGGAAAGAGAAAGGAACACAGGGGGTATAGATACCTAAAATTGGAGAATTCAATGTTCGTGTCATTGATTTGTAGACTACCCAGGCAGAATATGACTTCCTGTTCCTCTGGTTTGCATTGGGCCTCACCCTGGTAGTGGAGGAGGCCAAGAACAAACAGGCTGGCATGTGAATGCAGAGGCGAGTTGAAACTGTTTGCAAATGCTCAGGAAGGACATTGCAGACAGAGCGCAGTGCTCGGCAAAGCCGTCACCCAGTCTGCGCTTGGTCACACCGATGCAGAGGAGGCCACATCAAGAGCACCAAATGCAATAGGCAAGGTTGGAGCAGGTGCATGTGAATCTCTGCCTCACCTGGAAGGGCTGATTAGGTTCCTGGATAGTGTTGAGGGAGGAGGTGCAGGAACACGTGTTGCACCTCCTACGGTTTGGACTTTGTTTTGAACTTTGTTTTGAACTTTTGTTCCATAAGTATTCTGCAGTGTGATATCTAAGCACACCTGTGATCATGGCTCTCAGTTTCGAAAAGAGTAAATATATTTGCTTGTGACTGAGGATTGTCAAAAATGGAACTTCAAATGCTCCTGCATGTGACAATTAGAACAGCAAGTAGTCTTTAA
Source organism: Pristis pectinata (assembly GCF_009764475.1). Taxonomy (NCBI): domain Eukaryota; kingdom Metazoa; phylum Chordata; class Chondrichthyes; order Rhinopristiformes; family Pristidae; genus Pristis; species Pristis pectinata. Next base: position 49,200,641 of record NC_067407.1, on the reverse strand, counting down.
ATATTCCTGTGGTGGGAGAACATTTTAAATCCTGTCCGACTGCTTGAGTCAGTGGACTGGTCCATGTTCAAAGACTCAGCTGCCAGCCTTGATGAGTATGCCACCACTATCACAGACTTTATCAGCAAGTGTGTTGAGGACTGTGTACCAAAGGGGACAATGTGGGTGTTCCCAAACTGGAAACCATGGATGAACCAGGAGATCCACTCCTTACTGAAGTCGAGGACTGCTGCATCACAAATCTGGTGATCCTGATCTGTACAAAAAAAATTGAGATATGACCTCCAGAAAGCTATCAGGAATGCCAAGACACAATATCAGTTCAAAATAGAGTCCCAGACCAGCCGTCAGTTGTGGCAGAGCTTACGTGCTATAATGGGCTACAAAATGAAGTCGGGCTGCATAGTTAACAACAGCACATCCCTTCCTGATGAGCTTAATGCATTCTATGTGTGTTTTGAACAGAAGGGGAGTGATTATCACCACCCACCCTGATAGCCTCCAACGTTACAGAATCCGTGGGTCACCGTCAAGGACATAAGATCAGTCTTCCAGAGAGTGAACCTGAGAAAAGCACCTGGCCCAGATGGTGTCCCGGCTGAGCGCTCAGATTTTGTGCTGATCAGCTGGCGGGGGTACTTGCAGACATATTTAACCACTCTCTGCTTCAATCTCCAGGTTCCCACCTGTTTTAAGAAGACCAATATCATCCGGTACCAAAGAAAAGCAAGGTAACATACCTTAATGACTACTGACCAGTGGCTCTGACATCCACCATCATGAAGTGCTTCAAGAGATTGGTTATGGCACACATCAACTCCAGCCTCCCAGACAACCTCGACCCACTGCAATTCACCTACCAGCCGAAACAGGTCTACAGTGGACGCCATCTCCCTGGCTCTACACTCAGATCTAGAGCATCTGGACAGTGAAGACACCTACATTAGACTATTGTTTATTGACTACACATCCACCTTCAATACTATAATTCCAAGCAAACTCATCACCAAACTCCGAGACATAGAACATAGACAATTACAGCACAATTCAGGCCCTTCAGCCTACAAAGCTGTGCCGAACATGTCCCAACCCTAGAAATTACTAGGCTTACCCATAGCCCTCTATTTTACTCAGCTCCATATACCGATCTAACAATCTCTTGAAAGACCCTAACGTATCAGCCTCCACACAATTGCCAGCAGCCCATTCCAAGCACCTCACCACCTCTGAGTAAAAAACTTACCCCTGACATCTCCTCTATATCTACTCCCCAGCACCTTAAACCTATGTCCTCTTGTGGCCATCAATTCAACCCTGGGAAAAGCCTCTGACTATCTACCCTATCAATACCTCTCATCATCTTATACACCTCTATCAGGTCCCCCCTCATCCTCCGTCTCTCCAAGGAGAAAAGGCCGAGTTCCCTCAACCTGCTTTCATAAGGTATGTTCCGCATCCCAGGTAGCATCCTTGTAAATCTCCTCTGCACCCTCTCTATGGCTTTCCACATCTTTCCTGTAGTGAGGCAACCAGAACTGAGCACAGTACTCTAAGTGGGGTCTGACCAGGGACCTATATAGCTGCAACAATACCTCTCGGCTCCTAAATTCAATTCCCCGATTGATGAAGGACAATACACCATATTCCTTCTTAACCACAGAGTCAACCTGCGCAGCCGCTTTGAGCATCCTATGGATTCGGACCTCAAGATCCCTCTGATCCTCCACACTGCCAAGAGTCCTACCATTAAGACTATATTCCGCCAACATATTTGACCTACCAAAATGAACCACTTCACACTTATCTGGGTTGAACTGCATCTGCCACTTCTCAGCCCAACTCTGCATCCTATCTATGTACCTCTGTAACCTCTGACAGCCCTCCAAACTATCCACAACACCCCCAACCTTCCTGTCATCCGCAAACTTACTAACCCACCCCTCCACTTCCTCATCCAGGTCATTTAAAAAAATCACAAATAGTAAGGGTCCCAGTACAGATCCCTGAGGTACACCACTGGTCACCAACTCCACTCAGAATACGACCCCTCAACAACCACTCTTTGCCTTCTGTGGGCCAGCCAGTTCTGGATCCACACTGCAATGTCCCCTTGGATCCCATGTCTCCTCACCTTCTCCATAAGCCTCGCATGGGGTACCTTATCAAACGCCTTGCTGAAATCCATATACACTACATCTACTGCTCTCCCTTCGTCGATGTGCTTAGTCACATCCTCAAAAAATTCAATCAGGCTCGTAAGGCAGGACCTGCCCTTAACAAAGCTATGCTGACTATTCCTAATCATATTATACCTCTCCAAATGTTCATAAATCCTGCCTCTCAGGATCTTCTCCATCAGTTTACCAACCACTGAGGTAAGACTCACCGGTCTATAATTTCCTGGGCTATCCCTACTCCCCTTCTTGAATAAGGGAACAACATCCACAACCCTCCAATCTTCCGGAACCTCTCCCGTCTCCATGGACGACACAAAGATCATTGTCAGACGTTCCGCAATCTCCTCCCTCACCTCCCACAGCAACCCAGGGTACATCTCATCCGGTTCCGGCGACTTATCTAACTTGATGCTTTCCAAAAGTTTCAGCACCACCTCTTTCCTAATATCTACATGCTCAAGCTTTTCAGGCCACTGCAAGTCCCCACTACAATCCCCCAGATCTTTTACCGTGGTGAATACTGACGTAAAGTATTCATTAAGAACCTCCGCTATTTCTTCCGGATCCATACACACTTTCCCACTGCTGCACTTGATAGGCCCCATCCTTTCACATTTCATCCTCTTACTCTTCACATACTTGTAGAACGCCTTGGGGTTTTCCTTGATCCCGCCCACCACGGCCTTCTCATGTCCCCTTCTGGCTCTCCTAATCTCCTTCTTAAGTTCCTTCCTTTTAGCCTTGTACTCCTCCAGATCTCTAACATTACCTAGCTCTCTGTACCTTTTGTATGCTTTTCTTTTCCTTTTGACTAGATTTATTATAGCTTTCGTACACCACAGTTCCCATATCCTATCATGACTCCCCTGTCTCATCGGAACATTTCTGTTTAGAGCTCCACACAAATATCCCCTGAATATTTGCCACATATCTTCTGTACTTTTCCCAGAGAACATCTGTTCCCAATTTAATCTTCCAATTTCCTGCCTGAGAGCCTCATAATTCCCTTTACTCCAAGTAAACATCTGAGATCTGGGACTCAACACCTCCCCTCTGTAACTGAATCCTTGACTTTCTGACCAACAGACCGCAATCAGTGAGGATAGGCAGCAATACCTCCAGCCCGATTATTCTCAACACTGGTGCCCCACAAGGCTGTGTCCTCACCCCATACTCTACTCTACTCTACTCTACTCCCTATACACTCATGTCTACATGGCCAGATTCTGCTCTAACTCCATCAACAAGCTTGCAGATGATACCATTGTAGTAGGCTGTATCTCAAATAACGATGAGTCAGAGTACAGGAAGGAGATGATAGAGAGCTTAGTGACATGGTGTCATGACAACAACCTTTACCTCAATGTCAGCAAAAGAGCTGGCCATTGACTTCAGGAAAGGGGGCGGTGTACATGCACCTGTCTACGGGTTGAGAACTTCAAGTTCCTAGGGGTGAACATCACCAATAGCCTGTCCTGGTCCAACCATGTAAGATGCCATGGCCAAGAAAGCCCACCAGCGCCTCTACTTCTTCAGGAGGCTAAAGAAATGTGGTATGTCCCCTTTGACACTCATCAATTTTTATCGATGCACCATAGAAAGCATCCTATCTGGATGCATTACAGCTTGGTATGGCAACTGCTCTGCCCAGGACCACAAGAAACTGCAGAGAGTTGTGGACACAGCCCAGTGCGTCATGGAAACCAGCCTCCCCTCTATGGACTCTGTCTATACCCCTTGCTGCCTTGGTGAAGCAGCCAGCATAATCAAAGACCCCACCCACCCAGGTCATTCTGTCTTCTCCCCTCTCCCATCAGGCAGAAGATACGGGAGCCTGAGGGCACATACCACCAGGCTCAAAGACAGCTTCTATCACACTGTGATAAGACTATACAATGAGATGGAATCTTGACCACATAATCTACCTTGTTGTGACCTTGCACCTTATTGTCTACCTGCACTGCACTTCCTCTGTAGCTGTGACACTTTACTCTGTACTCTGTTACTGTTTTTACCTGTACTACCTCAATGCACTCTGTACTTACTCAATGTAACTGCACTGTGTAAATGATTGACCTGTACAAATGGTATTCAAGGCAAGTCTTTCACTGTACTTCGGTACAAGTGACAATAATAAACCAATACCAATTAAACAAAATGGCCCCTTTCTTACCATTTATTTAATTATTTGCCATACTGTAACTTAAATTGCAAGGTTGATTTTCATAAAAATCTCCCAAGCTATACAACATTTTCTGAGAAATGAGACAGTCAAGCACGACCTATGCTTTTACCTCATTGCCCTTCTCAAACTAACGAGAAACTGAGCCTCTGATAACTTCTCTTTAAGCTTTCCTTCTCCTTCTGTGAAAATGATTTATCCATTTTGCACCATCCTCAAACATTGCTAGAATACAGAATTCAATGTGCAGGGATTAAGTCACAAACTTGTGTTACACTACTCCCTGTAACAATATTAAGCCCACCAATGTTCTTTGTTGTTCTGGTTCACCGAAATGTGCCCTCTTGATACATCTCATTAAATATTTAAAAGTTGGCTCAAGTGTTCTATTCATTGTTTGAGTTCAATTTTTCAGAAGGTGTTCATGCCATTACAAAACACAGTTGCCTCTTCGCAGTGTTTAATTTATTAGCTTGTCACAAGACACATAGTGGATTCAAAACTTTTTATGTTTTGCTTGGTAGTTAGCATTTTGTATAACAAAATGCAGAAAATATTCCAATTACTAATATTTCACTGCTAAACAAAAAATGGCAGTTGTAATAGGCCTATGCAAATAGTTTCAATACATAGCCAGAATCTCCCCGCTCTCTTATTTTGGATCTACACACGAGTCACATTGGCACAGCTCAGGAAAAGAAAACTGCACAGATTAGGTGGCACCTTACTGGATTAGCACCTGAAGGGTGAGATATGCATTGCATTGTACAGAAACAGAATGGCACAACTTTATAGCTTACAGGTACTTTTGTAGCAAAAGACCATACCAATTATTCTGCCACTACACTGAAGTAGTATTTCAGAATGCAACCAAATTTTGTTTACATGACAAATTTGTGTAATTTAATCCTTTTAAAAGAATGTTTACTGATTTAAAACCCAAAGTACATTCCTAGTTTTTATAAGGCTTTAAGGCTTTTGCAAAAGCATTTACATTGCAATATTAGATAGAACATAAGATTTTTTTTATAACTATATGTCGAAAATGTTACAGTTTTATTCAAATCCTATGTTAGGCATATATATTATGGGCAATATATTCAAAACATGGCTGTAAAATATACAAGGCCTACAACCAACATTAATTTCTGAAAAGACCTCAATGTAGTCATCATTTTAAAAATACACAAACAGTTAGCCAATTATGGATCAGAGTGCAATATCCTCATTGAATTACAGCCAGTAAGTCTAAAGCAGAAATACTCTTCGCCAAATATTGACCCTCCCAGAGGATTCATTTACAGTATTAATATTGTAATTACATTAGATTTCTTGGACTGGTCAATACAAGCTGTGTACTTCATTTATCAAAATACTTTAGACTAAGGTTCATTGCATGAATGTTAAGTTCTTGTCATTCATGTTAAGTGAAATTGACATAAGTGGCTGACTTTAACTCGTATGTGGTACTTTTACTTGTTCAATTTCTTCAGATCATCTAGTAATCCTGTGGGTGTAAGAATATGAGTTGACCCTGGGGGATAAATAAGAAAAACAACTTCAGTAACATTTAACTGCTTGTGATATATTGTATCTATGTCCTCTGATTTTAGAGCATCAACATACTTAAGCCAAGATTAGTCTTTCACATATATCCAATATACATTTACCATGCACTTAAATTAGGTTATCATAAATCAAGCATAAAAGATACAATCATTTGATCAAGATTTGAATAAACCAAATTTAAAAGATTGAATTGTGTTGAATAAGTGATTTCAAAGTACTTACCAATAATGACTTCACAAAACTTACTGGCCTTAGAAACTTCATAAGCACAGCGCATTTCTGAATACGTCATACCTCCTATTACAAATATAATTAGTTTTAAACCACCTCTGCGGTCATCTGGGAGATTGCTTTTGTTCCCCTGTCGAGCACTAAACAGGAAAGATTAGTTAATATCTAGAGTCTGAGTCTTGACGATTTGAAGAACTTATGTAATTCATACAGAAAGGGAAAGAATAAAAGTGTCCTGAACTTTAACAACCTAAATGCAACATAGTTATAAGTACTGGTCACAAACAACCCGAAGACCAACAGAGGTAATTAAGTCCAGATATTTCCACTTATAAATGAACTCATCTATTTCTTTTTCTTAAATAAACTCTGACAAGAAATGTAAATTCAAAATTAAGTACTGCAAAGGGGAATATAAATAATAGATTCCTAACTTTACTAAACTGAAGTGGCACAGTCAACTACCATGCAGAGGTCATCACTGTCATGAGATAGATTGGGTGAGAAAATAAGAATACTAGTTTTCACAGAACATTACATGCAGCCCATTAAAGGCATGGCCACATTCTGTTGAAGATGACAAGAAAACAACAGTTTGAAATGTTGCAAGTTTTATGTTGTCCTTGTGTCATTGTTTCTTGGAAACTTTATAGTGCTAAATTGCAAAATTTCAACATACAGCTCAGAACACTCCAACAGAAATTCTGTCCAGATGTTCTGTGGCATGTTTCCAATTCTCCTTTCACAATAAACCAATAACCAAATTACTGCAACACATGTGTTTCTGTTTAACATGGCCTAGAATAGAATAAACTCTGACAGGTTCATCTGAAACAGTAACAATTTCATTATTTAGGGAGGGCACTGAATAGCTTTATGACATTTACTTCATATTGATTTGAACAGGAAAATATCAAAGCCTAATTTTATTGGAAAATTTGATAAAATTATAATCAATAATTCAGTATTTTAATCACATTTTGTTAATTTGTGTTGCTCAGAAAGATTCATAGCAGAGTTGAAGGAATGTATACCTTACAGCTCCTGAGCCATTCCAAGCAGCACTGCAACCTGAGCAATGAGGCCAATCAAGGGAATCAAGCTTGTTGGCAATGGAATCCTGTGCAAAAAATAAGAACTCAAATACTGTTAAAACATAAACACAACAATGTTTAAAGCTCTTATATTTCAAACAGACACTAAAATATGCATTAAAAGCAAATGGAATAGTTGGATACAGTAGAAATTAAGATTATATTTGAAACAAGTATTAAACTTGAGCCGTTTTGACAAGGGACCAGACCAGGGATTTAGGCCCATATCTTCATCTTTCAATCCCAGTTCTCCGGGGGTAAATTGGCAGGAGAGCTACACAAGTCCATTGGGAAATTTAAAGATAACCCATTCTAAAACAAGTGTGTCCAATTTAAATCCAAGAACATAACAATTCTCTCCGCATTCAACATAGGGATGCACTTTTCGTGCTCTTGTAGACAATAATGCATTGGATGCATATTCCTTGGATATGAATGACATTGTTTTGGTACTTATTTATTGAGTCCCCTGCTGCTATTTATATATTCCCCATCTATATATCTATTTTTTTTAAATATCCTGTTAACTGTTCTGAAGATTGTGATCACCTTTGAGCTTGTTACCATAAAGATATTTCCAAGCTGAGGAGAGCGAGGCAACCATACAAAGAGGGGAAGCACAGCTTCCATCATATCCAGCAGGAGATGATAGAGAGGTAAGAGGATCTAAGTGGGCTATCTACACTAGAAGTCGTCGTTGCCAGTCCTCAACAATGCCGGCACTCATCATGCCGGCCAAGGTGTACCTCTGAACCCCACAATTCAGCGAAGAGCTGCCACACCACTGCTAATTTTCTAAAAAGATATCGAACCAAAAGAATATTACAGAAGAGAATTACAACTCTCCAGTCAACACTTGTGAAATTATGTCATTCTATATAAATTTCCTCAATCTAATATCCTCTTCTTACAAAATCAGTACCAATAGTATATTCGGTAACCAGTTTAACCAAAGGGACAATCTTAGGCTACTAACTAAAATAGTATGACCTGCCAATTATTCCCTGCAATGGGCTGTAAGAACAACAAGTAACTCAATCACAGGTCCCTGGCTGTGATTGCCAAGACTGCCTCCATTTTCGAACCTAGTTCTAGAATAATGTTTTGGAGGTCTGGTATTTAAACAAGAGACAAAACTTTACTCTTTCTCATCCAATTACACATATTGTATCCTTCCTTTTGGAAATTGCCTGCATTCACCCTATCATTGACAGAAGTGATTTCTCTAATCCTCTAATTAATGATCTCACAACTGTACATCTTACGTCATGAAAGTAGCTATTAATTCTCAAATTATCTATCATCTTCAAGTTCTTGGCCAAATCCACGATAGCCAAATTGGCCTTTAGCAATTCAACTGGTGATGCCCCTGGCTAAGTAACTTACCTCCAGTGTTTGACCTTTGAATATTTTGGTGAATCATGTGTCATAAGCTTTGGCAGTGATTACCAAACAAGTGAGCAGTTGCTTTTTAACCAGATAACAGTTATTTCCATTACTCATGCATCACTCTTTCAGTGTTATTGTTGGAACTTAACCTGCAAGTTCATTCCACCAATCCAAGTGTTTTCAAGAGATCCTCACTCTCACCTCAGTGTTTGCTGGTATCTAGAATGAACACTCATTCAATATTACTTTGATAGTTTCTCTGGTTCACTAACAATAGTGAACCATTCTTTGGGCCAATCATGCCTGATTTGGAATACCACCTGGACTCATCTCTTGTGCCCTCCCCACACCCATTCTTGTACTATTGCACGAGTCCAGTCACTGTGGGGCTCCCAATTCCAGAGTAAAGGAACTCAGACGTAGTTGCAACTACACCTCAGGTGACGTACAGCTGAGGTCCTATTCTTGGAACACCATGACAGCCACTGATGGGAAGTATGACTATGGGTGGAGCCATGCCACTTGTTAAAATCTACAAAACTTTACAATATTTTCAAACATCTCTGATATTAATGTTTTTTTTCAATATCTGAAGATTTTTTAAAAATAAAGTTAACACTAATAAATTAACTACACTAAAGTAAGTTAAAAAAAACCTGAATTTACCTTTATATTACTGATCTACAGAATGGATGCTCATCAACCCAGATGATGGTGTGGTGTGACAGATGCACATACATTAGCTCACAAACCTGGAGCTTATTTACCTGCAAGCAGTTGAATGAGATCTGAGCCAGCTCGATTCAGTCAGATCTCCAAGGGAGCATGCCCTTGAGATGTATAACTACTTCTGGTTGTTATGTCTGAGGTGTTAACAAAAATCTCATTGCATTCAATTTTGGTTGGACACAAAAATGCAAGTCCATAATTATTTATGATCCATGATTAGGTTTTGATCATCCAAACTCTCAAAACAAAAACTGAATCCACACAGTTCTTCCCCCCTGCACACTTCTTCCCCCCACTCACCCCTGCCCCCAACAATTATTAACTGCACCTCTTGTGGGCAGCTTCAACTCTTGCCTGTGGTTCCTGAATAAGATAAAGAAAATACAAATAGGATCCCTCTCTGTAGTCTCCATCTTCATTTAAACCATTCTTGCCCCTGTTTTATTGTCAGCAGGGTTAATTAAGGCAATCAACACTGAAAACCCAACAGGGTGCAATGTTACTTGCTCCATTTAAGAGCGTCAAGAAAATTAGACAGTTTTAACTGCAGACACAATTTAAACAACCCAAGAAAGGGGGAAAGAGAAAAGAAGTAAAAACAGGCAAGGAAAGAATATTTATAAATGCTTTCAAAATTATTGTACTAATTGCTAATAATTTTGAATTTGTTCTATTTACAGTGCTGAAAAATAGAGCAAACTAATAGAAAGAGACATCATCAGCTGCTTTAGTAACTTGAAATAAAGGCATGTGCAAACAAGGCAATGATATTTTTCAATCTAAATTGTGTCAATACTGTATATTTGTAAAATAAAAAGTTAGAAAAGTTAATTATTGAACTGTATATTTAAATGGAACAAGCATGTGTATCCAGGTGAGTTCAACTCTATGAAATATATCAACACATAAGATACCCAATGAATGATGAGCAAATTCAGGGTAGAGAAGGGGGAGAAGATGTCATTTACCATACAAAACTGGATCCAAAACTGGCTTGGCAATAGGAAACAGAGGGTAATGGTAGAGGGATTTTTTTTGCAATTGGATGCCTGCGACCAATGGTGTCCCACAAGGATTGGCGCTGGGACCCTTGCTTTTGTATGTACGTGAATGTCTTGCATGTGGATGTAGGAGGCATGATAAGTAAGTTCACGAATGACATGAAATTTGGCAGAATTGATGGTTGGAAAGTAGCTTTAGGCTGCAGAGAGATATCGACGTGTGGGTGGAATGGGCTGAAAGATGGCAGATGGAGTTTAAATCGGACAAATGTGACATGATGCATTTTGGGAGTACTAATGAGGCTAAGACATACACAATGAATGGTGGGGTCTTAGACAGTATTGAGGAACAGAGGGACCTCAGAGTACAAGTCCATAGATCTATGAAGGTGGCAACACAGGTAGATAACATGGTTAGGAGGGTATATTGAATATTGCCCTTCATTAGTTGATTACTATTGAATACGGAAGTAGGGAAGTTATGCTCCAACTTTATAAAACCTTGGTCAGACCTCAGCTGGAGTACTGCGTGCAGTTCTGGTCACCATGCTATAGGAAGGATATGATAGTGCTAGAGAGAGTGCAGAGGACATTCACCAGGATGTTGCCTGGGATGGAGCAGTTCAGTTATGGGGAGAGACTGGAGAAGCTAGGTCTGTTCTCCCCAGAGAGAGGAGGTTAAGAGGGGACATGGTTAAGGTATATAAAATTATGAAGGGTATAGTTAGGGCAAACTACAGGAAACCTTTCACCTTACAGAGGTAGATGAAACTAGAGGACATAGATTTAGGGTAAGGGGGAAGAGATTTAGAAAGGATATGAGGGGGCCCTTCTTCACCCACAATGGTAAGTACCTGGAATGCACTGTCTGAGAGACTGGTTGAAGCTGGGGGTCACTGATAGCATTTAAGAAGTGTATAGATGAGCACTTGAATTGCCCAGGCATAGAAGGCTAATGGACCAAGTGCTGAGGGATGGGATTGGTAGAAGGGTGCCCACACTGGTTGATGTGGACGTTGGGCTGAATGGCCTGTTTCCACGCTGTACAATTCTATGATGTTAAGCAAAAATATACTTTATATTTGAGTTAACATTACCTCCATGATATCTTTAATGAATGGAGTCCACCTGGAAAGCTGGTAGCTCTCCTCAGCACTACGATCCTTCCGCACAGGTTTACGCTGCTGGGAATTAGACTGAAAGTACAAAACCATCAGCTGTTCAACAGTTAAAATACATCTTCACAGTATTACCGTTACAATTTCAATTGTGTTTTTTTTCAGAAATATATTTATGCTTAATGTTTCACTTAAGGAAGGTAATGGACCAGCTGTGCAAAAGAAATCAAATTAGATAGGAAAAGTTTAGTATCAGTTCCATCAATAATATTTCTCCCCCAAGATGAGAAAACAATTAAAATAGTTTTTAAAAACTAACGTGGTGTAAGTTTGTATACCAGTCTGAAATCTGACTTAAACTAGAGGCACAAAGATTATACAATTTAAACTGTATTGATGCTTTAACTTACAGAGAGGATGGGTACATCAAGAAATTTCCAATTTTCAATGATGTCACGGTTTTCTGCAACTCTTCCATGCTGGATGAGCTTGCCGAGATTCTCTTCTGTCGTTCCTATAACAGAAAGAGTAAAAACATTTACTTTTCCATTGTGAATCATTTTTAATTCTGTTAATTTAACATTACACAAATTCAATATTATATCATACCATCCCATCAGCTTTATTTTTCAAATTTGTGAGCTACAAACTCATCTATACATTTTTCCCCAATATGCAGCAGTTCCAAAGGCTTGAATATGCCAAATATCTGCTAAAACAGTTCCCAGATGTGCCTAGCCCATTGGATACACATTAGCAGATTAGTTCATTAGTTGCATAATTAGAGGTTAGAAATTCTGAAGAGATGGTCAAAGAAAGGGCAAAAAAATGGATCAAAAGATCTTCACACTTTATTTTACAGAGTATGCAAATTAATTCAGTCTTACAGTTATCAGACTAAAATATTACTGTTTTATTGGAAAGATGTAGGGGATAAGACACTTATTTATTGGAAACAAACTGTTTATTTGGCATTTCTGGTATGGAAAGATGTAAAGAAATTAAAACACTTTTGACCCAAGACTTAAGTCATAAGGACAGAACATAAAAACCTAAGGCCCAAGTTATGTAGTTCTATCAGTTTTCCTTACTGGGTCCATTTATTTTTCTATCAGGTATTGCAAATTTTCTTGATTACACGCTCACTGTTTTAACTTACACCTTTAGATCAGGTTAAGACCTGCTTACAAACATTGCCACGTAATTATTAGGCAACATAATGAGACAGCATAATCTTTCTTTAAAAATATCAAAGGAAATAATCCTTCATTTACTTTTCATCTCGTTATAACATTGGTAATGTTATACTTCTAGAATAGGGCAGATTACACATATACAGATGTTATTCACAAAATGTTCTTCCTGTGTATCTTATATGAATTTGTATTCAGCAGTGGAAAAAAAAACACAGGAATTTTTGAATTCACAGTTTCATTTAAAGGAAGCTGGTAAAAAAGAAATTTCAGAACATTAATTCTCAACACTAAATGATGAGTCAAAACTCCAGCATCTCTACTGAATAGATCTTAATTTTAAGGTAAGCATTGAACTAGTTTGGGCTGTGAGCTGAAAAGTATTCTTACAACACCAAGAAAAAGTTTAATTTCTACTAAAAAATATGCTGATTTTTCCACAATTCCTTAACCTTCATTAAACCTATATTAAAAACAATTAGTGCCAGCTGTCAGAGCAATATAGTAAGACACTATTTCAACAATCACATCATTATATCTTCTCGAAAATCACTTGTGACAAACCAACTTCCTTTAATAGGGTCTATCATCTTGATAAAGAAAACAAAACCTCTGCAAAATATCACAAATTAGTCTCATGCCACAATTCCGTTTACAGGTATATGTTAACGTGAAAAATTGTTTATCTTTTGTGTGATTTGGATTTACGTGTAGGAAACCAAGCAAATACTGGATATAAAAAGCATGTTACATTTACTGTACCATTTACATGGAAGATATAGAGCAAGATGATCCTTAATTTGTCATAATCTCCAATAGACTTGTCCAGCAGAAAAGGCAGAATGATTCTCATGGGGTCCTTAATTTTCTGGCTTTGTGCATCAGTTCCAACAGCCAGGTCCTTAAGAAAAGAAACATTAACTTAACAATAAAAGAAATCAATACTCAGCAAATCTTTGGCAAACTCTACTAAAAATGGTCAAAAACTACTTTTATGATCCAACATAACAAATTAAGTTATGGTTTAACGTTCAGCATTTTGGAGCCCAAGGAATGTTTTTTACCTGTTCGGCCTTGCATAGTTTCTCTACTATCCCGTGGAAACGTTTCATACAATCTTCAGCAAGAGTCAGGTGGACTGTTTGCTACAAAGAGAAGGGGATGAGTGGAGGAGGGGAAATATGCCACAGGTTAAAGAAGACATCTTTCAATCAAAAGATTTCAACAAAAGTGCTGCCAGATAACTCTATAACTTCATGTTCAGTTGTTTATGATCACATTGTAGAACTGACCCCTAACCCTTTTACAGTAAGAATAGCTTACTATAAATATCCCAGGCATCATGACTTTTTTCTTGTGCTTCATTAATATGACAACAGAGCATTTATGCAGTACATTTTAATACCAGCACTTTTAGAAACGATGCATGACACACATGGACTACATTCTGGGATTTAGATTGCTAGTACACCAATATAGCCTTACTACGAGGTCATAATCTATCATCCACAATTTATCATTACAGAAATCTTTCAGAACAATGGTGTTAATATCAATTAAGTTATGCCTTCCACCACAGAGGCATGATATTTAATCTTTCTGATTTTAAAAAGTAGCAAGTCTATAAAATAGTACTTTGAAATATAATATTCTTGTTAGTCTGCAATATAATCAGTAAATAAGTAACATTAATAACACCAACATAATACATAAACAGCCATTCTTTGAAATGTAGAACAACATATTCTTCCAGCTTTATTTCTTCTGTAAACGTATGCAGTTTAAGGCTTAAACCTGCCCTGCTTGTTCAAGATCCGGCCTTCATCCATCACATTTGATCCTTGAACTCAGCCAGGGTCATTCACCTTTCCTTGATTTTCCACATCGATGTCTTTTTTCTACCGAAACCCTGCTATCAAATTGTGACTCATTTTTGTAAAGCATCTGGCACTATATTAAATAAAGTGCAGGATCTTTTTTCTAAAGACATGCAACTTAGTCACACTGGAAAAGTTTTTTTAAAATCTTCATTATTCACTTATTGTCCATATTGCAAATGGAATTACAGCAATGGCAGCACATTACAGTTAACTAAGATTGAGAATAGGTACAGAGGAGGAAAAATGCTGCATAAATAGATTAACTAGCTAACTGAAATGGCTGCAACATATTGCATATCACACAAAAGTCAATCCAATGTTGTTTCATACCTTAGCCTTTTGTTTTCGGAAAGCAGGCAACTTCTTCATCATTTGAGATAAAGAACTTACAGTAAGCTGGAAAATAAAACATAGCCAGTAAAATTACTAACAAGGTTTAAATTAGTTTAAATTTGAATATTGTCCAGCTAGAGCCAATCACATTTTGAGGCTGGCCAAACTTTGTTGAGGGTTATGATCAGAATGTAAATCAGGGATTAAAGGAACTTTATTTCATGAAATGGATCCTAATGAGGACAGTGATTCAGCCCACCTTACTTCATCTTATTTGCTCGAGTGCTCCAGGATCACCTCCAATAGTCTTATCCCAAAATCAATTTCATATGTAGGTTATTATTAACTAACACTTATTTATTTTTGTTCTTAGTTATTTTTCTATTTATTTTAATACTTCAATCCAAGACCAAGGTCTATCTACTTTATTCAGAAGAAAAGAAATGAGAACTGCAATAGACTGTACCAGACCTGCCACACCATTCAATACGACCTTGATTATGAAAGTCTATATCTCTTCCTCTCCCTGTCCTATTCCCTTATTGCCCATAAATCTATCATTCTCAGTTTCAATATACTCATCAACGGAAGACCCACAGCGCTCTCTGGCAGAGAAGTCTAATGATTCAAGTCTAAAGAGATTTCTCCTCATTTCTCAGGATCAACTACTCACATTCAACTGCTGCTCATATACAAATATTCTCTACTTTAGCTTCCAAAGTTCGTGTTTGAGTATCCTGTGATTCCCTCCTGGAGAAACAGCCTCTCAGCATCATCCATATCAAGCCAGCTAAGAGTTTTATGCATTTCTATGAGATCAGCTTTCATTCTTCTAAATCCCAGGGAATACCAACTGATTTCACACAATCATCTTCACAGGGCTAACCACTCATCACAAGATTTCCTTTTTACTTAGGTGCAAGGAGTTAGCTTTCTAGCACTTCTCTGCACAGCCTCCAGCTCTTCACAAATCTTCAATCATCTTTTGCTAGCCTTGATCCAGTGGCATCAGGCAAGACAATGGACCTGTCAAGTCCAAGTTAGATATTCTGTAGCTACAGCCAGTGAAACCAGCAATGAAGGAAAAAGTAAAATGGAAGCCTGTGACCAGTCCTCAGTCCTGGTTCTGCTGTCAGCCTAACTCACTGGGGAATCTCACTATGTAATGCTCCAAGAGTGTTTTCATGTTAAAAGGTGGATAAAATACTTACTTTTCCTTCTGTTGCTTTGCTGCTTTGGGTAAGTTCCTTTACCAGTTTGGGTATTTTCCTGTATGAAAGGAAGTATACAGAATGCTTGTTTTTTTAATATGTCAGAATAATTCATTCCTTTAGCATTTGCAGCTCCTACAAACTAAAATTACAGTAAACAAATTCCAAGCCAATTTTAGAGCAATCAGCTTGTGTGCAAGAAACTACTTAAAACATCTTCATGGAAAAAAATGCTTCTCTTGTATAGAGCATTACGACAATTCATGCACGGTTCCCCCCAAACCCCCATGTCAAAAGATCTTACATAGTTTAACTTGATCATTTAAAAAAATAATCACATTTGTGATGATAATTTCATGTTCTCATAAGACTTTCTATTATTGTGATTCATTGGCTGGTATCCTGAAGAATACATATTTAATCACCATAACATGTCTTTCCAGATTACAGTACAACTTTGGCTTCAGCATTAATATTGCTTGGATGTCACGGTAATAATGGTTACATCCTGGCAGGGACAAGTCATTACAGTGGCAAGCTAAGAAGAAATTACTGAGCCATTTGCACTTTGTAGCAGATCATTAATCAGCCATCAAAGCTCACAACTATAGTGACCTAGAGTCTATGCTCACTGTAAAATGACATCCGCTGTTGTTTGCCCTACCGTTTTGAAAACGATATAAGAAAGAGATTTATTTATCTGCTGGTTATATGGTGCAGAGATGTACAGTAACTTGATTTTAAAAGGTTGTGAAAATGAGGCTAAGTTCTCTTACTCCCGAGATCTCTTGGCAGGAAGAAAATGATCAGTACTGCAAAGCTTGGATGGGTAGTGTCGAAAGACAAAGAAGTAAGTCAAACATATTTCCTGCTCCCTTCCTTCCAAATTGCATGTTGCATTCTATTTCAGCAACTATTACTACTCAGGACAGTATCTATAATCCACTGTGATGCACAAAGCCTCCAGCTCAATGTTCTGAAGCAATCATGGAATGTATTTACCCCAACATGCACAAACTCCATTGGTGGCCCTCCCCTCTTTACATTAGAGAATGCCTGCTGTTGGCCTGACCTGGCAACAGCAATTGGAGTCTTTCTAAGCAGCAAACCATGGCCTCCTAAAGTATCGGTGTTCCAGCCCTTTACAGAATGCTTTTAAAATGCACAGTTTCTTCTGTCATATTCCTTACCTTAAATCAGGTGATATACAAATGCAAAACAGACCAGATGCTGGAAATTTAAATAAAATCGATAAAAGTATAAGAGGTAAAAGGGGTATTTAACATATCCTGCAAAGTGCTTAGCAAGGTGTTGTGGGAAAGAAAAGTGTCTAGATAGTGATGGAGGGATGGACCAAGATGTTGCAAGGAAAAGAGGAAGAGAAAGGAAGCAGTGCTTAGCTGTGGTATTCTACCAGAAAGTGGTAAAGAATGATCTGTTGAATGTGGAAGCTAGTGGCATCGAAGGCAGGCCCAGGAGGAAGCTGACTGTATTTCTGAGAGAGGGGAAGAGGTGAGAGCAGTGGAGTGTGAATTACAATGGGCATGTTATAAATATTATCAATTATCATGAAGAGGAATCTCCCATTTTGGAAAAAGGATGTCATAGAGAAGCATCAGGTTATATTCACTAGTGCATCAGGCAATTAAATAGACAATTTTATTTTCTGCTTCCAACATACAGTTGTGCACTTTTAAAACCTCAAAGTTCAATTGTTGAGTAAAGTTTCAAATCTCTCGGAGCACAACAGTTTGGTGAGAAAGCTTTGGAAAACCATAAATCATATATAGGGCCATTGATCAATGAATGGCTTTATTTCCTGGGAAAATTTCTACAAAGTCAGACTTATGTGTAGAAATGCCATAGATGAAAATATTCAGAGAAAGCAATAAAAAGGCACACAAAGCTTTTCATTCTGTTCTTGTTGATGGTACTTGACCAAAATATAAACATGGAAGTTTAAAAACTTCTCATACACCAAGCTTGTGAAGAAATCAATTGCCTTAGAGAGTTTCATGCCAACTGCACAAGAGCCAAGGGATATCCTTTCAGCTGCCGTGACACTGAGGGAATGACAACAAATGAGGACAGCCCAGAGATTATGGTTCACTAAATTGCCATTTGGCAAGCCCCTTCCATTACACTACTTGGATTGCCTTGCTTGTCGGGGCAAGCATAGTAGTGTAGTGGTTAGCATAATGCTACTACAGTACCAGCGACTCGGGTTCAATTCCAGCCGCTGTCTGTAACGAGTTTGTACATTCTCCCCGTGTCTGCATGAGCTTCCTCCAGGTGTCCCGGTTTCCTCCCACATTCGAAAGATGTAGGAGTTAGGAAGTTGTGGGCATGCTATGTTGGCGCCGGAAGCATGGCGACACTTGTGGGCTGCCCCCAAGCACATTCTAATCAAAGATGCATTTCAATGTGTGTTTCAATGTACATGTGACTAATAAATAAATCTTATCTTATCTTGAAAGTTGCTTTATTTCAATACATTAATAAATCAGAGCACAAATGATATATTCAATCTCTGTTGAAAGTAGTTTTGTTTTAACCTGTTGGTCAATTTTTCAAGTTTTTGTCTTGCCAAATTCTGCATGATATTTTACTCCATTAACTTCTTTCACAGATTGTAACAGCATTGCAACAAATATCTTGGCGACATCAGGTTTTCTAGATGACAGATACAATATCAGCTCCAAACAGATGTCGATACATACACCTTGTATGAATTGTGAAAAAGCACATTTGTAATATTTTAATATTTCAAATTTATAATTGAAGAGGGTATATACATACTCGCCAACTTCTGCAATATGTAAATGCCGCAAGTTTATCCAGAGTGTGTCATCCTCATCCAAAAGAGCCTCTTTGGATGTCGACTCATCTTTTATTTGATACCTATTAAAATTAAGACAAAAAGATGTCATGCTTTTTTCATGGAATAAAAACCACTTCAGAGGGCCACACCCTATCAATGACTCGACAGGTGTACCAGTACATTGCTGCATGTAAGATGTCAGGTGAGAAGAATCAGACTCTATCGTGATATCCTATGTATCACCCAACTAGCTGTCATTATTATCAAGGCTTAAGAATAATCCTTGTGATTAAATGCATTGAATCTCAATTACTCACTGTTCCAGAATGCAAAATTCCAAATTAAGATTAAATCTGACCAACCCAAAAACGGCAATTTTGGCACACTAGAACTTCTCACTATTATATGAAATAATTAACTTCTGAGCCAACAAGTAACACTGGAACTTGACCCAATTTCAATACATGTATCATAGCTAGACAGCAAACCAAATTTTGTGGCACAGAGCCTGAGGAAAAGACTAATTCCAACTCATTTTAGCATTATAACTTGAACACCTTATTGCACTGCACTTTCTGTAGCTGTGACACTTTACTCTGTACTGTTACTGTTTTTACCTGTACTACCTCAATGCACTCTGTACTAACTCAATGTAACTGCACTGTGTAATGAATTGACTTGTACGATCGGTATGCAAGACAAGTTTTTCCACTGTACCTCAGTACAAGTGACAATAATAAACCAATACAAGCTTGTTTTTGTTTAAAACCTCAAAATAATATTGGCATGTTCCACATTTTCGGAAGTTTAAGTCTGACAAGAAGAATATTTTTTACTTTTGGCTGGGAATGTTTTGAAGATTTAAAGAAAGCCACCCTGCACGCGCAATTTGGATGAGAAATAATGACCCTAGGAACGAAACCACAGCGACCGCACGTCAACAGATTGAGGAAGGTATCAGGAAAGTAAGTAGGCCCAGCATTTCCATGTTTTCTGCCAGAGCATCAGCATAATCAGCAATGCTGGAATATATATTCAATTTAGTTTAATTCAGTAATCTTGAGGACATCGCCAGTTGATAATTATGATCAATAATGCTGGGTGAAGGAAGACTTCAACTTTAGGCTAACGTTCATTAGTGAGCATAAACTTAGAAGCAACTTCACTTCAGCAACTATCCTTAGAAGAAACTCCAACCTCTAATAACTTGTGTTTCTGATTGCTGAAATGTTTGTGTCAAATCAGCATTGCAACAAAAAGATTGTCCAAGTCTTACCTATAAATATTATTTTCAATTGGAATCAGGTCATAAGCCATGGCTTGAAAGGTTAGCTCATGCAAGATTGTTGATACTGGATCAAAGCCACGATCGATTATCAGAAGCTGTGACTGTGTTTTACCCTGAAATGTTACATGCCATAGAATGGTTACTAACAACAACAACAACTTGTATACATAGAACATCTCTTTTGTTGTAAAACATCCCAAAGCACTTCAAAGAAGTGGAATCAATAGGGAGTCAAATATGGAGGGATTTGAAAAAAAGGATGCAATTTACAAAATAAAGGTGTTAGTTAGCAGGAACCCACAATATGGGCATCATAGACAAGGAAGTGCAATTTTGAACAAACTCAGCAGAGTATGGGATGACCTCATCCACTCTACAGAAGGTTATCAGTGCAATGTCAATAAACGTGTAGAACAAAGGTAGATATTGTTGGGAAATTAGGGAATATGGAAAAAGGCCAGGGCCTAGATTGGAGGTTAAATTGTGGTACCCTCACCTCAAAGATGAGCTGAGCCCACCTACTATCACCAGGCTGATATGTTGCAAGAGGCAATCAACCAACAAACTTTCTCCAGCACTTTCACATCAAAATTATCAACTGAATTGTCAGATTGAATTGCAATTTATTAAGAAGCTAATATATGTCTCATTTTATTTATACATATCCTACCTTTATATTGCTGTCCTCAGCTAGTTTGTAATGTTCTGCCAGCTTTTCTTCTACCAGATGTGCAAGATACTCAGCATTATTTTCAGTAAAACTGAATACAATAACAAAAATATACGCAGAGAAGAAAAATAAACTTCTGATCCATTTCACTTTGTAATCTTGTCAAAAATGAATCATGAATCACATCACTTAAGATTACATATAGCAATCATTAAAAGAGTTTCACTTTTTATTAATCATTTCTTATTAGGGGGAAAACTAGCAGATACTACACTGTTCTGGGAGTGTGCAACACCAAAATAATGCATTATATAGGACTGCAGAAGAAAACAAATAGCTATTACACACAGTCTGCAATCCTGGCAATAAATGCTCGAATTGAGAGCTACATTAGTTATGTCAAAAGCTGGCAAGCCATGTGTTGAGTGCCACCCTCAGAAATATTCAACAGAATGGATGCACCTAATTTCTTGCAAATGAGTCATTATTCTTTTTATTTCCCAACATGGTACTTTGATTCCCAGTTAAACTTATTATCCCAAGTGAAGTTGAGTCATATAAGCCAAAGTTCAGTTTACACAGGTGCCTATTGTAGGCAGGGGAGAATGTGGAGTTTGCCACATTTTAATTATCTCCTTTTACACATCTCTTTGATTAGGCAATTTCCTGACTGACAAATGAATAATCAGTTTCCTAGTCCCTGTAATACTACCAGAAAGCAATGCCAGTGATAGTAAAAGGCATGTATGCCCTTGTATTTCCTCCTTCTGTGAAAAGGCAGAGACCAGAAGTGAACATTGTGGATAGACAGCCTCACCAATAGCACAACAAATTTCCCGAGATGATTTAATGCTAGTTACAATAAATCCTCTTCCACACACTCCAGTTATCTACCCTCCTAAAAGTGTTGACTCATGCTGAACTGCATTTCCATAGACCGAGATGATATTTTATCTTGCTTGTGGCCATTCTTTATGTAAAACTGGGGGTTGGTGAGCATTAGCAGACCACATGAAGGAACATTAATAGGAAACACTACAATGTTCACACATACACAATTTCTAATCAGAAAGCAGTAAGTATCTGGCACCCTTGACAATGTCCCATCCTAGATCAGGGATTCTCAGGTCAACAATAGCAACTTCAGAAGAGCTAACTTTACACCTTACTTGCACTACTCAATTGCACACAAGAAGGTAAATTTACAAAGAGGCAATGGGAACTGGTCATATAAAGTGGTGCCTGATAAAACTATTAAAATCAAGTTGTTACAATAAAATTTTGACGGTTTCAAGAAGTCAAAATTAAATGTGAAAACATTCTGCAGCATTAGATCCCAGGAAACACAATGTTGAAAGTGCAATTCATTCATTGACTAATTAACAAGGTGAATAAAGAGTTTAAACTGTAATATAAAAGTATCAAAATGGACCTGTAATCATTTCCACGTTCCTTTCTGTATCGGACACCCGGATTTTCATCCAAAGTTGCACACACTGTTGCAATTTTCTCTGCCATCATTTCCATAATAGTATTTTTATCTTTTGATGCTGGACTATAAATAGAGTAAAATGCATCAGGAATGTCAAAGATGAATACCTGGATTGAAGATGGGAGGAAAAGAAAGGAAATTTTAACAAATGAACTTTCTGAGTTTGATGCCACTTGCATAATGGTGCAATACTAAGGGGTTAAAATTTAAGGTTGGACGCTCTATCCGAGAAGATGCTAAGTGGGCATGAAGTCTACAAAGCGCAAAACATCAGCAAGGGTGACTCAAGAAATACAGGGTAAGATCCTAGTTATTGGAAGTTAGTACTTTTAAGACAATAAAACTACAACAATAATTACAAACCCATTTCTTTTTTCCTCAATAACTGAGAGAATGGCTGAATTTATTACCAGGAACAAAGTTAGTGATCAGACATGGAAGCTTAACATAGAACTCAAGAAGCAGTCAATTTAGATGTTTTGTTTTTACCCTATGAGGTGTGTCCCAATTACCTACTCACATTATCCCACTGAACATTTGGCAATTTTGTTATGTGCCCAGGATAATGGACAAAGATTTTTATTTATCTAGTTACTGGAAATAACGGGTGCCTCCAGAGGACCTTTCTTCCCTATCCACAATAATTGAGACCCAAGTTAAAAAGGATTTCATAATTAATACACAAGGTATTCCAGAGGTTTTTTTAAAAAGGAAGTCTTGCATTTATATAACACTTTTCATAACTTCGGAATGTTCCAAAACACTTTACAGTGAGCTATTTCTGAAGTACAGCCTAAATTGGCAATGTGGAACATGTGGCAGGCAAATTACATACAGCAATTTCCACAAACAACAATATGGTTGTAACCAAATGGATTGGTTGTTCGATGTTGCTTATGGAATGAACACTGGCAAGAGAAGGATTACTTCTAAGCTTCTTCAAAATAGCACTGTGGATTTTTGCATACACTGGGTTGGATGGATGAGACCCTGGTTTAAAGTATCTCCAACAATGCAGCACTCTCTCAGCACGTTAGCCTGGATGAGGAAGAATAAAAGTAGGATGGATGACAATTCTGATTTGGGGCACCAGACTTAGAACGGAGTATTGGCCTTGAACATACAGCAATGTTGATTTATCAATGTCAAAGATGAATACCTGGGTTGGAGGTGGGGAAGAAAGGAAATCTTATCAAATGAAATTCCTGAGTTTGATGTCACCTGCATTGCAATCCAAGATTAAGGGATTAAAATCCAACGCTGGATTCTCTTTCCCAGAAGATATTAAGAGGGACTCCACAGGCTAAATTATGAGGAGAGGTTGCACAAATTCAGAAGCCATTGAAGGTGTCAGGTAATCATGGGGAACAGATAGAGGCAAATTATTTCTACTGGATGGGGAAGCTGAGAATGAGGTCAAAGCCTAGAAATTCGACCAAGGCTTTTTCAGAGTGAAGGTAGCAAGTATCTCTATATGCCTGGTGCAGTAAAAATTATGACCTTCTTCTGCAAGCACTACTTAGAAATCTGTGATTAATAGATTTTCGTAAATTCAAGATGTTAAAGGGATATGGGGGAAAGGACAGGTAAATGGAGTTAAATCAAATCAGCCACAATCTTATTGACAGGCAAGCCAGGTTTAAGGTGTCAGAGTGCGTTTCTGTTCCTATTGAAAATATGCATTCTGGAAACAGAGGAAGTCTCCAATAAACCTCTACACCTGCCTACCTTTTCCCTCCTTTGAGATGCTCCTTTTAATTCAACTCGTTGATTAAGCTCTTGTTCATCTGTCCTAGTGCATTCCTATGAGGTTTGGTGTTTTATTTTAATCAAATAACACTTGGCAGACTCTGAGTAAAGCTCATTAAACTGAAATGCTATCTGTTTTTCTCCTTCTACAAATGCCAGCTACCCAGCTTTGTATTTCCAAGGTTTTCTGTTTTGATTTCAGATCACTGGCCTCTGCAGTATTTTGATTTTATATGTTAATACTTCTATGAAGTGCCTTGGAACATTATACTATGATAAAAGCACTGTGTAAAGGCAAGTTCTGTTGTTTGACAGATTGATGTCAACAAAAATCTACCCCATTCTAAATGCCCCATTTGCTTAGTGAAAAGATTTTTTAATGGGATATCCCTGTTAAATGTGGTGTTACCACCCATCACCTTACCGTCTAATCATGAAGTGTTCAATATATGACAGTATTTTAATTTGCCAGCAGAGTATCCACATGACAACATGAAGCACACAAAAAAAACACATCACTAATAAACATTTAAGAAAGAGGTGCTGATAAAAAGTAATATTTAAGCAGCAAAACGTTCTCTCATGCGAGCCTCTAGCACCTTGAAAACACTGAAATGCTGCTACTTAAACTGAGGTATCATTGAAGAATTCAGTCTTAGCATTTATGTGAGCAACCACATCAATTTTAGCACTTATTTCAGCAACCACATATATTCTGATTCTTTATCTCAGATGATGGACCAGTCTTTTCTGGCAAAACATCAGCAAGTTAAAGAGACTGGTTCTTGGTGTGTAACAAATCCAGTAATTTGTGCTATGGAGGAAAATGGCCTTGGTTTGGAATCGTGAGTCAGTCACCACCATTGAAAAAAAATGGGACTTTCCTGTCAAGCTCCCTTCATGAAGTTCACTGGATTTGCACTGTAAATAACTGCAAAAAGTCAGAGTTATTATTTCACGAAGAATCTTATCATCAAGGGGATTAATGTATGCTCCTGAAACACCACTGAACGTTGAAAGCCCAAAAAGGGAATAATTATCACTGTGCAGTTCTCATTCCAGCAGGCAGTAAACTGAGGTTATTTTAGAAGTTCAAATTTTAAAATATTTTCCTTTGCTTTTCCTTTTTATCCTATCTTTCTTTTTCTCTTCTCTTTATTTCTCCTTTCTCTAATTTGCTGCTATTTACTTCTCCATCTTTCTCTCTAGTTCTTTCTCCATTCCTAAATCTCAGTGTATAAATAGATAGAGTACTGGTCCTGTTGTTCAACAAGGTCCCAGATGTCCCATTATCACTGCTCACCTCCACTAACCTAGGCTGCAAGATTAAACTAGAAAGAATAGCCAAGACAAAACGTGTGCTCTTTGACAGCCAACTGCAGCTTATCTTAAAAGAACGGATACAGACTGTGGCATAACAACAGCTTTTTCTTCAATGTGCAGTAATACAATGCCCCGAGGAAACTGCTCTTACGATTCTGTTATGATTCCACTGAACTTTCCATATCCTTCCTACTCAGAACAACTATGTGTTATGCAGACAAATAGGAACTCATGATGCTTGTCTTCTTCCAAAAGACAAATCTCCTTCATGTTCATACTTCAACCTCTTGAAATAAGCTTCCTAGTCTTTGTCAGCATGTAAAGAGGAGAGATAACCGACATTTCCTTCTTATTTATAAAGTCTGTAAATATTTAAAGGTGCCCTGGAATATTAAAAGTGAAGCTAATTTTTCTGGAAATTAGTTAATGGGTGCGTGGTCTTCTGGGATCTAACTGATCTGTCCCATGGCACAGAAGAGTAAGCTTGAGCGGGGAATTTTCGCATGACTACAGGACTCTTAAGGCTTTTGTTATCTTTCCCCATGAAGGGTAGGGAAGGGCAGATGAGAGCCAACAAAAAAAAAGGGGACCATATCTCCACGACCTCATGGCTTCTCAGCAAAACAAAAAGATCTATCCTGATAGGTAACCAAGTAGCAACACTTTCAGCTACAGGAAATGTTCACAGATTTCAGTGCTGCCTATCCACTGAGGAGCAGAAAAAAGCAAATGTTGTGATAGAACTAAGTGACCATAATATTTAGTGGAATGTAATTCCGCGAGGTCTGATGTTTTGAAGTATATGAAAATGATATACAAAGTCTTGAATGCACCATCATTCAAATTAAGATGAATATCTTTCAATATAAGTTTGCTGGTATTGATTCTTCTGAATGCTCTGTGCTTCCAAATGCATATTCAAACCAATTAAGCAGATGTAGTTGAACAAAAAAAAATTAAAACATGTGCACCAATTGTATTATGAGAAAAACAAGTGCATTTGCATTAATGTAAACTCTACAGGGAGGGTTTTACAGTGCATTACTCAAGTTGCAGCCTTCTTGCCTTGCTGATGTTCTTAAGAACAAGTGAAAGGTTATTTCACCTTCTTCACCCAAACAGCAACATCATATTTGCTTTTAGCATGCCAAGTTAAACACCACAAATTTGAACACTTTTTTTCAAATCACAATAATATTTTTAAGTACCTGAGATTCATATGAAAGAAAGGAAACATTAACTTCTTTGCAACGTTTTATGGGTTTTGAGCATGTAGTTTTTAACTGACTGAAGAGATTATC
Organism: Pristis pectinata; assembly: GCF_009764475.1. Taxonomy (NCBI): domain Eukaryota; kingdom Metazoa; phylum Chordata; class Chondrichthyes; order Rhinopristiformes; family Pristidae; genus Pristis; species Pristis pectinata. Next base: position 49,173,890 of record NC_067407.1, on the reverse strand, counting down.
AGGACAATCTAAGATTTAAAAAGAAAGGTTATTTCAGTAAAACTGAACATCCACTTTTATACACTTCACAGATCAAGTATATCTTTAATAAATGATTAAGCTAGAAATGTCAATATACTGAGAGTGTAACACTGAACTTGTCTATACCCACATTCACACATCTTGGTTTCAGTTATTGCAGCAGTAGGTACAAAACAGAGACACAACTCTTCATAAAGGGCAAGTGAATATAAAGCCATTCAGGACCTCAAGGTTCTAACTCATGACCAAACGATGAGACTAACAGAGACCTGAGCAATAAGAGGAATAAACTTACAATCAGAAGTTGTCAATGCAGAGCTCTGCTGGATGGGAGGACAGATTGAAGGTAGAATATTTAGAATTGAGCCTCAAAACACACTATAGTTATTCAACACTGGTATGTAGGCCCATGGTATAAGCTTCTATTGGTGTGAGATTTCTGTTTAGAGAGCTTTAGTTCCAAACTCATCAAAATACCAAAATGACCATATAATTGGGGTCAGTTCTAACACTGGTACTTCCCAACTGCTTTGCAAATAACCTTCCCACACTATGGACAGACATTTAATTAGGAGCTGACATCTGTCTGACAGTGCAGGACCAGAATTTCAGTCACCAGGAAGTTGTGAATAGCAACAAGCTGTGGACAGGTGACTACTGCAGTTTCCAACAATTCTTACAAAAATGATCAATAAGCATCTCAACATCTTCCTGAATCGGCACAGATGGATCTTGGCCTGTGTAACTAGTTATTATGCTGAGGCGTACCTTTACTATCAAGGAACCCCCCCCCCCCCACATTCCCATCAACTCTCCTCCAATTTCTAGCACTCACCAACACACTAGGGACAACTTTTCTGACTAATTAACCAACCCACTCGGTGATCTTTGGATGTGAAAGCAAAGCAGAGCAACCAGAGGAAGGCTACATGGTCAGAAGGAGAACATGCAAAATCCATCAAGAAAGCACCAGAGGTTAGGATTGAACCTGGGTTGCTGGAGCTGTGAGGCAGCAGCTCTATAGTTGTGGCATTGTGTTGTTTTTATGACAAGGAGACATTGTTGGTAAGCCAGAATTTATTGCCCTGACCAAAGGCAAATTTCTACTGCTATGGAACTCTTTATTGCAGCTACGAAAAGGACTTGCCCTAGTTTTCTGAACCCCTATTTATGGTCATTCAGGCTTTATGTAATAAAGCATACAGATTGATTTACTGAATTGCCAATATGTTGATTTCAATTTAGCACCCAACGTAGAACCTTAACAGATGGGAACACAAATTGGAAAACCAAGTTTTTTTAAAACTGTGATTACATTCTAATTATATCCTGGACACAATAAGTTAATCATACAGATTAACACTAAATAGAAATTATTGTTTTTAAGTCATTGCAAGTGCCAGCTAAACTCTTAAAGCTCCACTTATTCAAGTGAAAATCCATTGGACTGAATATTTTAGTCATCAATATTTCCTTCTCAAACAAAAGAAATGCCCAAAGTATTGTGTGAATCCCATACATGATCATTTAGAATCCATAACATTCTAATTCCATTAGATTCGCAATCACCACTTGAACCTAATAAATTAATTTAAAATTTCAAGGTCAATAAAATTGAATTTACAAGCTTTATCTCTCACTCCAGTGTTGCTTACAAATTTACTTTAAAATACTACACTGGTACCCATTGCATTTTGTTCAGATATCTTTGGGCCAAAGCTTGTAGTTCTGTATAAAGTTTATCCCATAAACTTCTGTTTTTGAAGAAATTAAAGAACTACTGCTGTTGATTTTTCTTTTAGAACATCTCAGAAATTTCTGTACTAATTTTGTTAAAATGTGACAAAGTCAAGTCACAGTTTTAGTCAGGTGGGTCATGTAGCTTTAGTGCTCATCAACATTTCATTTAGAGAAATTTGCACAATATATATATCTGAAAAATAGGACAACATATTTCTTGTTCCTTGGTATCAACAAAGCATGAAACAATGGATTAAAGGGAAGTTCAAGGATTGGTTATTTGGATCCTGAGAGAAAACAGATTTAAATCTATGTCCCCATGGCAATGACTTAAGTTGCTGACATTAGCAAACTGCCAAATACCAATTTAGCATTTATCCACCAATGAGTCAGTTACAAAAAGAACCACCATTTATATGCCTTGACACCTACTGACATTAGCCAATGAATCAGTACTGACTTGCCCAGGCCATGTGAGTCTTGACAATGGGCATGTTTCGGCTAAAATATAAACAATACAGCAATGGAGTTACTTTAGAAAGAAATTACACCAAATGAAATGAAACGACTTACAGTCAGTGAAGTAAACATAAGCTGCTTTATACTTGTGTTTTTTCTTGAAGTCATTTATCAGTGCATCTACAGACTGAAAAGTAAAAGAATTGCTTAACCAGACACTTTATCAAGTAGAATAGTTCACAAATATTTACTTCAATACACTTTCCCCTTTTATACACAAATGTTTCAACATTTTTGAGTTTGAAGCATTTGCCTTAAAATTAATATAAAGGTAAATGTTCAAAGTATTAACATCTCTACAAATAAAAATCTTGCACTTTGCACATATCCATTGAATGTTACACCAATAGTAACCACTGCATATAGCTTAACAATAAGTTCTGCACACAAATGAAGACAATCTTCTCTTCTGCCTCTCTGATTTTTAAATACAATTGTACAAATTTTCCCTCCAAACATAAATTAAAATGTTCAGAAGAGGATGTGAAAATAAATCCTTTGAGCTTCAGTTCTATAATGCTGAATCAGAAACATGCCTTCCTCTTTCTGAGTGCTTTACTAAACATTAAGGGAAAAAAGTACCTTTTCTGTTGGAGTAATGAAGTAGATAGCCTTCATGTCTGGAACTGGCTCACGGTTTTTGTGCAGGTCTTCAACAACTGGGAACAAAAACATTCAAAGTAAGTGCAATTCCAAAAGAATCATTGGTAATATTTACATCATGACTAGATTTACAATTGTGGGCTGATACAAATCTAGCAGTCACATGCTCGGCATCTGGACAGAAGACAACAGGATTGGCACTCTCTCCCACACTATCTTGACACTTGCACATGAATATGGCAACTGAAAGTATGGGCTTCAGTGCGCAAAGGACTGTACAAAGCAATGCATCATCACCCAATAGATGATGCATTGCTACATGTTGAGCAAGGAGAAGGAATAGAGCAAATTAATAAGTAACAGTAATATTAAATATGTGCAAGAATAAAAACAAAGAGTTCTAAATGCTACTTTTTTGTTGTTCCACATCCATGGTGTTAAAAGGCAACTCAAACAACTTATTTCATCACAAGGATAGATCAACTCATCACGTGGGTTATTAGATCATTCAAAGTAATAAAATGAATGAGGTTTCAAAGACAAATGTCATTTGATTATAGTATTGATTACAGAATTAATTGTAACTTAGATTCTAAAAATTACCAAGAGGAATTAAGCATTCATTTTCATAGGACCTTTCACATTTAAAATTCTCAAATTAGTTCACACAATTTTAAAATACAATAACTTGTTATTCAGGTATCTAGACAATGACACCATAAAAATATACAGATTATTATATCACTAGAGGTCATATGTTTCTGAACACCTGCAATCTGTTAGTTTGCAAACAACCACTTGGCAAAATTTTGGACTGTATACTGCAATGTTTTATAATCTCGCTTTTGTAATCTATGCCTCTACTTATGAAGCCCAGGATACCAAATGCTTTACTAACAACTCTCTTTACAAGTCCTGCCACTTTAAAAGACTTGAGCACTTCTGCACACAGGTCCCTCTGTTCCTCGATAGTCTTTATAGGACTGTATGATTTAGTCTGCATTGTTTGCCTGCATTCTTGTATCATCCGGGAGAGAAAGATGGGGCTTTTTGTTTTTAATCACATCAGGAGCACGTCAAAGCAATTTGCATGCATTAGTGATGTGATGTGCAGTGCCTTACTATGTTGACAGATGCCTCAGCCATTTTACATCCAGAAAGGTCTCATAAATTAACCATTCATTTCACTTGATCTATTTTTGTTGCTATTGATTGAGAGAAATCTTGGTGAATAATGCCACCACCAGAATAGGCAAATAGTCCAAAATCCCATCCAAAGACCTGTATCTGTGATAATGTAGCGCTATCAGTATTGTGTAAAAATGTCAGCTTGGCTGAGTTTTAAAAATTATTTATTAACTTCAAAAGACAATCTTCTGGTATAAAAGCTTCCAAATGCTTTAAGGTGCAATATGATTTACTCAGCTAAGTGCACATAATGATATGGTCTTTGTATTGTTCCTCTAATTCAGCCTTCACTTCATTCAACCTTTTTAAATTCAGGGCATTTCTGTGAAGACCAGCAGGTGCTGACAGATTTGGATTTTACATTTGGATAGATCCCATTAAAATCCACATGGGTCAGACCATAATGTTAGAAAAGTAACATCCTTACTTCAAGCATTAACCTTTCTGATAAACCGAATCTGGATTTGATATAATCTGATGATGAATTTCAATGATTTTGTGTGTGATCTTGCATCAACATGTTTTTCTCCAATTAAATAAACTTAAACCATTATCATTATAATTGAATGTTCTACTAAAAATGTAACAAACCCTCATCCCTCCAAACCTACTTGTACCATGGCAAAACATTCCTAAACTAAGAATTTAAATAGTTTTTAATCTGTTGCTCCATTTCCATTAGTGTTTCTCCTGAGTACTTCAGATGTTAGGAGAATTTGTAAAGCTGAGAGAACAGTTGATTATAAAGGGAAAATGGTTTATTGGATTTTCATTTCCTGTGTAAAATGATTGAATTACAGAAAGGATTGCAATTAGAAATTGGGAAAATAGAGATAGGCAGTGGAAGGGAAAACACAAATCTCAAAACTGATGACACTTCTTTCTTTTATAAGTCATGTCACTGGCGAGTTTATAATAAACTGACAACTGAAATAAAATAGCAGATTATCCAGCATCAGTCAGGGCCAGATAACAAGTATTCTTCAGTACATACCACTGATTTTTTCAGCCATAAGGGTGGACACCTTGCAGCAAGATGAAAGAAGTTTTGTGGTGTAATGGTCCAAAATAAGTATCTGTAAGTAAAGAGTGACAATTTGAGATTCCCACAGTACATTTAGTTTCATCTGGTTAATAGTTGCAACAGAAGAACAAACCACACATTTTCTGAAATGTTCTGCTTATAGACTGCACTAGTATTTTTATTCAACTTACTTTTTTACTCTTCTTCAAAAGGAAATAACTCTTTCCTGGATGCGGTTCCATACCACCTTGGTATGGCCATTTTTAATCTGTATCTATCAACAAGGATGTAAGCTGTTGACTGCAGGGCAAGGAGGAATCGTAGCACAACCATAATTTATGTGCATGTTCCAGTGGCCAAGTTCAAATTTTACAGTTGATCAAGGGTCAAAACTGGAACACTCCAGAGTGCAAATTTGATGCATTGCTACTAAATGTTGGGCTGGAACAGGGAGAGGGGAGAGATGGTAAAAGGACTATTTCTATTGTCTTCATGGATCCCACTAACAGTCATATATACAAGGAAAAACAACAACGTTTGGAAAATAGATTTGCTGGTTTTGATCGAATGAGATCACCTGAATTTTAATTTTAGACATAAACTACAATGTTAGTATTCCCAATAAAAAATGTGCAAAATGTGAACAGTTAAGACATAAATTGCACAAAGGAATGGACACATTTGCAAATGAAAATTCTCACACATATTGGAAATCCACCCCCCCCCCCAAAAAGAAGAAAATGCTGAAAATCCTTAGGAGGGCAGAGATCCTGGGGATAAATTGAGATAGCAAAATGTCAGTAACCTAAAATGTTAAAGATGGGTGGAAAACAAAAGTAACATTTTTAAGATCGTCAGTACTGTGCCAATCAAGAATAATAGATGAGAATCATGTTGAAACTTAGTTATCTTGTTCATCCCTGATCTATTAAACCAATCTAAGTTAGCCGTTTACATTTGTTTGCACAGTGTGGACATCACAGGTTAGGCCAGCATCTATTGCCCAGTCCTAATCGTCCTTGAGAAGGTGCTGATAAGTCACATTCTGCAATCCTTCTGGTGCAGGCACTCTCACAATGATGTTGGGTAGGGAGGTCCATGACTTAGACCCAGCAATATATTTCCAAGTCAGGATGGTGCGTGCCATGGACAGGAATCTGCAAATGGTGGTGAACCTAGGCGCCTGATGCCCTTGACCTTCTTGGTGCAGAGGTCACAAATTTGGTCAGTATTGGCCTGATGTACTTCTCATTACCCATGTTTTGCATCCTGCTGACTGGCATTTTTGGAATCAAATTTTTTTGCCCAGATTAATGTAATATTGAGCTCACTGCTTTGGGCCCAATTTCATTTTTGTTATGAACCCTGAAACACTGCAGAGCTCAGAGGAATATAACTCAGATCACTCACCTGCTCCATCTTCAGTAACCTTCAGAAAACCCTTTAAAATTTTGGTTGAATAAAGCAAGAACCATGCCCTGACATAAGTACAATGATCAAAGTAACCAAGGATCAGGCCGATGGGCATACAAGAAATTAGCAAGCTATTTGGAGCATCATGAGAGACAATTGTAAACTAATGAGGTTTCAAAGACAAATGTCATTTGGTTACAGTATTGATTACAGAATTAATTGTAACTTAGATTCTAAAAGTTACCAGGAAAAATTAAACATTCATTTTCATAGGACCTTTCACATTTAAAATTCTCAAATTAGTTCACACAATTTTAAAATACTATAACTTGTTATTCAGGTATCTAGACAATGAGACCATATAAATATACAGATTATTATATCACTGGAGGTCATATGTTTCTGAACACCTGCAATCTGTTAGTTTGCAAACAACCACTTGGCAAAATTTTGGTCTGCATACTCATGTTTAGAAACGAAAATTCTAAACTTCTGATGAAAAGTCTTTGACAAAGAACATTACGCTTTCCACATACGCTGTTTGGCCTGTTGAGTGTTTCCAGCATTTTCAGTTTTATTTCAGATTTCTAACATCTGCAGCATTTTTTTGCTTTCTTTTTGCTTTTTCAACTCTGCATTTGTTTTAATTTCTTTATACAGATGTTCTTGTTCAAATTAGTGTAAAACGAATGAAGATATTGCAAATTTTGATAAATTTGAATATTCCAAATATATTGGAGAAGCCAAGGCTGAATGTGGGCTCTGTTGGAGTTATTAAACTTATAATGATTCATATAGCAAGTAGCTCTCCCTCAAATATTTCATAGACTTTCAGAAGTCTGGTTCTTTTATTTTATATTGATAGATGAGGTTATCAAATATTAAGGGCATTCTGGATGTCTCAGTTTGTGAACAATATAATGACTTCCATTCGTTTTTTTTGTATGAGAACATGGAGTTTTCAGAACTTTGTTTTACTTCCCTCTCGACCCACTAAAATTACACAACCACAGACTTTCCAGAAACAGTGTACTCTCCTGCTGTTCTTGACTTGTCATCTCATGGGTGTACAAGAATGGCTCACTAGAAGTAATTTTAATTAGAATGCAAGGACATAGGGTATAACAGGAGGAGGTCATTCAGTCCCTGTAATTCAAAAAGAACATGGTTGATCTTTTACCTCCGTTTCATGTTCTGCACTAACCCCTTATCACTCAGTTGTTCTAATACCTAAAAATTTATTAATCTCTTTCTTGAATATAAATAATGACTGAGTCTTCAGAACTCCCATGGAAAGATAATTACAAAGATTCACTGTGCTTTGGGTGAAAGAAGTCCCCCTCATCTGTGTCCTGAATAGTTGACCCCTTATTTTGGTATTGTGACTCCTGGTTCTAGACACCTCAGCTGGGGAAAAGTGAACTCCACATCCAGACTTTTCGCAGTTTAGTGTGCTTTCATCAGATCTCCTCCTATTCTTCTAAACTTAAGTCACTACAAGTCAAGTCTGCATAATCTCTCCTCTTACAATAACCTCTCACAGAACCCAACCTGGTGTATCTTTGCTGCACTTATAAGTATGTCTTTCCTTAGGCAGGGAGACCAGACATGTACACAATATTCCATATGTGGTCTTACCGGGGCTCTATATAATTGGAGCAGGATGCCTCTACTCTTGAACTCAAATTCCCTTTGCAATAAATGCCATAAACTTTTCATTTTAATTCCTTGTATCTGCATGTTAACTTTCAATGAAAATCATAAAAGCTGCAAATGCCGGAAATCTGAAATACAAGCAGGAAATGCTAGAAGCACTCAGTGGGTCAGATAGCATCTATGGAAAGAGAAACAGCCATCATGATCCTGGACCATGATGAAGTTTCCACTTTGTTAACTTTCAATTATTTTTGTTTTTACAAACACACTCAAGTCCTCTTAATACCAATACTTTTCAATCTCTTACTATTTAAAAACGTTTCCCATCTACTTTTTCCACATTAAATTCTATCTGTCTTATCCTTGTCCATTCACTTAGCCTATCGATATCCCCCTGAAACTTCTCTACATCCTCCTCACACCCCTGACTGCCACCCAAGTTTGTGTAATGTATAAACTCGTTTATATTACACTTGTTCCCCTCATCCATCTCATTGATACAGATGTGACAGACTGGGGCACCAGCAATGATCACTGCAGCATCCCAGTAGTTACAGCATCCCAACCTGAAAATTACCTGTTTATTCTTACTCTCTGCTTTCCATCTATTAACCAATTTTCAATCCACTCCAGAATATAACTCCCAATATTGTACTCCCTGACTTTGTTTAATGTTCTGTGGCACCTTATGAAAATCTAAATGCACCACATCAACTGGTTTGCCTCTATTAACTGCTTACCACCTCAAAAAACTCTCCTCTTTCTTAAATCTATAGTGACGCTGCACAGTCCTATTGTTACTTTGCAAATGCCCCGTTACACTTCTTTAGAAGTAGATTCCACCATTCTCCCTATTACTTATGTCAACCTAACTGGTCCACAGTTCAGTTTTCTCACTCCCTTTAAATAGTGGGGTCACGTTTGCTACCTTCCAATTAAAACTTCTTAAAACTTATTTATACAACATTTTAACAGGCCCTTCAGGCCCAACAAGCCCGCGCCACCCAATTACACCCATGTCAACCTGCTAACCTGTACGTCTTTGGAATGTGGGAGGAAACCCACGTAGTCATGGGGAAAATGTACAAACTCCTTACAGATAGCAGCAGGAATTAATCCCCAACCGTTGGTGCTGTAATAGCGTTATGCTAACCGCGACACCACCGTGCTGCTCCGTGCTGGAAATGTTCTAGAATCTATGATATTCCAGAAGATGACAACCATGGCCATTGTGATACAGGTCCTGGAGACTTATCACCTTCCAGGACCATTAATTTCTCCAACACTAGTTTTGTGCTAATGGTAATTTCTTTTGAGCCCCCTAGTGACCTGTATTCCTACACTCTTTCCAGGAGGTTTTCTGTTTCTTCTTGGTTCTGATTCTAATTCTGAAAATATTTGATTAATTACTCTCATTTATTTATTTTCTTAATAATTTCTCCTGTATCACAGTGCAAGGGATCCACATTAACTTTTGCTAATCTTTTCCTTTTTACATATCTACCAAAGATCTTATGATCTGTTTTAAATGTTTCCCTCTAGCCTATTCCTGTGTACTCTTTTCCTTATCAATACCTTGGTTTTCCTTTGCTGAATTGTGAAATACTCACAATCCTCAGATTTATTGCTTTCTTTGGCAACGTCATAAACCTTTAATTTTGATCTAATAACATCTTTAATTTCTCTTTTTACCCTCATCACTCAACACAAAAGCCATTTAGGAGAAAACTTTAAATTCCATCAGTCCAGGTTTCACATTTTTGGTGACACATCAGAATAAGGATATATAAAAAAAATTGATGATTAAAAATTTAAATGATTATGTTCAAACATCATATCAGTTAATAATGGTGTGCTGCATTCAAGTATTTGACATACCTTCCATTCTTCTTCCATGCAGTCATCTAAGACAAGTTTCTTGATCTCTGCAAGAAAATAAAACTTTAAAATAAAACTCTAAAATCAAATAAAAACATAATTCATGAGTTAGGTTCTTGATCCTAGCAGTCCACCAGCACTTCTAGTTTTATGTTTTATGTAACTTTACAGATAGTTTCATAAATTAGAATTTCAAAATTATCTTATAACATAGCCTAGTCCACACACCTATGTGATCACTTTGAATTCATGTCTTTCGGTTGCCTCTGTATACTTGCAGTGCTTGATCTGTGACGCCACATCAGAAATGACTACCTCACATGACACACTTGTCTTCATCAAATGGGGATGTCACCTTGCAGTTGCACAAGATGTTTGTGAGGCTGCACCTAGAATATTCTGGTCACCATACTATAGGAAGGTTGTGACTAAGCTACAGAGGGTGCAGAAAAGATTCACGATGATGTTGCTGGGACTGGAGAGCTTAAATTATAAGGAGAGATTGGATAGGCTGGAACTGTTTTCCCTGGAGTGAAGGAGGCAAGGGGTGACCTTATAGAGGTTTATAAAATCATGAGGGGCATAGACAAGGTGGATTGTCACAGTCTTTTTCCCAGGGTAGAGGAGTCTAAAATGAAACGGCATAGGTTTAAGATGAGAGGGGAAAGATTTAAAGAGCACCTCAGAGGCAAGTTTTTCCACACAGAGGATGGAGAGTATATGGAATGAGCTGCCAGAGAAGGCGGTGGAGGTGAGTACAATGATGTTTAAGAAACATTTGGACAGATCGATGAAAAGGAATGCTTTAGAGGAAAATTGACCAAATGCAGACAAATGGAACCAGCTCAGGAAGGCACCTTGGTCAGCATGGACGAGTTGGGCTGAAGGGCCTGTTTCTGTGCAGTATAACTGACTCCATATGCAATTTGTGACATTATTTTAGATAACCATATATTATTGTCCCCATATTGCAATGTTGTAATTCCCAGTTAAAGGTTTCTCAATATGACAATGAAAATATGGGAGGGTAGAGAAAAGTAGCTCCAAACCACTAATGTGATCATAAATCTCCATTTTACTTCACACAGAGCAGCAGAGTTTCTAACCTGTATAATTCCCTTTGCAGGTGGACAAAGTTCAGAACAGGAATAGCTTAATGCACTGTATCATTAACCTTTTAACTAGTGCTTAAATCACTTAAAAAGTTAAATAAAAGAAACACACTATTGCATGGAATATTAATTTCTTCACTAACAATGCTGTTCAATTCTTAATTAATGGCAATGGGGCTTTTAAAAAAAGTTTGTGAATCCTTCTCTCAATACCAGGTCTGCACAAAACAAAACCAGCTGGAACGGAAAACCAACTTATGATCATGAATTGAAAATTACATAGTTATATTCAAAATCAATCAAGCTCAGTAGTCACCACTTTCTGAGGTTTCTCAGGAGCAAGCTATCTGAATCATTTCTCAAAGGCATATTTTATTTTCAATAAACTTTTAATTCAGATGGAAATGCAACATGAAATTTGACTCAATGCATTTCAGAAATTGGCAAGTCCGGAAGAAAAGAGAGGATAGAAAAAAAACTGCTTTTACAATGTCTCTCTCCAGTCTTTGTCTATCATGAGATGCAATAAGACCATAAGATATAGGAGCAGAATTACGCCATTCGGCCCATTGAGTCTACCTTGCCATTCAATCATGGCTGAATTTTTTTAACCCCTTTCTTCCTCCTGCCTGCTCCCCGTAACCCTTAACCAATCAAGAACCCAGCAATCTCTGCCTTAAATACACCCAATGACGTCCTCCACAGATTCACCACCCTCTAGCTGAAAAAATTCCTCCTCATATCAGTTTTAAAGGGATGTACCTTTGTTCTGAAGCTGTGCCCTTGGATCCTAGACTCGCCTCCTAATCGAAACATCCTCTCCACATCCACTCTATTCTAGACCTTTCAGTATCTGGTAGGTTTCAATGAGATCCCCCCTCATCCTTCTGAACTTCATCGAGTACAGGTCCAGAGACATCAAACGCTCCACATACGTTAACCCTTTCATTTCTGGGGCCATTCTTGTGAACCTCCTCTGGACATTCTCCAGGGCCAGCACATCCTTCCATAGATAAGGGGCCCAAAATTGCTTACAGTATTCCAAATGCGGTCTGACCAATGCCTTATAAAGCCTCAGAAGTACATCCTTGCTTTTATATTCTAGTCCTCTCAAAATGAATGCTAACATTGCATTTGCCTTCTTTACTACTGACTCAACCTGCAAGTTAACCTTGAGAGAATCTTAAACTAGGACTCCCAAGTCCCTTTGCACCTGATTTCTGAATTTTCTCTCCATCATTCTCTCAATAAAGCTACAGTGCATAAAAAGATGCAAAATGTGTACTAATATCCTGATGGCTTAAGGTGTAGGAATTTTATATAATAAGCCATAATATCCCAACTGCTCAAAAGGTGTGATAATAGCCATACAATGTCCAAAAACTGATATTTTCCCATTTTTACAAAAAGGTCTGATACCAAGCCAAATGCTCAACGTGTGATGATATTGCAAGTGTAAAATGAAATGCATACACCTCTCAGAAAAGATGTGATTCAGGACCAATAATCTGCACATGGTTGAATATAGACAAGCTTTGATCACACAAACACATGGTTGACTAGAAGACAAGGCCTATAAATGATTGGGCTTGTAAATGACAGGTGTAATTTAACATGGAGGAATGCTGTGACAATGTGCCTATGGAACAAGACAGTTCAAAATGCATTCACCTCCTGCATGGATGCCAAAAATACGGGCAGGAAAGGACTCGGGTTAGTCACCGATCAATCACTAATATGTGCTGTTTGTGTCAAAAACAAATAAAAAATATAAAAATCTTATACAAAGGTTTCACACAAGCCCTTTTCCTTGGTATGTCCCTACTTTTAGAGTGCTTCAGGATTTGGTGTTTATATACTGTTAATGACAGTGAAACTCCAGGGAGCAAGTCAGCCTTTGGCTTTCAGGTTTAGCTACTTCATAAAACAGTACAGAGCAGAATAATGCAAATCAGGATATAATTAATCAAAACCTTTTCAAAGACACTGAAGAAAACAATAATTTGCACTACTCTTTGGAAAATGTCAATAATGCATGCAACTGTTATGCAAAGGAAGTGCCTAGAGGTGACCAACTCCAAAAAAAATCCTTATCAGCATCACTACTGCCAAATCCCCCAGAATCAACACCCTGGACGTCATCACATGAAAGTAATCAAATGAAGAAATGAAAGAAATCTCTCTGTTATGACAGCAGGGCAGAGCCCCAGTACTCAGCAGCAAATTGCTCACAACCTGACTACACAATTCCTCCCCATCAGCAAGGTTTAAGTCAGATGTATAACTGAATATTGAACTTTTGCCTGGATGGGCAGAGCAACTAGAATACTCAAAAAGATCCATGCATCTGCAAGACTGGCTGCAATATGCAAATACACTGTGCTGGGTTGTCTCAAGATTGTCAGTTTGGTGCTTGCACTGGGTTCTATCTCTGGAGCAAATGAAAATCAAAAAAACTGCAGATGCTGGAAATTTGAAATAAAAACTGAGAAGTGCTCAGCCTGAAATATTAACTGTTTCTCTTTCCACAGATGCTGCCTAACCTGCTGAGTGTTTCTCGGATTCTCTGTTTTTATTGTCTCTGCAGACACTGGTTTGGGGCTTGCACTCTGAAGCTGCTCCTTTGGTCAATTGCACGCCACATTCCAGAGCTAATAGTATACTTGCTTAGGTTGTACTGCAACACCAGGCTCCTAATATAGACACACTGTTCCAAGTTCTGTCGTGGGAGGAGATTATCAGGTGGGCAGAGAGAAAGATTCAGGGACATGCTCAAAGTTTCCTTGAAGAAGAACTATACCATGAAGATTTTATGGCTGCTCAAAATGGAGAAGGAGCATTCAGCACAGAATTTAAGATCTCAAGGTCATCCATCAGGATCACAGAGAAGTCCAGGATATTAGGCACATCACCTCAGAAACTATCCGCCTGCTCACCCAACTGCCATCTCCTGCCCATTCTGTAGAGGAGTCTGCAGTTCCCACAATAGGCTTTTCATCCACCTCAGAACCTACAAGAACAGAGTGGAAGGAGGTCATCCGATCCCAACAGGCTACCTAAAAAGAAGACAATTTACAGGATACACAGCAACAACTCACTATCATCACATAGCCTGGAACCTCAGCAGCAACAAGGATAAGAGCTCCAAAGTCACAGGAACACATCACTCCAAACGGTCCTCCAAATTACACACCCTGGCTTGAACAGCTGTTCCTTTAGTCATTTGTTCAAACATCTCTGACCTAAAGTTCCCTTGCAACAGCAGCATGATGATTGCCATAATGGAGCTGTTCAAAGAGAAGATTGATCTTTGCAGGGCAACTAGGAATGGGCAATAAACACAGCCTGACAATTGTTCCCGACTCTGACCCTGGTGAACAATTAGAAACTCTGATTCGTGGGTTCTTCTTTCAATTTTCTCCACTCCTCTCTACCTATGATGTTAAAGTATCATCTCCCAATTACATCAGAAGGAACAATGGAACTTCAGTGTTCATGACCAAGGATCCCTGAAAGCTGCAGTACAGGGAGATAAAGTGGTTAAGAAGGTAAATGGAATACTTACCTTCATCAGCCAGGGCACAGAATAGGGACGTTATGGTACAACCATATACTCTATAAATCATTAGTTGGGCCACAGCACTGTGTGCAATTCTGGTTGCCATATTATAGAAAGCATGTGATTCTACTGGAAACGGTGCATAGAAGATTCACTAGGATGTTGCCTGGGATAGAGTCATTGACTTCAGGAAGAGGGTTGCAGTCCATGGCTGTCTGTATCAATGGTGCTGAGGTGGAGATGGTTGAGAGCTTCAAGTTCCTAGGTGTAACTATCACCAACAATTTGTCCTGGTCCAGCCACATTGCAGCTACAGTCAAGAAAGCATTCCAATGCCTCTACTTCCTCAGAAGTCTAAGGAAATTCAGCATGTCCCCGATAACTCTTACCAATTTGTACAGCTGCGTAATAGAAAGCATCCAATTCGGATGCATCACAGCTTGGTATGGCAACTGTTCTACCCAAGACTGCAAGAAATTGCAGAGTTATGAATGCAGCCCAGTCCATCACACAAGCCAGCCTCCCCTCCATTGACTCCATCTACACTTCCCGCTGCCTCAAAAAAGCAGCCAACGTAATCGAGGACCTGTCCCACCCCAGTCATTCTCTCTTCTCCCCTCTCCAATTGGACAGAAGATACAAAAGCTTGAAAGCACATATCATCAGACCCAAGGATAGCTTCTATCCCACTGTTATCAGACTCTTGAACAGACTTTACATACACTAGAGATGAATTCTTGATCTTCCATTCGACCTTGTTGAGGCCCTTGCACTTTATTTGTCTACCTGCACTGTATGGCACCATCTCTGTAACTGTAACACTATATTCTGCATTCTGTTTTCCTTTTACTACCTAGCTGTACTAGCATATGGCATGCTCTGTCTGGATGGCATGCAAACATAAGTTTATGACAATAATAAACCAATACCAATGAGGAGAGACTGGATAGGCTTGGTTTGTGTTCTTTGGAGTGGAGAAGGCTGGGGTTACCTGATTGAGGTATATAAGATTATAAGGGACACAGATGAGGTAGATAGTGAGAAACTTTTCCTCTTTACACTGGTGTCTATAACCATATGGCATAAACAAGGGGTAGGAGATTCAGAGGGGATTTGATGAAGATTTCACCCCCCCCCCCCCCCCACACACACACAAAGCAAGTGCTTGGAATCTGGAACA
Source organism: Pristis pectinata (assembly GCF_009764475.1). NCBI lineage: Eukaryota > Metazoa > Chordata > Chondrichthyes > Rhinopristiformes > Pristidae > Pristis > Pristis pectinata. The sequence goes on along the minus strand of NC_067407.1, from coordinate 49,157,997 downwards.
CTATCTGAGGGGGTGGTGGAGGCAGGTACTTGCATTTAAGTATTAGGTGAGCATTTGGAACTCCCTGAAGGCTATAGATTAAGTGCTGGGAACAGGGATTAATGTAGATAAGTAACTGATAGTCAAAACAGACGTGATGTGCCAAAGGACCTGTTTCCGTGCTGTAGGACTCCGAGATAAAGTACTTTCCAGAGTCGTGTTTCTAAGAGTCTAAACAACTATCTTCATGCTTTATGTAACATAGGTGGACCAGGACTCTCCAGACTTGTCTGTTCACACTACATTCAGGATTACAAGCAGCAAGGCTGGGGGGAAGATGCCCAACCCCTAATGCACCATTGGGCCTGATGTCACCCAAGCTACAAGTTAACGACAGGCCGCGGAGATATTCGTCCGTTCGCGGTGACCGCGCCTCGGAAAAAACTTTTCCACCGACTACTCCGGTTTTGCGGACTGCGCTTGCGTACATCCGCAAACCAATCCGGGCCGTCACTCAAATGCAAAGCCACCATTAACAAACCCAAGTTCTGTGTTGTTGAGGTTGACCGGAGTCGAAGGTTCCCAAAGAGTCGACGGGATTAAGTTTTGTTATTTTCACACTCGAAGTGGTGTATTTAAAAAAAGGGTTGAATTAATCGAATATTATGCAAAGACTTACTTAAATAGGTTATTTCCCCCTCCCACTTATTAAAGCCGCCATTTACTATCTTGAGCTAGCCATAAAATAAAACTTCTTCCCCCTCCCCAACTTAGTTATGCGGGTTGCAATCATGGGCTCAAAGCCCGACATGTTTTGCCGGTCTCCGCGCCGCGACCTGTTGCCTTGGACCGGCCACTTCCGCGTTCGTTCGCTGGGCTCCCGGCGGAGCGGTCGCGGCGCCACCGCCGACTGTGCAGCCGGCGAGGGGCGGGAGGCCGCGGGGCGCTGCTCGACTTACTCTGCCACACCACTCTCTTCAGGCTGTACTCCGCAGTTGCCATCTTTCCTCCCCCGGAAAACTCCTCCAGTGACGTGAGTCTGCGAGCGGATAAGCAGACTTCAGTCAGGCGGCCGCCGGCAGCTTTCGGGGAATGTCACTGAACCCAGAGGCGGTGCATGCACCGAACCAGCAGCTCGAAGGGGAAACCCAGAGCGGGTACCGAACCAGCAGCTCCAGAGAGGTGGGGGGGGGGGAATCCAGTGCGGGCACTGAACCAGCGGCTCCAGAGGGGAAACCCGGAGCGGGCACCAAGCCAGCAGCTCTAGAGGGGCAATCCACTGTGGGCACCGAAACAGCAGCTCCAGAGGAGGAAACCCAGAGTGGGCACTGAACCAGCAGCTCCAAAGGGGGGAATCCACAGCAGGCACCGAACCAGCAGCTCCAGAAGAGAAAATCCAGTGTGGGCACTGAACCAGCAGCTCCAGAGGGGAAATCCAGAGTGGGTACCAGACCAGCAGCTCCAGAGGAAAAATCCAGTGTGGGCACGGAACCAGCAGCTCGGGGGGGGTCCAGTGCAGACACCTGACCAGTGGCTCCAGAGGAGAAAATCCAGTGCTGGCACGGAACCAGTGGCTCCAGGGGGGAATCCAGCGTGGGCACCTAATCAGATGCCCCAGAGGGGGAATCCAGTGCAGACACCGAACCAGCTGATCCAGAGCAGGCACTGAACCAGTGGCTCCAGAGGGGGAATCCAGGGTGGGTACCAGACCAGCAGCTCGAAAGGGGGAAACCCAGTGCGGGCACAGAACCAGCAGCTCCAGAGGGGGAATCCAGTGTGGGCACCGACTCAGCAGCTCAGAGGGGAAATCCGGTGTGGGCACCGAGCCTGCAGCTCCAGAGGGGGAATCCAGTGTGGGCACCAAACCAGCAGCTCCAGTGAGGGAAATCCACAGCGGGCACCGAACCAGCAGCTCCAGAGGGGAAATCCACAGCGGGCACCGAACCAGCAGCTCCAGAGGGGAAATCCAGTGCTGGCACTGAGCCTGCAGCTCCACAGGGGGAATCCAGCACTGTCACCTAACCAGCAGCTCCAGAGGGGAAATCCAGTGCAGACACCGAACCAGCGGATCCAGAGGGGGCAATCCAGAGCAGGCACTGAACCAGCGGCTCCAGAGGGGGAATCCAGAGTGGGGAATCCAGGGTGGGTACCAGACCAGCAGCTCGAAAGGGGGAAATCCGGTGCAGGCACCGAGCCTGCAGCTCCAGAGGGGGAATCCAGTGTGGGCACCAAACCAGCAGCTCCAGAGGGGGAAATCCACAGCGGGCACTGATCCAGCAGCTCCAGAGGGAAAATTCGGTGCTGGCACTGAGCCTGCAGCTCCAGAGGGGGAATCCAGAGTGCGTACCAGACCAGCAGCTCCAGAGGGGGGACTCCAGTGTGGGCACCGAACCAGCAGCTCCAGATGGGGACTCCAGTGTGGGCACCAAATCAGCAGCTCCAGGGGGGGAATCCAGTGTGGGCACCAAACCAGCAGCTCCAGAGGGGAAATCCAGTGTGAGCACCGAACCTGCAGCTCCAGAGGAGGAAATCCAGTGTGGGTACCGAACCAGCAGCTCCAGAGGGGGGGAATCCAGAGTGAGTACCAGACCAGCAGCTCCAGATGAGAAATCCAGTGTAGGCACAGAACCAGAGCTCGGGGGGGGGGGGGTCCAGTGTGGACACCTAACCAGTGGCTCCAGAGGGGAAAACCCAGTGCAGGCACCAAACCAGTGGCTCCAGAGGGGGAATCCAGCGTGGGCACCCAATCAGCAGCTCCAGAGGGGGGAAATCCAGTGCAGGCACTGAACTAGCAGCTCCAGAGGGGGGAATCCAGCATAGGCACTGAACCAGCAGCTCCAGAGGGGAAATCCAGTACGGGCACTGAACCAGCAGCTCTGGAGGGGGAGAGACAGATGCTGGAATCCGGAGCAACAATCTGCTGGAGGAACTCAGCAGGTCAGGCAACATCTGTGGAGGGAAATGGGCATTTGTCATTTTGGGACTGAATGAAAGGTCCAGATGAAGCTGTTGACTCAAAACATCGATTGTCCATTTCCTTCCACAGATGCTGCCTGGCCCACTTGAGTTCCTCCAGCGGTTTGTTTGTTGCTCCAGAGGCAGAGCCCAATGCGAGCACAAAACCAGCAGTTCCAGAGGTTGAACCCAGTGCAAACACCAATCCAGTATCTACAGAGGATGGCAGAAATCTGAAATAAAAATGGATAGTTCTGGAAATAGTCTGTCAGGCAGTATCTGTGTAGAGGGAAACAGAGTTAACATTTCATCCCCAGTGACAGGTCATCAACCTGAAACATAAAAATTCAGAGCAGGGCTCTTTGGAAGTCTTCACCCTAGAGGGCTATGGAAGAGATTACTGAATATATCCAAAGTGAAAGTTGACAGTCATTTAAACCAGAAGGAACTTAAAGGGAAAGGGGGAGAGCAGGAAAATGGTTTTGAGGCTAAGATTACGTTAGCCATGGTCTTGTTGAATGGTGGGGCAGGGGGCTCAGGGCTGAATGTTCTACTCCTGCTCGTTATGTTCACTGGCCATCTGGCTGTTCCAGCCTGCACCAACTTTCACCAAGGTCAGGGCTCATCTTCGATCTCAGCCCTGGTTTCCTGCCCTATCCCCATAACCCTTGATAGATTTTTGACTATAAAGGAATCAATCTCTGATTTGAATGAACACATTGACTGAGCCTCTCCACTGCCCTCCAGGGAGAATTCCAAACCATTGACCAGCCTGCAAATGAAGACATTTCTCCTCACCTCAGTCTTAAATGGCCTACCCCTTCTTCTGTTCCTGTGACTCTCTTCTGGCATTCTCAGCCAAGGGAAACAGCTTCCCTGCATCCACTGCATGGAACCCTGTAAGAATTTTATAAGCTTCAATGAGATCACCTCTCATTTTTATACACTCCAGAGAATATAGGTCACGTCTCGTCAATCCCTCGTCGAAAGGCATCCCAGATATTAATCTGGTGAATCTTTGTTGCACTACCTTAAGCAAGTAAGGGAGACCAAAACTGTACACAGAAATCCAGATGCTGACTCACCAAGGCCTTATATAATTGGAACAAGACATCTTTGAAGCTCAACACTACATTCCTGCTCTCTAATAATACCCTTAGCCCCCTTGTAGTTTAAATGTCTGTCTGACTCTGCCTTGAATAAATGCAGTGTCACAATTCCTTTTCCTGCAAAGGCCAATGTAACATTTGTCTTACTGTTTGTTTGTTGCACCTACATGTTAGTTTTCAGTGATTTGTATATAAGGACACCTAGGTCCCTTTGAACATCAACTTTTCCCAACCTGCCACCATTTTAAAAAAATACTTTTTTTTGTTTCAAAAAATGCTTTAATGTTTTGTGCACCAAAGTATAAGCTGTCCCTGGGTTACAAATGCCCGACTTATGGAAATGGACAAACAAGCTCCGTAATATATTATTAAATTCAAAGCCTGACATACATACATACATACATTCATTCCGATGAATGCCAGAACTAGTTCCCCCCCCCCCCTCCACCTTTAGTAATTGTTCTTTCTTATCAGTCTTGTGTGCTTTTGATACTATTCATTACAATACTGTGGAGGTATGGTTAGCATATCGAGTGATTTTTGTGTATTTTCCAATTTATGGACAAAATCGACTTATGGACACCTGTAAAAATGGAACCCGTTCATTTTCTGGGGATGGCCTGTAGATGACCTCACTTATTTCACATTATACCACCCCCCACCCCTGTCATGTTCTTGCCCACTCACATTTTGCTGATGTGCCCTGGGAGCCTCTTCCCTCCTGCTCTCCACTCATAATCCCACCAAATTTGATATCATGAGCAAAACTTGGAAATATGACATTCAATCCCATCAGCCAAATTGTTGATATGGATTGTGAATAGCTGGGGTAGCTAAGCACCAATCTCTGTGGAACCATGAATTATAACCTGCCAACTTGAGAAAGCTCTATTTATTTCCCACTCTTTCCTTTCTGTTTGTTACTTATCCTATTACTCTAATCTTGTAGACGAACCTGTGAACACAAGAAAATAGAAGCGGGAATAGGCCACCTGGCTCCTCAAGCCTGCCCTGCAATTTATTATGATCATGGCTAATCTGTCCCAGAGCCTCAGCTCCTCTTCTGTGCAGGTTCCCTATGGCCCTAAATTCCCTGATCTTTCAAAGATTGATCTATCTCCTCTTTAAGTACCTCCAATGAACTAGCTTTCAGAGTTCTTTGGGATTGAGAATTCTAGAGAATTATCAACCTCTGCGAAAGGAATTATTATTTACCTCAGCAGCCAGAAAATCCATCCTCATCCATCTTGGTCGGTGCCCCAAACGCTCGTTCATGTGTAAGGGGGGTGTCCATAAGTCAGGCATTGGTAACCTGGAGAGGATCTCACCAACACCCTATACAATTATAGTAACTCTTCCCAATTTCTAAACTCCACGTTATGATAAAGGCCACTATGCCTTTTGCCTTTCTAACTACCTGTTGCGCCTACCTGCTAATGTTTTATGATTCACACACAAGAACACCCACTCCACTCATTTGCAATCTTTCTCTATTTCCACAGTAGTCTGTCTTTTGATTCTTTTTACCAAAGTGGATGACCTCACTTTTTCCCATTTGCCAAGATTTCACCTATTCACTCAACCTATCTATATGCTGGTGCAGAGTCTAAATAATAAGGTAAATTATTATTTACTATTTGAATGACTGTTTCCTAATCTTGTTACCATATCCCCTCATTTGAAGCTCTCCCATGTATAGAATCATCTATCTATCTATCATTCCCCCTTAGGAGCTTGTATGTTTCAATAAGATCACCCCTCGTTCTTCTAAACTCTAAATGATACTGATCCAACCTCTTTAGCTGCTCACAACAGAACAAGCCTCTCACCTAAGGAATTAAGATAAGACAAGATCTTTATTAGTCACATGTACATCAAAACACACAGTGAAATGCATCTTTTGCGTAGAGTGTTCTGGGGGCAGCCCACAAGTGTCGCCACGTTTTCGGCGCCAACATAGCAAGCCCACAACTTCCTAACCCGTACGTCTTTGGAATGTGGGAGGAAACCAGACCACCCAGAGGAAACCCACGCAGACACGGGGAGAACGTACAAACTCCTTACAGACAGTAGCAGGAATTGAACCTGGGTCGCTGGCGCTGTAATAGCATTACGCTAACTGCTACACTACTGTGCCTGCCCAAAGTTACACCGGTTACATCTGGCCAGACCCGTTGCTCCCGTAGTTCCGGCAGGATTCGAACCTGCGCAGGGAAACCCCAATGGTTTTCTAGTCCATCGCCTTAACCATTCAGCCAATTGCTTTTGTACTGCCCCCAGTGCCAGTACAGGCAGTCCCCAGGTTACGGCAGGGTTCCATTCCTGAGAACTGTTCGTAACCTGAACTGTTCATAAGTTGTGACGGGAGAGTAAGCAGGCTTGGGAAAGAGCGGCTGCCAAGCCAGCCTCACTGACTCGGTGAGCGAGTGAGTCTGTTCAGCACTCCCAGCACTGCTCAGCTCGACCCAGCCTCCGATCGTTGTGACTTCGGAGGGGGGGAGGGGGAAGCGGTTTGTGTTTAGAGAAGGCATGCAGGGAGACCCTGTTCCCAACCCAGCAGAAGATTACCCGCAGCCCCACAGCAGCCAGAAAATCCATCCCCATCCATCTTGCTGGTGCCCAGAACACTTGTTCATATGTAAGGGGGTGTCCATAAGACAGGCACTGGTAACCTGGAGAGGTTCTCACCAACACCCTATACAGTTATCGTAACTCTTCCCTATTTCTAAACTCCATGTACAATAAATGCCACTATGCATTTTTGCTTTCTAACAACTTGTTGCACCTACCTGCTAACTGTTTATAATTCACACACAAGAACACCCACTCCACTCATTTGCAATCTTTCTGTATTTCTATAGTAGTCTGCCTTTTGATTCTTTTGACCTCAGTTTTTCCCATTTGCCAAGTTTTCACCTATTCACTCAACCTATCTATATCCTGGTGCAGATTCTAAACATCTACATTGCAACATGACCTACTACCTTGTTTAGTGGTCATCAGCAAACTTGGGCACCTTGCACTCTGCCCCTGTGGTCCTTATCGAAAGCCACCTGAAAACCTAAATGCACAAATCAATTGGTTTCCCCCTTCTACAATATATTCCTGGAAGGAATCCAATTGATTAGTCAAAAAATGTTTTCCCTTCATAAGTCCTTGCCGACTCGGCTCAGTCTTACTATTCTCCTCTATTCTGTTATTGCAGCTTTCATTATAGATTCGAGCGTTTTCCCTACCACGGATGTTGGGCTATCAGGAAACATTGACTCTATTTCTTTGTCCACAGATGCTGCCAGACCAACTGAACATTTCAGCATCCTGCAGATGCTGAACACAATGCAGGCACCACACCAGTACCTCCAGAGACAGGGAACCCAGTGCAAACACCACTACTTCTAGATTCAGTCAGCGGGTGAAGGTAGCAATCCCACAGGTTTGATAGAGGGTCCTGAAATAACTCTGGAAATGCAAACCCACCCACAGGGGAGGTAAACATTTCCTTACAGGTTAGCTGATTACTGGGAAGGGATTCTTTCCCATTCCTTCCGTCTTTCTCTTCACCTTCAAGAGGAGAGCCTTTATCCTCAAAGTACGCCACTGCCTAATGGCATTGAGCCTGGTTAATCACTTGCTCCTTCCAGCTAGTGATTATCACACACATTTTTATCAGATGCAGATTTAGCCTTCTAGCCACCATGGGATTTCTGATTATGGGTGAGCTCTAAGTAGTGGGTTTGTTTGCAGAGACAAAAATCTAACATCTGCACCCAATGTCCAATCCAGCAGAGTTGGTGATGAGGTTCATTGCATCATGCTGTTGATACTGGCTTCAGTGAGCATGCTGGTATTGCAGTGGTAATCATCCCAATTGATGTGTAGGGGATCTTCCAGTGGTAACATTGGTGGTATCTCTGCAAACTCAAGATGTTGTTGGTAGGTTATGTGGGTTATGCATCCACATAGGAATGTAAGAACGACAATTGCATTATAGATCTAGATCTTAATATCCTTCTGCAGGTCCGGAGCAATGGAAATATATCAGAACAGCTTCCCAAAGGAAACACATGCACTGGATCATTTGCAGCATCTCATAGTCAATGTTAGGCCTTTGAGAGAGGGAGCTACTGAGAGAATAAAAATGTTCAATTCTTTCCCTCAATGGTCTTCTGTGGAGGGTCACGCACCCAGTTGATTGAAAATCAAAGGTGATGTTGATTAAAGAATCATCTGTCCATTATGTTCTTAATGTCACTTCTGTTGGGGAGGTGTTCTTTAATGAGGGCAAAGATGACTGTCAACATTAAGGCCAAAGACCTTGACCTTTGACCTTGCTAATATTCGGGTTCAGCACACATTTAGGAAGGCAATGATATTTTGGCCTTTATTACAGGAGATTTTGAGTACAGCATTAAAGATGCCTTAGCACAATTACACAGGGCTTTGGTGAGACCACACCTGGAGTATTGTGCACAGTTTTAGCCTTCTTACCTAAAATGGATGTACTTACTATAGTGGGAGTTCAATGAAGAATCACCAGGTTGGTTCTGGGAATGGTGTCATTCCTCAAGGGTTTAGCAGAATGACAGGTGACTTCATTGAACATTGCAAAATTCTCAGAGAGATTGACAGGGTAAATGTGGGGAGGATATTTTCCTTGGCTGAGAAATCCAGAACTAGGGATCACAGTCTCAATATAAGGGGTAGGTCGCCTGTGACTGAAAATGAGAAGAAATTTCCTCACTCAGATAGTGGAGAATCTTTGGAATTCTCCACCATGAGTGCTGCGGAGATTCAATCACTGGTTGCATTTAAAACAGAGATCAATAAATTTTGGATATTAATGGAATCAAGGGATATGGAGATATGCAGAATTATGTTTGAGTTAGACGATCAGCCATGACCTTGTTGGGTGGTAGAGCAAGTTCAACGGACTGAATGGTTTATTTCCACACCTATTACTTATCATACTTATATTCTTATCTTTGACTCTGGCCAGACTATTCCGGGTGCAAATTCAGTATCTGCATGACCTAGTTTAACTTGGCACTGAGATTTCTCACGTTGAAGTGATTTCTACCATAATTTTACTTCAAAACACAATGTTTTTCACAAATTTTATAACCAAAGTTTGATTTTAATTTTCCATTTTCCTGTATTTCTTCCATCTCAGAATAATGTGCAGTTCAATCTGCACCACCAAACATTTGGTACCTTGCCTCAAGTTGTTAGCTTTGCATGTGAACCTGGAGAGGGTGGACCAATAATTTATTCACCATCCAATCAATATATTTAGAGACCCTCAGCCTCTATAACTTCAGTGGAAAGAGACCTAAACAAATTTACCTCCAAGCCTATAGTGATTAATTGAACCATTCCACCGCCTCCCCCCACCAGCCCCCCCAGCAAATTCCTACCATTAGTGTCTATACTTTGCACATCGTAGAGTCATAGAGTCATCCAGCACAGAAACAGGCCCTCCAGCACAACTTGTCCATGCCGACCAAGGTGCCTACCTGAGCTAGTCCCATTTGCCTGCATTTGGCCCATATCCCTCTAAACCTTTCCTATCCATATACCTGTCCAAATACATTTTTGTTAAATACAGGTTCTCCCCAGGTTACGGCAAAGTTCCATTCCCGTGAACTGTTTGTAACCCAAACAGATCACAAGTCAGAAATGGAGCTGCTAACCAAGTTCCCACATGGCAGAAGATGCCTACAGCCCCACAGCAGCCAGTAAATCCATATCACTGGTCTCCCAAATTCCCGATTGTACGTACAGGCTGTACATAAGTTGGGCGTTCATAACCTGGGAATGACCTATATCGAATAGTGATTGGTTTCATATTCTGTTTAGTGTAAGAATATGCATGCAGAGTAAAATATGCAGGCATAAGTAGGAGACATTTGAGATGAATACTGGAAGAGGCTACATTTTAAAATCCCAAGGCAGCTGAACTACGGACTATGGGAATATAGCTGCTTAGCTACCAACAGATAAGCAGACTCCAGTCACTAGAGCAGAAAGCAGCATACTACTACAGAACAAACAGAAGGTTGTAAGGCAAGGTCAAATTTATTTGATTGGCCCTATGGCAAAAAAACATCCTTTCTGATATTGAGTTAGTTATTTCCAAGTGTAATCCAAGTACAAATTTATGGTAGAAATGTAACCTTGTAGTTGAGGAAAAGGCATTGGATCATAAGGAAAAAGGCGAGTCCTACCTGGCTAGTCAGGGAGCATTCACAGAACTTGATCCTGATAAAAAGCATTGGTGTGCGTGCTCTAACACTAGAATCAGGTAAAATGGCCTAAAATCAGTGTCAATATTGAAAACTATCACCTTAACAGCACTGTTTACTGTATTAACTTTGTGTGGGTAAATAAAACTTATTGTTCTTAACTATATTGGTGTCAGGCTGAAACACTGAACTGACATTAGATCAATTCTTACAGAAATAAGTTTTTAGTAGCACAAACAAATTTTCAGGGTATAGATTCAAAAGCTGTGAAATTATGCTAAACATGAGAGAGGGAGAGAACACATAGTGTACACTGGTATCTGGATGGCCTTCCAGGACCAGTGGGCATGGGCTGGAATGCAAGCTGGATAAGGTAGAAAATGTTTTAATTTGAAAATACTGTAGTTATTTTTAAAGCAAAAGAAACAAATAAAAACAGACAAAATAAGGGCCTCGAGATAAAGGCAAAAAAAAAAGTCTAAGCACAGAGTAAAGCTCCCTCTATTTAAAAAAAACAAAAAGTAAGAAAAAAAGTTTCAGCATAGTTCTGGACTCTACGCTGTAAAGGAGACAAAGAAGCACTGGAAAAAGTGCAATAATCAACATATGACAATTGTACCAAGACAGAATGATCGCTGCTGTCGGGAAAGACTAAATAGGTTAAGGCTTTTCCATTATGAAAGTAAAGGTAAGCAGGCCTATATGAGATTGCTGAAACTATAAGTGGGTTGGACAAGATAAATGCGGAGCAAAATTGTCCACGTAAATACAAATCCAAAAACGAGAGGCAATAAATACTAGATTAGTATTAATAAGGTCAGACACAGAAATTAGAAATTGATTCCTGTAATGTTAATAGCAAACCACCATTAGAGATCAAACCTTGAAGCACAATTCCTTCCTTTATTCTCTGAGACAATATAATATTTTCATTCTAGCTTATTTTCCACAATGGACTGAACCAATAACAGTGGCTGGAAGTCATCTATGTGGTGTCATGTAGGTAGGAGGGACCACTGGACTTGGATTGTAATTAACAAACAATCGAAATGTGCGATGTTGGCCAATGATGGTACACATTTTGTTTTATCAAAATAAACTTTAGTCATAATAAAAGAAACTATATACAATAATAAAAACTGTTCAAACCTTTACATTCGTGTACAGTTCAATTCTTAGTGTTACCTTTTTATATATAAAAACACAGCACCGATGCCACATGTGTGGCTCCCTGGGGTGATACCCCAATCCCATATTTACAACATTTGAGCGGCTTCCTTGCCTGACCCCGCCCCTCCTCCTGTGGCAGAAGAACCCTAAGCTGTCATCCTTCCCCACTGAGCCCTCATGCTGGCTGCACCCAGCTTCAGTGCGTCCCTCAGCACGTACTCCTGCAGCCTGGAATGTGCCACTTCGGCAGCATTCCCCTACGGACATCTCGCAGTGCTGGGAGACCAACAATTTTCGGGCCAGACCAAAGGGCGTCTTTCACCGAGTTGATGACCTTCCAGCAGCAGTTGATGTCCGTCTCTGTGGTGTGTACCCCAGGAACAGCCCATAGATCAGAGAATCCTCTGTTACGCTGCTGCTGGAGATGAAACGTGACAAGGACCCCTGCATCTTTCGCCACACCCTCCTCGCAAACCCACAGCCCACAAAGAGGTGGGTAACCATCTTGTCCCAGCGCAGTCCTCCCGGGGGCAGCGCGCGCTGGGGGTAATGCCCCAACCTTGCAGGATGGATCTTACTGGGAGGGCCCCTCTCACCGCCAGCCAAGCGAGGTCTTGGTGCTTGTTGGTGAGTTCTGGCAATGAGGCATTCTGCCAGATGGTCTGGACAGTTTGCTCAGGGAACCACCCCATGGTGTCCATCGAGTCCTTCTCCTGCAGTGTCTGCAGGATGTTCTGTGCTGACCACTGCCTGATGGACGTATGGTTTCAAGGGATTGGTCTGGAAGAACTTTTCCCACGAAGGACAGGTAGTGCGGCAACATCCAGCTGACTGGGACGCCATGTGGCCACGGGGCCAGGCCCATCCTTCGCAACAGCCGGGACAGGTAGAACCTCGGTACGTAGTGACACTTGGTGCCCATGTACTTGGGTTCCACGCAGATCCCGATGCAGCCACAGACGAAGGTGGTCATTAGCATGAGGGTGACATTGGGGACACCTTTACCCCCATTGTCCAGGGACTTATGCATGGTGACCCGTCAGACCCACTCCATCTTGGATCCCCAGACAAACCGGAAAACGGCGCAGGTGATTTCCAAGCCGGAGGAGTGAGGAACAGGCCACACCTGCGCCAAGTACAGCAGCCCAGAGAGCACCTCACACCTGATGACCAGGTTCTTCCCGGTTATCGATAGGGAGCGTCGTTCCCACAGTCCCAGTTTCTGCTTCACCTTCCAATCCGCTCCCGCCAATTTTTGTTGCACGTCCCGGCATGGTGGTAATGATGGTACACATTGCTCAATGGTGAGACAGAGTGTGGGTGCTGCTTTCTTTTGACATCTATGACGCATGGGGTCGTAGCTAATCTTTCCCATCTTCTTCTTATTTGGGGAGAAAAAAAGTAAATGAAGAACAGAAGATCTTTCACATCCACCTGAGAGAACAGACAGGGCCTTGGCTAAGTGTCTCTGAAAGATGTTGCCTTTAACACCACTGTGCTCCCTTGATATGCTAATATTTCTGGAGAAGGCCTTGAACCCACAGTCTTCTGATTCTGTGGCAAGAGTGCTACCAGCTGAGCATACTATCTGTAACCCTTTATTAGATGGACACTGGGGACATCAGAGATTTACTTCGCTGGAATTCAACCTGCAAATGATTTGAGAACAGATGCCTCAGGTAGTTTCATCTTCAAATATATTGCCAAGACTGACAATTGACTTAAGCAAGCTGTGCGCAAAATTAGGCTTGACCTTTCAGTCTCAGAGAGTATTTCGCTTCAGAGCTTCAGGATTTTGCTCCACAAAATGAGGTGTGGCCAGCCCCTGTTAAAGATGTAGGACTGTAATTAGGCAAATAGCTGCAAATACCAAAGTCGGACTGCGGTGTGTCATTGGTTTAGGTTGCATAAAAGGGGCGGTGTCAGAGTTCAGGATTTATAGTCATTTCGAGCAGTAAGGCAGCTCCGTATAAGTGATATCTCGGATGTTTGTCCACAGTGAAACTGTACGCCGCCTTTGCACAAACCTGATTCCAAACTGATGTTTGGGGAAATCTATCAAACAATGGCATTGGAGGATTGACTTATGTGCTGCTTGTCTGCATTGCAAACGTGAGTTAAAAGCGTGTGCACATCAGAAAGATACGTTTCAAGTTTCGTTAAATAAAGTTACTTTGCCAACTATCCAATTGGTATAGTTTTCTGACAACACCTCTGTTATATGTGGATGAAATTGCTTTAATATTCCAATAATAATTAGTTTTTGAAATGAAAGGACCGCTAAGAACTTTAAATGTTAATGTACTTGGATGTCTCAAACAGTTGACTATCAAAAGGGACCCTGTTGGATAGATGCTGCTCATTAGAACAGTGGCTCTTTCAATAGTTGTCAGCGTCCCCTAGGCTTGAGCTCTGAATCAATGGAGAGATTCAAAAAGGAAAATTGAAATAGAAATGTGATATTTACATCCTATGGTAAAAGCGGTGACAAGGTTAAAACTCGCGAAAAAATGCGCCATCCTGTTGTCACGATTTTGTGCCTGATCTCTTTTGAGTGGAAGGGAGATAGCAGGAATATGTTTGTTAAAAAAGAAAACGAGATTCCATTGCCGTGTATTGATCTTACCTGTTACATTCCTCGGGGCGTATTAGGAAAATGAAAGTAATATCATGAATACTGTGCCCTTACTCTATTCATCTTTTTGCAGATGTCCTTGGCAAGCATGGGTAAGACGATTCTTCTTTCAATGGATAATCATAATTATTGCTGCCTAATGGGACGGGTTTCTATAAAGAGTGGATAAATTGCATGAAATCGCACGGTGCTCCGGCTACAAACGAAAAATGTCGCTTTGTCCGTGGTATATTTTAAAAGGACAGGCTTAAGGACTGAAAAGAAATATACACGGCCATCAGAAATGTTACTTGCAGTATAATGCACACGCTGATTTACACATGCACAAATCCGCGTCCGGTTTACACAAACACGCTCATTAATCTGTGTCCTTCCTTTTCAAGATTTCACCCTAACGATTTACACCGTGACCTCCAGGAGCATTTCAGCTCGCTGGAGCAAATACGTGGGAGCACATTCCTACAAGCTTTCTGCAGCCTCCAATACAGCCACGGGACAGCCCGTGTTTGTTCACTTCAACAATCGATTTGTCCTCGGCACTGTAACCAACTTGTTACCTGCAACTCAGTACAATGTCAGAGTAGAGGTTCTTGACTCGAGCGGGAACGTACTGGCTGAAGCTCAAACACAACACCAGACAGGTGAGATTTACAAAATTATATTTCACTCCTTCAAATTCATTGGACCATCCCCGTAATTTACTGTCACCGCAAAGGCGAGATCGATGACAGTCGCTATTACTTATGCGCCAACGATACAGCAACTTCAGGGGAGGACAGATGGAAGGATAAACGTGGAAACCTCAAAACTGAGCTGCACTTCCTTTACTTTAGTGAATACCGTTTTTGTCTTGCCATGAGCACCATGAACAGGTTTGAAAGACTTGGATTTGTTCAATTTTTCAGGTGGAAATGAACTAAATTTCCCGCAGAAAGTTGCCCTGTCAGTTTAAACGCCCTTGTAACTGTGATATATGTGTTACTTACTGCCAATCAACCTCCGAGTACTAAATAAGTAATACTAATTCTCATTCCGTCAAGTTTTAATTGTTAGAGGTATGAAAATAATTTTTTTCAACTTTACTTTCATTCATTCTTAATCCAATCTTTCTTTGCCACTTTTAATTTCAATTACCTTATCGGATTTGACATTGAGTTCAACAAGTTAACTTCACAATCTTCGATCTGATTTGTGAGGGTCAGATACAGTTGACCCTCACAAATCAGATTGAAGATTGTGAAGTTACCTCTCCCTCACCTCAGGACAAGACAGCATATTTGTCTCACTTTAGTGCTATCAGTTTTTAATTTTAGTAACTTTCATTCAATAGGTAAAAAGCTTAAACATACAAAGAAAAGGGTAAATGAAAACAGATACTATTTCAGTTTACTCTTACAGAAAATTATGGTCCAAAATATTTTAATTATGACTTATTTTGTTGTCATTGTGATTTTCAATTCTCCTTTTTCAAAAAAAGTAACGAAATTCAGTATTAAATATAGAAGTTATAGTTTGTGATAATTATTTACAAACCATTTGAAAATTTGTGTCGGATTTCCCTATTTCCTCATTTAATACAAATATTAACCTAGTTATTTTAAAAAAGTTAGTAAACTTGCAGAAATGGCAGAAATTTGAAAACAAACCAAAATGATTGCCCATTTATATAGATAATACTAATTTCTGAGCTATGGAATATTATTCATTATTTAAGCCACAAAATTAAACTGTAATGTATTATTGCTTGAAACTTTAAACTTATACTGCTGAAGTCCACTCGCACTAGTTTAGTGGAGGTGATTAATTATTTATTATGAAGACTCTACTGCCTCCTCTAAAATGGGGTTTTAAGGGGCATTTCAGAAAATTTCATAGCCTGAATGATTATACCTCTTTAAAATGTACTTTTCATCAAGCTTTGAATCCCTCATGGTTGTTTTTTTCTGATTACTCTATTTGGGAGTCAATTGTGATTTAATTTTTGTTAAGGCTCTATGCAATTGTAAGTTGCTGATATTGCTTTTTGGATCAACAGTAAACTGCAGGATACAATTGTGACTGGAGGCTTGATCTTAGAATCCAAAAAGGTTTCCTGGGAATAAGGTTGTCATTGCACCAGAAGTACCATTTAAAAACCATGAAAGCTCAATAGTCAGATGAAAGCACAGATCTGTATGCAGGCTTAAACACTTGTCTAGCTCAACTTTTGGAATTTTTAAACCTTTAAAATTGGCCAAGAAACACGTATGTGTCTGATTTTGGAAGCTTACTCACAAATGTTAACAAATCAAGCTCAAATTGAAGGTGGTGGGTGGTCGTGGATCTTGGATTTTAGCCCCTGGCCCCTAACATCCTCAACATTTTATAGTGGGGGACAGGGTGGGAGTCTCCATTGATATTTTGCTCCTTTTGATTGGGTTAGTTTGTAGGATCTAGGGGGGAAACATGGACATCCATCATCTGGTTTCATGAGGGGATTTGATAGGAAGATTGCAGACCTCAGGAGCTTTGCTGGAGAGAGGAGACTCCTGCTAATTATGATCGCTCAGAAGATCATGGGTTCAAGAATGCTGGTTGGAGCAGGGTCACGGAGAATTCACGGGAGTCTGGAATCAGAAGTAAAGTTCTTAGAACTGGGGGCGGCAATGCTTACACCAAGTACTTCACTTTATTTACTTAAATGGTGCTTAGAGCTAGTTTGTTAAGGCTCAAACAGTCCTGGCACTGGCTACCACGCTGCATGCCAGAGTCACACCAGAGACCAGAGATGGGCCTTGGACCATGTATTTTCATGTGTAAGTATACTAATGTTTGCTTCAAGTACAGGATGCCTTTTGTTGTCCTTTACCAAGGTGGCATCCAGCACCATTCTTGCACCCATCAGAAGCCATTTTGATCCAAACAACACTCTTAGCAACCAAAGGGCATGATCAATCCCAAGTAGGTACCCATTATCTTCACACTTTATTGCCTTTTAAGGTGTGTGTTTTTACATAATTGCTAGCAGTCAATTCTGAGCTAGAAAGTCATGGGATTAACTTGCACATGAGTACAAATTTCAGGAAGATGGGGAAATAGTGCTAAAGCTATGATGCTAAACTAAGTCACCGCCTTTCTTTACATCTGGAGATATAAAATCCCAACGGCACTGTTCAAAGGAGTACAGGGTAGTTTGACTGTTTTGCCACAAGGTAGGAATTATTTAAATGTTGAATACAATCAACAGAGAAAATCTTCCCCTTTCTGACCTCCCCAATTATTTGCAGTTTGTTAAATGTAACCTGCAAATAAAGAATCAAACAACATATGATACCATTCAACCCATCAAACTTCTGCCAGCACTTTGAAAGAGCTACCAATTGGTCCAACCACTCTTCTTTTTCTCATAATCCTACAAATTTCTCCTTTTCAGGTGAAGAATAAGACTTCTTGGAAGTACTATTGAATCCACAGCTCTCTCAAACAGCACCATTCAAATCACAGTCTTAAAATAACCTCCTTCTCCTATTTGTCTTTATACCAGTTATATTAATAGAATGTCCTCTGGTTACCAAATCTCCTGCTGGTAGAAACAGTGTCTCCTTATTTGGTCTATCAAAAATCCCCTGGGAATACTGAATACTTTCATTAAATATTTCTTTCACCTCCTCTGCTCTCACCAGGACAATCCAAGATCCTCTAGTCTTCCAAATTACCAAAGTCTCCATTACGCTGAGGGCAGTTTAAAATATCAGGGAAGGAGTTGGTTAACCATTCAATGGACTGAATCAAATGTCCTCTAATGCAGATCTGAAAACCGAAAGTCCAATGTCCAGGATTTTCTGATCATGTCAGAGTGAAACAACCAATGCATCATTTTCTGCTGGGAGATGAAAATCAGAATATTGCTCATTTTGTACATGATAATATCACGTCTTGCTTCAACATTAGGTTGGGTGAATTAGCGAGAGCAATCAGCTCATTCATTACTAAATCATTTGATGACAGAACCAAAAAATAGCCTATTGATATAAAGATGATGCAAGGAAATTGTTGCCACAAAGACACTGAAATCGAGGAACATCTGTTTACGAAAATGAAATATTTATCATTTATATTGGCAAATGTATTGGAAGAAATATTCTGAATTAACTCTCATTTTGTTTTTTATAGCTCCTGATATCCCTTCGAACATAAAGGCTTATTCAAAGACCAGCAATAGCATTACTGTGAATTGGTCAGCAGTTCCGAAAGCCACAGGCTATGTCTTGAAAGCCAAAGCTGGCAATTCGATCACTAAAATCATTGTCAATGATTCTTCAGGAACCCTGACCGGTCTCCAGCCACATACTTCATACATCATCTCTGTGCAGTCTTTAAATCCTGGAGGAAACAGTCAGCCATCACTGCCTGTAGAAACAAGAACAGGTATCTTTACAGAATCTTCAGTAGGGTGGAGTCAAGCAAGGAGTACCTATTGTGCTGCAAGACAGTGCTGACTCTCATATGCAAGCAATTCTCATACATTTTCTACTAGTGTAAACAGCAGATGGCCTTGGAAATTAAAGCCTGCTTCAAGTCTTCAGGTTGCCTTGACACATAGTCTGACAGCAAAGTTCCAAATTTTAAGTGGAAGCTATTTAATATAGATTATATTATGTATAGAAATCACAAACTTAATTGGAACTCAATAGACATTTTCAATGAAGATTCGTTGTGACCTGGTTCATTGTTTTTTTGTAAAAACGGCTTTAATTGTGCAACATAAAATCTGATACGAATTCAGTACATTCTAATTTTAAAATAATTTAAAATTTTTAAAAACTGACTATTTTCAATTAATGTTATTGTAGGATCATAAACCACAGAGCTGAGGTGAAATAAATAATCATAATAAAAGTTAGCTTAGTTGATGAATCTTTTTAGAGTTAATATTTAATAAGTGAGGATTACATTCCAAGTTTTGCTACATATTGATTAAAATGTTTTGTCTATTATTATGACTTCTAAGAACAACTATGTGTTTACAGTTTTAGATGCCCCAGTCATCCACTCATCTTCCCCAAACTTTCATACCATAATGGTCAGTTTGGAACCTGTGCCCCAAGCAGTGAGGTACAGCTTCATTATCATCAGGTCAGATGCTGTGGGCAACAAAATTAAAAAGACCACAACTTCTACCAATGCAACATTCGCTGACTTGAACCCAGGCACTTGGTACACTATAAAGGCATATGCTTTGGATGCCAATGGAATATCTGGAGATGATAAGATGAAAGAACAAGTGACAAGTAAGAGACAAACTTCTATTTTTAACATATTCACAAGTACTTTTTCATCAGGAACTCTATAATTCACTATTGTAAGGTTTATGTTTATTTAATTCTGGGAAATTTTATATGGAATATTTTTAATATTTAGTTTGTTTTGGTAATGGAAGACCAATAAACTCTTGCTTTTAATTCTATGAATCATTCTTCTGAGGAAACACCACATTTTAAAAGTCTTTTGTTAGCTGAACAGGCATTGACAGGAATTGTGAAATTGATGTTTTCTATTTTACAGCAAGAAATAGGGAGGGAAGAAACATGGAGGAAGTTGAAATCAAAGATGAGCATTTTATCATCAGGGTGTTGATTAATATATGTCAGCATGCTGGGTGATGGGTGAACAGTATCTGGTACAAATTAGAACACAGAAGTAGATGTCTGAATGATGCCAAGTTTACAGTGGGTGGATTAAGAAAAGTCAGACAGGAATACATTGGAGTTGTCAAGCCTAGACATAACAAAGACATGGCTGAGTGTTTTAGCAGGAAGTAACCCGAAGCAGTGTGTTTCCGAAACAATGTAAAAGTTGGACAAGTATAGCATTTTAGATACTGTTAACGGGGGGGGGAGGGGAATGGCCTCAGGGGGGAAAACAGCAGGAGTGAGATCAGTAGCACTAGGACTGGCACTGTCAGTCAGAAGGGAAGGTCAAAGACTCGAAGAGTATTAGTGATAGGGGACTCGATAGTCAAGGTGTCAGACAGATGTTTCTGTGGCTGCGAGCATGACTCCAGGATGGGGTGTTGCGTCCCTGGTGCCAGGATAAAGGACGTCACTGAGTGGATGCAGAAAATTCTGAAAGGGGAGGGTGTGCAGCACAAGTCGTGGTCCATGTTGGTACTAAGGACATAGGCAGAAAAGTAGGACCTCTAAGGTAGTAACCTCAGGATTACTCCCCGTGCCATGAGGTAGTGACTTCAGGAACATGAAGATAGAACAGCTAAATACGTGGCTAAGGAGCTGGTGCAGGGGGAAGGGCTTCACATATCTGGATAATAGGAACCTCTTTTGGGGCAGGTCAACCTGTACAAGGACAAGTTACACCTAAACTGAAGGGGGACTGATATCCTGGTAGGGAGGTTTAAACTTGTGATGCGGGGGGGTGGCCCCCAAAAGGACAATGTAGTCATAGGGAGAGAGAGAGAGACATATACAGTAAATCAGCAAGTCTAGTGGGCAGAGCAGTCAGAGGTGGGTGGGGGAGCATATGAGGGCCAGTGCGTTCAGTTGATTTACTTTAATGCTAGGAGCCTTGCTGGTAAGATTGATGAGTTGAGAGTGTGGGATTATGATATTGTGGCAATCACGGAAGCACGTTGGAGGGAAAGGCAGGAATGGCAGCTCGATGTTCCTGGGTATATTGTTCACAGATGTGACAGGCAGGGTTCCAAAAGGGGGAGGAGGTGTTGCACTACTGATCATGGAGGGCATTACAGTGGTACTCAAGAAGGATATCCTGGAGGAATTGGCAAATGAAGCTATAGAGGTAGAAATTAGAAATAAGAAAAGGGCAATCTCTTTGAAGGGATTATACTCTAGGCCTCCAAATAGTGAATGTGATTTGGAAGAACAAGCATGTAGAACAATAGTAGTAGGATGTAAGAATAATTGGGTTGTAGTAGAGGGTGATTTTAACTTTCCCGAAGTTGATTGGGATTATCTTAATGTATGGGGCCTAAATGGGATGGAATTTGTTAAATGCATCCAGGAAGAGTTTTTAAAGCAGTATGTAAAGAATCCTAGAAGGGAGAGAGCTGTACTCGACCTTATTTTGAAAGAATGAGGATGGGCAAGTGGTGGAAGTGTGTGTGGAGGTACACTTTGCGAACAGTGACCACAATTTGGTAAGCTTTAAGGTAGTCATTGGAAAAGGGTAAGGTTGAATCCAGAGTTAAGGTCTTAAATTGGGGGAGGGCTGATTTTAATAGTGTAAGACAGGCCTGGTGAAAGTAGATTGGGAATAGCTGCTAGAGGGAAAAAGAATATCTGATAAGTGGGAGGTGTTTAAAAGTGAAATAGTAAGAGTTCTGAGTCAGCATGTCCCTATAAGAGCAAGAAGCATAGACAGTAAAGTTAGGGAACCTAGGTTAACAAAGGAAATTGAGCAGTGGCAGCTGGAATTTATTCCAGACAAGTGCGAGGTAATGCACTTCAGGTTATCTAATACTGGCTAGACATATACAGTAAACATCAGAGACCTTAGAAACATTTGTGGGACCTCGGAATGCAAATTCATACCTCCCTGAAAATGGCAACACAGGTGGATAAGGTAGTGAAGACAGCGTTTAGCTTGCTTTCCTTCATAGGCAGGAGTACTGAGTATAAGAACTGGGACATCATGTGGCACTATCATTGGTTAGGTCACACTTGAAATACTGTGTGCAGTTCTGGTCAATGACAGTATAGAAAGGATGTGGTAGAACAAGATGTTGCATGAAATGGAGGGCTTTAGTTACAAGGAGAGATTGAGTAGGCTGGGATTGTTCTCACTGAAGCACGGGACACTGAGTGGTGACCTTACAGAGGTTTATAAAATTGAGGGACATGGATGGGATAGATAATCAGTCTTTTTCCAAGGGCAGGGGAGTTTAAAACTAGAGGACATGGGTTTCAGGTGAGAGGGGAAACATTTAAAAGGGATCTGAGGTGCAAGTTTTTTTTTACAGAGTGGTGGGTATATGGAACAAGCTGCCAGAGAAGGTGGTAGGGGCAAGTAGAATCATAGTGTTTAAAGAAAAACATTTGGACAGGTACATGGATGGGAAACGAATAGAGGGATATAGGCCAAATGCAAGAAAATGGGGTTAGCATAGATGAGCATCTCGGTCAGCATGTACAAGTTGGGCCGAAGGACCTTTTCTTGTGCTGTATGACTCTATAAGATGGAAATCAGCAGTACAGCAAATAAAGCAACAGCTTTGCAAATGGTTTGGTTTGGTTTCTGACTCATAACAAGAGGACAGATGGTGAGGGAAAGATGGGGGCTGATGACAATAGCTTCAATCTTCACAAGATCTAGTTGGAGCAAATTTTGGCTCATTCAGTACTGGATGTTGGACAGTCAGACAGTTTAGAGACAGCCAAAGAGTCAAGTGATGGGGATTTAAGATAAAGCTGGGCATCAAAAATGCATATGCGGAAATCAACACTGTTTTTGGCTGATGTTGCTCCGGAAAAGATTTTAAATGGGAAATGAAAGGGAATCAATTATGGATTCTTGCAGGGCATCAATGGTGATGGTGCAAGAAGAAAAACCATTTTAGATTTGCTCACATGACTTGGCGGATAAGAAAGGAACTGAATGTGTGTGGGCATACCCTGCTAAACAAAGTAGGTCCAACAAGACATCTGCAATCTTCTACTATTGGCCTCTTGATCATACAAATTTAATTTTTCTTCCACCATCGTTAATTATGCCATGATTAATATACTAAATAGGCATTAAGAACACTAGCATATTTGATTCATGCAATTTTACAAAAGATAGGAAGCAGGATTTGAAAGCAAAAAATGAGACTTTGCTTAACTGGGAGCCAATGCAGGTTGTCAAGTGTAGAGTGATGGTCAAATGGGAATTAGTACAAGTTAGGACATGGATAGTAGAGTTTAGTGCTATGCCAAGCCCTAATCTTTGGAATTCCCTTCATTAATCTCCCCGTCTTTCCTCTCTTAAGATGCAGCTTAGAATTTAACTCCATAACCATGCTTTTGTACATCTATCCCAACAATTACTGATGTAGATTGGTGTGAAATTGATAATACTCCTGTGAGTTACCTCATGTTCAAAGTACAAAGGCAAGTTGTTACAGATTTGTTAAATTAACAGAATTTTTAAAATGCGAATGATTTTACAAATACCACACAATCAGGAAACGAAATCAAAAAGGCTGTTTCACTGAAATTATGATTAATTTTCAGAAACTTCAGTTAATTTACTCAAATGTTTTATTTCAGGACCATTTGCTCCACAAGCTGTTCGTGTAGTTCTCACCAGTGATTCAATGAGTAAATCTCTGGGAGTTGTTGTTACTTGGAATGCCTCGGAAGGCTCAACAGATTATCTTGCTGTACCCATTGAGAAATCTCGCAATGTTGCCCAGAACTGCACATCAAAATCCACATCCTGTGTCATCTCTCCTATCCAGTGTGGCATACAATACAATGTCACTGTTGTCGCCTTTAATGAAGCGGGACCTTCTGACCCTGCAAATCCTACCGAGTTTACAAGTGGTAAGTACCCAGGTGCAGTGAAAAATAATCTGCTAACTATTTTCAATGAAATCGAAGCTGAGTTGTATCTTTTTCTTTCACATTCATTATCACTAACTTCCAATTCCTTAACAATTACAGTGTTGGCAATCTGTAAACCACCTAATTTGTACAATTAAGATTTATCATCATTTGGAAATAAACATTTATCAAAACATATACTCTAAAAAAGAATCTGCCTATTGAATGTTTTTTCCTCCCTATTTTTTGCCTTCTCAGTTGACCTCCTTCATCAATAAGGTGAAAATTTCCACATGGGTATTTCCACAAACAAGGAATTAGGGGTGTGGATCCAACAAATACCTCGGTCGCTGAAACCATAAGAAAATTAAATACCCATAGTTTCAAGTTAAATAAGTAACCTCTTGGCCCAAACCATTCTCAAATAGATGATAATACTTCATTTGAGATGTTGGTCAGAAATGGTCATCTCTTCAAAGTAAAGACTCAACTCTTGAATATACTGTAGATGTTTCAGATTAGTATGATTTTGGGGTTTTGGAGGATATCTTGGGATCTACAAAACCTTGGTTTGCTCTTTGGCACTCTCAATACTCCTTATACTTTCAGTATTAGGGTTTCTTTAATCATTACATTCTCCTCACACAAGCCAGTTGCTATGTCATCTCCATATAGATACCAACACAATGTTCACCAATGTATTTCGTTGTAGAAGAGGTGGTTGAAATCTTCTCCTACACCAATGTCTGTCACTGGCATCAGTGAAACACTTTACCTGACTTACTTGCAAATACTGATGGTGTAATGCCCTTCTGTCAACTTTAGAAAAAAAAGTAAACAAAATAAAAGTTGACATGTTGCCTTATTTTTTTCTACCGGAAGTAAAATTATTGCAGAAAAGAAATCCATCCCCTGTGCATACAGTATAAAGAAAATGGGTAATGGATTTTCCCTTCTTTCTTTCTGAGTTTGGACAAATATGTCTCTATTGGAAAGCAAACTGAAAATGATACTTGAGTTGGTGAGCTGGGAATATTAAGGGTGCCTCCATCAGGGAGGTGCATTAAGCAATTCTATCCTGTTGAAGTGGTGTCAGAGTCTTGTTGTTGATGCAGGACCCCAATCTGTTTTTGTCCATTGGGCTTTTGCCTGAATCTGGCAGAGTCCTCAGCCTCCAATGAAACAATGGCATTATAAATCAGATTGGCAGGAATGAAGCGAGATTACTCATCTATTCCATTCTCAAGCAATGGGTTGAATAATAGTTCACATTATTCTTTGAATGTATTGTAATTTTATTTATGGACATGAAATGTTTTGAGTATTTTTTAAAGAGACTTTCGTGTTACTTTTTTGTTGCAGTACCTTGTAGTCCACATGACATTAAAGTTCAGGAGATGCATCCTGGCAACTTAACTGTATCCTGGTCCCAATCCTCCCTGACTGATTACTACACTGCTTTTGTGAAAAGGGATGATGGCCTGGAGGTTACCTGTAACACTACACTTAAAAGATGTTACTTCCAGTCAGAATGTGGATTCACATACTTTATCAGTGTTTTCTCCTACAACAAAGCTGGTCAGAGTCCTCCAGGCAATGTTTTAAATTACACAACAGGTAATTATTCATAGTTACTTATAGCTGGAAAATGTCATCAAATTCTCCAAGTCCTACAACCCCAAAGTATTGTACACTTGAAGAGTAAAATGTTTCGACCACCACAGTTATTAACACGTAACACTAGCAGCATATTGCAACATGCTACTTATAAACCCATTGTTTCACAGATCTTTGCATCGCTTGTTTTTGTTATTTAGCTAGTCTGTTTCCTTTAAGTTGAAATGCAACACTATTAAGCCCAGAAGAAAGGACTTTCAAACTAAGTAGAATGAAAGCACATTATAATCATGTCATTGAAAAGAGGCACCACCCTGATTTAATGTGAAATATTTGCCGAAACCTAAGGCTAATTTCAATTTGACTCATCTGATGGTAATGGGACAAAAATGCGGTTGAATTCACTATACACACCACTTACCCCTCTGTTACCATTCCAGCACCACATCCAATGGGGTCTTTGGCTGGGTGACCCAAGAGCCCACCTGAATAAAAAGGTCCTATAAAGTACATTGGAAACTAATAAAAGTTGGTGGGAGTTTGAGCAAAGTATATGTTGTGGGTATTTCAGCTGGTTCACAAAACTGCATCTCTGAAGCATAGACAATCTGGAGTGCTGCTTCAGGCTCCACGAGGATATCGTAGGGTGCTGCCATCCTACAGCTTCCCTGGTCCTACCTACCTCTGGGTCAGCTGCAGTAATCTTGCATCAGCCCAGAGCTAGCAAGCAGAAGCCTAACATTTGTTTAAAGCCTGAGGCTTGTCAGTGCATGATGATAAGGTCTGGCCATTGAAAACAGTTGGCCCTCCTATCAGCTCATGGTACTCCTGCTGTCTGCTTATTCTATGCTTGCACTTAATTTCCTATCATTATAAATGTACATTTCTTTAATCTGCATTGAGATAACCTTACCAATTATTTCCAATAAAATACATTGCCCAAACAGATGCAAGATGAGGGAAAATGGGACAGTTAATTAAATTGATGAGGTCAGAGGGTTGAGACTCGCATGAATCATTGGCTTGGCACAGACCTAATATGCCAAGTGGCCTGTTTGGGTGCTGTAAATATGGGGTGACACTGCAGTCAAACTCTACTAATTATTACTCTGTACCTGTCAACTTTTTGAAAGCATGTTGCCATTGCTTGTGCTAAAGTTTATTCTTTCTCCCTTAGTGCCATGTTGTCCAACACAAGTTAAAACATTATTTGTCTCAAGCGATACCATTGAGGTGAAATGGGATTCAGTTCGTGGAGCTGAAATGTATGAAACCAAAGCACAAGATGTGGGCTCAGTAGTGTTCTGTAATGACACTTCCACAATCTGTACCTTATCTGGATTGAAATGCAACACACACTACAATGTTACTATATATTCTTACAGTGATATCAGGGGATTCAACAATTCATGTCAAAGAAAGTCAATCACAACAGGTAAATATATAAATGTGTGCAAAAGACCACTTCAAACTTTTAATTTGGGTCTCATAAACAAATTAACTGAAAGAAAAAAATTCTGTGATGTGTAGAATATGATTCTTAAAATGATCCAAAAGTAAAGTCCTCCAGATGCTGGAAATCTGAAATAAAATGTATAACCCTGAGAATGTTTATTCAAACTCTGCTGTTATGGTTAATTTAAAATTGAGGGGCAAATTTTAAAAAAAACAAATGAAAATGGGTTTTACCTTTAGGCATACATATAGGTTGTAAAATCTGTAAATTTATCACACTATCAGTTTAATCAGTAATCACTGAAGTCAAGCATTGTGAAATATAGCTGAATAATTTTAAATTGCTGTATTATTTAAATAGGGCCATGCAGTCCCAGAATTCTGAATATTACAAAAATGAATCCAACCACTGTTAATATTTCATGGCAACAAAATAACATTGACGCCATGTACAATGTGACTGTTTTCGGAAAGGATGAAATCAAATCCTGCAACAGCTCTGGATGTTCTTGTGAAATCACCCACCTACCCTGTGGATCCACATTCTCCGTCAGTGCAGTAGCCACTACTCCAGAAGGAAGGAGTTTACCCAGCTACAGCATACCGTTAGAAACAGGTAAACAGCATTTGGGTGTTTGGAAGATGTAGTTTGCGTGAAATGTCTGTTGCTGATGTGGTTTTCATGTACTGTATGAACTAGTAACTGAATATTCCATGACTAACGGCTCAATTGCTTTACGTAATTACTGAACTACACAGACTAGGAAACTCTCTGGCCCATTATCCCAGTTGATATTGAGTAAACTGAAAAGAACAGTTGCGTCTCAGCATTGCTGGGAATGAAAGGAGAAAATCCAGCCAGGATTTCTGTTCCTGTTAGCTTTCTACATAGCTCAGGGCAGCACTGTTGTCTCTGAATAGGGAGGATGTACATTCAAACTCTACTCCAGGATTTGCGCTCATAAATTTAATTTTGCATTAGTTAAGAAATCCTGCAATGCTCGAAGTGGAAATTCATCCTTGATTTAGTTTGCACTAAACATTTAAGAGATTAAATGCCACGGCTTGTATCAGTATCCAAAGTTCAGTTCCAGTGAGGTCAATGTAGCTGGATTTTGGAAGAGCTCCTCCTCATATAGTCCATGCTCAAGGCAAGCAATTGAGGATAAATTTCTTTGCCTTTTTAATTCAATGTTAAATCTTCCAAAGTGGGTATTAGCTAATGTCCTGCTTCCCCCTTGGACAGGCATAATATATTTCCATAGCATTATTTGAAAAAGACCAGCGAGGTTCTCCCAGTGTCTGATCAATATGAGCCCCTCCACCAACAACGGTGAAATCATTTATTGTTCATATGGGACCACACTTTATAGAAACAGGTTACTGTACTTTGCTACATTTCAACAAATACAATGTTTTTAAGTAACTGTGAACTCCCTAGAGACACTCTTGGGTCATTTAAGGTGCTGTCTAACAGGTACTACCAAGATATTGGTTTTAGGAAGGGACAGTACAATTCTCCCACAGTGAAGTTCAAAGATCTGCGAGAGCTCATGTGCAAATAACAACTACTTGAATCAAATGTTAGAGGGCGACTGAAACTGGTGGCTGGGGAATACTAACTCAGGATGAGTCAAGTCCCAGAGAAGCAAAGGGAAAGAAGGAGAAAAATCTTGGCCCTGATGGGAAGAACGTGTTTACAAAATGTTAGGAAAACAAGTCCAAGAGGGCCAGACAAACTGAGAACTGATCAAATGTTGAACATGTTCATTAGATTTATTCTGAGTAGCATAAAGAATAATTAAAATTCCCCAAAATTACTTTCATGCTTGGAGATTAGAAAGTTAATTACTAGTGTGATTTTTGTCAGGAAAAGGTATGTACATTTCATAATCATTTTTATGAGCAATTAATTAATCTGGACTGAAATATGTGAAGACAAAAGCAGTTTTTGTCTGCGTAGAAATTCATCCCTGGTGATACTGTGGTCTGTGATACTGTGCCTTCCATGGTCTAATGAAGCTGAATTTCAGAGGCAATGTACAATACTCTGATGCCTCAACAGTGCTTCTGACTAGGGATGAATTTCTGGGCACTTGTACTTCAATGTTTAATTTCATCTTGACCTGGTATTGAATATTAGGGGGATAAATATTTAGAAGTGGAAAGTTGCAACTTGAGCTGTAAATTTTCTTTTCTTCTTCCAAGCACCCTGCTGCCCTAATAGCTTCACAGTAATACAAATAACACAGTCGATAACCAATGTTAGCTGGACTGCTGCAACTGGAGCACAGTCATATACTACACTCCTGGAGTCACCTAAAGGACAAGCCAAGTGCCACACTGGAGAAAACCATTGCCTTCTTGGATGTATAACCTGCAGCACCAACTACACAGTGTCTTTACTTGCCATTAGTAAAACTGGAATGGTGTCAGAGTGTAGCTACCAAGGATATTCGTCGAGTAAGTACAGAGCACAGAGATTCTATTTATATTAATCAGATGTTATTTTCAAACACCATTCACAATGTAGATGTATATTGCTTGAAAAGCAACACATCTTAAGGTCAAAGCTTATCAGGTGACTTCATTGAGATTGAACCTAAAGATGCTCCAATTGCAGTTATTCTTATTGCAGTTCTAGTCAGCATACCCGAGCTAAATGTTCCCTTCTTACCCATGGCAGATAAGGGTCAGTAGCACTCAGAACTGGGTGTCAGTGGGAGGAGGGTCAATGATCCCAGTCTCATAATTGTCATTGCAACATTGTTCCCCAGGGTCCATCACTGGTCTAATAGAGACAGGCAGTGGGTTCAGTTAAAGTTGATATTGGAGTCCTACCACACCAGTGGGGCTTTGATCACCATTCTTGTCCTGAAATGTTTGGAGTGTGCACCATGCGCCAGGTGCTGCACAAGTTTGGGTCAGCCTTAGGTGGTGGTGTGACTGAATAGGACCTGAAAGATGTGCATCTTTTATGTGGGCCTGGAAGGATGTGATCACAAAGCAGCCACCTCCCTGTCAACCTTCCTGGAAATGAGGCTCATCCCTGGGAACCTACCTCCCTTCCAGCCTGGAGGAAATCTTAGATGCCCAGTATTGATGCAACACAGAATGGTGGGCTGCCCAGACACTTGATTTCACATCACAGCCAGCTGGTCCAATACAAAACAGGCCTGGCCCTCAAAATTAACATGTCCTCACAACATGGCTATTGCTGGCTGTCCGGTGAGTGGACCAGCAAATTGCTCAGACGTCCTTCTGAGGGAAAATCAATCTCTGTCACTTTCCTTCAAAATCAACATTTCTCTGGAAAATTGATTAGGTCCTGTAAATTTAGTTACTCATTAAAGGAAGTAAATTACTCTTAAAGCAAAAAAAAAGGCATCTAGCATTTCTACCGGGAGTAAAATTGGCCTTCAGCAATAGTGCAAATAGCAAAATGCTTTGGTCAGATTAACTATGCATTCTACACCTTAAGTTATTTAACCAATTAACTAAGATTGGATGTGCATCCATGTAGTAAATTTTACATGGATTTGTTAAAGATTCAGATTGACAGTCCCTCTCCTAGTTTTAACATTTGTCTGTAGTCATCATACTCCCAAATTATTCATTATGTGAAATGCTATAAGGATTTCAATGCAAAAAGCCACGGTAGAACTGCACATGATATTTTTATTTGTTTCATAGATTTTGTTAGACTGGAGAAGTCAGGGCAATATTGAGGAGTCTGTTACACATAATTTGCACTGCATTATAAAGCAAGACACTATTTGCCTTAGAAATTTTTTGCAGATTTTAAATTTGACAAAAAAATGACAAACATTACCAGGTTCTCAGTTCTAAATGCATGATATAGGAGCATGTGTCCACTATACTTTTCATTCCAACATTAGATTCTGTGGAGCTAAACTTCAGATTGAATGTCAACGTTTCTTTGCTAGTATATTGTGACAAATTTCTACCCTATGAGTTTAGTGATTTCTAATAGTTAACTTTGAAGTTATTTGAACTGAATATGTTTGATTATTACTGAGTTTTTCCCCTACTTCTATTTCAGTTTAGTAAATGTTTGAAGGTTTTGTTCTAATAAGGTTATAAAATCAGTTAACAATTTCATTGTAAGGAACTAGTGTATATAGTGTTTGTAAGGTCAATGTATTTAATAAACTTTTATTTATATTTTATATTAGGTGGCTGTTGTCCATCTGCAGTTAAACTTTACAGGCTAGGGAGCAATGCTTTAAGAGTTTATTGGCATGCCTCTGCCTCTGTGAATTATGTCGTAAATGTTACCAGCGACAATGCAAACTTTACCTGCTCTCCCACAACCAACGTCACATACTGTGACATAAATGAGATTTACTGTGGGGATCTATACACCGTCGTCGTCTCTCCCATTTCCACAGATGGATCAATAGTCACATTTTGTCCGATGAAAATGTATTCAGGTAATGTGATATCATTATTTGAAATAGTAGTATTTTGAAATCTAGTTCAGTCACTCCATTGTATTTAGAATTTTTAGAAATCCTGTACACTGCTAGTTTTAATGACAATTAAAGCAAATAAAAGGTCATTTTTAAAACTTTGTTCTTTTCTTCTAGTCTCCTGTTCTATGAATTCGGGTGCAATGGGTAAGAATTATTTTCCACAGTTGGCTATATATTGAATCCAGTTTCCATCTGTAAATTAACTAGCAAGATTTTATTCAATAATTAGTGTTGAAATGTATACATTTATGTATGAAATATTAATAACAAATGATTTCTTTATTCAGTAATTTATCGAGGGAAGAGAAGCTTAGAAGTGCCAAGGTGACAATTCATTTGTCTTGTATTTAACATATTTTGTAAAGCATATGGAATTGCAATACTTTCTAATACATGTTTGTTTTACTAGGATTTGAGATCACCAAAATCAGTTCATCACAACAGAAGACAATGAGAAATGATTCCTCACATTACACTTAATTTAGACAACACAATGTGAAAACTGCTTTCTGATTATTTTGAGAAATGCATTGATGCACATTTTTCACAAGCTGGAATCTAGTCCCTTGATTTGATAAACTGCCAATGTGTTTTGCATGTCCATATTTTTAATCAAGAGTAAAATTAAAATTATATAATTAATAAAAACATTGTATCATTAACTGTACCTGTCATTAAAAAATATTAAAACTGAAAACAAATTTGACAATAAAAAACACTGTATCATGCGCAAACATTTTACTTTTTAGAATAAAGTTAAGAAATCTGAAGAAACCACTTAAAATGAAACATGAGCGATTATCATTGGCAATCATTAACTCTTTCTTGTTGCACACATATTAAAAATAAAAGAAAATCTTGATGTGCTTCTCTATTATTTACAATTATAATTTCTGTCCTTGAAATATTTCCAAAACTGTTAAAAGAAACAAGGGAGGAGATTATCAGGTTTGAATAGGAAGCAGGAAATAATCAAGTAATTTAATTACTAATCAAATACCATACCCATATGTTTTGGCTCCTGCTCTTTATGTACTTATACATATCTTTGGATTTTTTTTATTTTAATTGCCAGCATCTTTTCATACCATCTTTGTTTTCCTATTTCCTTTCTACATTTTCTATATTATTCCAGATTTTCTATGGTATTATGCTTTTGGATCCCACATAACCTTTCCATTTTTAACTTTTCTTAGCCTCGAGGCACTTGGAAACTAGGGAGTTCCAGATTTGGTACTCCAACCCGTTATGTTTGCAAGAACTATTTACTTTGAACCCCTTCAATCTTGAATATTCCCCTTTGCTCTGAGATTGATTTACTTTCATGTAGCTATTTCCACCTCTTTTCCAAAACCACTTCTCAGGCTGGTAGAATTTGCCTTTCCCCTAATTTAAAACCTTTACTCGTATTTTATCTTTGTCTTTTTCCGTAACTATGTTAAATTTAATAGAATGGTGACCCTAATCAGAGAAATGCTCTCCCACTGATACTCTTTACAGCAGCTTGAGTTTATTCCATTAAACCAAATTCAGAATTCTGTATCCTTCACACTGACTGTATCCTTGTTAATATCAAGTTAGTTAACATTTCCCACTATTACTCCCCTTGTGAATATTTTGTCAGAAATTTGCCTTTAAATTTTCTGTTACATCTACTTCAGGTATTTGGAGATCTATTGTATAGTTCCATCAGAGAGGTGGTCCTTTTTTTTGTTCACTTCAACAGATATGGCTTAAGTTTATTATCCCTTCAAATTATCATCTCTTCTTACTGTTATCTGTGATTGTTTCTTTAATCAATATTGCCAACTTTTCTATCTCCTTGTCTACCCTGTATGAAAACCTTATACCCAGGAATGTTAAGCAGCCAGACCTGTCCTTCCTTAAGCCAGGATTCAGTAATAGCCGAAATATATTTCCATGTGTCAATTTGTGTCTTTGTCTCAACTGCCCTATTAATTAAACTCTTTGTATGTATGTAGGTATACACAATAAGCACAGCCTTTGCTCTGTTTCCCTAACACTCAATAATTTTTTGCCTTCCATTTTCAGTTCTGATTTTCTCCCTTTTGAATTTATGCTCAGTTTCCCTCCCCTGCCAAGCTAATTCAAACTCTCCTCAACAGTACCACCAAGGCTTCTGGAATGTTTGCTTTCATTAATCGAGGTATTGAGTATAGGAGTCAAGAAGTTATGATCCATCTCTATAGATCTCTGACTAGGCCGCACTTAGAGTATTGTGTGCAGTTCTGGTCACCTCACTATAGGAAGGATGTCGAGGCTTCAGAGAAGGTGCAGAGGAGGTTTACTAGGATGCTGCCTGGATTAGAGGGCATGTACTATCAGGAGAGGCTGGACAAACTTGGGCTATTTTCTCTGGAGCAGCAGAGGCTGAGGGGTGATCTGTTGGAAGTGTATAAAATTATGAGGGGCATAGATAGGGTGGACAAGCAACATCATTTTCCCATTACTGAGCGATCCAATACCAGAGGGCATGCATTTAAGGTGAGAGGGGGTAGGTTCAGAAGAGATGTGAGGGGTAAGTTTTTACTCAGAGAGTGGTGGATGCCTGGAATACTTTGCCTGATAGGGTGGTGGAGGCAAATTCACTGGGGGCTTTTAAGAGGGGCTTGGATGGGCACATGAATGAGAAGAAAATGGAGGGACATGGGCATTCTGTAGGTAGGAGGGAATAGCTATGTCAGCACTACATTGTGGGCTGAAGGGCCTGTTCTGTACTGTACTGTTCTATCTTCTATGTTCTATGTAAATCTGCCCATGGGAATACTGACCTTACCATCTCTCCAGCCACCCATTCGTCTGCACTGAGCTCCTATTTCTAGACTCACTAGCATGAGGCATCAGCAGTAATCTGGAGATTATTACTTTGAGGTCTTGCTTCTTAATTTCTTTCCTAACTCCTTAAAATCTGTCTGCAGGACCTCATTCCTTTTTCTACAAATGCTCTGGCTGGTTACTCTTCCTTTCTATAACATTCAGCAGCCTTTCATTAATATTTTTAATTGTTGGCACCAGGAAGGCAACATACCGTCCTGAAATAATGCCCGCTACTGCCGAAAGGCTTTCTTTTCCCCTAACTATTGAATCCCCTGCAATTATATCCCCCTTGGTTTTTCCTTTCTATTCCTGCACAACTGAACCATCCATGGTGTAATAATCTTGGCTCTGGCTGCACATCCAAGGGGAACCCACCGCTCCCCCCACC
Organism: Pristis pectinata; assembly: GCF_009764475.1. Taxonomy (NCBI): domain Eukaryota; kingdom Metazoa; phylum Chordata; class Chondrichthyes; order Rhinopristiformes; family Pristidae; genus Pristis; species Pristis pectinata. The sequence goes on along the minus strand of NC_067407.1, from coordinate 49,123,574 downwards.
CCCACAACATGTGTATTAGAACCAAATACTAATTTGAAAACAAAATATCTTCAGATTGTGATGAAGGGTCTTTGACCTGAAACATTAACTCTGTTTCTCCTCCCACAAATGCAGCCTGACCTGATGAGTATTCCCAGTATTTTTTGTTTTCATTGTAAATTTCCAGAATTTTTTTTTATTTTCAAGATATCTTCAGGATCTGCCCAACTATCTGCCTGCTTTTTTTTTAACTCCTCTGGCAGTCACCCATTTCTTCTCTGCCTGCACTCCGTTGAACTACAGTGTGACCACTTTCTGAAGCACACTATTCACGAAGCACTCAGCCTCACAGATGGACTACAGTGGCTCAAGTTCCAAAAGTTTGAGCTTGAGCTCCTCCAGCTGACAATACTTCCTTCATCTATAGTTGTTCAGGACATGGGAAGCAATCTGGATTTTCCAAATGGCACAGGATATACATTTCTTGGAAACAAGTTGTTCTGCCATGCTTCTTTTTATTAACTTACCTCAACATGCAGAAACAAAGTCTCAGAACAGTGCTAGAGAAACAAAGGACTGCAGATGAAAGAAAGGACTTCAGTCCTGAAGAAGGGTCCTGACCCAAAATGTTGACTGCCTGCTTTTCTCCATGGATGCTGCCTGGCCTGCTGAGTTCCTCCAGCATCGTTGTGTTTTTCATCTCAGAACAGTATCTCTTCTCCCCACACACCAATCTCAAGTTTCATGCTTTGTAAAAGAAGTACCATATAACTGGATTGCATAAGATTTAGAGAAACAAAGGACTGCAGATGCTGGAATCTAGATGAAAAACACGATGATGCTGGAGGAGCTCAGCAGGCCAGGCAGCATCCGTGGAGAAAAGCAGGCGGTCAACGTTTTGGGTCAGGACCCTTCTTCCGGACTGAAGATAGGAAAGAGGAAGCCCAATATATAGGAGGGAAAAGCAGGGCAGTGATAGGTGGACAAAAGAGGGGAGGCAGGGTGGGCACAAGGTGGTGATAGGTAGATGCAGGTAAGAAATAGTGATAGGCAGGTGAGGGGGAGGAGGGGAGAGAAGATCCACAGGGGGAAGGGTCAAAGGTAAGGAGAGAAAGGGAAAAAAAGAGATATGCTAGGAAAGGGAAGGAAAAAAGCACATGGGGAGGGGGGGGGAATTACTTAAAGTGGGATAATTCAATATTCATGCCAATTCTCCCACTTTAAGTAATCCCCTTCCCAACCACACTTCTTCTCTTCTTCCCTTTCCCAGCCTACCTCTCTTTTTTTCCCCTTTTCTCCTTACATTTGACCCTTCCCCTGGTGGATCTTCTCTCCCCTCCTCCCCACACTGCCTATCACTTTCTCCTACCTGTGTCTACCTGTCACCACCTTGTACCCACCCTGCCTCTCCTCCTGTGTAAGATTTATTCTTGCTAAACTCTCTTGTATTTCTACTCACTAAAACTCAGACCTGAACCAGTCTTGCTGACAGTAATTATTAAGTAACCAGTTCCAGCTAGCCATTTAATTAACTGTGCCAATGCTACCAGTAAGCAACCTGTGTACCACTGACTTACATTCAAATTAGACATGGTTAGATATTGCAGGAAATAACAAGTGTCTTCAGAATGGGAGAAAATTGGGCAAACGTACTGCTTAACTTGATAACTATAAAAACAGAACCTAGATCTAGGAACACTATTACATTTACAAATATCCCACATTCTTATATTCCCATCATATTTCAAATAATCTAAACCTTAAGATATTCAGGTACATTAATTTGTAATGATGATTATAATCATAAAATAAATCACCCTGAACAAGTGAAAAGAGCCATTTGAAATTGTGCTTGTGATAAAATCACTTTCTGATATGGGTCACTTTTCACTACTGATATCATTTTTGATGTTCCTTCATTGGGAAACCAAGAATGGAAGAGTAAGGCACAGATTACAACAACTTTCAATTGTACAGCACCTTTAAGGCATTTTACAGAAGAGAAACAGTCATCAAGCACTATATAATACTCCAGCATTCTCTGAGAATTTAGTTAAAGAGGTAGTCTCAAGTCTGAAATCTCAATCTGATAAAATCTTTTTTATCAGATTGAGACCTGCACAGTGAAGGGTTTAAAGAGAGATTCAAAGTGTAGAGTCAAGAGGACTAAAATTTCTTCACTGATAATGGAACAGAGGGAAGTCAGAAGAACAGGGTTATCCATCTCATTGATGAAGATTTCAGTAGAAGTGAGGGTGAGTTAAATGGAGAAATGTATATTCTGTAGATGGATAGGATACAAGGATTGAAGAATTCCGAAGCTCAGACAGGTTTGGATATATGTAGGTTGGTGTGAGGGTGAAACAGTGAGTGACGAAATGTACCCTTGAGTAAAGAGGATCGAGCTTCACAAGCTTCTGACAGAGCACCTGGTATTGTGGTTCAATATTACCACTTTTGTACATTACTGAATGAAATATACAAATTTCATTCAGTAATACACAAAAGTATAAGAGTTAAAGGAAAGAGCATGAGAGGTTTACACAAACCTTGAACTAATAGCTGTCCTCAAATACCCTGATCTTTACCACCACCACCTACCTGGATACAGTAATGATCAGTAATAAAATACAGCTTCCAGTACTTGCATGAAGCATATTCTTTGTGCAAAGGAGCCATAGAACCCTCAAGGGTTATAACCAGGCTCACCTGGCAGCAAGTTGTCACTTGTTAGGAGTAATACTGTAGAAGTGCATTCTATGAATGCCTGCACTTTGGGAAAACCATGCCAGCAAGTCCCTCTGCTATTTTGCTTGCAGAGATGGACTGAAGGAAAAAGAGTTAAGTCTCCTAACTTTGACTATGAAGCTTTGGTGACCTCCCTAATGCAGTGGTGAGCAGCATATTGTGAGATGTGATAGAGATCAACATCCTGGGACTAGTCCAGAAGCTGGGATGCTGAGAGTGAACGTGACTTTGACCTCCATGGATAAAGAAGTCCAGGCTCAAGTTAGCTTTTAAAATCACAGGAGGTCAGATATCTGAGTGGAGGCGAAGAAAGTATTTTGAGTGCTGACCTTTAAATAGGGCAGTCTCTGGGCTGATTATTTGGTGACTTGCTAAGACCTGTCAATTTTTTCAGACCAGTGAGTTTGAAAATTGGTCTTGAGATGAATGTTGGAATACTGTGGATGTCATTCGTGGAAGGTTCACATTGGAAAATAGACACTGGCAGAAATGAAAATCCCACCAAAAAGTCAAGGTCAAATTTCCCAAGGGCAATGTGGGAATGTGTGCAAATTACTCTGTGTTAGGGCAATTTTGATCTGTATGGTGCTGTTCCTTTCAGAGTGGTATGAATAATATTCAGGCCACAAACATCTTTGTAGAAGTGTCTTCCAAGAAGACTTAGAAAAACTGATAAAAAGATAAATCTGAACTTCCAGAAAAGCTTTAACAAAGTTCCCAAAAATATCTAATACATATGAATGAAATAACAAATTCAAAGAAGAGCTTGGAAATAGATTAATTAAAAAATATTTGAATGGTAGAAAATAATGATAGCTGTCAGGACACTATCATATGGGGACAGATATGAGGAATGATTCCAAGGACAGGTATTGAGACTCCTTCTGTTTCAAGTGAGCGCATAAGTTGTTAAATCGTGTAGAAATACAGAAGATAGACCAAGGCAGTAGCACTGGATTGTAGGAATTAGATCAACTCTCAGGAAGCATTTGTTTGTGCACTAAATAGTTCGCACATGGAAAATGTTCTGGCTGTGTTGGGGAACAGTCCTTGGATACAAGAATGGAAATACTGAAGGTGTTTAAAGTTGGATGAATTAACTAAGGTAGGCAGGAAGGCTTTCATTTTATGATCTTGTGATCATGAGGAGGTAACCATTGGCCTTGAAACCATTCAGAACCAAACACTGAGGATATTTGTAGGAACTGGGAATTTTAAGTTATGAAAGAGCAGACCCCAAGAAAATTCAGTGGAAGTTTTCAAGAGTATTAGTGCAATTTATAATAATTGATCAAAAAGAAAATGTTCACTATGGCAAAGAATTCAAAAATATCTAGTTAGGATAACTTAAAGATACATAAATTAAGATTAGATGTAAATTAGCATAACCTACTAACTCAAATGCAAAGTACAACTCTTGGAAAGCCCTGTGGAACAAAAATAGGTTCTTGAGATATGTTTGGAGGGTACACTTCCCTAGACTGCTCCAAAAGCACATCTCAGTCCCTGCAACCTCTATCACCAAGAAGGACAAAGGCAGCAACCACAGGTGAGTTCCACCCCTCCAAGTCGTGTAGCATTCTGACTTGGAAATATAGTGCTAGTCCTTCATCTTCACTGGGTCTAAATCCTGGAACTCCCCACAGTGGAAGTACCTTTGCCAGAAGGAACATAGCCTTTCAAGAAGGTAGCTGACCACCAGATTGTCAAGGGCATTTAGAAAGGGACAATAACCACTGGCCTTGCCAGTGATGCCCCAATCATTTAAAATGAGTAAATGGAAAGAAAAAGTGGCTGGGGTTGCTCGCTACAAGAGGGAGGGGTTCATTGGGATTGTTGGTACTTTCCTGTACTAAAGAATGTACATTTTTATGAAGGGGTCAGTTCTATTAAAGCATAAAGAGGTAGATGACTCATTGTCCTAGATTTTGAAGACATTAACAATGCCTTTAAAGTTAATCAGGTCAGATCATGTATCTTATTTTCTGTAATTTGTAATGGTCCCTATTATTTTTATCAATACCACAAGTGACTCAAAGGCTGAACTATTGTTGTCATTGGCCTAAATTAGGTTATCTCCTCCACAGGATATTATTGTAGAAAGTATAATAAATCTATTTTTTTATTTTGAAAACAGAATACTTCATGATGAATTTCTAATGGTCCTCTCCTCAAGTTACATTTTTAAGATGAAAGCTTTGTTACATGACAGATTATCTGGATTCTAAAATGTATCAAAAGAAGCAAAAAGTGTTCAAAGTGTGGCTTTTGTATAAAACAGTAGATAGATGTAGATTTGAAGGACAAACATTAATTACAAGGAGCTTGTTTAGATAAAGTCATAATGGAATGTGTTTTTATAGATTAATTAATAATGGAGTGCCTCACAGCATTGAGTGCTGAAAATTCAACCTGGGTGTGATGGTCAGTAAATATAGGGAAGAAATATGAGAGGCAAAGAATCTGGATCTCATGGTAATGAATATAGGATGAAGCTTCAAAAAATTGGAGGAGAAGAACAGCAACCTTAAGAGCAAGGAAAGTATTTTAAGGGAAATCCTAACTATTTGGTTGAGAAACAATTTCAGCTGTGCAATGTAACTGATGTGAATGCTTCCATTATTCATTGAGAGAGAAGTATGATGAAGGATAAGTTTAGTTACAGTACATTATAAACAAAGGGGGAATCTTGCAGTTATCAAAAATATTGATCGTATATGAAAAATAGATGATGTGAATCAAACGTACAACATCTTGGGAAATAATTTATTCAACACTGGAACAATGAGAAAATATGTGTTGGTACTCCATCAATCAAGATTGGGCATAAAGAATGGGGAGCTGTTAATCATGGGAATCTCGTTCTGTTGCCAAAGGGTACTCTGGAAGAAGCAATACTTTAATAATTACAGCTTAGCCTCATAGTAAATATGGTTGGGTGAGACTTGAATGCCACTGATCTCTAAAATTCCGCAATGTATGAGACCTAGCCTGTCTGTTCAGCAGGTTAGTGGATAGCTAAAAATGCACAAGAACGTTATCTGTCTGGCCCTTGCTCCGCATTCAATGGTAGGTGGAGCAAAATGAGACAAGAAAGCTTTAGTGCAGTCAGGACAAGTGCAAACAATGATTGAGCGCTACTTTGCATTGGCTCAAGAGAGGGAGGAAAATATTTCAAATCAAATTGCTCATGATGGAGATAGAATGGGGCAACCTGTATTGAAGTCACAGAGCATGCAGCAGAAATTCGGCCCCCCTTTTCAGCAGGAGTGCCCACTGGAGGGGAGCCAGCCTTCAACAATGGTTATTCCTAGGTTGTAAACTCTCACAGTGTTGAGTGGCATCTTCATGATTGGTGGAGATCTTGCCTCTAAACACTTCCTCCTCTTGCAGGGGAATCTAGGCTAATATTTCTGCTCTCTCTGTACTTACTGACTTTTGTTTCAAGTCAATTTATTTGAACAAAAGATCTCCAGTTCACACACGATGTAAAAATACCATAACTGACTAAGCACAATAAATGGGAAACACATTTGTAGAGAAAGCAATAAAGATCAGATTTAATCCTTTTTGATTGAATATGCTGCAGGGCTGCAACAGTTCTCTACTAAGTTATATGTGTTGCAACGGAGAAACACAGAGGAAGCAATAGCTACAGCCAACCATCGAGAAAACCTTCAGACAATAGGAAAGACTGTAAAATAACTTTAATGCTACATATATTGGTTATGACACCTTATTAAAGCTCAACACAGGTGAAATTAAGGAACAGGAAGAACATGAGATACTGTCATTATAATGGAAACATGATATACTCCTTACACATTACAGGGAAGATCTTCAGAATTAAATATTTTCTGAAGTCTAATGAGGTGCATATCCTATAACTTGACACAAAGTGCAATGTGAAACAATTAGACAAAGTCTGGCTTCTTGATGTAAGAACTCAGAACACTGAAAGGAGGGCGAGGTGTATTTGCGTTAATAATGACACATAAATACTAGTTCAAGGAACATTTGATGACCATTTAGCTGATTAAATTACATTACACAAAAAAATTGCACAATTGACACCCATGTGGCAATTATTTATATTTTCCAATATTTTAGGATTGTGATTATTTTTGGGTGTGCCCATCAAAGTGAGGGATATTAGTGTAGATGGACTAAAAGCTTTTCCAACTTGACCTTTGGTCTCATTGCCAAACACTTCCAGAGCAAGAACAATATGGAGCAGTTGTAGAGTTATTCCTAACAGTGTGCATTCAATCCAATCTTTATTGTCTACATTTCATTTGGTTTATTAATCATTGCAGTTCCCTTAATTTTGTTCCAATTAATGCTGACTGATGTTTGTTACTGTTTTTTTGAAACTTTTCTCACCAGCAACTGAGCAAGACCCATTTCTGGTACAGTCTTTGTGACTTTTGGATGAGAAATTGTCGCAGTTTTGGGCCCCATATCTAAGGAAGGATGTGCTGGCATTGGAGAGTGTCCAGAGGAGGTTTACAGCAATGATCCCGGGGATGCAAGGGTTGATGTATGAGGAGTTTAGAAGGATGAGTGGGGATCTCATTGAAACCCACTGAATATTGAAAGGCCTGGATAGAGTGGACATGGAGAGGATGTTTCCAGTAGTGGGAGAGTCTAGGACCAAAGGGCACAGCCTCAGAATAGAAGGACGTCCCTTTAGAACAGAGATAAGGAGGAATTTCTTTAGCCAGAGGGTGGTGAATCTGTGGAATTCATTGCCACAGACGGCTGTGGAGGCCAAGTCATTGGGTATATTTAAGCAGAGGTTGATAGGTTCTTGATTAGAAAGGGCATCAAAGGTTATGGACAGAAGGCAGGAGAATGAGGTTGAGAGGGAAAAATAAATCAGCAATGAATAAATGGCAGAGCAGACTCGATGTGCCGAATGGCCCAATTCTGCTCCTATGTCTTACGGTCTTATGGAACTATCAGTTTGGAGAAGAGGTAAACAACTGACTGTGATGCTTACTAATCCTCCTACAGTTATGTTTCAAATGTTAATTGTTTAATCAGGAAATTATATTATAGTCCTGTAAAGTTAATATAATTTCTTTTTAATGAATATTTTAATGGACATGCATAAAATATCATATAACATAAAGCTCCAATAATCTGACTAGGCTTGAGACTTCAGTGGTGTCGGACTGGCAGATTATAGAGACTATTAGATGGTATTCCTATTAATACCCTAACACACCTGTAAATGACTTTTTTTTAGATGCTACACAGTATTATAATAAATTTTCTGGTGAACCCAGTAATGTCATGGGACGTGGGAAATGGGTCATGGTTGGTTTAAAGGGAGCACGGAAACCAGGGCCGCAATCAGTTGAAAGGGAGAACGGGAACTGGATCACTGGTGATTTGGAACGGCAGTGAGTTGGAAGACAGTGGAAGATCTGGGGGTGTGGGAATCGGGACCCTGGTGAGTTGGAAGAGAATACTGGAACTAGACCCCCGGTGAGTTGGAAGGGAGCATGGTGAGCATCACCTGGTGAGCCAGATGCCTAACAATTAGGATTTCCTATGGAGGATTATTGGAGTTTTACTAAATACAGGCTTTAATATGTGCTCCTACCTGTTATAATCCCATAATGGTAAAACGTGGGCAGAGGACAAATGAAAATTAAGAAACTTAATTAAGTATTACTTAAGATTTATCCTTGACATATCTTAAATATTAGAAATCAGAAACTCAGAAATATATTTTAAGTAATTTGATTCTTTTGTCTGTCTGTTTCATGCACAAAGAAATTTATCACCATCGCTGAGAGTCTCAATGCCTGTGAGTTTGCATTTCTGTGAGATGTACTGCACACTCTAGTCTATAAGATTGCACTGTACCAGCCCAAGACTGGAAAGCTTCAGCACAGTTCATCAAATGTCACGGCTCAGGGACCCTCCCAAGTCTACATAAGGGTATTCCTGGAGTTCAGCCAGCTGAACTCGCAATTTACCACATGGAGTACAAGTATATTTCCATTTCCTCTCAAGCCAGGACAATTTAATTTATTAGGCATGGGCTTACAAAATTAAAAAGTCCTGTAGCATTTTAACACATGAAGTTGTGGTGGAACTCCTTTGGTTAGCAATGCCCAATTAAATTACTGGAGGTGAACTTGAGCTGTGGATGAATACTGACTGTGAATTCTATTTTGTATTTCAGTTGAAGAATACTCAAATGTAATTACTGTGGTATTCTGTGCTTAATGATTAACAACTGTACTTGGCCACAGAAGGAAACACAGACAAGAAAAAGATGTGAATTATTTGTCTTCTGTAGCAAGCACTGAATGAAGAGAGCATTCACACACCACCTCCCAGTCTGAGAGCATTAGCTGCATTTTAGGTTTCAGGCAGTCAAAACCCTGCTTAGTTTTTGCTTGACCTCCACCTGAGTGGAACTTTAACTGTCTGTTAAGGAAGAAATAAATTGTTTTTGTGTCATGCCTTTCACAACTGCAGGTCTACTTAAGGCTCTTCATTCCAAGTGAAGTGCTTTTAAGGTGTAATGATTGTAAGTCAAGTTAAGTCAAGGTTATTGTCATATGCACAAGTATGGTGAGGTATAGGTACAAGGAAAAGCTTACTTTTCATTGTCTGCAAACCTGCAACCAATTTGTACAAGGTAACGTCCCACAAACAGCAATTAGATCAATGACAAGGTTATCTACTTTCTGATGATGTTTGTTGAGGAATATATGCCACCATCCCAAAAAAGACTTGCCTGTTCTTTCCTCTTTTAATGACTTCAAGGGATGTTTTACATCTATGAGACAGGTCAGGGGAGCCATAGTTTAAAGTCTCATTTGAAAGACTGTACCACAGACAAAGCAGCACTTCCTCAATAATGCATTGAAGTATTAGTTCACGTTAAAGGCTCATTCATGTCCTGAAATCAAAAACGTCTGATTCAGGCAAGAGTGTTACCATTAGGCCAAAGCTGACATTATAGAAGGGTATATGCTTAGTGCTTTCACTCAAAAATTGCGGATTTTGGTTTTTTTACTGAAGTTATGTGTATATGCAAAGCAGAAACAGAGGGGAAGAAATTCAACTTTGGTGCTCATACTAAACACATGTAAAAGAATTAGCTGCTACTTGTACTTACCTCCCACGTGTTCAATTCTATGATGGAATCAGAGCTGATGAGGTGAGCACAAGTGACCAATACTCTTGCACATGTTCAGTACTTGCACCAAACATTAACTTTTCCCTTACAGCATTTTAGATTTTGCAAAGAGACCACTCAGTTCATCATGCCAGCATAAGCTTCCTGAAGCAGTTATACAGTTAGTCTTTACCCCACAATCTTACAATATTTTTATGGGTGCAGCAAGACTCTCCCCTCTCCCTGATGCAATTTGCAAACCAGATTTGATACTTGACTCACTCTGGATTTAAACTGAAGCGGTACAAGATTCCTTCCTCACCACTGCTTAGAGTTTAACTCAGGAATCAGGTCAAGTACTCTCTCTAAACTTACACCTCTGTTTTAAAATTGGTATACAATTGAAGTCACTCCAAAACCTGAAATTGTGGTGTAATTGCTGACATTTTAAGAATATAGGAAAAAAATATTAGGAAATGAGAAGATTGAAATTTCAGGAAAATTTTTAATAAACGGATCACCAAGGATATAGATGGCAGTGCATTAGCAGTGCTTCTCCCTTCTGTTGTTACAGCCTCCAGGTATAAGGATCAGATAGTTTCAAACAAACAAATCAGTGTTTCTCTTAGCTAACTGCAAGGGTGAAGTTTCGTCATGTTTATATTTAATTATGAAAGTAATACATGGTTTTAAGGACGTATTACCAAACTGGGTCAAGTTAACAAAGCGACATTTTCAGATTTGTTCTTTTATCAAATTTTCCCCATACACTGAGAGTCTAAAGATGCAGCGTGTATGTAAAGGCTGATTGAGGGCCTGGTCAGTCTTAGTATTGATGCCCTTCAACACTCAATAATATACCTACATTCACTTTTGAGACTTCACATGTGAAAAGTGGTGTCTGGTACAAATTACTGAAGAACTGGAGGAAGGGCCATACTGGACCTTGTACTGGGAAACAATCCTGGCCAGGTGACTGACTTTTCAGTGGGAGAGCATATTGGAAACAGTGGTCACAACTCCTTAAGTTTTAAGATAGTTATGAATAAGGAAAAGTCTGGACCTAGGGGGAAAAGTATTAAATTGGGGCAGGGTAAATTACAGCATTGTTGGGCAGGACCTTGGGAGAGTAAATTGGGAGCAGCTGTTATTGGGTAAATCCATGTCTGACATGTGGGAGTCATTTAAAGATCAGCTGATCAGAGTTCAGGGCAGGCATTTTCCATTAAGGAGGAAGAAGAAAAATGTTAAGGTAAGGAAACCTTGGATGATGAGGGAGGTTGTAAATTTACTCAAAAAGAAAAAGGAAGCAAACATAAGATTTAGGAAGCTGAAATCAGACAGGGCTTTTGAGGAATATAAAGAAAACCAGAAAGAACTCAAGTAAGGAATTAGGAGGGCAAAAGGGGACATGGAACGCCCTTGGCAAGTAGGATTAAAGAGAATCCCAAGGCATTTTTCATATACATTAAAAACAAGAGGGTAACTAGGGAGAGGGTAGGACCTTTCAAGGATAAAGGAGGGAAATTATGCTTGAAGTCAGAGGATGTCAGCAAAGTACTAAATGAGTATTTGCATCGGCATTCAATAAGGAGAAAGACATGGAGGACAGTGAGATCAGCACGGGATCTAATATGCTAGGGCATTTTGAGATCAAGAAGGAGATGGTGGTGTGGTAATGATCTTAGATATGACAAGATATCTTTATTAGTCACATGTACATCGAAACACACAGTGAAATGGATCTTTTGCTTAGAGTGTTCTGGGGGCAGCCCCCAAGTGTTACCACGCTTCCGGCACCGACATAACATGCTCACAACTTCCAAACCCTACGTCTTTGGAATGTGGGAGGAAACTGGAGCCCCCGGAGGAAAACCACGCAGACACGGGAAGAACATACAAACTCCTTACAGACAGCGGCTGGAATTGAACCTGGGTCGCTGGCGCTGTAATAGTGTTACGTTAACTGGTACATTACCGTGCCTGCCCTCATTGTAGTTATGGGCGGAGAAATGGCAAGTCAGAATTGTTGCATTTTGTGAGGTCAAATGTAAAGGGAAGGTATACAGTTAATGGCAGGACCTTAACAGCATTAATGTACAGAGGGACCTTGGGGTCCAAGTTCATACCTCCCTGAAACTCACAACACAAGTAGATAGAGTAGTAAAGAAGGCGTATGGCATGCCTGCCTTCATCACTAGGGGCATAGGGTTTAAGAGTCAGGAAGCCAGGTTGCAGAAGTATAAAACCTTGGTTAGGCCGCACTTGGAGTTTTGTGTGCAGTACTGGTCGCCCCATTACAGGATTGAGGTGGAGGCTTTGGAAAGGATTCAGAAGAGGTTTACCTGGTAGCTGCCTGGATAGAGGGTATTAGCTAAGGAGAGGTTGAACAAACTTGGATTGTTTTCTCTGGAGCATTGGAGACTGAGGGGAGACCTGATAGAAGTTTATAAAATTATGAGAGGCATACATAGGGTAGACAACCATAATATTTTTTTCAGGGTTGAAATGTCAAGTAATAGAAGGCATAGCTTTAAGGTGAGGGGAGAAAGTTTAAAGAGGATGTGCAGGGCAAGATTTTTTTTACACAGAGAGTGGTAGGTACTTTGAACGCACTGCCAGGGGTGGTAGTGGAAGCAGATATGATAGTGGTGTTCAAGAGGTTTTTAGATAGGCACATGAATATGCAGGGAATGGAGGGAGAAGGATTAGGCACAGGCAGGGATTAGTTTAATTTGGCATCATGTTCGGCACAGGCATTGTGGGCCAAATGGTCTGTTCCTGTGCTGTACTGTTTTATGTTCTATTTTTGACTGTTGCCACTTGTGAAGCTTGCCCCACCAAGGAGGAGGAAAAGTTTAAAATTTCCTTTAAAAGTTTCAAAAAGATCATAACTATTTAGATTCATCACAAGTATTGTAGATGGCCTATTTCTGTGCATGAATATAGGATTACGTAGGATATATGGCACACAAAGTAGTCGATCGCTGCAGTTATGCTCCATCCCAGATTCCTCTTGGCTTTCCCCATCTAAATCTATCTATTCCATTCTCCCTCGTATGCTTGTCTAGAGGTTTCTTAAATCCAGCTAAACTATCAACATCAACTGCTCCCTGTGACGGTGACTTCAGGTACCTAAAGTGGTAATTCAGCCCATTTCCTTTTTCTCTTAATCTCCCACACAATCTTTATTTCAGAGAGAGAGAGAGAGCAAGGGAGAATCTAATCCCAGTTGGCTCTGACACAATCTAATTTCAAGCACTAATTCCCTGTTAGAAGATTTTGTTAAATTTGTGTTAATAATGACCTTTGGATGAGAACTTTCTTGTGATTATTTTACATGTGCAACTTTGTTCCTGTCTTACTAACTATTGCAAACAATCTGTCACTATCCAATTTATAGTAATCCTTTCTAATATTGTAAACCTCCATTAACCTTCTCATCTACACCTGAACATACTCTCACTGGCTTGCGTTCAAAATGGCAAAGCAATTTTTTTGTCACATCCCCAAGGGCTTAAATTTGTGCTGAGAAGTTATTCCATGATACATGGCACCATCACAAGCTCATCTAAGTGGCCAAAGGCAAAGACTCCTCCACTATTATCAGGCTCAAAATTGGCCGAGCTACAGTGTACAGTTTTAATATGGTTCTGGTAACAGAAATTCACCCTTACAGAATTCACAAATCACTGCTAAAAATTTTGATATACAGAATAAAAATTTGATCTTATGGCTTTTATAGGAGAAAAAAAGAACTAAATAACCACAAAATGCGAAAGAAGCAACAAATTTTGCCAATTTTTGTCAAGGGTTCATGTTATGGAAAATTACGATACAGACAGTTTTCTAGGAAATCAAACTCTCTGCAACATGAGGATGCACTGTATTGCATTTCAGGGCTGAGAAATGTTTAATGGGAACCTAAGCTCATATATTTCACAATTAAACAGTTAATTCAAATGAAAACTGATGATTCCATTGACAATGGCTTTTGGTGATTCTGAATATATGGGTTCACCTTCATATTTCCCTCTTCCTTGTTTCATCTCAGATTCTCCCTGTCCATCTTCCCCAAATTGCTCATAATAGAATAGAGTGAGAAGAGGAGTTCACACAATTAAATTGATAAAGGGTGGCCAGGTATCCGTCTGAGAAAGAAAGATGGACTTGTATTCATGTAAGCACTTCTCACGACCTTAGGACATCCCAGTGAACTTTATTTCTAAACAATAGTTATATTGCAATGCAGATAATTTGCACTCAGCAAGCTCCCAAAATCAGCAATGTGATAATGATTAGATCAGTTGTTTTAGTGATATTGATTAAAGAAGAAATATTATCCAGGATGTACGAAAGAACTCACCTGCTTGTCTGCAAAATATAGCCTGAGATCTACCTACCCTGAGAGGTCAGAAAGGATTTTGGCTTAATGTCTCATCTGAAAGACACATTTGTGATGAGACAGCACTCCCTAAGTACAGAACTAGAAATATGAAAGTAAACCTACATTTGGACCGGGACTTGAATCAAAAAGCTTTCTACCTTTGAAAGGCAAGAGCACTGGTTGGCTAAAATACAGATGGCACAACTCACTATCTGCAAATCCCATTTTGGATCCGTATGACTGCATTTGTTTCTGTGCTGCTGTTCACCCTTGCTGTTCATTTTAGGTGTACGCTTTTTGGAAGACTGATCGATTCCTTTGTGCAAAACGTTCAGCCCTGGTAAAACATGCTGTCATTTCCATATTCCCCTGTGTCTGGCAGATTCTCCCCATAATGGGACAGTCCAGGTACCTCTTCGTTGGCATTAATGGTATTACTTGGGTCTTTTCTCCACATATGGCAGAAATCTTACCCTCTTTCCAGTACCACTTTAAGAGCGAAACATTGTTGGAACTCGATGATATCAACTCTTCAACGCCACATCACAGCAGAAAATTGTTGAACAATTTTCAAGGCACATGACCCGCTTTTATCAAACCAAAACAATGAAGGTAAATTATTCCAACACTTGAAAAATGTAAACAAATCGTACAGTTAAATAATTGAATGAAAAATCCAGAAGATTATTAAATAGAAATCCAGTAGGTGTGGATTTCATTAAATAAAGGGCGGCCTTAAGTTTTCACTCTTATCTATCTGGAAACCAGACTACACGTAGCCTGGTTTTCAATAACAATCAGGTTACAAATCAGGTTACAAGTGACCTGGCATCCAGGTACTCTCTGGTGTAGCTTCACAATTATAGTTTTACTTCTTACCTCTTCAATTGTTCATTTATATTCTCAGTATTCTCAAACTTTGCATTGATTTTTCCTGGCTATTATTTCAATCTTCTTTCCACTCTACCGATTCTTTGCTGTTTGCCTTGGTAAGAAAACTTTCCTTTCTGCCAAAAGAATGAAAAAAAAGTTAATCAAAAAGATGTATGTGTAGATACTTAAATAATGAAAGTGATGAAGTGGAAAGTCCACTCTCTAACTCACTCACTTTGTCTGTGCTTTTCTAGTGTGCTGCTGTTGTCTCTTCACTCCTTAAGATACGGTAAAGATTGCTCCTCCCTTGGTTAACCTACACTTTTGATTTTGAATCCCATGCTTTTATATCAGGCCACTGAATTTTACAATGATATGTGTATTATTAATTGTTTAGGGAAGCAGCAAATTGGAGAATTATGAAATTCAGCTCATCCTTTGCATTTCAGAAACTCAGCCTTAAGTTGTATACAAAGAGAAAACAATAATTTAGATAACAAGGTAAAATGGGTCATTTCACCAAATATCTGGTGATCACATCAACGGTATAATAAATACCAAGCTTTGCTTACTTGGCATGGACCACAAGGACCAAATGGCCAGTTTCCATGCTGTATACTCTATATAATTACATGCATTGTATCAGGTGTATTCATGTGATATAAAGGCATTGTGTCTTCAGATGTCAAGCATTCTCTGTATATGGCAGAGGTATCATTACTTGCAGCTAACATCTGCGGTAGCAATTAACAATTGTCGAAAATTCCAAGCAGATTCCTTTAACAGGCCTAAACGTTCCACCAGAGGGGGAACCACCATCATAAGTGTATTTTGACTGCACTTTTCCCCTTTAGTTTGACCTATTCCTATTTGCTTGACCAACCCGCTTAAAGGAGAAAAGAGCAGCAGCAGGGAAGGAAGGCTCAGAGAATAAATTCCAGACAATACACAAAAATTGCTGGAGGAACTCAGCAGGTCAGGAGGGAAATGGAGGGAAATAAACAGTCGATGTTTCGGGCCGAGACCCTTCATCAGGACTGGAAAGGAAGAGGGCAGAAGCCAGAATAAGAAGGTGGGGGGAGGGGGAGGAGTACACGCAAGCAGGGGATGGGTGAGCTCAGGTGATAGGTGAGTTTGGAGCTAGGTGGATGAAGGTGCAGATGGCAATGATAGAATACAAGGGGCCAGAAGAGGATAAGCACAGGGGTAATGGAGGGTTATAGAACCAGCGGTTACAGATGTTGTGAAGGACAAGTCATGGGGGATATGAAACCAAGCTTCATAATGGTAGAACTGAAATGATGCTGGAGCAGGGACTAATGTAGGTCATTGAGCACGTTGGTAATTGGTGAACTGAATTTGATGCAAGTAAGGGCACAAGCAGCAGGTTATTAGATGAACAAATTTATGAAGGAGATGATGGGAGAGAAGGTGTGGATGTGAATTTTAGCAGTAAATAAGTTGAGGAGGAGGCAGAAAAAAACATTTGAGGTGGAAATAGGTGGCCTTAGCTGTGGCTGTCTGGTCAAGACCTCATGTTAGGGCCAATTCAGACAATAAGTTTGTGAATTGCCATGGAGTGAGGTAGATGTGGTGAAGAAGTTTATGGTGTGACTGAAGCATTGTGCCCTGTGCTATATTTCTTAGGGTACATGGAAGATACAATCATTACCATTAGCAAGTCTGAGCCATTGAATCACTGTGCCAGTTTGAAAGAAAATAACAAAAACAAGATTCTTCCACAGCAGATTTGATCAAGGAAATAATCTTACAAACATGGCCTTTAATGATACTTCTGCCTGTCTGTTGCCTCCTGTCAACCAACACTCTATCTGCAAAACAGGTATTGTTTTTCTTTGGTCAGTGACAGGTAATGGAGTGAGAAATCTACCAGTGGGACATACCTATTACATTATTAATCATGGGAATATGCTGGGCGGGGTTGTGGCAACAGTGCTGACTAGAGCAGCCCTTTTTTTTACACACATGACTACTGAACAAGTGCATCTTGGTCTTTCCTTGTCCTGTTTCCTCTCTACCAAATCACTCAAAATAAGCAGAACTTCATGTTTCCCATTTCCAGTGATACCTCGAGCCACAATCATATTTTGTTATGCATCACAGTGAACATGAAAATGATGAAGATCAGATTTAATGCAGCACATGAATTTCTTTCATGATAGATACAAGGTATATGTCCATTCGTGAAAATGACCAGAGCTCATACTAGAATTATTAAGGTGAACAAGTACAATTTGAATTCAACTAGACCATATTTTGGTGAAATAACCAATTTAACCTAACCTCTCCTTTAAAATGAATGGTTTGTATTCATCAAAAAAATTTGGAAGCATAAGAAACATTTCATAAGGAGGCCCACATATTGCTTCTTGAACCTGTTCAATCAATCCATCACTCAGCATAACTATCACCAAGTCCTCTTTCCTCAATATCCTGGCAGTCACCATTGATCAGAAACTCAACTAGACAAGTCACATAAATATTGAGGCTACCAGAGATTGGGTATCCTTTCCACCATCTACAAGGTCGGTCAAGACCGTGATGGAACACTCTCCATTTGCCTGGATGAATATAGGTCTAATAACATTGATGAAGCTTGACACCATCTTGAACAAAGAAGCCGTCTTGATTGGCAACCAATCCATCACCCTAAGGATTTATTCTGTATGGCACTGGTCAATCATGGCAGCAGTATCCACAATGTACTGCAATTACACACCTAGGCTGTAGCTATGCAGAGAGAAACAGGTTATTGGGAAGGCTCCCAGAGAAATGTTAAGGAAGAAATGCTTTGTTACGTACGTAAAGACATTGTCTATTAGGATGAGCCAAATAATGCTGGATGTAGAAGGTTTCAAAGGGAACTGCTGAAGTTCTGGAGAACTTATATTCAGCTAATTAAATAAATCTGGAAGGAAAACCTAGAATTGGTCAGGGTGACCATGAAACCAACCGATTATTTTTCAAACCTGTCAAATTCACTAATTCAATAAACACAAATAAAATGGGTTACCAGCTAATTGTTTTGTGGAACAATTAGTTGAGGAAGACTGAATTTCTTGCTCTATTTCATATAGTTCAATGGAATAACTCCATAATTCCCAGAGCTATCCTCATAATATGTTATACTCGCTCAGTGCTGTACTGTAAAAGTTACTTGTCAATAATACGTTCACATTTTAGTGTTGAGTCTTTTCACCAGCGATAAATGTGCTACTAACTGAGGCAAGTTGGTGCATTTGAAAACATCTTTTAAAAGCCCAAGGAGAGGAGTAAGGACAATAGAAATATCAGATGAAACATATAAAGTTTATTCAGCAAGAGGACCATCAGGGGTAAGAAAATAGTGACAAATGAGGAAAAAAAATTAAATATAGAATGCTTGAAGCATGGAATGCAAAGAAAGAAAAAAACCTCTTTTTTTTCTCCCAGCTAACTAAATCTTAGGGTTTGTATGTTCTTCCTATAACTTTATAGCTTAAGGACAAATATAGTACAATGAGACTGAGCAAGTCTGTGTTAGAACCTTGGCATTTAAATAATTGGAGAGCACTAAAAATGTTGTTGCATTTATCAATGTTACAGCACAGAGAAGAACTTATCCCATCAAGGCAATGCCCATACTTACTCCTCTTCCAATTCCTCTTGTTTAGTATAGTTTCCAATATTCATCTTTCACAAACAACTTTAAAGTATTTTGAATTCAAGTTAAGGAACTTGTGGCACATTCTAAACTCTTGGAGTACGTATCTTACTTTCACGTGTCAATCATTTTAAATTTGTACTCTTTCATTAGTGCCACTCTGTCCAACAGAAACAATCTATCATTGGAACATAACTTGGCCATTCAGCCTCTTAAGCCTGTTCCACCATCCAATACACCCATTTATCTTTTGCATCCTCCCTCCATTTGTTTCCATATCCTTACCAAACTAAAACCAATCACTCACTTTTGAACTTTTCAATTGACATTGCCTTAAAGGAGGAGATTACAAAGATGTTTTAAAATTTATCTTTGGGATGTGAGCTTCACTGATACCTACTTATTACTCATCCCTGGTTGTCCTGAGAGGAGAGTCGTGACTCACCTTCCAGAACTCAGTGAATAGTTCCAGTACTTGGACCCAATGATGATGAAGCACAGTGATGTATTTCTGTGTAAGGACAATGCGTGATTTTGGGGGAAACTTGCAGTTGATGGTACTGTCCCTTTTCTTCTAGATGGTAGTGGGCACAGGTTTGAGAGGTGCTGCTGATAAAGCCTCTGTAAGTTGCTGTGTTGCATTTCATTTGTTGGGTGTACCACCTAAAAATGTTGTGTCAGTAATGGATGAGGTAACTACTTATGCTGGAAGATTCGGTGCCAGACAAGTAGATTGCTGTGTCCTGGATGGTGTTGAGTTTCATGAGTGTCGCAGGAGCTACACTGATAGAAGCAAGTGGAGAACACGCCATCATAATCTTGACCTGTGGTTTGTGGAATGGCTTTTCAGCATCAGGAAGTGAATTATTCACAACTGACCTGCTCTTGTAGCCATGTGGCCGGTCCAGCTGAGTTTTTTAGTCAATGGCGAGCCCCCAGAATGTTGATGGTGGGGGATTCAGAGGTGGTAATGGCACTGGATGTCAAGGGGAAGTAGTCAGACTCTCTCCTATCACAAATGGTTATTGTCTGGTACTTGCAGGTCATGAGAGTTATTTACCATTCGTCAGCCCATGTCTGAACATTGTGCAGGTGAGGACTACTATTTTATCTGATGAGCTGTAAATGGATTTCGACATTGTAGAATGATCTGTAACCACTCACTGTTCTGACCTTATAATGAAAGGAAAATCATTTACAAAATAGCTGAAAATGATTGGGTCGAGTACACTGCCATAAGTAACTCTTGCAGTGATGTCCAAGGGTTAATGTGAGAGATGGAAATCAAAAAGCTGCAGAGGCTGGAAATCTGAAGCAGAAATAGAAAATCCTGGAAATGCTCAGTAGGTCAGGCAGCATCTTTGGAAAGAGAAACAGGATTAACATTACAGGTTGAAGATCCTTTGTCAGAACAGGGGAAGAGAGAAAACAATTTAGTCTTAAATTGCAGTGGGGGTGGGAAGGGACTGTATAGGATGAGGAATATCTCTGACAGGGTGAGACCAGGGTTGTCCAGATGGATTAATTGGGGGCAGTTGGACAGAGAGAAAGAAAGTGAACAAAAGCTATAAAATGAGGGCAATTGGGCAGTGAGAGCACAAACAATGGAAGGTAAAACTTGCAAAGTGCAGGCTGTGCTAATGAAGAAAGAAAGCTGAGGCAATATCATGGCTGGATGACTTGCAGCAGAAATGGCCAGTTCTGATACTGACAGAGAAACTGAGTTGCCTGAAGTTGTACAATTCGATATTGAGTCAGAAGCTTGTAACATTTCCACATGAAAGATGGGCTGAAGTTCCTCAAGCTTATATTCTTCCTCAGTATAACAGTGCGGATAGATAAGTCAGAGTACAAGTGGGATAGATAATTAAAGAGGAATAGGTAGGGAACAGAGGAATTGCAATTGGTTTATTATTGTCACATGTACCGAGGTTTAGTGAAAAACTTCGTTTTGCAAGCCATCCATACAGATCATTTCAAAACATAAGTACATTGAGGTCGTACAAGGGAAAAGCAATAACAGAATGCAGAATATAGTGTTACAGTTACAGAGAAAGTGCAGTGCAGGTAGACAATAAGGTGCAAGGGCCATAACAGGGTAGATTGTGAGGTCAAGAGTTCATCTTTAACATGCGAGAGGTTTGTTCAAGAGTCTTATAACAGCGGGATAGAAACTGTCCTTGAGACCGGTGGTGCATGTTTTCAAGCTTTTGCATCTTCTGCCCAATGGAAGAGGGGAGAAGAGGGAATGTCCGGGGTGGGAGGGATCTTTGATTATGTTGTTTGCTTTCTTGAGGCAGCGAGAAGTGTAGACAGAGTCCGTGGAGGAGAGGCTGACTTTTGTGATCGACTGAGCTGTGTCCACAACTTGCTACAATTTCTTGCTGTCTTGGGCAGAGCAGTTGCCATACCAAGCAGAGAGCTCTGAGTTACCTCTGTAGATTGAATGCAGGAGCTCCCCAAATGTTTAGTTTTTTCAGTGTAGAGGATATCCCATTGTGAACATCGAATGCAGTAAATTAGATTCAAAGAACTGCAAATGAATCGCTACCTCACCTGGAAGGACTGTTTGGATTCCCTGTTTGGAAAGGAAGAGGAGAAAGAACAGGTATTGCATCTCCTGTAGTTGCATGGGAAGCTGCCACAAGAAGGGAAGTTGTAGATGGGGGTGAAAGGACAGACAAGGGAGTCATGAAGGCAATAGTCCCTTTGACATGCTGAAATGGTTTGGGAGGGGGAGATATATCCGGTAGTAACACACAAAAGTGCTGGAGGAACTCAGCAGGTCAAGCATCATCTGCAGAGGGAAATGAACAGTTGATGTTTCAGGCAGCGACCTTTCATCAGGACTGGAAAGAAAGAGGGTAGAAGGTAGAATAGAAGGGGAGGGGGAGGGGTGGAGCATGAGCTTGTGGATGATGGGTGAATCCAGGAGAGTGGGGAAGGTAGGTAGGTGGGGGAGGGGGGTGGATCAGAATAATGTGAGAGCTGGGAGGTGATAGGTGGAAGAGGCAAAAGGCTGAAGAAGGTGGAATCTGATAGGAGAGGACAGTGGACCATGGAATAAAGGGAAGGAAATGGGGAATCAGAGGAGGAAGGTGTGGGGGATGGGTATGTTGTGGGGGGAGGGGAAAGAGAAGGGGTAATGGGGCCAGAGGGATAAGGGAAAACAAAGGGGGGGTGGGGGAGGGGGACAGAGGGGAGTAGTTACCAGAAGTTAGAGAAATCCATGTTGGTGCCATCAGATTGGAGACCACCAAGACTGAATATGAGGTTTTGTTCCTCTAATCTGCATCTAGCCTCAACTTGGCAGTAGAGGAGGCCGTGGACTGACATGTCAGTGTGGAAATGGGAACTGGAATTAATATGGCTGGCCACCAGGAGATCCTGGCTGTTCTGGCAGTCGGAGCGAAGGTGCTCGACAAAGCGATTTCCCCCAATCTGCGTCGGGTCTCACCGATGTAGAGGAGGCCTCACTGGGAGCACTGTATCTGGTAGTGGCATCTTCTGGAACCTGGCAGAAATTGTGGAGGATGACCCACTGAATGTGGGGGCTATAGGGGTGAGGGCTAGGGAAATTCTGTCCTTGCTCTGCCCAGGAGAAGCGGTGAAAGCAGAAGTATGAAAAATAGATAAAATCTATTCAAGGGCTCTGTTGACTTATGTAGAGGAGAAGCTACAGTTCAGGAAGAAAGACAATATCTCAGAGGTGCCTATGTGGAAAATCTAATTATCAGAGCAAATACAATGAGACAGAGGAACATGATACGGTGGTTAGCATTTGGAATGATGACAAACCTTTAGAATGCTATGTGTAAGAGGAAGTTTTTACTGACAGTGCCCCTGAAAACCAGATTGAACACCAGAGAGAGACACAAGAAACTGCTGATGCTGGAATCTGGAGCAACAAACAATCTGGTGGAAGAAATCAGTGGGTCAAGCAGCATCTGTGGGAGGAAAGGAATTGTCAACGTTTTGGGTCGAAACCCTGCATCAGGACTTTTGACCTGAAATGTCGACAATTACTTTCCTCCTGCAGATGCTGCTTGACTCACTGAGTTCTTACAGCAGATTGTTTGTTGCTCTAGATTGAACACCATTTATTTTCCCATTATGCTTTAATCTGGTCATCCTTGACCTTCAAACATCCAGTGAAAAGAGTATTGGTTTATTATTGTCACTTGTACCAAAGTACAGCGAAAAACTTGTCTTGCATACCGTTCGTACAGACCAATTCATCACACAGTGCATTGAGGTAGTATAGGGTAAAAACAGGGAATACAGAGTAAAGTGTCATAGCTACAGGGAAGTGCATTGCAGGTAGACAATAAGGTGCAAGGTCATAACAAGGTAGATTGTGAGGTCAAGAGTCCATCTCATCGGATAAGGGAACTGTTCAATAGTCTGATCACCATGGGATAGAAGCTGTCCTTGAGCCTCGTGGTATGTGCCCTCAGGCTCCTGTATCTTCTCCCTGATGGGAGAGGGGAGAAGAGCGAATGACCCGGGTGGGTGGGGTCTTTGATTATGCTGGCTGCTTCACCAAGGCAGCGAGAGGTATAGACAGATTCCATAGAGGGGAGGATGGTTTTCATGATGTGCTGGGCTGTGTCCACAACTCTCTGCAGTTTCTTGCAGTCCTGGGCAGAGCAGTTGCCGTATCAAGCTGTGATGCATCCAGATAGGATGCTTTCTATGGTGCATCATTAAAAGTTGGTGAGCGTCAAAGGAGACATGCCAAATTTCTTTAGCCTCCTGAGGAAGTAGAGGCGCTGGTGGACTTTCTTGGCTGTGGCGTCTACATAGTTGGACCAGGACAGGCTATTGGTGATGTTCACTCCTCGGAACTTGAAGCCCTCAACCCTCTTGACCTCAGCACCATTGATGTAGACAGGTGCATGTTACACCACCCCCTTTCCTGAAGTCAATGACCAGCTCTTTTGTTTTGCTGACATTGAGGGAAATGTTGTTGCCATGACATCACGTCACTAGGCTCTCTATCTCCTTCCTGTACTCATTGTTATTTGAGATTCGGCCTACTACGGTGGTATCATCTGCAAACTTGTAGATGGAGTTAGAGCAGAATCTGGCCACACAGTCATGAGTATATAGGGAGTAGAGCAGAGGGCTGAGGACGCAGCCTTGTGGGGCACCAGTGTTGAGAATAATTGTGCCTGAGGTGTTGCTGCCTATCCTCCCTGATTGTGGTCTGTTGGTCAGAAAGTCAAGGACCCAGATGCAGAGGGAGGTGTTGAGTCCCAGGTCTCAGAGTTTGGTGATGAGTTTGCTTGGAATTATAGTATTGAAGGCGGATCTGTAGTCAATAAACAATAGTCTAATGTATGTATCTTTACTGCCCAGATGCTCCAGAGATGAGTGTAGGGCCAGGGAGATGGCGTCTACTGTAGACCTGTTTGGTGCTAGGCAAATTGCAATGGATGGAGGTTGTCTGGGAGGCTGGAGTTAATCTCAACTCTCTCTTCATTACGTTAACCTAGGAGTATGGATTTTCTGTTCTGAAGAAAGACTGGAAGAGTCCTTAGAAGGACAGGCAATGCAAGTATCCCAGTATGTAAAGCTTGTCAAATAAATAACAGCAGAGTTAATATCGGATATTAATTAGAAATGATTTTCGTTATCTAATGGCCATAGGTGTTGGATAGAGAGTTCCTAAAGAGGTGGATCCCAGCGATGTTTTCGGATTCTCTGATTGGTTCTCGGGAAATGTGCTGGTGATAATTTCCTTCTCAAACACTTCAAAAGAATCACCTTGTCCTTTGGGGGTTTATTCGCATTCAAAGACCTGTCATCCCAGCTACTATTTGAGCTCCATGTAAAGAAATGCAATGGAGTTTGTAAATTCGTTGAGAATATGCTTAATATTAACAACACTGTATCAGGTAAATACTTTACCGATCGTTATTTTTTAAAAACGAGTTAACGTTTAGTGAATGTCTGTTGTGATTGCTGAAGGATACAATAATTTAAAGACACATTGTTTTCCTCTTTCCTGCAGGTGTCGTATTGCCATTCCGGTGAGTTATAATATCTAAAACAACTTCATAGAATGGAAAAGTAAAACTGGAGCGCCTGCATCGGTTTAATACCCTTTAGCCAACCCATTAGTTGTCTGCACTGGGATTTAGGGTCACGTTTAGGGTTATTTCTGGCAGCTGCCTTTGTTTTAATTACAGTAAATGCGAATCCCTTTGTATTGAGCATAAAAAGCGCCGCACCAGTGCGTCTTGTTTTAACAATCTTCGGGTTTTGCAAATGTTTAGATACATCTTGCCGTGACGGTCACATCACACAATTCTTCCTACTGCGTTCAATAGTCCTTTGCTTGCTGTAACCATACTTGGAACTCCTTAGTATTACTTTAAGAAGTCATGTTTAGAATTTAACTCGGAAATACATACAAACACTTTAATAATCTTATTAAGTTTCCGGTAAAATTTGCTGGACAAATTCTGTTACCTGCTTTAAATAAACTGACAGAGGCGACACTAGGTTATCCCAATATCACCAGCAGAAGGCCAATTGGGCAAGTGCCCTATAAACTGAAATAAAAAGGAACAGAAAATGCGGGGGATATTCAGCTCGCCATCTCAGAGCTAACATCTCAGGTGAAGGATCCATCAAGCCAAGGAAGCCTCACTAACATATTTAAACATTAATCTAAAAATAGTTATTTTCTTTACTAATTCGTGGTTAAACTTACATTTTGCTTTTGTTCAAGAACATACCAGTCGGCAGTTAGGATGGTATACGAGATATCATACGCATTCCTAAATATCCATTGATTAAACTGTTAAATCAATAACGGTTTAACTCTTAAACAACCTTGCACATGGGTGTTTACCCTGTGGTTCAAAGTTAACATTTTTATAAATGTTAAATATTTTTATCATAATTTCAATTTCGGTCACTAATTTATTTTAATTTCGTCTAATATACTAACACCGGGCAACGCCGTTTTGTTCCATTGGTAATTTGAGCAGCGTGGTTACAGTTCAGAGCCTGTTTTTTTAAAAAAAACTATTTTTGTTTGCAGCCTGGGTACCAAGAATATTTCGGACCCTCTCTTCCCCCTCCCCACAACCTACAACTATCCATTAAAGTACAAGCAATTAGGGAAATGGATGGAAAAAAATTCAGGCCCACAAAATGTTTACACGGTGCATTAATAATTAAGCAAATCATATTGCAATATACCGTGCCGAAGTTAAGACTATCCAGCAACATTTGCAGCTATTCTGTCTGGAATATTTGCATTCTGAATAATACAGCCCTAGCTTACCTCCTTTCTTAAAAAAAGAACTCACATACGTTAATTAATTTTTAATTTTGTTCAGTGATTTGTAAATTATGTTAAAAACACACTGACCGGAAGATTATTGTCCAACAATATGCAACAATGCTTCGAGATATAGCGTCAGTTAAAAGCCTACCAAATCCGACTCTCACTCCCCGTGTAATAAGTTACAAATATATGAACTAAACATTTGAAATAAACTGGGGTAAATATTGTAGTAAGTTTTTAAACTTTTATTGCCACCTACTGTTGAACTTAAATGCACGTCAGTTTTCAGGAAGCTCGTGTGAGCTGTTGGTGATTAACGGTGAAGGCTTCTTGAAATATCGCCGTCGCTTAGCCCAAATCTATTGAAAGTAAACGAACTATGTGTTTAATAGCAGAGGGTTTCACTGATGTAAATTCTGGGGTGAAAAGTTCTCCACGCCGAATCGCCTATTGATAACTTCAGTTAATTTCGCCGGTTTTTAAACGGGAAATGGCGTAAATAAAATCTCAATTACTACACTCAACCAAATTGACAAAAATAAAGGTCTCTCTTTATATTGGGACATGGAAAGAAAGGAGAGGGGAAACCCGCCGTTCCTGAATTCTAGAATAGAGGAACATTAAGGTATCCACTGCTATCCGAGTCGTGAAATTAAAATAAGTTTAAAGAAAAGTTCTTTTTAATGTAAACTGCTCTTAGGTCGGGTGCCCAGTTGAAAGTGTCCCCAAATAATTCAATCAAATGTCCCAGACCTAAAGCTTTTGCTTGACAATTATTTACTTTCGGGGTGGCGGTGGAGGTGAAGGAGGATGTTTTGATGTTCTGAGCACAGCAATATTTCAACACTTCTTTTCAACTCCCTGCAAAGAAAGCATCCGAAACTGGAGCTAGTCATTGTTTTGTGTGTTAATGTGTTTATTTCAGATTTCCAGGTTTTTGCAGCTGCATCACCGATCACACACTTAATATATTTCTACTCCTGAGTTTAGGAGGGTGGCTGTGTATTGGGAGGCTTCATACCATTTAAAGGAGGTGGCGCCGCCATGCACGATCTCCTAACTATTTTTATTTACGAACTATCTCAGAACCTCTCTTGATCGACTGAGGCGATGTTTCAGATCGCACTCAAAGGGCACGATGGACGAGAAAGCCAAAGGCCTTTTCCTGTCCAACATTTACAATGTCTTTTTTTCAAATCCTGAATTATGGAATCTCAAGTCAGGTTTCGAGCAAACAGTCAAAACCATAGAGGGAAATTTCATTCGAAATGAAAATATAAAGGCGACAAAGTTTCAGGGCAACTTCATACTCCTGTATAAAACGTTTCATAGGAGACTCAGACTCTGGGTTCTTGAAATTAGGTGCCAAGCCTGAAGGAGTGGGTTAGTATGAGGATACTGGATGCGCATTTGCTGTGGACACTTCCAGTCCTGTGGAGCTGACTAGCATCCAGGATCAATGGGTTTTTATGGGTGGAGAAGTTGGAGGTGGTGGTGGGTTAGGAGACCAATATGGACCCATCCTTCCATCTTCTAGAACAACAAGAGTTCTGGATGGCTGATTTGATAAAGCTCTGGCTGATAATGTTGAGCTAATCATCTGCTTCAGGACACAATTGTTGCAACCGTGTTAGAAATAGGAGGATCAAGTGAAACTTCTCCAAAGATATCCGAACTACCAGGATGTGACTGTAAAATTTATGTTTGACATAATATTTGGACAGCAACTGGACATCAAATAAAGGATGAACATAGAGCACCACATGTACAGTGATCACCAGCAATCCATATATCCTGAGGAAGAAGCCCAATTCTAGGAGGAGGATTTAAGTATCTGCATCAAAGTCATTAAACCAACCTCTTGAAAAATATCCCAACCAAGCAGGCTACAAGATGTCTATTTTTGCGAAGGTTGTTCTGATTTCATGTCAGCAAACCATTGTGAATTTCTCA
The DNA here is from genome assembly GCF_009764475.1 of Pristis pectinata. Taxonomy (NCBI): domain Eukaryota; kingdom Metazoa; phylum Chordata; class Chondrichthyes; order Rhinopristiformes; family Pristidae; genus Pristis; species Pristis pectinata. The sequence goes on along the minus strand of NC_067407.1, from coordinate 49,095,523 downwards.
AAAAAAACTATTGTACAACTGAGAGCATTGGAGATTTAGGGACTTTGATGGAAATGGAGACATTTTTGCTTTTAATTATGGAAACAAAAGAACCAAGCTGATGACAAAAATCCTCAATGGTAGAGTGAGGAAATCTTGATTATATGATTTGATAAAGATATATTCTTATATATCCAAGGAATGTGTACTTCATCTGAAAGAGATATGAACACCATACAAAGTGCAGTTGATCTTGGCTTGTCTTTTTTTTAAGGCATTGATTCAATCTCCTTAAAGCAAAATACAAGCAAAATACTGGAGATGTTGGAAATCCATAATACCTACAGAAAAATGCTGGAAATGGCCAGTCGGCCAGGTAGTACTTGTGGAGAGAAACAGAAATGAAGTTCAGTTTCTGATGAAAGATGAGAAATGGGAATTCTTTCTCATCCATACATGCCGCCAGACCTTCTGAGCATCTGTGGCACAAAGTATAATTTTTGTAAATATGTTTATTGTAAGAGTTGACATACTGAACGCACAAAGTGATTATCTGCCTTGGTGACCCTGGGCTCTGTTCGCTTGGAAGAAGATGGTGTTGTCTCTCTGCAGTCAGTAGCTGAGGGAGCGGTATCACTCGGCTGATTATTTATGAATACAAAAATCTAAATTCCTTGGCAAGGAGATCACACTGGTTCCCCAAGTGCAAAACAACAAAAAGAATTAAGTATTATGAAGGAGTTTAAAATCGTAAATTTGATGCCAATCAGAATTATTCCTGCTAGGAAATCAGTTTAGACACTGATGTTACTTCATTAGGTCAATGCCAGAAGCTTTATAATTCAACAAGGCAAGACCCATCATTATGGGGGAATGGAATGAAGATTTTTTTTTTGGTACCCAGTGTCAGTATTGAACAGTCCCAGCTGAAATAAATTTCAGTTCAGGTTCAGGATAAAACTGTAACTCTGTTACGATACTGGTATTTAACCTTTAGTCTCTGGAGCTGACACTTCATTACACCAGTGGGAACTCCTCCACACTACCATATCTTTTTAAACTTTCAGTAAACTATATAGTTTTTTTTTTACTATGGTTGCATGTACACAAGGTAACGAGTTGAGCCTGACCATAGATAAAAGGGGGAGCACAGGTATAGGTATGATTACGGGTGAAGTAGTATATGTTTGATCAACGTTGATGGTGTTTTCTTTTCAATAAGTCATAAGTACTCAAAGCAGTTACAGCCAATGCATAACAATAATCTTCTTGTGGGGGCCTAGAGACTTAACTATATTAAAAAAATTGTATAATCTCAGGATATATTCCCAGTGATTAAGAGACAGATGGCTAAATTTTATAAAGTAACCAAAAGCACAATAGAGAAAGGCTTCTAACAATTAAAATTGACTTCTAGTGAAGCAATGAAATGTCAGAAAATTGAACACCATGCTAAGAAGCATACAGATGAATGATCCATGGAGAGACTTGTGTTAGTTTTATTTTAGAAGTGAGTAAGAAAGGATAATGATAAAAGAACAGTGAATTATTTAAAAGTAAAGGGAATTGAACTAACTAAAGTTAGATAGTTAAAAATATTCTCATTTTCACTGATACATCTGAGTTTGGTATTGGTTTATTATTGCCACTTGTACCGAGGTACAGTGAAAAACTTGTCTTGCATACCGTTCATACAGATCAATTCATTACACAGTCCATGGAGGTAGTACAGGGTAAAAACAATAAAAGAATACAGAGTGAGGTGTCACAGCTACAGGGAAGTGCATTGCAGGTAGACAAGGTGCAAGGTCAAACAAAGTAGATTGTGAGGTCAAGAGTCCATCTCATCATATAAGGGACCGTTCAATAGTCTTATCACCATGGGATAGAAGCTGTTCTTGAGCCTGGTGGTATGTGCCCTCAGGCTCCTGTATCTTCAGCCTGATGGGAGAGGAAAGAAGAGAGAATGACCTGGGTGGGTGGGGTCTTTGATTTTGCTGGCTGCTTCACCAAAGTAGCGAGAGGAACAGACAGAGTCCAAGGAGGGGAGGCTGGTTTCTGTGACGTGCTGGGCTGTGTCCACAACTCTCTGCAGTTTCTTGTGGTCCTGGGCAGAGCAGTTGCCACACCAAGCCGTGATGCATCCAGATAGGATGCCTTCTATGGTGCATTGATAAAAGTTGGTGACTGTCAAAGGGGACAAGCCAAATTTCTTTAGCCTCCTGAGGAAATAGAGGGGCTGGTGGGTTTACATTAAGGTGCTATCCCTTTTGTGGTTGCTTGGCAGCATAATGCATTTAACCCAACTAAATCGATTGGGTTCACTATTTATCATCTGTATGATATGTAACCAATTGTGTAAGCTGTGCCATGAAAAGGCATAATTTTTTTTTAAACTGTGTTCACAGGATTTGCCATCACAGAAATATCATCAGTGGATTCATCCAAGTTAAAAGTATCATGGACACCATATCCTAGTGCTAATACTTATGTTCTTGACCTAAGGATTGCAAATAATACCAGAAATCTACCATTTATCATTGTGACACCTTCATTTATCACCACAAAAACATTTCAAAGGTTACGAGCAGGAGTACTCTATAACGTGACAGTCAAAGCGTTTAGGTACTTTACCATACTTGCTTCCACATGGCGAACAGGAAGAACAGGTAAGACAATAACACATCATTAATGCAGAGCAGGGTTGGATTTCCTTCCTCCTCCTTTTAGTTTGTCAATCTGCCTCTCGAGCAGAAGGCTGAGTGTTTGAGTCCCACACCAAGCACGTATTTCTGACTAGTACTGCATTGCATTGTTACGGAGGGTGTGGCAGTTTTGTACACGCCAGCATTAGATTGGATGTATGCTTCTCATTCACAGATGCTGCCAGACTGCCTGTGTACTTCCAAGATTTTCTGCTTGGTATTTAAGTGGAATGGAATAAATATCATTGGTTCTTTGGTGGCACAAAACTATGAATCTGGTTCAGATGGATTTCATAGGTCACATCAAAGAAGGGCAGTGTGTCCTCCTCCCTTACAAACACTCTTCCCTCCACTACCATCATCAAGAGAACAGATTAACAAATAACATTTCTCATTGCTGTTTGTGACCATGTTTGCCTGTATGAGAACAGTGCTGGTATTCTAAAATTAATTTACTTTGTAAAGTGATTTGGAATGTGTTGACAATATGCATTAAGAGATGGGTGAGGGAATTCCACCTTCGGTATTCCCAAAAGTTGTTCAGAGTTCTTGAGTCTTGTCTCGTGTGGTGAGACTTGGTAATTATGAGCTGGTATTGTAGTAGTAATCATCAAAAATAGCATTAGAGGCTTTGCCTGCAACTTTAATGCAACTTGTTTGTTGGATACCTTAAGTCAATGGAATAATATTGGGTTGGATATAGAAATGGTATTTCATCTAATCACATAGAGATTCCCACTCAATACATTCAGTTGAATAATCCATTATCTTTCTATTTTGTAGTCCAACTATCCCCTTGTTATGTGGAGTGTGGACACAGGCAAGTCCCAAATTGCAGCCAAACTGCTGGGATGCTCCCTCCAGTTTAGTCTTCTTTTGCCTTTGGAAATGTGGCTATCCAGCTTTTGGCTTTTTTCCCAAAGCTTTGTAGCAGTTTATCAAAAAGGGTTTTGTATCTTTGCAATTTATGTGTGCCAACTCTGAGCAGCAATGTGTTTCAGTGTAATTGTCTGCATAAATTACTGAAAATAATATGCTCAAAAGGATATCATCATCCTTACAGTACAATGGTTGTTATTATCACAGACAATAAGATGCTGATAATGTATCAGCACCTTAATGTAAAAAAGCAGGGAAGGGTTGGGCAGGGAGTAATTTAGACATTTAAAGAGAAATGGCAAGGTAAAGAGCAGTGTAAGAATTTGGGTAAATAAGCAAAGTGTATCGAATCTCACCCTGTCCCACCGTCAATCTTCCTCTGCCTCCAGTTTGAGCCACCAAAGGCATTTTATCACATTAGCTGTCTGTTATCACAGTGTCATTTGTGGGAGTTTGCTGTGCACAGATTGGATGATGTGTTTCCTACGTTGACTGTGCTTTAAGTACTTCTTTGGCTCTAAAGTTCTTTGGGAAATCTGAAGATCTTGAAAGGCAAAATATAACTGCAAGTCTTTCTTCAGTTCGCGAGTAATGCAGTTAAGTATGAAATTTGTCTTAATGCTGAGATCAATAGACGTTTGGTCATTAAGGTAGTTGAGGTACATGGGAATTTAGTAAGGAAGTACAACTGAGGTCAGGGATTAACCATGATCTGACTGAATGTGGCCTAGGCTCAAGGGGCTGAGTGGCCTAATCTGATTCATATCCCTATGTTCTTGAGCAGTATACATTGGAATACAGTAATTCTTGATGTATAAGCATTTGGTTTATGAATTTTTACTATAACATAGTGAATCTTTGGGTGCATGCCTTTAAATTTATGGAGCTATTTTTCACTATAACGAATAGTGGACCACTCAGTACACGTAGGACACACTATATCAAAATACCATTATGTATTTCACCCAGCCTTTTCAAGTTAGGAATTTTTGTTTCCTGAAAATGTTTCACTAAACACATCCCTTTCACAAATGGAGGAGTGGCTGCAATTGGGTATGAATTGTAATTTAGTATTGTTTAAGGACAAGATATTGCAGCAATACAGGGTCTTGACAGATTCATGTAAGAAAATGTCCACTTACCTGCACTGCTTCCAACTCTTGACCAAATGCTCAATTTCAAGCAGATTTCAGTGCTAGGAGGGGAAAAAAAATCAGGTTAACTTACTCATAGAACATAGAACAGTACAGCACAAGAACAAGCCCTTTGGCCTATGATGTTGTGCCAAACCAATTAAACTAGTAATTAAATGCCTAACTAAAGTATTCCCTTCTGCCTACACAATGTCCATATCTCTCCATTCTCTGCATATTCATGTGCCCATCTAAGAACCTCTTAAATGCCTCTGTCATATTTGCCTCCACTACCACCGCTGGCAGTGCATTCCAGGCACTCACCACTCTCTGTGAACACAAAAAAAAACTCCAAACAAGGAACCAGATGTAACAGTGAAGGTCCAATGTTCGCTGTCTGGTGCCCTCTCAGTTGGGCACATGCATAGTGTGGAGGGGAAAAAATACATTGAGAGATAACATATGGTAATAACTCAAAGGGTATGTAAAATTATTTAGTTAAACTTATCAGTCTTTGAGAAATATTGTGCATATCTTAACTTTCTAGCAGTTTAAGCATTTTAATTATTTATCTTTTCAGAAGCACACTTGATTGATAATTGTTCCATTTTGTTTACTTAATAATGAAGTGCCGAAGAGACCACAATTGCTCAACTTAAAATCTAATTCAAGTTCAACAATCATTGCAAAGTGGACCAAAGTATTAGGAGCAGATCGATATCTTCTGAATGTGAAATCCAACACTAGTGACTATAATTTGACGTTTTACAAAAACAATGGAATTGTCACAGGTTTGGATCCCTCCACTGTCTACAGAATTACTGTTTTTTCAGCAAATTCGGCTGGTATTGGAGGTGCCAGCAAAGCAAAGAGCATTGTTACCTGTAAGTAGGCTTTCTTGTCAAATCTCCATTCATAGAATCTAACTTAAAGTAAATGTTGCAATCGGGATGTTTATGTTAATTTGGTCTCTAATTGAAATAGTTTTATAACACTACTTTTGAAAGTTGATGGATAATAGGGTATTTAGTCCTCACCATGAATGTGTCAAAATGCAAGCCCTAGGAATTCTGTGCAGTTTTGGCTGAGAGTTAGCAGCAACTAGAGGAACCTTGTCCCTCATGCTCTATCCCCACCACTCCCCTATTGTAATATCAAGTTAAACCATGGGAAATTCTACCAATTCTTATGAACTACCACTTGCAGCCTTCGTTCTTCCTCAAGATGATGGATCAAATTGTCAATTGATTCTACTGAGATTATTTGCCATTCTGACACTGGCAAATCAGAAAGGGCAACTTCAAAGCAATTTGCCAAGTAATAAAAGATGGGTATACTTTCCCCTTTTAAAGTGACAAGGTAGCAGTCCAATAGCCAGCTGACTCTACAGTGTGGATATCTCCTTGTATTTACATGACACTGTCTCAAGTTTTAAGACCAGGTGAAAGTGAGAACAAATTGTCAGGGCCTTGAACTTGAAGAGATAGAGAAAGACTTCTGGAATTTCACTCATTTCCACAGCAGCCCGACAATTTTCATGCTTTTTTCAGTCCCAAAACATTTAGTTAAATGGTGCAAAAAAAGACTAATTTTGGGATGTTGCCAAGTTAGTGGAACAATGATAGCATTCTGCAACTTACCCTATCAATTCCCCCCTTCCCATGGTAAGGAACTTATGGCATTACTTTGGTGTTGGAAATGGGGGAAACGTAAGCAAATATCCCACTATTTTCTTTTACCTCCTTGCCTCTTCTTTCTCTATTCCCAACTTTGCCTTCCTCTCTGCTTGCTTCTGCTCTTTCCTTGACTTCGGTCGTAGGCTCTGCCTCTCTTCTGCATTCTGATCCTCGTCTTCTGACCTAGTTTCCTCCTGTCCTCTTAATTAGTTTCATAAATAAAAATTGATATAGGCACTGATGTTCCCCTCTTAACATTTCTGCTATTCACAACTGTTGAACGGAGGCAGTGAGAGACTGATGAGGGGAAGAGTGAATCTCTGGGGAAAAAAACAATAGAAAAAGAAAGCAGAGGGAAAGAAAACAGACGATCAAGATAGGGCGGAGGGGGAAAAAAACTGGGAGAACTTTCTATTAGAATGAACCCTTCTGCAAAAGTTTTAATTTCCTGGTGTCTGAAGATGGGGCTGCTTATGATTACAAATTTTACTTTGTTGCAAGCTTGCTGCCTAATTTAGTTCAAGAGGAGTTCCCAAACAAGTGATGCTGTAGTTATATATGGTGGCCACGAGATGGTGATGTAGTCCCGCTCGATCCTGTATCACTGCAGCTGCTAACTCGCTGAGCAAAGCAACAGGAGCCTGGCTGATGCTATACGAATATCAGACCGGAGCATCCGACTTACTGCTGGAAATGCCTGCCCTTACTGTCCTTTAATGTTAGAAGGTGGGCGGATTGGCTGAGATGGGGCTGTGATGCACTGTCGTACAGCTATCAGAGCTGCTACCTCACAGTTCCAGAGACCCGGGCTCAATCCCTGGTTTCCTCCCACATTCTACAGGCTGGCCGCCGTAAATTACCCCGTGTGTAGGCGATGGTAGAATCTGGGAGAGTTGATGGGAACGTGGAGAGTGGTACAGGCACTGGGTGTGTTTCCGTGCCTGTTTCCGTGCTGTATGTCTCCATTAACTGCAGTCTTTCTTTGATAATTTCCGAAGTCAATCAACGAAAGCTCCGAGGCTGACCATGACTGATAAGTCACTAACCATCCGTTTCTTTCTATAAACAACTTGTCAAGTGTTGTGCTAGACAATTAATAGATACACTGCATCTATTCTAACTCTACACCCGTGCATTTCACCGCAGTTTAGCACTGCTAGGACCGGTCGCATAAAAAGAAGTCTTCATTAAGGAAACAAACATAATTTGATGGATGCAGAACCACGGAAGCAGTAAAGAGGTCTAATGATTGTATCCGATCCTTTTACCGTTTTAAAACACCCTCTAGGTGTGAATAATGGCAAAGTAATTGAGCCTGCTTTCATAACCCAAAGCTATAAAATGTGTCATTTTCACGTCTGCAGTCTCCGCAGAACCAATATAACAGTGGACAAAAAAACCTGCACAATACCACGTGCGGAGATACCTATACACTCTGTGGGCTGAATACACGTTGCGTTTAGGGCTCTACCAGTATAATCTATAATAGTGGGTCAATAGCCTACCTGCTTTTCTATATTCAATCTACGGATTAGTACATATACTTCATATTGCCTGTACGTCTTTTAAGCAACGATCTAAATCAAACTGTGACCTATTGATTTTGTATAAGCTAAAGGCCAAAGGTAACGCACTTGGATTTAAGAACGGCTCCTCTGTATCACTAATGAGAGTCCAGTACAGGACTCCGCAGAATCCATCCTTCGGTGGAAACCGTGCTTCGATCCTTTGAATATCCAAAGTTTACCTTGCTGCTACTAATAGTGTCCTCTACCCTCCATCTAGCCATCCCTCCCCAGTACGAAATTCATTCCCCACTGTGATAAGTATTTCCCGCGACAAATGCCCCTGTAATCTGTTCGAGTCAAATCGGTTGCTGTTGATGTAACAGTCATAGTCACGCAGCCCGGAAATAGGCTATTCGGCCCACCGAATCCATACCGCCCATTTACACATCCTATTTTATTCTCCCCCCCCCCTCCCCATTCCCATCAAGTCTCCCTCCCCCAGATTCTCCCACTCACCCACATACTGGGGGCAGTATGCAGTGGCCAATTAACCCACACCTCCGCACGTTTATGGAGAGCAAAGGGACAAAAAAGAAACAATGGCTTCATCAAACAGTAAAATGAACAGATAAGGATGATTTAATAATTTGTTCGCATGTAGTCATGCAGTGAAAGGACGGCCAATATTTTGAAGGCGGCCAACATTAACTATGCGGACTAAATCCCACTCACACCTGGTGCAGGGGCAGGTCTGGGAGGCGGCGGGAATTGTAGCTGTAACGCGGATACTATTGCAGCGGTCACGTGGTCTCCTCCCCACCGCCCCCTGCCGGTGATCGGCGAGCGTGCGGACCCAGCAAGCGCGTCCCGCCGGGCGGCGGGCACCGTGACCGCAGCTGGCGGGCAGACCTTCCAACCCGCGTTGTGTCCTTCTCAGTCATTCACATTGCCAGTTTCTATTTTTAAAACTGTTATTGTTTGTGGTTGATGCTATTAACGATTTGTTTCGCAGTCATTAAAATATTTTTAAAGTGCAGCTACATGATAGAATCTGAGTTGGCCACTGCAGTACTGAGGGAGTGCTGCACAGTCAGAGATGTTTGGATGAAGCATGAAATGGAAGCCCACTTCAGGTGGTTCCTAGTCCTTGCTTTAAAAAAGAGAAGGGAGGTTAGAGCGTCCTAGGCTTGTACAGCAAGAAACAGGCCCTTCGGACCACGTCCCTGACGACCTTTTTGCTCATCGACACTAATTAGGTCTGTATCCTTCCATGCCTTGTCTGAGTGACTTGTTTCTGACTCTGCCACTTCTTCTGGCAGCAAGTTCCAGATATCAACCATTTTCTCTATAAACAAAAATCTTCCCCTCAAATCCCTTTTTAAAACTCCTTCCTCTCACCTTAAACCCATGCCCTCTTGTTTTTGAAGTCCTTACATAAAAAAAAGGTCCTATCTATACGTCTCATAATTTTATATACCTTCCATCAGGTCACCTATCACCTCCTTCGTTTCTGGGAAAACAAACCCAGCCTTTTGAATACCTCCCCATGACTAATGTCCTCCAAACCTGGTAACATCCTGGTGAATCTCCTTTGCATTCTCTCCACTGCAACAACATCCTTCCTATTATGTGGTGACCAGAACTGCACACAACACTCTAAGTGCAGTCTAACCAATCTATGAAGGCAAGCATGCCATATGCCTTCTTCATCACCCTATGCACCTGTGTTCCCCCTTTCATGAAACTATGATTTGAATCCCCAGGAACCTCCGTTTGTCAACATTCCTTAGCACCCTACCATTTGCTGTACATGTACTACCCAAAATGGCTTCCCAAAATGCATCACCTTGCCCTTATCAGGATTAAATTCCATCTGCCATTACTCCCCCCAACATCTAGTCTACGTCGAGCCGTTGGCTCAGACAACATTCCTCACTATCCAGGACACCAACTTTTGTGTCATCCGCAAACTTACTAATCATATCTCCTATATTCACATCCAAGTCGTTAATATATATCACATACAAGATCCCAGCTCCAATCCCTGGAGTATTACCACAGGTCACAGATTTCTAATCTGAAAGCATCTTTCCACCACCCTGCTTTCTATCACCCAGCCAATTTTGGATCCATCTAGCCAACTCGCCTTAGATCCCATGTGACTTAATGCTCTGGACCAGCCTACCATGCAGCATACCATGCAGCACCTTGTCAGATGCCTTATTAAAGTCGGTATAGACAACATCCTCTGCCTTGTCTTCATCAATCTTCCTAGTTACCTCCTCAAAAAAAACTCAAAATCAAATTAATGAGGCAAGAGCTATGCTGGCCATCTGATCAGCCTCCGCCTTTCTAAATGCATATAAATCCCATCCTTTAGGATTTTGTCCAGTAACTTCCCTAACACTGACATAAGGCTCAGCAGCTTGCAGTTACCTGGCTTATTCCTGCTGCCCATCTTAAATAAAGGATCAGCATTAGCTATCCTCCAGTCTTCTGTCACATCACCTGTGGCCTACAAAGAGGCAAAAATCTCCACCAGGGCCCTAGCTATCTTCTCCTTTGCTTCCCACAGCAATCTGGGATAGATTTAATCTGGTATTGAGGATTTATCAACCCTGTAAGATGGCTTTCAATGACATCTTACACCTCCTCCTTAATAATAGAGAAGCAAAGGACTGCAGATGCTGGAAGCTGGATGAAAACATTATGATGCTGGAGGAACTCAGCAGGCCAGGCAGCATCCGTGGAGAAAAGCAGGTGGTCAACGTTTTGGGTCAGGACCCTTCTTGAGGACTGAAGATAGGAAAAGGGGAAGCTCAATATATAGGAGGGAAAAGCAGAGCAGTGATAGGTGAACAAAAGAGGGGAGGCAGGGTGGGTGCAAGGTGGTGATAGGTAGACGCAGGTGAGAGATAGTGATAGGCAGGTGCGGGGGAGGAGGGGAGAGCAGATCCACCAAGGTAAGGAGAGAAAAAATGGGGGTAGAAAAAAAGGCAGATAGGCTAGGAAAGGGATGAAAAGAAGAAGCATGGTTGGGGAAGGGGGGGTGGGGATTACTTAAGTGGGAGAAATCAATGTTCATGCCGTTAGGCTGCAAGGTTCCTGCTAAGTTCCTCCAGCATCATAGTGTTTTTCATCCTTCTTAATGACCCGCTCCAGATTATCTGCCTACCCCTCGTTGTAGTCACCAAGGAGAAGGACATCTTCCTTTCCAAGGACATTTCATGGCCTCTGTGCGCTCCTAATTTCTTTCTTAAGTCCTCTCCTACACAGTCTATGTTCCTTAAGAGACTCCCTCAATTCCATTTGCCCCTGTACTTGCAATATGCTTCCATTTTTTCCTGATCAAACCTTCAATATCCTTTGTCATCCATCGTTGTCTTTCATTCTTACTGGAACCTGCTGACCCTGAACTCTTACTAACTCTCTTTTAAGAGACCACACTTGTTAGGTGTTGTTTTCCTGAAAGCATCTGCTCGCAATCTGCTTTCACCAGATCCTCTCTTACGCTATCAAAATCAGCCTTCCCCCAACTCAAGGCCTTAACTTGAGGACCAACCTTATCCCTTTCCATAACTACTTTGAAACTTACGGTCACTATTCCCAAAGTGTTCCCCCAATGACACTTCCACCACTTGCCCAGTTTCATTTCCTAAGATAATTGTTGAGTACTGCCCCTAATCTCTAGTAGGAATCTTTATACATCGTCTCAAAAAAACATTCTTGGATGCATCTAACAAATTCCACCCTATCCAAGCCTCTTGCACTAAGGCAGTCCCAGTCAGTAAGGGGAAAGTTAAACCCTTCATTACTATAACCCTATTACTGTTGCACCTTTTTATGATTTGCTTACATACTGTATCTTTTGTTCTAGTTCCCACTGACTATTGGGAGACATGTAGAATAACTCCAGCAAAGTGATTACCCCCTCTTATTCCTAAATTCTACCCATATGGCCTCATTGGATAATCCCTCCGGGATATCTTCTCTATGTACTGCTGTGATGTTCTCCCTCCTCCTCTTTTGCACTCGCCTCTGTTACATTTGAAACTTCTACACCCCAAAACATTAGGCCTCCAGTCCAGTCCTTCCCTCAACCACATTTCTGTGGTTGCAGTAACATCATAATTCCATAATTGTGCCGGTGTTCATCCTCTAAGCTCATCGGACTCACCTGTGAGGCTCCTTGCATTGAAGTAAATGCAGTTGAGCCTGCCAGCCTTGCCATGCTCCCTATCCTGCCTCTGTTCACTTTGCCCACTGGACTTGCTTGATTTATCCTCTACATTTTTCTCCCTATCTGCTGCACTGCCACTTTGCTTTCCACCCCCTTGGTGCTCTGACCAATAGTTATCCTTCAATCAGCTTCATTTAGGCAGGGACATTATACTGTTTGTGTGATCTCACTGTGTGCAGATTATTTGACATACATAACATCATAGTTTCCTACATAACGTCAGTGACCACACTGCAAAAAGAGTGGATTGAGATCTGGGAATGTTGTATAATTGCAAATTTTTCTTTTACCTTTCCTTTGTGATTCATTTTAGTGTTTTCTATGTGAAAACTAAAATATTAAAATGCCTTAACAGTTAACGTATCTTTTTTTCACTTACAGTGGTGCTGCCGCCATCTAACATTAAAATCACTGTTCTTGATAAAACTGCAATCCGGATAAATTGGAATCCAGTTGCTAACGCATTCCAATATGAAGTGACTGTGCATAAGAATTCCGGGAAAAATTCTGACAGTATGACTACAAATGTATTTACTAATTTTATAATACTAAATAATCTTGCACTATGTACCAACTACACCATCATCTTAAAGTCACTGAATGATTTCAACCTTCTTGGAGAAGGCACAACTGTGTATTACACAACTGAATGTAAGTAAAATGTAATAAATGTACTTTCATGTTTATTCTAATGAAACTAACACTAAATAATGCTTAGTAAATAGAGGAATTACTAAATTGATCTTTATTTTTTAATCCATATTGTTCTCCATTTACTTTTGTAGTTAACTTCCCTAGGATACATTTTCCTGCACCATGTCCCCTAGATGAATCTCAGATAATATTAAAGAAACCCAGGGAAGTGGCACTGCTCCTGTGTTGTTCTCTCAGGAATTTTGGTTCTATCCAGATAGTGGAGCAGCTTTCCTGACTTCCATTTTATTTCCTAGTTTGCTGCTGGAACATCCCATGGCATGAACACCCAGAATATAAAATGGCTCTCTTGCTCTCCTCTCTAGGTGCACGATGAAGGTGCCAACTCCCACTTCTCTCCCCATAACGAACTACAAGTGTGATATCTCTTTAGGAGATTAGGAATATTATCAATTCAATGGAACAATTACTCTATAGTTATGTTTTAGGAATAGTAAACCAAAGAGCTGGGCTAATGATTCAGAGATATATGTATCAATTCCATGGCAGTTGTGAAAGTTAAATCAAATTTAAGTAAATAAATTTATTACCAATAATGGTAAACAAAAACCTAATTGGTTCATTAATGCCCTCTCAGGAAGAATAGCTACCTTCCTCACATGATCTGGCCTAGATGTGACTGCAGACCCACGAGAATGTGGTTAGTTCTTAACTATCGATTGAAATGGCCGAGCAAGCTACCAGTTCAAGGGCATTCAGGGATATGTTATAAATGTTGGCTGACCATTGTGCCCACATCCATTAAATAATTAAACAAAATTAGATGATACAATCAGAGTTTTCCCATCTCACTTTGGAACCAATCTGAGCTTGTGCTTTAATATTTAATGGTAAATCACCTCATTAATTGGTACTTCCGAGTGGCATGGTGGGGAGGGGGGGTGGGGGGGGGGATCTGGCTGGCTGTTCCTCAAAGTGAGGGCGTTGTGTGGTGACAACTTAGAGATGTTCAACCCTCACTCAACACTCACATTGCGTGTACTGATGGAGTCAATGTCTTCAGCATATCTATGACTGTCCTTCTCCTTAATAAATCTGACCCTGTCAAATGGCTAACCTCTTGTGTTAACAGGATAGGAAACACAAACTGACTTTGATAATACTGTGGCTATTCAAAATGTGTATTTGAAGTGAGGGAATTACTGTCTTTCCATTGCTAGTTTAATCCTTTATTACTCTCACAGTTAGTCACTTTGCCCATGTAATCAGGAAGGGTTAGGCAATGTCACCTTGCAGGAGGCTGCCTGAAACTGGTGGGTAGAAACAGTTTTCAAGTGGCCATTCTTCACCTGGGTGGGATGGACTGGCTGACTGCTCAACACTGTGGGCAATACAAATTAGTCCAATCCTGACCCAAAACTGCCCATGCATGCACTCTCCTGTAGATCACAAGATGGTGATCAAGAGTGCAGGCTCAAATAACAAGAATTATATCTTTTTGAAATAAAAACAGATAAAGTTGGAAATGTTTAGCAGGTTAGGCAGAATCCCTGGAGAGAGAAACAGAGTTAATGTTTAAGGCTGAGGACTTACTTTTGTAACTTTTGGATAACTGATGGTTTTTGATTTGGTTGGTGACTGTCCCTGCAAATCTAGCAACAAGGGTCAAAGTTCCATGGTCTGACTCTGTCAACATAAATGAAGGGAACGTGGAAGATGCTGGACTTGAAAAGGGAAGATGATCAGGTCTGCATGAAAGAGGAAAGGGGAGTGCAATCAAAGCATTGCTCTTTCTAAGTGCCAGCACCGGCTTGATGGACTAGATGACTACCCTGAGCAGAGTATAAACGTAGGACTTTATTCTCCCTCGTTGTTTGTTTCCATTTTACATGTGTGACCCAGATCATAATTAGGGAGGGATTGACCACTGTGGGAACCATCAGAAATCTGTCAGCATTTACTGTCCTTGTACAGGTACATCTGTCAGGCATCATCAGCTAATTGAGACCACCAAAGTCTCATCCATATAAGACTATTGATTGACACCCCGGTATCTTGGAATTTGGATTTTTAACCCAAAGATTAGATTTATACCAAATGTTTTGCTTTATTTTCTGCCATTGAATTTTCAAATTGGAGAGAAATTAATATAGGGTATATTTTCTCCCAACAGGGATTAATCCAGTGCAAAATGTGAAAGCACTTTACAGCTGCGTTGCGGACTCGGTGGTGTTGTCATGGAATGTCAGCCCTGGTGCCACAAGCTATAGAGCAGTTGCCAGAAGCATTGCTGGTGTGATTCTGTACTGCACCTCCTCAGCAATTACTTGCCAGATTACTGGATTGGACTGCAGCGAAAGCTTCTCTGTAACAGTTATGGCACAGACTGACACGTGTAACTCCAGTGAAAGTTTACCCGTAATATTTGAAACTCGTACGTTTATATTCACAGAGAGAAAACTATGGTGCTGAGTTATTATATTGTGTGCTTGTGAAGGAAATTAATTTTTAATTGACTTTTTGAGATCTGGGTGTTGCTGGCAAGGCCAACATTTATTGCCTATGCTAATTGTCCTTGAGAAAGTGGCGGTGAGCTACTCACCACCATTTGTTATAAGAGATGTTGTAAATTTAGTCAAAAAGAAAAAGGAAGTATATGTAAGGTTTAGGAAGCTGAAATCAGACAGGGCCCTTAAGAAATATAAAGAAAGTGTGAAAGGACATACACAAGGAATTAGGAGGGTCAATGGGTACCATAAAATAGGATGAAGGAAAATCCAAAGGCATTTTATACATATATTAAAAACAGGGAGGTACCTAGGGAGAGAGTAGGACCACTCAAGGATAAAGGAGGGAATTTAAACCTGGAGCCAGAGGAAGTGGGCAAGGTACTAATTGAGTACTTGCATCAGTATTCACCAAGGAGGAGGACATCGAGGAGAGTGAGATCAGTGTGGGTTATGCCAATAACCTAGGGCATGTTAAGATCAAGAAGGAGGTGGTGTTGGGTCTGTTAAAGAACATTGAGATGGATAAGTCTCCAGGGCTTGATGGGATCTGTCCCATGTTATTGAGAGAGAAGATTGCTGGATTGTTGACAAAGATCTTTGTATCCTCTAGCCACAGATGGTAGTTGCTTGGACCACGCTGCCAGGGGTGCTTGTGGAAACTGACATGGTAGTGGCATTTAAGAGGCATGTATGAACATGCAGGGAATGGAGGGATATGGATCGTGTGCAGGCAAATGGGATTAGTTTAATTTGGCATCATGGTCGGCTCAGACATTGTGGACCGAGATGCCTGTTCCTGTGCTGTACAATTCTATGTTCTAAGCCATCAAGGGAAATGAGGATAAAATGTACATTTGGTGCACTGAAAATGACTGAGTTATTTATGAATAATTACTCAAAAGTAGCAGGCCAGTCATAGGCTTTCCAGATATTGAGTGTAAATCCTCACTTGTATTGCTCACCATTGTATTTAATAGATACAGAGGTAATTTGAAGCACTGGATAGAGTCAAAACCCAGACCAAACACTTACACTGACTTTAATTGTACTTAGTTCAGTATATAAGAAGATTTGAAATAGTGGTGACTTAAACGAAATACAGTAGTGATATATTGATAATCAATATTATTTTATGGGTAGTGAGAGGCTTTAACTGAACTTGTTTTTTTATACTTGATAATCTAATAGTCTTCTTTCATTATTTGTAGAGCCCTGCACCCCTCAGAATTTCCGAGTAAATCGTGATTGCCACAGTAACACCATGTGGGCTTCCTGGAAAGCCAGGAGAGGAGCTTTCTTGTACAGGGTAACTGCCCTGGCATCTGATGGGACAACAGATAAATGCAACACCAGAGGAACATCCTGTGTCTTTACATTTTTCAAATGTGGATTGGAGTATAAACTGAAAGTTGAAGCAATATCAAGGGACCGGTGCAAAAGCAACGCAAGTGACCCGATTGCAATACGTACAGGTGCGTTATCCAGTGTAATCCTGAGTAACTCCAGTAAACCTCATGGATTCTTCTTAAGCCCTGTTATTTCATACTTGGTCAGGTTGTCGTACTCAGATGTTAACCAGAATCCAAATTTTCCAATGGAAAATTGATAGTCATTCTTGTTAACCTTATTGCTTTGTAGTTGTTACTGGGCTGCACCTCTGCAGTCTGCAACTTGCACATCTTCTCTTTGGAGAGAAGGAGGATGAGAGGTGACTTGATAGAGGTGTACAAGACGGTAAGAGGCATAGACTGAGTGGACAGTCAGAGACTTTTTGCCAGGGCGACAATGGCTAACACGAGAGGACATAATTTTAAGGTGATCGGAGGAAGATATAAGGGGGATGTCAGGAGTAAGTTTTTTTACACAGAGAGTGGTGGGTGCGTGGAACGCACTGCTGGCAGAGGTTGTGGGGGCAGATACATTAGGGACATTTTGAGAGACTCTTAACTAGACACATGAATGATAGAGAAGTGGGGGGCTATGTGGGAGGGAAGGGTTAGCTAGATTTTAGAGCAGGATAAAATGTCGGCACAACATTGTGGGCCGTAATGTTCTGTGTTCTAAGCGCTTCTATTCAGTTTGTTTTGAAGAGATGTGAAGCAGTGATTTAACTGTCTGTACATTCAATAGATGACAAAAAACATCAGCTTGAGACATGGGAATATTTTAACCAAACTCCTTGTTTGGGAGCTCATGAGATTTGGTGGAACATCAATCTTACTCCGTTGATTGCAGTCGAGTGAAGTATATAAAACTTGTGTTCCACCCTATCTCATTAGTTTCCCAATGGCTGGGATGGGTTATAATTTCTCCCATAATTCAAGGAACATTTCCAATTGATCAATAACTTGAATTATATTCAACTGTATTGATATGTAGTAATTAAACTTAGCAATGGCTTCCTACCCTGCAGTGTTGTAGAGTAGAGAAAAGCTTTTCTCATCTAAGGTAGATGGGCAAATATTGTTTGTGTTGATTCTTTTTAATATCAGTATTGACATTTCTACCTTGATCTGGGCCAAATCTCTCTAGCCCAGTCCCCTGAATCAGAATCACCACTGAAGTCCCCACACACCATCACTTACCTTGTCCAGATATGGAGGGCATGTCTTGCTGGCCTCCACATCCTGGAATCCAGCAATAACAGGGCCCAGTGATGTGCACTGAGGAGACCCCAATGTTCCAACCATAAACACAGTTACCTTGATTCAGTCAGCAGGAAATGCAGCCAGTATCTGCTGGGAACTGAGACACCAGAGATTCTGCAAATGCTGGAATCTGGAGCAACACACACAAAATGCTGGAGGAACTCAGCAGCTCAGGCAGCATCTATGGAGGAAAATAAACAGTCGACATTTCGGGTCGAGACCCTTCATCAGGACTGGAAAGGAAGAGGGCAGAAGCCAGAATAAAAAGGGAGGGGGAGGAGCACAAGCTGGCAGGTGATAGGTGAGTCCAGGTGAGAGGGGGAAGGTAGGTAGGTTGGGGAGGGGGGGATGAAAGGGAATGATGTGAGAAGCTGGCAGGTGATAAGTGGAAGCAGCAAAGGGCTGAAGAAGAAGGAATCCGATAGGAAAGGACTGTAGATCTTGGAATAAAGGGAAGGAGGTGGGCAGGTAGTGAGGGTGGGGAGGGGAAAGAGACGGGGTAAGGGGGCCACAGGAATGAGGGAGAACAAAGGGGGGAGAAAGGGGGGGGTGGAAGGGAAAACAGAGGGGAGGGGTTACTGGAAGTGAGAGAAATTGATGTTGGTGCTGTCAGGTTGGAGACTACCAAGGTGGAATATGAGGTGTTGCTCCTCCAGCCTGCATTGAAGGTTGTTTTCCCTCATTCCTGTGGCCCCCTCACCCCTTCTCTTTCCCCTCCCCTGCCCTCATGACCTGCCCATCACCTCCCTCTCATTCCCCATCTCCTTCTCTTTATTCTGGTCTGCTGTCCTCTCCTATCGGATTCCTTCTTCTTCAGCCCTTTGCTGCTTCCACTTATAACCTCCCAGCTTCTCACAGCATTCCCTTTCATCCCCCCTTCCCCCACCTACCTACCTTCCCCCTTCACCTGGACTCACCTATCACCTGCCAGTTTGTGCTCCTCCCCTTCCCCGCTGTCTCTTTATTCTGGCTTCTGCCCTCTTCCGTTCCAGTCCTGATGAAGGGTCTTGACCCAAAAAGTCGACTGTTTATTTTCCTTCATAGATGGTGCCTGGCCTGCTGAGTTCCTCCAGCATTTTGTATCTGCTGGGAACTTCTGTGATATGCTGATTGGTGGATGATTTCAGGCAGTGAACCATCAGCCCAGAGTACAAGAAATGTTGCTTATTGTCACTGCAGCAAAATTTCAGCCATGGCTAAAATGAGTCACTGTCCATGAAACATTAAGAGCAACTACCATCAGAGATGACAACATTGGATAAATGTTGTTGTGAGATTGTTTCTTGTGACCCATGTATATGAGCGGTTGCTTGGGATTGAAACTGACCTGCTTCCATCCTCTCTAGTTTTCACTAGGGCCTTTCCACCTGCTCTGTAGATACAATATTCTAACTGATGCTAAATAAATGTGTAATTCAGATACATCTTAAACTTCCTGTATGCCAACTTTATGCATCTGTTCATGAAGTTTAAGATAATATATTCATTTTTAAGCTCAGGCTGTAAATGTCAGCAAGGGCATTATGCTCCTAAATGACCTATACAAACCACTGAAAATGTGCTGGAAAGAATTCTTTGTCTACTGCCACAAGTGTCTGGCCACTTGAGTGAGGTAGAGAAGGACAGACTCTGAAACCAAACTCAGTGTGATTAATCGTGCAGGAAAAGAGGGAAAATGGTGAAAAGGAGCAAAGGGAACGAGTGTGACGCGACGAGGTTTGTATTTCTGTTTTGCAGACATTGTTATAGTCTCACCTGCTTCATTTTCTTTGCAGCCCCTTGTATACCAGAAGGTGTGAAAGCCTCCACCAACTGTTGGTCTCACATTTTGACCATTTCATGGGAATTGGCATTGGGGGCCCAATCATACGAGGCAGAAGTAGTGGGAACGAATGGAAGCAAGTACAACTGTAGCTCTTCTACAACCAGCTGTGTCATCTCCGAGCTACAGTGCGGCGTAGGTTTCATTGTATTTGTCATTGCTTATGACAATGAATGCGACAGCGGCAGATCTTACTATGCCATTGGAGAAACAGGTAGAATGGACCAGTGTGTTTACATTTACTTGCATTTTAATTATGAGTTTATTTCAGTTATTGCCTGAGGAAAAACTTTCTCATCTCTGCCTTAAATGGGGGACTTTTTATTGTTAAACAGTGATCCCTAGTTCTGGGTTCTCTGACGAGAGGAAACTTCCTCTCCACATCCACCCTGTCAAGAAGCCTGTCAAGATTTAGGTGACAATTAGCAATAGTAACTGCAGTAATGAACTTAGTTGTAAGTCAAATAATATTTTTATAGTAGCAGTATGAATGAAATATGAATTTTATAAATGTTTGTTGAAAACATTTAACCTACTGAAAGGTATTGTTTGAAACATGGCAAAATCTAAATTATAACTCAAAAACATTTCTGACAACACATCTCCTTACAAATGGGGCAAAGTTTGCTGGTGTATTACAACATACCAGGAGGCCAGGATTCTGTTTATTAATGAGAGATGTGATGATAAATATAACTATTTTTTCATGGTTATTACATTTAGAAAAGATAACTGAATATGGTTATTTTAACAGAGATGATGGTTTTCATTGAATAGATACTGTTATATGCACTGTCTGCATTAGGGCTGGCTGCACTGCAATGAAACAGTCTAGAGAAAAGCTTCAACAAACCACATCATTCTAAATAATTGTCCTCTTCTCCAGCACCCTGCACTCCATCAAATGTTCATACTCAGTTGGACTGTGATACAAATGGAGCAAATGTTATATGGGATAAATATGATGGTGCAATTAACTACATGGTCTCTGCCAGTGGAAGTGATGGGACTCAAATGATGTGTGCATCAGTGCACACAAACTGCTGGCTACCAGACCTGAAGTGTGGCCAAGTATACACTGCAACTGTCATCGCTTCAAATTACATGTGCAACAGTTCTCGAAGCTCTCCTGTTAATTTTGAGACAGGTAATTGCCATATTGTAATGGGTGAACTAAAGATGTAGCAGTGCATCAATCATAACTACTGAGAAACAGTAGAGGTTCTTATGTTGTAAATTGGATTAAACTAGTAACGACTGTGAAATGTAAATACAAAATGTGGCCTGATATATACCTACATTGCCTGTAGTAGTCACACAGAACAAATGCAAACCATGCCAATACTGCAGTGAATTGTCAAGAGGTCATCAAGACAGTTGGGGAGTGGGGTCTTGGGATCTGCCACCTGAAACCTTGTTCTCACTCATGGACCACTCCGACCTGGGATGGCTGTGATAATGAGGTCTTGAGGTTAATTGTACCCATGGGGCCACGAAACGTGAGTGCAGCTGGGGGTATAGCAATGGGAACAAGTGAGGGGTGATGGGCTGGATCAAGCTCAACCTGACCCATCTGCTTTATTTATGTCCTGGTGAAGGGTCTCGACCCAAAACGTTGACTGTTTATTTCCCTCCGTAGATGCTGCCTGACCTGCTGAGTTCCTCCAGCATTCTGTATGTGTTGCTCCAGATTCCAGCATCTGCAAAATTTCTTGTGTCTCCATCTGCTTTATTTGCCTATTTTAATGATTGTAATAGAGAATGAATATTCTGTTAGTTATTACTGATAAATGGCCTTCTGCCCTAATATCTCTGAATGTGGCATGACATCCATTGCAGCATCTTGAGACAATTTACTATGTTAATGGAGTTATGCAAAAGAAAGTTATTGTTTTTGCTGGAAGGCTGATCTTCATTGCCTGTTTTAGTTGGAATTAAAATAAACCTTTCATTCTCTCCTCTCTTTATAGCTCCATGCATCCCACAGAATGTGGATGCTCACCTGGATTGTGCCACGGACACCGCTTCAGTGTCATGGATTTCCAGTCCAGGGGCAGTTTCATACACAGCATCAGTCACAGGGACCACTGAGCTGTCACACAGTTGTAACACACAACAAACTTACTGTGAAATCAGGGATTTACCATGTAACCAAGACTATACTGTGTCTGTGAGAGCACTCAGTGAAAATTGTGAGAGTAACCAAACCACAGTTCGTGTAATGATTTCAGACTTAGGTAAATGTTATTGTTCAATTTGTGTCTCTGAGATCTTATGCTATTATTTACTACTAATTTGCTTTAGGCAACATTGAAATGTATCACAATGAAAAATTTTGTTTTCAATACTTAGGGAAGTAATGATGGTATTTGTAATTACTTCTTGGATTTATTTGCACCATTTTTCTCTTGCATGTTGTAATATATCAGAGTGCAACCCGTGGAATGTCACTGGCAAGTTGAACTGTGGGAGTAATGCCCTTGTGGTGTCCTGGTCTGCCAGTGCCAAGGCAGGATCACATGTTGTTACTGCAGAAGGAAGTGATGGGCATGTTGCTTCACTCAGCACCACAGAAACAAGCTGCCAGTTCACAAACCTGCAATGTGGTCAATTGTACAACATAATCGTACGTGCTGCAAGCAATGAGTGCCGAGACTCCAGTGGCTCACATTTTTGGACTGAAACAGGTACTGACAACGTTTGGTAACTGTTGCCTGAATTAATACAAAGCATACTTTAGCCAGAGGGTGGTGAATTTGTGGAACTCCTTGCCATGTACAGCAGTGGAGGCCAGATCAGTGGGGGCGTTCAGGGAGGAGATAGATAGATATCTAAATAGTCAGGATATCAAGGGAATTGGGATTAGAATAGTTTTTTTTTCTTCCCCCATTCCCCATTTCTCATTTCTATTTCCCTTTCCTTGGAACAGACTCGATGGGCCGAATGGCTTGCTTCTGCTCCCTTGTCTTGTGATCTTGTGATATTTTGTCATACAGATCATCATTGCTCAGGTTATGATCAGAGTAGGTACCAATTGCAGGAACTTTCTCTTTTGCTCATTTCCCAGATGGTTTCTCTGCTAAAGGTTTTTGATTGGATATTGATGTTTGAACCTGTTAAGCTGTAAGTGCAATGTGGCCAGTGAATGTTTTGTGGAAGGGCCAGTGGTAGGAAAATGAACTTAAATACGAGGTACAAACCACTGACTGCTATTCACAATAGGAAAGATGCTTCTTCATTCCAGAGAGCACAAAGGAAATCTAATATCTGGGGCTGACTCATGTAAGGGGAGAGGGGGTGGAAGAGAGAGGCCTGCAAGATGGAGGAGCAAGTTTGAATTTTAAAGGGGGTTACCTGACGAGGGACAGGAGATGGAGTGTGTTGTTGGGTTAGGTTCAACGGAGGTAAGGCCAGTAGGATGATAGAGGGGTCAGGCCAGGGAATCAGATGGGGTTGGCAAATTTGGTCAAGTGGAGTTGGTCAGGTGCTTGGGCCCAAGGAAGTTTATAGATTGGATCAGGCCACCGGGGGTCCGCAGATGGAGTCAAGCCCAGGGGCATCTGCAGGTGGGCTCAGGCCAGGGAGGTCCACTGGAGGATGGAAATCCAGCTGTCAGGAATCAAAGGATAGTTGGTATTCAGGGGTTATGGGGTCTCCAGTAGGCATATTGATAGTCAGGGATGAGAGGTTGGGCAAGGGCAGAAATTTGGCAGAGATGGATCGCCCTATATAATTTCTTACTCCAAGCATTTTCCCTGGAAGATCGATCACAGCTGGCACGGAGCACAGTGGCCACCTGGGTTTGATTCTGACTTTGTGCGGAATTTACATGTCTTCCTTGTGGCCACATGGGCGGTTTCTCCTGGGTGCTCCAGCTACCACCCATATCCTGAAGGTGTTCTGGTAAGTTAATCGTCAGTGTAAATTGCCCCTTTTTTTGTTGGGTGGCAGGAGAATTAGGGCGGTGTTGACACACGTGGGAGTGAGAATGGTTTATAGGAAATAACTGGGGGAATGGAACTAATGGAATGCTCTGGGAGCTGGCATAGACCCAGTGACCAAATGGCCTCCCTCTGTGTTATAAGAAAACATGAGAAATACATTCTCATTTTCTTCTCATTCTAGTGTGATTGTAGCAGTACAAATGTAGTTCCCCATAACAATTAGCCATTGTAATCCATTGATTATAATAGTAACTGTGGTGTTTCAATTCCAGTGAAAAGCAGCCATGTATTTTGATTGCTTGTTTATGAATAAACAAATTAACTGTGAATGTGGAGGGCTGAACTTGTGCTGAAGAAATTCCAGTGTCCATATTTTAATTGACGTTGCTGTTTTCCTTCCATCTTTCCCTCTGAACTTGAAGCACCCTGTGTTCCACAGAAAGTGAATGGCCATTTGGACTGTGCCACAAATATTGCTTCAGTGTCCTGGAGCCCTGGTGCCAGGGTAATGTCATACACCGCAACAGCTGAAGTGAGCAGCGGGCCAAAATACTCGTGTAACACACAACAGGCTAACTGCACGATCCAAGATTTACCATGTGGCCATATCTATTCAATAACCGTGACTGCTTTTAATGAGAGGTGCAGCAGCAACAAAAGTCTAGCTGTTGATCTTGAGAAAGGTACAGCGTTCTAGATGAAAAGTTTTCTTCTCAGATTTATCACATAATACTCTCTTCTTGGACCATTGTAAAATCTCTACCCAATTTGAACTCTATATGCTGCGTAGTATGTTACAAACATTGACAGGGAATTTCAAAAATTAAATAAGTAATTCATGAACTCAAAACACGAGCAACCATATCAAATAAAACTCTCAGGTTGCTACTACTTAATCAGAAATCTCAGTCCCTCTCGCAAACATTTTCAATACTCTGGGCCCTTGCAGTAAAACAAACTGTGTTGTTTTCTGTGATTGAACCTGTGATTTAACTCCATATGTAGCATAAAAGAAAGAAACCATAATAACAACCCAGAACTTGCTGTAATAAGAATGCTGTATAAAACTGACTGTCAGCACATGCACAGATAAACCAGAACTCAATGTTCTCAGAGATGCCCTAATTTGCACCTGTAGCCTGCATTGGTGGAATCAGCAGAAGACTTACTACTAAGGTGTTAAATAAATGTCAGTATTATCACATTAAGAAGCAATGAAAAGCTTAAGCCTTGTTTACTCTGAATTTTTAATAAGGTAACACATATGGCAACACCTCACACTTATCTGAATTAAACTCCATTTGCCATTCCTCAGCCCACTTACACAGTTGATCAAGATTCCTCTGTAAGTCCTGATAACCATCTTCACTGCCTACAACACCACCAATTTTAGTGTCATCTGCAAACTTACTAACCATGCCTTGTATATTCTTATCCAAATCGTTGATACAGATGACAAATTACAATGGGCCTAGCACAGACCCCTGGGGAGCACCATTAGTTATTGACCTCCAGTCCCAAAAACAACCTTCCACCCTCTGCTTCCTACCATCAGGCCAATTCTGCATCCAATTAGCCAGGTCTCCTTGGATCCCATGCGATCTAACTTTCCATAGCAGCATACCATGCGGAACCTTATCAAAGGCCTTATTGTAGTCCATATAGCCTACATCTACTACCCTGCCCTCATCGACCTTCTTGGTTACTCCTCCTCAATTCGTGAGACTTGATCTTCCACGCACAAAGCCGTGCTGATTATCCCTAATCAACCCGTCTTTCCAAGTGCATGTACAGCTTATCCTTCAGAATCCTGAAATAAGCAACGAATTCACACTAGGAAGTCTGTGCTCTCCAGCCCCATGAAACTTTGTGCGCAGCTTTAATCAAGATGACCAGGAGTACCGTTCCATTACCCCTTACCACAAAGTCTGAATCAATGAAATTTCATAGTGTTATTTGTTTCTTAAATAAAATTGATTATTTTTAAGAAGATGCCATAGATTTACATCTGACGTATTTAAAATCATCAAGAGATACTGTTATAACTCTAGAGTCTGTTTTTCTTTCCTACGTTGACAGCACCATGCCCCCCTGTGATCACCTCTGGCTATCCTAACTGTCATTTTAACACTCTCTCGGTATCATGGTCTCGAAGTGAAGGAGCAACAACGTACACTGCGCTGGCAGAAACCAGTGTTGGATACACAGCCTTCTGCAACACACGAGACACCAAGTGTGAATTCACGCAGCTACATTGTGGCCACACATACTCAGTAACTGTGAAAGCAGCAAACAACAACTGCGTTAGCTCACAGTCCTCCAGTCTGCAGCTTCATACAGGTATGTAACTTCTGATTTATGATAACTTTGAGCAGAAGAAGCAGTCAACTTAGAAAATTAATAATGAGAACAAAACCAGAGTTACTTAATGGAAGATCCTTGGTGTGTTTCTTCATTGTTAATTGAAAGAGATGAGCTGATACCAGTGTGTCATTTTTATAGGAATTATAACGCATGCACATATAAGTACATTTCAATACAGTCACGGTATTCATTACATTGAATGTTTTTGCTGGGGAAACAGGATAGCTTCATCAGTTCCTGAAAAGAAGAAATAGCAGTTATTATTTGAAACAGTCACTCCTCTTAGATCCCAGAGAGTAAACACACCAAGAGACAACTGTCATGGGCCTAATAAGATAAGATATCTTTATTAGTACATTGAAACACAGAGTGAAAAGCATCTTTTTGTGCAGAGCGTTCTGGGGGCGGCCCACAAGTGTCGCCACGCTTCTGGCGCCAACATAGCATGCCCACAACTTCCTAACCTGTACGTCTTTGGAATGTGGGAGGAAACCAGAGCACCCAGAGGAAACCCACGCAGACACGGGGAGAACGTACAAACTCCTTACAGACAGCGGCCAGAATTGCACTGAATGCTATCACTAAGTATCAGTGCAAATCACTGGCACTAAGCAAACATACCAAATATCAGTCCATTTCATCATCAATATCTGCCTTCGCCGAGAGGCAGCTCCCAAATATATGAGGGGTGGTCCACGTTTTCCAGCGTCCCACTGTGGATGTATATTGTTGGAGGGCAGTGTGGTGGAGTGGGGGCAGATTGGTAGACAATCTTGGTCTCGCAGATATTGAGTATAAGCGGAAGTGTACAATGTCAGAATTAACATCACTGTGGTAAGTATAAATTGATTTGGTTGCTGGCAGCCCAAAATCTCAGTGCACTAGCAAATTCTTAGGTCCACATTTTAGTAAATTCCTTCTCTCAATTGAGTCACTCAGTTATGCATGAAGCAAATGTACCAGAGCTTCTCCATCGAGAGGGAAGGAGCAACAAGAAAGCATATTCTAATGATAGTTTCAGAAGAACTTATCCGTAGGCATCTTGCCCACATCTTTACTGGGAGACTTTTGGCTAAAAGAATAACTTGATCAGATCATCTTGGAAGCCAATTGGTCTGTATCTTCCTTTTCAGTGGAGTGGGAAATATAGTTCACTCGGATAGCTCAGGTTTCAAACCCTTTCTCAGGCGCACTTTAAATATTGCAGTTATAGAGCAATTGGACACAGGTTTACACGTTTGTTTTTCCATACTTGAAGTTCCTAATGTCAACCATTTCGTGGTCAGGATGACTAGGGAAAGAATCACCTCAGAGTATTGTCTCCCATATCCTAGTAACATTAGAGATGCTGTACTTCAGATGTCCTCTCTGCACAGGCATAGGAACAAAACAAACAAGGAAGGAACCGCTTCACTGTCATTTGCTAGAGAGAAAAATTGAATTGTATCAATTGTTAATTATGTTTTCTTTCTTTCCTAGAACCATGTGCTCCACAGGTCATGAACGCAGTTGTAGACTGCCAGCTTAATTCAGTATTAGTACTCTGGGAGCAGAGTTATGGTGCAATATCATATGTTGCAACAGCTGTGGGAAGAGATGGGCACTCAGCATCATGTAGCACATCTAACCTCACCTGCACCATTACAGGCCTAGCATGTGGACGTTACTACAATATTACTGTAATAGCTGTGGATGAAACATGTAGCAGTGTCCAAAGTTCAAGTTTTGAAATTGAAACAGGTACTATATATTTTAGTCTTGTTGTTGAAATAAGCAAGTTCAATATAAGTAATCGATATGTTTTGTTTGACTCAATGTAAATGGTTACTATTTGAATTGCAAATTATGGCACTTGTTATCATCCACTGATCCACAATAAAATTAGCACCAATTAAGTCTGAGATAGTCTCCAACAAATCCAAAGGGAATTCATGGGGAACCTCTTTATGCAATGAGTGGTTGCAACATGGATCTCACTATTACTTTGAGTATTTGAGACAAATTGCACTTAAGGGAAGTCCGGATATGTAAATGGAATTAAATGGGATGGGACCAAATTGAATAGAGGCACCGTAAATCGATCGGTTGGGTGATTGATCTGTCTGAAGGTGTTACATTGAATCTAATTCCCTATGAACCAAACAAGCACTGAATGCAATAAAGTCAGAGGACAACTCCAGCATGGAAATTTGAATTTGTTCAAATTCAGAGCTTTGCTCTAAATTTTGCTTGATTAACCAAAACTTGATTTAATCAGATTTACTAATTCACTAATCTTTTAACAATGGACTCCTGGAAATGGCTATAAACAATATTCTGAAATAACATGTCAGTGAAAACTCTAACACATGAGGAATCTACTGATTAAGGTCGATTAGCAACCAAAGAGAGAGATCTCAGAAGATGATTCAAATTTCCTTTTCCCATTTTGTACTTCCCACCCATTTCTCCACTCCATCACCTCCCTCCATAACTATGAAAGGAGACATTGAAGAAACAAGATATCTTTATTATTCACATGTACATCGAAACACACAGTGAAATGCATCTTTTGCGTAGAGTATTCTGGGGGCAGCCCGCAAGTATCGCCACGCTTCTGGCGCCAACATAGCATGCCCACAACTTCCTAACCTGTATGTCTCTGGCATGTGGGAGGACATCGGTGCACCCAGAGGAAACCCATGCAGACACGGGGAGAACATACAAATTCCTCACAGACAGCGGCCAGAATTGAACCCAGGTCACTGGTGCTGAAATAGCGTTACGCTAACCGCTACACTACCGTGCCTGCCCTGGTATAATATAAATGGGGAGAAAATGGATGTCATCAGACATGAGGCTAAGGAATAGTGATGTAAGCAAACTGATCAACATCAAAGATTCTGTGTTTCCTCTATTTCATTAAAGTGCAAAGAAACCTGATTGGGAATATATATTTGAAATTGTTCAGCTGAATCTTAACATTGGTGTGCATAATGATTGTAACCATATTGGTTATATAATTACATATGGATGAAGTGAAATTAGATAAATGCTCTATCAACAACATTAATAAAATGTTAAATTATTCCCCTTTATTTACCCTGCATTTGCCTAGTCATTTCACGGTTCAATGCCAGCTGATGAGCTCTGCTGTTCACCCACATTGGAGAGAGAAAGGGATTGAATATTGATAAGCAGAATTTGGAAAAAAAAAGTACTACCCTCAGGGTCAAATAGATTGTGATATTGTACTTTTAGTTATGTGCAGTAGTAATGTCCTGTTTCTCTTCATTTGCAATCCATATTTACAAAACATGCCAATCATATTCATTCAAGTAAAATCACACACCATTTTGAAATATGTTTGAGGCCAAACTATAACTGCACAATTTGCCTGTTTACTTTGCAAATTTTTTTTTTGTTCACATTTCAGCACCCTGCAATCTCCAGAACATCACAGCTTACGTTGATTGCGAGACAAAAATTGCACTGGTATCATGGGACCTCAGTGATGGTGCACTGATGTATGTAGCAACTGCAGAAGCAGCTGATGGTCATGTGGATTCCTGTACAACAACAGGCAGCAGTTGTGAACTAGTGGCTGTGCAATGTGGCCACAAATACACAGTCACTGTTCTAGCACTCAATGACATTTGCAACACCTCTGGGAGTTACAGCCAGCAGATGAAGACAGGTAACAGTCTGCTTCTAATATTGTCAGCAATCTAACACTGTCTATGATAAATATAATAAGCTAATTCTAAACAAAAAAATGAATTGTACCTTTCAAAAACTAATTTCAGATTTTTAATCCAACAAAAATTGGTAACTAAATTAGTGTAACCTTCATGGAAATGTGCTGCCACCTCCAGCATTGACACTGTGAATAAATACACCCCTTGTAATGATACTCAGCCCTGCAGACCAGGACAGTCTTGTGGTCTGTTTTGATTACCTGGAGCATACAGATGAGAAAGGGGAAAACTTAGCTCAGATTTCCACTTCTGAAATGTGTTCAGCAGCAACAGCCTTACCATCTTGATCAACAGAAAACACACAAGGAAATGGTGGCTTCGACATGTTTTAACGAACATAAAAATTAATAATATGGTGTCAATATATGTAGTGGGAAAAGACTAGGTTCGTCATAACTCCCCTGACAGTGTAATCTGTACTTGCATGGTTCTCAGTCCCCACTGTGTTTATTTCTAAGTTACATTTTCATAAAGGAGTTGATGTCGTAAACATATGAAGCTCCTGCACGTGACTATTTGCAAAAATATTAAAATACACTTTATATAATTGTCCAGAGCAGTTAATAACAATAAACTGCAAGAGAACAGCATTGCACATAATCTGGAATTGTTAAACCTGGAGGAATATAACAAAGAAGAAAGGAAAGCAAAGGAAAATGCGAATAAACCAAGGAATATCTGTTAAAGTCTAACAGCTTGGAAATAAATTGTGCTATTTCCTTTGCCAGTGTTTGCTCTCAATTACATATTTTACAACTATTATTCAATCAGACATGATCAATTAATCAGCAGCTGGAATTGTAGAAGCCTTGCAGAAAGATAGGGTTCAGTAAAATGAGTCACAATATTAATTATTGTTGTGATGCCTTTTGTTTCCAAAGCCCCTTGTGCCCCTGCTTTGGTTGAAGCGGCTGTACGGTGCGAAGATAATGTAGCATTGGTGACTTGGGAACAGAGTGAGGGGGCAGAACTCTATACTGCAACAGCACAAACGCATAATGGCCATGCATCGTGGTGTAATACAACTGAAACACGTTGTGATCTGCCTGAACTGTGGTGTGGGCAGACATATGAAGTAACTGTAGAGGCAATGACTGGCAACTGCAGAAGTAACAATAGTTACACCGTTCAATTCCAAACAGGTGGGGGCAAATTTCTGAAAGCATGGAATGTTCTACACTCACTTATTTATATGCAAAAGCAGGGGAATGCTTCTGTAGCAGAAATGAAAAGGTGCATTTATATTTGAACAGAAGTAAAGCATAGAAAGGCACTACCGCTTAACAAATGCAGTGACAAAAAATGGAACCACACAATGAGACCCTGAAACAAATATGGCATGGTTATTGAATCCCAATATATGCTACTTGATAGAACAGAGGAAATTATTTTGATATTATAAGTGGATTTTCCATGTCTTTGCCCTGGAGCATCAGACCAAAGCAAATTCCTCTAGGAACATTAATGATGCAGAAAGGATGGAGACTGCAGTAAATGATGCTGTCTCTGATGTAAAGATAAGTGACTTCAGGCATGATTAATTGGCACAGAAAGGTAATGCTCAATTAAAGTACATGCAGCAAATTTGAAATCAGATGGTCTCTTATTTTGTTATAGGACCAGCCATTACTTCAAGTTATTGTGTAACATGTACCTTGTTGAAAAGGAGCTGAGGACAATATATTTTTCCTTCCCAAGAGGCAGATCTCACTATCACAAGCTCTTAGACAATATTTAATAATCTAGGAAATAATTAATTTAAGTATTAAACATTTTACAATGTATGCATTAAATAGGCAGTAAAGACACCAAAACGATACTTATGATGGTGAGATGGTATACTTGTTTCACTTATTTCATTTTGGTGTCATTTTATTAAAAATGATTTAAAGTTATTGGACTAGAATTTGCCACAACATGAAATGTCACTGAAAACAGGTAGTGCTATAATTTGCAATTCCTCAGTTATTAAAAATGATCTTAAATTATTGTACTGGAGTTTGCCACGTTGTGGAATCTCACGAAAAACAAGTAGTGCAGATTTTAAAAGCTCCAAAGTTATTGGAATTCATTGTCTGCTGTTGATGGATAAATATTGTAAATTATCTACAAATAGCCATCACACATAGTTAAATAGAGTTCTTGTTAAGTAGAATATGTCTGCCTGTTTATTGCAAGGAAGAGTTAATCATCTCCAATTCAGTTAAGTTGGATGACATTGATGAGATGTCATCAGTCACTAATCAATCTCACAGTTCATAATTTTCAATGTTTCTGTTATTTTTTCCTTTTCCTCATATCAATAGCACCATGTGTTCCACAGCACATTGAGGCTGCTGTAGCCTGTGATAAAAACAGTGCATTGATTCAGTGGGGACACACTGATGGGGCAAAGTCATACACTGCAATAACAGAAGGAAGCAATGGAGATCACATTGCATGCAGTTCAAGTGACATATTCTGTGAAGTTCAAGAACTTTACTGTGGCCAAGAATACAGCTTCCACGTCAAAGCTGCTAATGAGATGTGTGAGAGTGCAATGAATTCCAGCTCCATTGTTCACACAGGTAACACATTCACCATTAGTAAGACTGTAAACTGTAGGATACCTCTGTATCTGCATAGCTATTCAATGTCTCTGTCTTTGTATTATAATTATGCATAATGGAATGTGGGTTTCACAGGCCAAGCCAGCATTCATTGCCCATTTGTGGCCACCTAACTAGTTCATAGTGGTTCTGGGGTCACAAGAGGCCAGATCAGGAACAAACAGCAGATTTCCACCCCTGAAGGATATTAGTGCACAGATAAAAGCAATTCTGTGGTATCCCCATTATTGATGTTGGCTTTTAATTCTAAATTTACTTATTGTAGCAAGCAGTTTGCAGTTCTGTGCAACATAGAGAAAATATATAGACTTAAAATCTTTAATGTATTTCCTTGTGTCATAATACAATTTTTTAATAAATTAATCCATCAAACAGGGAATTACTTATTGTGATGATGGTGCTTGGAAGACACAGTGAGGTGCATGATCTGCACAGTTTCAGATTAAACATCTGGTGCATCCCAGTCCAGTTTCCATTCATTGGGATCTGAGCAAGGCTGGTATTTATTATCATCCTTTTTTTTCTCAAGAAGATGGCATCAGGTCTTAGCTGCAGCAGTATAAAAGTTTGAAGCAACCAATACCAAGGCATTCCAATCCACTTTAGGGGTAGGAAGGAGTCGACCACTTTTGTGTTGGACTGCAGCCAAGTTGTAAAAGGCCAGCAAATTTCCATTAGTATATCATTTGTTTTTTCACAATAAATCTGATAGGTTCAAACAGACTTTTATTTTCCAGGATTTTTGTTATTATTTACCTAGTTTGCTTTAAAATGAATTCAAATTGTCAATCTGCCCTAATGGTATTTAAATTTATATCCGATAGAATATTAATCCAGGCCACTAGATTACTGGACCTGTAACATGACACTATTGTTTATGGAGCATACAATTCACTGGTGCCCTTGCTAATGTTGGTCATGTGAAAATTGTGACCTTATTTTTAAAGAATATTAAAACAAAATTAAGTAATTAAGCAGCAAAATTTGGGACATTTTGGAAAGTAGAAAAATTGAATTGGTTTCAGTAAGGAGTTGCTTATAAATTGAGGATTAAGGAATGAAAGATTGAAAACATAGGTGTTCCAGCTACTGCTGATAGGAAGATATAATTATAGTAGTGACTCTAGAGGCATTTTTCATTTTAAATAGGCCTGATTATTTTTGGTTTTAAATAATAAAAAGCAGAATTTAAACTCTCGCATCAGAGTGTTGCATGTGCATTTCAATGTAATTTTGTAGATTACTGACCAATCCTTTCAGTTGATGGGATATGCTAGTCTGCGGCCTGATACTGTGAAAAAAGTTAACCCTAAACAGATGGGTAAAAAGGGGAAAAAAAACGCAAAAAATGTACATTAAGGAAAGTAAAAATTCTACATAGAACATAGAACATTACAGCACCGTACAGGCCCTTTGGCCCACGATGTTATGCCAACATTTTATCCTGCTCTAAGATCTATCTAACCCTTCCCTCCCACATAGCCCTCCATTTTTCTATCACTCACGTGGTTATCTAAGAGTCTCTTAAATGTCCCTAATGTATCTGCCCCCACAACCTCTGCTGACAGTGCATTCCACGCACCCACCACTCTCTGTGTAAAAAGATTTAACTCTGACATTCCCCCTTATACCTTCCACCAATCACCTTAAAATTATGCCCCTCGT
This sequence comes from Pristis pectinata, assembly GCF_009764475.1. Lineage (NCBI taxonomy): Eukaryota > Metazoa > Chordata > Chondrichthyes > Rhinopristiformes > Pristidae > Pristis > Pristis pectinata. The sequence continues at coordinate 49,061,450 of NC_067407.1, read as the reverse complement.
GTTAGCCATTTTCGACCTGGGAAAAAGTCTTTGACTGTCTACTTGATCTGTGCCTCTTATCGTCCTGTAGACCTCTATCAAGACACCTCTCATCCTCCTTCTCTCTAAAGAGAAAAGCCCTAGCTCACTCAACCTATCCTCATAAGACGTGCTTTCCAATCCAGGCAGCATCTTGGTAAATCTCCTCTGCACCCTCTCTAAAGCTTCTACATCCTTCCTATAATGAGGCGACTAGAACCGAACACAATACTCCAAGTGTGGTCTAACCAGAGTCCTATAGAGCTGCAACATTACCGCGCAGCTCTTGAACTCTGCCCCGACTAATGAAGGCTAACACACCGTACGCCTTCTTAACTGGTGAAAAAGTAATTAAGGGAAAGCCTGAATTGGTCTGTAAGCTGTGCAGACCTGTCACCTTTGTGGTTATTAGTAAAGCCACCTGTTGGATTGCAAGACACCATCACAATGCAGCAGACATTAAACTAAAATAATTGTAGCCTAAACCTCCTGAGCATTAGAGATGTCACTAATAGAAACTAAAATGAAAAAAGAGCATTGAGGAAGATAAGGACGTCACTTGTACATTTTATCTGGGGGCCACACTGAATCAAGCAGATGGACCCATTGGTGAACTGTTTTAGAACAGAGTCACTGCAATGAGAACTCTGCCACAGGTATGCCAGCTTTGCAGCACGTATTTGCAAGAGGTCTTTGTAAATGATTTGTGATGCATTGCAAGATCGTGTGTTTAAAAAAATGCGCAGAGATTTATGATGATCGAACTGTAAGAATCCTGATTTTAGTTCTATAACAATGAAAATGATAATGGGAAGAATATTGTTTTGGCCTAAATGGACAATGTGCAAACATGCAATTTCCTCTTTGCAGCAACATTACTTAGAAAAATTCTCAACACATTCAACGCAGGGCACTTAATATGTCCATAAGAGACTGAATGTCAAAGCATATCTATCTAAAGATTTTTAACATCCAAAATTAATAGATTTTGCCAAACACTAAGAAAGATTGAAAAAGAAACTTCCCAGACCAACTAAAAGACCTCTTGCAAATACTTGCTACAAAGCTGGGAAAAAAAATGAAGCTCCAATTATAAATGAGAACATAGAGATTTATCATGGGACAATCTGAAATACAGGAGATCTAAAGTTGTAATATACTGTAGGGGCTAATTTGATTAATGAAATTAGAAGCAGTACTTTGCCATGTAAAATACCTTTGTGTTTGTGTTTTCAATGTAGCACCCTGTCTCCCCACCAATGTCACAGCAAGTATAGATTGCAAAGTTAATTCAGCCACTCTTTCCTGGAGTAAGAGTGAGGGTGCAGTGTCATATCTTGCAACGGCGATAAATCAGAATGGAGAAGTTTACTGGTGCAATACATCAACATCACAGTGTGAAATTAAACAACTGCATTGTGGTCACAATTACAATGTATCTGTAGAGGCCACGAATGGAAAATGTAACAGTGAACAAAGTGATCTTTTTGAAATCCAGTCAGGTAATGAAAATGTTTCTTTATTGTACAATAAGATATACACCTTTTGGACTCGGATTTGCCAAAGATATTTGGAAGGTAATCAGTACTTTAGATAGACAGTGTACAATGGCCTGGAATTTTCAAGGAGTGATAAACTACCTGTACTCACTTCTTACCTGCTCATTAAATCTACACTTGTATGCATTCCCTCAGTGAGAATGTCCTTGGTAAATACTGTACTAATTCTCGCATACATGGCCCAGCATGGTATTGGGCCATCCAGATGTAAATTCCAACATGGAACATGGTAGGGCCAGAGGAAGCCCTGTCCACAAAAGTACGATTAATCTAAGCTTTATGCTCTGGACTAAATAACTGTCAGAACTATTAATACTATACATAATATTTCAGAGAGGGTAGAAGAGCAATGGATTGGACAAAGGGAATGTAATTGATACGGTGCAACCCTGGGTTGCTGTAGGAATAAGTTGTGATGGCTGTTCAGTCTCTCATATTCAGAAACATGAATGAACAATTACAATTGTAAAACAAAATGAATGCTAAAAATATGAAAACACTTAAAAAGATTCAAAACCTTGCCATGAACTTAATTAATTGAAAAACAACTCTATAAATTACTTAATACCATCTGAGTCCTTTGCAGCCCTTCCTCTCTATTGACATGAATGGAGTCACAATTCCTGCACCACAACCAACAAGCAAACTCTCCTGCATAAGTGCAAGGCAGTGGGAATTGCTGGAAATTTATGTAATGGTCCTGGATTCCAGAGGAGACCAACTGTCAAGTGTAGTCAGAAGAATACCAGCAAACATATGTAAAAGTCCTTAAATTTATTCCCAAAGGGTAGAATTTAAACCCAAGGATGAGAATTCAAAATGAGAGGAAAGGGAGTTTGAGGTACCAATGTAGATAACCAAAGGATATCTATGAGGAGGACTAAGAGTCTGCTAAGAGATATTGATATGTTAACTGAGTAGGAAAGAAGGTGGCAGATGGAGTATTTTTTGACAAATGTGAGATTGTTGCAGGAAGGATAGTAATATAGAATTATTATTTCATAGAAAGTGAGAAGCTAGTAAAGAAGGTCAGAAAGTAAACATACAGTTACAGCAAGCATTTAGGAAGGCATTAGTATGCTGGCCTTAGTTGGAAGTGGATTGAAGTAGAAAAATTGTGAAGTCTTCCTGAGATCCTTCAGGGCTTTAGTCAGAACTCATTTGCAGTTATGTGTGCAATTTTGGTCTCTGCACCTAAAGAAGGATTTATTTACCTTGGATTGATGCACACAGACTTACTGTTTTGTTTCCTGAGATGATCTTTGTCCAATAGTGGAGACTGGGGAAAACTGGTTCAGAAGAATGAGAGGTGATCTCAATGAGACATACACAATTCTGAGAGGGATTCACAGGGCAGATGCCAAGAGGCTCTTCTTCCATCTGGAGTATCTAGAAATAAGGGGCATGGTCTCAGGATGAGGGGCTGGCCAGAGATGTGGTAAAGTTTCTTTGTGCAGAAAGTTGTTAATTTTTGCTTCAGATCCCTCTGCCTCAGAGGGCTGTGAATGCTTAATTGGTGAATATATTCAAGGCTAAGTGTGATAGCTGTTTGAACACAAGGGGAATCAGTGTTCCAATATGGTTCAAGTTCAATACATCACTGATTTACAAACTGTAAATTGTAACAATCATTCATTTCAGGGATATTTTTATCTCTGTAATGTAAAATGCAACCAATGGTTTCTGTTGTTGGTATTTTTCAGCACCATGTGCACCAGAGGATGTTGAAGCCCGCTGGAATTGTGGATCTGGTATGGCAGTGGTTTCATGGAGTCAGAACAGTGGAGCATTGCAGTACATTGCAACTGCAGAGGGAAACAACGGCCACACAGAGTACTGCACTACCACAAATGGAAACTGCACAATGTATAACTTAGAGTGTGGGCAAAGATACACTATCACTGTTACTGCACAAGGCTACTCATGTGACAGCACACCAAGTCGCAGCTTCAAGCTCTATACAGGTGGTTTTCAATATATGTATCTCACCAAATTAATGTCATGGCAACTAAGTACTTTGACAAGATCTGGATGATCCGTTGTCCACATAAATATCCTGATAAAATTTACATTAAATTATGTCAAAGTGCAAATAGATAATCAAATATCTCACAGAATAAGTAGTTCCTTTCTGCTGAGGAAATATCAATGGAATGTGAGTGATAATTAGGGTTGACTAATAGGCATTTGGTAAAATGCTTTCCTAAAATTGAGGAAGATAGCTTTCAGAGATAAAGATTCAGAATTTATTCTTCTTGCGGAGTTTTTTCACCCAGTTAATAATGGATTTAAGGTGGTTACATTATTCAGTTGAAGAACACACTGAGCATGTTCCATGAGGGAAATTGTTCGCGAGGTTCTGGAATCTATACCAGAACGGTGGAACTAGAATGTGAAGCACAGGGCTCTTCTATTGCTTCGTCAGTTGGATCCTTCCTATAGCTTAGGGATTTGGTCCAGGTAGATTTCACTTCCACCCTTGGTCCAGTTAACTTTGGTAATCTCAAGTTGGCTTGCTGTTGCGATATCTTGATTGGGCATGGAGATCTGGGTCAGGAAGCTAAATACGAGCTGAAAATCATTCTTCTCTGCTATGATACCTACTGGTTAGCTAAACACTTTCCTCTACTGCTGCCTTGAAGCCCTAAGGAGAAAAGTGGTAACAGTATAATGAAAACACTCAGGTCTTAACTCCCTTCTTAACGATTCTGACTTGAACAAATATTTTTTCATCAGAAACAAATACATCAAATATCCTGACATTCTCTACCTAATACCATTGCCAGAATGCCATTACAACAAGGCCTGCAGACCTCACCTTTTCAGAATCAAAATCAGATGTATTATCACTGACTTATATGATGTGGAGTTTGTTGTTTTGCATCAGCAGTACAGTGCAAAGACATAAAATTACAATAAATTACAAAAATAAATCAATACTGCAAAAAAAAGGAATAACAAGGTAGTGTTCATGGGTTCATGTACAGTTCAGAAATCTGATGGCGGAGGGGAAGAAGCTGTTCCTGAATCATAGAGTCTCAGTCTTCAGGCTCCTGTACCTCATCCCCGATGGTAGTAATGAGTTACTAGTTCAGAGCAACTAGTTGGGCAGCTATTGCAACCTTCACCCATATTGAAGAAACAATTTACTTTTTAAATGCACGGTAGTGTAGCAGTTAGTGTAACGCTTTACAGCGCCAGCGACCCGGGTTCAAATCCAGCCACTGCCTGTAAGGAGTTTGTACGTTCTCCCCATGACTGCGTGGGTTTCCTCCAAGTGCTCCGGTTTCCTCCCACATTCGAAAGACGTACAGGTTAGGAAGTTGTGGGCATGCTATGTTGGCGCTGGAAGCGTGGCGACACTTGTGGGCTGCCCCCAGAACACTCTACACAAAAAGATGTATTTCACTGTGTTTCAATGTACATGTGACTAATAAAGATATACTGGTTAAGGACACAGTCAGCTCTGTCAAATAATGTGCTTGTACTCACAACAAGAATCTCTTGTGAACACAAGCCAGTTGAAGAATCTACCGGACAGTGTACAGCACCATGGAATCATATCTGTGGGAATGCAAATCCCAGCATATTTGTTTGAGAATCTGAATTCTATTTAAAAATCAATGAGGAAATAAAGCAAATATCTGTAAAAGCAACTGTAAAGCTGCTGAGATATCCTAAACCCCCATCTGGTCCAGCACTGAATCATGGGTGGACCTCAAACACCCTGAGGTGAAGAACTGGATACATTTCACACCTGTCACTCTCTACAACAGCCCACTTCATTTGAATAGGGTAGCTGTCCTGGATGGAGTAGGTAAATGAAGCCAAGCATTTTTTTCTTGTTATTTTAATTCATATGAATGTTTTAATTGACTTACATGTTAAATATGTGTTGAATAAATATAGTTTAATTTTTAATTGCTTTAAGTAATTTCTATATAAAAAATAATTGAATCCATTTCAACTGTTTTTCAATCTCTGATCTTCAGAGAATGTGGAAACAACTGAAAAGGATTTGACAGGACAATCAGGGCAGCCTGGGGTAGGGGCTTCGGGACCCACTGCCAGAGATGTAATTACTGTTAGTGGACGTCTCTTTGAGGACAGCTGCGGCAGTGAGGCCTCCAGCTCAATTAGAACTGTGGGACATTAAGTGTTTAGAGCAGCTGTGGGGGATTGCTGTGCCTGAGAATGAGGTACCCCACCCAGCAATTCACAAGAGGAATCAAAATCAGGAATCTTTCTTTTTCAATCTTTTTATTAGTTTTCAGAAAATCAGGAATCAAAGAAACATTGAAAATTTATGACTGAGAGACAGGTTCTTCAGCTTGTATTTGTATAGGTCTAGCTTTATCCCATCTTCCACACTAGGTCCAGCAGCCCAAGTACTGTTTAAATGTGAAGAGAGATTTTGCCTGTACCTCTCTGTTAGGCAGGAGTTCCAGACCCCTATTGCTTCTGAGTGAGAACCTTATTCCTAACTGATCCATCTCCCAATTTCTGTAAATCAGTGTCCCCTGGTTGTTGACTGCTCTGTTAATGGAGGTAGATGCTTCCTGTTTATGCCTCTCATAATGCTGATCTGCATGAGTAGTAAAGTTCCAAGTAATATACATTAATGTGTTTAATTACACTAGTTTTTGTTACAGCATAATAATAGCATAACCTTCTGTTCAGTTGCTCACCTTAAGACTCGTTTGATGCAGAAGTAATGCTACACCAAGAACTTAAAAATATTTTTCCATTCAGTCCCAATCAATTAGTACACTTGAGATTTCCAATTTTTTGTTTGCTTCTGACTTCTGCTAAAATGAAAAATTTTAATGGAGATGTTATTTTATAAGTTAAATTGTCCTTGAAGTATTTCAAAATGGACAGGTATTAGATTCTGACATCCATTTTAATTTTAATTTTCAATCTTATTTTCAGCCTCTTGTATCCCACTAAATGTTGAAGTACAACTGACTTGTAATGAAAATACAGCACTGGTGCTGTGGGACTCCAGTAAAGGAGCACTGTGGTACACTGCCATTGCAGAAGGAGCTGATGGGAACACCATGTCATGTAGAACATCAGGAACATCATGTAGAACACCCATGTTACTCTGTGGCCAGTCATATTCTGTATATGTTGTAGCATCTGACAGGACTTGTACCCACTCTCTGAGTTCAGTGGTTAAAATTCAGACAGGTAACTCATTGTTTTACTGACCTGTGGTACCTTACATTCTGGAAGATGAATAATCTTCCAACATGCTTTATTTACTTATTGATACAGTATAGAAACTTATTAAATTAGTAAGTTGTATGCTGTTAAGTACTGATGCATGGACATAATGCTTGAGCAAACTGCAGTAATTTGGTGTGAAGTTTTATTGATGTAATGTATTCAAATAAGGTGTTGCTCCAATACAATCAGTTCAGTCTCTTCTGTTCAAATCCTATATTGCTATCCTTAAGGTAATGATGCGTCATTCTGACAAACCTCTGTTTCCTTCGCTAGTCAAAGTTCCAACCAACAAGAAAGCAAAATCATAAGTGATGAAAAAGTACTTTGTCTGTTGATATTGTTACAGTTACAGGCTTTGCTGAGTTTACCTGCCTGCCTGTTGTCAGTCACTCGTGCATAAATATCTAATTTCCCTTGTGTTTTAAGTTCAGATCATGCTACCAACGTATGCTTAGAATTGAGGAGACTATTCTCAGTATGTGTGTGCCAGCTCAACAGTACAAAATGAATTTCACAGATTCAACCTCTCTCCACAGTCCCTTCATTTTCTCTTAAAGGATGTAATGGGCTCAGCCTAAATCATTTGTAATTTATTGCTTTGTTACTTTGACGTATAATCAGTTGCTCAGTGTTTGGACCTGACTCGTAAGAATAATATGTTACATTGTTTATCCAAAGATCAATTTGTCTTTGTGTTGTCAGTAGTTTACAGCCTCACTCAGATATATTACCTCTTAACTATCATGTAGAGAGCATGCACATTGAATGATGTAAGAGTTAAATTTTTGCCTGCTTTATATGTCACTTCCAGTCTAGATGGTCTTTGTCTTCATTTACTATATCATGTTATGGCTCTATATGTATTTCTTCGAAACAAGAGTATGTTTTGTCTCTAGCACATTTAATCCTTTTCTGTCTTTAATTTCTTGAGTGGGTTTGACAGGGCAATGCTGAAAGGTTATTTCTTCAGATCAGAGAGTCTAGAAAAAGGGGACAAAGTTTCAAGGACTTAACACTGAGATGAGGAGAAACTTCTTTGAAGAGAGTCTGTGCTAGGGAACTGAGAATGCTCAGTCATTGGGTATATTCAAGACTGTATTTGATAGATTTTTGTTGCAAAGAAAATCAAGGGGTATGAGGATAGGGTGGGAACTTGGACTTGATGTGCAGGAGTAGCCATGAACTTATTGATAGGTTGAGCATCCTTAAGGAATCACTTGCTTCTAGTTATGCTTATATTATTATGTTCTCATGATAACTTGAAAGGCAGCTCATCCATGAATGTGCAATCTATCAACATCCATACTCCATCAGGTGACCTTGTTGGGTCTTCATTTCTTCCTCAACCAGAGGTCTATCCAATTCCTATCCTCCACCACAATGATTTTCTGCTTGTTTGAACATGCTCTCAAATTGTATAACTTCTGACATCTGTCACTTTTACCAAATAAAATGTGTTGCTATGAGAATCCATATGATTCATAGCTGTACAAAATATTAGCTCACTTTACCTCCCCTGAGGTGCCAAGTCTTTCCTACTTTCTCTGTTTCAATTTCAGATTTTCGGAATATCTAGCATTTTGCTTTTGCAAAATTTCTCTTTTTAAAAGCAAAGGTCCACTCATTTTTGACTCGCAGGGTGCACCACATTCAGCTCATCTCAATTTGAGTAACATCCAATTATTGCAATTTTTTTTTCTTGTCCATGAACTAAAATACAGAACATTTGTGTTATATTCCTGAATGTTTCTTGTGAGAGACATTTACAAAAAATACACATAAATTCTACACCAACTGCAGTCCCTTTGTATATTTCATCAGTTTCTTCATCAAAGTGTTGTGTAGATTTGTCAAGATAACATGCTGACAGCTGGAGTCAACTGGGCAGTAAGTCTACCAAACTGATTTTGAAGTAATTACCATTCATTAACACAAAGTTATAATTATTTAATTTTTGATATTTCACTACTACTTTTCATGTTAATGATAATAATCACATAGAATTTATTTTAAACATTTTCAGATGCTATTTCTTTATAACCACACTTGATTTTCAATAAAATTCTGACAATGCCTTTGTCCATCTTGTTTCTCAAATAATTTCAGCCCCTTGCAGTCCCCGGAATGTAAATGCTTATTTGGACTGTGCAACACACACATCAGTATGGTGGGATCAGAGTGAAGGTGCAATGTTCTACACTGCCTTTGCAGAAGGAATGGAAGGAGATGAGTACTCATGCAATGCAACAGAAGCAAACTGTGAGATCGTAGGCCTTTCATGTGGCCAGATGTACAGTATAACTGTGTTAGCAATGGACGAGAATTGCACCAGTTTACCAAGTCCAGCTTTTGAAATTGAGACAGGTAAAATTGTGGTTATCTTTTTACAAAAGCATGAAGTCCTAAGAAGACAGGAATAGTATGAATTAGTATAGCATTACAACACTGTGCATCATGAATTATAACTTGTATTTTGTTTACTGATAACTACTTGTAAATCTTTGCCATAAATTCAGTTATTAAACTGTTAGTCCTATCAAGCACTGATCAAGATGTGAGACCCCTGTTGCATAACTCATTTTCATTCAGTATTGTGATACATTTTAAGCTATGCTTTCTTCCTCGTACAGTGCCTTGTATCCCACAGAATGTGGTAGCTCACATCAACTGCGAAAATAACACTGTCTCAGTGTATTGGGATCCCAGTAATGGCTCAGAATCATACCATGTAACAGCACAAGGGACCAATGGCCATTGGGCCTTCTGTAATACAACAGGCACCGAATGTGAGGTCTCCGACGTGTATTGTGGACTGTACTACTATATAACTGTACAAGCAATCCGCATGGAGTGTAACAGCTCACAAAGCTCTGCTTTAGCAATCAAAACAGGTAATTTCAGGAAATATGTATAGTAATAAATTCTACACACATTATGTGGAATTTTGTACCTTTTGTTTCTTATAGTTATGTTGCTCAGTGTTTTACCAGCAAGTTCAGTTTATGTGTTTCCTTTTTGCAGTACCATGTGTCCCCCAGAATATTAATGCCTACTTGGACTGTGGTGCTGGACATATGTCAGTCTCCTGGGAGTTCAGTAAAGGTGCAACATCATACATTGCTACTGCAGAAGGAAGTGACGTGCTGCAATGCAGCGCCAATGATACGCTGTGTGATATCACTGACCTGTCCTGTGGAGAGACCTACACTGTCACAGTTCGTGCGCACGATGATACGTGTGACACTGCTGAAAGTCCTTCCATCACAATGAGAACAGGTAACCGCAGAGAAGTACAGTTTTCTGTATCACTAATTTCTCTGTCAGTCACTCTAACCCTGATTTCTGCACTGGCCAAAATATTTTTAGCCAGAAAAACTTACAAAGACATTTGCCTGAAAATTTCAATTATGAACATAAGAATTAGTAGCAGCTGTAGGCTATTTGGTCCTTTGAGCCTGCTCTGCCATTTAGCAAGATCATAACCGATCTACCTCCATGCAATTCCTGCACTATCTTCAAATCCCTTGATATCCTTAATATCCAGAAACCTCCTGAACACTGTTTGAATGAATTCAGTGACTGAGTCTCCATCGTCCCCCCAAGATAGAGAATTCTGCATGAAGAAAGTTCTCCTATCTCAGTCCTAAATGGCCTACCCTTTGTTCTGACACTGTAAGCTCTGGTTGTAAATTCCTCAGCCAGGGAAAATATCTTCTCTGCATCCGGTCTACTGAGCCCCAATTTTCTAAATGTCAATGAAATCTCCTCTCATTCTTTTAAACTTCAGAGAACACAGGCTAGGTCTACTCAATCTCTCCTCATTTAGCCAACCTGCCATCCCAGGAATGAGTCTAGTGAACCTTCACTGCAGTACATCAATGAGAGTATTTCTTTTCTCAGTAAAGAATCCACATTTGTACATGATACCTGGATGCAATACCACCAAGCCCTTATATAATTGCAGTAATTAAATAAACAACTCATAAATTTACCAGCTGCTCAACAACTGCTCCTCATCTGTTCTTTTTGCCTCCAGTTTCGTGCATCCCACAGAATCTCCATGTCCAGCTGGACTGTAACACAAACGATGCTTCAGTGTTGTGGAGCCACACTAAAGGTGCAGTGTCTTACTCTGCAACAGCAGAAGGAAGTGATGGGCACACAGTTTCCTGTGAGACGGCTAACAAAGAATGTCAGATAACCGACCTACAGTGTGGACAGGTGTATAATTTAACTCTGACAGCTCTGGATGGTGTGTGTGATATCGCACAAAGCGCTCAGTTGGAATTTGACACTGGTAGGTCTTTTATATGGAATATGGTGATTTAAAACCTATCCCAACCAATCCACTCAGTTAAGGAGTTCACACTGCATAAAAATTGCAGGACTTTGCTTTTATTGTGTGTTTAAATCTGTGCAGTACTCTTGTTAATTCACATACAGATGATTTGGTAATGTCAAGTGTTATTGCTGTCTTCTTACTTCAAGACCTAGCTTCTGCAAAGTTCTGTTTGCTGATTTCCAACCTCTGCTCTTTTTAGCTACAGTGTGTTCAGAATTCTGTAGCCTGTGCATTGACCCTAAAAGTTCCTGCACTCACATTGTGGCTGTATCATGCATTTCCAGACACCTGATTTCATCTCCTGGTGCCTTGGTACTTTGGCCAGCCCACACATCACCTTCTAGGTTGCTCTTTCAACCATTCTGCCTTCCCACCTGCCTTCTGAAGTCTCCAAAACCTTTAATTTTAACCTTCCATTCACCCAGGCACACGTTTTTCCCCATTTTTTGTTCCTGTTTTGTGCCTTTTTTCTATTGTGTAATGCAGTATTTGGTAGCAGCATTGCTGATTCATTCTGAATTCATGCACAAACGTTGTCCTCTTTTATATAGTGTTGTAAAGATCAGCACTAGGCTCAACTACTATGCAGATTAAGTCTTGATGGTTCTGCAACAGTGGCCCCTTTTGATTGCACTCAGATGGAGTCCATAAGTGTTCAAATGGGAAGTTTAAACGTATTAACATATTTGAAATGGAGAAATGCTGCTGAGTTGAATAAAACCCTCTCTCATAGTGGGATTCCTTGTTCAAAATTATTCTTTCAACATAAATATAAAGACAACCTCAAATACTTCAACTGCTCTTCAGGTTGGATGGCTCGGGAAAGGAAACATCAACCAGGTTATATTCTGCCTGGCATTCTCCCTGCCAAATTCTTTTACACCAAGAAATTAGATTTTTCTTCAACTGTGCAGTGGTCTTGTTTTCAATGTATAAAAATCCACTAGTGTAATACTGTTATGATGGTATACAGGTCTAATCATGCCACTCTGGGAATTTGACCAGGCACTTCCAGTCACAAATTGCAGTTTTCATATTTGATACACGTAATGACATCATTCCTCATGCAACATTTGACAAGAACACTGCTGAGAAAAATTAATCCTTGTGGTTCAGAAGCACATGTGTTTTTGGGCTATCTCAGCCCAACCAAGTTTCAATAGTGCAAGCAAGCATAGCAGTTTTACGTAGGGCTTCCTGAACTGGTACCAGGACCCAACTCGTTCACTTACCTGGTTTCCTCAGTCCACTCACTCCTGGCCACCCTAATGATACTGACCGCCTCCCCTCATCTATTGAATTTGCGTCCCTCATCTGACCTCCTCCACACACTGATCTGCTGATTCTGATCTTTTGACCCTACCCCTGACTGCCTATTGGACTCCCCACCACTCTCCTAGAAACATTTATCAACTTCCTCTTGACTTGTTGAACATCTATTCTCTTCATGATCTCACCAGTGATTCACCCTGGCTCAACAACTTCTCCCCCAGCCAGCCTCCCAGTATGATGGGGACCTCCTGACCCATGTGGCTTTCTCCCCACTGAACCCAGCCTAGCCTTGAGCATCCCCATTTTTCTTTGCACCCTCCGCACAGGTGGAGCTCACAAAGGAAAGACATTGCTTTCACTTAAGCTCAATATAGTAACATCTAACATCTTCCATCTTGGGTGCTATTGACTTTTTAAATGTCAAGCGTTCAACCAACATAGTCACGGTAGTGTAGTGGTTAGCGTAACGCTATTACAGCGCCAGCAACCCGGGTTCAATTCCGGCTGCTGTCTGTAAGGAGTTTGTACGTTCTCCCCATGTGTCTGCGTGGGTTTCCTCCAGGTGCTCTGGTTTCCTCCCACGTTCCAAAAAGATGTACGGGTTAGGAGCTGTGGGCATGCTATGTTGGTGCCAGAAGAGTGGCGACACTTGCGGGCTGCCCCCAGCACATTCTCAGTAATGCAAAAGGACCCATTTCACTGTGTGTTTCGATGTACATGTGACTAATAAAGGTATCTTATCTTATTAATGTGTCTCTATGGGCACTGATAAATTTTTAGGACAATGAATATTATTACACATTTGGACCCTTTGTTTGTTCTTCTGCATCAGGCTGATGTGATCAACTGACATGGAGAACAGAAATTGTCCAGAAGTAACAGCTATAAAAGCTGCAAACAGCACACCACAGAACAAGTCATAATAGTGAAATCGAAAGTTGCATGAATGATGAAAGTCCACTCTAATTTTAATTCAATGTGATTTTCTGCAGAGATTTTAAATGTAATTTTCAATGATACTGGTGTTGTTTTTCTACATTAGAAAGCTATTTCTTTTCAATCAGGGGCCTTCCTGCTTTAAAAAGAGCTGGGATTTTTTTTGACTGTTCCATTAGTTGGAATTAAGTAAATATTATTGAAAGTAAATTCAGCATTTTTCAAGAGTCCTGTAGTATTCACCATAACTTCTGATTGTGTACATTTCTATTGTAGGTATTCCTCCATTGGTCATAATCAGTTTGTGTTTCTGTACTTTGCAGCCCCTTGTGTAGTAAAGCACATTTCCACTCATCTGAACTGTGACACGAAGAGTACGTCAGTGACCTGGGAGAAAGCTGATGGTGCCATGTGGTATATTACAACAGCAGAAGGACAAGATGGACATATTTCACTGTGTAACACAACAGGGACGAGCTGTGATTTCATGGACCTGCACTGTAGTCAAATATATTCAATAAATGTTACAGCAATGGATAGCTACTGTCAGAGTATAAGTACTGTTGTTGAAACTGAAACAGGTAAGATTACTGGAGTTTTTTTGAGGGAAATGCTGCAGCTGGAAATACTTTTCTGAAACCTAGAATGGCACTGAGGTTGGGAAGTCATGGGGTTGTTCTTGTGGCATAGCAAAGGCACAGGGCAATTAATATAAACATGGAATTGTCTTACTGCTCCTCAGATCCAAGATGAGTGGCATTTTGTAATCACTCCCAGTTTCCAGCCTCTTTAGTCAGAAGCTGGAAATTAGCTTTAAGTGTCTATTTGCAGAGTTTGCTCCATTGAAATTTTATCCTTAAATCTTTTATCTTTAAAAATCCTTCCTGAGGTTGTGCTTCCGTGTACTTCTCAGCCACAGGACACCACAGAAGGAGTTCATCAGAGTAGTGTCCTGGGCGCAACATCAATCGCTTCATCAATGACTTCCTCCCATCATTATGTAGGAAGGTGGGATGTTGACTGATGGACTGCACAATGCTCAATACGATTTGCATCCCTCAGCAAATGAAGCAGCCCATACCTACGTGCAGCAATACTGAGCTGGATAAGATTCAGACATGAACTGAAAAGTTAAATACAATTTTTTCAAAAGGCTCATTTTTTAAACTTCCCATTTCAAATGGCTTATTTTACATTCTGTTCACCTTTGAGGAGCAGGGCATTGCTTGAATTCTATCGCATAATGTCGTTAAAGGGCCAGTGATATAGGGAGCTGATGTAAATGGGCTGGGGTTCCATCATCCAAGGCATCCATCTCCCAGTGTGATATTATGTGTGGATGTGGAGCAGCTGGACAATCAGTTCCGCAACACAGGCTGGGAATCCAAACCATCGTCTGTTGTGAGAACCTGAAGAAATGAAAACAGCTGAATGATGAAGACCTTAAATGAAATGAAAAATATGAAAAGGCATGAGAAAGATAAATGAGGCCCAGTTTTCAAAAGATTTGCAATTATATTGTGGCATTTCAGAAAATACCAACCCACTCTCTTGGAGAGTAATGTGAGAATCTTGACCGTCAAATCAGTAAGATGCCACAACAGCAGTGAGATAATCATCAGATTGTCAGTTTTATAACTGAGAGAAATAAATAAAATAATTGCAAAGTTAACACAGAATTTGTTTCATGCACATTAGTTTGAAATACATGGAAGACATCTTCCTATCACTAATGATTGTCTAAATCGTAGATCCATTTGGACAATCCAGTTGATTTAGAATATTGACAAGCAGTATCAGGACCAAAGCATTTTTACAAGTGCATTTTCTCTTTGAACCAATGATTTTCTGAAGGGCCCAATCATAAGTTACAGTCCACAGTGAATTGAATGACTCCGAATAGGAATCTAGTGACAGCAATGCCATTCAGGATCTCTCCAGTACAAGTTTATTTAGTGAGTTCAATAATCAAGGGAAATCATTCACCTCTATTTCTGATTCCCCAGATGCTACCTAATCTGTTGAGTGTTTCCAGCATTTTATTTCAGATTTCTAGTAACTGTGTTTTTTGCGTTTTAAAATCATTCAGTGATTGACAAAATTCAACCAAATGGCAGAATAGACTCAAGTGGCTGAATGGTTCACTCCTATCCCAATGTTGTATTTTTGCCATTGAAATACCACACTGCTATTACTAATTCTTGATGTGTTATTTATCTTTTTGCCTCCCCTAAAGCCCCTTGTCCCCCTCAGAACGTACAAGCTGATTGTGCTGCTGTCACTGCCTTTGTAACATGGGAGCCGAGTAATCTCACAGTGCGGTACACTGCAACAGCGGAGGGGAGTGATGGACACACGGCCACCTGTACCACAGCTGAAACAACCTGCCTCATCCCAGATCTTCACTGCAGCCAAATATACAGCATCTGTGTACTCGCATTTGGTGAAACCTGCAGCAGCCTCCAAAGCTCCAATTATGAGATTCATACAGGTAATATAAAAAGAAATAACCCCTCTTTGTACAACACCTTTCATCTCCTCTGGAATATCTTGAGATACTTCAAAGTCAAGAGGTCAGTTTGATGTGCAGACAGTTTACTCACAACAAACTCTTGAGAGTGGCATAAACTGACAAATTTAATCCAGTTCTTGTGGTAAAAGGTGAGTTGTGGTCAGGGCAACTCTCTGCTCTTCTCCAAAAAATACTCTGAGAACTATTGACCAGAATAGACATGACCCTGAATAAAGGTCTCATTGGAAATACAGCTCTTGGACAAGGATCTCACACTCCCAGTACCACATTAACCTATCATTTGGGATTACGTGGAAACAGGCAGCTAGTGCCATGAAGATGGTGGGAAACAACTGAACATCCCTCTTGCTGAGGTTGCTGACCTTTGGTTTTGCTACCCTGGGCTATAATTAAATTTTCGATGTGGCACCAAGTCAGAATGTTAATTGGGATCTGATAATCTAATTATAACTGTAGCTGCCAATACTGGAGTGAACTGGGTAAAATGAGCACAGTGCTCATCCCGACCAGCATCAGGCAACTGTCCAATTAAATTGGATCTCAAAGGTGAAATCGCCATAGTATTTGTACGGATTTGTCAGAGCAGGACTACTCCTCTGGGATCCAAAAACATAGCCCGAGTCTCTCTGCCATTTTGGCTCTTTCCCAACCCTTCCCAGAAAAGCAGGGCCCTTCGGGAACCCACATTCCTCCAGGCCTGAGAAGCTTCCCCTGGGCATTCTCTTTGTGGCTGGAATCATTGGCACAAAGCAGGAAACTGGACCAAGATGGTTCAAGAGGCTGGTTGGCAAACCCTAGAGGCCCCCTGCTTGGATCCCACGCACTGGACACATGTCTGTACCTTCAGGACATATATATCTTCAGGACATATAAAAAAAAGCATGTAATAAATAAAACATTTATGTGCTGTTTTACATAGGTTTACTAACAATGACATTGTCCATTAGCATTAAAAGAATTTACAAAGCAATATATCTTCCAGCAGTATCATGGAACTCATCCAATTATTTTGAAGTGCTATGTAAAGATCTGAGCCAAAACTAATCTGGGATACAGAACATCTGTCACGCCAGCATAAATGAACATGTGCCCACCTCTGCCCCAAAGCCACCATCTTAATCAGGGTTCCAAAGTAGCCCTATTATCAGTGGAAGGATTGCAGCCCCATGCTTAACTGACTTCATAAGCAATCCGGAACATAGCAGCTTCACTGCAAACACTGGATAATTACAATAACCTAAAGATTTAGGGATCAGTACTATATGCCTATCTGGCATCGTTGATTCAAATATCCAACATTCAGAGAAAAAAGTTGGAGATTTAGCAGTTAAACTGGCAGCAGTTGGTGGCCCTAATGCAGAACAGCTGGATTGAATCAGAATTAGGTTTATTATCACTGACTTATATGACGTGAAATTTGTTGTTTTGTGTCAGCAGTACTGTGCAAAGACATAAAAATTACTATAAATAACAAAAATAAATAAATAGTGCAAAAATAAAGGAATAACGAGGTAGTGTTCATGGGTTCATGGACTGTGCAGAAGTCTGATGGCAGAGGGGAAGAAGCTGTTCCTGAAATGTTGAGTGTGGGTCTTCAGGCTTCTGTACCTCTTCTCTGATGGTAGTAATGAGAAGAAGGCATGCCCCGGGTGGTGAGGGTCCTCAATGATGAATGCCACCTACTTGAGGCACTGCCTCTTGAAGATGTCCTCGATGGTAGGGAGGGTTGTGCCGTGATGGAGCTGGCTGAGTCTACAACCCTCTGCAGCCCCTTGCAATCCTGTGCATTGGAGCCTGCATACCAGGCTGTGATGCAACCAGTCAGAATGCTCTCCACCGTACATCTATAGAAATTTGTAAGTCTTTGGTAACATATTGAATCCCCTCAAATTCCTAACAAAGTAGAGCCACTGGTGTGCTGCATCAATGTGTTGGGCCCAGGATAGATCCTCTGAGATGCTGACGTTCAGGAACTTGAAGCTGCTTTCTACCACTAACCCCTCAATGAGGACTGGTGTGTGTTCTCCCGACTTCACCCTCCTGAAGTCCACAGTCAATTCCTTGGTCTTGCTGATGTTGAGTGCGAGGTTGTTGTTGTGACACCACTCAACCAGCCGATCCGTCTACCTCCTGTATGCCTCCTTGTTGCCATCTGAGATTCTACCAACAACAGTGGTGTCACTGGAAAGTTTATAGATAGCATTTAAACTGTGCTTGGACACAGTCATGAGTGTAGGGAGAGTAGAGTAGTGGGCTAAGTGCGCATCTTCGAGGTGTGTCTGTGTTGATTGTAAGCAAGAAGGAGATGTTACTACCAATCCACATTGCCTGTGGTCTCCCAATAAGGAAGTCAAGGATCCAGTTGCAGAGGGAGGTACAGAAACCCAGGTTTTGAAGCTTGGTGATTAGGACCGAGGGGATGATGGTGTTGAACGCTAAGCTGCAATCCATAAACAGCGGCCTGACATATGTTTTGTAGTTGTGTAAGTCATCATAAATAGCTGGCTCGATGGTAGAAAAGAATGATCTCACAATAATTTTTCACTAGTGCTTTTTAATGTTTATTTTTCTTTTTCTACAGCATCATGTGCTCCAGATGAAATCATTGCCAACGTGGACTGTAACTCCAATAGAGTGGTGGTATCTTGGGGAAGGACTGATGCAGCGATCTCATATGATGTAACTGCAGAGGGAAGTGATGGAGATATACACTCACACAACACAACAGAAACACGCCACGAAATGCTGGATTTACATTGTGGACAATCCTATAACATAACAGTAACAACACTGAGTTATAGGCGGCAGGGCATTTCAAGTACCTCTGTCCAAATACAAACTGGTAAATTAATAATCCTTTAATTACATCTATTGAGGAAATAGTTTTTCCTTATTTGTTAATATAATAGTGTAGTAATTGTTATTCATCTGTATTTTCTAAACAGCACCATGTATTCCTGAGAATCTAACAGCTGAGCTGAATTGTGATTTGAATGCAATATCCTTCTGGTGGGATGAGACTGATGGAGCAAAGTTATACACCGTGACTGTTCAAGACAGTCAAAGAGTTGTGGCTTTATTCAACACAAGTGATACAAGGGGTCAAGTCCAAGACCTACAGTGTGGTGAATATTATACAATCTCTGTTCTAGCGACAGATGACATCTGCAGAAGACCCCAGGGTGCAGTGGTGAATGTACATGCAGGTATGTTGTGTGAAATTGTTCTTTTCTGTCTTAAGGACCAAGGACTCCGGACACCAGCTTTGTAGACCAAAACTAGTTTAATCACAAAGGCAAATGCGGGACAGAATGGATGGGAACGGACACACGCTTACTCACGCACAGGATACCACGAACACGAGAGGGGATCGCAACTAGTTTAGGATACACTCACATACGCACACTAATACACACAAGCACACAGTAACAACGTATAACTTCAGGATATAACACTTCAATGCCCGTCCCACACTAGCATTGGCCCTTAACGCTCCCTGACCATGTGGTGATGCACTTTTACCAATGATCTCTGTAGCGTTGTCTCACTACTCCTGGGGTTGTCAAAAGAGGAAGGGCTAGTGGATTGCAGCCCTTTTTATGGTCCTAGGAGGCTGGGTGGAGCCTCACTGTTGTGATTTAAACAAGCCAATGGTGTGGGGGGGGGGATCAAAGACAAAGGTTCCTGCCACAGCCAATGGTCAGACAGGTTCAGAGACAAAGGGTACTGGTCAGGCAAGCTCAGAGGGGTCAGGCAAGTTTAGAGGCAAAAGGTACTCCCACACCTGAGGGGTAGGTGGAGCCGCACCTTGATTGACAGTAGTATCACTTCCGATCAGAGGAGCAATGCTGTCCTCTGGTCAGCGGGGGTCAGTGTCATTACTGTCACGTGACAGCCATGTGGATTTCTCACAACAAGGTATCACTCAATTTCATGTAACATCTTAACATGTGAACCTTTGCATTTTACAGACAATGCGTAAAAGTACTGTGTTTTTCCATGTTAATTACTCTCTTGTAAAATGGATTTCAGATCAAGGTATAATTTTTCTTCTTCATATTAACACAGCTGAAGTTACCCTTTTTGTTACTGGTGTCTTTGATCTGGCAAAGTCCAGGGAGTACACTGTTTATAGCTTGAAAAGCATTGGAAGATTTTCCCCTAAGGAGCTCCTTTCTGCATAGCCTCCCATATCTGTACCCAGCATCTGCAGAGATGGCCAGTTTATCTTGGCAATTGGTTGCTCTTTGTATTATCTTCAAATAACACATTTTTCGTGCACGTTGGTGACCATCATAGTTTGTTCTGATGCTTATGATGCCAACAAGGTGGTCACTCCTTACAGCTGTTATGATAGCTCTAACAGCTCTATTGTTAAGGTGATTGTTTGTGTGTGGTTGCATTATTCATCAGATTTGTTTTAATTCCCCATTCACTCCATATTATAGAGTGACAATTACCAGTGAAGTTCAAGCATGCGCTTGCACTTATTTTTGATGCTATTGTCTGACATCCATTTTAACTTTCAATCTTATTTTCAGTCCCTTGTGATCCACAGAATGTCAAAGTACAACTGGATTGTAACCTCAATACAGCACTGGTGTTGTGGGACTCCAGTAAAGGAGCACTGTGGTACACTGCCATCGCAGAAGGAGTTGATGGGAACACCATGTCACGCAGCACATCAGAAACATCATGTAGAACACCCATGTTACTCTGCAGCCAGTTATATTCTGTGTATGTTGTAGCATCTGACAACAATTGTAACCATTCTCTGAGTTCAGTGGTTGAAATTCAAACAGGTAACTAAGTAATTATATGGCATGTACTGTCATAAAACAAACTTACAGCATGTTTTATTAGCCAGTATTGTATTGTAGTGTATTGCTGTATAATAATATGTAAAAAAAATCAATAATTCCTAGTTCTTTGGCCATCCAAATTATTTAAATTCTTTCATTTAGCTTGTAATCTCAGTCCGGTACTTTAAATTTTCAACGTGTTATAAGAATTTTTAGACTTTATTTATGGGAGTTTTTTCAATATGATTTTTTATTTACCTATATCTTGAATTTACATAAACATGACTGTGTATTGACCACATTGACTTGATTATTTCTTTGATTTCTCCAGCTCCCTGCAGTCCCCAGAATGTAAGTGCTCATTTGGACTGTTCAACACACACAACGTCAGTATGGTGGGAAGAGAGTGACGGTGCAGTGTTCTACATTGCCATTGCAGAAGGAATGGAAGGAGATGAGTACTCATGCAATGCAACAGAAGCAAACTGTGAGATTGTAGGCCTCCCGTGTGGCCAAATGTACAGTATAACTGTGTTAGCAACGGACGAGAATTGCACCAGTTTACCAAGTCCAGCTTTTGAAATTGAGACAGGTAAAATTATGGTTATCTCTTTACTAAACATAACAAAAAATACGTTGTTTCACAATATGTGAAAATACAGAAATAATTTGAAATGGCGTGTCATTGTTAAGACTGTGCATCAATTATGTTCACAATTACTATGGTTAGTCATTATTATATATATTGTATCAGATGCTGATTGTTGGACCTGAAAACTGATTAAACACTTCTTTTCCTTTTATTTCCAACATCCATTTTGAAAACTTTGTATATAAAGGTACAATGCAGATTCGAAATCTTGTCTGTTTGTAAGATTTAGACACATGTATGCAGGAATCATGTGACAACACTTTATCAATTTAAGTTTAAAACTATGATTATTCTTTTCTGCAGTACCTTGTATCCCACAGAATGTCGTAGCTCACATCAACTGCGAAAATAACACCGTCTCAGTGTATTGGGATCCCAGTAATGGCTCAGAGTCATACCATGTGACAGCACAAGGGAGCAATAGCCATTGGGCCTCCTGCAATACAACAGGCACTGAATGTGAAGTCTCCGACGTGTATTGTGGACTGTACTACTATATAACTGTACAAGCAATCCGCATGGAGTGTAACAGCTCTCAAAGCTCTGCTTTGACAATCAAAACAGGTAATTTCAGGAAATACGTATAGTAAGAAATTCTACACACATTATGTGGAATTTTGTACTTTTTGTATCTTACTGTATTTGTACAGTAGGTACAGTTTATGAATTTTCTTTTTGCAGTACCGTGTGTCCCCCAGAATGTTGATGCTTACATGGACTGTGATGCTGGACATATGTCAGTCTCCTGGGAGTACAGTAAAGGTGCAACATCATACATTGCTACTGCAGAAGGAAGTGATGTGCAGCAATGCAGCGCCAATGATACGCTGTGTGATATCACTGACCTGTCCTGTGGAGAGACCTACACTGTCACAGTTCTTGCACATGATGACACGTGTGACACTGCTGAAAGTTCTTCCATCACAATGAGAACAGGTAACCGCAGAGAAGTGCAATTTCTGAATCACTGCTTTCTCTATTGGTCACACTAACACTGATAGTGCAAACATTGTTCTCTTGAAAAACTCTCCTGTATCTTTGCATGAAATTAAAAGAATCAGTTCCTTAAAATTAGCTGCTGCGCGAACAGCTACTGCTCATTTGATCCTTTTGTTCTTTTCAGTTTCGTGCATCCCACAGAATCTCCATGTCCAGCTGGACTGTAACACAAACGATGCTTCAGTGTTGTGGAGCCACACTAAAGGTGCAGTGTCTTACTCTGCAACAGCAGAAGGAAGTGATGGGCACACAGTTTTCTGTGAGACAGCCAATAGAAAATGTCAGATAATCAACCTACACTGTGGACAGGTGTATAATTTAACTCTGACTGCACTGGATGGTGTGTGCGACACCTCACAAAGCTCTCAGTTTGAATTCAGCACTGGTATGTCTTTCAACTTCTATATTTTAGGATGATTCTAAACAATGCGGCTTGTTTGACACAATTTAATTTACATAGTACATTCCACAGCGTGAAAATATTCCAATGCACTTAATTGGGACAAGAATTTTATTAACAAAATTCTGATTTGCAGTGCCAAATTACTTATCTTTCTATTACAATGCATGCAAAGTTTATTCGAAATGAAAAATATATTTAGATTATCTAGCTTTAAAGTAGATTCACATTAACAATCTAACTTTTCTCCTATGTCCTGACAAACCTTTCTGTAGCTTGAAAACATAGAAACATTGACAGATAGACTGCAGGAACAGGCCTTTTGGCCCACCATGTCTGCACCTACCACAGTGCCAAATTAAGTTAATCACATCTGCCTACACATGGTCGTTATCCCTTTATTCCCTGCCTGTTCAGGTGTCTGTGTAAATGCCTCTTAAGAGCAAAAATATTTTATTGATTTTGCTCTTAATAAGTGCTTTGACATGTTTTGCTATGTTATAAAAATGCAAGTTTTTGTAAATACATGGTTACGGTCATTCTTGGCTTCTGTATTCGAGGTTTTTTTGTCAATATTGTCAATACAACCAGTACTTCCGTCATAGGAAAATAATTCCAGTATCTTACCCGGTCACAGTTACTTTGTGTTTCATACTTCGCAGCTCCTTGTGCACCTGAGCACATTTCCACCAATCTGAACTGTGACACCAGGAGTACTTCAGTGACCTGGGAGAAGGCTGATGGTGCCGTGTGGTACATTACAACAGCAGAAGGACAAGATGGACACAGTTCACTGTGTAACACACCGGAGACGAGCTGTGATTTCACGGACCTGCACTGCAGTCAAACATATTCAATAACTGTAATGGCAATGGACAGTTACTGTCAGAGTGTAAATACCTCTGCTTTTGAAACTGAAACAGGTAAAATTCCAAAGAGGTTCATGAGGCGTGAGAAATGTTATTCCAGTGCAATAATGTTGCGTGAGGTAATGTTGCAGCTCTATAGAACTCTGGTTAGACCACACTTGGAGTATTGTGTTCATTTCTGGTCACCTCATTATAGGAAGGATGTGGAAGCTTCAGAGAGGGTGCAGAGGAGATTTACCAGGATGCTGCCTGGATTGGAGAGCATGTCTTATGAGGATACATTGAGTGAACTAGGGCTTTTCCCTTTCAGGAGAAGGAGGGTGAGAGGTGACTTGATAGAGGTGTACAAGATGATGAGGCATAGATCAAGTGGACAGTCAGAGACTTTTTCCCAGGGTGACAATGGCTAACGCGAGAGGACATAATTTTAAGGTGATTGGCGGAAGGTATCAGGGGGAATGTCAGAGTTAAGTTTTTTTTTACACAGAGAGTGGTGGGTGCGTGGAACGCACTGCCGGCAGAGGTTATGGGGGCAGATACATTAGGGACATTTAAGAGACTCTTAGATAGACACATGAATGATAGAGAAATGGGGGGCTATGTGGGAGAGTTAGATAGACATTAGAGCAGGATAAAATGTCGGCACAACATTGTGGGCCGAAGGGCCTGTACTGTGCTGTAATGTTCTATGTTCTACTGGTTCCTTTTCTGGGAATTGTGACCCAGAAAAGCCACACTGGTAATTTGGGACTTTATACTTTTGTTTAATCCTTGATGTTAATCTCATTTAGAAAAGAATTTGAATGTACTGATCTCTAGATTTCCATGCAACTTCTGACATCTTATAAAGATTGTCATAAATTTACATTTGTAGAGTGAAGATGTTTCCCCCTTCTTCCCTCCTGCTGTGAGACCATCTCTCTTGAGTTTTAAAAGCAAAATTGGAAATTATGGTCCATGTTGATTCTGTGTCTCTGAACAGGAATGATTACAGCATGATTTCTCAAGATCTGTTTTACATTTGGCTGTTTTCTGACATTGATATTGAAGGAAACCATTCAAGCTGTACTGCTATCATTAATTAATGACTCATTTGTCTCTTCTTCTCCCCTAAAGCCCCTTGTCCCCCTCAGAACGTACAAGCTGATTGTGCCTCTGTCTCTGCCTTTGTAACATGGGAGCCGAGTAATCTCACAGTGTGGTACACTGCGACAGCGGAGGGGAGTGACGGACACACGGCTACCTGTACCACATCTGAAACAAATTGTCTCATCCCAGATCTTCACTGCAGCCAAATGTACAGCATCTCCGTACTCGCATTTGGTGAAACCTGCAGCAGCCTCCAAAGCTCCAGTTATGAGATTCAAACAGGTAAAAATAGAAAGAGAGAATTTCTGTTTCTGTTACATATTTCATCTCCTTAGGGCATCTAAATGCATTTCATATTTTTATTTTTCTTATTTATTAAAAAGATCACTGGCAGGACCAACATTTATCAGCTCTTCCCAGTTTCTCTTGGGAAGATGCTGTTGAGTTGCCCTTTTAAACCACTGCCTTATCTCTGCTGAAGGCACTCCTGCAGTGTTGTTCAGTAGGGAGTTCCAAGATTTAGACTCAGCAATGAAAAAAATAATGATATATTTTCAAGTCAGGATGTTGTGTGAGTTGGAAAGGAACTTGTAGTTGTAGATGTACATTGCAGATGGTACACAATGCAGCCACACAGTGAACTCATGATAGAGGAAGTGAATGTTTAGGATGATGGATGGGATTGCATTGTGCTGGATGGCGTCAAGCTTCTTGAGTGTTGTTGCCGTTGTCAGGCGGTATAGAGTGGTCCCTGAATTCGTCACTTGTTTCTTGTAGATGATAGTTGCTAGCTGTAAGATATCCAGCTTCCAACTTATTCTTTTCACCACAGTATTTATATGGCTAGTTTCTGGTCAGTGGTGACCACAGGATATTGGCAGTTTGATTTTGGTGATGGTAATGCCATTGATTGACAAGGGAAGGTGATTAGATTATCTCTTTTTAGAGAGTATCATGGTCTTACACTTGTATTTTGCAAATGTTGCTTCTTATTTATCAGCCTATGACTGAAAGTTGTCCAGGGCTTGCCGCATGCAGTTGTATGCCATTCCATTTTCTGAGAGATACAGATGGAATTGAACACTGTGCATTCCTTAGCAAATATTCCCATTTCCAACCCTATGTTGGAAGGATTGTCATTGATGAAACATCTAAAGATATCTAAACTAGCACATTATGCTAAGGTTCTACAGGAAAGCCCTGGAGGGTTGTGGTGACTTCCACCAGCCACAACTGCTTTGTGTGAAATATAACTCCGGTCAATAGAGATTTGAACCTTAATTCCCATTGAATTTAGTTTTAACAGGAATCCTTAAGACCACATTCAGGGGCATTTTGCCTCATTTAAGGGGTTAGTTTTGAAGTTCAGAGATTGTAGATCATAAGCGAATGAGCTGCAAAATTACTCACGGCAGAGTCTCAAACAACAGCCTGATTTGTGCAAAACTTTTACCATTTTCAATTATGAGCTGAGGGGACAGTAATTATTTGGATCAGACTTGTCCTGCTTTTGTGCACTTGATAGATCAGAGAAATGTTGTGTTCTGATGGAAAGAGTCCATTGTTGTCACTCTCCTAGACCAAGTTGGCTATCTGTGCACTGAGTTCTGGAGCATGTCTTCTGCCCCAGAGTTGTGATGTTGTCAGTCACATTCCCAATATTCATAGCCTTTACATGATATTATGCACCGTGAATTCAAATTTGCTGAAGGCTAGTCTCTAGACCTCTGGAGGAAGCTGAGATGGATGATCCACATGGCACTTCTTTCTTTTAATGGTTGGAAATTGTTCAGCTTCATCTTTGTACATGTTCTAGGCTCTGCCAATATTGAGAATGAGGATGTTCTTGGTTTCTCCTTCTCTCCATTGTATTTTTTTATGTTGTCCACCACCATTCAGGACTGGATGCGATTGTTCCACAGCTTTGATCAGATCGGTTGGTTATCACTTCAGTCCGCCTACAGTGTGCTACCTCCACTCTTTCAGAGACACATGGTTCCAACTTCACCCCTGCTCCCCTGCCCTACCTGGCATTACCTGCCTGTCATCTTACACCCCTCCTCAGTCCACCAATCACCTTGGACTCCTTTCTTACCACACCTCACCTTTCCACTCTCAGTCCTTCTACAGGGTTTCAACCCAAAAAAGTCAACAATTCCTTTCCTCCCACAGATGTTGCTCAACCTGCTGAGTTCCTCCAAGCAGATTATTTGTTGCACCAGATTCCAGCATCTGCAGTCTCTTGTGTCTACATGGTCTTGTGTGGTAGTTTCACCATAATGGTTGCTTATCTTAGATGCTCCTGATGGTTTTCATGGCATGTTCTACTCACTGAACCAGGGTTAGTCCTCAGGGAAAAGTCTATGAGATTACAGATTTTGGTGACTCCCTGTATCTCATTGATACCCATTTCTCAGCTCCTAGAACTACTGTAAATCCATCCTATTTAACACTATGAAAATTGCACAGAATATGACAGAGGGCACTCTCAATTGAATATTGAATTTTGTCTCCACAAATTACTGATTTGTAGTGAAATTACCAATACATTTCATGGACAGATGTAACTGCAACAGAAGGATTGCTGAGTACGAGGTCAAATAGTTTCTCACTCATGTTAGCTGCCTTGCCACCTGCCGCAGTCCCAGTTTGGCAGCAGTGTCCTTCAAGTCAGAACCATTGTAGATGAGTACATTGTATGCCCTTCCACAGTAAGTGCTCCCTCCAAACATGCTCAACGTAGAAGAAGGCTGATCCATGAACTGGGAGAGGGCCATGAGTGGTAGTTAGCGAAAAACGACCCAATATCATGAGAACTCATGGACATTGATGTGGCCAACTCCAGATTGTATACCTACTCTAATGGATACACACAGAGTCCTGCTACTCCAGTGGGTCCACCTAATTGGTGGAATGGGACATATCCATTGGTGGTAAAGGAGAGTTCTGAAGCACAGTGCATAAGGTATGATTCTACTTAACACCCAAGATGTATGTGAGGTGAACTTTCCAGGATACATTGGGCTGGATATACTTTTGTCATGTTCAAACCTGGTGCTTCAGTTTATCCAAAATTATTCATATGATGTTTTGACACAGCAGTTTGACATAAGAAATTGCCTGCTGGAATTGCTTGCTGCAAGCTTGTAGCCATATATAGACAAGGGTGCATAAAGACAACAGATTTTCCTACTGGCAGAGGGTTCGTGAACCAGAAGGATTTTTATCATATTCTGGATGTCTCATGGAACCATTAATAATGGGAGCTTTTTAATTCTAGAAATTTTAATTGATTAATTTAAATTCCTGAGTGCCATACTGAGACTCAAACTCATGTCTCTTATCATTAGTACGGGCCTCGAGACCACTCATCTTGTAACAGAACCAATGTGCCACCATTTGTTGCATTCAGTGTTTATATAGAAAGCGCTGAGAGATGAAATATGTGCTAGATTTGGACCATAAAGTAGCAGAGTCCCGAGTTGGAACTTGTTCAAATAATTACACGATAACTTGTTTGAGAAGGCACCATGTGGAATATAAAGGAGACAGATTACAGATTCATCAGTATTATTTAAGTTCATTTAAAACATTGGCAAGGGTTATTTCTTTCAAAAGATTTTTTCACATGGACTTTTGTGGATTTAATGTTAGTATTTTTGTTTTTACAGCACCATGTGCCCCAGATGAAATCATTGCCACTGTGGATTGTGACTCCAATAGAGTAGTGGTTTCATGGGGAAGGACCGATGGAGCGATCTCGTACGATGTAACTGCAAAAGGAAGTGATGGACATACAAACTCTCACAACACAACAGACACACACTATGAAATGCGGATTTACACTGTGGGCAGTCCTACAACATAACTGCTAACAACACTGAGTTATAGCCGGCATGGCATTTCAAGTACTTCTATACTAATCCAAAACTGGTAATACAATCAATCTTTTAGATAACGTCCAGCAAGGAAATAGTTTTTTATTATTGTGCATATTTGCAGGACCAGTAAGGAAATTGTATTTATTTATATTTTCTAAGTAACACCGTGCATTTCTGAGAATCTAACAGCTGAGTCAAATTGTGACTCAAATGCAGTATCCTCCTGGTGGGATGACTGACAGAGCATGCGTACATGACTTTTCAAGGACAGTCAAAGAGTCGTGGCTTTATTTAACACAAATGATACAAGGGCTCAAATCCAAGACCTGCAGTGTGGTGAATATTAAACAATAACTCTAACAACAGATGACATCTGCAGGAGACTCTAGAGTGCAGTGGTGAACGTACATGCAGGCATCACTCATTTCTGTACAGATCTTAGAACAGCTTTGCTGATGAAGTCTTATATATCACAATGTGATGTTAAATGTTTAAATGCAAACAGCAAATGTTTTATGTTATTATTTTATTATGCCTTTGTTGTAGGGGTCTCTGAAAGTTAATTTGTTGAACTCATAGTCATGATTCTACAGCTGTAATTCCTCTTTACTTTTTGATACCTTTGCCCTGACATGTCAGCAGTAGGATATCATTTTTTATCCCCCCCCCCAATTTAAAATGTTCCCCTCTGGTTACAGAGAATGCAATGTCTGTGCTCCAAAAGAATAACATTTTCAAAGTTGTTTGGTTATAAATTAGGCACCTTTTGTGGATATCTTTAGGGATTCATGAGAGAAAAAAAAAGACAGTTTTAATGAAAATGTATAAAAAAAGGACCTAAAGCTGTCCCATCTGATGACTGTTTTGCTGAATGGCTTGTCCAATGGCTTAAACTCAGCACTGCATAAGAACAGAAGAGTAAGAGGTTCAACAGAAGTTGGATGCTGAGGGTGAAGTAGTACACCAT
Source organism: Pristis pectinata (assembly GCF_009764475.1). Classification (NCBI taxonomy): domain Eukaryota; kingdom Metazoa; phylum Chordata; class Chondrichthyes; order Rhinopristiformes; family Pristidae; genus Pristis; species Pristis pectinata. The sequence continues at coordinate 49,031,899 of NC_067407.1, read as the reverse complement.
GGCAGAAAACAGGCCTGCATCATTATATACTTGCACTACTGTACCAATTGGTGGGGCTCCACCTGTATTCATTTTGCACTGCTGTGTATATCATTGGAATGAGAAATTAGCTCAGAAATTTGTTCATCAATTCCTTTTGACTAGTGATATAGATACTGATGTAAATTTCAACATAATGTCCAGCAATAATGAGTTGAGAAAAAAGGAATGAGAATAATTAAAATTGCTCAGTAGTGCTAACAGTTAATAACTAAATCTCATTCTATATATTTAGTGCAGCATCTAATGAATGATGCACCACATTACAGCCCATAGATCTTAATATTTTCTTACTCCCTTTTCTCTGTTTCAGAATTACATGTTCTAAAGTAAATATTCAACTGTTTTGGTAAATTCACAATGCTGATATTATTTGAGCTGACTCTGATGATTTATCATGTTGTCTTACATCTATTTTTAATTTTCAATCTTATTTTCAGTCCCTTGGACCCAACAGAATGTCAAAGTACAACTGGATTGTAACCTCAATACAGCGCTGGTGTTGTGGGACTCCAGTAAAGGAGCACTGTGGTACACTGCCATCGCAGAAGGAGCTGATGGGAACACAATGTTCATGCAGCAAATCAGAAACATCATGTAGAACACCCATGTTACCTCTGCGGCCAATTATATTCTGTGTATGTTGTAGCATCAGATCGCATGTGCAACCATTCCATGAGTTCAGCAGTTGAAATTTCAGACAGGTAAAGCATAGATTTATTGACTGATACTTCATAGTCACAGTAAAACTTACAGCAAGATATGCTAACCAGTGTAGATTTTAATGTATTGACAAAATGATGCAGAAGTTATAAGGATCTTTGTTAATAGTGTATTCATAATTATTATCTTTTCCTAGAAATTTAATATCTCCAACTAATCATGATAAGTACATTTGGCACTTATCTGTCCATTCCTGTGATCTCTATGTCTTTTTGCAATCCATGTCAGCCAACTTCTTTCTCTTCTGTTTTCAACACAGTTGCTAACCATAGAATATCTCTCTTCATAGACAGTGACAATTAGTCACCTCCATCTCTTCTCAATTGCAAACAAAAATGTACATTTTTTTTTGATTAAAGTCTCTCAACCACCAATGACCCATGTTGCTAACATTTCCTCTTCAACATTTGCCTTATTTTTTTTCTAACATTTCCTCTCTGTGACACTGTAATAAATTCCTTCCAACAACCAGCTGAAACCCAGAGAAGACCTATTGGCCCATCAAGCCCTACCCCACACACACTATGGCTGGTGCCTTTTTGATATAAATATGAAGTGTAATAGACTTGATTATTGTTATCATCAACAATTATCTTCACTTTAAAGTGGATTTAAAGACAATTTAAAGTGGCCCATAGAGCTCACTTGTCCAAAGGCAAGTTATCCTGTTTTTATTTGGATATATCTCCTTATTGTGATAAATGCAATGATGGAGAGGCTTCTTTAATTCACATGTTTTGGACATGTCCGCGTCTTAAAAAAGTACTGAATAGAGGTATATCAAACTTTTTCTGTGCTTTTTAAAATAAATTTCAAACCTAATCCTTTGACTGCATTATTTGGGATTTTTGGAGAAAATGATATAGTTTTGAAGACTTCTGATCTACACATTTTGGCTTTTATTTCTCTTATAGCCAGGAGGGCTGTGTTGCTCAAATGGAAGGAAGTTACTCCGCCTACTCATGCTCAATGGTTACGGGATGTTATGTCATACTTAAATTTAGAGAAGATCAGTTGTTCAATTTCTGAATCTAACTTAGACTTTCAAACACTGTGGGGACCCTTTTAGAACTATTTTCAAAACCGTTGATCTGGTGGTTAAAGTACAGATATTGGCTGATACCATTATGTGTCAAGGGTTTTTCCTTGTCCTTTATTTTACTGAACAGCTTTGGTCTTGGTAGTGGGTTTTTTAGATGTTTTTATAATAAAATTATTCCCAATTTATTTGTTATTAATTAATTATCATTTTTGATTACTAATATAGAGTATTACGATTTCAAGTATGATTTAACACAGTGTACTTAATAGTATTTTATCTTTTTGACTTCATGTACTCTGTATTTTCTTTGTTGGAATTAATAAAAATATTGTAAAGAGAACAATCATCTTCACCACAAACTGGACTTAGTTAAAAGCATTGATGGTTCACCAATAATAACCAGATAAGATTTTTTAATGTCTCACATCACACAATTCATCACAAAAACCCTTTCCACTGGAGAGCAAAAGAAAGGCTTATAAACTGAATGCTATTTTTGATGCATGGACTTTATCCTGTTTCTCTCATACCTTCAGCCCCTTGCAGACCCAAAATGTAACCACCTATTTGGACTGTGCAACACACACAACATCAGTATGGTGGGAGGAGAGTGACGGTGCAGTGTTTGTACACTGCCTTTGCAGAAGGAATAGAAGGAGACAGGTACTCATGCAATGCAACAGAAGCAAACTGTGATATCGTCAGGCCTCCCCATGTGGCCAGATGTACAGTATAACTGTGTTGGCGATGGATGAGAATTGCACAGTTTACCCAGTCCAGCTTCTGAAATTCAAACAGGTAAAATTTATGGTTATCTTTTTTTTGAAATCAACAGAACAGAATCACTAACAAACAGGAATAACTTGAATTGGTATAACATTGTAATATGGATAGATGTTACACTAAATATTTGGTACAAAATTATTTATACACCTTTTAAGCCTGCCAGATATTGTTCCATTCTCTGCTTCCCTATTTCCATAGAGCCTTGTATCCCACAGAATGTGGTTAGCTCACATCAACTGTGAAAATAACACTGTCTCAGTGTTTTGGGATCCCAGTAATGGCTCAGAAATCATACAATGTAACAGCACAAGGGACCAATGGCCATTGGGCCTTCTGCAATGCAACAGGCACTGAATGTGAGGTCTCCGACGGTGTATTGTGGACTGTACTACTATATAACTATACAGGCAATCCGCATGAGTGTAACAGCTCACAAAGTTCTGCTTTAGCAATCAAAACAGGTAATTCTCATCAGGAAGGTATAATAAAATTCTGACACATATGTGGAATGCTGTCTTTTTTGTTTCTAACTGTTATGTTGTTCAGTGTTTTTTCCAACAGGTTAAGTTTATGTACTTTCTTTTTTGCCGTTACCGTGTGTCCCCAGAATGTTGATGCTTAATGGACTGTGAGGTTGGACGTATGTCAGTCTCCTGGGAGTTCAGTAAAGGTGCAACATCATACATTGCTACTGCAGAAGGAAGTGACGTGCCAGCAATGCAGCGCCAACGATACGCTGTGTGACATCACTGACCTGTTCCTGCGGAAGAGACCTACACTGTCACAGTTCGTGCACATGATGACATGTGTGACACTGCTGAACGTCCTTCCCATCACAATGAGAACAGGTAACTGCAGAGAAGTGCAATTTTCTGTATCACTAATTTCTCTGTCAGTCACTCTAACCCCTGATTTCTGCACTGGCTAAAATACGATTCTAAAAGTACCTTTGCTTAAGATTTCAGTTAAATAAACAATGCCATCTTGTTTGTAACTCCATGCTTTTACCAGCTCTATATAACTGCTCTTTATCCATAATCTTTGATTTTTTTTTTTGCAGTTTCATGTATCCCACAGATCTTGATGTCCAGCTGGACTGTAACACAAACGATGCTTCAGTGTTGTGGAGCCACACTAAAGGTGCAGTGTCTTACTCTGCAACAGCAGAAGGAAGTGATGGGCACACAGTTTCCTGTGAGGACAGCCAACAGAGAATGTCAGATAACCAACCCTAAACTGTTGACAGGTGTATAATTTAACTCTGACAAGCACTGGACGGTTTGTGTGTGATACATCACAAAGCTCTCAGTTTGAGTTCAACTCTGGTAGGTCTCTTGAATAAGATAATTTAATATCAATATATCATATTTTCCAGTGGTCAAAATTAGCTACATACACATTTATTTTCTGTTGTACAAACATCTAAAACTCCTTATTGGGACGGGGCCAGGATATTTAATAGTAATTGGGAGAAGTCATGACTGAAAGCAAGGTATAAAATGCAGAATTTCAGAGAAGTAGCAAGTTAAAGCAATTTCAAAAGTGAACTCCTCAGAGCAATTCCCTGTTGGCTGAAGGCACAGTCTCCAAACACAGTATGGAACAAGAAGTCATTGTTGCAGAGGTGTGAAGGCTGCTGTGAGGGAGGAAGGCATGCAGAAATGTACAAGAAGCCTTAAAGACAGTGACTGCAATCTGAGATAAAGAAGAAATGTTTTCTGAAGTAGAATGGAGTGAGACCATGGTAGGATTTGAATTAATGATGAATGCAGGACTGTCATTTATATTACACCTGTTATGGCCTCAGGACACCCCAAAGCAATTTATAGACAATGATGAATTTTGAAGTGTGATGCAGGATGTATTTTTCTTTCTTTTTCAATCTTTTTATTAGTTTTCAAATTGATACAGATTAATATATCAATGTTTATACATGTAATACAAAGAGATCAAGAGAACAATCATGACGTGGATAATCATAAAGAACAATAGAGTATAAAAAAAATCTGTAGATCCAATGATTTGTTAGTGAATGAATATAATATAAAAGAAAGGATTTATTGTGTATATAAAAGAAAAGAAAAAACCCAAATCAATAAAAAAAATTATAAATATATCAAACCAAACTAAGCTAAAGAAAAAAAATTCAAAAAAAACTGGACTAAAATTTCTCAATAGAAATAGAGCAATATTATGTCATCAACTCCGTTCCTCTAAATTGAAAGGTTATTATAAGGGGATCTATATCGTGAAAATATTGAATAAATGGACTCCAAACTTGCTCAAATTTAAGCGAAAGATCAACAGTACCAGTCCTAATTTTTTCCAAGTTTAAACATGATATAGTTTGAAAGAACCATTGAAAAGTAGTAGGGGGTATTGGATCCTTCCATTTAAGCAAAATGAATCGTTTGGCCATTAATGTAACAAAGGCAATCATACGGTTAGCGGAGGCAGATAAATGGCCAGATTCTATCCTTGGTAAACCAAAAATTGCAGTGATAGGATGGATGTATTTTTGGGATGGAAAGACATTGGAGAAGAGGGATGACAGGAACTCTGTGTGAGATGGACTTTTGTGGTGTGGAATTGCCACTCTGCCCTTGGAGAGAGTGTGTAAGGTCGATACTTTGCTTCAAAGGGGATTCTGTCTAAAAAGAATTGTTTAATTGTGAAATATTTTCATTGAAGCAGACATGATCAGTATTCTTACTGTGATTAATCTGGAAAATTAATGTGTTTGGAAATGAAAGTAAAAAGGTGGACCAAAAATGAATTTCAATATCGGGGCCATTGTCCTTGCCTACCAACACTTCCCTGGGCTGGGTTAAGAGGCTGATTGGCCCTTGGGTAAGGAGTCCTCAGGTGGTGTACTACTGAGGCCCATCTCCCTCACAGCCTGGTAGTCTTTGACAAGAGTGACTGGGGAGCAGAGCTTTTCTTTCTGTCCAAGCTGGGATCTCCTCTAGGAAAATGTGTCTTGCCCAATAAGAAGTCTGATATTCAAGCTCTTTAAAGACTTAAAATTGCTGCAAATTATTTTTAAAAGTATTAATCTTTTATAAGTTAACAACTTGGACAGTTAACAAGTGGTTCTGGGTAAACAGTTATTTTTTCTGTGTCATATAGCATAAATAGAGGCAGATTCTGTGAGATGTAAGCCAAAACTGTAACCACAGAAACAGAAGAGAAGATTTCAGAAGAGAAATTCTCTGCTTTAAAAATTCCGAGTACAGTCAAATATATGATGGTATTTTATTTGTTAAGGGAAACTATAGAGTAAATTGAATATTAAATCTACTCCTTGCTCGCTCACAGCCAATTTGTGTTGTGTACTTTGCAGCCCCTTGTGTACCCGAACACATTTCCACCAATCTGAACTGTGACACCAAGAACACGTCAGTGACCTGGGAGAAGACTGATGGTGCGATGTGGTACATTACAACAGCAGAAGGACAAGATGGACACATTTCACTGTGTAACACAACGGGAACGAACTGTGATTTCATGGACCTGCACTGTAGTCAAATATATTCAATAACTGTAATGGCAATGGACAGTTATTGTCAGAGTGTAAATACCTCCACTTTTGAAACTGAAACAGGTAAAATTTCTTTTAAAAATTCTGACCGGAGGAAAAAGTTACACTGCTGTAGGGGCAAAGGGATCTTCTGTGATTTGAGATCCAGGAAGGTCACACTGACAATTTGGGTGTTTATGGAGATGCCTGTTTTACCATCATTCAGTGTAAATGTTGAATGTTATGGCCTTGGGGTTTCCATCTGGCTTTTAACATTAACACTTTACTCCTGTCCAATGGTTTCTCTTTGTAAAATGGAAGAGCTTGTCCCTTTCTTCCCATTAAATATGAAGCAGCCCTCTTGTGCCTCGTCAATGAAAGACCCAGCTAGAAATTACAGTCAATATTGAATGCTGTATTCCTAAATCAAATCTGGTTATGGTGTGTCTACTAGGGATTTCATCACAAAGTGATTATTTCATTAGTTTGCTATCAAAGGAAGCATTGTGCAAAACTGTGGTGGGTGAAAATCAGTTTGAAGTTATCCATTTTGGATACAAGAAAGATGGATTTTTGTAAGGGCAAACACACTGTATGCTGAAAAGCTTAATGAAACACATCGAGTGTTGAAAATACTCAGCAGATTAGATGACAGCTATGAGGAGAGAAGCAGTTAATATTCATGACCCTTGATGAAACTTAAATGGCTAATGGGATGTTGAAAGTATTGTATGGTATGGTGGTATAATGTTCAGGATGGAGCACAACTCCAGAACTCCAATCAATGCTGGGCTCTGTCTGAGCTCTGTGGATGACAATTCTAATTGGAACTTCTGGCACCTAGATGTTGAAACAAGTCCTCAACCTCCGTGCGTGAACCATGAAATACAGAGGTCTGGGATTTGCTGACAGATTCAGGGGGCCAAATCATTCTGTATACACTCCTATTGGACTCTCCATGGAGTCCAGCAGTAGAACTCTGTCTTGTTGAGATTCCCCAACATTAGAGCAGAGAGCTGCCACTCAGATCCCGTATCATGTAAGAATCCAAAACCCTACTGACTTCATTGGGTTTGTGGACCAGGGATTTAGTGGGCAATGAAGAAAGTAAGTTAGTTTTTAAAATTGTTTTGCTTTAATTTTAATTATATCTGCTTAAATATGGTTTTAGATGAATTATTTTCAACAAATATTCCAATTTTTTTATTATCTTGAACTTAATTTATTTTAAATGTCTTTGAATGTCAATTACATTATTAAAATCCATATCAGCCCTGATGGAAGGCAAAGCCCTTCCTCCAGCTTCATCTTTCATCAGGAACAGTTCAGGGCATCTTGGGACTGGGTCCACAGCTCTACAGTTTTTGAGGTGCAGTTCCCACTGCATCACTGGGGTCAAGGGTGTGAATGACTAGCAAAATAAGCCAAAGTATATCTGGATATGGATAGTCCTGGGCAGGTGAACCAGACCAGCATGATCCAGACCTATACTTTGGCTTTGAAGTTGGATGGATAGGTTGAGTATGTAAAATGTTGACTGTGCAGCACAGATTAACCAGGATAATGCTGGGGCTAAAAATATTGAATTGCTAGGACATGTAGTAAAGTCATATTATGGGGTAATGGAATTGAGCTGTTCAAAGGAGAGAAATAATTTCCATTGTTAAAAACAGAACATATTGGAAACACTCAGCAGGTCAGGCAGCATCAGTGAGAAAAACAGAGTTAACGTTTCAGGTGGAAGATCACTTGTCAGAATTGGGAAAGGGAGAAAACAGGTTAGTTTTAAGTTGCAGAGGAAGGTGGTTCCCTCCCCAACCCTTTTCTGCAACTTTAAACTAACTCCCATTCCCCAGTTCAGTTAGACAGTCTCAAACCTGAAATGTTTAATTATGTTTTTGTTCCACCGATGCTGGCCTGACCTGCTGAGTGTATTCAGCGTGCTCGGTTTTTATTTCAGATTACAGTTTTTTTGATTCTCAGTGATTTCCAGTGATCTGGGTATCCTGCACAATGGGAAGCATTCTTAAATTTAGAAGGAAGATATACAGGAATGTGACTAGAAACCATAATTTCTACCAGTTATATGAAACCTGGATGTCTCTCCCCCAGGACTTTGTTGAGACTAAACTAATTAAAATTATCAAAAACCTGATTGATAGATTTTTTATTATATCTGAATGTAAAGAGAAGTTCAGCCAAGACACAGGTAAGCAGTTACTATATATAAACTTTAATCTAATCCAATAATTGACAAAACTCAACTGAATCAAGGGGCTGAGGTCCTGCTCCTGCCCAGTGTCCTACATTCACCACTGAAATGCTTCAACGTTATCACTAATTCAGGATCCCTTGTTTATCTTTCTTCATCTCCAAGCCCCTTGTCCCCCTCAGAACGTACAAGCTGATTGCGCCGCTGTCACTGCCTTTGTAACATGGGAGCCGAGTAATCTCACAGTGCGGTACACTGCGACAGCGGAGGGGAGTGATGGACACACAGCCGCCTGTACCACAGCTGAAACAAACTGTCTCATCCCAGATCTTCACTGTAGCCAAATATACAGCATCTCTGTACTCGCATTTGGTGAAACCTGCAGCAGCCTCCAAAGCTCCAGTTATGAGATTCAGACAGGTAATACAGAAAGAAAGAGTTTCTATATATAACACCTGTCATTTCCTCAGGATATCATGGCAGACTTTGCAATGAAGAGATTATTTTGGAAGTGTACTCACTGTAAAAGTCAAGGCAAGCTGAGCAGCCCAAGTTTAAATACAATGAGGTCTCATAAGCCGCCATTGAATTAATTGTTGTTAATATGTGTGCAGAGGGTTGTAAAGGGGCAACACCCTCATGAGACAATAACCAACACTTATTTGGAAAAGTTACCCAACATCTTGAAACAAATTCAAGAATCTGCCTCAATGTTCCTACATTCTTTCTTGATAATCTGCACATCACTAATTCAAGACAGAGGCAACCAGCACTGCATTGATCTGTTAGCCTATTCCTCCAACATTCTAGCCTGTGCAGTGTAAATGCCCAATTGCCAAAGTTCCAAAGGGTGGAGAAGAGATAAATTTGAATGCAGTGATGAAATGTTTGTCTTTTGAACCTATGAAACAATGTCCTGTTAGTTTAAGGAGCAGGACCTTTTGCAGCTGCTCACTGTTTACACCACTTCACTAGCTTAAAACTGGGCATTATTCAGATATATTTACTTCAACAAGTATTTGATCTTCGAACAAACAGCTACAGATCCACCATACAAATCAACTTAATTGAAAAGGGCATGAGTCAGCCTGTGGACTTGGAGCTGCCTTTCTTCAGTATGTATGCAGGATGCTCCTGTAGGTGGCAGGGTTTTAGTCCTATACCCTAACGTTTTCATCCCCAGTTAATGCAATAAACTGCAATGGTTTTCAGCAATTCTCCATGGATTTTACAATCAGAATCCTTCTATCTCTATCTGGCATCATTGATGCAAAGATTCAGCACTCAGGGAAATCAGTGGTAGTCTTAGGATTCAAATTGAATGCCAAACAGAGTCTTGATGTACAATTTCTTTGGATCTGGTTGGATTGAGTAGCCAAATGTGGATATCATGGTGGCTGACTTATTTGAAGATATTTGAGCTCTGTGAGATACTGGCAAGCAATGCCTGTGCCATAGATTTTAATGTTTATATTACCTTTTCCACAGCACCATGTGCCCCAGATGAAATCATTGCCAATGTGGATTGTAACTCCAATAGAGTGGTGGTATCTTGGGGAAGGACTGGTGGAGCGATCTCATATGATGTAACTGCAGAAGGACGTGATGGACATATACACTCACACAACACAACAGAGACACGCTATGAAATGTTGGATTTACACTGCGGGCAGTTCTATAACATAACAGTAACAACACTGAGTTATAGCCGGCATGGCATTTCAAGTACTTCTGTCCAAATCCAAACTGGTAAATACCATTCAGCAAGGAAGTAATTTTGATGTTTAGTTGTTGTGAATATTTACAAGACAGCAAGAGAATTGATATTCATTTGTATTTTCTAAATAGCACCATGTGTTCCTGAGAATCTAACAGCTGAGCTGAATTGTGATTTGAATGCAATATCCTTCTGGTGGGATGAGACTGATGGAGCAAAGTTATACACCGTGACTGTTCAAGACAGTCAAAGAGTTGTGGCTTTATTCAACACAAGTGATACAAGGGCTCAAATCCAAGACCTGCAGTGTGGTGAATATTATACAATCTCTGTTCTAGCAACAGATGACATCTGCAGGAGACCCCAGGATGCAGTGGTGAATGTACATTCAGGTAAAACTTCTGTTAATCGCATCAACTGAAGTATTATGTTTCATTAGCAATATTCAAATATGTTTTTGATATTATTAATAATTCTCTTGTTAAATGTGCATGCTTGCAGGTTAATTTTATAGTATCTCAGACAAACTACTCTAATGCAAGAAAGTGGACCCATTAGCACCTTTTTAATATGCTTAAGTTGCAAAAAAAACCTTGCAAAAGCCATTTGCAATTGACATTCAGCCCTACAGGCACTTCTCATCATGATTCACCCCAGTATGGGGGTTGTTTCCCCCTTGTATTTTGAGCATGTGAAGATGTCATCAATATGCATGGTGCTTATTAGTTTCTTACTGACTGAAGTTGGATCAAGTGGTTGCACTTCTAACCTTCATGTTTAACTCTCAGCAAAGTGATGATTACGTCAAACTTAGTGAATCATATGTGTTTAAAATGTCCCCATTGGGACATCATTTTTCCATTTTATAACTCTCCCCCAGTCATTCTAGTGTATTAAAATCTGATTGCTGGCAGCACTGAGCACAGTACAAAGCCTCCATGCTCTGATATCTTCAGGTCACAGATGCCTCAATCTATGGCCCTGATGCTGCATCTGCTGGTGGGACTTGAGGCTACCCATGGCTTGGGCTACAAGTAGCCTGCTCCATATGCCAGGGGGTGTCCATCTAGACATTTGGGTGCTATTCCTTCCCATTCCCCCTGCCATTTGCTGTGATTCAAACCTTCTCTCCCACCCCACCCCCACTCCTTTTTTCAGAAAACAAGGATGTCTCAATTTTGTGATTTTTTTTTCAGTCGCACGGATTTGGTGTTAGGCTGAACAACACCCATTTTGTGCCTCCAAAATGGACGAAGCACAGTTTCTAGGCATTAGTGCCTGATACCTTTGGTCTGGCAACTCTACAGTGGGACTCCATTTAGATTTATATCCATCTCAATTCCACATGTTTCCACAGATCCTGCAGGAGCAGGTATTACTCCTGCACCATGTTTGGAATCACAGAATTATTTTCAATGATGTCTAGATGGCATTGCAGTATTTTCATGAATCCTGATTATGAGCATTTCTAAACTAACCATCTGCCGGGCCCTGCCAGAGGAAATGAGCAATGTTTTTAGCAGGGATATCATTCTGGACAAATGTTAGTATTTTGCCCCCAGTAAAAATTATGGAATTCTGAGTCATATAATATGGCTGGGCATGTTAGCATCCTAGGGACATCTTTGAGAATTCATTTCAAACATAAATAGCATATGGAGTTTGGACAAAGCAAGTAAAAAAAATATTATAATGAGGGCTCTAAAAGTTACCCTTCCAAAGGATGAGTTGCCGAAATGCATATCATTGGCTCAGACAAAGCAGAAGAAGGCTATTTGTCTCTTTAAAGATGCTGTACCATTCATCCTGTTTCTCCTGCTTTCTCCCCAGAACTCTGCAGGTTTTTTTTTCTCTTAATGTATATATTCAAATCCCTTCTCCAGATTCCTGTAGAATCTGCTTCCACAATCCTTTCAGAAAATGCATTCTAGATCATAATAATTCTGGGTAAGATCATGTCCTCTCCCTACTTGACCCCCAACATCTCTCTTCTGATTCATTTACTGCTAAGCTCTTTTGCCCTATAAATATTTATCCAGTTCTCTAGAAAAAATTACCATTGAACCTTCTTCAACTTCCATTCAAGGCCTTGCATTCCAGACCACGCTCTCCTTGTGTAAAGATTTATCTTACTTCAGGTCCACTTTGCCATTTACCATAAATCTCTGTAGTCTGCTTGTCAACCTCCTCCCAGAACAAATTTTCCTTATTTATTCTGGCAAACTCATTCAAAATATTACTTCTCCACTCCATGTCACTGTCCTGAAAAGAACCATGTTATCCTCTCCAGCATCCTGATATAACAGAATTTCCTCACCTTGATTATCATTCCAGTAAATCTCCCCTGCACCCTCTCTTGGACCTTGTAAACCTTCCATAATCCTGAAATGGATTCAGTACTCCATTTGTGGCTGAACCTATAATTTATAAAGTTTCACTACCTTCTTTGCTTTTCTGCTCTATGAATTCCTCTATTTATGAATACATCTACAAAATATTTTTCTGGGAATTACTGACTTTTTCATGATTTCATCCATCTATTTCTTTACTTGCTTATGGTTGGTCCAACTGCCTGACATTCAATTTAACTTTCAATTTTATTTTCAGTCCCTTGTGACCCACAGAATGTCAAAGTACAACTGGATTGTAACCTCAATACAGCGCTGGTATTGTGGGACTACAGTAAAGGAGCACTATGGTACACTGCCGTTGCAGAAGGAGCTGATGGGAACAACATATCATGCAGCACATCAGAAACATCATGTAGAACACCCATGTTACTCTGTGGCCAGTTATATTCCATATATGTTGTAGCATCGGATAGCACATGTAACCATTCTGCGAGCTCAGCAATTGAAATTCAGACAGGTAATTCATTATTTTACTGACTGGTATGGCATGTGATTCAAAAGAGTAACTGTGTCTATCCGTCATTTTGTTGCTGCAGTATGTCGATATAATATTGGGGGACAGTAGTATGGTGGTTAAATGACTGGATTTCGTACCTAGAGGTAGGACCAGTGGTTTTGGAGACATGGGTTTGAATTCTGCCAGAGCTGCTTGGGAATTTAAATTCAAGTTGTCAAATAAATCCGGAAGAAATATATTGTCTTGTTAATGGTGATCATGATTAAACTGTTTTTTTAGGAAGAGCCATCTGGTCACTAATGTCCTTCAAGGAAAGGAATCTGCCACACTTACCCTGTCTGGTCTTAACTAGCCTCTGAAATGGACCAGTCCCTCAGTTCAGGGGAAGATATGCATGAACAATAAATTCTGGACTTAACTGTGATAATCACTTCTCATGAACAAATAAATATATTAAAAAACTGTACGATAAGCATCAGCTACACACCAAGGCCACCTTCACCATTCATTAGCATTGTGTCTGCAATCCTTACTTTTTTCACCAAAATATTACCTCACTGTAATCCAATATTGTATCTGGTACATGTCTTCCGATTTACCTGACTGACTTCTATCTTCCTGGAATCCGTTACAGTTTTCGTTACAAGGCTGACAGGGTGGATGCAGGGATGATGCTTCCTTTAGCTGGGGTGTTGAGAACCAGTGGTCTTTGTCTCACAATAATGAGTCAGCCATTTACCACCGAGTTGAGAAGAAATTTCTTCTCCCAGTGATTTCAGGATCTTTATAATTCTTTAGGATGGCTTGAAGGTTCAGTTTTCACTGATACTGCACAATACTCTTTCCAAAGAACTACTTTTATAAGTTTTTTCCATTCCTACTTGCATATTCAGATTTGTGAATTTGTGTACAAAGCTGACAACCTTTTCCCATTTTTAAAATTTATTTCTCCAGCTCCCTGCACTCCCCAGAATGTAAGTGCACATTTAGACTGTTCAACACACACAACATCAGTATGGTGGGAAGAGAGTGACGGTGCAGTGTTCTACACTGCCATTGCAAAAGGAATGGAAGGAGATGAGTACTCATGCAATGCAACAGAAGCAAACTGTGAGATTGTAGGCCTCCCATGTGGTCAGATGTACAGTATAACCGTTTTGGCAATGGACGAGAATTGCACCAGTTTACCAAATCCAGCTTTTGAAATTCAAACAGGTAAAATTATCTTTTAATTATGTGAAAAACAAAAAAGAATCAATTGTCCAAATAACCTAATCTGTTATAATACCTCAATTGTAGTATACATATGCATATGTTGTATATGTCATAAACAATCATAATACCATCAAAAAATTACTACGTAGTAAAAGTTGATCTCTGGGATCCAAGATGATTCAATAGCATTGCTTTGGTGTTTGTTGAAGTTGTGAGACCTCCTGTGAGACAACAAAATTTTTCAGCTATGAGCTTGACAGGTGGTTGTTGTCGCTTTCATATATTCTTACCCTTGGTCAACAGTAAACTGTAGAGGATATATTTACAAACTGATTAACATTAGCAGGTGGTGAGATGTGTACTCCTTGCCATAAACAACATTGCCACATAGAGTAGTTAATCCATTATATGGAGGCTTTTATGGGCTGCCAAACCCAAAATTTCTACCTCAAGTACAGAATAGATTATCTCACATTACCTCATTGCTCAAGTTAGCTGGCAGATTTCCCAACAACTAGTGCAAGATTTTGTATCGTGTAAATATTAGTAATAAAACTGCAATATTAAAACTTCAAATGTGTAAAGATTATTTTCCTTTGCTTTCTCCATTGTACAGTACCTTGTATCCCACAGAATGTGGTAGCTCACATCAACTGTGAAAATAACACTGTGTCAGTGTTTTGGGATCCCAGTAATGGCTCAGAGTCATATCATGTAACAGCACAAGGGACTAATGGCCATTGGGCTTCCTGCAATGCAACAGGCACTGAATGTGAGGTCTCCAACGTGTATTGTGGACTGTACTACTATATAACTGTACAAGCAATCCGCATGGAGTGTAACAGCTCTCAAAGCTCTGCTTTGGCAGTTAAAACAGGTAATTTATGTGAAATACCTAGAATTGTATCTAAAATTTACATATGTTATTTGGAGTGTTGCCTTTGAGGTATCCTTCAGCCTATATTTATGAATTTTCTTTTTGCAGTACCGTGTGTCCCCCAGAATATTGATGCTTACATGGACTGTGATGCTGGACATATGTCAGTGTCCTGGGAGTTTTGTGAAGGTGCAACATCATACATTGCTACTGCAGAAGGAAGTGACGTGCAGCAATGCAGCGCCAATGATACGCTGTGTGACATCACTGACCTGTCCTGTGGAGAGACCTACACTGTCACAGTTCGTGCGCACGATGACACGTGTGACACTGCTGAAAGTTCTTCCATCACAATGAGAACAGGTAACTGCAGAGAAGTGCAATTTCCTGCAAAACTATTGGTCACACTAATCTTTATTTCTGCAACATACTGCTTTGCAGAAATATCCTCAAATGCTTTAGTCATAGACAGGAACAGGCCCTTCGGCCCACCATGTAAGTGGCGACCATGATGCCAATTTAAACTGCACATCTGCCTGCATGTGGTCCATATCCCTCCATCCCCTGCTTGTTCATGTATCTGTCTCAATGCCTGGTTTTCCTTCGGGTGCTCTGGTTTCCTACCACATTCCAAAGACGTACGGGTTAGGAAATTGTGGGCATGTTATGTTGGTGCTGGAAACGTGGTGACACTTGTCGGCTGCCCCCAGAACACTCTACGCAAAAAGATACATTTCACTATGTGTTTTGATGTACATGTGACTAGTAAAGATATCTTGTCTTATCTTAAACTTTGCTATTGTACCTGCTTCCACCAATTCTGTTGGCAGAAAGTTCCATGCACCTACCACTCTCTGTGTAAAAAATCTTGCTTTGAAAATCTCTATTAAACTTTCTTGTCTCACCTTAAAGCTGTGCCCTCTGGTATTTGATATCTTCACCCTGGGAAAAAGACTTTGACTGACGACCTTATCTGTGCCTCTCATAATTGTATTTACTTCTGTCAGGTTGCCCCTCAGCCTCGGATGCTCCAGAGAAAACAATCCAAGTTTGTCCAAGCACTCCTTACAGCTAATACTCTGCAATCCAAGCAACGTCCTGGTGAACCTCTTCTGCACCCTCTCCAAACCTCCACATCCTCTCCATAATGTGGTGACCAGAATACTCCAAATGTGGCCTGAGCAAAGTTTTATATAGCTGCAACATGACTTCCCCACTTTTATACTCAACATCCTGACCAATGAAGACAACTGTGCCTTATGACTTCTTTACCACCCTATCTACCTATGTTGCCACTTTCAGGGAGCTGTGGACTTGCATCCCAAGATCCCTCTGTACATCAATGCTCCTAAGGGTCCTGCTATTTACTGTATACGTTCCTTTTACATTTGACATCCCAAAGTGCAACAGCTCACAGTTGTCCAGATTAAACACCATCTATCACTTCTCTGCTCATATTTTCAACTGATCTATATCCTGATGTATCCTTTGACAACCTTGTTCACAATCCACAACTCTGCCAAACTTACTAATCAGCCCGCCAATATTTTTGTCCAAATCATTTATATATATATATATCACAAATGGTACAATTCCAAAAGGTGTGTACACCCAATATTATAGAGCCACATACTGCACACTTTCTTGAAGATTTTTGTAAATAAACTATCCATAAAGCTGCTGAACAAGTGCTCTTCACCTGTTTGCTTTTTTCAGTTTCGTGCATCCCACAGAATCTCGATGTCCAGCTGGACTGTAACACAAACGATGCTTCAGTGTTGTGGAGCCACACTAAAGGTGCAGTGTCTTACTCTGCAACAGCAGAAGGAAGTGATGGGCACACAGTTTCCTGTGAGACAGCCAACAGAGAATGTCAGATAACCAACCTAAACTGTGGACAGGTGTATAATTTAACTCTGACAGCATTGGACGGTGTGTGTGACACCTCACAAAGCTCGCAGTTTGAATTCAACACTGGTAGGTCTCTTTGCTTGAATTATGATTTTAATGCTAAACATAGCAAGTTTCCTGTAATAATTTGGCTTTCAATGCCTGTTCCTTTCAGCTAAAAATATCTCTACTAACAACAACATTTAGTTTGGTTAGTACCGTAATGAGATCCACAACCACAATTATTTCAGTGCAGATGGCAGGAACGGGCAGTCAATGAAATGTGTAGCTATGGGGAATACCTGGACTTTTCAGCTACTTTCCGTGTATCATTAAGTATGAATGAAGTCAAAGTGCCAACACAGTTACCAAGACTAAGTACAAAGAGTGAATACTGAAGGTACACTTTAACCTTAATACATGAGGTTGGTCATAAAGCTTTGTAGTGTAATTCTTAATAAAGCCAATGATATCTTTATCAAAATTATGTGTTGACTGTGGAGAAATTCCCTGTTGAAAAGGAATGAGGATTACCCCTTGTAATTACTCCAATAGTTGTAGGCAATTTATTGAAAAAAAAGTACATTTTACATTGTTCAAAATATAGCCAGGTGTTTTGGCAGTATCTTAGTGAATACTGATCCTGCAATCCACCCTTCTCTGCAGATTGACACTTCTGACAGTACAACCATTGTTACACTTTAAAAAATCTGCTGTAGTGTTGGGGTTGTAAATACCAGTGAGAGCCAGGCTGGAGCAGTGGAGGCTGAGAGGTGATCTGTTGGAAGTGTATAACATTATGAGGGACTTAGATAGGGTGGACAAGCAATATCTTTTTCCCATTATTGAGTGATCCATTACCAGAGGACATGCGTTTAAGGTGAGAGGGGGTAAGTTCAGAACAGACGTGAGGGGTACGCTTTTTACACAGAGAGTGGTGGATGCCTGGAATGTGTTGCCTGATAGGGTGGTGGAGGCAAGTTCATTGGGGGCTTTTAAGAGGAGCTTGGATGGGCACATGAATGAGAGGAAAATAGAGGGATATGGGCATTCTGTTGGTAGAAGGGATTAGCTATGTTGGCACAACATTGTGGGCCGAAGGGCCTGTTCTGTGCTGTACTGTTCTCTGTTCTATGATTGTCATAACCGTGCATTTTGAAAGATTTGTTTTGTAGTTATTTCCTCCTGGTTTGTGTTTCTGTACTTTGCAGCCCCATGTGCACCTGAGAACATTTCCACCAGTCTGAACTGTGACACAAAGAGTACATCAGTGACCTGGGAGAAGGCTGATGGTGCCATGTGGTACATTACAACAGCAGAAGGACAAGATGGACACATTTCACTGTGTAACACTACGGGGACAAGCTGTGATTTTATGGACCTGCACTGCAGTCAAAAATATTCAATAACTGTAACAGCAATGGACGGTTACTGTCAAAGTATGAACACTTCAGTGTTTGAAACTGAGACAGGTAACATTCCTAATGTTTCTGATGTGTAAAAAAGATTACACTACTACAGAAGAAAGAACTGTTCTGAGAGCTGGAAAGATCACTGTGATTAGGTGTTTATGGAGACATTTGTGTTCTCAGTGTGACCTCATACAGTGGAAATCTTGTGTGGTCAGAGGGTTTCTGTCTGATATTTAACATTGGTGCTGTATATACAACCACAAGATCCCTTTGTAAAATAGAAGGTATTCTCCCCTTCTTCCCCTCCACTAAAAGTAGCCTCTCTAGGCCCTTGCAATTGAAAGTCCCAAACAAACATTGCAGTCCATGTTGAATTCAGCACCTCAGAATCCAAATCCAGTGAAAGTATGATTACTGGCAATTCCTTGTTTTCCTGGTGGCCAAATGGATACAATGGCCTAATGAAATTCAGTCAGTAATTAGAAATTAGAGAAATTAGCAGTTCAAGCAGCTTCTGTGGGGAGAAAGAGAGAATGTTTCAGGTCAATGACTATGTCACTACCTAAATAACAATGTTGCAGAAAATGCAGATTCCACAGTATCAGGTCTCTCACACAATGGGCCGGATAATCTGATCCATTTCTCCTTCTGGGGTCTCACACATCCCTCTTAGCCACTCCCACAAATTCTGAGCTTCATGTTGGCTGCTTCTGTGGCTTCCAGCCAAAGTCTTGCTGGATCCCAGGATCTCTCGACTCCCTCTAGGCCACTCCTGGGATGTGTCTTCTGCCCAATCACAGACTCGCCCATTTCTGTAACGCACCCAGCAAACCAAACCAATCTCATAGCTGGACTGTGTGATGTCCATTGAAAAAGACAATAGTTACTAAAGTAAAACAATCTATAGACATTATTTTTATGTATAAGATGAGATTTTATAGTTTATGCTATTTCCTCCACAGGAAGGAATATGCCTACTGGTTTTTATGGATTACCACATTTAATCAAAGTAAATGTTCCTTTTCCACATTCTTCTGCCTGAGTGCAACTCACATCTTCTCTAGGGTCTTATCATTGGCCTCTCTGCAGAACCGGGAAAAGTTAGAAATGAAACAAGTTGTAAGCTGCAAAGAAAAGGGGGAGGAGACCGAGAGACTAGGAGAGACTGAGTGACACAAAGTAGTTACAGTGCAGATTGTAAGAAGGTGGTAGAGATACATCTGGAAGAAGTGTGACTAGGAGAAGACAA
The DNA here is from genome assembly GCF_009764475.1 of Pristis pectinata. Taxonomy (NCBI): domain Eukaryota; kingdom Metazoa; phylum Chordata; class Chondrichthyes; order Rhinopristiformes; family Pristidae; genus Pristis; species Pristis pectinata. The sequence continues at coordinate 49,012,349 of NC_067407.1, read as the reverse complement.
CAAATCAGAACTACCAGAAAAGAGGGAAAAGATTCTCTTAGTTATAGAGTGATACTATAACTTAAAGGAATATACTGTAACTCTCGTTGTATTTGAAGTCAGGATCAAGTTTCCAGCATTTATCCACAGTAGTTTGCATTTGAAATTTCCGTTGTTCTTGTGCACGGAAACAGGCCCTCCAATGTCCATGCCGACCATCAAAAACCCATTTACAATAATCTCACACGAAACCCATTTTATTCTCCCACAGTCCCATCAACTTCTGCCAGATTCTACTACTCACCTACTACAAGGGCAATTTATAGTGGCCAATTAACCTACCAACACACGTCCTTGGGATATAGAAGGAAACTTGAGCACACGGAGAAAACCCACATGGTCACATGCAAACTCCTCTACTGCTTTTTCAGATTTCAGAGTCATACAGCATGGAAACAGACCCTTCAGCCCAACTGGTCAATGCCAACCAAGGTGCCCCATTCAAGCTAGTCCCATTTGCCAGCATTTGGCCCATAACCTTCTAAACCTTTCCAATCCATATACCTATCCAACTGCCTCTTTAAAAGTTGTTATTGTACCTGCCTGAACCACTTCCTCTGGCAGCTCATTCCACATGGATGGATTTCATTTTTTTCCTCCTATTTATAGCTCTTCTAGATATACCTCTACTATTCTCTTACAGCTTATTCAAGGTCTCCTGGAGTCCACCCTATCACACATCATTCCTTTGTTCTCTCTGCCCCTTCCTATTTCTTCTGCAACTTAGAACTTGTTTCTGAGTTATGATCAAACATCATCAACCTGAAACTAGCATTTTCTGTTTTTAGTTCAGAGGTAAAGTCTGAGGCTGTCCACTTTATAAACAAGAACGACGGAAATCTCAAATGCGGACTACTGTGGATAAATGCTGGAAACTTGATCCTGACTTCAAATATGACTAGAGTTCTATTCCTTTAAGATTAAGAGGTGATCTGGTTTTTTAAGAGGATTATAGGATTTGTCTGGGGAGATAGAAACTAATTCCTGTGGTGAAGGAGTTCTGTGCAAAGGGGAATCCGTTTAACAGGAAGATCCTTCAGGGATGAGGTCAGAAATTCTAATTTCACATCAATAAAAGTGGAAATCAGGATTTCTCTGCCCCATTGACTTGATTCTCGATTAATTGGCATTTTCAAATTTTGATAGATTCTATTACATGGGGATATTGAGGGAAATGAAAACAAGGTGCAAATGGATAATTCTTCCAGATCAGCCTTGATCTGATTGGCAGAACTGACGAGGGGCTGAATGGCCTCATGCTGCCCCACTGTCCGACATCTGCCATTGAATTACCCCACTCATTTCAGTAATTCATGTCTTTCTTTCTCTCCAAGCCCCTTGTCCCCCTCAGAACGTACAAGCTGATTGTGCTGCTGTCACTGCCTTTGTAACATGGGAGCCGAGTAATCTCACAGTGTGGTACAGTGCGACAGTGGAGGGGAGTGATGGACACATGGCCGCCTGTACCACAGCTGAAACAAACTGTCTCATCCCAGATCTTCACTGTAGCCAAATATACAGCATCTCTGTACTCGCATTTGGTGAAACCTGCAGCAGCCTCCAAAGCTCTAGTTATGAAATTCACACAGGTAAAGTAGAAAGAAAGTGTCTCTTTATATAACACCTTTCACCTCCTTGAGATATCATGGCAGAAATTGCAATGAAGGGATTATTTTGGAAGTGTACTCACTACAGAAGTCAGGGCAAACTGAGCAGCCAGGCTATCCACAGTGATCTCTGAAGAACTGCTGTTGAACTGAATTACGTGATTAGAAAAGGCAGATCCCCAGTGACACATCAATGCATACTTATTCAAAAATGTTCTACAGTATTGTTTAACTGGAACAGACTTTACTGTATGCTATTATGTGTAATGTAATCTGCACTGCATCGAACAATAGCCATTGTAGATTATTCCAGCCTTCTCATTTTAAATTGTCCTCCTGCTAAATTTACATTGGGTGGGTAAAGTTAAAATTGCATGCAGTGCTGAAATATACAGAGGTGGTATGCAGCTACTCACTGTTATAGCCAGACATCGGAGTGGCCAGTTGTCCATCTTTCTGATGTGCCTGCTTTAACAAGCAATTGAGCTTAAACTGAACTGCCACAAATCACTGTCTGTCAACTTAATCACTCCAGTCTGTGTCTTGGAGCTCCCATTCCTCAGTATGATGGCAGGTTGCTCCCTAGATGCTACAAGGGTGCAGTCCCATGCTCCATTGATTTCATTCCCAGTCAGCCTATGGTGCTGCAACCTTCACTTGTCTCTGTGGATTACAGCAATTCTTTATGGATTTTGGAATCAGAGTCCTTCTAATCCTGCCAGGCAACATTGATGCAATGATTCAACACTCAGGAAAATCATTTGGAGACTTAGGTTTCAAACTAGGTGCCATCCATAATGACCCAAACTCTCGACCTGGAATTCCTTTTGATCCAATGTGGTTGGACTGGTAATTGGTATTGGTATTGGTTTATTATTGTCACTTGTACCAAGGTACAGTGAAAAACTTGTCTTGCATACTGTACAGATCAATTCATTACACAGTGCATTGAGGAAGTATAGGGTAAAAACAATAACAGAATACAGAGTAAAGTGTCACAGCTACAGGGAAGTGCATTGCAGGTAGACAATAAGGTGCAAGGTCAAACAAGATAGATTGTGAGGTCAAGAGTCCATCTCATCGGATAAGGGAACTGTTCAATAGTCTTATCACTGTGGGATAGAAGCTGTCCTTGAGCCTGGTGGTATGTGCCTTCAGGCTCCTGTATCTTCTGCCTGATGGGAGAGGAGAGAAGAAAGAATGACCCAGGTGGATGGGGTCTTTGATTATGCTGGCTGCTTCACCAAGGCAGTGAGAGGTATAGACAGAGTCCATGGAGGGGAAGCTGGTTTCCGTAATGTGCTGGGCTGTGTCCACAACTCTCTGCAGTTTCTTGCGGTCCTGGGCAGAACAGTTGCCGTACCAAGCCGTGATGCATCCAGATAGGATGCTTTCTATGGTGCATCATTAAAAGCTGGTGTGTCAAAGGGGACATGCCAAATTTCTTTAGCCTCCTGAGGAAGTAGAGGCGCTGGTGAGCTTTCTTGGCTATGGTGTCTACGTGGTTGAAGATATTTGAATTCAGTGAGATGCTGGCAGGCAGTGGATGTTAATGTTTATATTTCCTTTTCCACAGCACCATGTGCCCCAGATGAACTCATTACCAACGTGGATTGTGACTCCAATAGAGTGGTGGTATCTTGGGGAAGGACTGGTGGAGCGATCTCATATGATGTAACTGCAGAAGGAAGTGATGGACACATACACTCACACAACACAACAGAGACACGCTATGAAATGCTGGATTTACACTGTGGGCAGTTCTATAACATAACAGTAACAACACTGAGTTATAGCCGGCATGGCATTTCAAGTACTTCCGTCCAAATCCACACTGGTAAATAACATTCAGCAAGGAAGTAATGTTGATGTTTAGTTGTTGTGTATATTTACAAGACAGCAAGAGAATTGATATTCATTTGTATTTCCTAAACAGCACCATGTATTCCTGAGAACCTAACAGCTGAGCTGAATTGTGATTTGAATGCAATATCCTTCTGGTGGGATGAGACTGATGGAGCAAAGTTATACACCGTGACTGTTCAAGACAGTCAAAGAGTTGTGGCTTTATTCAACACAAGTGATACAAGGGCTCAAATCCAAGACCTTCAGTGTGGTGAATATTATACAATCTCCGTTCTAGCAACAGATGACATCTGCAGGAGACCCCAGGATGCAGTGGTGAATGTACATTCAGGTATTACTCATTTCTTTAAAGCTTTTTGTGACAAATTAGCAAATGAAGTCTTGCATTCCACGGGCAATACATCATTGTGTGTTTATTAATTGTCCTCATATTAAACATTTTTCAAAATATTATATCTATCTCAATTCAAGACTTTTCCAATGATCTAATGGGAGTAATGTTTGTTGCTGTGAAAGTTCTGATTAATGGAACCTTTTCCAATATTACTTGTATAGGATTGCAGCATTTTCTCACATCCAAGGTAAGTGTATTTCTAAATCAACCATTGTCTCTCCTCACCAAGAAAATGCACAAAGTTATTATTAGAGATCATCCACTAGATAAGCATTACATCTTTGCTCCAGCCAGAAGTTAGGAAATCCTGAGTCTAATATGGTCATGTACTTAAGGAAATGAATATTGAACTCATCACCATCCCTACCTTCCCCAGTGTCTTTATGTCATGGAATTCCCTCATCCTTGGTGTCATTCCACTAAAACTCCTCTGCACCCTGCCCATGTTCTTTGCATGCTTCTCAAACTGTGATGCCCAGAATTTAACAGGGTATACCAATAGCGGGCAGTAACCAGAGACTTAGAAAGATTCAGAATTCTTTCCTTGCTTTTTTTACCACCTGGAGGAGAATTCTTCTCTGGTCACACACTGTACGCATGTGAGAAGACTGGCTTGTCACTGTTATTCACAGGTTTGGTAAGTCAAAGCTATTCAACTAAGAACTAACACCAGTGCATCAAGTCACAACCTTCCCCAACCAATCTCATGTGCACTAAATCTAATGGGCTCTCCTTAACCTAAGCCACTGGGCATGAGAGCCACGGCATAGGTTGGATATTGGATTTATATTCCATATGACCATAACTATTTGTTTTAATTGAATCAAATATGCAAAGATGTGGTCAATGAAACTGAATGGGCAGAGTTGATTGCAACCAGCAGTCAGTGCTTTAGGGTATGGTGGTGAATGGTGGTTAAATTACCAGGTAACTCATCCAGAGGCCAGGACTGACAGCGCAGGAACGGCTGCTCAAATCCCACTTTGGGATATCCCATCTGTAGTACTGAAGACTTGGGTCCCGGAGCTAGCTGTGCCACTTGCCAAGCTGTTGGAAGGTCTTATCAACAGTGGTACTTACTCACCAATAATCTGATGCCCAGTTTGGGATTTTGTCTGGACCACTTGGCTCAATACCTCATTACTGCTTTAGGCAAACATGGAACAAAGCGTTGAATACCAAAAGATTGTCATCAAATCAGCATCTGATCAAGTGTGGCATCAAGGAGTCGTGGTAAAACTGAAGTCGGTAGGCATCAAGGATAAAGTAGGAGTTATATCTTGCACAAAGGAGGATGGTTATAGTTGCAGGATGTCAATCATCCCACCCTGGAACATTACTGCAAGAATCCTCGACCCAACCTTCAATGACCTTCCTTCCTTAAAGTTAGAAGTAGGAATGCTCAATTTTATTTTCAACTCCTCAGCAAATAAAGCAGCCCTTGCTAGCATAGTGTAAGACCTAGACAACATTCAAGCTGATAAGTGGCAAATAACTTTCATGCCACAGAAGTGCCAGGCACTGACCATCTCCAACAGGAGAACCTCTCCACCTGCTTTATGAGAGTATTTCAACAGAACTGCAGCAGCAGTTCAAGAAGGCAGCACACTACCACCTTCTCAAGGCAATTAGGGGTGAGCAATAAATGCTGGTCTTGCCAGCTATGTCCAAACCCTGAAAAATAAATAAATAAATGGGAATCGTTTACCTTCAAAGATTTTTGTAAATACTAAGTTTTCCTGTTCCCATGCCCACTTTAAGATTCTACCATTTATCTTATTGTTTCTCCTCACCTTTCCTTCAAAAGTGGATCACTTGATAACTTTAAGTACTTTGTATGTCCCACTTTCATCCCTCTTGTAACACTATGTCTTACTGAATCAGAATCAGGTTTATTATCACTGACATATTTCATGAAATTTGTTGTTTTTGTGGCAACAGTACAGTGCAAGACATAAAGACATAAAAATTACTATAAGTTACAAAAATAAATAAATAGTGCAAAAGAGGAATAACGAGGTAAATCAGTTTTACTGAAGTCTTTCCCCATCACACTGCTAACTATATGCTATGTTTTGAATCTTCGGCAGACTGTGTATATATATATATGTCTAAAACGTTAATGTATAAAATTGAGTAATGAATGAAATCCTAACTCAGTAGGGGTACCACTACATACTTTGCAGCATGATAAGCAGCCATTACTTCTAAGTACTGTCTGTTAATCATTTTCATAACCGTGCTGGCCACTGCCCTTCAGTTTATGGATTCCAGTTGTGCTAACGATTTTATTATGTGGAATAAATTCAAACTCCAAACTCTCAAATTCAGCTGTAAGATCTCATCAACTCTGATACTTTAACTTTTCAGTGCATTTCCATGATTTTAGTATAACAAATTCCAGTAAAATTATTGATAACTTAGTAAGTTTGTCATTTGGTTTATTTGAATCTACACTGATGGTTGATCCATTGCCTGACACAGATTTTAACTTTCAATCTTATTTTCAGTCCCTTGTGACCCACAGAATATCAAAGTACAACTGGATTGTAACCTCAATACAGCGCTGGTGCTGTGGGACTCCAGTAAAGGAGCACTGTGGTACACTGCCATCGCAGAAGGAGCTGATGGGAACACCATGTCATGCAGCACATCAGAAACATCATGTAGAACACCTATGTTACTCTGTGGCCAATTATATTCTGTGTATGTTGTAGCATCTGACAGGACTTGTAACCATTCTCTGAGTTCAGCAGTTGAAATTCAGACAGGTAATCCATTGTTTTATTGACTATTCCAACATTTTAATTCACTAGTACATTAGAGCAATATATTGACATTATATTATGCAAAAAGTATCAGCTGCACCTAAGTCTTGCTGGTCAACTGCACCATTCAGTGTCTTCCCTTAAGTGTGTTTCCTTATTTTTCCTTAATTAAAATGAATTGCCTGACACTTGTCTGTATGATACTGCATCTGGGACATGTCTGCACACTCCCCAAGCCTGTTTCTGCTCTTCTAGATTTCTTTAAGATCCTACTCACTGTCTGCTATCACAAACATGGTAAGGCAAAAGCTCCCAAGTTAACTGAGTACAAGAGTGGGGCTGTCACTGATATTCAGTGTACCCCATCCAATTCTGCACCAATATAACCAATAACATGGGAACTAAATCTGTGGGCATCATTTTGACTTAGGCTACTGGGCAAGGGCAAACCATACAATCACATGGAAGAGCAGTTTTATAGATTACCTAATATTGTACCTTTGGCTTAAGTACTGAACAAAAGTTGCCCCAGAGTAAAAAAACTGGTGCTGCTCCTGATCACATTGCTGTTTCAATGTTGCATGTTACCACAATTGTTCTAACACCAATATGTCTAACTTTTACAAGCTTCTATGGAATGCTGTATTAAACAACCTGCAATAATTCCTATGCTCTAAGCTTTCACCTAATCACCATGAATATTATCAAACATACCCTGAATTTAATAACTCCATGTAGTATTCAGTGATTAAATTCTCAATAATGCTAACTTAAATTATCAATTATATTGGTTTCCCATATCTGATATTGGATGAATTTTTCCAGAGTTGATCAAGTTAATCTCTCAAAAATATTATATAGTAGTGTATTCCAGGGAGTGCATCAAGGCAACTTCTATACATATGAAATGGCTGCCGTGGCTATCACACAGTAACCAGATCAAATCATTTAGTTTTTGATGCTTTTGCTGTTCCCGTACAATGCTCTTTACATGTTCACAGAAAGAATTAATTAATGGTTTTATTCTAACAGTTTCCATTTCCTATTTGTATATGCACATTTGTGAATTTAAGTAAAAGTATAGCTATTTCTTTATCCATTTTGTTTTTTTTTTAAATTTCTCCAGCTCCCTGCAGTCCCCAGAATGTAAGTGCTCACTTGGACTGTGCAACACACACAATGTCAGTTTGGTGGGAGGAAAGTGACAGTGCAATGTTCTACACTGCCATGGCGGAAGGAAAGGAGGGAGAGGAATACTCATGCAATGCAACAGAAGCAAACTGTGAGATCATAGGCCTCCCATGTGGCCAGATGTTCAATATAACTGTGTTAGCAATGGACAAGAATTGCACCAGTTTACCAAGTCCAGCATTTGAAATTCAAACAGGTAAACATTCTTCCCCTTTCAATAAACATCAACAGAGTGAGCATCAAAAATGCATGAAAAGATTGCATAGCATGATAAAACTATGGATCAATAACCAATACCAAACAGTTAGTAAAATAATAATTAACATAGCTAATCATTGCTACAGCCTCAATTGGGCAGCAGATAATCCCGTCAGATAGAGGATGCCTCTCACTCTTGCTTTAATTGAGCATTGGGATTGGTGTCTTATCTGGTAAACATGTCGCATTAGGAAGGGTTCAACACTCTTTCAATTTGTGGACCTTGCTTTCTAAGTTGTTTCAGTGCTTGTTAAGGTTACAGAAATTTTTAGCTAGGCAATTTTTTTTTTCATATACAGTCCCCCTTGGTTATGGAGAGAAATAGAGGTGATGTTCATGGACTGTTAAATGTACAGTGTTTCCATTGCCATATAGGAAATACTCTAATGAATACCCTCTGCTAAAGTTTAGCCTTAAATAAGATCATAAAAAAGATTGTCTGCACTTTATCTCATTGCTGTAATAGCATAATCTGCACAAATTAGCTGTCTCATTTCCGTACAACGATTGTAAGATTTGATATTGTGTAACTTGTAGTTATATAATATTAAGTTTATAACAGTTTAAAAATCTTTTCTGTGCTTCTTTCTGCAGTGCCTTGTATCCCACAGAATGTGGTAGGTCACATCAACTGTGAAAATAACACCGTCTCAGTGTTTTGGGATCCCAGTAATGGCTCAGAATCATACCATGTGACAGCACAAGGAACCAATGGCCATTGGGCCTCCTGCAACACAACAGGCACTGAATGTGAGGTCTCTGACGTGTATTGTGGACTGTTCTACTATATAACTGTACAAGCAATCCGCATGGAGTGTAACAGCTCTCAAAGCTCTGCTTTAACAATCAAAACAGGTAATTCTCTGAAATATGTAGATCATTAAATTCTACACACATTATGCGGAATGCTGTCTTTTTGTATCTTATAGTTACATGGCTCAGTGTTTTTCCAGCAGGTTCAGTTTATGTATTTTCTTTTTACAGTACCGTGTGTCCCCCAGCATGTTGATGCTTACATGGACTGTGATGCTGGACATATGTCGGTCTCCTGGGAGTTTTGTGAAGGTGCAACATCATACATTGCTACTGCAGAAGGCAACAACATGCAGCAATGCAGCGCCAATGATACGCTGTGTGACATCACTGACCTGTCCTGTGGAGAGACCTACACTGTCACAGTTCGTGCGCACGATGACATGTGTGACACTGCTGAAAGTCCTTCCATCACAATGAGAACAGGTAACTGCAGAGAAGTGCATATCCCATATTACTAATTTCTCTGTCCTTCACACTAACCCTGGTGTCTTCACTGTTAGAATACTCTCCTCCAGAATACATTTGCATTAAAATTTAAACTTTAAAAACAATTCCATAAAGATTAGCAGTTGCCATGCAAGTGTTCTTTATCTGTTCTTTATGCCCTTTTCAGTGTCGTGCATGCCACAGAATCTCAATGTCCAGCTGGACTGTAACACAAACGATGCTTCAGTGTTGTGGAGCCACACTAAAGGTGCAGTGTCTTACTCTGCAACAGCAGAAGGAGGTGATGGGCACACAGTTTCCTGTGAGACGGCCAACAGAGAATGTCAGATAACCGACCTACAGTGTGGACAGGTGTATAATTTAACTCTGACAGCTCTGGACGGTGTGTGTGACACCTCACAAAGCTCTCAGTTTGAGTTCAACACCGGTAGGTGTTTTGTGTGATTTAGTAAGTTTGAACATTAACAGTGCAATTTTTCATGAAAATTTCACTTACAATGCACCTTCCATGTATCAAAATATCACACGACATTGAGAGAGAAAATTGTTAGAGATGCCCACAAAATATCTGTGCTAAATAATATACATGTTTGGATAGGTTGTTAACATCAGGTATGGAATGAGCATTAATTGAGAAAACTGGCCATAGGGAATATATGGTCGGTCCTTTCTATCAGCTACTTTCCATGATCCATACAGTACAAGTGCAGAGAAAGGCTGTAAATGCAACTCTTGAAAGTGTGACAACTGAATGATGTATTGAAATGCAAGTACAGTAAAACCTCAATTATCCACTATTTGACAGTTCAGAAATCCTGATGGTTCGGCATCTGGCACACCAGGTAATATTTGACACACTCCCCCTCAGCTCACCAGGGCCCCGGTTCCTATCCTCTTCTTCTACTCACCAGGGCCCAGTTTCCATGCTTCCCTTCTGCTGACCCAAGTTCCTGCACTCCCTTCTAACTCACCTGGCCCTGGTTCCCAAGCTTCCTTTAAGCCCATAGGAGCAGGGTTCCATTTCTCCCTTCAGGCTCACCAGGCCCCAGTTCCTGCACTCTCTTTAAACTGACCAAGGCCCTGTTTTCTACTTATCCTTTAAACTTACCGGGTTCACCAGAAACATTTTTATAATACTGTGTAACATCCAAAAAAAAGTAAATTAAAAATGCATTGGTGCATTAATAGGAATATAATCCAGTAGTCCAGAAAATCTGCTGGTCTGGCACCACCAGAGCCCTGAGAGTCTTAGAATATTGGACTTTTACTGCAATCAGCACTGAAGGTCCACCAAACTCTTAATCAATTGTTTCTAGAGGTTTTTAGTGTTATTTTCAATAAAACCAGCATCCTCATTGAAGCTGAAAAGTAAAATTTCCTGTTAAGAATTTCCTGTTTCCCCAGTAATTATTGCTTCAGATAGTCAAGTATTTTAAAGGGGTTATTTGTTGATAGAAAGTACAAAAATAAATTGAGCATTCTCACAAGTACAAAAATAATTATGCTGACAACATATATTGACAGATTTGGATTGTAGCCATTCCTGCCTGGTCACAGTTCGTTTGTGTTTCTGTACTTTGCAGCCCCATGTGCACCTGAGGGCATTTCCACCAATCTGAACTGTGACACAAAGAGTACGTCAGTGGCCTGGGAGAAGGCTGATGGTGCCATGTGGTACATTACAACAGCAGAAGGACAAGATGGACACATTTCACTGTGTAACACAACGGGATGAGCTGTGATTTCATGGACCTGCACTGCAGTCAAACATATTCAATAACTGTAATAGCGACGGACAGTTACTGTCAGAGTGTAAATACCTCCGCTTTTGAAACTGAAACAGGTAAAGTTCCTAAAGTAGTTTAGGATAGGTGAGAAACATTTCATTACTGTAGCAAAAGGGCTGTCCGAAAGACTGCAATCCTGTCAGTTCACACTGTTAGTTTAGGAATTCATGGAGACTCTGGCATGCCTCTCTGTGGTGATATCATAGAGCAATGAGTGGGAATGCTTGGTTGGTGGGTTTCCACGTGTCTTCCAGCATATTAACCCTTTATATTAGATGGTTTTCCTTGTTCCATTTTCAGATAAGTGATCCAGGGCTTTGTGACAAAATGCCTGAATTAAGAGCCTGTTGAACTGACTGGTTTTGAATGGGAATATAGTTACATTATCACTGTGTGCATCTCTATAGTAAAAGTAGATTTTCAGCTCTGTGTATCAATGGAAACAATTGAAATTCTGTTCTACTATCATTGATTAATGATTGATTTATCTTCCTCCCCAAAAGCTCCCTGTCCCCCTCAGAATGTACAAGCTGATTGTGCCGCTGTCACTGCCTTTGTAACATGGGAGCCGAGTAACCTCACAGTGTGGTACACTGCAACAGCGGAGGGGAGTGATGGACACACGGCCACCTGTACCACGTCTGAAACAAACTGTCTCATCCCAGATCTTCACTGCAGCCAAATGTACAGCATCTCCGTACTCGCATTTGGTGAAACCTGCAGCAGCCTCCAAAGCTCCAGTTATGAAATTCAAACAGGTAGTACAGAAAGAGAGAACTTCTCTATATATATGAGACCTTTTCATCTCCTCAGCACATTATAAGACTTTTCACACTCAGTAGAATGGGCCCTATTGTGTTCAGAACTTGCCAGCTGTTATACATTTAATTGTTAATAATCTAACAGCTTTAAATATCTCTGATTAAAATTCAAAGTAACGGGCTGTCGAAAGGCCACAGGGGCTTTGAGGGGCAAGGGTCAGCATGTGCTGCCTGAGGTCTGTTTGCAGTACACAGCCTGTTCATCCTCTTGGAATGCCTCTCAGGTATGGAGGATCAGCTTGGCATTCAGATCAAGTTAGTGCGGGTAGACAGTATGTTTGTTTCCTTAACTTCTCTTCGGGAGGAACTCCAGACCATTTTTTGTACCAAACTGATAGTACTTGATGATGACCACAAAATCCATCTACTATTCAATATTCAGTGAAAGCAGACAGAACCTTAGTGGTCGGGCTTGGTGTTGACTCTTTCTGTAATTTCTTGACTTGTTTAACCAACGTGAAAATTGAGGATTCATAGTATAGGATATAAAGGTAACTTTGTCAGAGCTATGTACGTTCTATAAAATGTTGGCAACAACCATCTCTCCACAAGGTTTTCTGGCATGAGCCCAGTGGATTTTAATGTTTACATTTCATTTTCTATAGCACCTTGTGCTCCAGATGAAATCATTGCCAATGTGGACTGTAATTCCAATAGAGTGGTAATTTCATGGGGCCGGACTAATGGAGCAAAAGAATTTGATGTGACTGCAGAAGGAAGTGATGGCCATACACACTCACACAACACAACAGAAACACGCTATGAAATGCTGGATTTACATTGTGGACAATCCTATAACATAACCGTAACAACACTGAGTTATAGCCGGCATGGCATTTCAAGTACTTCTGTCCAGATCCAAACTGGTAATACTATTTAGTCGTATGCACAATGGAAATGGTCATTTTTATTGATTATGTTATGTTCCAGGCAGGGGGATTTGATACTCATTTTTATTTTCTGAACAGCTCCTTGCATTCCGGAGAACCTAACAGCCGAGCTAAACTGCAGTTCAAATACAGTATCCTTCACATGGGATGACACTGATGGAGCAAAATTATATACTGTCACCGTTCAAGATAAACAAAACGTAACAGCCTTATTCAACACAAGTGATACAATGGCTGAAATCCCACACCTGCAGTGTGGTGAATATTATGCAATCTCTGTTCTAGCAACAGACAACATCTGCAACAGTCCTCAGAGTGCAATGGTGAATGTACATGCAGGTATCACTCAGTTGCATTTGTTGTTTGTATTGATGTTTCTGGTCCTGTTTATGTGACTCTCTGTTCATAGTGCAGGTTAGAGTAGAGGCCACAGCTGTACTTACTTTAATGTTTTTGGTACCTTTTGAACAATAACTCAGTTGTAAGAATATATTTTGTTTAATTTGAAATGTTTCCACTGATACATTGATCGATGGTCTGAAGATTCTGGATAACAGAGCTAACATTTCCCAAAGCTATATGGCTAATGGCAGCTACATTTCTCCAATTCTAGAATCTCACATAAAGCATTCAAAAATATTCAAAATTATTAAAAGCTAATTAAACAATTAAAAGCTTTTAAAAAGATTAAAGAAAGTAAAAATAAACAAACTGTTAAAACAATTTAAAAACAAATTAAATAACTTCAATAATTCTAAAAATATAACTAAGATGTAGCCCCTAGCAGTCATTCCCTTCACAAAAGGAAGTGGGGATGGGCCAAATCTTCCACTGACCAGCAGACCATATGAGCTCACAGGACAACTGTCCTTAAGTCTTCTCTTAATTGTGTGCAGTCTTTGCTGGGAATTTGGCTCATATCTGATGAAGAGCAGAACCGAGCCATTGGTGGCGAGGGGACAGCTGAACCCTCAGGTGAAAGGTCATCAACATTAAGTCTGTTTTCCCTCTCTCCAATATTACTGCCTGACCTGTTGAGTATTTCCAGCATGTCCTCTTTTTATTTCTGCCATCCATTTGCTTTGACTAGCCAGTGAGATCCTGCCCCCAAGGCCCATTACAAAGCTATCAATGAGATTGCATGTCAGTGAACTTTAAAAAACACTCAAAAACTTATAAAAATGTAAGCATACTATTCAATATTTACAGTATTTACAATATTTTAAACCTGTTTTTACCAAGTTGGAACATTCAAAACACCTTGAGCACAATTAAAAAATAATTGAGTATATTTAAATTAATGATTACATCAAATAAAAAGGAAACTACCTTAGGATTCCTGTTCTCGCCCATTCCTTCCCATTGAAATTATAGTGCCCCCCTGACTCATTCTGCGGGCAGATTTCCCAATCTAAATTGCCCCCTCCCATTTGATTCCACAAGAAATCCTACATACAGTGGAAGTATCTCAGGATTATTGATTATCTGACTGGAATGTGGAACTTCGACCTGTGCTCAGGAATCCAACTTCCACTTAATTAAGTAGGTAAACCAGCAATTCCATTTGGAACTGCTGCTTTTAAATGGGAGATATACTGTGTTGTTCCTGCATTGTTCAAATTCATTAGCAAGTGCAGAAATTCCAAATTTGATGGCAGTTACCATGGAAGTTCCACTGGTTCTGTATAGAATTGCAAGCATTTTCCATGTAACCCTGGCCACCGTTGGGCATCCCTACCTAGATAACATTTTAGCATCAATCAAATATTATGGAATTCTGAGCCACATTATATAGACTTCGTGGCAGATACTTAGAAGTGAATACAGAACTCACAGATCCTAGTAGTCACCTTTGGGGATTCCCTAGAAGAGGAAAATACTTGTGACAAAAATATATGCAATAGGGATCTATGTGTGACCCACCTGAGGAGCCTTATTGGTCAACTAGAAGAATCTAGGTGTTAAAATGAGATAAAGGAATAGTATATGAAAACAATTAAAATAATTGATGCTGGAAGATAATGATAAAACATCCCACTGGTTGAGTCCATGACCACTAATTGGTGTATTATCGCAGACCAGAATCCATGCTGTCACTCATCATTTGAAATAATCTGGCAAAAGACATCCCTAAACCAGTTGAGTTTTGAAGGATGATTTCAGAAGTGAGTGTTGGTGAATTAATGGATACACAATGTACTCGATTTTACTAAGTACTTTCCTGTGGTTATTATCATGTTGGGTTCCAATAGAAATATTGTATTGGACTTTCGTGAGAAGTGCTAGCAGTTTCATAGAATGGCTGGCATTTCCTTCTGTAACTGTCAGGAAGCTCAGGACTCCTGAGTTTTGTCCATAAATGTGGATGTCCTCAACTTCCTAAGAGGTGGTGCCGGGAATTTCCTGACTGTGCTCCAACATTGAACTCCTCAGCTATTACACTGCAGAATCAGTCAAGAATTTGCTTTAAACCTCTGCCATTTTGTGACCTTGTATTATATTCATGTTGCACCAACCCTCTTGGAAATTTGATCTAATTCTACAGAGTATATATGTTTATGACTTCTTCACACATCTCTTACTGCTGTCCAAAAACTCCATGTCTTCATGTCTTTCGTCTTGTTTGAAACTCATGTCTATTTTCAACATTCCAAGAAATTCTGATTATATCTATTTTTAATGTAAGAGGTGGTCTTTTAAATCCTCAGGAAAATATTTTCCAATTGAAGTCATCAAAAAATGTTTCAAGAGCACAATACTGTTTAAAAAATACAGTATCATTTCAATAGTGTAATGAAATTACAACTTCAACACAGGAACAATACAGTACATTTAGCAGTACTGTTACACTAACATTATATGATTGGAACAATTCAATATAATTAATAAAAATGTTAGATGGACTATTATGTTAAGTTATTATGATAAAATGTTAGGTAGATGGACTGAAGTGTGTTTACTTAAATGCAAGAAGTGTCAGGAATAAGGGGGATGAACTGAGGGCTTGGATAAGTATGGGGGACTATGATATCGTGGCTATTACTGAGACGTGGCTGACGTCAGGACAGGAGTGGATATTGAATATTCCTGGTTTTCGGTGTTTTAAGAGGGATAGGGAAGGGGGGAGAAGAGGAGGAGGGGTGGCGATACTGGTCAGGGACACTGTTATGGCTGTGGAAAAGATGGATGTTGTAGAAGGATCATCTCTAGAGTCCGTATGGGTGGAATTAAAGAACAGGAAGGGAGCAGTTACTCTACTAGGAGGATTCTATAGGCCCCCCCGGGTAGCAGTAGGAGATATAGAGGAGCAGATTGGCAGGCAATGTTTGGAGAGAAGCAAAAATAACAGGGTTGTTATAATGGGAGACTTCAACTTCCCAAATATAGACTGGAACCTGCTTAGTGCCAAAGGTTTAGATGGGACGGAATTTGTTAAATGTGTCCAGGAGGGATTCCTGATGCAGTATGTCGACAGGCCGACTAGAGGGAATGCCATGCTGGATCTAGTTTTAGGAAATGTACCGGGACAGGTGAAGGATCTATTGGTGGGTGAGCATTTGGGGGATAGTGACCATTGCTCCATAACCTTTAAAATTGTCATGGACAGGGACAGGTGCAGAGAGGACAAGAGGATTTTAACTGGGGAAGGGCGAACTATGAGGCTATAAGGAGAGAACTTGGGAGTGTAAATTGGGATGTCCTTTTTGAAGGAAAATGTACCATGGAGATGTGGTCCGATGTTCAGGGATCTTATGCAGGATGTTAGGGATAAATATGTCCCGGTGAAGCAGAGAAGGAATGGCAGGGTGAAGGAACCATGGGTGACGAGAGAGGTGGAACGACTTGTTAGGGAGAAGAAGATCGCGTACATGAGTATAAGCAGCAAGGTTCAGACAGGGCCCGTGAGGAATATAGGGTAGCGAGGAAGGAACTAAGAAAGGGCTGAGGAGAGCTAGAAGGGGACATGAAAAGGGCGTTGGCTAGTAGGGTTAAGGAAAATCCCAAGGCCTTTTTTTAAGTACGTGAAGGGTAGGAGGATGGCTAGGGTAAAGGTAGGTCCGATTAAAGGCAAAGGTGGGAGAATGTGCCTGGAGGCGGCGGAAGTGGGAGAAGTTCTCAATGAATACTTCTCTTCGGTATTCACCAAGGAGGGGGGTCTTGATGACGCGGAAGGAGTGCTGGTAAGGGTAATGTTCTCGAGGTTGTAGATATTAAGAGAGAGGATGTGTTGAAGTTGTTAAATAATATCAAGACAGATAAACTCCGGGGCCTGAGGGGATTTTCCCCAGGCTGCTTCGAGAGGCGAGGGAGGAGATCGCTGAACCGCTGTAAGGATCTTTGAAGTCCTCGTTGTCCACAGGGATGGTGCTGGAGGATGGAGGGTTGCGAATGTGGTCCCCTGTTCAAAAAAAGGTAATAGGGATAGTCCAGCAATTATAGACGGTGAGTCTCACGCCTGTGGTGGTAAGCTGTTAGAAAGGTTTCTAAGGGATAGGATTTATGAACACCTAGAGAATCATGGACTGATTAGAACAGCAGCATGGCTTTGTGAAGGGAAGATCTTGCTCACAAGCCTGATAGAGTTCTTTGAGGAGGTGACTAGGAAGATTGATGAGGGTGTGCGGTGGATGTGGTCTACATGGAGTTTAGTAAGGCGTTTGATAAGGTTCCTCATGGTAGGCTTCTTCAGAAGGTCAGAGGTGCCAGGGATCCAAGGAAGCTTGGCTGTGTGGATTAGGAATTGGCTTGCATGTAGAAAGCAGGAGGCTGTGGTGGAAGGCGTGCCCTTTGGATGGAAGGCAGTGACTAGTGGTGTCCCTCAGGGATTCGGTTCTGGGACCTCTACTTTTTGTGATATTTATAGATGACTTAGAGAGGGGGTGGAAGCTGGGTTAGTAAGTTGCAGACGACACTAGGATCGGCGGTGTCGTGGATAGTGTGGAGGGCTGTCGGAGCTTACAGAGAGATATTGATAGGATGCAGAGCTGGGCTGACAAGTGGCAGATGGAGTTCAATCCGGAAGATAGTGTGAGGTGGTACACTTTGTAAGGACAAACTCCAGGGCAGAGTACAGGGTAAACGGCAAAGGTACTTGGCAGTGTGGAGGAGCAGAGGGATCTGGGGGTTCATATTCACAGTTCATTGAAAGTGCCTCACAGGTGGAAATGAGCAGTTAAGAAGGCCAATGGAATGTTGGCTTTTCATAAGTCACGGGATTGAGTTTAAGAGCCGCGAAGTGATGATGCAGCTTTACAAAACTCTAGTTAGGCCACACTTGAGAGTACTGTGTTCAGTTCTGGTCGCCTCATTATAAGGAAGGATGTGGAGGGCGTTGGAGAGGGTGCAGAGGAGATTTACCAGGATGCTGCCTGGATTAGAGCGTATGAATATGAGGAGAAGCTTAAGGTGCTAGGGCTTTATTCACTGGAAAGGAGGAGGATGAGAGGAGACATGATAGAGGTATATAAATATTGAGAGGAATAGATAGAGTAGACAGTCAGCGCCTCCTTCCAGGGCACCAATGCTCAAGACGAGAGGTCATGGCTTTAAGGTTATGGGTGGGAGGTTCAGGGGAGATGTCAGGGGGAGATTTTTCACCCAGAGAGTGGTCGGTGCATAGAATGCACTGCCTGGGTGGTGGTGGAGGCAGATGCATTGGACAGGTTCAAGAGCTTGTTGGATAGGCATATGGAGGAATGTGAGATAGAGGGGATATGCGGGAGGAAAGGGTTAGGTAGTGTGAGGGTGGTTTGATGGACGGCACAAACATGGTGGGCCAAAGGGCCTGTTTTGTGCTGTATGGTTCTATGGTTCTATGGTTATTACAATAATACTGTGCCATTAGAATGCAAATAGTACATTGTCATAATACACATACAATACAATATAATTTTTGTAGATGCGCTATTAGTACCAAACTAAAGCAAATTTCCTTTTTCTGTAGGGCCTTGCACTCCACAGACCATTGCTGTTCACATTGACTGCGGTATCCATAGTGTACAGGCGTCATGGGAACAGAAAGATGGGAGTGATTTCTACATTGCAACTGCAAAAGCAAGTGATGGGCATACACAATCATGCAGTGCACAAGAGGCAGCCTGTGAAATCTTTGACCTACACTGTGGGCAGTCATACAACATAACAATAGTAGCAGTTAATGAAATGTGTAACAGCTCACAAAGTGCAGTGATGACTGTTCAGACAAGGTAACTATTTCTACTTATATTCTGTTTTAGGACACTGTTCACCTACGTAAATTGTACTTACAGGTTCATGCTCGAAAATTTTCAATAGTCATGCATATCAATCATGGTAGTTTTGTGTATGTTGCACCTTAAATCTGTGCCCTCTGGTTCTCGATTCCCCAACCCTGGGAAGAGGACTGTGTGCATTTACCCTATCTATGCCCCTCGTGAGTTTCTACACCTCTATAGTGTCACCCTTCATTCTCCTACGCTCCAATGAGAAAAGTCCCAACCTGCTCAACCTCTCTCTATGACTCGGTCCCTCGAATCCTGCAACATCCTCGTAAATCTAACAAGGGGAAGAATAAATATTTGAAGCCATTCAGCCTGTCAAGGATAAAATGTCGGCACAACATTGTGGGCTGAAGGGCCTGTACTGTGCTGTAATGTTCTATGTCTATGTAAATGATATGCCAGTTTTGGCAATTACATTATTGCACAATATTATTTATGCACTCTGTGTTATGGGCAGCAAAGACAAATTCTAAGTATCTATAAAGTCTGAAGGCTAAGGTTATATTTATTTTAGTGCACATTCCAGGTCCAAAGAAACAACAGCGTTCTTACTTTGCCATTAGTTTCCTGTTTTAACAATACCATGTATTGCTACTTGGATTGTGAGACTTATGATGAGGCAATATCACATGTCAAAGATATTCTTGAAGACATAGAAAAAGATGAAAAAGGCCAAATAGTTCAACGGGCCCCTCCTTTACAGTCTACCCAATCAATCTTAATCTTGTATGAAGGTATTAGATTTAGAGTCTAACAGCACGGAAAAGGGCCCTTTGACCCACCAAGCCTGCATCGACTATCAAGCACCTGATTTTACACTAATCGCAATATTTTTTAAAATCCCCACATTCCCATCAACTCCTCCCATATTTTACCACACACCTACACACTAAGGGCAATTAATCTCCCAACCCACACAACTTTAGGATATGGGAGGAAACTGGAACACCTAGAGGAAACCCATGCAGTCAGAAGGAGAACACGCAAACTCCACACAGACAGCACCAGAGATCAGGATTGAATCCAGCTTGTTGGAGATGTGAGGCTGCAGCTCTACCGACTGCGCCATGTGCTAACTTCCCCAAAGTTGCTCTCAAACACTAAGAAAATTAAGTTAATGAACTGTATACCTTTCTGATCATTTAAACCAGATCACACATTCAAGAATGTGCTGGTGAAGCTTCAGGATGATATATTTTCACAGGCTCAGTATTTCACACCACATTTCGTTACCTTTGTTTCATTCCCACTTCGGGCCTCATTTAATCCCTACTGCTTTAAAGATGTTAGTTTTAAATAACATTACTTTATCAGGGAGTTCCTTCCATTTTTGCACTACTTTTGTGACGTAGGAAATTTCTTTTAATCTGATGTCTTGCTTCATACAATTAAACTTAAAAATGATGTTCTATAAATCTATATTAAACAATCTGCTATCATCTTAGTTATTGATTACTCTCAGTATTTTGAAAACCTGAATGATAGGTCAGTTTAATCTTCTGTGGCATTTGTGAATATGTCTTGATCGCTTTATTTTTAAATTTACCATTTCATTTATCTGTTAATTATTCTTTCTACTTTTTCAGCCTACGTTGGTAATAACACTCATTTTGTTCGTTTATCACTGTCAACAGTGATAAAAGCATAAGTAATGTTGTTGAATCTCTTCCATTCATTTTTGATCAACATTCTCTATACTGTCTCTGATGTTATCATCAACTGACCTTTGTCTGATTGCCACTTTTATGAAGCATCCTTTTATTCTCAAAACAAGTCATTTGTAACTGTGTTCCCCAGAAGTTATTTTACAAAGCCTACTGCTATTAAATGGCTAGCTTGTGTTTATGTAACATTTACCAAACTGAAAGCTACTCTCCTTTATAAAATATAGCACCATGTATCCCAGAGAGTATCACTGCTCAAGTGGACTGCGATACCAATGATGTCTTAGTATCATGGGAGCAGAGTGATGGGAGTGACTCTTACATTGCTACTGCAGAAGCAAGTGGTGGACATGAGCACCAATGCAATACAATGGAGACAACCTGCAAAATGATTGACTTGCACTGTGGACACTCATACAACGTAACAGTAATAGCTGTTAATGATATGTGCAACAGTTCAGAAAGTGTACAAGTCTCTATTCAAACAGGTGATGTCATCATTCTTTTATTCTATCAACTACAAGCTGTTAACATCCTATCTGGATTATGATACCATCACAACTAGTATTGCAGAACTAAGAAATGAAGTAAGGTTAAATGGCAGGTGCAAAGAGAAGTGAAGGATAGAATTTTCATGCAATATAACAATGTAAATGTTACAGTAATTGTGTCAGTGGAAGTTAAATATACAATACAACTAGAAGACAAAGGATGTAAATTATTTTCTAATGTTCAAAGTTTATCTTTATTCTAAAAAGAAATTAAGTTGAAGCAAAGCAATTATTAGAAATGTTTTAAGTGTTACAATATAATGTTCAGGCTGCTTAATTTCTTTAAAAATGTTGTGGAATAATAATATATAAGCATACCCTCTTTCCCAAAATAATTCCAGGACCATGCACCTCAGGGAATATCTCTGCCTTTGTGGATTGCGATACTAACACTGCAAAAGTATCATGGGAGCCAAGCAGTGGGAGTGATTTCTATATTGCAACTGCTTTGGGAATCAACGAAGAAACCCACTCGTGCACTACAGAGGATGTAACCTGTGAAATTGTTGACCTGCAGTGTGGACAATCATACAATGTAACAGTGGTAGCAGTTAATGAAATATGCAACAGTTCAGAGAGTACAATAAGCAGTTTTCAAGGAGGTAACCTGTTCTAGTTATACAGATTAGTTCAATTGAAGCTATGAACCTAGAATTTATTGGGATTATTTTCCATTACACACACACACACACACACACACACACACACACACACACACACACACACACACACACACACACACAGACACAGAAATATCCCTTTCCTTCCATGAATGCAAACTGTGCAATATTTATCATAATAGTACATGTCGGTGAGAACATATAATGATATTGGGCTCGATTAGCCAGTCTCCTTCAGTATGGTTATTTAGAGATTTTACATTGACTAGTCACAGGGACTTTAGTTGTCTGATCAAATGCAGCAACCTCGACAGGTTTCTGTGTTATTTGTCAACAAGAAAAGCAACAGGAAGGCTCCTCAATCAGTCAAACTAGAGAATCCTCGTGGAAAAATTCAGACTTATAAGCAGAAAATATGACCTCATTAACTCTCCTCTAACCTTATACCGGTCAGTTTAAGTCACTCTCCATGCCCACTCGCTCCATCTCTCTCTGTGATTGTGCTGGAGAGAGCACCTGGATTGGAGGACTTTAGTTATGAGGGGAGATTAGATAGACTGAGCTTGTTTTTCCTTGAGCGAAGGAGGCTGAGGGGGTGATGTGATGGAGGTATATTAAAATTATAAGAGGCATAGATAGGGTAAATAGTCAGAATCTCTTTTCCCCAAGACAGGGGTGTTAAAAACGATAGGCCATAGTTTTGCGGTGAGGAGGAGCAGTTTTAAAGTGAATCTGAGCAGAAAGTTTTACACAGAGAGAGGTTGAAATCTGGAACGTGCTGCCAGGGACGGTGGTGGAGCCAGATGCAGTCACTACATTTAAGAGGCATTTAGACAGGTACTTGATTAGACAAGGCATAGAAGGGATACTGACCTAATACAGGAAAATGGGATTAGTGTAGATGGGCAAAAAGGTCGGCATGTGGTAGGCCAAAGGGCCTATATCTATGCTGTACAATTCTGTTATTCTATGACTCGTACTTCTCCGGATTGAAGTTCGATTTTTCTACCCACCCGACCAATCCATTTATACCTTCCTATGGAATATATTTTCTGCTTTCCTCACTATCGACCTCGTGGCCAATTTTCATATCATTTGAAAACTTCCTAATCTTGGTGCCTATGTTTAAGTCTAATCATTGACAAAGAACACCAAAATCAAAGGGCTTAGTCCTGAGTCCTGCAGAACAAAGCTAGCACCTTTCCAGTCTTACAAATCAGATCATTGCTCTTTGTTTCCTGCCACTGACTTATTTTACCCTCTATCTCATCTAACTTTTTAGAATGTTGAATCCTCATTCCTCTTTTTTAAGTTGTGTTTCAGTAATTGAAGTGATATCATGCTTCTACATGTCTATCTATGCTGTTCACTCATATTTCATTCATTAGTTTTTTACTTTGAAGTATACAACAATAAGCACTGGGAAAGTCTATTTCCGAGCTTTTTGTTTGCTTGCAAATCACACTTACTAACCCTCTGCATTCCATATCAAGTTTTGTTATTCTCTTTTCTGAATTCATGCTCAAGTTCCTATCCCTTTACTAAATCCAATTTAAATCCTTCGCAATAGCACTACCAAACCTGCCTAGTCCTGACTCTGTGGAATTGCAACCCATTTAACTGAGGTCCCAGCTCCCATCAAAACTGATCTCAATGCCTGAGGAATCCAGACCTCTCCTTCCTGCACCATCTCTCTGGACAGTCATTGATCTGCACCATCCTTCTATTTCTCTGCATAAGAACATATGAGCCATACTTCCCTCAAGCCAGCTGTGTCATTCAATAGTGCCCCCCTAGTTCTCAGCATCTACCTCATCACCCCCCCCCCCTCAGAATCTTAATAGGTCTTATTTAGATCACACCTCATTCTCCAAGACACCAATGATTTTAGTCATAACCTGCTCAATTCTTCACAAGAACAAGTACTTCAACCTAGGAATCAATGTTGTGAACCTTCTCTATGCTTCCAATGCAAATACAGCCCTCTTTAATTAAGGTGTATGCAGCACTCCAGTGCAATGTTCTATGTCCTGTACAGTAGACCCAAGACTCCTCTGTTTTTATTATCATTGTCTCTGCAATAAAGGCCCAACATTCCATTCGACTTCCTAAAAATTTGAAGAGTTGTGCTATAACTTTGTGTTGTGAGCACCTGCACTGCAGTATTCTGTGGTCAATCTCCATTTAAACAATGTTCTGCTTTTTTATTCCAGCAAATCGGATAACCTCACATTTCCCCAGATTATATTCCATCTACCAAAGTTTTGCCCACTTACTTACTCATCTATGTCCTTCTGCAGACTCTTTGCACCCTTCTCCTATCGCGCCGTCTTGTCTAGCTGTGTGCTGTCAGCAAGTTTGACTACAATCCACGCTTCATCCTCATGTAAAATATTAATATGTTGTAAATATTTGAGGTCCCAGCAATAAACCCTGTATCTGTACTAGATACAGATTGCCAACTCTAAAATGACTTGCACAATGCTTTCCTCTAATACAGCACACTAGAAATAACAGACATTTTTTCAATCTTCCAGTGCCATGTAATCCACAATACCTTGAAGCGAATGTGGACTGTGCAAACAACTCCATGTGGCTTTCATGGGGTCACAGCGATACAGCAATTTCATATAGGGCAGACGTCAGTGCTAGCAACGAAGACCTACTATACTGTGACACAACGAACACAAGTTGTTACATTCAGCAGCTGAGCTGTGCCACCAAGTACAATGTGTCTGTTTATGCTTCTGATGGAGTTTGCACAAGTATGATTAATGCTGCATATGAAGTTGGCACAGGTAAATATGCTGCTAGTACTATCCATTATTCTACTTTGCTTGAGTACTTCCACATTAAACAAAAATCTTAATATAAGAAAATAATATTTTGATATGTTCTATACATAGTTTCTTTTACAAAAGTCCATTCTATTAATTGACATATAAATAGCAACTGCCTGACCAATTTTAGTCTAGTTTAATATGACTGTTGTTCATTTCATCTTACTTGTTATTATATCCATATTGACATTTAGTTCCGTGTGTGCCAGAAGATATTGAAGCCATATTAGGTCCTGCCAGCAATGGAGTACAAGATATCGAAGTCAACTGGAAGGACAGTCACTGTGCTGAAGATTATGAAGTAGATATAAAGGGCCAAATTGAAGAAGATCCTTTCTCCCTGTATACACTGCGCTCATATTGGACAACCAGAATGTTCTTCCAGTTCCCGGTTCCTTGCAGTTCCACATATAACATTTCTGTTACAGCTAGAAATTCAGCAGGAGTCAGCAGCCCAAGCATTCCTTTAAGTGGTCAAACTGGTAAGTAAAAGAATTTTTAAAAAAGTACATTTTCACATGTTTAAAATTTAGCCATGCTGTTAAATGACTTCTAGAGCTCTGTACTGTTAGGACTTAAAAGATATTAATTTATAAGAAAATAAACACCAATCACTTGTTCCAATATGTTTTCTTATATACAGTATATTTTCTGCAACTATTAAAACCATAGAATGTTATGACACACCAAGAGGCCATTAGTTCATCAAGAATGTGGCAATATTTATTTTCTAGATGAGACATCATGTCTAATCATTCTGATCTGGCTCCTCCATATGCTTTAATATTACCATTTTCAAGTAACTACCTGTCCATTATAGGAAAGATATTGGAGAGGGTGCAGAGGAGGCTTACAGGATGCTGCCTGGATTAGAGGGCAGGTACTATAAGGAGAGATTGGACAAACTATGAATATTTTCTCTGGAGGAGCAGAGGCTGAGAGGAGACCTGATAGAGGTTTATAAATTATGAAAGGTATAGGTAGGGTAGACAGCTGTTATCTTTCTCCCATGCTTGAAATGTCTAATACTAGAGGACATGCATTTAAGGTGAGAGGGGGAAAGTTCAAAGAAGATGTGCGGGCAAGTTTTTCACAGAGAATGGTAGGTGCCTTGAATGTGCTGCCAGGGGCGGTGGTGGAGCCAGATATGATAAGAGGCATTTAAGAGGCTCTTAGACACATGAATATGCAGAGAATGGAGGGATATGGGTCATGTGCAGGTGAAAAGGGATTAGTGAAATTAGGCACCATTAATTTAATTAGTTTGGCACAACATCGTGGGCCAAAGGGCCTGTTCCTGTGCTGTATTGTTCTATATTCTATGTTATCAGAGATGAATAAAACTAGAGGACAAAGGTTAGGGTAAGGGATAAGAGATTTACAGGGGATACGAGCTTTTTACCCAGGGAGCAGTGAGTACCTGGAATGCACTGCTGAAGAGAGTGGTGGAAGCAGAGTCACTGACAAGCATTTAAGAAGTGTCTAGATGAGGCACTTGAATCACCTCAGCATTGAAGGCTGCAGGCCAAGTGCTAGAAGATGGAATTAATACGAATGGTCAGTGTGGATGTGGTGGGCCGAGTGGCCTGTTTCCATGCAAACTCTATGAAAGAAAGATAGGCAAGCTTGCATTTATACCTTTCACAACCTTGGGACACGTAAAATAGTTGACAGCCATGAAGTAGTTTTCCTGTCACAATGTTAAAAAGGCTTTGATCAAAGTCACTAATGACATTTTGTGAATGCTCCCAGAATCTTCCTTTTTAACCCATCCTCAGCCTTCTACTTACATGACTACATCACCCTTCTCCAATGTTTCTCCTCCTTGATCAAATCGGGTGCAAGCCCTTGCTTGGTTTCATTGTTACCTATTGAATTGAAGCCAGAGAATAACCTCCAGTGGTTTCTCTTGAATTGCCTTGGCACGCTTCTGTTTCTCATCTACATGCTACCCCTCAACAACATTATCCAAAAAACTTATCAGGTTCCATATATACCCTGATGACACCTAGCTTCATCTCACCAGCACCTCCCTTATGTCTCTATGGCTGGCCTGAAAATTCTGTTGTGGTCTTTCGGCACAAGTGAATTGATATTACCTACTTTCCTTCACATTTGTGAAATGAGTGAAGAAAGATAAGCCAGCCAGGTCTGAGGCCCAGGAGTGTCAGCTGGCAGTCCAGAGGGCAAAATCAGACCTTGGATAGGGGAGTCTGTTCATCAGAGGATTGGAGCCTAGTTGGAGGAGGTGGGTGGTGATGTGAACTAGCCTTTGGTAGATCAATGCCTTGCACCAGGACTTGGGTGGGAGATCAGTGGCCCATATCAGGGCTCAGCAATAGAGGGAATTAAATGTTCAGGCCAGGGAGAATCAGGGGCAATTATGAGCGAGAGGTGAGGGGAGCATTCAGTAACATATCTCTAAGGTGGGGAATGGCCTAACAAAGAATAGGAGGTAAGTAATGAGACTTAACTGAGTAGAGTCTCAGTGTGGCATGGGGCTATTCAAACTTGGTTGTTCCAGGAATGACCAATAGTGGACCTCCACTGAACAATTTGGTCTAGCTTCCCCTGTTATGCTCAAAAAGGATCTCTGCACAGGAAATGACATTGCTTTGATACATGACTTGATTCTCTCCACCAGCAAGACATTATAACCTGCAGTGAGTATCAATAACTTTTTTTGTGTAAACTGCCAAGCCTTATTCAACTTCATCCTCTAACCTGTGATCTTTAACATTTATAAGAACAAGGGCAGCCGGCACATGGGAAATCAAGGTGAAGATGAAAGATGAACTTTTGACTGGTGGAGCAGGTTTCAAGGAGCCAAATGACATTTCATCCAAGTCACACACTATTGTGACCTTCAATTATTACTGTGCAAGATCAAATAATGACCAAAACTGTTAAGGAGATTAGGTGTTATCAATTCAATTGTGCCTGAAGACCACACCAGAATTTCAAGGCCAAGCACGGAGGTGCTGGTGAGATGGAGCTAGGTGTCATCAGGGTACACATGGAACCTGCTAAGTTTTATGGTTAATGTTGTTGAACCTGCTCCACTGATTAAAGTCATCTCTGTTCCTTACCTGAAGTCCACATCCCCCCCCCTTAGTATCCTAAAATGCATCAGTCTCCACTTTGAATATACTCAAATGCTGAGCTCTAAGGATTTGATGCACCTTGTTTAAGAAATTTCCACTCATCATGGTTTTAAATAACTATCAACTTACTCAATGCCTAATTCTAGTTTCTTCAACCAGGAGAAGCAATCTCTTGGTGGCATTTTAAATTCAGCATTATGTAACTAACAAGCCAATCATGCATATAAATAATATTTTGTGTTTCAGTTCCTTGCTCTCCAACCAACCTAAATGCTACTGTGGAAAATGGTACACTATTTATATCTTGGAAGGAGTCAATTTATGCCACAGAATATATTGTGTATTCAGTTTCCAATTTAGAAAGGATTGAGATTTGCAAAACACCAAAACTCTCGTGTGAAGCTTCAAATTTTCAGAATGATAAATTGAAATTGTTGCTTCAAATTCCGCTGGTGAAAGTGAAATCACCACAGTCAATTTTTTGTAAGGTAAGTCTTTCTGCCTTAAAAATTAATCATAGTCAATAAAGGTTTATTCTCACAGATATATTAAAAGGAAATTTTTGATTAAAGTTTTTTTTTGTATTACAAATTTGTCATGTATATTAGAAACCTAAAATAATTGAGGGAAATAAAGAGTAATTTCTTTTCAAAGTGTTGCTTCTATTGATTTGGTTTGTTCAGCTTGTGGCCTGATGCTCGAGTCTATCATTGAAGCATGATTTGCTTATTTTTGTTCCAGTAATCATTTGGACTGATTTTTGAACTTGTCAACCAGCTTTGTGTTCTCTGTGCATTTGGGCATCTAAATCTTGTTACTCTTCTATAGCCGCTAGAAGATTTTGGTTTTTGGGGGTATTTTATTTCATAGCTAGTGAATATCCCATGAAAACCATAAATGCCCTTCCCAATGATAATTAGACTTGATAGAGTGAACCTTAAAAAGCAAAAAACCAAAAATATTATAAATTGTATGTAAAATGTAGAGGAAAGGTGAAAGGGAAATTAGATGGGTTAGAATAGCTTATAAAAATACCTGAATGATAATTTGAAAGGAAATGTATAAATGAGAGTTAGTGTACCGTTAACGATGTATGTATCTTGTGGCATGACTTTAGATGTGTTATACTAGCCACTGCTGTTAGTTTGGAGTTAATTGCCTGCAGTAAAGGATGTTTTGATGGTAGCTCTACCTCTGCTTTGTGCCTTCAGCTTCAGTGCAAGCATGAGGTGGGTGCACATTGACTTCTTTTAGCTGGCATCGAAACTACTTCCTTCTGCTGGCTGATAGCCATTTAGCATGGCCTTTGACTCGCGCATCTCCTTAAAACCTATCATTGACGCTCTGAGGGTCATCTTCTGCAGCACATTGCCTCCCTGAAGAACTGGTTTCTCAAAATTAAAAAAAAAGATGCTGGAAAGTACTCAGCAGGTCAGGCAGCATCTGTGGAGTGATACACAAAGTTAATGTTTCAGGTTAATGACCTTTCATCAGGATTAGGAAAAATTAGAAATTGAATATTTTAAGTTGCAGAGAAGGGGAGGGGCAAAGAGGACAAAGTGAAAGTATGAGAAAGGGTGGAGATCAACAAAGTGTGAATGACACAAAACGTGATGGTGCCAGCTTAGAGGGGGACATGGCAGCTTGTTGTTCACGGCTAAAACCCACCTTCTTTCAGTGGGCACCACCATTTTTTATGTCCTTTAGATTCTCTTCATCTCCAGCCTATCACAAGCATTCTCTTGTTCACTTCTCTGCAACTTCTAACTTTTCCTAGGTCTGATGAAAGGTCATAGACCTGAAATATTACCCCTGTTTCTCCCTCCATAGATGCTGTCTGACCTGGTGAGTATCTCTAGCATTTTCTATTTTTGTTTTAGACTTCCAGCAAGTGCGGTATTTTATGTTTGATTTTCTGGTTCCTGATAATGGTCAACATTTCAGCTTGGCATGGTTTGTCATATTCCTCCACTGTAATGGAAACCAGCAGAGTTTAACATCCCCATATCATCCAGAATCTAATGGGGAGGCTCAACAATGCATCTGCAAAGTGGAGGAGACAGTGAACCAGTAGCTACTGGACAAGGGGTTGGAATGTCCATGAGTCATTGCTGGCATTGTTTCTTATTATGCACAGGATCACCCCCCACTTCCCCAGGGGGATTCCATGATTGAGGTGCAATGGATCGCCATTTGCAGGCACACCTAACATGGAAGAACAATTGGAGGAAAGAAAAAGGAGTCAAAAGGGGTGCCACAAGTCACAAAATTAGGAGAAACTGTTTCAGATGGGAAGCACTGTGGAGAGCACCAGGGCATAGAGAATTGTTAAGATAGCCGGAGAGGTTATAGAAGTACCAGAAATCAGGAACTAACTGGTGAAGGTGGGTGACAAAAGCTAAAAGGTCCTTGCAGATCAACGGGTATGAGCATGGCACCCTAAAAGCTATAAGTGTTGCAGTTACTTCTGGACAGAACATAGATCCAAGAAGAGGATATACCGACTACAGGAGGAGATGAATCACTGGAATTGAGGGGATCTGTAGTGGACACTTCAGGGTTGACAATTGATCTGTGCAATTGAGATCTCAGAGATGATAAGAGCAGTAGATCAATTGTAGATTAATTGAGTTGTTGACTGTGTAAACATATGTCCATAAGTAATTAGTTAATTGTATATTTCCATATATGTAACTAGTTACCTGATGATGTAACTGAACTGTATAGTGATTGTACGGCTTTATTACTTTTTCTTAAAAAGGTAAACCAGTATACTATATATATGAATTAGTGTACTTTTAAGAACTGTGTGTACTACGTGGTGTAACTTTCAATATGTTGCTTAATCAAGCATTGCTGTTAGCTGGGAGTTGGCTGCCTTCAATAAAGCATGGTCTGTTGATAGCCCTATTTGCCTTCTTCAGCAGCAACACCAAGGAGCCTTTGGACATTACAGAGAATAGTAGGATCTTTCATAAGTATTTGAAAAGTTGATGGGTAGTTGAGAAGTCAGTTGGAGTATTTTGGAATGAACCAAGAAGTTTAATTGTTGAGGATGAAGGTTCAGTTGAAATTTTAAATCAGAAATGAGTTGGGTTACAGGGAGAGACATGCTTCTGGGATAAGAAGGAGTCTTAGAGGTTTTAAAACGTATGGTGGTGGTGATTAAAGAAACATTCATTCCTCTGTTCTAGAAGGTGACATTCAGTGACCAACGTAGCACAGTAAGGTGAGTGAATAAGGAAAAAAGTTGGGGAATGTTCCCTTTACAGAAGTTAAAGAGTTATTTCTGAAACAGAGGAAAATCCGAAACAATGTGAAAGGAGTGCCAGTGGATTAGCTTGGATTGTTCAATCAAAGAGCCAGGGTAGAAACAATGTTGTAAATTTCCCTTCCTTCGTGTATCTAACAGAAAAATGGGGGAAATCTCCATCGGATTAGATATTAATGAAATGTTTTAACAATGCAGGCTTTAATTGTTCCCTGTGTTCTTTCCAGGCTATGCATCCTCTTCAGAAGAAGTGTATTATGACAGATGACCATATATTGCAAGAAGGATGAAGAGGATACAGAGTATGTTACAGCTGTAGTTTAAAAGGCTGCAATAAATTATTATAACAGTTGTAGCAAAGAAGTCAGTCTATCTGGTGGTTCGGCTGGAACACAAAATGCAGTCAGCAAAGAAATCTACTGAAAGTAATAAATATTTTAACACCACTATATGTGAAATTGCCAAAATCTGATCTCACGTTGATGTCAAAAATCATATCCCATTTTACTTAGTCAGCTACATTAAAATATCTTTCTCATTGACTGTTTACCAGCTATGTCTAGTAAACAACTCATCATCTAGAAAATTGTAAAAATGTCTCAACCTGCATGCTTGATTGTTTATCCCCTGGAATTATGATTATAACATAACACCCCTCAGAAAAAGCATGCTAATGGAATTTACAAGTCCTGTAGATGTTAGATTGTCTATATACGTGTTCCTAATATAATGAGTAACATTTTAAAATGTTATGTTTCTATTGTGATTATTTACTGTGGCATACCTTCTTAATGTAAGTTTAAGTAAATAGAATGATTTTATTTGGACTCTGTGATATACAAAGAGAAAATGCAACTTCACTATAGATGCCAAGTGCAATTACTTCAATGACAGTCTTCATGACCTGTATAAAACTATATTTTTACTGATTTCATTGTAAAATACTGGTTCTATATTTGATGCATATAAATAAAACAAATCTCAGCATTTTAGTCATTATTTAGTTCAGAAAACACTTTTTCTGATACTTTTATAAGTGGTTTAAATAGAAACAATAGCTTACATTTTGAAATAGGTATTTCCAACCTAATTAGTTTATACACAAGAAAATCTTGCAGTGTTATTCAAATCATTCTGTAAACAATATGATGCACAGCCTTATAAGGAAAGAAACATTACTTCTTGCAATATACAGCACACTTTTCTGTTGCTAAGAAAATGGTGTATTTCTTTAAGGCCTCTAAGTCTAACTGCCTGTGTCTTCCTAAGTGCTGTTGGGCAAATCCTGAAGTCAATCTGAGGTCAGAAGAAACATGCATGCCCAGTGGTAGTTAACAGGAACTGAATAAACAAAATACTATTTTCTTTGAATGGTATTGTTACGTACCAGCAACAATAGAAACACAACGAGCCAGGTTTCCACGTTAAAATCTATTTATTAATAACTACTTATAATAATCAGAGAAAATAAAAATATTAGATATCAGATACTGACCCCGAAATAACCCGAAGTGTGTGTGTGGTGAGTTCCCAAATCCCAAGTCTAAGAACAGTTCTCAAAGTTCAGTTCAGCAAGTCATGAAGCAAAACGATGAGCAAAGGCTTTTGAAAACCACTTCAGGATGTACAGAGAATGTAGAGAGGAAATGTAGAGAAAAGGTGTTTACAAATTCCACAAGTTCCACGATGGAACCAATACGACGCCTCAATCACCGAAGATCTCCAATGCTTTGCTCCGAAGTATCTGCCACACCGAGGTCACTCAATACCTGCTTTCCAGTACATGAGGACGATAAAGTGGACTCCACAGATTGCTCCAAAAATCCATACATGGATTTTAAAGTGACAGTCGCAAAGATTGTTCTTCATCCATAGATACAGAGACTGGCAGTCAGTGCTACCAACTCTCTCTCGCTCTCTATCTCCATCTGTCTGTGCAATTGCCAGCAGGTTCCAGTTATAGTCATTTTTTTTCACTTGCAGTAGTCAGATAAAGCCACACACACTACTATTCAGGCATCTTAAAGGGACACTCGTCAAGTAGCAACCTGGGCTCGTAACAGTATCTTTTATAATACCTTCAGGTTTAGATTCCATGATTGTGCGTTATAAAGCAAAAACTAAATAAGTACTAATTATGTCAAATATACACAGTCCTCACTGCATGTAACAGATCTGCTGATATCAATGCAGTTTGTCTGCTTTGAGCATTTTTATTTTACCTTGGTTGGCAAAATAGTATTGCAACAGATTTTACACTCAGTAGTAAGGCTATGTTACAGACTTCAGGTCATCCATAAAGGTTGAGAGTTGTTGAAAGCATGGATCGCATTACTGCCAACACAAATTGTGGTCAAGCTTCATTTTTTGTGGAGTTCTGGTATTCAGCTATAACAATAGCTATGGTATCATACCAACAGAATAGCCAGTCACACTGAGGAATTCATACAGACTCCAAAGCAGTAAAACAAAAGACACATCTTTTTTATTTTTAAACATTTTTACAGAATATAAACCAAAGCTTAGCAAAGTACAAGATTAAGGTTTAAAATATGATAAACTTTAATAAGATTAGTTTAAACTGGATTTTGAAATATTTATCACCAGAAAAGGCAATATACACATAAAATTTGAGAAAATGCTGGAAAAACTTAGCAGGTCAGGCAGCATTTGTGAGAAGAGAAACAGTTAACATTTCAGAACTGCAGATGCTGCCTGACCTGCTGAATTTTTCCAATACTTTATGTCTTCTGATTTCCAGCAGCTACATTTTTTTAAAAAATTCATAAAATTAACTTTCCAGGGCTGGAATGGTTGCTAAGCAGAAGCTATTGCTTAGTATACCTTTAAAAATTCAAGATACAACATTATGAAGATTTTTTTAAAGCAGCAAGCTTGCATGTATCTAAAATTCTCATCAGTTCTCTCATTTCTAAAAACTCCATTGAAGATTGCAACAGCAGACCCTGTAAAGGAGTAGGAAATTTCTAACAGCAACTCTCATATTTCTGCTTTTAACTGCATACTTGCAGAAGATGCCATCTGATTTCTTCCCATAAGATAATGTGCTGATAGTCTCTTTGGTATTTCAGGGAAATGTATCATTGGGGAGAGGGGGCAAGATCAACATGGGCTCAATTAGGGACTGTGCTGTTTGGTGGTGTGGATAGGGTTGAGGGGTGTCAGACCTTTGCTTTGGGCATGGGGAGTGGGAGCACAGGGAATACCTGGTGCTATGGTTATGGGGAATAGGGATGGAAGAATTAGACCTGTGCTGTAGTCTTGAAGGGAGGACGATGAGGATTGCATCCAATGGTGCATTTGGGGATCAGCAGCATGAGAAGGAAGCTGAATTGGGGGTGGTGCAGAGAAGTATTGGATATGTGCCTTTGCTTTTAGGGAAAACAATCAGAGCAATAGTCCCACAAACCCAGATTGTGACTGTGGATCGCAGCTACAAGGACCAAGGTCTTCAGGGATCAGCAGTGATGTGTCCTTCATGATGGTAGGCATCATGGGTTTGGGAGAGTAGCACGTAACTACGTTGCATTTTACATTTTGTAGATGGTACAAACAGTAGCCATAGTGTGCTGGTGATGAAAAGAATGTTTAAGATAGATGACAAGCTAGTGGGCTGCTTTGTCCTGGAAGGTGTCACATTTCTTGCTTGTAGTTGGAGTTACACTCGTCCAAGTGGCAGGGAGAGTTCCATCACACCCTTGATTTGTGCCTTGTATATGGTTATGAAGGTGAGTTACTCACTGCAGGATGCATAGCCTTTACTTGCTCTTGTAGTCACAATATATGGCTAGTCCAATTAAGTTTCTGAAAACCCAAGAATGTTGAATGTAGAGGGCAATTGGAATGTCATTGAATATTAAGAGTAATTTGTTAAGAGTTTGTTGGAGATGGTTACTGTCTGCTTCACGTTACTTGCCATTATCAGCTTAAGTGTGAATGCATTTAAGATTTGTTGTGTGCAGGTATGGCTGCTTCATTTTCTGAGGAGATGTGATTGGAATTCAACATTGTGCAATTATCAGGATCAGGTGATCAGGGGGTCAGGTTTCAGGAACTGAACTTCTGTTTCTCCCGCTTTAGGTAACTTGCTCTTTTTCTATCAGAACTGACGATTTCTGACTGTCATCCATCTGTTAATTTGGCTGTTTTTCTGTTTCTACTAGTATAGCCTGGCCTGCTAGGTACATTCCACAACACTGTTGATCTGGAAACCGCTCTTCTTTTTCACAGGCCTCATATGGTCTCACTCTATCAGAGGTATTCCCTTAGCTCTCCCTCTTCCTCATTTGCCTTCTCTGCATCTGAAAGTAAATTGCTTTCTCTTTTTCCCAGTTCCAACAAAGGGTCTCAGACTTGAAAGATTAAGTTCGTTCCACTTTCCATGGATGCTGCCTGATCTGCTGACTGTTTCCAGCTTTTTTTGTTTTTATTACAATACTTCTAGCATTTTGATTCGCAGTTTTTCAGCCCCGCAGAGAGAGAGAGAGAGTGAGTGTGTGTGTTCAGGATGATCATGTCAAGAGGAAGATGGTGGTTAATAAGACCATGTCTAAAGTACATGTATACAGTTTGTGAATATAATTATTTATTCCAACACAAATCCATGTGTGTCTTTCTGTTTTTCATCATCAAAACAAAGGTTTCATGCAATGCAGCTCCCAAATTTTTGGGGGGAAATTTGGGATAAAAATGGCTTTTACGTGGATTACCAACCCCTGCTCTAGTCCATTTAAAATTACACTATTTGCATGTTTTTTAAAAATTCCTCCTTTTTAATGGAGGATATGCAGATGAAGAACTTGAGTAAAGGGTGGGTTTGTAGTTTTTTTAAATGGGTGATTAATTCCAGTCTAAAGGACACAAAAAGTCACATTTTTGTCACCTTAAGCTTTTACTGTGGCTTTCAGCTGAGAGTTAAGCAAGTGACCTTGGGAGAGACCCAATTTGTAAATGAATTTGGGAAGCCCATTACTGTGACATGATTTTAGTCCAGATGCTTAAAAATGTGGCCCCGAAAGCAATGTGACCTTTGTAGCGTAGGGCTTTAAAGGATGATGTTGGTACAAGTCTGGTAGCTGATTGGTGAACATCTTTCCTGACAAATTTCTGCTTTGTAATCAATCAGCTCTTGGTGTGTTTATTTTCAGTGGGGGAAGAAGTCAGATAAGTATTTCTGGTCTATTCTATTCCTATTGTGCAGAACTGGTGGTAAGGTAATGAAAACATAAACAAGAAAATGACAGATTGTATAAAATTCAGCAGTTAATACAGTAAGGATGGCAGGACAGATTGCAGTGGTCTGTGTGGAGATCCTGGATGCCAATGGGATCCAGGTCAAACAGACCTGCAGGAAGAAGTGTGGAGGAGCTTCGGCTTAATATTTAGCCACAAATATTGTGACAAATTAGGGAAAGGTAAAGTTGTCTGGATGCTTTGTACCAGGAGACAGTCAGACCTCATGAGAAAGAGTCTTCTGATTTAGTTGGCAGTCAGAGTGTGACTGTAAGGGAAACAGGGGGTGGGGACCCAAAGAGCAAGAGTCTCCACCTTTGTAATTGTCCAACGGATTTGACGTTCTTTCAATTTGTTTGGATGAGAGGGCTGCAGGATGAGTTAACTAACCATAACACTATAGTAGTGGAAGCTATTCATGTGAGGGGAGCAAACAAGAATGTAATAGTTGGGGAAAGTACATTGAGGGGAATTGATAATTTATTTGCAGCAAAGAGGCCATATTGTCTGTTTGGTGCCAGGAATTGAGATACAACAATGGAGAATGATGTAGAAAATGTTCATCTTGGCAGGGAAAAATAATCTTCTAATGAAAGGAGATTACAGTGCCAAGATAACAAGGTATCCTGGATCACGTAGTAAGCAAGTAATTAGGAAAGTTAATTTTTTTGGGGTTGTCTTTGGAACCCTCTTCCTCAAAAGGTGGTGCAAGTTGTGAGAATATTTTTTTAATGTTAAGGTATGTGGATTCTTGATAAGCAAAGTGGTGAAAGGTTATTGCAGGTAGACTGTAATGCAGAATGGAGTTTACATTCAGGTCAGGCTTAAGGGGCCAGGCCTGTTATTTCATCCATGTGTCAGCTGCATGGAGCAGAAACAGCCAAGACCAGTACCTTTAGAGCAGATAATTGAGGTGCTGTGACCATCACAGCAGGAGGAACTATGCACAGTATCTGCAGAAGTCTAAGTTTGACACATTCTGTATAATTATAATTACCATGAGATATTTCAATTATGTACTTA
The DNA here is from genome assembly GCF_009764475.1 of Pristis pectinata. Classification (NCBI taxonomy): domain Eukaryota; kingdom Metazoa; phylum Chordata; class Chondrichthyes; order Rhinopristiformes; family Pristidae; genus Pristis; species Pristis pectinata. The sequence goes on along the minus strand of NC_067407.1, from coordinate 48,974,879 downwards.
AGATTCAACTGCAGATTACTTTTTTAAAAAAAACTATACAGCTTCATCTCATCATTGCCTTCACAATCCTAAGTGTTGTCAAAGCACCATCATTTTCTAATGACAATGCATCTTCATTCACCAGTCAATTGTATGTTTTATTTTATACCTCATTGTGGGAAGACACATGATAAATTGCATAATAAAAAATAAACAGGGACCTTTTAATATACAGAAACAAAGCACTCACAAAGCAACAATGTTCTTCATAACTCTTAATAAAAAAAAGTTGCCATGAGCTTTCTAACATCAAAGCAAAAACATTAAATTACTCGTGGAAATAGGTTCATTAGTGTGATATCAACTTTAGATAGGAATTTTAAGTAATCACTTAAGAAATTGAAGAAAGTAGAGAATTCATAAGAGTTGCCTGGGGAAAGGGGGCGAGGTGCAGAGGAGAAAGAGGAACTGAAACAGGAATATCGGGCCAACAGGGCATGGAAGAGTTGGCTGAGACCAGAGATGTTTTGGGGACAAGAAAATTTTAGAATTGATCTGATCTGCTTTAAGAAAATTATAACGTGGAAAGTAAGTGATTCAACCTTGGTGCTTAGCAACCTGATAAGTAGCAGAAAAAAGTGCAGCAATTAATAGGATGAATCAAGTGGAAGGTTTATTGTGGTGCTGCTGAGATTGGGGATCAAACTCCATCTGCCATCATTTGCGTTGGGAATCACAGGTGAAAAGCAATGCAAAGCCCAACCACAAGCATTCCCTCAGTTCATTCAATGAACAACAATGTAATGAATTCCTGTTGAACTGGAAAAGTACATTAGTTTTTAGACACTTCCCATGACCAGGGTTTTTAAATTATATAACATATGCATTTGTATACATCTTTCATGACCAAAAACACACATCTTTAGCAAATTAAGCATCTGTTGTATTATTGTACCAGTACTGTTGGGAATGTAACAGCCAATTTGCTCAAGATCCAACCAACACCCATGAGGTAATAACCAAGGTGCATTGTTACATTGGTTAAGATACAAGAAGCCAAGGAACCAGACAATGTGTTCAGTAGGGCATTTAAGAATCGATCTGGTACAGCATAGTCCCTCGAAAAAGATTTGAACTTGCACATGTTGTCGTTGAAATATATTCTATTCTTCCCACGTCAGTGGCACAATTGCGACCACTAACAAAAAGCAACATCAACAAAACCATCACTTTTAAGAATTTTTGAAGTGTGTGTGCAGAAATAAACTGGAAGTGTAAGTGAGCAAAAAGATTTTCATGTCAAGCACTTCCAGAGGAAGCACACCAATTCTCAGATCAAATTTGTGCTTGCTGCTTTGCAAGTAATTTTTGGGTGGGAGCTAGCAGCAGCTTTCATTTCTGTGGAGGTGGGAAGATGTCTGTAGTTATCTCAGTAGCTAGTTGCTAGGTCATAGTTTAGATATCAGTAAAACAGGAAATAAAAATGTTGATCCTTATAAATTTGGGCTGCTTCATTGATCTTTTTCAAAGAGGTCTCTGAAAGTGGCAGAGGATCCTTAATCATATTTAAGTTGATCCAATGCTAACTTCAATCTGCTAATAGAACAGGTGAAAATGAGAACCAGTGCAGAAACATAAAATGCTATACATTGCCCCAAGGAAACAGGCAAAACATATCAAATTCTACACCATCTGCTGAAAGTGGTCCACAGCAAGTGGCAGATTGCTAGATGAACTCCACCACCTAATGTAAATTTGAGTCAATCCTCTAAAAAGACAGCACTTGTTTAAAAAAAAATCTTTATGCATAAAATGAATACCCAGCCTCTACCCTATCTTTCTTGTAAATATGACAAACCACTATTGCATCTGAAACATTGGTGAATTGGGAGGAAGGGTGAAACTTGCACAATATGAAAAAGGTAATTTTGTAATCAAAGGTTAAATACAAACTAAATATTGAGCATAATTGTGTGGTTTGCTTGCATCTTATAAGAGCTTCAAATACAGCTCAAATGATTCTGGAATGAACAAGGTCCACAGCAGAAATATATGCATAACACTTGTGTTTGCAGTATCAGGAACGCTGCCTAATATTTAAAGGAAATAAAAGACTCAAGAGAAACCAGCTTGTGTTAAGAAGTTGTCAAGACACTATTTTCTACATTTGTTCTTTTGTGTTTCTTTGGGAGTTTAAGCAATATTTCATTTCCTTTATTTTATCTATCCAGGGATTCAATATTTCTTGAAATGGACAAGGATGTGTACATATGGCCAATCCCAGTTTTTGCAGAGCTTAAAAAAAAATTAGTGTTTGGAAGTGCCATTATGTTCTCCCTTTTTCTACATTACAAATTGTGCTATTTCCTTAATGTTAACATTCCAAACTCATTTTTCCCCTGGACAATTCTCAAGTCATTGAACTGACTCATTACAGCCAATAAAAGGAATATTAATGCACATACTAAACAATGGCTGTAGTTTGCTTCTTTTAAAAAAAGCACATGGTATTAAACAAGAAATTATAAATGAGACAATGACACTCAAGACTAATCCTCCAATTAAATTATATGCTGAAGAGGAATATGAAATTGTTGATATCAGGCAGCTTCAAGGCAACAACAGAAAATTGCTGCTTTAAGGATGCAGTTTACCACATACACCTGGCTAATGAACTTTAAGTTACTAATCCACAATCCATTCAACAAGTCAGTTATTGCCTCGATATGAAAACCCTCCAGTATGATAAAATTAATTTGTAAAAGTTTCAACAGATAAGCTGCTCATCTTTATATTCATCCCTCCTCAACTACACCCCAATTACTCAAGGAGAGAAAACATTAGTGTTTTCTGCATGTGTGGAATACACTTCAGTGCTGACCTCTGAAATTAAAATTCCCTATCAGTATCCTGGTTCTCAGATGACTAAAAGCATCATCTGGAATATCCATTTTTTTTTAAAAACACTGCAGTGTTTGGAATAGTCTTTTTACATAAAAAATAATTTGGCCTTATATTTTTTGAAGTAGCCTCTGTAGACTGTACATCACACAAAGCAAGCAACATTTTTATGTATTTTTGAATGAAGTACATTCACTGGTCATTCCAACCTGTTCTCATCTCATCAATATCTCCCTTTTTGCAATCTGCAAAAACATCAGGCTAGAGAATGTGGATCATTTACTATTTTGTAGATTCATTAATTATTTACATGAAAGACTCTAAAACAATTTGTTAACACTGCAGTAGTAGACATATTGAAACTAAAATAATCTTTGGGCTCATCTTTGAAATCCTGACAAACACCCATTATGAACTAGAATAGATTGAGGCCCTGCTTTTAATTTTATTCCATTAATGCTGATTGATTTTGATACATTGGGTCAACTTTTAAAAAAAGCCCCAAATTGAACACTTTAAAAAAAACACCAAGCAAAGTTTACCAACTTTATAATGAAAATTTTAAATGTACCACTATAACTTCACTTGACCCAAATGAATTCAAGGGACCAAGAACAAACTGCTTCAGCCATTAAACTCCCTACTTCTTATAATATAATATTCAAAAAACACAAAATGCATTGAAGTACTCCTCCAGTAACTGAAATGTATACTTGCTTTATAAAAATGTATCGTAAGCTTGAAAATACTACTTTCAATGCAAAGCCAAAAAAAAAGCTGTTCAAAATGTTCTATAATTTTTTTTGTTACAAAGATTATCAATTAAACAAGATAGAAGCCAAAATCACAAGACCTAAAATATGTCTTGCAAGTAATTCACTGCACAAGGAAACACTAGACCTGATTGCATCTTCTTAACTCGCATGCTGAAATCTGGTATAAGATTAGAAATGCTGGCTCAGGATTTAGGTTTGTTTTGTGTTTAGCTACCCCCTATAGAATATCTGCACAAATGCCAGGGAAACCCAATGTAATTTCCATCTTATAAAGATCGTATCACCCACCTTTTTCATCAAAGATGTGTAAGGTCTCACATTAAATAAATAGAAAACCAGTACAATATAGCTGAGTTTGGGAAAATCTACTTTAGGGGATGGATATGTCAGACACAAGTGTTATCAGTGTATTAACACAAGTTTTTAAGTACCGGCAGTTTATTGCCCATCATACAAAATGAACCAACATGGCAGTTGTGCCAATGATTAAAACTCTCAACATATGTACATAGTATACTTGCAAAAACATTATTTCAACCAAAAACAAATCCTGTATCATCTACATTGTACAGAATAAAATTGGTCTTGAATTACAATGGTAAATTGAACAGCTGGTTACCAAAGGCACTTCCTACAAACAGGAAATATCATCTGCAGGCTACAGGAATTCGAAGACATGTGTTTATCCTAGCCATGGCATAATTTAAAAAAATGTTCAAAAGCAAAACAATTTAATCACTGTACAATTAGAGATTTGATTTTCAGTCATCATCAGTGGTATTGCCTTGTAACCACCCTTCTGCATTGCTTTTGTTCTCTCTTTCTGCACTGAGACTTCTGTGGCTTGGCTTGCTTGAATGGTCCTTACCATCACTGTGACTTTGTTTGTGAGATCGTTCTTTGCTTCGACTGCGCTTGTGAGCTCTCTCTTTACTATGGCTACACTGTTTCTTTAGTCGTTCACTGTCATTCTCATCAGTCCTTTCTCTGCTAATGCTTCTTTTGTTTGATTTCTCTTTGTGTTCATTTCGATGTTTAGATTTTTCTTTGCTTTTGCTCCTGCTGCGTTTGCTGACATGACCTCTGCCAGGACTACTACTCCGATGTCTTTTCTCTCTGCTCCTACTTCTACTATGCTTTTTATCTTTTTTTGAATCCTTTTTATCATCTTTGTGTCTTCTTTCATCTTTTTCTCTCCTCTCTTCCTTACGTTTTCTCTCTTCTGTCTTTGATCGGCTTCGTTTATCTCGGTCCCTAGATCTCTCTGATTCTTTCTCAACATTTCTCTCCCTATCTCTGTCACTTACCCTTTCTTTGTCATAATCTTTGTCTCTCCTCCTGCTTCTTTCATTTTCCTTCTCCCTCTCTTTATCTCTATCTTTTTTATCATTCCTTTTATCCCTGCTTCGACTTCTGTGCCGATCTCGGCTTCTGCTTCGCCTGCGGTCCATGCCTCTGTCTGTGCTTCTAGACTTATGTCTGTCCTTCTCACTCCTCTCTCTGTCTTTAACCTGCTCGCGTTCTCTTTTCTGCCGTTCTCTCTCTCTTTCTAATTCCTTATCAAAACCAAATGAACCATGGCCCTCTCTATGACGACTTCTGCTTCTAGACCGCCTGGGAGATTTACGTGGACTAAGAGATCTTCGTGGTGACCTGAAAGACAAAATAAAAAATAACGTTCTAAAGGCTGTGTAAGACCAATTTAAATGTATGTTGGGATTTTCAAGTAATTCATAATTCGTACCTTGAGTGTCTACGTTCTGAAAGACGTTCTTGATCTTCCATTGCATCTTTCCCATCTTTTTTGGCAATTTTCCTGGGGCGAGTTTTGAGATATTGATCCAGATTCTTTTGAACTGGAACTGGAATTCTTGGGAATAAAGTAGAGAACCATTCCAGTTTAGTAAGGAAAGAACGAATCATTTCTCCTATAGTCATGACACACCCTCCTCCAGCCTTTACATCTAGTTCCTGAAAAACACAATAAAAATAAACCATTGGTAAAACTGCTCTTTCTCAACCTTCACACTTGCATCAGTATGTGAAATATTCAAGGTACCCCAGTGTTAAATATAGTGCACTATTCTTAACGTAACCTAATTATTTTCTAGTGAAGTTCTAACTGCAAAAATTTCAAGCCTATCATAAAATTTATGTTGAGGCCTGTAATAAAATGGTTGAAAAATTCTGAATGCCTGTTAGACATTCTGTAAAACCAATACACCTTATGTAAATATTCTGTACATAATGATAAAAAGGTGTAATCTCTTTTGGAACCCAACCCCTCAATGTGATGTAAAGGTGTATTTTAATTGTCCTGTTTGGAAAAAATCTCCCATAGCTAAATCTCTATGAAACCAGGCACACTTTCTAAATTACTTAGTTTTTCAGCAATGCAAATTGACCTACATACTTTGTAGCTACAAAGTTTATAGTTAAATTTGAAAGCTGTTGGCAAGCCACTATTTTTTCCCTTGCATGTTGTCATCTTTGCTGCATTTAATTTAATTTTGAAGCAATAGCAAACCAACTGCCATGAAGCAGTGAGATATCAATTAACATTCAATATAATATATTTTGAAACTGTATAGTCCACAATGACCATCATCTTCGGAAAAGGGTCATTACCGCATGATTGCTTCCTTGCCATGCCCTCTCACAGCTCAGGACATGTTAGTCAGCTATTGTCAGTTTCCAACCTACAGTGCAAGCACACAGGAAAATCAGATTTCATTAGGCTAGAAAAATAAAAAAGACATTCTAAACATAAAATAAGCGCTTGCACTCACACACATTAATCAATAGTGCTGCTCAGCTACATTTCCAAATTCACCTGCTGCCCAATGAAGATCTAAAGAAGAAAACAGGGCAATTAGCTTAAATGCCAGCAGTCTCAGAGCTTCATTAAACTCAGGCTCAGATCTAAAATTTTGATGAAGGCATTTGTAATCACAGGCAGACTGCGGCTTTTGTTCCAACGGTGTACCTAATACTATCAATTCATTGTGGCGGGGCGGGGGTGGGGTGGGGAAGAAATCAGAATTTTCGATATATTGCAGTTACCTTTTGATATGAACGGGTGCGCTTTAAAGTGTCTATGGTAGGGATAGGAAAATGGCACTAAATTCATAAAAGTGCCCAAGTTTACAGCTAGAGAAGTGGAACCAATATTTACACCTGTGTACCCAGCATTTCTTCACCACTAAAAAATGATCAACAGCCACTCTAGCGTTCTCCCTGACACCACCACCGCCTTCAAAAAGTTTGAATTTTAGAATGACTATATAGATGGATACATTAAACATGGGTTTAACCTGCATCTATAAAAAGATGGCTATTTTCACAGGTAGGAACCACTTTGGTGCAGATCTTAAACACACTACTTTCCACATCGTGAGCTAAGAAATTTTATTCAAATAAAAGCAGAGAAATCCCTCAAACCCATTCTCTCCCCTCCCCCCACAAAAGTCCTAGAAAAACATCATAGCAGAAAAAAACATCCATCTATGGTCCACCTACAGCCAACCCTGCACTCCTCCCCCCCCCCCCCCCCCCGAGGGGTTGCATTCTTCAAAAACCACCCACATCACAATTTTTTATTAATGCGACCTCATTTTCCCATTGATTCCCATGTTTCAAGTGGAGATGCATCCCTATGGGATGTTTTTCTATCATATTGATGACAAGGTGATGATAGTAATGACAAAGTGACCCACAGCTAAGGCCAACATTAAAACTGGGGGGGGGGGGGGGGGGGGGGGGAGGGAACAAGGCTCATGTGAAACAACAAATTTGCCAATTTTGATTTTTACTCATTCAATATTGTGGGGCAATAAGATTTTTCAGATATGATGTCATCACGTTGATTAGGTAGGCAGTCACAGTCGAGTACCTCCTTTGCTGTGCTCTCTCCAGCCTAAGGACAAGTGAACAGTCATCTGAGTGCAGCGTTGCTGCAATCTTCATCTGCAAGGCATTTTCTCTGACGTGCATGGGTCATTGATTCGGTAACGGTTTAGGGAATGGGGATATCAGGAAAAGGGATGGGATTCAAGGTTCAGGGCTCGTGGGGAAAGTTGGTGTAGAAGAGTTCAAGGGGTAATGGATTAAAGTGTGGTGACTTCGTGGAAGTGGAGGAAAGGCCGAGGGATTACTTTAAGGAGCTGGCCATGGCTACTGTGATTCCCCCCAATGCAGCATGTCAGAGAAAATGCCTTGCAGACGAAGAGCAGGTGATACGTGGATGCATACACGCCTTGGGGTAAAATAACAAATTGCAGAAGATCTTGAATACAATGATAAATTAGCTTGCCAAATACCTTTTATTATCAACAAATGTGCCATGCTTTCCTATTCATTGTAATTGGAAAGGCTCGGCTAGACTGCAATCGGTGTCCGATTTTCCCTCTCACGTGGTATAGATAGAGCCTCTTGCAAAGCTCAGGAGGGATCAAGAAATGATAAGAGCTATTAACTTAGTTATGACAGGTCAGAGAAGCTACTACATTTACATTGGCAAAGTGTAAATTTCAAGTAGATAGGATTAACAAATTTAATGAATGAATTGTATTCTGGCCAGATAGATAAATGAGTTAGGCAAGTTAAGGAAGACTGTCAAAAAAGTATGCAGCAGCTTAAAGAATTCACACTAATCATGAGCAGATAACCTATCTAACTGAAGAATTACCTTTGACCAGGATCCCCTTGCTCTTTATAAAATATCACAGTTTATTTTACACCCACCAAAGAGGAAAGACAGATCCTCAGCTTCATACTTCATTCTAAGGGCTGCACCTCCAACAGTAGCCTGAAAATGCTGTAACATTGCCAAGATTTCACGCTCAAGTTGAATGAGAACACAATCTTTCAGATATTTGACTCAATGGCAAGGGTACTACTAGCAAGCCGTGGCTGGTTGTTAACAAAGTATTTTTCTCAGTCATCAAACTCGGAATGAGTGCAAATTTGCTCCAAGTAATCTGAAATTAATTGTCGAGTTCCCGTGGGTAATGAACACCTTTAAATAAAACCCACAGCAAGGTTACCAATCACTGTGGTTACCAAATATCTCTTTGTATTTGAGTAAATGCCAGAGTGGAAAAAGGTAGGGCGACAACATGCCTAGTAACACGAAGTCAGGACAGCCTTAATAGATCTACTGCTCTTTACTTGTCACTTTTTTTTGTTCTAAAGATCATAATAAAATGGGTGGTGACTACATTGTAATACATTTTAGTGTAACACTATAATTATCTTAAAGTATAAGCTAATAAGTATACCTCCAATGGTAATCAATATTTTAAAATTCTAAATTTAAAGAGAACCTAAAATTCATAGTTCCATGAAATTTAAAGTGGAAGGAGCAGCTTGGTTTCTGATGTGCACCATATTATGTCAGCCCTACAGCATCTTGGACTTGAATTTGTATCTCAGTACAGCAGACTGGGCAAATCCAAGGACAGCCTGGTAATCGAAGCAAAATGAGTAGCCAATTCAACCAAAGTACTTCAAGTCACAGCATCTAATGTGATGTGACCAAAATATGGGCGGCACGGTAGCATAGCAGTTAGCTCGACGCTAGTACAGCGCCAGCGATCGGGGTTCGATTCCCGTCGCTGTCTGTAAGGAGTTTGTACGTTCTCCCGTGTCTGCATGGGTTTCCTCCCACATTTTAAAAGACGTATGGGTAGGTTAATATGGGGTTTAAAATGGGCAGCGCGGACTCGTTGGGCCAGAAGGGCCTGTTACGACACTGTAAATAAAAACAAATAACAACTGTGCATAATTACTGATGGGAATAAAACAGATTTAGAACATAGAACAATTACAGCATAATTCAGGCCCTTTGGCCCACAAAGATTTAATACATCACTCCTAAAAAAACAAATAATTATACTTACAAAAGCTGTGATTCAATAAGAAAAAAAATCTTTAAAATTAATTTAAAAAAACAACTTTATAATCATTCTTCTACAGCGCAACAGTATCAACGAATACTACAATCCTTCCCAACATACCTCTTCATCATCTAAAAAAGGTTCATACCAATCCCACAGGTCAGCTGGGGGTTGTGTGTACCTGCAAAATAAAGTTACAAATATTCAAGGTTATAAGTATGCAGTAATACGGTTTATTTGCACATATTAAATGTTTCACATTGTAATTTTGATCTCTGTATCTGAGCTATGTTTGTCTTGACAGAGATCTCCAATTTACAGCTAACCGACATCAATCTCTTTACAATTCTACCAACAGAACTGACAAATTCAGTTATGCAAGAAATTGTGAAATTGGATGTATATACTGTCCGTTATATTTTTCTTTATGCTCGATATCAGTGGGAGAGTGACATGAATTGGTTGCTATACTTAATTGTGCAAAAGTGCGCTTTAAAAATTATTTTCCTTTTGACAGAACCAGTTCAAAATACCCCAAATTAACACACTCAACTTCAGATTGTAATATCTAGATCCTACTTTTGGCACGTCTGATGAACTGATACCTCACTTGGAAAAGCACAAGCAAGTTGTGCATACAAATGATTTTTATGGCACAAATTTTTTTTTTAAAAAAACAGAAATTTGTTTGGAATGCCATTTGGCAAAGTGGGTTGTTCTAGTTTTGGCAGTCAACAGGTGTTATAATTCATTTAGCACAGTCTACTGCCTGACATCTTGATGCAAATGTAGATTTAAAATGCCTACTGCATAGTATATTGGACTTATGCTCATTAAGTTTCTTTGAATGAGGATTGAAGGTATCAGCATTCCTGGATTCTACAGGATTGATTTCATGATCCCTTTAAATATCATGAAATGGACCATGAAAGGTTATGTATTTCAAATGCCACAAATTAATGGTAGATTGATCAAAAGTAATCTTATTATAACTGGCCAAAGAAATGCAAATTTAAATAGTCTACGCAATGTCTATGTTTTAATGGCTGATTACAACCAAACTACAGACATACCGAATATACATGAATCCTAAACCACGGATGTATGGAGAGTCAGTGTGTGTTATAAGACCCATCACTTGTTTGCGAGTTAACTTCAGGGTAAACAGTTTGTACAGCAGACAAAAGGCAGTTGAAACAATACCTCCTGTTCCAACACCACGAACCTGAAATAATAATTCAAAGAAAATTTTATACAAGTACTCGCACAGGGATTTGTTGTATTATTTTTCCAGACCGCAAATAGGGATTACTGGTGGCGTACAATTTTTACTTTTAACTATAATTTCAACTAAATTCTGCATTTAAGACAGCCTTTTTGCAAACAATCCCTTATTTCTTTGATTTAGTTTGCTGGTTCAAAGAACAGAAGTTTGAAAAAGAAAACAGAGAAGCTATTTTCTAGTAAACAAGCTATGACTAAACAGTTAGTAGAAGGATCTCCATCTTTCTCAAGACTTCATTGCTTTCCCTCCCTTATTAAATTTTACTCTCCACAGAGTATAACCATGCCAAAATCAACAAGAGAAAATGTCAATATGGTAATACTGACATCTTCAGCTTCGAAGCCAGATTGGGAAAGAACTGAACAGAAAGAAATATTTTTACTGGTTGCAATTGTATTTAGTGTTATTTCCCTTGTACATTTGCAAATTTGAAATAAATAATGAAATATTTACAAGCCTTCAACATTTTCTTATTCATATAATCCTTGAATAATTTCACTATCCTCACTATTTCCGTGCTAAAATAGCAGGCTGCCTGTTAAGCAAGAACAGTTCTCAAACAAGTGGTAGTTTACCATTTACCTTAAGCACAGTGAGTGAACCATAAGGACAATATTGTTAAAAATCATTGACGATTTTAAGCAAAATAAAAAGCAGAAACCATACAGGAATATATAGGCAACAGGTTGAATTTGAGCAAATTTAAAGGGTTCTGAAGGCCTACATGTGGTTTCAAGTAGTGTCACAGTAAGATATTCTCTTCGCTTCGAAGAAATATAACCAGCATATTCAGATAAATATAAAGACATATGCTAGCTTTACCAAAAATACAATAATTGAGAATCTATTCCTTTTGAGAAAAATCTCACATCTGTATACAAGTAATAAGATGATGGGCTTTTCAGGAGGATAAAGAGCACATACATCTGACTGGTCCAAGCAAACTCAAGCATCTAATTAGAACAGAAAGTACCATGAGCATTAACTGCACAGTTTACATTAAGCAAATTTACAACTGGCATTATAAAGCTACAATGTAGATCAAAGGAAGAAGAAAATCCATGTTGTATATTTTGCCTGGAAAACTAGATACTAACTCAATGCCAGCAGCAAAATGAACTAATCCAACAAACTATAACGTGCAGCACAGAAACTGAAATTGCATGCAGAGGACTTGGAAGTTTAATCATGAATGTAACACCAGACCAAATTTTATCAACTGCTAAAAAAGTGCCAAGATAAAAGGTGAACATGGTCCAGTGTTGATCCTTATTGGCCTTACAGACACCAAGGAGAGGAAATTTAGCAAAATGAAAAGTAACAAAACAGCAAAGACTAGATATTAGCAAAGCAGGCAGCATCTCTGCAGAGAGAACCAGCCTTTCATCAGAACCAGCCAGTTTGGGAAACACACTGCAAAGTAGAGTTACCTGAAATTATTGAATTCAACATTAAGTTCTAAGGGCTGCAACAAGCAGAGTCAATAAAGGGGAATCTGTAAATGCAGTGTATTTGTATTTCCAGAATGCATTTGACATGGTGCAACATGGTACACAAGATAATAGCTCACAGTATTGGGGGAGGTATAGTAGCATGGATTGAAAACTGGTTGTCACATAGAAGACAAAGCTAGAATAAATGGGTCTTTTTCTGGCCAGAAGAATGCAACTGGTGGAGTGCCCCAAGGATCAATTCTTGGCACTCAATTAGTTACCATCTGCATTAATGATCTGGAGGAGAAAGCAGAGTGAGTGCAAGGTATCTATATTTGGTGATTACATTAAAATAGATGGGAAAGCATGATGTCATGAGGATGTTTAGACTTTGCAACACAATAGATTGGTTAAGTGGGTGAACACATAACAAATTGTGGGAAAGTGCGAGGTCATGCACTGTGGTAAGAGGAATCAAAAGGCAGACGATTAACTAAGTGCAGAGAAATTGCAAATGTCAAGAGGAATCCAGGTATTCTTATGCATAAATGAAATAATTAGCAGGCAGGTGCAACAAACAGCTAGGAAGACAAATTGCACATTGGCCTTTATTCCAAATGTGTTGGGAATTTCAAAACAGGAAGTATTGTTACAAATTGTGCAGGGTGTGGCAAGGCCACATCATAAGTATCGTGCACAGTTTTAGTCCCCTTATTAAAGGGAGTGTTGGGTGTTGGAGTGTTAACTAGTGTTCAAGGCAGTCCAAGAGAGACTCATTTGGCTAATTCCTGTGATGAGAGGATAGTCCAAAAATGAGTGGCTAAAGAAATTGGATCTCTATTCCTCGGAGCTTAGAAGAATGAGAGCAATCTTACTGAAACATACAAGATCTTAAGGGGGCATGGTAGGGTAGTTGTTGATATGTTTCCACTAGTGGGAAAGAAGTTACAGTTACAAGATTAGGGAACAGTCATTTAAAACTGAGGTGCTTTGGAATGTTGTGAAGAATATATCACTGCAGGTATTAAATGGAAAGGTACATAAAATTTGGAAAGATTTGGGAATTCAGGGCAATGGGTAACTGGCACAAAAGAACTCAAATGAACAAAAAATCCTTCTTACAATTAGAATGCATTTCCTGATAGGTAGTTCAGATTTGATGGCAGCCATCAAAAAATGAATAAGTACTTGAAGATATTGCATTGATAAAGAGAAAGCAAGGGACTGCAAAGTCTAGATTGCTTCTCCCGAAAGTAAATGCTTTGGACACAACTGAATCTTCAACTACCCTTTTCCCATTACATACATAACATAAGCAAGTTTAAAAAAAGTTAAAGTTAATTAAAGATGCTTCATTTTAATAAAATGTTATCTAAAATGAAAAGCATGTTATGGACAGACTACATAGTTCACATGTCTTCTTAAATGACTTGTGGGTGCAACTAAAAGTTTGATTGAAAAGGAGAACTATGGCTGCCTGATTAAGGGGTCAACGAAGTTGTTGAAGATATAGAAGAACTTTTGATCCTGATAAAGCTAACAAATATCTTTTTAAAAAATTGTTTTGCATAAGAAATAACAGAAAAAAGGCATGTTCTTAATTTCACAGTCATTAAAAAGTTTTTTTCCCTGCGTGTATAAGTACATGAGAATTTTTCCATTATTTTCCGTTTGCTTTAACTTTTCCATGCTTTACTGCAAGAGTTTGAGAAAATTAAAATCCAGGGCTGGAGTAGATCTCACAGGAGAAATGACAACTTTGGATTTGTTGGAAAAAACCTGCACAGGAAAATGATGTAAACTTCAGAAGAGCTTTACACAAAAGATATGATAATAGACTACTGCAAATTACCCACCTCATTATTTTGGCATAGTTCAGTAGATTCTACATTTTTTCCCTCCAATCACCAGCAAGCTATCTATATCTACATCAATTAAAACCATAATCATTCCGCTAAACAACAGACACTATTTTATCAGAGAAAGCATTAAAGGTGTGAGGGGAAAGCAATGTGAGTTGGGGGGGGGGGGGGGTGGAAGAGGAGCGATATCACATTTTTAAGCGATGACTTAATCACGATTGGGTAAAGAACCAGAGAACAGAAAGGTCATCCGCACTATTGTAAGATTTCTGCTCCTGACTATCAAACTTCAGCATTCCTTTACTACCAGGTTGTGAGCAGTGCAAACCAGCTCAAAATTATGAAGCTCTTAACAGACATCAAAGACATTAGAAGTATATTGACTTGGTTAGACCTTAACTGCCATGATGTTGAAGCCACCTCTGACATTTTTTTTAAGTCTGGTGGGGAGAAAAAAAATAGAACACGCATGTAGATTAAGATTAAAATTGGATTAAGATTAAAAGCAGAATGACTCAATTCAGGCAGCCTCTAGAGAAACAGAGTCAATGCTGTGCCAATGACTTTAAAATCATAACTGGATAAAGTTAGAAATACACGAGTTCTGGAAAGCTCATCCTTGTTTTTCCTCATCGCTAACTTTTTTTCAGTTCTATTGTCATAGATTATCTGCTGATTCCACCCCCCCCCAACAAAAGATAAACATTTACAATTATAAAGAGAGATTAAGAAAATAAATCACGTACTTCTACTTACCCCTCCGCACATGCCTGTCTGGCCTGCAGTCTTCCTGCTCCCTTTTTCCCATGGCTCAATGTGAGTAACCTGTAATGAAATCATCGGAAAGAGATTTGCTTACTTCAGTATAATAGAACAACTTAATTTTGCCATCAGGACAAATAATTTTGCACATATATGAACAAGAACAAAGTTTTATTTGAATCTACACTCGGAATCAAAAGATTGTTTTCCTATATTTATACAATTTAAAATACATTCCAGCACTTTTATTGCAGATTTGGAAGTGGCTTGGGAAAATGATCAAATACTAGCACAACATTAAAAAGAAATCAAATTAAGAGAAAATTTAGAAAGGGTGTACTAATCAACAGTAAGATATATGAAATTATTATATCTATGACTTCGGACATTAAGTTTGTAAACTTTCCAATGTAAGCAAGTTGATCAGTTAATGTGTGATATTTCATCAGTAAAAAGATATTTACAATCCTCCATCATGTTTTTGTATTCAGAGTTGCCTAAAAATAGACAAAAAAATTCATATTTCAATTACACACCCAAACGAAAGTTGGCCCTTGTGAATTTGGTGCCAAGGAGCATTACAGACAAAATTTAAACATGCTACTTCTTCCCCATTGGCATTAAAATGTCATCACAGCACTGCTGCATAGAATAGAACTGCCATTATTTTTAACTTAAAAGTTAACAAATCCTACAAAAATCAGCATCTTTGTCTTCAACAACAATTTTTTTAACCTGAAATCTGTTTATCATATTTGCCTGCAGCTTTAAAAATAATTGCCAAAGAAATGAATATTTCCTTTCAAGTAAGCTGGCAAGAGAGTCAACAGACACAGAACAGACCCAGACAAAATAGCTGCGACACTAGCTCTTAACTTACTTGCATGAAAATGTAGTCCAGTACCTTCGTCCTTGTCTAATCATATTTTCCTACCTTAGAAACTTTGTGGACCATAACAATTATTTGTTGGGATGGTTTATTCTTTCCTCAATTATATTTACAATTAATATTAACTCTCAACATCAATCTGAAGATCAATTATCTGATGTAAATCCATAGTGAACATCATTTCCAGCACATGGATGGGGTCCAAGCTGATTGCAACTGCTTGCCATCCCAAAAGGTCATGTGGTCCAATTTTGGCCACACCCCTGTCAAAAGTCCCCAGTAATCCACAAGACAATCTCAATTCCCTAAAAGCAGTCAACAATTGCACCTGGAAGAATTGGCAGGGACCAGAGAACGAAAACAAGACAATATTCTTCTCCCAGCTTCTTTCCCCCATCCCCCTGGATCCCACCCAATGCCAGGCTCAGTCTGAGCTTCTGGGGTCAAATCCAAATCTCAATATAATTGCATACCATGTAATTGCATCTCAATGTAATACCAATGTACAAATTGTGAAAGATAACTAATGAATATACAAGCTAGCAATAAATTACACTAAATAAAAATATTTATATCCTATGACTATTTCTGAGATGTTGTTTGGTTAGGATGGAAAAGGAAAATCCTGTGATAACAAACTGTTTATCTGCACAATACTCAAGTTACATCACTTTAAATAACATGGGTAGTGCCTGCAATACTTAGTGCATAATCAATAATGAATACCCTAGTTTAAGGATGAACGTAAAGAGGAGATTCAAGATTAAATTGGCAAGCAGTAAACCTGAAGAACTTATACATCAACCAAGAAATTCCATTCAATTATTTTGCAAGTTTGTAAATCAACTATCAAATGTGCAATTTTATCATGGCTTCTCTCCATTAATTTAATAAAAATAAACTCCATCCTCCAAGCCTTCTCTTCCAATCAATTAATTCATGGACAAGCAGCATTTCAATTCCATTTCCCTTACTGTAATCAGTATCTTTTTCTATCCTTGCCTAAAATAAATTCTAATCTTGAAGTCTTTAAACATTCCAATTGCCCCTGCAACCACAATCTTCTAGGCAAGAGATATACAAGATACTGAAAGGAACCGACAAGATAGATGCTGAAAGGCTGTTTGCTCTAGATGAAGAATTTAGATCTTGGGGCATAGGAAAAGGAGGTCAATAATTTAGAGTCGGGGTAAGGACCCATTGCTGTATATAGGAGGCTGTGGATGCTTAGTCTTAAATATATGCAATGCTGAGAATTCAGAACATGAAAGGAATATAGGAATTGAGCAGAAAAGTGAACTTGCAGCAAAGGATTAACCACAATCTTATTCACAGGTTTGGAAAGTCCAAGGGATGTTTTGGCTTACCCCTGTTGATTCTCACGCAAGAGAATTTCATATTTCTAATTCTGTCTTGTGGAGGAGAAACTGCTATCTGTTCCTCTCATTTAGAAAACAGTATTGCTGTCTTATTGGTGTTATTGTTGGGATGCAACAAGTAGTCTGCAAGATTTGATTTACTCAAGGTCCATTTAAAGAATGGAAGCAGCAAACTACAGCAGATTCTCGCAATAAAAAGCGTTATATCGCCAAAAAAATAAAATCAATGAGTGAAGGAATTTGTGAAAATTTTATGTACAATGTCAGTCACATCCAATAGCTTGATTGGCAGAGATTATCCAACCATCTCCACTTTGCCAGGCTATAGCACTATCATTATATACAGCCCAAATCAATTTCTAGTTATTTATCTTGAACCGTAAAGTGCATGACCTCACATACCACCACAATGAACTCCATTTGCCACAGCTTTATCCATATGCTTAATCTATTCTTTTTAAACTTGTGGGTCCAATCTGCATTAATCGATCTTGTAAATTTACTGGTAAACATGGATATACAACTTTTTTTTTTAAAAATGGGACGTAAAATTCTGGAACAGATTCTCTACTTCCCAAATAAATACTAAGCGGACAAAAGGCCATCTCCAATTCAATTTTTGCTAATAATCTGTAGTGCAGCACTATGTCACATTCGATGCAGAAATCGACTGATGTAGAAATAAGTAACACCCAAGGATACTTCCTTCATTACTTTGGAGATATCAACTAAAATTATTGCTCTGATATGATTATGCTACCTCATCAAACTATTATTATTTAACATGGCACCTTATCGCTTCCTGTTAAGCGCTGCTAATCAGAGTAAAGCAGACACCCATCCCATGGAATTCAGAACTTCTGACCATGGTTGAACAGTGCTGTAATGTTCTCAGGAGTCAGTTATTCCTGGCAGAACCCAGATAAATTATTAGTAAGTGCTGCTTTATAGTACTGTCAACTGCCCCTTCCAATATTTTGCTGCTAACAGTAGGGTGATAGCAATTAGCTAGATGGGATTCATCCTACTTTTTTCCCCACACTGGACATACCTGAGCAAGTTCCACTTTGTTGTGTAGATGCCAGTGTTGTAGCTGTGCAGTAACAATTTGGCTGGTGCTTTTGCTAGAGCTGGAGTAGAAATCTTCAGTGTTACAGCTGGGATGTCGTTGACGCCCAACATAACCTTTTCTGTATCCAGTGTGCTCAGCCATAACTTATCATTTGGAAGTGAATAGTATTAGCCGAAGACTGGCTCCTGCAACGTTGGGAATCTCAGGTGGAGGCCAAGATGTATCATCCATTTTGCACTGTAGAGTGTTCTCAACAGTCAATTGATGAGGCAGTGAAAGAAGAGCTTACCATGCTGTCATAGCAACCAATAGAATTTACAAAATAAATTGTTTTTGCTTGTCAGCCCTGCGTATTTCAACTATAAAGAATGACCAAGTGAACACACATTTATATATCTTTCACAACCTCAGAACTTTCCAAAAATGCTTCACAAAGACAACAAAGCAGTTTTGAATTTAGTTACCACAGCAACTAATTTATACATAGCAAATGGCGAGCTACAAAAATAGATGATCTGTTTTGGTAGAGAGCTAAATATCATCCAGGGCATTGGGAGAACTCTGCTCTTTTCAAACAGTCATGCGACTGCTAATGTTGCGCCATTGTTTTTAGAGCAAGGATGAACAACATAATTATAGGCTAATTCCTTCAACTTTGGTGGCAGACAAGTCATTGGAATTTTGGTTAAGTGAATGCTGAACCTTCACTTAGGCAGTGATGAATCAGGGGTGACCACCATGGATTTGTCATTGGCAAGGTTGTGTCTTAAAACTTAACCAAATTCTTTAAGGAGGAGACAAGGAGTAAATGTGAGCAGTGCATTTAATGCAGTCTACATGGATTTAGAATAACTTTTGACAAAGTCACACAAGGCAGGCTGGGCAAATGAGTAAGAATCCATTCAAGTAAGGGATCAAAGGGAGAATTTCCAATTGGATCCAAATGTAATTCAATGATTTGCAACAAAGGGTAATGCTGATTTGTTTTTTTGTGGGCTGTTATAGTTGGGGTTTCGCAGGGCTCAGTATTCAGACCCTTGGTTTTATATATTGATTTTTATCTAAATGCAGTGGCATGATAAAGATGTTTTCAGATGAGACAAAAATTGGTCATCTGATTGACAGTGAAGGGGAAAGTTTTATGGACTGCAGATCTGGTCGCCACTGTGTGCACTGGAGATGGTACAGAGTAGATTCACCTGAATGTTACAGGGCATTTCAGTCATAAGGAGAGATTGGAAAGGCTGGATTTGTTTAGCCTGGAGCAGAGTATACTGATGGGTGACCCAACAGGTAAACACCAAATTACGAGGGGGATAGATAGTGTAGATAGCAAGAATCTTTTTCCCATGGCGAGGGGTGTCTAAAACCAGAATGCATAGGTAGAAGGTGAAAGATGGAATGTTTAGAAGGGAACTGACAGAGGTTGGAATCTGGAAAGCACTGCCAAGATGATGCTGGAGGTCAGAAGTCTCACAACATTTAAGCATGTAGAGAAACACTTGAATCACCATGGCACAGGCGGCTACAGACCAAACGCAGGTGAACTGGACTGGTATAGATAGTTACAATGGAAATAGTGGGCCAAAGGGCCTGTTTCTGTATCGTATGACTCTATGAATCTAAGAATGGTGGGACATGCACTTTAAAAACCAGGACAACAGGCTTTGTTCTGAAGGGTGGCATTAGGCTGGGAAGCTTTCTTCCTCCCACTGGTGCACAGACGATGTATCAAATTTTCAATGATTTTAAGGCCACCTGTGAATGTTGTAGGTTTCACAATTCATCTGAATTACAGCAGCTGACACTTCAATGCAGTACTGAGGGAGTGGTGAAGGGTCGGCGTAAATAATATGCTCAACGCTCTAGATTCATAATTGAACCTATGACCCACTGCATTACCAATGGCAGCCTATAAGTTTACACAGTATACAAATCAAAACACTGAAAAAGAATGTCCACTCATTTCTGAGTTCAAAACTAGATCAGAGAAAAAAATGAAATTGTCCTGTTCACTGGTATTAAGCCTAAAAACGGGGATGATTGGACACCTTTGAAAAAAAATTACTACACGTTTCATAAACATGGAGGGGAAACAAGTTGGAGCACAAAGAATTTCAGGAGATGGGGGAAGTTGGTTGGTCTAGATATCAATAAAAATGATCAATGCCATAGCAGGAACAGAAAGATGAGCATCTTAAAACTGCTTAACCAGAGCACCTGTTGGTCAAGAAATTATGCTGGTTTGAAGGAGAAAGGGAAAGTACTAAAGGAGAGAAATGTTAGCTAAATGGGAGTCAGGAAGGGAAATTAAATGGGGACACAAGAGACTGCAGATGCTGGAGTGGAGGAACTCAGCAGTTCAGGCAGCATCTATGGAGGGAAATAGACAGTCGATGTTTCCGGTCAAGACCCTTCATTTGGAGTGAAATTAAATGGCAAGGTGTTGTAGAAGAAGGGTCAAAGAAGAAGATTATGATGCATAATGGGCATAGTGGAGTAGTGTTTGATTCTTCAGAGGAAGCTTGGCCCTGTGAATTTAGAGATTGGAAGGAAAGGAAACAGCAAAGAAAACTAATCAGACCTCAATTTTAAAACCATTAAAATTCATTGGCAATCCATAGTCAGAATTTATGAGAAGCCCTGTAAGTGAATCCAATTTATTTTTCAACTTGCCGTAGAAACCATATTGAATGGAAATCTCAAATCTATCTCTGCTAGGACTGGGTACAATGTGGTCCCTCATCTGAGCATTGTAACAGCATAAAATGTAGGAGCAATGAGTAAAACAAAGACTTTAGTTTCACTAAATTCACTATGAAGTTTTTGAAAACTAATGAAAACTAAAGTACATCAGATTAAGAATTTCTTCAAAGTTCAATGTGAATTTTGAAATCTAGGCTGTTAGTGAGGGAGATTTAAACATTGTTATCTTTGCTTTGTTGAATCTACCCCATAACAGAAAAGACAATCTCAACATATCACTACATGTCTAATTAAAATTGAAAGTGGATAACGTAATTTTTTTTTCAGGCAATTCCATAATCAACTCCATTCAGCAACAGTGCCATAGCCAGAGTTACAAGAAGAGCTTCCATCAAGTCTGGTGAATCTGTGTAAATAATAAATGGATTTTATACCCTCAATTTTTGTAGGTGACGACGCCACTCACTGCATTTTTCTGAAGAAATCACCCTATCATTGAAACTTGCTCTAGCTTCCATTTCCCCACCTCTAATTCATAGGCTAACAATTTCCTGTCAATAATTTATTACACAGCCCAAACTCAAATATGTCTCAAGAGACAATGAAAACATGAGCAATGTTTTTTGACTCAGTGGCACACTTTTCATATTGTTCATCAGCTAATATTACACCTCAAAGTGAGAATAACTGTTTACAATTTTGCCCATTTAGCTAATATAACTTTTTTTATACTAGCTCAAGGTCACTGCGTGTCCACCAACGTAACATTTTTTCCATTAAAAAGGAAACCAGAATAAAACAGCAGTCTAAGTATCCTTTGCCAGTCATGTAATCTACCTTGATACTATAATTAATTCATTCAAAATGGTAGTTACTGGCTATGCTGAAATTAGACCAGCAATTAGCCGTAAAACCATACTACTTTTTAGTTAGGAGGAGAGGAAATAAGTGTAGATGCAAACATTGCATGCCGTTTTAGTTAGAAGATTATACTAGGATGAAATGGCAGTAAAAAGATTATCATAGACTAATAAACTATACAATAATTTAACCTAGAATAAGGTAATGCATTATTTTTTCTTTGATGCCTAAACCGTAAAAAAGTATCCGACAGAGACAAACTCAAGTCGCAAACCACCTCTGGCAGGAAAAGCCAGTAAAGATCCAATCACCCGGCTTCACTACATACAAAACTTATTTACCGGATTATTCGAAAATCTTTTGAACCAATTTAAAAATTAGAGAACTTTGCCCATTTCCGGAAGAAACCGGATAGAGCGCGCACACACAAAAACAAAACACCTAAATCCTCTTTCTTTGTATTTTTTGGCCCTCTCGGGCCTTGCGCAAGGCCAACGAACATGCTGTGGCCCGATGGAGGAACCCAACGGCATCACGGGTGGCGCCCAATTTCCAGCACAAACACAACCGCCGTTACTGAGGGGGGCCCGAGGCCTACAAATGCCGGGGCGGCCTCTTACCTTGAAATAGATCTCGTCCACGACCTCGTGGTAAGTCTTCAGTTCATACAGTTGCACTTTGAAGTAGGGCGAGGAAAGGATGTTGGTGAGGATGAGTGGGTTGAGGTTCATAGTCTTCTCGTTGCCCCACAACGGCAGTACATTGCCCTGTTTGACGGAGGAGGCCGGTTTGGCGCTTCCCCCGGCCTGTTGCGGCGGCTGTTGTTGCTGGTGGTTCCCAGTGGCCGTTTTGTTAGCCATCTCGCTGTCGCTCACTCCCGCTCACAAGAGAAACGATTTCCACATCAATGCGTGCCGGTCGGTGGGTGGGGAGCACAAGGAACCTTGAAAATCCCGGGTAATTTTTAAACACACATAACTTGTCGCCCGACTGAGATATTAGTAAAAATTAAAACTTGCTTTTTTCTTTTAAAAAATAAACTATTCCGCACGCCTACTCTGCTCTTAACTTATATAAAATACACAAAATGGCGCCCTCTACTTCTTTCCGGTTGACGGAAGTTAGGTGACGTCAATTGACAGACAATCCGGACGGCCAACCGAAAGCGCGATCAGCTGCGGACGGGGAGGAGAAATGACCAATCGGAGGAGCGGAGACTATAAATCGCCGACAGGGGAATTGGTGGAGTGCGTCATGATGGTAACGCGTCGGTAAAAGCTAAAGGAAGTCTTTATTCGATCCTGGCTGTCGTTGGTGGTCTGCTGGCTCTCGGTAACTGTAGCTTGGCACCTGTCATCGTCCTGTGTATGGTTCATCGAAGAAAGTCGGAATATTTTTATTAAGCTAGGTGACTGCCAGAAAGCAATGGGAAATTCGCTGGTAATATTTCTGTAATTTGTCAGAATATGAAATAAAATGCTGCTTCAATGTCCCCGATCGAAATTTGTTCACTTTTCCTTTAACGCAAAGGTTATCTGCTGCATATTTGCAGTATTTTCTTGATGTGCTTTTATTGGGTTTGTCATTTCAAGTGCTTCTTTCATAATAGTTTATATAAGCTCTGATTCTTTGTCATTCTAACACTTTGATTTCTCGGTATTATGAGATTAATTGTATGACTTCACCATGCGATGCAGAACCTATTTATACTGTATTGCTGAGTAGGATTTTCTTTTGATTTACTCTTTTAAAATCATTATCACTAATTCAGTATGTTTAATTATTAAACAGTTATAACGGTAGAGGTAGCACAATTAACGTGATTCTGCTTTGTCACATTGTGAATTAAATATAAATTGTCACACGTGGGGTTGAATGCCAGGTCGTTAATTTGCAGTGATTTGTGTTGATTCAAGGTCTCTGCATTATTCTATCTAAATTCAAACTGTGGTGAGTTGTTGATGACTAAATGTTTTGAGGTCCTGTCTATTTAGGATTTCTTTTGTATTACTTATCAAAAGTAAGAGTTTTGTTCTATTTTGTTTATCAAACTTCACTAAAATTCTTCTTTGTCTAATTGTGGGATAATTTTGCTGTTTGCATACATTACAGCAGTGTCTACACTGAAACTCCAATAATCTGGTGCACTTGAGATTTGATGCTGTCCTAGCAAATTTTCTGGATGTTGGATACTGAAACACGCTTTAAATTTACTCTTCAAAACTATTGCACAGTATTATAATAAATCTTCCAGTGGATTGAAAGGTAGTGTAGCAACTGTCACCTGGTGAGTAGATGCTGCTGATTGTCATTACTGATTAGTTGGATAATGGATCACCTGAGTCTTGTTGGACTCTATGTATATGAGTGACTGTAAAGCAGTTTAATATATTCTGGACTATAAAATGCAAGAATGTGCATCATTAAGTGTTAAGTGAGATGAGATCTTTCATAGTGATTTGTATTGCATTTCACAGCACTGAGTACAAGAATATCTATTATACAGAACCCCAGTGGGACCACATCTGGAATATTTCGTGCAGGTCATTATTCTACAAATGAATGGCTTTAGTTTACCACAGGCAAATCATTTGCATGGCTTGCCTGTGGTAAATTCATCAAAGTTAATGACTTTGCAATAGAGCTGCTTGATATTGTATTTACAAGAAGGTAATTCTGAAGATTTCATAATCATTTTTCATCAGAAAGCAACATTTGGTTATCAAAATATGCTGCTATGCATGATACTAGATTTTTTAAAGAACTTGTCCTGGCATTTGAAGGCTGCAAATTTGAACGCATCGACTGTTTGATTTGGAGTCAATGTGCATGGGAATCTGAATCTGAGCATGAGGAGTCCGGTGTTTGGGCATCTTGTTTTTTTTAAATCTCCTTTATTATAAAATATATTAAAGGTATCAACACACTTTTGAAATGGTGAGATTACAGGGTTGTGTAGTGTAGGATGGCTGTGGTATTTCTTTTAACATGGAATGGCTGTGGCACACAAGCCACCGCAATGGTTGTGCACTTAGATTAAGATCTTGCTGTCAAGAAGATGCAAGCAATTGCATGGACACAAGTACACCTAGACACTAACTGCATGTATGCATTTGAACACATGCAGGCATCCATGCATGCTCTCGCATCACTTCCATTCTACCACTAATTCCATCTCAATCCCCTGACGCACTTCCCCCACCCCCCTCCCTTGGTGACCACCTTCTGATGTCTTTTTCCCTCCTTCCTCTTCCCCCCCCCCCCAAATGTTCTCCCACTCCCTCTTCAAATACACTTGATGCTTTTCATTATCCCCAACAACCATGTTTCCCAAATGCTTCTCTCTCCAATCCCCTCCCTCCACCACTCTCCATCTACCTGCCTGCTGCTTGCACTTTTCCAGTATGGTGCCCACTCACTTCCTCCATGGCTGAGGAAAGATGTGTCCCATGGGAGTGGGGGTATCTTGCTTTACTTTGTGCATACCCTTTCAAGTTAATAAATTACAAATGTTAATTTGTTTCTGATTTGGTTTGGATAATTATGATATTCACTCTACTATTCTTAAACAACACAGAATTTGGGCTGAGTGATTTGGGCTTTAATTTGTTTCATTTAAAAGATAGCCCAAGTTGAAGGTGCTTTCTAAAATTTCATAGGAGTATGGCTCAAACAGTAGTTGGCAACAAATGTTTCTTTTGCAAGCCCTCCATACTTTTGAAAAAGTAAAATATAAGCTTTATCTAACAAAAATTAATTTTTCCCATTACTTTTCAAATGGTTTTGATAACAGAACAGATTTTCTTGCAGATTGAAGAGTTAAAATGACCATCTTAAATGCTACTAATTAATCTTGGGAAATGATGCTTAGATTTCAAATCAGCTAACCATTGCACTATAAAGGCAAGCAACTGATAATATTACAAGAAATGTGCATTTCAATGTGAGTTATTTGCACTTCAATTTTCATTTTTTAAAATCACTTTAGTTCCAGAACAATGCAGTTGAATATACTCACTAAATTGTCTGTCATTTTTCACTTTGTTCATTAAAGGTTTATTTTAAGGCCTTGACACAGACACAGTATTGTTTTATCTCACTAGCACTATTGGCAGTTCCCATTAATGGAATACATGCAGAATTTGTCAATGTCTTAGTGGCATTTAAGCTATCTAAATAATGGAATGTATCATTGTTTGCAATAAAACCTATTTTATGATTGCTTGAGGTGAATTTAGAAAGCCTCATTCAGGTAATGTTTTCAGTGAAGAATACGTGCCAGAGGTACAATCTACACTACATGTAGCTCATTCAAGCATGAGCTTTAAGAGGGTGTGGGATGAACACCCTGTACACATTGGAATGGTGGTAACATGCTGTGATTTGTAATGGTAATGTTACACTGCAAATATAATGCAACAATTTTACAACAAATTGACTCTTGTAGGCAAGATATTATCTTGGGTATTAGAAATGTCAAAAATTTATGAATGCTGATTGCATTTCCCTTCATGTGTAATCTGATTTTTTAAAAATAGTAATTAACCTGTTAACATCAGAAGTGCCAGGTGCAACAATTTTGGAAATCAGTAGAAGTATTTATATTAATTTTAGTCTGAGTCTCTCTTATCAAGTGTTTCCTGCAAGTGTTTCCTGCAATAACTGTTCCGATCAGTAGATATTTTAAATGTTTTTATGTTTTGAAATATGTGCTTTTTATAGTGAAAGTGTAATATGTTGCATTAAAAGCTGTAGGAAATACCCAATTTGGGTATCTTCTGTGGAAAGTAACTATGTTAATATTTTGGACTGAAACTTTCATCAGGACTAGAAAAGGATTGTGGGTTTTGAGCAAGGACTGGATTGTCAACTGTGGGTGTGTGGTTTGAGACATTGAATGTATTCAAGGCTGTGAGAGATTTTTGTGACTGTGGGTTATGCAAAATGGGTGGGAGAATGGAGTTGAGGCCAACCTCGGGAAAGCCCTGGTTTTGAATGGCAGAGTAGGCTCAAGGCCATGGCATACTCTGCACCTATTGCTTGTGTTCTCCAGAATGATGTGAAGTGCTAATTGAAAGATGAGGGGATGCTCGAACTTGAGTTAAGTCTTATTGAGACATTGTAGGAGGTTGAGGTCAGAGAGGAAAGAGGCAGGGAATCAAAATAACAGCTGACCAGAAGCTCAGTCACTTGCAGACGGAACATCTCAATTTAAAGTTTGGAATTGGTGAAAGTGACTTTCTTACCAATATGGTCAAAATGTAACACAGCTTTGGCCATTTTTTTTACTAGTATGCTGTACCAGTTATCTTCATCCACTGGTGTTGAGGTAACCCTATTGTGAGAAGTGCAGTGTGCTAAAGTGAAATTAGTACAAGTAAATTGTCTTTGACCTGGAAGGAGTGTGTGAGGCTTGAAAGGTGAGAAGCGAAGAAGAGACATTTATCATGCTATCTAGAGTATGTAAATTTTTACCAGCTGAGCTTTTTTGATTAACAGTGCATCTTTGGATGTCTCCTTTTTATCTGAGTGAGATGCCTTTTGAATAAAGTAAGATCTGTAAGACCTTAAAAGCATACAACAGCAGTCTCCTTGATTTTCCTTTGCAATATTTTTAAAGTTTAGAAATTAAGAGATTTTTAAAGTTTAGAAATTAAGAGATTTTTGCTGTATCATGCACTTGCTGCAGCAGCATGGGGGAATGGGAGGAGGTTAGTGGTGGGGGGGGGGTAGTTGGTGGAAATGTCTATAGCTGGTTTGCTCAATTCTGTACCTTTTTTGCTTCAGATGTGAGGCTATTGTGAAATTATTCTTGATAGTCTCACAGGGCTACTTTGGGGGGAAAAATGTGTCTACTCTTGCAATCAAATCCTCTTGTAATAAAGGCCACTGTTTGCATTCCTAATAACGTACAGCCAGCGAGCCTTCAATGATTCATGTACAAATATGCCTAGGTTGTTCTGAACACTAACAATGTTCAATCTCGCTTTTTTTAAAAATACCTATTAATTTGTTTTCTACCAAAGTGACTAACCTTGCATTTTTTTCTTCATTCTGTTTCATCTGCCAAGATGAAATAGAATGAAATTCACTCAGCCTGTACATATTTTCCTCACAGCCCACACGGGTGTTTTTATTGTACTGAGCTTATTTATTGTATTTAATTTAATTAAGCTGTTATTGCTCTACTCCTTCGCTTAAAATTGAAACATTATCATGTATTTAATTTGACCCCCAACATTTCATTATTTGCTGCATCTTGCATGAGGTAATTTACACATTTACAAGAAAATATTGGGTTTTTATTGATCTTGATTTTGATTCTGTAATTGTTTGAAGACTGAAGCCTCAATGAGCTTTAACACTAGTTTTCTCCTCCTGAAGTTAAATCTTTGCATTGTTCAATCTTTGGATTGTTTATATAGTTACCATGCTGATACTAATGTCTGATCTGGGTGCTGAATGATGAATGTCTTCAAGTATTCACAAGGAAGTAGGTATTGGTTTATTATTGTCACTTGTACTGCAGTTCAGTGGGAAAACTTGTCTTTGTACAGATCAATTCATGACACAGTACATTGAGGGAGTACAGGGTAAAAACTAACAGAATACAGAGTAAAGTGTCACAGCTATAGGGAAGTGCATTGCAGGTAGACAATAAGGTGCAAGGTCATAAGGTAGATTCTGAGGTAGAGTCCATCTCATCATAAGGGAACTGTTCCATAATCTTATCACAGTGGGATAGAAGCTATCCCTGAGCCTGGTGGTATGTACCCTCAGGCTCCTGTATCTTCTGCCTGAAGGGAGAGAATGACCCAGGTGGGTGGGGTCTTTGATTTTGCTTGCTGCTTCAAGGCAGCAAGAGGTATAGACAGAGTCCATGGAGGGGAGGCTGGTTTCTGTGACACGCTGGGCTGTGTGAACAACTCTCTGCAGTTTCTTGTGGTCCTGGGCAGAGCAGTTGCCATACCAAGCTGTGATGCAACCAGATAGGATGCTTTATATGGTGCATTGATAAAAGTTGGTGAATGTCAAAGCTATGTCTCACCGAAATGTGGCTTACACCTGCTTCACCTGCCGTTCAACCTGAGGGCTTCTCAATCCACCAAATGGACCGTACAGTGTCCTCTGGCAAAGTTAGAGGCAGAGGGGTCTGCTTCTTAATAGCTTGTGCTCTGATGTGATGGTCCTGGTGAGCTCTTGCTCACCCAGCCTGGAATATCTAATGGTGAAGCGTCAACCATACTACCTGCCACGGGAGTTCACTTCAGCTATCCTGATGTCAGTCTACATCCCACCCCAGACAGACATGAAGTCTGCACTCAATGAACTCTATTCTGTGGTCAACAACCTTGAGACAGGATAACCCTGAGGCCCTCTTCATTATTGCAGGTGACTTCAACCAGGCCAACCTCAAGTGTGTTACCAAAGTACTATCAGCATGTCTCATGTCCCACCAGGGGCCCTAACACCCTTGACCATTGCTATACAACCATCAAAGATGCCTTCTGAGCCACCTCTCTCCCTCACTTTGGTAAATCTGACCACCAGGCTGTGCTTCTCCCTGCATACAGAAACTGAAATGGGAGGATCCAGTACAGAGAGTCACGCAGTGTTGGTCTGAGGAAATAGATGAGCTTCTACGCGACTGCAACCAGTCAGTGGACTGGTCAATATTCAAAGACTCAGCTGCCAGCCTTGATGAGTATGGCACCACCATCACAGACTTTATCAGCAAGTGTGTTGAGGACTGTGTACCAAAGGGGACAATACGGGTGTTCCGAAACCAGAAACTATGGATAAACTGGGAGATCCATTCCTTACTGAAGTCGAGGACTGCTGCATTTAAATCAGGTGACCCTGACCTTTACGAGAAATCAAGATATGACCTCCGGAAAGCTATCAGGAATGCCAAGACACAATACCAGTTCAAAATAGTCCCAAACCAGCCGTCAGTTGTGGCAGGGCTTGCACACTATAATGGGCTACAGACCAAAGTCGGGCTGCATAATTAACAACAGCGCATCCCTTTGTGATGAGCTTAATGCATTCTATGTGTTTTGAACAGAAGGGGAGTGGATTGTCACCAACAACCCTGACAGCCTCCAATGCAACTGAACCTGTGGTCACTGTTGAGGATGCAAGATCAGTCTTCTGGAGAGTGAACCTGAGGAAACCATCTGACCCAGATGGTGTCTCTGGCCATGTGCTCAGATTTTGAGCTGATCAGCTGGGGGGGGGGGGGTATTTGCAGACATATTTAACCTCTCCCTGCTTCAATCTCAGGTTCCCACCTGTTTGAAGAAGACCACTATCATCCCAGTACTGAAGAAAAACAAAGTAACATACCTTTGACTACCGACCAGTGGCCCTGACATCCACCATAAAGCACTTTGAGAAGCTGGTCATGGCATGCATCAACTTCAGCCTCCCAGACAACCTCAACCTACTGTAATTCACCTACTGCTGAAACAGATCTACAGTGGACACCATCTCCCTGGCCCTAAACTCCTCTCTGGAGCACCTGGACAGTAAAGACACCTACATTAGACTATTGTTTATTGACTACAGCTCTGCCTTCAATACTATAATTCCAAGCAAACTCATCACCAAACTCTGAGACCTGGGACTCAACATCTCCCTCTGCAACTGGATCCTTGACTTTCTGACCACCAAACTGCAATCAGAGAGGATAGGCAGCAACACATCCAGCACAATTATTCTCGACACTGGTGCCCCACAAGGCTGTCCTCAGCCCTCTACTCTACTCTCTATATACTCATAACTGCATGGCCAGATTCTGCTCTAACTCCATCTACAAGTTTGCAGATGATACCACTGTAGTAGGCTGTATCACAAATAATGATGAGTCAGTACAGGAAGGAGATAGAGAGCTTAGTGATATGGTGTCATGACAACCTTTCCCTCAATGTCAGCAAAACACAAGAGCTGGTCATTGACTTCAGGAAAGGGGGCAGTGCACATGCACCTGTCTACATCAATGGTGCTGAGGTCAAGAGGGTTGAGAATTTCAAGTTCCTGGGAGTAAGCATCACCAATAAATGACAATAAACGTTTAAACTTCCTGGATGAGGAAGTGGAGGGGTGGGTTAGTAAGTTTGTGGACGACACAAAGGTTAGGGGTGTTGTGGATAGTCTGGAGGGCTGTCAGAGGTTAGAGGGACATAGATAGGATGCAAAGTTGGGCTGAGAAGTGGCAGATGCAGTTCAACCCAGATAAGTGTGAAATGGTTCATTTTGGTAGGTCAAATATGATGGCAGAATATAGTCTTAATGGTAGGACTCTTGGTAGTGTGGAGGATCAGAGAGATCTTGGGGTCAGAATCCATAGGACGCTCAAAGTGGCTGCGCAGGTTGACTGTGGTTAAGAAGGCATATGGTGTATTGTCCTTCATCAATCGGGGGGATTGAATTCAGGAGCCAGGTGGTATTGTTGCAGCTATATAGGTCCCTGGTCAGACCCCACTTGGAGTACTGTACTCAGTTCTGGTTGCCTCACTACAGGAAGGATGTGTAAGCCATAGAAAGAGTGCAGAGGAGATTTACTAGGATGCTGCCTGGAATGCAGAGCATGCCTTATGAACGTAGGTTGAGGGAACTCTGCCTTTTCTCCTTGGAGTGACGGAGGATGAGGGGGATCTGATAGAGGTATATAAGATGATGAGAGGTGTTGATCAGGTAGATAGAGGCTTTCCCCAGGGCTGAAATGGTGGCCACAAGAGGACATAGGTTTAAGGTGTTGGGGAGTAGATATAGAGGAGATGTCGGGGGTAAGTTTTTTTTACTCAGTGGTGAGTGCGTGGAATGGGCTGCCAGCAACGGTGGTGGAGGCAGATATGATAGGGTCTTTCAAGAGACTGTTGGATAGGTACATGGAGCTGAGCAAAATAGAGGGCTATGGGCAAGCCTAGTAACTTCTAGGGTAGGGACATGTTTGGCACAGCTTTGTGGGCCAAAGGGCCTGAATTGTGCTGTAGTTTTTTGCTTTCTAATAGCCTGTCCTGGTCCAACCACAGATGCCACAGCTAAGAAAGCTCACCAGCACCTCTACTTCCTCAGGAGGCTAAAGAAATTTGGCATGTCCTGGGTGGATGGGGGGTTCATAGCTTGGGCTATCTCAAATATCTGAAAGTGATGGGGTGGGGGGGGGGAGGAATAGTTCTGTTATCTATTTACAGATAGTGTGAACTACTAAGCATTTCCAGTATTTTTTAGTTTGTTTTGGATTTCTACCTTGTAAACATTACTGAATACATTTGGGCAGGAATATATTCTACCTTTCTTGATTTTAGGGTGTTGTGGCTAATTACAATGCCTCTTATGCAATACAGGCAAGGCTAACAAATTTGCAAATCAGTCATGATTCGTGAGCTTCAACTGTCCTTATTTACCAAAGTCAGGAGAAACTTTAAAGTTGGGGCACAGAGCAGAATATGCTGGTAAAAGTTGCAATACCTGCAACTAAATATTATATCTAATTAAGTTGGTTGAAAAGAATATTACTTGCAGGAGTCATAGCATAGTGATCAAAGTCCTGGAATGTAAATCAGAGGTCTGGGACTAGAGACTGGAAATATTGATTTGAAAACTACCACTGTAGTAACTGGGGAATTTAAATTTAGTTAATTTTGAAATGTAAAGATTGTATCAGTACTACTGACCACAAAACTACCAGGTTGTAGTACAAGGTCAGCATGTTTTGTTGCTGTCCTGCAGGGCAATCTAATATAGGTCATCCTGTACAGAACCTGTTTGTTTGCAGAGATGTCTGTAATTTTTTCCTGTAAGTTGGAAAATGCACAAAAATCACTATGGTAACCATACCTCCACAATCAGAATCATGTTTATTATCACTTATGAAATTTGTTGTTTTCTGGCAGCAGTACAGTCCAAGACAAAGACATAATCACTAAGTTTAAAAAAAAAATAGTGCAAAAGAAGAATAATGAGTTAGTGTTCATGGACTCTTCAGAAATCTGATGGCAGAGGGGAAGAAGCTATACAATATCGATAAATAGAATTTACAGTATTGTAATGAATGACATTAAAAGCACAAGACTGACAAAACTCCTCACCAATTTTATAGATACACCATAGAAAGCATCTTATTTGGATGCATCACAGCTTGGTATAGTAACTGCTCTGCCCGTGACCACAAACTGCAGAGAGTTGTGGACATCAGCTCAGTACATCACAAACCAGTCTCCCCTGTGTAGACTGTCTACACTCCTTGCTGCCTCAGTAAAGCAGCCAACCTAATCAAAGACCCCACCTACCCCAGATATTATCTCTTCTCTCTCCTCCAATAGGGTAGAAGATATAAAAGCCTGAAAGTGTATACCACTGGGCTCAGGACAGCTTCTATCCCATTGTTGTACAATAAGGTGGACTCTTGACTTCACAATCTACCTTGTCATGACCTTGCACCTTGTCTGCCTGCACTGCACTTTCTCTGTAACTGTAATACTTTATTCTGTTACTGCTTTTGCCTTGTACTATCTTGATGTGATGAAATGATCTGTATGGATGGCATGCAAAAGTTTTCCACTGTACCATGGTACGTGTGACAATAATAAACCAATTTACCAATTTATTACTGAAAGTGGAGAGAGGGAAGCCACTTGTAGGAATGAATGCAACTCATATCAGACCTATGAATACAATATAGGAGCTGGTTTGTATGTGGGAGTGTCCATAAGTTGGGCATTCTTAACCTGGGGACAGCCTGTAGCAGATGTCAGCAATTGCATTGTAATGTGAGGTGGGTGTTTTGGTGGCTCATCAGGACTGGTGAAGAATCTCAGCTCAATGCCCACTGTTCACTTCCCTCCATTGATGCTGCTTGACCTGCTGAGTTCCTCCAGTGTGTGTGTGTTGCTCCAGGTTTCTAGCATCTGCCGTCTTTCTTGTCTTTAAAGAATGGGACTTTTGTACTGAATCCAAGTATAAACCAAGATTTTCTACTCTAATTTCCGGATTTGAACTTCAATACCACATCTTTATTTCAGCTGCAGGTGCCTCCAGTAAGCCATGGTTAATGTTCCTGTAATGGGCTTGTTTGGTTTTTACCTCCTGCTTTGTTTGCAGTGCCAAGATGAGGCACTTGTC
The DNA here is from genome assembly GCF_009764475.1 of Pristis pectinata. Lineage (NCBI taxonomy): Eukaryota > Metazoa > Chordata > Chondrichthyes > Rhinopristiformes > Pristidae > Pristis > Pristis pectinata. Next base: position 48,940,948 of record NC_067407.1, on the reverse strand, counting down.
ACCAGAATTTGAGATCAATGTACCATACCTGGCCTGATGACCTCAACATCTTAGCAGAAAAGTAATATAAAAATTACTGGAAATGCATGTAGATGCAGGGGGAAAACAGTTAATGTTTCAGGTCAATGAAATTGTTTGAACTGCAATATCATTTCCCCTTCCTATTGTACAGAAGATTGATTTCCCCTTGTAGAGGCATCTGGTAAAGGTTCCTGCCTCTTTATCACCATGGCATAGACATTGAACATTAATCTCCAATATACCTGTTAACTTTTACAGTTGCCAATCTTAACTGAGTAATTGGTAGGGCTGTGTGTGTACAAGGTGGAGAGCTGTGCTGCCTGGCAGGGTATTAAAAAGGCCATATGCCAATGGAAGGACAAGTTACGTGGAGCAGACTGTGTCCTCCAGAATGGGAGAATATGCCAACAAGCCTTGGACACAATTATTGTGACTATCTTTAAGAGAATAAATTACACGAGTTGCCATGCTGCCTGTGATGGGGAAACAACACTAGGGTCCTCTGCAACCACTTCTTCCCAATGCCCAATTGTAGTGTGGATTCCATCTATCTGGTTCCAATAGATGTGATCTTTACAAAACATCTAAGAAATGTAGCCAGCAACATTAACTGCTTATACGTGACCTTCTTATTTTGTTTGTTTTTGTTTTAATCTCCCAAAAGACTATCAATTGATGAAGACTGGAGCCAAATTTGACAAGGAGAAATTTGTCTCCATCTTAAATCTGCTTATGTATTGGGATTCAAGCCACTATTTTAACCAATGGATTCACAACTGACAATCTCAGTGCTGAATGGTGTTATGCAAGGCTGCTCCATTGCCTTGATGCTTTTCATTTTCCTGCTGGAGCTGAGATGCAATTTTGCAAACTTCCTGCAGGAGTGGAGCTAATCCAAAGAACAAACTAAACTACTGTGTCTCCATTCCAGAAGGGGTGGGGAGGGAGAGAGAAAACTAGTGTTTCTGGTTTTTTGGTAGTTACCTCTTAAGGCTGATTTTAATGTTGGAATTTGCCCATTACTTGGTGTGACAACACAGTCCTTGGCTATCTCAAACTCTGCATAAAGGCCATAGTCAACCAGGCAGCAGTGACCCCTGTATACTTCTGACATACTGAAGCCTGAAGAGAAACCAACAACACTATATCCTCCACATCTACTGTCAGAATAAACAACCACTATCCACAGCATTAATAAAAGTAGAAAATACTGGAAACAGCAGGTCAAACTGCAGCTGTAGCCTGATTTACAGAGTATTTCCAGCATCTGCAGTTGTTTTAAAATATCCAGAGTAATAAACAAACAGTCACTCTCAGTCAGTTCTGATGGGCAGGCCCTGTCATTCGCAGGCTGATGCCAAAGCCTCTCAAAACCAATACACGACCCAAGCTCTTTCACAGCAAGAAATTAATTACCAATATATTTGGAGGGTGTCATAAGACAAGTTCTTTAAGGTCTCAAAGGGCAAGGACTCTGGACACAGTCTTTAGAGTTTTTAAAAAAAATTTATTCACAAAGACAAATGTAGGACAGAATCAATGGGAACAGGTGTGTGTGCGCGCACAAAAAAAATCTGGTTACAAATGATCAAGGAAGAAACAATACAATACCTGACCACCCCACCCCCCCACCCAAAACTCATTGCAAGCGTCGGCTCTACAGTCCCAGGAATCTACTTATGGATGCTCCTAACCCTTGTGGAAGTGCGCACTCTTACCAATGGTCTCTTCAGCATTGTTTTGTGATTCCTGGAGCAATTAAAAAAAGAACCACGCACACGTGGCATTCTTTATAGTGCTGGAGGGCTGGGTGGTCCAGCCCAGGTAATTCAAACAATCCAATGATTCAAGGCCAGGTACAAAGGTGTGTATGGGGACCAATGGTCAAGGGTGTGCACGAATTTGAGTTTTTTTGAAGAAGTAACTAAAGATGGATGGGGGCATGGCGGTAGATGTGGTCTATATGGACTTCAGTAGGCCTTTGATAAAGTTCCGCATGGTAGGCTGCTATGGAAACTAGACTGCATGGGATGCAGGGAGAGCTAGCTAATTGAATACACAAAATTGGCATGATGGAAGGAAGCAGACAGTGATGATGGAAGGTTGTTTTTCAGACTGGAGACCTGTGACCAGTGGTGTTCCCCAGGGGTTGGTGCTTGGCCCTTTGCTATTTGTCATTTGTATCAATAATTTGGATGAGAATGTACAAGACATGGTTTGCAGATGACCAAAATAGGTGATGATGTTGACAGTGAAGATGGTTAGCAGAATTTACAGGGGGATCTTGAGCAGCTGGGTAAGTGAGCCAAGGAATGGCAAATGTAGTTTAATTTGGGTAAGTGAGATGTTGCATTTTTGGAAGACAAATCAGGGTAGGACGTTCATAGAGAACAGTAGGGCCTCGGAGTGTTGTAGAACAGAGGGACATAAGAGTACAAGTATATGGTTCCCTGGAAATGGAGGTACAGCTAGACGGTGGTGAAGAAGGCTTTTGGCATGCTGGCCTTCATCAGTCAGGGTATCGAATATGGAAGCTGGGATGTAATGTTGCAGTTGTACAAGATGTTAGTGAGGCTGCATTTGGAATATTGTGTTCTGTTTTGGTCACCAGTCTATAGGAAAGATGCCATTTAGACTGAGTGCAGAGGAGATTTACGAGGATGTTGCTGGGATTTGAGGGACTGAGTTATGGAGAGAGGTTGAGGAGGTTGTGAGCTTTTTCATTGGAACATAGGAGAATGAGGGGTGATCTTATAGAGGTGCATAAAATCGTGAGGGCATAGATAGGGTGAATGTGCAGTCATTTTCCCCAGGATTAGGGAATCAAGAACTAGAGGGCATAGGCTTAAGGTGAGAGGGTGAGATTTAAAAGGAACCTGAGGGACAACTTTTTCACCAGAGGGTGGTCGGTATATGGAAATGAGCTTGCATAGGAAGTGGATAAGGCAGGTACATAAACAATGTTTAAAGTACTTGGACAAGTACAGGGATAGGAAAAGTCTAGAGGAATATTGGCCAAACTTGGGCAAATGGGACGAGTTTAGATGGGAATCTTGGTCGGCATGGACCAATGGGCTGAAAAGCCTGATACTGTAGTGTATGACTCTAATGATAAGACAGAGGAAACAAATCCAGGATCTCTCACTGACTTGTGAACATCCATGACCTGTAGCTGCTTAAAATGAAGAACCAGGATTGTACTAGGCACTGAGAACCTCCAGTTGCTTTAGAGACATAACCCCAGGTAAAAAGGTAGAAGGAACGCCATCACCCAAGAAAATCAAAAACAAAGTTGCAGATGCTGGAAATCTGAAGTAAAAGCAGTGCTGAAAACACTCAGCAGGTCGGGCAGTAGCTGTGGAAAGGTACACAATCCACGTTTCAGATCTCAGACGCTTCCTTGTTTGACATTTTTCGACCTGACACGTTAACTCTTATCTCTTTCCAAGATGCCGCCGGACCCGCTGAGTGTTTCCAACACTTTGTATTTTTACACCACCTCCCATTACGACCCACCTGGCCGTCCTGTCGAGCACCATCTACCCCACCTGTGGCAGAGTTTGTAGGTTGCACATTAGCCTGATCAGCCACCTTAGAACCCACGGAAGAGGAGTGGAAGCAAGTCGGCCTCCACCCTGGGGATGGCATAAAGAAGACAACTTCGGCTTTGGCTGCGAGAAGCTTTGGGACGTCCCGCGCCCTTTTTAAAAAGCTGCACGCCTTGGACTTGTTGCATTTTTTAAAAATTTGCTCTTTATTGTTCGTGAAGAAAAGATATTAAATCCACTTTTTCATGAAACTCTGCAGTGGCAGCAACTCGCTCACTCCTTGGGACTCCGTTGCAGAGTTGGCCAGTCCCGGGGTGCGGGTGCTGAATGTTCTCGCGAGAATCGGCGCAAGTATCGCTGCAGGAGGACCGCGGCCATTGCTGTCAGAGGGTCCCGCAGGTAAGCGGGACGAGGCGAGGGGAGCGTGAGATTGAAGTTGCGGCGGCGGACATTCCCACCAATGCAGCTGGGGTGGGGATACCGGGGAAAGTTGGGACAAATGTGCGGCCGCAAATCGAAACACTCTGTCGGCGCGTTCAACTACAACCCCCGTGGTACATTGCGGCGTAAGTGCGCATGCGCGCCGGCTGCCCAGCGACGAGGTGGGTCTGTGCCCTGCGAGCCGAGCGGAGGTGCGAGTCCGGCAGCCGGAGCTCCTTCCCTTGCACGTAAAGTACCGCCGCCTTCACCGTCCTCCTTTCGGCCTCCCAGTTCTGTTAACCGGACACGCAGATATCGAACAAAATACTGCTGAGCCCAAACAGCTTTGCATGTGAGTGCATCATCACGGAAGCGGGTCCCACGGCTCAGCCGGTCCACACTGACGTTTCTGATCCTTTCCAACTGTCTCCAGCGTATTCTTACATTTAGCGCAACCCTCCCCGCCCCCCACCCCCCCCCCCCCCCCCGTGCTTGGCCCGCGGCACCTTCACTGTCTCGGGATACTGTCCACTTCAACCTTTCTTCGTGGTAAGGAGAGAAGTTTCTTTTGTATTCTATTTCCTGGTGACTCGTTTTGTATTGGTGTCCTCGGGTTATGCTGTTCCCCACAAGAGGAAACATTCTCTCTGCAGGTCTTCACCAAAACCCTTCATAATTTGGACGACATACCATGAGGTCATCCCTCAGCCCTTTCTCGAGAGAAAAAAAGACTTGGTCTGTGCATCCCTTCCCGACATCCTACCTTACAGTTTTGGTTTTATTCTTGTAAATCTTCTCTCCGATCTCTGCAGTGTCTCTTGCATTCACGTAATCCCTTTCATTATCTCAAGGCATCACAAAGTGCTTTACAGTCAACGATGTACTTTTCTGTGTAGTGCAGGAAACTTGGCAGCCTTACTTGTGTGCAGCAAACATTAATTTAAAAAGAGCAAATGTGTTTTGGCGATGTTAATTGAGGGATAACTATTGAGTAAGGTACTTGGGGTAATGCCCCTGCCCTTGCTCATATTAAACATATTAAAAATTAAACATTTGTTTCCATCCGAGAGAGCAGATGGGGGCTTGATTTAAAATGTCTTCCTGAATCTCTGGCAGTGTATCATTCCCTCTGCAGTGCACTAGAGTTACTCTATAGATTTTTGACCTGATTTCTGGAGTTTGAACACACACACTTTGGATTTGGGTATAGATGTGGTATGATCTGAGCCAGAGTTTACAAAATAGATTTTGGGACTGTGAACATCAGATCATAATCTGGATTTGCCAGAAGTCTGGAGAGAAAACAAAGAGGATGCAATGTTGAGTGTAACCGGTATCAGAGTGGATCAATAACTTGTAGAATAAGAGTAATGGCGTTCAAAAAAAAAAGATTTTTCTTTGCTGAGGTGGCTATTTTGGGAATATGTGGTGAATTTAACTGGTTAAACAAGGACATTATTATTGAATAGGGTCTCTTATCCTGTTTGTATACTTGCTTATATGTTTGATGTTTCTGCATATTAAATGCTTCAAATCAAGTTGTGATGCAGTGAAAATTAAATGTAAAAACATAAGTAGCAATAATGATCTTGCTGTTAAATTTTGTCTAATACTGATGGGAAGTAAGTCAATTAACCTAACTTCCTTTGTTACTCTGTGTCATCTTACGTGTGCAGTTTAACCCAGGATAACTATGGAGCACTCCTTGCTGTAATTGGTCAGAAAGCCACCATTAAAAGTTCTTGACAGAAAATTGTAGGGAACTTGCTTTTAATTACAACAATTGTATTGTGTCCATTTATCTAAGTTAATGGAATTCTTTGTTTGTGTAACATTAAAGTCTCAGATTGGCAAGCATACTCAATGTGTTGATATAAATGCTATGATGGTTCTTTTTAATCAAATTATTTTTTAAAAAATTACATAATGCCTTTACAATCAAGATACCTGGCTAGGTATGCAGCCTTTTGGACTCTATACTGAATGCAACAATTTCAGATAACCATCTGTTTGTGTCAAACATGGTGAGCTCAAATGTAACATTAACTGGATTTTGTCTCTGCACAGATTACCAGTGCTGCTAAGTATTGCCAGCAATCTTTGGTTTATTTCAGATTTCCAGCAGGAATTGTATTCTTCAGTTCAGTTCCAGATTTTTTTCTCCATAACTGCCTCATTAATTTTCCTCTGTTTATAATCCGCCAGCCAGATGAGCTATGATCAACTCTCATTCATTTCCTCTCCCTAAAGATACTGAAAGCAATTGCCATCATCGATCTCAGTTGCCTGTCAGTTTCCCTCCACGGATGCTGCCTGACTTGCTGAGTTCCTCCAGCACTTTGTGTTGCTCCAGATTCCAGTATCTGCCGTCTCTTGTGTCTCAATCTTAGTTGCCACCCTCTTAAACACACTACCTTTGTTCTCCTGCCGCTCCCCAGATCTGCAACTTAAAACCTGTTTACTTGTGCTTCCAGTTTCGATGGAAGGTCACTGATTTGAAATGTTAACTCCTATTTATCTCACCACAGATGCTGTTTGACCCACCCACATAATTTTTTTGTTTGTATTTAAGCATCCTGCCCAATATCTATCTGGTTGCATAGCAGCCTCCTTGCACCCCTCCCATCAATCCTTAATTTTTTTATATCTGTCTCCCTCATGAGCTTCTCTAATTGCCTCAATATTCTGAAATTCAAAATATCATTACTCTTTGAGGAAGAAGAATTGAAGGAGGAACATATCAGGCTTGGATGTTTACTACTTTTGCAGACCTTGCAACCCCCCCCCCCCCCCTTGTAAAACAGGCTATGTAACAAGCAATAAGTTGGAGGTCTTTTTTAAAAAAAATGTATGTTCTGGATTTTGTGGTATGAACAATGGCAACATCTCCATATGTATGAAAGCAGGGTTGACCTATTGCAGGGAGGTGGGGATATAAAAGTAAGCAAGTCTTTCTGCAATTGTACAAGGCTTTGTTGAAATCATATCTCTGATATTCTATGTAGTTTTGGTCTCTGTACCTGAAGAAGGCTGCATTTGAAGTCAGAGTAGCGTAAGTTTATTGTTATTGGTTTATTATTGTCACGTACTGAGGTACAGTGGAAAAACTTGGCTTGCATACCATTCATACAGATCAGTTCATTACACAGTGTATTGAGGTAGTACAAGGTAATACAATAACAGAATGTAGAATAAACTTACGGTGACAGAGAAAGTGGGCTGCAGGTAGACAATAAGGTGCAGGGTCATAATGAGGTAGATTGTGAGGTCAAGAGGACATCTTATTGTATTAGGGAACCATTCAGTAGTCTTAGAAAAGTAGAATAGAGGCTGTCTTTGAGCCTAGTGCTATGTGCTTTCAGGCTTTTGTATCTTTTGCTCATTAGGAGAGGGGAGAAGAGAGAATGTCTGGGGTGGGTGGGGTCTTTGATTACACTGGCTGCTTTACTGAGGCAGCAAGAAATATAGACAGAGTCCATGGAGGGGAAGCTGGTTTCTGTTGATGTGCTGAGCTGTGTCCACAACCCTCTGCAGTTTCTTGCAGTCACGGGCAGAACATTTGCCATACCAAGCTGTGATGCATCCAGATAGAATGCTTTCTATGGTGCATCGATAAAAATTGGTGAGGGTCAAAGGGGACTTGCCAAATTCCTTTAGCCTCCTGAGGAACTAGAGGTGCTGGTGAGCTTTCTTGGCCAGGACAGCTGTTGATGTTCACTCCTAGGAACTTGAAGCTCTCAACCCTCTCGACCTCGCATGAGGGCTGTGTTCTGATGAAAGATCAAGTGAGAATATTCTATATTTACATTCAGGAGAACAAACAATCTCATTAAAACGTCTATTTAAGATTCTGAAAGGGATTTAAAGAAAACTTATTTGTGCATTCATGGAGTGTGGCTTTTGCGGGATGTGATACCATTTAATGCCCATCCCTTGTCTCTGAACTGTGTGTTTGGAGAGCTGTTTGGGAGAGAAGTCGAATCAAGAACATGTCTAGAATTGCTCATGATACGTATTTGGTAAGGACAGCAAATAATATACCTTGAAGGACAGATGTTTTTTTTATGACAATACTGTTTCTTGATTGTCACATCTCATGCAAGCTCTTCATTCCATGTTTGTTTGGAGAGTGATTCAGGAGATGTGGAAAGCAAGCAAGCAGGTTTTGCAAGGAATTAAGAAGACACATGATATGTTGCCCAGAGTTGCAAGGAGTTTCAACCACAAAAGTAGCAACATATTGCAGAGATTTATAGAGCATGAAGATCACATTTGCAAAGTAGTGAGCTGTGTTGGTTTTTGTACCTTTAAGAAGCTATTTTGGCTTAATAATTAGTGCAGCTTAAATTTGCAAGATGGAATCTGAAAGGTTGTCTTATGAAAATGTATTGAAGTTTATGAAAATGTATTGAAGTTTGGTATGCATTCAAATTTAGAAGAGAGGAATTATGCAAGATGCCTAGAGGGATTAACGTCAATGCTGAGGGGCTGCTCCTCTTGGTGGAGAATCCATGGTTAGAGACCACAGTTTCATGATAATTAATTGGTTATTTATGTCTGAGATGAGGGAAAATTTCTTTATACAGAGGATTTTGGAAATCTGTACTTTGGGTGCTGTGGCTGCTCAGTCATTTCATTAAGTGCATTTCAACAGTGGTATCAATGGACCTTTGAACGCTGAAAGAATTGTGAGATCTGCAGATCTCTCGTGGGTTTGAGATGCCAGATCTGCTATAATATTATTGATTGATAGGTGATGCGTCAGGTGATGTGTGGCCAACCTATTATGTTCTTAGAAGGTATATATCACTGTTACTCTACAAAATTTCCAATAATTCCCGGAACTCCTTTCATGTGTAGTTTAGATTTGGTTGGTTTATTATTGTTGTCATGTGTACCAAAGTACAGTGCAAAAACTTGTCTTGCGTACCATTCATACAGATCAATTCATTACACAGTGCATTGAGGTAGTACAGGGTAAAACAATAACAGAATGCAGAATTACGTGTAACAGCTACAGAGAAAGTGCAGTGCAGGTAGACAATAAGGTGCAAGGTGATAACGAGGTATATTGTGAGGTCGAGAGTCCATTTTGTCATAACTGTTCAATAGCAAGATAACTGCGGGATAGAAGCTGTCCTTAAGCCTGTGGTACCTGCTTTCAGACTTTTGTATCTTCTGCCAGAGGGGAGAGGAGAGAATGTCTGGGGTGGGTGGGGTCTTTGATAATGCTGGCCGCTTTACTGAGGCAGCGAGAAGTATAAACAGTCATAGAGGGGAGGCTAGTTTCTATGATGTGCTGGGCTGTGTCCATAACTCTCTGCAGTTTCTTGCGGTCACGGGCAGAGCAGTTGCCATATCAAGCTGTGCTGCATCTGTATAGGGTGCTTTCTGTGGTGCATCAATAAAAATTGGCAAGGGTTGACGGGGAGATGCCAAATTTCTTTAGCCTCCTGAGGAAGTAGAGGTGCTGGTGCGCTTTCTTGGCCGTGGAGTCTATGTGGTTGGACCAGGACAGGCTATTGGTGATGTTCACTCCAAGGAACTTGACGCTCTCAACTCTCAGATCAGTTGAAGTGATGAGAATTTTGAAATATAAAAACCTCGTCCTGTCGTGACTTTTGAATGATGCATTAAACTATAATTTGTTGCTTAGGAAACTATCTGGCCCTACCCTACAGACTTTAATTTATGTATGTGTAATTTCCTTGCATTTTAAAGTATACATTTGTTTTCTATTTCAGGCCTTACTAATGTTCCAGTCTTTATTCAGTATGTTTGAGGAAAGAGGGTAAAATGTTCTTTTATATCGTTGCTAGATACAAGTGATCCCCTGATGACCGTAGCAGGCATCAGAAAAAAGTCTTGCCAAAGATCATTAGATCTAAGAGGTAGCTTCCCACAAGAGCAGCAGAAAGTACTCCAGATACACCATCGATAAATTTTAGGTCAACTTCCCCAACTCAAATAAAATGATTCTGTTGAAGAAAATATGAATTTAAAATGTGCTTCATGTTAATTTACCACCGTTGTATCAGAAAATAATTTTAAATTCTTAAACTCATTTTGTATCCATTTTATTCATTTGTCACGAGATCATTGAAGACAAAACAATGCAGTATAACTGATGGAAGGTCATCAATCTGAAATATAAACATCATTTCCCTCTCCATAGTTGCTGCCTGACCTGAATGTTTGTGGTTTTTGTGCTTTTATTCTTAGAACTTGATAGTCACTTTATAAGACTCCGGTCTGGCTAAAGGGTGCATTTATTGGACTGGAAGTTTGAAAATTACATGGTCAAAAAAGCATTACAAACCCCAAAAACAGCAGGATTTAGCCTTTAATAATGGGGAGAAATTTTCAATCATAGTAACAGTCCAATGGTCAAAGTACTGAATTCTCTCCCTACATCTATGACTAGTTAAATGGGAGCTGTCCAACCAAATATCATCCAGCTGTCCCTGCACTGAAATTGAAGATTATAAATTAGGAACACGATTGACTAAATTCCCTTCCTAAGCTGCACTAAGCTTATTAGGGAATCTGCTCTTCCCTGTCTGTGACCTTTAACATGGGCATCTAAAAATTTTGTAATTTTTTTTATAATTACTTAAAGTCCAAAGTTAAACATCATAAAAATGAATTAATGTTTCCATTTAACTTTGCAGGAAAGTGAGAGTTAAAAAATGGAGCTCAATTTGAAATACATTTCGCTGGGAGTTTTAGTATTTCAGACAACCAGTCTTGTATTGACTATGCGTTACTCACGTACTTTCAAAGAAGAAGGACCCCGTTACCTAGCATCAACTGCAGTGGTCATTGCTGAGCTGATGAAGATTGCAGCATGTCTTCTATTAGTTTTTAAGGATTCTAGTATGTACACTATTTAGCATTCTTTCTTGTTTAAAATTGTGGGAATCCTCTTATTAATAATTGTGAATAAGATGAAACAAGGAATGTTATTTGTAAATGCTGATGTGCCTTTGGTGGAAGTGTATGGGTTTTCTTTAACTGAATGTCAACTGTCCCAATAAACAGGTTTTTGGAGATCAGAGTAAATAAAAAAGCTGAGTTCCATATGAACTGCAAATTCTAGGCAGTGAAACCTGTGAACTTGTACCCATTTATAGTTTCCTGCTTGGATGTAACCTACACTCAACACTTATTCCCCTTCATTCACTATGTTTTAATATGTAAATTGAAGAAAAACGTTAGCACTAGTCAGTGATTCAGAAATGAGAATATGAATTTGATTTTTAAAAAAAAGGAAAAGTTAGGGCTATTTACTGTGTGCAGAAGTGTTGCTTTAGAATGGAAATCTGACATTCCATAAACTCCACAGAGAAAACTATTGTACAATGTTTCATAAAGTTCCTTATAACAGTTATAAGGGACCTGCTGTATATGTACATAATTGAATTTCATTCATCCTTTTTTCATTTTCCACTTTTGACCTAATGCTAGAATTTGTGCATTTCGATGATCAGTAAACTGCAGTTTTATAAAATGTTTCAAAACTAAGTATGTCTCAGTATGAATGAGGCTAATTTTGTGCTGTGTTTTTCTCTTTTAGGTTATAATCTTCAAGTATTACATAGAGTATTACAAGATGAAATTATTAACAAACCAATGGAGACATTAAAACTTGCCATTCCTTCAGGAATTTACACACTTCAGAACAACCTCCTTTATGTAGCATTATCCAATTTAGATGCAGCAACTTATCAGGTACAATATTAACTTTTGTTTTCAGGCATTTCAAATTTTCTCCTATTGTGGTAATGCATTGTGCAGTTTTGGAGGTATATGAAGACATAGTGGAAGAAAATAATTTCATTGATTTTTTTTTGATGTCCTTTGATTAAAATTTCATATAGACTGCACCTTTCCAAGATAAAAATGTTATTGCAAATTAGCTAACTGGATTCAAATTTGAATATGGAAACAAATTAAAAATTCCTAGCAAGCGTGGCAAGCAATGGAATTTTAGAGGTGTCATTTACAAGGGTTGTGGAGACTGTTCTGCAACAACAGCTTGTATTTGTTCAGCACTTTTAACCTAGTAAAACTTTGCAAGATGCTTCATTAAGAAACAAATTTCGATATTGTCACAAAAGATATTAGGACAGATAGAGGTAAGTTTTAAGGATGGCATTTCAAGAGGAGGGTTAAAGGAAAAGGAGTAGTAGAAAGAGGCAGTGGTTTATGGACGAAATTCCTGAGCTCAGACCTGGGGCAACTGTAGCCCAGCAATGATGAAAGTTTAAAACCGGGATGTGCAAGAGTGCAAAATTGAAGAATTGCAGAGATCAGAGGGTTGCAGGGCTGAAGGAAGTCGAATGGTGAAGCCACACAGTGATTTGACTATAAAGAAGAGCGTTTTAAAATGAAGGCGTTGACAGAGATCCAGTGTACTTTTGCATTATTTAGTATACCTAGAATAGGTTTTATGCAGAAAAGCTTAGTGCTGCCTCAAGTATCATTTTAAGAAATGTGATATCTATATAGGCAACATTGGAATTGGAAGTTTTGGGAATGATTAGTAGATAAATAATTAAATTATTTATGCATATACAGCAAGCATATATTCTAATATATGGGTCTATGAAAACATGAGTGGAAAGCAATTGGCCATATTTGAATAATGAGCATGAATGTCCAGTGGATTTCTTGGTACTCCTGTAAGTAAAGCTGGTGTTATAATTTTTTTTCTCTTAAACAGGTTACCTATCAGCTTAAAGTCCTCACCACAGCTTTCTTTTCTGTGACTATGCTTGGAAAAAACCTCAGTGTTTATCAGTGGCTCTCACTCTTGACATTAATGGCTGGCGTTGCACTTGTTCAGGTATGTGTAATGAGTTCAAAAGGTTTTGTGAGGAAATTTGTGACTAATTCTAAAATTTTAATTTGGATACGTGAATAGTCAGCAACAATTGAAGTTTCAAAGGATTTGTTTCATTTTTGTCTCATGATGTGCATTTCATTTTGTGTATTTTAAAGGGCATGCAGATATGCAATATACTGAATTTGCCTTAAAACCATAGATATTATGGATACGGTAATTTTATGAAGAGTTGCATACTCGGTTCAAGTTTACTCTTGCTTCATCCATTGAGTCACCTGTCTATGTAACTGGAAGATGGGTTAGACTGCATGTGCATTTCATTGCATGATAGAACACTCCTATTGAGGTATTTTAGCTAAAGCTTTCTTTACCTTGAGTTTTTGTGAATGGGAACTAGTTGGCACCTCAAACCTTTATAGCTTATCTCTGGTTTTATTTTCTTTAGTGTGTGCTATTTGAGCAGCAGGTTGAAGTTTCACATCAAGATTATGAATCAACTCAGTGGGTTTTGGGTGAAATTGTATGGACTGAAGCTACATCACAGTTAAAGGATCCTTTTGGACAAGAATTCTTGATATGACTCCTGCATGTTTTGCCTACTGGTTCTAGATGTCAGTTTTCTGGAGATATTGTCAGTATATCAACATATCAAGCATGTCCCTTGGTATTTTGATGTTGTAGAATGTAACATTGTTTTTATTTTAGGTATTTTAGCATTGGAATGATAAGAGTATGCAACTTTTGGGTAAAGAATCAATTACATGCTTCCGGTGAATGTGGAGCCTTGGTACTAGTTCAACATCATAATGATCTTTGCGCTAGGGTGGTAAGGCTTGGCTGTCACCATATACAAAATGATGAGAGTTTGAGAATGGGAAGTCACTGACTTGCATCTTGGAGAGCTGGGTGAGGGCTGGCTGCCATTATTATGCATGAACAAAATATTTTCTTTGGTATACTGCTAACAATCCAAGTTGATAAGCTGTATTGTATTCCTGGAACAGCTTTATCAGCATTCTTTTTACGCAGATGCATGAAGCCTGAGGTTCAACAAGTATTCTGTTATATGCGGTCCACCCCTGAAAGTTAACACCATGCATAGGCTGGGGAAATGCAGGGGGTTGGGTGGGTAGGCAAAACCATCGCTTGTTGCATTACCTGTAATGTGTATAATTGCCTTGGCTGACTGTTGATCTTTCCTACTCGCTGGTGCTGAATGTTAACAGTATAATTTGAACTATAAGTATTGAGTATGTTTCTGCAGAGAAGAATTGAATGGTGTAGTAGAAATTCGAAAATGTGATGTAAGATTAACTACTTGTCAAAGGAATGGGCTTATTGAGCTTAATGGCTGTTTCCTTTGCTTCAAATTTGTATCCTCCCCGATTTTTAATCCGGTGATAAACTGTCCAAAAAATGTAATGGAAGCAGAATACTATTGGTTTAAGCAACTAAAAATATGTACACTTTTGAAAAAATATAGAGGTCATGGATATCTGTAGGTTAAGTTCATTTCTTTCCAAAGTCCAAGAAATGTATTCAGTTAACCAGAAAAACAGCTTGTTTCATGGTGTCTGTTTCTGTGCTGTACGACCTTTTGCCCACTATGTCCATGCTGACCATTTGTCTATCCACATTAATCCCATATGCTCACATTAGAATTGTATCCTTCTATGCCTTGCCTATTTAAGTGCCTGTTCATTAACATTCCTTAGTACCCTTCCATTTACTGTATATGTCCTACCTTCCCAAATTGCATTACCTCGCACTTGTTGGTATTAAATTCCATAAATGTAGCATTATAAATTCAATGGAGCAAATTGCCTCAAAGTTTCACAAGAGCATTATCAAATAAAACTTAACCTTGAGCCGCTTGAGAAGATTTTAGAGCAGAAACCCAAAAGAGGAATAACAAAAAAAAACTGCAGAAGCAGCAATTCTGATTCATCACCCGACATAAAGACAGTTAACATTTCAGTGGATATACCTCTCCACAATGCTCTCATACATGTTGAGGTTTTCCAGCATGATTTGGTCAGAAATTGGTTTTAATGAGCATCTTAAAGGTGGAGTGAGAATTGGGGAATTCGTGTTTGGAGCCTTGGTAGCTAAAGACATGGCTGTCACTGGTGCAAGTAAACTAGGTGTGATCAAATTGTCAGAATAGAAAGACAATAGAGTTTCCTTTAATTCCAGTCAGTTAGGTTACTGTTTTAGTTTTAGATCCCACTTGGACAAGGAGATGACTTTAAATTGCTTACTTAAATAATACAGACCCACAGATGTATAACTTCCAATGGCTGCGCAATTGGCACAAGTTCAGTTTAAAAGGGTAAGCTAGTTGTACGTCATCAAAAACATTAGTGAGCCCAGGTAAAGCACAAAAGGTGTGATGATTCCTTAAGTACAGCAGATGATCGAATTCTGAAATAAAACAAAACAAAACCTAATAATCTGCAGGTCAGGCAGCACCTGTGGGGAGAGAAATAGTTAATGCTTCAGATCCATGACTTTCATCAGAACTGGGAAAAATTGGAAATAAGTTTTATGTTGAAGGGAAAGGGAAAACATTGAAAAGAACAAAAAGGCAAGGTTTATGGTAGAGTGGACCCCATGTGGTGTTGAGGATGGTAGACTAATGAATAGCACTAAGCTATGTCTGAAGTGGGAAGGTCAAAAATGTACTGAACATTTTGAGGTAAAAGACTGGAATGGAATTGTTGCATTCAAGGGTGAATCCGGAAGACGGTAATGTTCCAAGTCAGAAGATGTGCTGTTCCTCGAGCTTGTATTGATCATCAATGGAGAAACATGGGAAGTCAAAGGCAAAGATCATAATAGGATGGGAAATTAGTATTGGGCAACAGGAAGCTCGGTCTCATTTGAGAATTGAGTAGGAGTAATCATCACCCAATCTGCATTTGGTTTCCCCAGTGTGGGGAGATCATATCATGGCCAGATGGACTATATGAAATTGGAATAAGCACAAGTAAATCACTGTTTCACCAAGGATGGAATGCTTGGGTCCCTTTAAGACAAGGGGAAGAGTGAAAGGGCAGGTTTTGCATTTCTTGAAATTGCATTGGAAGGTGCTGTGAGAAGCAGAGTGGTCATCAGGGTTGTGGAGGGAATGGTCCCTTTGTGATGTTGAGAGGGGGAGGGAAAGTGGTTCAGTGCTGATATCAAAAAAGCAGAAAATGCTGGAAAACTTTGGCAAGTCAGGCAGCATCTGTAGAAAGAAAAATCAGGTCTATGAGCCTTTGTTAGAACTGCTGATTCCTTGTGGTGCTGGTATTCGTTGCCAATGGAGGTCAAAAAATTATGGAGGAAGATTTGTTTAATGTGGAGGCTAGTAGTCTGGAAGATGAGGATAAGGAGATCCTAATCCTTGTTCTGGTGGGAAGAGGGTTGAGAGCAGAAGTCCAAGAAATTGGAACAGACATAGTTGAGACACCTATCAATCCACAGTGGAGGGGAAAGCACAGATGAGGAAGGAGAACACATCTGAAGCATTAGTATGGAAGGTGGACTAGTTTGAATAGATGCACTGGGTACTCAGAACCAGGGACAATGGAATGGAGCCCTTGCATGAAGCAGGGTGGGAAAATGACTAGATAAGGCTGCTATGGGAATTCATGAACTTTTCTTGGATTCTGGTCGCTGACCTATCCCCTGAGATAATAAACCAATACCAAGATGGAGAAGTCAAGAAAGGGAATAAAAAGGGATGGGCCATGAAAGGAGAGCAGGGTGGAAAATGGAAATTATTTTTTTGAGTTTTGTACAAAGACAAGTGGCAGTACCTATATAGTCATCAATATATTGGAAAAAGAGGAGGGAGGGATCCAATTAGGACTGAAATGAGGAATGTTACTTATCCCATAGATTGCAGATTAACAATGTAATGGGCGGGAGCAGAAGTGTAGTGAAGTTTTTCAACGTATTGATTTTAGTGGTATTTAAATACAATTCTTGCAGTACCTTGTTGCTCTCTGGAAAATTACTATGGAATCTGATTTTACCTTTTTTTAAACAATCCTGTGTGTGTTTGTGAGTGGGTATGTGGTGGGGTTGGTGGGCAGAACATTCTTATTAGTCCTTTATAAGTCCTTCTGTGGGTTACTTTAAACACATGATCCTTTGGATATTGATTCACTTGTCTGAGGAAATGGTTCCTCCTTGCCTACTTTATCAAAATTCCTAATTTTCAGAGCCTCGATCAAGTGTCCCTTTAATCTTTTTGGGCCTAAGGAGAAAACTCAAAGCTCTTCCGTTCCCTCCTCAAAATTCAAGTCTCTCATCTATAATATTGCTGCAATAAAAGTTCTTTTTCCTTTCCAAGACTTTGACGTCCTTCAGCTGAGATTTAACCCAATGACTTGTAAAGATTCAGCATGCCTTTGTTTTTGTTGTTGTATTTGGTGGCCCTTTTCTCTTCATTGCTGTGCCCCTTTAATCCTCCCGGTTGTGCCTCAGAATCTGGATCAAGTACACTGGAAATGTTTATAAGAATTTAGTTGGCACTTCCTTGTTTAATAATGATCACTATCTATGCCACTGTTTGCTTAAGTCTTACCCAGATTCCACTCTTGTGCTTGACGTCTTCTGAAAGGCATTTTGTGTATGCGGGATATTACTCACACCTGAAATAAATTTTCAATTTCTTCTCTCTAAGTCAGTTTATCCCTGCAGTGACTATGATTGACACTGTAAATTGGATCAAGTCAATACCTTGCATAGAAATATTTTTGGTTTGTTCTTTATTTATCTGATGAAGCAATTTAATAAATTAAATGCACTAAAATGATAAATTAAGCACAGGGCTAATTTGTCTCATAAATGTTTATAAACCTTGAAATGGATAAGTCTATCTGAATCAATGATCATTCCATTTAACTTGTAGGCTCTTCCCTCATTAACAGTTTCGTATCTGTATAAATTCATTATCATCTCAATCCAGCTATATTGTTCACCAGTAATAAACTGAGCTGAACTTAGGCCATATTTCGTACATACCTTGCATGTAACTGAGCCGGATGCATAGGGCTGAACGGGTTGCTCCATGCGCCCAAGATGCACCTGGTGAGGTCTGAGTAGCGAGTAGGTCTCCGTGGCATACTGCTTGAGGTTTTCCCGAGAATATCCTGACAGCCTTCCGTTAGAAAGCAAGGTTGGAGGGAGAGCCTTTCCTCAGTCAAAAAATGTAAAGGTGTTGTAATAGTTTTTAAATAATTTTGATGTTCAGAGATACTTAACTATTAAAATCTCTTTAAATGAAAATGTATAATCATTAACACAACAAGGAATAATTAAAATAGTAAAGTAAGTAAACATGGTTAAACTTGCCTTACTTTTACCATCTACTTTACAAAGTTGGGAATTCCATTCAAATGAACAGAGACTTCGATCTTGTCAGGCCATGGAGTCCAGTGACGGCAACATTACACCATCTTTTTTGCTACTTTTATAAACTCAGGCTTCACTTCTGGCCTTTTGAGAGAATGCGTGTTAAAAATGCCATAGGTTCCAACTCTGTGGTATACTTGTAGTTTGTGCCCAACTTCAAAATTTCCCTTACTTGCAGGCGCCCTGTTTCCTAATTAGCTGTTCAGTGACTTCAAATCACATCATGTCTTGTTGGATTCTTTAGAAAACATCCTTCAGGTTAGTTATGCATTCTCCTTTTGCTAATTCTATGCTGGTTATCAAATTCCAATTGTTCATTCACTGGAATTCTCAAAATTGTTTAAATAGTTTCATTCAGTAGTTGCTGGCCTTGCTGATAAATTTCGAGCATCTTTTTTGACCTTGCAACATCTGCATAAATCACTTTATAAATAAATATGTTCCCAAATTAAAGGAATCTTCAAAAATTTGTCTTGCATACTTGTGCGTTTAAGGTACCTGAATCTTGTATTTTTAAATGCATCCTTTTCCTTCTTTATATGCACTCTATTTAGTTTTGTTGTCATTTGTAGAGCTTCATTTTTTTTTCACAGGTCAAAATGTATATGAATAACTATAAACACATTTTTGTAAAGTAATTCCAACTATAATTTTAAGCAGTTCAATATGTAAATAATTTGCTTTCCTATACCTTTCCCAACCTCAGGATCTCCCAGCTGAGTTCACAACTAATTATGTGTTGCTCCAGCATGATTACTGTGATGCAAACAAATGTCAAAGTCAATTAGAACATAGAAAAATTCTATGAACAGAATTGAGATGAATGACTAATTAACCAAATGCCACAAAAACAAGACATAAAGGTTGTTCAGGATATGGCAGAACTCACCTGCTCTTTATCAAAATCTTTAATATTTCAACTAATCTGTTCCACTTCCTGAAACCATTCTGTCTTGCTCCAGTATTGTATTGAACTGCTGGCCTAGATCATTCTTGGGTTGCACATAAGGGTTTGAACCCACTACCATCGTTTCGTGAGAGTATACTACAGAGCTGGGTTGAAATCTATTAACTCCTTTCTCAGGAAACGAGGCTTCCTTTCTGTGGTTGATGGAGCCCTCTCCCTCATTTCTTCTGTTTCTCAGACTTTTGCTCTCACCCTACCTCCCTCCAAACAGAACAGAGATGGAGTTCCCCGGTACTCATCTTTCACCCTTCTGGCCTCCGCATCCAACACATCATCCTTTGTCGTTTCCACCAGCTGCAATGAAATCCCACCACTAGCCACCTCTTCTCCCCACTCCTTTCTGCCTTCCATAGGGACCACTCCCTCTGTGACTCCCTGCTCCACTCACCTCTCCCCACTCACCTCTTCCTGACCCCTGCACTCTCCTCTGCAACTGCAGGAGGTGCAATACCTTATTGCATCTCCTCCCTCATGACCATCCATGGACCTAAACAACTCTTCCAAGGTGAGGCAAAGATTCACGTGCACCCCATTTTCTGCAGTTGATGCTCCTATCGTGGCCTCCTCTACATCAGCCAGATCAAGTGCAGACCAGATGGTCTGTGATGGTCATCCTGAGCCCCTGGTTGCATGCCATTTTCAACTCCCCTTCCCATTCCCACACTGACCTGCCTATCCTCTGCCTTCTCCACTGGCAGGGTGAGGCCCAACACAAACTAAAAGAACAACAACTCGTATGCCTGGGTAGTCCACAACCCAATGGTTTGAATGCTGAATTTTCAAATTTCAGGTAACCCTTACCTTCAGTATTTCTTGCCCTCACTTCTGATCCACCTTTTGGTTCTCCCATCTTTTGTCCCCTCTCCTCCTCTCTTCTTTATGCTGGTTGTTTTCCCTCTCCACTCTCAGTCCTGATTCAGGGTCTTGACCCAAAGTCAATAATTCCTTTCCCACCAAAGATGCTGCATGGCCCACTGAGTTCCTCCAGCAGATTGTTTGTTGTTTCAGATTCCAGCATCTGCAGTCTCTTGTGTCTCTGAAAGCTTTTTATTTTGTTTGCTGTAATATATGGGAATAAAGTACACGCTCAACAATACAGGATTCCCTTCATGTACTTAAAAAGAAATGTCTGTTCTATTTTAGTGGCCAACAGACCCTCCAGAGGAACTGAAGAAAGAGATCTCTGCAGGTTCTCAGTTTGTAGGTTTGATAGCAGTGCTCAGTGCTTGTTTTTCCAGTGGATTTGCCGGAGTTTACTTTGAGAAAATCTTGAAAGGGACAAAACAATCAGTTTGGATTAGAAACATTCAATTAGGTGAGTAAAATGATTTTCTTTTGATATTTTTCATCAATAATTACAATTATAAACAACAGTTGTGGAATTGCTTGCCATAATCTGCATCTAGTCCCTGTGCATAATCAGTTTTGATGACACATCTAACTAACTGGTTTTATCAATAATGTGTTTGTCATGCCTGCTTGAAGCTCAGTCCTGGTCCATATCAATTTTCTATCATTTGCATCTTTTGCCTCTTGATCAGGACAGCAGATTTGAATCCGGCAAGATAGAATGTACCAAGGGCAGAGTTGCACCTTATTCATAAAACCAGATCCCAGCTTATTTTTAACCGATGTAATGTGGTTCCTCTGGATGTTCCCCAATATTCCCCCACCTCTCCATGGATATACCCAGTGCACGCTAACTGCCATTTTGATGCTCTAAAAGAATAAAAAAATGTAAATTAACAATCATTAATACAAAAGCTCTGAAAACAACTGCATATTGTATAGATTAATGGGATAGCTCATCCAGAGAACCAGCACTGATACGTTTGGTTGAATGACCTTTTACTATGCATGAAGGTCCTAAAACATGTCTAATTAAGAAAGATAAAATTTACAGGTTAAAGATGATATATTCCCTTACAAGGAAGTTAAACTTAATGTAGTGCAATTTTGTGTAATGATTAACTATGGTTGGTCATCTTAGCCTAAAGCTAATAGTAGTGTTACTTTCTGTATTTCAGGTTTGTAATGTTGGGATGGTCTATGGCTCTTTAGTTAATGTTCATGTGTCAGAAATGAGAATTAAACACTTAAGCTTATTGAAGGTTTATTTAACAGGCAACACCCCAGAAATGAGGATAATGTGTGATCTCCTACAATCATTACAGCCACTTAGCTCAGTTATCTAAACGTTTTTCTTCTGTTTCTAACTTTGCATTTATATACTTTTTATCCTTTTGACTACATCACACAGTTTGCACCAGCTCATACCAGTTTTTAATCAAGACCCCTAGAGTACTTTAAACATTATCCAAACACCTTACAGGGGCTGCTGATGAATAGGTGAAGTAATGGATAGAATGTGAATATTATTGGCTAAAATGCAGGTCAGTTGGTCTGTATGTGCAGCTGAATAATGGGAAAATTAGGATGTAAATAGAACATTGTGTTTATATGGAACATTTAATAATAGCTGAAATATTTCAGTGGCATATTGTATGGTTCTCTAGAACAATCTATATAGCTGTAGTTTGATTAATGACCACACATCCATATTTGGTTCTGTGACATGCAGAAAACATTGTGATATTGTCCACTGTCACGCAAACCAATAGCAGCTGCATTTGTCTGATGTAAAGAAGATCATTCAGCTGATCATATCTGCGCAGGCCAATTGTAGGAGGTATCCAGTTAACTCTGTTCTTTTCCCACGGCCCTGCAAGTTTTCTTCCATTTTCAGGTACTTATATAAAAAATCTCTGCTGCTTTTTCTGAGAATAGCTTGATTAAAAGGAAAAGTTACTTTATTTTCTATCAGAATACCTGTATTTTAATTTGAATAAAGGAAGGTTTGGTGCATGGGAGAATTAGATGTACTAGTTGGTGATGTACATGTATGCAATCCAACTCTCTGAATGCTATGTTACCTGTGTCATAGAAAGGAACTTTTCTCTGGTACTACAAGTTCAGAGATGCAGCCCACCACGGCTGAGTTGTTAACGGAGTGAATCTGAACAAAATTAGGTGGCAATGTGGGCTGCAAGCAAGACGTAGCAAGGCTTCAGTGGGATATAGGCACGTTAAGTGAATCGGCAAGGACAGAACAGGTGGAATATAATTTGGAAATGTGAGGTTGAGAAGGACAGAAACATGGGGTTGGTTTCAAATGGTAAGATTGAAAGGTGTTGTGGTTCAGAAGGGCCTAGGTGTCCTTGTATGTGAATGACTGAAAGTTAACTGCAGGTAGATCAAACAATTCGTAAGACAAATTAATAAATTGGCCTTAATTGCAAGAGGATTTGAGTACAAGAATAAAGAGATCTTGCTCCATTTATATGGGGCTTTGATGAGACTGCACTTGGAATACTGTATACGGGTCTTGTGTCCCAACTTGTGATAAAGGGAGTGCAGCAAAGGTTCATGAACTTGATTCCTAGGATGGATGATCTGTGATGTGAGAAGAGATTAAGCAGACTAGGCCTATACTGTTAACTTTAGAAGGAGGAACAGTGATCTCACTGAAACATACAAAATTGTCAAGTTCATTCAAGAGAACAAGAAGCTTTGACAGATGGTAAAACTGAGGATATTGGCTTTGCCATCTGTCAGCTTTATGGGAATTTAATGGAGAGCCTTGTTTAGCCACATTACACAAGGCCCTGTCCAGATGCAGAGTTTACCACTTAGCTCCAGGATAGGATTGACTAATAATATTACTTAAAGGCATATGGCAAGGTAAGTGTATGATATCAAATACTTTGTTGAGATCCCACCGCAGTCCAGCCAGCAGAAAATGTAATTACACAATCCAGGTAATTTAACGCAGGAACAAAAGGTTTAAAAACCTGATGCATATGTCTGTAATCCAAAGGCATTCAAACAAATTCCTGGA
Organism: Pristis pectinata; assembly: GCF_009764475.1. NCBI lineage: Eukaryota > Metazoa > Chordata > Chondrichthyes > Rhinopristiformes > Pristidae > Pristis > Pristis pectinata. Next base: position 48,917,840 of record NC_067407.1, on the reverse strand, counting down.
AACTTCTTGGGTAAAGAAGTCACTTTTGAAATGTATCCACAGTTGTAATACAGGAAAAAAAGTAGTCAATTTGTGCACAGCATGCTTTTACAGAAAGCAATTTAATATGGCTAGATAATCTGTTTTCTTAGTGATATTGATTGTCAAATAAATATTCACAAATCAGCAAAAGGTTCTAAAGAAGGTGACTCCATTGTTAAAAGTAAAGTTACCCATGTAAAAATGTTATACTATATTTGCTTCCAAATATTTCAGTGCAACCAGACATTCATTGTTGATAATAGTCCAAGTATCTGAACATCTTGAATATGAATAGACTCATTGTTCATATCCAATCACTGCAGAGCAGCAACCAACAAACGTAAATAAAATTGTTGCCAAAGGAATTGAGGGCCAAGTCACAGAAAATGCTAAAAATGTACCATGTTCTGTTCAGATCACACAAAGTTCTCTATTGTTTACAAAATTGAACCTTAAAGGGTGTGTACAAGGGATGTGTTGCTTTGTGTTGAATACCTGGTTATGATGACAGCCTTGATATTTTCATTTGTCTGTGTTGAGAGCAAATGGTGTGGTTAGCTTTCCCAAGTAGCTCAATGACATTGGAACCCCGAACCCCGCCCCCCCCCCAGATAATACAGGAGCCAACTAGCAAACCCTGTGCTACTTGAACATGCCATTATGACATCTTTTGCTTTATATTTTTGCAGATTGAATTGACTTTTGATTATTTGCAGGAAATACTCCATTTAAGTTTTCCATTTGATATCGCACTTTTTTTGGTTCGCAACCTTTTCAGCAACTATTGCGTAACAGGTTACAGGCGAAAACCAAGAATGGTTTATGACGTAGATCAATTTTATTTTCTGTTTACGCTGATCTGTTATCTGATATAGGGATTTATTCACTGTGTATTTTTTTTTGTAACTCACTTTCTGATAGACAAGTTACACTCTTATCCTGGATCAGGCTGTGAAGGCTGCAACTATCAAAAGTTCTCCAGCTTTTCAGATGATAATCAATAAAAATTGATTTCTATGTGACCTGGACCAACCTCCGCCCCCATTAGAAGTTGCTAAATTGTTTGATATATATAATTTTAAAAAATCATAACGGATGTAGTACTGATATTTCCACAAATACAAATAATCACTATGTAGCATTGCAATAACAAATGTGGTCAAAATCCAAATTAGTTCATGCTTTTGAAATTAAATTGTAACACGTAAGCAAGCAGCTTGAGTGTTTTGTAAGTCCAAGATAGTTTAATTTGATCTACTATCTGGTATTCATTTGTTTTTCTCTTTTAACAAAAGTATGCAGTGTGTAATCATGTACATTTTCAAGATGCATGTGTCACCTTCTAAGAGAAAGCAATAAAATAAAAATTTGCTTCAGTTTGCTTTAAGATTTTACATCAATACAATTTGATATACACAACCTGTTCTGGACTGACCTTGCCAAATTTCGCACTTTCTACTCCAGTAATAAAATAAGACAGAATTTGGTGGAAGTGTGAGTATAGTATATGCAGTTAATAGCCTGTGATCATTTTATGGTTCCTTCATATTCATGCTGAGACCCAAGGTTTTGTTTGGTTTTATCTTTCTAAACCTACAGGGTGTGGCAAGAGCAATGTATGCTTTTTCCTTGCATAATGCTAATTTATAATCTATTGCCCCAAATAAATGTGAGGTAGTACAATTGGTAGAGAAAGGTGTGGTAAAGGAAAGTAGGGATCTCGGAATGTAAATATACCAGTCATTAAAAGATGTGGCACAACTTAACAAATCTATTTTTTAAAAAAAAACAAACACCAAGGTTTATTTCTAGAGTGAGAGAAAAGGAGAAAAATTATGCTAAATCTGTACAAAATCTTGATTGGACCACACATGGAGTAATGCATATCATTCTGGTCACCACATTATTAAGTTGATATTGAGACAACAAAGAGGGTTGCAGAGAAAACAAATGCAATGCAGTAAATGCAAAGGTTGATCTTTGATTTAAGGTTTTAATTGAAATTCAAATCTAAATCTCAATCACTGAATTGTTTCAAATTATTTGGGAAAATCAGGGAAGTTTAAATTAGGCTAACAGATTCTTGTAAAAATAAAATACTAGAGTCTAAAGTAACAACAGTAACAAAGCATTCTAATGTATCAATATTGTTTCTAGGTTTGTTTGGAAGCATTTTTGGAATGATGGGTGTATATGTATATGATGGGCAGCGAATAAATGAACATGGATTTTTCCAAGGTTACAACAAATTCACTTGGATTGTTGTTACTCTGCAGGTAGGAATTTAACCAGTGGGGATGTAAGTATTGAAATGTTTGTATAGATTTTTACATGATGCTGTAATAACTTGGTGTGCCAAATATTTCACTTTATATTGCCCCAGTATTTAAAAGCCAGGCATTTTTTGTTGTTGTTGTTTTTCCTCCCTTAAAATGAATAGTCAGAAAGCTGTGGAACAAGTGCAATAACGTTTAGGTCTTGGCATTGAAGAGAAATACCAACCCAACTACCACCTCTCCCCTAACCAGCACACTTGTGTGCACGCACACCACACATACGTGTGCCCCTGGGGGGGAGTGTCACTATTTGCTGAATCTATGCATGACCTGTTTTCTGATATCATTGGTCTTTCAGCAGTATTAATAAAATAAGCTTTATTGGTTAACATAAATCTGTCAATCACAGATTTTAAATTAACAATAGGTATTTGCATACAAGTTTAAAAGTCCTGCCATCTTTTGTGTTTTGCTCATCAAGGACTCTGGCTTTGATCTTAGGCTTTGTCCCCTTTCACAGTTTCCACAACTAGCACAAGTAGCTCCTCTTTACCAAATCAATTCCCCTTTTAATATCTTGAAAATCAATCAAATGGCCATAACATTCTAAATTATGGGAAGTGCAAGTCTAGTTTGTATATTGTTTTTTGTTTTAAATCTTAGTCCTGGAATCATTCTGCTTTAACAAATATTGCAATCCCTTCAAGGCTAATCTTTCCTCCCTAAAGTGCATGGCCGGAATTGCTAATGGTACATGTGGTGTAAATCAAACAGGGTTTTGTATAGAGTAGCATAACTCCGAATGCCATTGAACTCCAGTTAGCTGGGTAAAGGCCAGCGTTTAGTTAATATTTTCTGGATACGACGATTACACCTTAATGATTTTAATATATAGACACTTGGACTTTGTCATTTATGAAAAGATTAAAAACAATGAAAGTGTTCTCTCTCTTTGGAGTCCAGTGTAGATTACATCACATTTACCTACTTTACTTTGAAATCTATTTAGAGGAGGTGCTGAATGTCTTTAAAGGATATAAAGGTACACTGGTCTCCGGGGCCTGACCAGGTCTATCCAAGAACACTGGGAGGCTAGAAATTGAGGGAGCCCTGGCTGAGATATTTGCATCATCATTAGCCACGGGTGAGGTGCTGGTAGACTGGAGGGTAGTGAATGTTGCGCCTTTATATAAGAAGGGCGGCAAAGAAAACCCTGGGAACTATGGACCAGTAAGCCTGACATCTGTGGTAGGTAAGTTACTGGAGAAGATTCTGAGGGATAAGATATACGTGCATCTGGAAAGGCACGGGTCGATTAAGGATATTTGGCATGGCTTTGTGGGGAGGAGATCTTGTCTTATGAACTTGATTGAGTTTTTTTTGATGTGATCAAGGAAGTTGAAGGCAGGGTGGTCGATGTGGTTTATTTCTTCAGTAAGGCATGTGATAAGGTTCCAAATGGTAGGCTGCTCTGGAAGGCTAGATTACATGGAATCCAGGGAGAGCTGACTAATTGGATACTCAATTGGTTTGATGGTAGAAAGCAGATGGTGATGGTGGAAGGTTGTTTCTCGGACTGGAGGCCCGTGACTTGGTGGTGTGCCTTGGGTTGGTGCTGGGCCCATTGTTGTTTGTCATCAATATCAACCGTTTGGATAACAATGTACAAGGCATGATTAGTAAGTTTGCAGATGACACTTAAAATAGTTGGTATAGTGGATAATGAAGAAGGTTTTTTATATATATATATAAAAAGTTATGGAGATCTTGATCAGTTGAGTAAGTGGGCAAGGAATGGCGAATGAAGTTTAATTCCAATAAGTGCGACGTGTTGCATTTTGGAAAGTCAAATCCAGGCAGGACTTTCACAGTGAACAGCAGGGCTCTGGGGAGTGTTGCGAAACAGGAACTTTGGAGTACAAGTACATGGTTCACTGAAAGTGGAGTTGCAGGTAGACAAGGTGGTGAAGAAGGCTTTCAGCACACTGGCCTTCATTGGTCAGAGCATTGAGTATAAAAGTTGGGAAGTCAGGGTGCAGTTGTACAGGATGCTGGTGAGGCCACACTGGGAGTACAGTGTTCAGTTTTGGTTGACTTGCTATAGGAAAGATGTTGTGAAACAGGAAAGAGTGCAGAAAAAATTTACAAGGATGCTGCCAGGACTTGCGGGACTGAGTTATAGGGAGAGGCTGGGCAGGCTAGGACTTTATTCCTTGGACTGTAGGAGACTGAGAGGTGATCTTAGAGGTGTAAAAAAAAAATCATGAAGGGCATAGATAGGGTGCATGCAATCAGTCTTTATCCCAGAGTTGGGGGAATCAAGAACTAGAGGGCATAGGTTTCAGGTGAGGGGAAATATTTAATAGGAACTTGAGGGGCAACTTTTTTTTTTACACGCAGGGTTTAGAATAAGCTGCCAGAGGAAGTGGTTAAGGCAGGTACAATAACAACTTATAAAAGACAGTTGGATAAGTACGTTGATTGTAAAGGCTTAGTAGGTTATGGGCCAAACGCTAGCAAATGAGACTATCTTTGATGGGGCATCTTTGTCAACATGGACCAGTTGGGCCGAAGGGTCTGTTTCCGTGCTGTATAGCTCTATGAACTCTATTCACAGAGCTATACAGCACGGAAACAGACCCTTCGGCCCAACTCATCTGTGTCAAAAAAATTGACTAACTGAACTCGTCCCATTTGCCTGCATTAGGCCCATACTTCTACCACAGTTTTGCCAATTCACTTGATCTATTAATATCTCTAGCAATGTAACATGTCCAATTATGCAGTATGTAATGGCACCTTTCTTCCTAATTTGGCAAGCATGTTTTTCCAGCTTGTTAATAAATATTTGAAAAGTGATGCCCAAACACAGATCCTTGCAGATGACACTAATTACATCCTGTCAATTGGAGTACTTCCATGTTACCACAATTGTTCAGTATCATTAAATGTATGAGTCTCACTTTTGGTAGCATCCTCTTATAAGGGACTTTATCAAATGCTTTCTAGAAATAGGTATAAATAACATCCATATTCATTCCTTGTATTCTTATTTGGTCTCTTCAAAAAGAAAGTCATAAGTGTCAAAGGAGGCTTGAATTTTCCTGAGTGAGGCCCACAATCTGCATTTGCAATTACTCTTTAAATTCATTGTGATACCGTATTACTTTCCCATTATTTATCACGCATGAAAGCTCATGCATGACCTCTAGTGATGGTAAAATGTGCTGCACCTACTAGTACAGGGATGGCTGCAATGAATAAACTCCCGCCCCGTCATGGAAATGTAGAGTTCTGCAACCCAGAAGGTGGCTTTTTGGCCCATCAATGGAGCTATAGAACTTGTAAATTTTCCCATTTTTGTTGACTTTCCTTGTACCTTTGCTGAACATTTTACTTTAAATATTGTCCAATTTTAAGCCTATAATGAACTCTGTTCCAACGATTTGTTTTTTGAGTTGTCCCCTCTTCTATTTTCCCTAATTTCTTCCCTCATTCTTTTGAATGTTGCCTTGAAGTTGTCACCAGTTCATTGATCATAATGAAAGTATATTTCTTCAGTGTTTCTTGACATTGAAATTGGACCATGTACTACCAGTTTCTCATGTGCTATGCAGTCTCCTGAGGCCTCCAAATTGCAGGCAGGAAGCAAACATGTACTACTGACAGCAAGTGCATTGCACATCATATTGCATAAGGCCAAATCAGGCATAGTTCACTCACACTTAAACAAAAGCTGCCTCTTGGAAAATCAACATCAGGCATCGTCAATGGTCCCAGTGTCCAGCTTCCTGGTCTGTCTCCAATCCGCCTGTCCAAACCTAGTATGCAATCCCAAAGCTGCTGCTCTCCCTTTGGAACAACATTGCTGAGACTACTTACAGTATTGTGTATTTCATTTTGCTTCCTTCTGCAGCATCATTATAGTTATGATGAGCTCTGAGGCCCAATATCCAGCTCTTCCACATATGCCTCAGAGACCTATTGTTTTACGTCTTCTCATCTAAGCTACAACAGTGACATTTGTTCCTAAAAAGGCTAAGAGTAACCAGGTAGGCTGCGTTCACAATGGTTCCAGGAATACTTTGAGGGCCCTTGGAGCAGCCCAACTCTGAAAATTCCTGTAGTTTTAAAGTATGTAACAGAACCTGTGTTCTCTGGTATCTGGGTTGCTTTGCATCTCAGGATGAGTTTAGCTACATAATGTAAATAAGTTTAAATTGAAGGAAATGAATTGCAGATATAATTATGAAGTCACTAAAACGTGGTGCTTAAGCGCTTTCATTTAGCTGAGTCTGATAGTGATGCCAGACTATATTGTGTGTGTGAGAGAGAGAGAGTAATCTGTTTTATTAAGTTACTTGGTTAAAAAGGATTGTGAGGAAATCCTAAAAGTACAATTATTTTGCATTATTCTCTCTCCAATATTTCTTTGTTTTGATCAGGCTCTTGGTGGTCTAGTAATTGCAGCGGTCATCAAATATGCAGACAACATCTTGAAAGGATTTGCTACCTCGTTATCCATTATTCTTTCGACATTGATCTCTTACTTTTGGTTACAAGACTTTGTGCCCACCAGGTACTGAGAATAAGGAAGGATTTATTTTCTTGATATCATGTGGCATTTTTATCCTTTTACTTTGTTTTTATTTTAAAAATAATATGTCAAATAACTATGTAAAGTTGAATGTAACATTCTATATTTATGGTTTTAAATTCTTTACCTTGTGCCACTTGGTATCATTTAAGTTTTAGCAATATCTTTGATAAATCTGCACTTTGTTTCTAAAAGATATTTCAAAGATGGTTATTTTAAATTGCTCTCAATTTCTCAACCACATTTGTTGATAATAACTTGTTTTCCCACTGTATTAGAAGTAGCTTGTGCCATCACAATGTAATTATAAAAATATTATACCGATGTTTGAGGGCAGCTTTATCCTATAGATTGTCCAATGCAGTCAATATGAGCAGGTATGAGGTGCCCCTCTTAACTCAGATTTTTTTATTCATGAATTGGTGTCATTAGCAAGACCAACATTTAGTGACTCCTAATTGTCCTCGCAAAAGAGATGGTGAACTGATGGTTTGATTTGCTGCAGTCCTTAGTTTTGCTAAGGAAAGATTCTAAGATGACAATATATCTGTGATAAAGGAACACATTTCCATTTGAGGATAATGTGTGGTTTGGAGCAGAATTTGCACTGTCCTTGTGCATCCGCTGCCCCCATCTTGCAAGTCAGTAGTGGTTGATGGTTTCGAAGGTAATATCAAAGAATGCTGGGCTGGATGTCCTTTAGATGGTGCATGCTGCAGCTATGGTCTGTCAGTGAAGAAGGGAGTGATTGTATATGTTGTCTTTTTGATCCATGCCCAAATTTCAAATGAGAACTGTAATCCCTGCTCACAATTCCTGCATTCAGGCAAACACAGTTGATTCACAGCTGGGCAGATCAGAGCAGTCTGAGTTAACTGATTATCTTGCAGTTCCTTTTACGCTTAACACTGCATTTGGCTTAAAATTTTAAGATCTACTTGCCCAGTATTTATTAAGCAGTTCCCACTCTGACCAGATTCTCAACTTCACTAAAACTTGTGTTGAAGAAGTGTACCTCTTAAAACCAATCTGCAAAAATCCACTGGTCATAAGCAGAACTTGCAACTTTTCAGATAACAACCTGCAATACAACCACACTGAAGGGTTTAGATCTTTTGAATACAGGTCCTCCCCATCCTATGAATGGTCAGCTTGAGTACAGCCTGTACGTATGGATAAGTGTTTGGGAGACCGGTGGATTGGATTTGCCGGCTGCTGTGGGGCTGCAGGCATCACCTGCCATGTGGGAACTCAGTTTGTGGCCGCATTTCTGACTTGCGAACTGTTTGGGTTACGAACAGTTCACAAGAAAGGAATCCTTCTGTTACCTGGGGAGGACCTGTAATTGTCCCAAAACACATCCACATCAAATCAAGTGTACAAAGCTAGTGTAATTGGATTTTTAAAAGTAACCTGCATGGCAGAAACAAAAAAAAGAGATATCAAGCTGTACAATGTACTGTTGAAATTCACTTGGAACTGCATAAAGGAAATTGTTTCTGGTTTGGATACATTTAGGAAATTGCACCCAAAATGCACTTGAATATACACTAGTTAGGTTCAGCTTCAGGTTTCCACTAAAATCCCTAGCATTATCAGTACAACAATGAAACTAGTGTAATCAGGAGCATCATAGAAGGTATTTGTTTTTTCTCATTATATTAAAATATTCCCTGATGTAATAAAGAATGTAACCTGGTACAGTTTTATTAATACCTGAAAATGGGTTTATTGGCAAAGTAATAAGCATCTCTAATAAGGGTGTCTGCTCCTCCATCATTCAAAGTTACTTAAAGATAAAAGATGGAATGAACCTTGTCATAGTTTTTAGTTTTTCACAAGTTAGTTTCATAGTGTAGGTGACCGCGCGCGCGCACACTCTTTACAGAGGGGTTGTGTTCCTATAAAACCGTTAATACGACTTTCAGAAATGAAGTGATATTTGGCCCCAGGGTACTTTATTAAATTTTCAGTCCACATCATTCCTGCACAGATTGAAAAGGTTCTATTATTAGGTACCTGGTACTTGTAGTCATCTAATGGTTGGGTATAAAGCAGATAGAATTTGATGTGGGTGCATTTTGGGACAAAACTAAACCTAGCCTGGGGTTTACTTAGTATGAAAAAACTGGACAATATGGATAAAAAGAGAGACAGTGGGGTTCATATGCATCTTTTACATTTGTACAGGTAGTTTAAGCTATAATATGGCCAATAGGATTTTGGGTTTATAAATGGGTGGGATATAATACTCAAATCAAAGCATTTGTTTAGACATACGCAAATAATTAGGATCCTTTCCCCTGCATTTCTCACCCAGCTAACAGTTGTAGAATGGAGATTAAAGCAAAAGAAAATGTTTTGCTTAAGTTCATCAAAATGGTGCTGGTAATAGTATTTCTAGTATAAAAGAAACTTGAGAAAATGGGACAGTCTTTACTGTTGCAGGGAATTAAAACAAAGATATTTAATGAAGATTTTTAAAATTATGAAGAATTTTGACTGAAAGGGTCATCATCCTGAAATGTCAGAGTCTTGCACATTAATCCCACATACTTTGTTTCTCAAATTTAAAATCTGATTCCAAAGTGCAATTTAAATCTGCTTCGGAAATTGGACCAGATTGAAGGATACAGTGGACAGTTGATTAGGGAGGATTTAGATTGATAAGAGATTAGTCCAAAATTTATAATCTTCCTGGATGTCAAAGTTAAATGCAGTGAACCATGGAAAAATTTTCTGTGTTGGCCAAGTATATCCTGATCCCAATTCAAAATCCCATCGTGGAACTTGTACTTATTGAAGTATTAAGAAATATAAATTGTATTGGTTTATTATTGTTACTTGTACTGAGGTACAGTGAAAAGCTTGTCTTACAAACCGATCGTACAGGTCAATTCATTACACTGTGCAGTTACATTGAGTCAGTACAGAGTCCATTGATGTAGTACAGGTAAAAACAATAACAGTACAGAGTAAAGTGTCATAGCTACGGAGAAAGTGCAGTACCATAAGGTGCGAGGTCACAACAAGGTAGATCGTGAGGTCATAGTCCATCTCATTATATAAGGGAACCATTCAATAGTCTTATCACAGTGGGGCTGAACTGTCCTTAAGTCTGGTGGTACGTGCCTTCAGGCTCCTGTATTTTCTAACCGATGGAAGAGAGAATGTCCCGGGTGCGTGGGGTCTTTGATTATGCTGGCTGCTTCACTAAGACAACGAGAGGTAAAGACAGAGTCCAAGGAGGGGAGGCTGGTGTCCATAATGTGTTGGGCTGTGTCCACAACTCTCTGCAGTTTCTTGCAGTCCTGGGCAGAGCAGTTGCCATACCAAGCTGTGATACATCCTGATAGGATGCTTTCTATGGTGCATCTGTAAAAGTTGGTGGGAGTCAAAGGGGACAAACCAAATTTCTTTAGCCTCCTGAGGAAGTAGAGGCGCTGATGAGCTTTCTTGGCCGTGGCATCTACGTGATTTGACCAGGACAGGCTGTTGGTGATGTTCACTCCCAGGAACTTGAAGATCTCAACCCTTTCAACCTCAGCACCATTGATGTAGACAGGTGCAATTGTAAATTTCCATTATGATGCGTGTTGTATAAGATAGTATGGTGTAGCTATGTCAATTGAAAGCTGCTTTTTAACAAGAAATTTTTGTCTATCTGTTTTCCTGTTTATAGTGTCTTTTTCCTTGGAACCTTCCTGGTGATAGTTGCAACGTTTCTGTATGGATATGAACCGAAGGACACCACAGATCCAAGCAAAGCCTGATGAAGAGTCAGTCAGCAGAATACTTAATTCCAGTGCAAGTGTAAAACTTGTTCAAAAGTCTAAACGCTAGCATCTGAAGCACTTAACTATCCAAAATGTGTTCTTGGAGTTGATATTGAGGAAATTGTTGGCCATAATAACTTTCTCACAAGTGAGAAATAGAGTGATAAAAGTAATGGCGCTCAAGACTTTTGAAATATCAGTGGTTAAATACAAAGCATCACATAGTAGACAAATAAGTAGCTGAAAGGATCATGCTTGGCCTTAGTGGCTGTAATAGATCTATGCAATGTGCAATCAAGGTTCTTAATTAGAGGTTTGCTGGTGAATGGGGGTGTTTTTGAGAAACTGTTTTAAATCAAATTGAAGGCAATTGTTTGAATGATTATTTGAAATAAGACAACTTGTTTTTAAATGGGTACGTACAGGACAGGTGTCCTACAATCTGCCCTGCACCTATAGATATGGTAACTTAGACCAAATCTTTTTTAAAAAAAAAACCTACAATTTCTTAATTATATGAAGAAAATCCTAAAACAAGCCAAGGTTTCCTTTGCAATCTCAGAAAAAGCAATATTGGTCACTTCTGTGCTGCCGAGCACATTTCTGTAATTTGAGATTTAAATGGACTAACCCATAAAATCTAATCCCAAAAGCATTGATTAAGAATCCAGAAACTTGTAATGGAAATTGAAATAGATTTACTTAATCACCATAAAGCATTTGTAAAAGCTATATTTGTATTGCATTGTCTTAAATTGTTTTACTGTTGTGGATAAAATAACTTATTTTGTTGTATAGTTTTGAAATGGTAGTCACCAGAAAATGGTTAGTCTTTCTAAATTTTTGGTTTTTGCAATGAGTAAACTCAAAATACTTGTGAAAGAGGTAAAAAGTGCTTAATCCGTCCCTTAAATTTTCTGTGATCCTTTGCTGTGAAATGACCAGTACTACCTGATTCATGTGTAATGAACATTTTGGGTAGGCAACAGTACTAACAATTACTCTTGGATATACAAGAATGACTGGAATCTTTCAAGTATATTCTTTACATGGCATTGTTTTTCTTCTTGGTATCACTTTTCTCCTGAGTTTGTACATGTTGTCCATCTAATTTATGGGATTGTATTTGACTGTTTGATTAATCTATTTTAACAGAAGATTTAAGAATTGTACAAGGGAGCTCAATCAGATTTGTTGGATTTCAATAGAATATTCTAGGACAGCAACAATCATTTGGCCCCTCAAACCTTTGACCTGACATTAACCCTGTTTTTCTTTCTACAGATGCTACCTGACCTTGTGTTTACAGCACTTTCTGTTTTTATTTCAGACTTGCAGCATCTGCGGTTCTTTGAATTTTTCATCATTTGTAGGTTGAAGATTACATGCCAATGTGAAGGGATTTTGTTAAATTAAACCTTTATTGGAATACCCAATGCCCCATCACTATAACCAAAACGTCATCATTCAGATGTTATTACGTAATGCAAAAGTTGGCATTTTTTCAGATTGGTCCTTTATCAAAAATGTTTCTTTTCTGGCGGTGAATGGGAAAGATGCTTTCATGCCAAGCATTTTAAAAATTAAGTATGGTATTCCATGCAGCTGATATATGTATAGATTTGTGAGCTAGAGAAAAAATCTTATTGCTGCTTGGTTATAAACTTGCAGGTTTTTGAATGAAATTGTTATTTTCCTGTTGTCAATAATTAATATGCCTAATAATTACTACAACCTTATTGGTTTTATTTTTGAACGGTACTAAAACTCTTGTTTTACATTATACATCTTTTGGCAGCTGATGTTTTCTTCATTCCCTTAGCTATTATTTCCTCTGCTCCAAACTTGCCAATATTTAGTGCTACTCCATTCCTGAAGGCATTATTTTTTAGTTTGATATGGTTACATAAATTGGTTTTCTGTCCCAGTGAAGTGACCATTATTCATACGATGCTTGAGAATGAATGTTGGCTGTCTGCTTAATCATGGGATTGCTTCTGAGTGCAAGTCGTCCATTGTCCTTTATTTTATCTTCACCTCCTCAAAAACATGCACTTTTAGCAATGGTGATTGGCTGGAAATGGGAACAGGATCAACAGTGGATTTTCTTATAAGTATGTTTGAGCACTGCAACCAATGGTAGCCCTACAAGAACTGGTCCAGCTACCATCTGCTGACTGAATACTGACTGGCAGTTTTCCCATTTAGTTGGATGCTCTCTGAGCCATAATGAGAGATAATTATGTTTATGAGCTTTGCAACTATTTTTCTGTTCCTAGTTCAAAGCCAATAATGGCAGCTCTTTGTGTTCATAAAGGCATCATTAGAAAAATCAAGGAAAGGGAAATGACATACAGTTATGTGGGTGCATTCAGCTCATTGAAAGCACTGAAGGGGAAAAAGACTCCTGAGGTGTAAAATGCCATAAACATTTCTTGAATCAGAACTAGATGTTAAATCTCAAATTGCAAAATAAGGGAAAGGTGGTGGAATTGGCTGGAGTTCATAAACACTCATCCATGATTTATTCAGTTTTTCCAGTGGTGGAACATTTCGGCTTCATAGTTTTGACTAGTGATGGTACTGTATGAAATTCTTTCACTTTGAGTACCTGATATAACAGGATAAATTTTAGTAATATTTAGCTCCTTGTGAGTTGGTGTTCCTTATCTGCAACTTCCATTGACAATTTATTCACATTCCAAATATGTATTAATTATGTACTAAAATAAGTGTTTTACCAATGTTCTATCCCAATGAAGAAAGTCCACAGCAGCTGGCATTACAAGTATCCATTATAATCTTTGAAGGGGTTTCTCGTTGAGAAAATAGGATCCAAAAGTTCAAAAATCCTCCCATTGTTAAATCATATGATTATTTGACAATGGTTTCAAAAGAAAGTGGGTTTGGGGTCTTTTTTTAATTGTACTATTTTAACTTTACTGTAAACCTGCCAATTTGAGATGCATATTTTATAAATAAAGTCTGTCTTTGGTTTATTTGGGATTTTGTCTAGTTTAATGGAGAAGTAATATTAATCTAATTGTGCTGTGAGGAAACAGCAAAAAATACAGAGAAACATTGAGACAACATTGGCAAGATTTAATGGAATTATGAAAATAATTGTAAGTGCATTTATTTTGGGGGTTTAACAGTTTATAATGAATTATGAAAATTGGGAAAAAAAAAAGCCATACAAGTAAAATGGTATGAGCAAGATTGTGTTTCCACCCTGTTTCAATATTTAATCAACTACTAAGAAATATTATAAGGGTATCACAGAATAACCTCGCAACACCCCCATACCTTCCTCAAGGTAGTGCTCAATTTTCTGATCAGAGCTTTTTTTTGTGGTGTGTGTTAATACACCTGTTTAATTTCTTCCTATCTGTCAATGTGTGTTTGGGGGGGGGGGGGGGGGTGGAGGAAAGAGTACTCTCCACAGTTATTTTTGGAAACAAGCCAAGTTGAAAATTTCTTTGTAAAATGATTTTTTTTATTCAAGTCTGTGATAGATAACATTTCATGAGATCTGACAAATCAACTTTGAGAGCCATTGGAGTGATATCATGATAGTTTTCATACTTTACAACTTTGAGCGAAGATAATGGCATCAGTTTCACTTGAACTTCACAGTAATTTAAAAAAATTGGTTAGTGATATCCGAACAATTCAATTCAATGTTGTAATGTCCCTAAGAATGACCAGAACCTTTGCTTTCAACAAGTATTTTGTGAGCGGATCTTATCCCTTCATTTTGTGTTTTGCAACACTGATCCAATCTTGTTCGTTAAAAATAGGAAGAGCCATAGCTTTGTAGCCTAAATGATGTGTGTGTTGATGTTATGACTGTACATTTAACATTCTTTTTAATTCTACATTCTTGAACATTTCAACTGTGATTATGAATTCAAGTGTGAATATTTAAGCAAGTGCTGTGCAATAACCTGAGGTATTCTTTCATGATTGGCTTCACATGAGCTACATTACATTTGCAATATGGGTTCAATGGAATATCTTGAGCTTCTTTGATTTTCAATATTCTTTTGCCTCCTTAGCTTTAAGTTTGACCAACTTTGGATGGCAGTTGGCAGTGAAGTTTCACCAGGTTGACAATTTGCTGTGTAAGGGAGATTAAACGTTCTTGGTTTCTACTTCCTTGAGGTTTAGGAGAATGAGAGATGATCTCATTGAAACACATATAATTCTTAGTGTCTTGACAAGGTAGATGCTTGGATGATGATACTCCAGCTGAGACGACTACAACCAGGGGTCACAATCTCAAAATAGGGGGTTAATCATACAGGACAGATATGGAAAGAAACTTGTTCACTGTGAGGACAGTGAATCTTTGGGACTCACTACCCTGAGGGCTGAGGATTCAATCACTGATTGTATTCAAAAAGGACACTGATAGATGTTTAGATATTTTGGTAATCGTGGTAGCCTATTCCTTCCATTCCTTATGTTAAATGACACTTTATTTCCCTACTCAGAATATGCAATTTTGTTCGATACTCCTGTGAACTTGGGTCATCTTGCTGTTAAAGATACTGTATAAATTGTTGATGATGAGGGGTTAATTCAAGATGGGCTGGTTGCACTGAATTGTTTCTGGTTTTATAGTACATGGTTTATTGTTGCATATGGTATAATATGCATTTGATGTGTTGAAAGTGAGTCTGGATCATAAAGTTGTATTCTGCTTCAGTTTCACATATCCTATATGCATCAAAACAATTCCTCATTTAAGAATGGGAAAATTTTACAACCAGACAGGCTGAAGTATTCTGTTTATCTTTAATTGGATTATATCCTTACCACAAAAATGATTTATTTTGCAATATGAAATGATGTAAGATTGAATGTATATTTTACTCGTAACACTTTCACAAAACATTTTTACCTTTCCTGACTTTTCTCCTTGAAAATTAGTTGATTCTGCATTAAGCATCCTAACAATGTTCTGAGTTGATTTTCCCAGAACCATCCATTGTTAAATTGTCAATTTGATATCAATGTCAGCAATGGGTGTTTCTTGTTGAAAGCAGAAGCAAGCTGTTGTGGTGCATTATCTAAACCAAGTATATGTATATCTTATTCATGGAATTCTCTATCCATATCTGATACTCTGCAATTTTTTGTAAACTCGGTTTTAAATATTAAAGCACAATATTATCATAGCTTGGGAACCTATTCCAATGCAACGAGCTGTCAATGTACCTTGGATCTGTCAAGTGTTGAGATTACCTTCCAGATGTAATTTCTCCTTTGTCCTTGTAATTTGATGCACAGTGTAACAAAACTGCCTACATTCATATGATTTGTAGTCAGATTACTCAATGAATTGTTTCTTGCTATGCAAGGGTTTTTCTGGTACATTGATAATGGTGTTTATTCTGAGTTGCGATTATAAAATAAAATTGACAACCACAAAATACTGGTTCTTGAATACTTTGACAAAATTATCTTTATACCACAAGGAAATAAGGGGAAATAGAAATTCCTGACATCACCCTTTATTTCTGAATATTCTCAGCAATTATTCCTCAGTACCTTTTTTAACATCTCAACCAAACAGAATTTTATTCTACATAGAGTAGCTCTCTTTTAATGAAAGATAGCAGATGAGGTAATAAGATGAGAAATAGGATGAGCAGGAATGTAAATTTGGGATGTGCAGAGTGAGAGAATCCATTGCAGGAGTTATTCTGGCTGCACTGGGAAAGAAATGCCCTGAACCATGGATTTGGAGTAACTTGCTTGAAAACCATAGCAACAGGTTGTTCAGTAGATTCATAATTGCAAAAGATGGTGGTGTAAAATGTTACTCTTAAGTGCTTCAAAGTATAAAGACTTGAACATGCATTCTTCTTTCCATTTCCACTGTTTAATTTCACTATTTTCATAACTAAGGTGCTTCTTGACTATAACAGTATTTTAATTGATTTTTAATTTTGCACATAAGTCTTGCCACTAAATTTGGAACTGGAATTTAAAACAAAATATTTCATATGAAAAGCTAATTTTAAAGCCGTTTTTCCTTGTCTTGGTGTCTTTCATTGTGGATTTAATGACGTATTTGAAGAACATTTTCCTGTGACCTTAATAGAACGTCAAGCAAAAAAGCTGAAACAAAAGCAAAAATATTTCAAGCTAAGAACTGCATTGTATTACATTATCTTTGGTTGTCTGAACTAGCAGTTGTGGATACTATTGATAGACCAAATGGATTTTAAACATTTATAGTCAAACATACAATCTGTATATCTGGAACACCACCCTACTATAGTTGAGAATGTGCTGAAAATATGAATGTATTTGTACCTAATGTATTTGTACTAATTTGTACCTGTTGGGAGATGTGAGTGCTTGTTTTTTTTCATGTAGTTGTTGAACACTAGAGTATGCTTCTGCAGTGCAATGAGTACCATATATGATGATTATGAATTCATTTTAACTTAGAGGTGAGAAACGCATGTTGCTCACTGAGCTGCATATAATGGTTTGGTGATTTGACTGCAGATACTTAAATCCCGGAGGCTTGTGATGTTCTTTTATGAATTGATTGCTTGTGGAGTTATTGAAGAAGCAAAATATAGTTATGTATACAGGTAAGCTACTAAGATGCCTATACGATGGAGATAATGAAGATAAAAATTGGTACTTGGAGAAAATGCAAGAAAGTCACTTGAAATGGCTGTCTTGAGATCTTCATATTGGTCCAACTTGATAAATCGTGAGAACTTGATGACTTGGCACCATAACAGTAAATGACGGGGGAACAGCAGGATATTGAATATAAACTCGGTGATTTTAACATATAGCCAACAATTTTGCAAATTATCAATCAGGGAAAGTGGCCACTGTTGGTGCACAGGAGCTTTGCTGGAGTTTGCACTTGATCCACTATGTGTGTCCCATTAGTTTCAGAACAGACACGTCGGATTCGGTTGAATGACTCTACGTGACCTCGATGCCCGACGGGGACCGTCACGTGTACTGCCCCCTGAGCCAATGGGAGATGGCGCGATATGATGTCAGGGCGTTGCGGGGTGATGTGGTCACCCATGGCGGCGGCGCGCGGCCCCGGGATGGCGCCATGATGCCAAGCAAGAAGAAAGAAGCGGCTCCACCGCAGTATTATGTGGCCAAGAAGATCATCATCAAGGATGGAGGCACGGTGAGTGGCGTTGGGGCCCGCAGGCAGCTCGATGGGCGCCGGTCGACCGTTTGATGGTGGAGATCATTTTTTTTGGGGGAGGCTCGATGGCCTAGCCCCCGCTGCGGGGTCGTTGGCCGCATAGCTTCTCCCTCCTGAGCGCTGGGTCGATGGTGTCCGGCGGCGGGACGCTTTTAAATCCGACTCGGGGAGTCCGGCGGCTACTGACTGTCCCAGTCATTTGTGATCGACTCTCCCCTTCCCTTCCCTCCAGCTGCCGCGGAGCGGAGCGGGTCGGCAGTCGGCTTGCAGCAGCGTCTGCCAGAGCCGGGCTGTTTGCATCCGCCGCACCCGGTTCCCGGGCTCCGGTCTGGGAAAGGGTTCTCCCCATCACCGCAAATGTCATAAGACTCAGCACACCCCAGCAATGCATCTGTAGTCGCTTATGAAGAAAACTTTCTACTTTAGATTTGAACCCTCCTGGCTTGGTACTTCGGATTGCTGTGGAGTCGCGTTAACCTTTAATTAGTAGGACGTGCACTCAAGTCATTCTCCAAGTATCATGAGTACAAACGAGAGGGGAAGGACCGTAGCCGCAAAAAAACTACAAATCAAAACGCACATTTCAGTTCGTGGTTTCTTACAAAAGAAAACACTTTAATCGCGGCAACAAATATGTCTTTCTACAAGCAAGCAAGTTCAGTGACTGACAAGTAAATGCTAAAAGTGCTGCTGGTGTTAGTATGAGAAAACAAAACAAAATATTTTGTTATTAGAGGTTACTCCTTTGTCAAACTTCCTGGCAATATTCATGGGCTATGACTGAAATCCCAGATTAGAGTTGTTTTTAAAAAGAGATCTAATGGGTAGACAGGCGGGTATATATGGATGGGGGAAGAAGGTTAAAATGAGAAATAGATTAAACAATTCAATAGGAGATATAAAGACATAATTTGACAGAGCAATACATCTAGAGAAAGAAACCAGGAGGATTAATATGTCAGTACAGAGGACACACTCACTGTAAAAGTCTAATGAGCATAAAACCTATGAACCCATGTTCTTAATAACCCTTCCATACAAGGTAATTTCACAATTGCTATGCGAGAACAATTCCATCTGAGGTAAAAACCCCAATCTAGATTGATACCACTAGAATGCAACAGCATTACTATTCATTGGAGTTTATGATGAGTCATAGAGCACAGAAACAGATCCTTGACGATAAACTGAGACCCAAGGTGTTTTTCTAATGGTGAAAAAGATTTCATTTTATCATTGTTTGAATGTAGATCATCTTTCAGTAATTCCAGTTCAATAATGAATTTTGGAGCATTCTAAGAACAGGAAATTGTATTCTGCTCCCAGAATACCTGCACAACATTTGCAGTACACACTGCAGAAAAATTGTGGGTTACAAGATTGTAGATTACACAGATGTATCTTTTTGTGTAACTTTTACTGCAGGGTTTACTGGCATCTTCACGACAGTTAATGATTTTTTTAAGCTCTTTTTCACTGCATTTTCAATTGAGTGGGTA
Organism: Pristis pectinata; assembly: GCF_009764475.1. Taxonomy (NCBI): domain Eukaryota; kingdom Metazoa; phylum Chordata; class Chondrichthyes; order Rhinopristiformes; family Pristidae; genus Pristis; species Pristis pectinata. Next base: position 48,898,467 of record NC_067407.1, on the reverse strand, counting down.
GGCAGTTTGTCGTGGTGATACCAAGAAAGCTCAATGTTTGAAGGAAGTTTCCATATGGTGGCAAGAAGGATTGCAAGTGATTGTACTTCACATACACTTGTTGGTTCTGGAAGAGATTAGTTAATCTTTTGCTTTCTGCTCCCTATATTTTATATTTGCATTCCTGCCCTCCAGGAAAAACATCCATTGTATGAACAGAAAGCAAAATTGTAAGAGATAGCAGAGAAATTGTGTTATGCTGCACCCTCAGTTAGATATGCCTAATTGATGAACATTCGAGAAAAAGGTCCTTGCAGCTTTGCTCTCTTCAAACCTTATTGTCTTATGGTACCATTCCCTTTTTAATGGCAGAGTTTGCTGACCTATAACTGCTTGCAGTAATTTCCAACTATGAAATTAATATTTTTGATGAATTTGTAGTTGATTGGCAGTAAAATCTTTCAAGTTAAACATCATGGAGCTGAATGAAGACACTTTTTATATATCTGATTTGATTTGCTCTGTTCCAGAAATGTGTGCTGATAACGTCCAAACTTTCACAGATTTTCTCTTTGCTTTTTAACTGTCATTAATACCCTCTTTGGGTAGGTAGGTTCTAAGGTAAAGTTGCAGGATTTCCCAGGGTTCCTGTTCAAAAAGAAAATGTTATTTAATCTATTGGGTCATTCTCTCCCAAGTATAAACTTAAATATTGGATTATATATTGGTTGTGATAGAAATAATTTTCAGTTGCTTACATAAGGGTTGTGGACATGACTGCATTGACAACTTTGAATGTGAATGCTTAAAAGCAAGTGTTCCCAGGAAGTCCAGTGACCTGATTTGCTTGCAAGCTAGTTTGCAGTTAGTTTTGCTTTGAATAGCAAGTAGAGCTTGATGAATTTCACATGTTACCAACTGGGCCTTGTTCTGAGAAATAAAACATTGTAATATTTTGGTTGGTGATCATTCTTGGTTTAGTTTTGTATCCCACATATCAAAAAAAAAGGAATGAATGCATTAGAGGCTGCTTTACTGATTGTGGTGCAATTAGTTCCAAAATCGCAAGTAGATTCCAATGACTTAATTAAAGAACTCATTTTAAATGCTACATTATTTGTATTTCCTTATTGTAGCCGCAAGGAATAGGTGCACCAAGTGTATACCATGCTGTGATAGTAATATTTCTGGAGTTCTTTGCTTGGGGCCTTCTGACAGCACCGACGCTTGGAGTAAGTTGTTATATCTCAATTATACTGCCTTTGTTAATTAGAATGAGATCTACAATTGATGATTAGTATACTCTGGGTAATTGAACGGTTATGTTAGTGTCAAATTAACAATATTGTAATAAGGTTGCAAAATGTGATTGTCTAATTATAACTTTTTGATTTAACTTTATACAAATATTTCTCCTTGTAAAATCATTTATTCTAAATATCTTTCAATCAATTAAGGGATTTGAAAGGAGAAGGTATTCATTTGGACAAAATGGGATTAAGATCTCCCACTAAAAGACTGCATTGCTAGTCTGTTTCAACAGTGTTTTTGTACGCATTGGACTATAAGTTGGACAATAGGTTGAGATGAGTTCTGATGTAAAATCAGACTACTAACGTTCATTTCTATGCTAGACCTGTTGGCTTTGACCCTCTTGCCAGAAGTCACGATGATATTTAATACATCCTTCAACGCCCCCCTCCCCTTTGTTTTTTGATATTTCCATACAGGGCATGCTTTCTAATTTGGATTGATTTATAGAATAAAAAGATAACCTTGAATGTGAAGGATAAATAATTACCGAATGTTATGTGGAAGTGGTGAATCTTTTCTAATTTTTTATTAAAAAGCTCCTTTGAAGCTTGATGGGATATTGGTTCATCTTTTGACTTGTTTAGATTTTAAATTGTGTTCAAAGTGAAGGTATTATTGTGAGAGAGGGCAGTGTATCCCATTTCAGACATTTTGTCTGTATCAAGGGCCTGAAGAAAGAAACTGCCAAACTCCCTCTATACCCAGTGACAGTCAGATTAGCTCCATTTCTCACATACCATCCACCAACCACCCTGGGGTTGGTCCAAATGACATTGCCGATGGGTGTCAAATTAGGGGTCTACAAATAAGTCTGAAATGTTGCAAATTCACTGTGTAGAACTAAACAGCATGTCATCCAAATTTACAGAATTAAAAGGCTAATATATAACCCAGTGTCCATCAATTCTCAAAAACAATCTTTTGAAGTAGTTTACAACAGAATTTCTCTCCTCTTAACTAATTGTTGAATTTCACAGGGTTATACTTGATTAGATTGGCCCACAACATTTGCATATTTGGTACTTATGAATTTCAGTTGTCTTAATTTCCAACTCTTGTAGGTTGTTGGCAGCATAAGTTGCCATATTGCTGTCATGCAAGGGATTAAAAACCTATTTAATAGTGAGTTATGGTTCAAAGATCTGTATTTTTATTTATATTGGCTAAGTAATGTATCTAATCCATTTCCATAGTTAGGCTGTTAACTTAGTAAATGAACCCAGGACTTCCCTGATGCATATTTATGCACTCAGCTAATATGAAAAATGAAGGAATTAAGGTTCTTATGTATTTAAAAAGTGGGAATTCGAACCAGTGGGATTAAAATTAACCTACTGCAAGTTTCAATTTTATTGCAGAGGGGATTCACTTTACTTTTTGTGCGATGCTGATGAACAGATCAGGTTGCTTGACAAACTGGTGTTTGTTCTAATAAGCTAACATTGTGATGGATAGCTTATTTTCTTATATTCCCCAGGTCTTGCATGAGACATTTCCCAAGCATACATTCTTGATGAATGGCTTAATCCAGGGTGTAAAGGTAAGGCTGGAATTCTTGTAAATTTCTCAGGAATTTGGTAAATTCTTCCTTTTATAGAAGATATTTTTAAATGACAGTTGAGCTCTTGATTTTTTTTCTTCATCTTATTTCATTTGGAGCTGCAAGCCACATATCAAACTGGTATGGAGAGAAAATCTAAATGGTCTATAAAACTTTGTTATACCGTGATGTCAAGTGCATCAGGGCCGGATGCTTCCTTTATTCCCTCCACCTTCCCTGCTGCCTTGTAAATTTTTGGGGGAGGCAGCAAAAAGGCAGAATGATTGCAGGGTTGATGAAAGAAAAATTAGTCCGGAAGATTCATCTGTGGCACCCTTGAACAATAAACCTATCCAGGCAATCACATGAACCATACTTTATCTCAAAGAGCACTCGTCCAGTTAAGTAATAGCTTCCTCTTGAAGGCAGACAGAGAGCTGGAAGGCTCACCGTCCATCCTGCTCCCTGCAGATGGCTCAGCCAGAAGTAGTTATTTATAGCTGGAGGTTGAACTGCATTACAAAAATGAAGCTGTGTAATAATTAATTTGGCATTCCTTTCCTTTCCTTTGGTTATATGAAATCAGCAACTTTAAATTTAGTCTAATTATCATTGGTTAAAGTTTTTTTTTGTTGCAATAATAATTTCGAGAATAGGGAAAAGCTGTTGTAGTGCCAGGTGTTGTCTAATTTGTTTAATTTTCCATGTAAAGGAAATAAAATTGAACATATTGATAGAAAGCCTTTTTTTTCCTTCAGGGATTACTGTCATTTCTGAGTGCACCCTTGATAGGTGCACTTTCAGATGTGTGGGGGCGAAAGTCTTTCCTGCTGCTGACTGTCTTTTTCACTTGTGCTCCTATTCCTTTAATGAAAATTAGTCCATGGTAAGTACGTATATTTATATATGTATGGTGAATGGAAAAAAAAAAATGACTTTACAACCTTGACTCTCTGGAAGGGCAAAGGTGGAAGGTCCATAAGACTTGAACTGCCTGCACATTCACAATAAGCAACACACTCACCTGAGTTTGAAATCTTTCACTCGGTCTAAATGGTGGAGCGCCAAAGGCAGTTTAGGATTGCCTTTGTGAGACAGATTACACTGGCTTCTTATCATTATCTTGAAGAATTAGGGTTGGGAAATAAATACTGGACAGGCTGCTTCTAAAGCTCTTGCGCAATCAACTATGGTTATTCCTCCTCCGTTGAAAAAAAAATTGGACCCCTTCATGAACTCTGAAGGGATGTCTGGTGAATGAATGGGCCCATGACATTTTATAAAACCCTAGAAGTTAGCACAGGAAAGAAAAAGGAAACCTACTGATGCAAACTATTCTTATCCTATTCTGCCATTCCCTATTTCCTTTGCAACTATTTCTCTCATTGTTTTTAAGTAATGCTTTAAACTTCACCCTCGTATCATAAGACATAGGAGCTGAATTAGGCCATTTGCCCCTTCGAGTCTGCTCGATCGTGGCTGATTTATTTTTCTCCCTCAACCCCATTCTCCTGCCTTCTCTCCATAACCTTTGCCCTTACTAATCAAGAAACTATCAACCGCCGCTTTAAGTATACCCAATGTCTTGGCCTCCACAGCCGTCTGTGGCAATGAATTCCACAGATTCACCAACCTCTGGCTAAAGAAATTCTTCCTCATCTCTGTTCTAAAGGGATGTCCTTCCATTCAGAGGCTGTGCCCTCTGGTCCTAGACTCTCCCACTATTGGAAACATCCTCTTCATGTCCACTCTATTCAGGCCTTTCAATATTCGGTTCAAGGAGATCCTCCCCTCATCCTTCTAAACTCCAGCGAGTACAGGCCCAGAACCACCAAATGCTTGTCGTAGTTACCCTTTTCATTCCTGGGATCACTCTTGTAAACCTCCTTTGGACCCCCTCCAATGCCAGCACATCCTTCCTTGGATATGGGGCCCACAAATGCACTTAATACAACAAATGTGGCCTGACCAATGCCTTATAAAGCCTCAGCATTACATCCTTGCCTTTATATTCTAGTCCTCTCAAAATGAATGCTAACATTGCATTTGCCTTCCTTACTACTGACTCAACCTGCAAGTTAACTTTTAGGGAATCCTGCACTTGGACTCCCAAGTCCCTTTGCACCTCTGATTACTGAATTCTCTCCCAGTTTAGAAAATAGTCTACGCCTTTTATTCCTTCTACCAAAGTGCATGACCGTACACTTGCCTTTGCTGTATTCCATCTGCCACTTATTTGCCCATTCTCCCAACCTGTCCAAGTCCTTCTGCAGACTCCCTGCTTCCTCAACACTACCTGCCCCTCCACCTATCTTCGTTTCATCCGCAAATTTGGCCACAAATCCACTTGCACTAAACATTCTATACATGAGTAATCCTGCAGATAAATAGGATTTCATATGACTTCCTTTTAAATTTCTTCTGATGTTAATACTCCTATTGTATTTTTTTCTTAGGTGGTATTTTGCAGTTATCTCTGTGTCTGGAGTGTTTGCTGTAACCTTCTCTGTAGTATTTGCTTATGTGGCTGACATAACACAGGAACATGAAAGAAGTATGGCCTATGGACTGGTAAATGAAATGATTTATTATACATTATTGTCCAGAAATAATTTAATTGGACACATGGGAAATTTATTTAATGGAAATACTGAAAATTCTATTTAGAACGTTAAAAACTCTGTGATGACTTCCAGTAATGTGGCACAATGTTTCTAGTTGAATTGCACAGTGTGTTGCACAGGCCATAGTTATAAATTATTTCTCTTTCACCAACAGCCAGATGATATGCTACTTCAATGAGCAAGTTGAATTACTTCTAACTGTCACTCTTTTCCTTGACCTTATCCTTGCCTTGAAGCCATGCTTTTTTCTTCCCCCACAAGTTGCTTTGAATAGCTCAAGTAAGGTTTTGGCCTTTCCCACAACAAAAATAGCCACCTTTTGATTGAAGATTTGCATCCTCTTTGGGTTCATCATGTGTTATATCTGCATCCTTCCCTCTTCCATCCTTGTGAACTTCAACCTGCTTGTAGCCACCAGTGCAGCCCATCAAATTGGTCCATTGTTTAACTCTGGGGCTTTCTTGTTTAGTTCTGCTCATTTTTATCTATCAGAGCAAGGATTTAATCTCTTGATGGGTTCTCAGCCACTGCCATACCCCTTTAATCTTGGCCCCCTTTTCTCATTTTCAAGTTTCTGTATGCTTAACTTTCCACTGCCTTTTTCAATGCCGCTTGCTTTGGATACCTACAATTTCCTGCAGCTAAACAAAACTCCAAACAAACTCATCTCCAAACTCCTTGACCGATGACTCTACACCCCCTCTGCAAGTGGATCCTTGACTTCCTGACCAACAGACTGCAATCAATCAAGATGGTCAACAACACCTCCTCTATGATTACCTTCAACACCCGTGCCCTACAAGGCTGCATCCTCAGCACCTTACTATACTCCCTATACACTCGTGACTGTGTGGCCAAATTCCGCTCTAAGTCCATTTATAAGTTTGCAGATGACACCACCGTAGTGGTTTGGATCTCAAACAGTGACGAGACAGCGTACAGGAAGGAGATATAGTCTAGTGCAGAGGTTTTCAACCTGTGGTCCGCGGACCCCTGGGGGTGCGCAGCGGGTTGCCAGGGGGTCCGCGAGCATGCCAAGAAAAAAAATGGAAAAGTGACCTGTTACAAAGACGTACCTTACTTGCTTGCTCCAGTTTTCCACTATTCAGAAAATCGGCCATATCTATTCTATCTGTTATAGGCGACAATCTTAGAGACAGACTGTGTTCCCTTCTGGTAAGCTGCCGCTTAATATTCGATTTGTGTAGTCAGTAGTGTTCACTACTCACTACTATTCTGTTGTGCACTGTAGTGTTAGTGAGACTGAGTGACGTTGTTGGTGTGCCTTAATACTATTACTTACTTACTGTGCATTTATGCCACAGTGATGTCACTGTTAAAAGAAAAGTGTGCAAATTTTAGATTAGTTTTGATAATTTTGTTTATCAGTAATAGTAATTAAACTGTCCAGCGTGTATTGCTGAGTATGGAGAAATTCCTGAAGAGAAAAGCTGACCAGAAACCGGAAGATTCTGATGACGAAGGGGATAAGGGTGACTGGAAGAGAAAACAACGCAAGTACGATCCAGAATACATTTCACATGGCTTCATCGCATTGGGGACAAATGCGGACTGACCTCTGTGTTTGCAAACACCTGTTCAACGATGCAATGAAACCAGCGAAATTGAAGCACCATTTAACAACAGTGCATCCAGATATTGCTAGTAAGCTGAAGGAATATTTTGAGTGGCAAAAGGAGTTGTACCTCAAGCAGAAAGGTAAAATGACAGCCTGCGCCACTGTAAATGAGAAGGCTCTTCGTGCATCATATTTGGTAGCATTACGAATAGCACGTTCCAGAAAGCCTCTCGCAATTGGAGAAGAGCTTATACTGCCTGCAGCAGTAGATATGTGCAAAGTTGTACTAGGAAAAGAATCCAGTCAAAAATGAAAGCCATTCCACTGTCTGATAACACATTAAGCAGAAGAATTGGCGATATGGCGGAAGATATATAGAGCCAGCTGATAGCACGTCTTCAGCAAGTCAGATTTGCGATTCAGCTCGATGAAAGTACTGATGTTGCCAGTGCTGCGCAGTTGTTGGTTTATGTTCGATATTGCTGGGGAGGAGAGACTTTGGAAGACTTTTTTTGTTTTGCAAGGCTCCCAGGGCGTACAACCGGTGAAGAACTTTTCCGTGTGCTTGACACTTTTTTTGTACAATCAGCATTGGCGTGGACACAGTGTATTGGAGTATGCACGGATGGTGCTGCCGCAGTGACAGGATGGAAGTCGGGTCTAGTCGCACGAGTGAAAGAAGTAGCTCCACATGTAGCAGCAACCCACTGCATGATTCACCGTGAGGCTTTGGCTGCAAAGGATATGGCTGAAAATCTTGAGGATGTGTTTTCCAAGTGCATTAAAATCGTTAACTATCAAAGCCAGGCTGCTCAATCATCGTTTGTTTGAAAACATATGCCGTGAAATGGAAGCCAAGCATAAGCATTTGTTGCTACATACAGAAGTCAGATGGCTGTCACGAAGCTGCGTTGTGCAGCGTGTATATGAATTGCGAGATGAACTGCTAGTTTTTCTAAATGAGCATAATGGATCATTGGCACAGTTCTTGACAGATGAGACGTGGGTTGCCAGATTAGCTTGCAGATATTTTCAACATTTTGAACAGCTTAAATCTATCGTTGCAGGGACCTGTCTCAAATGTTCTGAAAACGCATGACAAGATCAATGCCTTCCAGAAAAAACTCCATATCTGGAAGGAAGATGCGAGCAAGGCATCTATGATATGTTTCTGTTGCTGGCTGACTTTCTGACAGTGAACGAGACTAAGACAGGCCATTGCGAGCACCGTTTTGAACCATATTCAACAGCTGTCACATTATTTCCATGAGTATTTTGGCAACGATGACACAAGCATGTTTGATTGGATTCGAAATCCATTTGAATGCATGCTTACTGATTTAACTGGACATGAACAAGAAGAATTGGCTGAACTGTCTTCTGACAGGACTTTGCGTTTGCAGTTCAACCAAAATGTCACTGTTGTCGTTCTGGATAGCATGTTCCCAGGAGTATCCACTGCTGTCCGGCAAAGCCATCGATGTTCTGCTATCATTTGCAACCACTTGTGCGAAATAGCATTTTCTGCAGTCACTGCCATGAAAACTAAATATAGATCAAGACTGAATATTGAGGATGACATACGCGTATGTTTGTCGCACATACACCACGTTTGGACAAACTGCAGTGCAAAACAGGCACAACCTTCACATTGAACTGAACGCTGAAAGACACTGCTGGTAATTATCGGTGATTGAAATAGTCACAATTTCAATGGGGCCTATGTGTGGTCATTTAAGTGTTGTATGCATGAATTATCGATTGTTTGATTTTGTGGGGTCCGCCATCTAACAAGGACATGTTCTGGGGGGCCGCAGCATGAAAAAGGTTGAAAACCACTGGTCTAGTGGCATAGTGTCAAGACAACCTTTCTCTCAAGGTCAGCAAAACAATGGAGCTGGTCATTGATTTGAGGAAGCTGGGTGGAGTACACACCCGTCTGTATCAGTATTACTGAGGTGGAGATAGTTGAGAGCTTCAAGTTCCTAGGTGTAAATATTACCAACAGTTTGTCCTGGTCCAGGTATGTGGATGCTACAGCCAAAAAAAGCGCACACCTCTGCTTCCTCAGAAAGCCAAGAAAATTCAGCATGTCCCCAATGACTTGCTGATTTTTATAGATATACTTTATATATATATATATATATAGATAGATAGATAGATGCACTATAGAAAGCATCCTATTCAGGTGCATCACAGCTTTGGTGTGGCATCTGCTTTGCCCAAGACTGCAAGAAATTGTAGAGTTGTGAACACAGCCCAATCCATCACAAAAACAAACCTCCCTTTCATTGACTAAGTCTACACTTCCCACTGCCTAGGGAAAGCAGCAAACACAACAATGATCCCTTCCACCCTAGTCATTCTTTCTTCTGCCCTCTCCTGTTGGACAGAAGATGCAAAAGTCTGAGAGCACAAACCACTAGACTCAAAAAAAAATAGCTTCTATCCCACTTCTATCAGACTCTTGAACAGGCCTCTCGTACCTTAAAGTCAACTCTTGATCTCCCAACCTACCTTGTTGTGCCCCTTGCACTTTGTGTACCTGCACTGCACTTTCTCTGTATCTGCAACACTATATTCTGTGTTCTGTTTTATTTTTACTATCTCAAAGTAATTGTGTATGGCGTGATCTGTCTGGATGGCATGCAAAATAAAAGCTTTTCATTGTGTCTCGGTACATGTGACAATAACAAGCCAATATGTTTCCCAATACCACTGAGAAGACTGAAGTTCCCAAGTTTAGTCTCTGCCACAAACTCAGTCCTCTCACGCTGAACTCCATTCCCAACCTGGCATGCTGGCTGAGATGGCTCATAAGCTTAGCATCCTGTTTGTTCAAACTTAAGTAACTAATCTTGTATTTCCATTATATAGAAGAAACACTTTTAAATGTTCATTTTAATTTGGTAATATCTTAGGAATGTTCTTTTTTAAATTGATTAAAGGGGAATTAATCTTACAATTGCTGTGTTGAGACTAATGATTTTTATTAAAAGCCCCAGTTGGTTCATTGGCCCATTTGGAGATCTCTACATGGCATCTTTCTCTTGCAAATAGTCTTTTGTATTGCACTAACTATTCTAATCTTTATAATTTTCAGGTTTCAGCCACATTTGCTGCAAGCTTGGTTACTAGCCCAGCCATTGGTGCGTATCTTGGTGGAATTTATGGGGACAATCTTGTGGTTATTCTTGCCACAGCTATTGCTTTGCTAGATATTTGCTTCATATTGGTGGCTGTGCCAGAATCTCTTCCTGAGAAAATGCGGCCTGCATCTTGGGGAGCGCCCATCTCATGGGAGCAAGCTGATCCATTTGCTGTAAGTGGGACAATGTACTTTGTATTAGGTGTTAGAATTACTGTGGACATTTTGAATACACCTTCATGTTGAGAATGTAACTTTACCTAATTTTAAATTTTCAAAGGTTTCTTGATTGCAGCCTGTTTGAAGTGCAGCTTTGAACCACTTCAGTTTAGATGTTGAACCATTTGTACATTTGTTATACTTTTCTTTCATTAATGTTGAACACCCGCTCAAAACTATAAATTTACCTAATACGATCATTTTAAGCTTGTTTAGTTTATTTGGTATTATATACATTCTAAAAAGTGAATGTGTTTTCCTTTGCAGAATGTATTATCAAAGCAATTTAGTTTTCAAAGACATTACAACAAAAAAAAAAGCTGCTTTGCAGCACAAGTACTGGTTGAAATTAATGCCTATGAATTTTTTTTTACCCTAGTCGCTCAAGAAAGTTGGCCAAGATTCAACAGTCCTTCTTATCTGCATTACAGTTTTCCTCTCCTATCTGCCAGAAGCAGGGCAGTATTCCAGTTTTTTTCTTTACCTCAGACAGGTATGAATAACATTTTGAAAATCTTGTAGCCTGTTGAAATTCCAGAAATCATTGGTAAAACATTAATAATGTTTTAAAGCTATTTTGAGCATTGGTATGTATTTCAAAGGTTATTATTGCTCAAGGGACCCTGCAGTACAATTCAAAATACCAAATTTACACACAACTGTAATACTATTTGACAACTTGCTGCTATAATATTTAAAGTAGTTGGTTCTTTAAACACCATTTGCTGCATGTAACATATAACATACAGTGTATAATGCAGCATAATGTGTTCACTGATCACTTTTTGGTCTCCCCCTTGTGGTGGATGGGGTGACCACTTTGTGTAGCATTTCCAATCAGTCCAAAGCTTGACTCTGAATTTCCAATACTTGTCATTTTAATTTGCAATTCCAAACCCATCCTGACCCTTGCTGACCATTCATTCTAATGAAGCTCAACAGAGGTTGGAGGATCATCACTTCACCATCCAGCTAGGCACCTTGCAGCCATCTAGACCTTAAGTTCATCAATTTCAGATATGGGTTTTTTCTACCTTTTTCAGATTTCCAGCATCTGCAGTACTTTTTGTAATTTCAAGTAATGATTCTGCTTCTCATACTTTCTCTAGGTCAACCTCTTATTTTATCATTACCATCCTCATTGTCCTTGGACTATCATATCTTTTGTCAATTAATCTCTCCTGTGATCTACTGGGATTCCTTCTGTTAGCTCCTGTATTTCCTCCCTTTTATATTTTAAACCTTGTGTTTACATAACTTTCCATCAACCCTAAATGCTAACTCTTTCCCTCTGCAGATGTTGTCTGTTGAATCTGTTTTTATTTAAATTTCCAGTATTCATACTGTTTTGCTTTTGAACTAAAATCTTGTATTCTTCAAATAGCATTGGTTGTTGCCTTGTTCAGTTTATTACTCAGATCTATTTTTGTTGTCTTTTTGCACAAATTCTACAAGCAGTAATAGTTTTATTCAATTATAAGAGATTAGAAACTGTATGAGATGATGGCTAATATAGTATTTAGGATTATTAAATAGAAAACAACAGTACACATTTTCTTGTTCTATTAGGTCATGAGATTTTCAGCAGAAAGTGTCACTGTATTTATAGCTGTCCTTGGAATCCTCTCCATTATTGCACAAGTAAGTATCCAGTTAGAGCCTGTGTAGCAATTAAGAACTCCTCCCCCTACCCCTTGCAACTTACACCCTTATTGTAACCCTTGTTATTTTCAAATGGGTCTTGCTAATTAGTAGCCCACTTCAGAGACCAAGTTGCCTCTCCCAGTACTAAAGGGTAATGGAGTGGTGATTGCAATAAGCATGATGCTCAGTGATGGAGGCTGGTTCCAGCCTATAGGCCTTGCGTAGCCTAAAGTTCATTTGGTATTGAATGTTTCTAAGTAAACTATTCAAAAGGAATAGTCAGCCTTGTACTTTCCAGTCTCCCATGCTATAGCTGATTGACTTCAAGATCCTTGTCAAATCACTGCCTTGCCTAACTCCATTCTTGTCTGTTGCAGCCATCTGTTCCCACATGTTCAATTCTTGCACAGGATGTTTTCTTGTCCTTCTCCACCATCAAGGTCCTTATTTCAGCCCCCATTCCTTTCTATTGCCTCTTTCAAAACATTTATTTTCAGCCATCTCTTTGCCCCCCCCCCACCCATATTTTCCCTTAACTGCTTCCCCTTTATGAATTTTGTTATTTTCTTTTATGTGAGGAACAAACACCAAAGAAGTGAAATTTACTGAAACTGTTGACTTTCTTTAGACAGCAGTTCTGAGTTTGCTGATGCGATCTATTGGAAACAAAAACGCTATTCTGCTTGGTTTAGGATTCCAGATGTTGCAGTTGGCCTGGTATGGTTTTGGCTCTGAACCATGGTACGTAGTTTGAATCCTTTCTCTTAGAAATGTAAAAAGATCCTCAATGGTGTTTGGAATATCTCATTATTCTTGCGTCACAATATGAAGATAGAAATCTATTGCAATTGGGAGAAGCACAAGCATAGCTTAAGAAAAAGACATGCCAACCTGTTTAAGCTACAGCATTGACTCATATGCTTGCTAAACAAAATGCAATAGGCAAGCGTTAAACAATCCCACAACCAATAGATCAGAGCAAAGCTCTGCAGTACTATCACTACTGCCATTATTGTGGTAGATAATTAAATGGCTGATAGGACAAGTTAGGACCAAGTTTATTTCCATCCTCGGTGAAGGCAGGCTCAGTATGCAAGTGCAGAACATTTGCAGCCATACTGTGCCAGAAATTGAGTGGAATCAGAATTAGATTATCACTGACTTGTATGACATGAAATGTATTGTTTTGTGGCAGCAGTACAGTGCAAAGACACTAAATTACTATAAATCACAAAAATAAATAGTGCAAATAAAAAGGAATGATGAGGTAATGTTCATGCCCCATTCAGCAGAGGGGAAGAAGCTCTTTCCTGAATCATTGAGTGTGGGTCTTCAGGTTCCTGTACCATCTCACTGATGGTAGTAACGAGAAGAGAGCATGTCCTGGGCAGTGAGGGTCCTTAGTGATGGATGCTGTCTTCTTGATGCACTGCCTCCTGAAGATGTCCTCGGTGGGGAGGGTTGTGCCCATGATGAAGCTCACTGAGTCTAGAACCCTCTGCAGCCTCTTGCAATCCTGGGCATTGGAGCCTTCATACCAGCCTGTGATGTAACCAGTCAGAATGCTCGCCACCGTATGTCTATAGAAATTTGTAAGAGTCTTTGGTGACGTACTGAACCTCCTCAACAAAGTAGAGCCACTGGCGTGCCTCCTTCATGATTGCATCAATCTGTTGGGCCCAGTATAGATCCTCTGAGATGTTGACACCCAGGAACTTGAAGCTGCTCACCCTTTCCACTGCTGACCCTTCAGTGAGGACTGGTGTGTGTTCTCCCAACTTCCCCTTGTCAAAGTCCACAATAAGTTCCTTGGTCTTGCTGACATTGAATATAAGGTGGTTGTTGTGACACCACTCAACCAGCCAATCTATCCCACTCCTGTACACCACCTTGTCACCATCTGAGATTCTACCAACAACAGTAGTGTATTAATTAAATATTATGGGAAAAACTGCCCAGGTATATTTTGTTCACAGAGTACAGTCAAATCAACTATGTATTATGCAGTCTTTTCCCAATCATTAGCAAAGCAATAGTGCTATCCAGCAGTACCTACACACTATTAATTTGCATACCACCATTTGAGTTTCACCAGAACCACTTGGCTCTTGATCTCAGTTCAGCCTCGAACCAGAGGTGAGGTTAGAGTAACTGCCCTTCACACAGAGTAACTATGACTCTCTGGGTGTAAACCTGGTTTCCTGCCACCAGGGCCCTTTGAGTGAGGTTACACTGGATCTGTGGCATCTTTCTGGGGCATCTGCGTCACGGTGAGTCGCGCCTCCTCGTGGTCCCGCTGGTAACACCTGACTGGGTGGCTAAAGCGACTTTTAAGAACCCCGGACAAAGGCGGTGTAGGCCACACCCTTCTTACTATAATGATGGACTGTTTGACTCCCGGATGGGTTGATAACCGGGCAAAGAACTACCCCGTTGGTGCGTTTGCAACAGCACCCATCGCTAAATGCATTAGTTGCACATGTTCTGGTGCCCGGCCCGCACCGAAGAAGATGTCCACCTCCACTCAGACCGGAGAGGTGGATCAGAGACTGAAATATTCTGTGTGCTCCCAATGCTCCTGGTTGGGGCGGCAACGAGATAGCACGAGGGCATGAGACACCCACCCCGAATAAGAGGTGGAAGGCCATGTTGGAGAGCTTGGACGTTCCGGCCGGTAAAATTAAGACAATGATTTTTTTATAATTCCCTTCTGGAAAAAGAGGGATGATGGAGAATCCGAGGGTGATGAGTTGGAAGATTCATTAATGGTGACACCTCTGATGAAATATGAGAGCTATGGCACACCTTCAAGGAAGACTAAACAAGGTGTCGTAAATGTGGTGAGCAATGTTAATATACCCTTTGTTCCCCAGAAATGCCCGGTGGAAGGGTGTAATGAGATGTACAACATCATGGCAACAATGAGGAATCATTTGAAGAGAACTCATCTGATTCGGTCAATTAAAGCGATTTGTTTGCTATGTGGGAGAAAGGGTGAACTCCATTCCACTGTTTGTCATGTCAGTAAATGTAAAGGTTCAGCCAGTCAAGAACTGGCGAAGCCGTTTGCATGCAGTTATTGCGAACTGTCATTTCAGACAAAGATCGGTTTGGGACAACATGAGCGGCATTGTCATCCTGCCGAAAGGAATGAGAAGAGAGCGGCAGCGCTCCTTGGAAGGAATAAACCAGGAAGGAAAGAGGTTTGGACTAAGGAGGAGGTTGCCCTCCTTGTGGAATTGGAGGAAAAATATAAAGATGTGCGGAATATTCACGTTGAGATTGCAAAAGAGTTGACAACTAAGACCAATAAACAGATTTCCGATAAAAGGAGACTGTTAGCAAGAAATTGTGCCGCTATTAGTGGTCCGGATAATGAGGCGAATCCTGTGGCAAATAGAGTAGTCGTGCAAGAGACGGTGCGGAGCGTTGGTGACTCACCGTTGAAAATCCAGGTAAAACCGAAGGGAAATGGAAGACGACTGCTGGTACAAGATTTGGATGAGAACTTTAATCGAGCAGAAGAACTGCTTCGTAATAAGCGTAATAAGACCAATTACGCTCAAGGATTAAGCCTCATTGAGTCTATGACGAATACACTTGTTCGAGAATTGGGGAGTAAGATCAAAAAGAAACCCAAAAAGAGGATTAATTGTGAACAGGCATTGGTGTCGGATAACACCGGTAATTTGCGAAGGAGAGCTCGTAAGAAGGCCAAATATAGAACTGCCCAAATACTATTTCAGAAAGATCGAAGGCGCTTGGCGTGGCAATTGATGGGAGCACCGATGCAAAATGATTGCCCCCTGAAAATTGATGAAGTATTTCAGTGCTTCCAAGGGAAGCTGGGCGCGGCAAATGATCGAGCGGATCTTAGCAAGCTGGAGGATTACCATAAAGATTTCGATGAGTGAGTGGCACCTCCTTCGTACAATCGAGAGGGAGGAGGTTGAGGCAGCGCTAAAAGGTATCAAGGAGGATAGCGCTGCCGGCCCCGATGGTATTACTAAAAAAAAAGACCTCCAGCAGCTGGTCGCAAATGAAGAGAATATGCTTGCTCGTTTATTCACATTATGGCTGAAGTCGGGTACCATCCTGGAATGCCTGAAAAAGAGCCGGACAGTGTTAATCCCCAAGTCGGATAATGAAGAACTGCTCAAGAGTTTGGACAACTGGAGGCCTATCACTATAGGTCCGATGATGCTGAGACTCTTTACGAAGATCGTGGCGAAGAGGTTGAGCGAATCTGTGAAGATAAGCTCAAGACAGAAGGGATTCCTGTTAGATACACCAGGCTGTAATGAAAACATCATGATCCTAAGGAATATCATTAAAGGATCGAAGAGGAATGGCAAGGAACTAGCAGTGCTGTTCGTAGACTTGGGCTTTTGACTCAGTTGGTCATAAGTTGATTATGAAAGCCCTACAGAGAGTGAGAGAACCGAAAGTCTTTATTGACTTGGTTTTAGACCTCTATACCAACACGACAACTGTGGTCGAGATCGGTGCAAAGAAGACTGATAAGATCAGAATAAAGAGGGGGGTGAAGCAGGGAGATCCCCTCTCACCAATCCTCTTTAATATAGCCATGGACCCTTTGATTAGTACCCTTGAATAGAGGGGTTGAGATGGTTACTCCTGAGGGCAGATCGAGATGTACAGCGTTGGCCTTTGCCGATGATGTGGCCATCCTCAGTGAATCGTATAGTGGCATGCTCAGGAATATCAATATATTGAGCAATTTCTGTAATGCGACTGGCCTAGAAGTTAATGTGAAGAAAACGAAAGGTTTTCACTTCTTGAGTGGTCGAAAAACCCACGTGTACAACTTGAGAGAGCCATGGCAGTTTGGACCTGATAAGATCGCTTATATCCCGCCTGGAGAGACTGAGAAGTATTTGGGAGCAAGAATCGATCCATGGTGCGGAATTTCCACTGAAGATGTGAAATCTAAGCTGGAGCAATGGTTTGGTGCCCCGAAGAGGGCGAAACTAAAACCTATCCAGAAGGTCGAACTGCTGAAGACCTATATTATACCACGGGTCTATTATCAACTAATCTTAACTGAGGCCTCTCAGAACGTATTGGTGGACCTGGATAGGTTGATAAGAGTGACAGTGAAAGAGATACTTCATCTCCCTAACGACACTACTAATGGGTTGTTATATTCCAGGATGAGAGATGGAGGACTGTGTCTGCCGAGATTGGAAGTACAGGTCCCATTGGCGATCATACGAAAACGTCAGTCCCTGGAACAATCCGAGGATGCAGTGATCAGACACTCTTTCGAGTGGGCTGGTGAAGATAACAACGCTGCAATTGGGAAAAACTGAAGGGACTGGCGGTGATAAAGTATATTAGATCTTGTTATTTTACAACCTCCGTCTGAGAGTTTCCTTGCTGATATGGAAGAGAGGGGGATACAGCTTGGTGATGGTGATGGACGAGACGCCAAGTTTAATATCGACTGGAGATCTGTGGAATTTACACAATGGGCAGCACAGGTATATCAAGGATCTGGTGTATGTGAGTTCAAGAATGATAAAATATCGAATGGTTGGTTGAGGAGGCATACGGCCTGGAAGGGGTACCAGGTGGTAAATGCTTTATTGTTAAGATGTGGCCAGTACCCCACAAGATGTACGCGTGGTAGAGGTAACCCTGAAGCAGTGAAGACTTGCCGGAGGTGTGGTATAGCCAATGAGACTCTGGCTCACATCTCCGGGCGATGTTTGGCAGTTAAGCAGATTCGTATTAAACGGCACAATAAAATTCTCGAGAGACTTCGGTCCAAGGCTGAACAATATCTGTGGATACCCTATGTGGAACCGCATTTGAGGGGTGAGGATGGTATGCTCTGGAAACCAGATGTCATATTGGTGAAAGGTGATTGAGCAGCCGTCATTGATGTTACAATCAGATATGAAGACAACGGACAAGCCACCTCCAAAGCATGGACCGAGAAGAGGAACAAGTATCGGCACTTAATGGCACAGATTAAGGAATTGACGAAGGCCAAGATCGTGGAGTATTTCGGTTTTGTAATCGGTGCTCACAGTCTATGGGAGAAAGAGAATAACACCTTGTTCAGTTTTCTGGGTATTCAGAAGTATAAGACGTTTGCTGAAGACATCTGCAGCCTCGCAATACGGTTGACTATAGATCTGTTGCAGGTTTTTATGGATTATTGAAGTGCACCTTTGGGTGTATGTATATATGTATGTATCCCAACTGAATTTGAAATAAAGTTCGGAAGAACCTTGCCCCCGCGCCCCCCTGCACTTGGCCATTTATAGTCAGGTTAGCTTTCGCGGTTTGTATTGTAAAGTTCATATTCAGTTGGTGGGTGAACAATCTCTGATTCGGCTTTAAATTGACAAATATAACTGCCTTCTATCTTTGGTAGTTTAGTTCCCCTATAATTAGGGTGGGACCCGATCTCGTTATCGGAAACATCTGTGGATGCGACACGTTAAACCGCGAAAAAGGCACTTAATTAACCTTATGGTTAATGTGTTCCAACTAGCATTTGACACGAGTGGGGCATCTTGAAGCCCTGGCAAAAATGGGCGTCACGGGAGAAATACTCTAGTGGTTGGAGTCATACTTTGCACAAAGGAAATTGGTTGTGATTGTTGGAAGATTCAAGTGGTGTTATTTTTGTACATGTAATACATTCTCAATTGTGACAATACAAATTGTCTTTTCTTTCTGTCATGTCCTATACCATTGTTTCTCAGACTAATGTGTCACTTTTAGTTGATCTGGTCCTGAGGACCTGTACATAATGTACAAATTGTTTAAAATGATGAATTGGATTGCATATTTTTCTCGCAAACATTTATAGCATAGAAATGGAATTTTCAATCCAGCCCATGTTTATCCTCCATTAGGTAATAGCCCTAATCCCATATGCCATCCATCTTTCTAATGTTTTATACATTTTTTTTTATTATTGCAGAGCATTACTGTGTAACATTATTGTGCATTGACTATAGGATGATGTGGGCAGCAGGAGCAGTGGCAGCCATGTCCAGCATTACATTCCCAGCAGTGAGTGCATTGGTGTCAAGGAATGCTGATTCAGACCAACAAGGTAAGCTGCCTTTTCTGTAGGAATTAGCACTGTGGTAATCTTTGTAGTCTGTTTCTATTTAATATAGTTTCTAAAGTTTTTCCCTGTTCAGAGTAACCTTCATAATCCATTACATTAATCAAACTATTTAGAATGTGCACACTCTGAATTTCAAAACAAAAAATATAATTTGAGTTTGCCAAGGGGAACTGTTCTGATGAGGGGGCATCGACCTTAAGCATTGGTTGTTTCTGATTGTATACTGCCTTGCCACCCAAGTATTTTCTAGCATTTTTTTCTTTCAGACTTCTGGTATCTGCATTTTTTTTTGTTTTTCAAATACTGTGAGGACCTCCTGCCCCCTCAATTTTTCCCTAGCAGTTTGTACGTGCTGCAGTGACAGAAATCTAGCTTTGTTACCAATGAACAATGTACAATTCTCAAAAGATGCATGCAAATATCAGCTTTTTAGTTGCAGTGCAGTCCATAATAGATTTTTTAAACTTGCATGTAAAACTGACAACTGTTTTTTCATTGATAATACGGCAACAAGTGCCTGTTTCTTCCACATTTTTTGCTTCAAAGAAAATGTATATTTTCAAATCAACCTGAAAAACCTAATTCACCATTAAAGGTCCACTAATTTAATTGTCAAACAAAAAAAAACTGCAGTTGCTGGAAATCCAAAATAAAAAAAATAAAATGCTGGAGATACTCAGTTGGCCAGGCAGCATCTGTGACGAGAGACAGCCAATATTTATGGTGGATGCCCTCTCATCAGAACGATTACCCTTAGCAAACTCAAATTTTTTTGCACACTTCACAAGCTGACATTCTGAATTTCAAATGCTTTATAAACGCAATGATCTATGAAAGTTACTCCTATCAAGGGAAGATTTAAAAAAAAATATTTTAAACTGAAACGTCTGGCACAAATATCCATGGCACCATAAGTTAAAAATAAAAACACTATTGTTGAATTGGTTTCAGAAGCTATGTAAAAATGAGGATTATTTTCTCATAGCTTTAGTTTGGTTTGCCTTTCATTAAAAAAGGACTCTATTTTGTACTGTATGCCAAAGTGTAACATTTTGTTACAAGTATAAACCTACCTTTTTCTTAAAGGAAACATTTATTTTAATGATACCCAAATAACCTCTGCTTGGATTTAAAGCAGTTTGGACTTCCACAGAGAACAGTTCAGCAATAAAATGTGGCTTAGACTTAAATGATACCTGTTGAAGGAGTCAGTCAATTTGCATTTAAAACCAAGATCTCATTTTGAGCTACCAAGTTTGAACCCTGAATCAGAGTTGCAAATGTTTACAGGTGTCGTTCAAGGAATGGTCACAGGAATTCGAGGGTTGTGTAATGGCCTGGGACCTGCCCTTTATGGATTTGTATTCTATATTTTTCACGTTGAACTAAATGAGTCACCAGAGAATGATGCTGGATCATCTGACAGTAAGAAAACACAAAGCCATTCTCAGCAGGTAGGGTATGAGTACTTCTAACAGTTGTTTACTTGAAAAACTGTCCTATAATGCTAATATTTAGCTAAGCATAAAAGGATCATCTGCAGTCATGTTTCTTGATTAACTGTTGATGAATAGGACAGTCTACAGATTCCTATTTCACTTTTTACAATGCTGAATTGTTTATATATAAGTGCTGACTATGCACAAATATTAATTTAGTATACAGTAAATAGTGTGTTAAGATATGTTTATCTTAGCCTCTCTTGCTTCCCTACCTGACCCATTTGATGAGTTTACCTGCCCAAAACAGGGCCTCCCGTTTCCCCACAAGCTCTTTCTTCCTGCTTTATGTATCAAAGATTGACTGAAGAAACTGTCCAGTACTTGCCTGCAGCTGATGAGTCCAGTATTTCTCAATTGTTTACAATTTCAAAGTGGGAATCTTGGCAGAAAGCATGCTTAAAGTTTTTGTGCTCAGCATTAATGACAGGGTTCAAGAAGATATGATTTCTGCACTTGTCTGGTGTTATTTCTATTGCTACCTATATTTAATAAAATTAGAATATTCCAGCAGTTTCTTCTTGTTACCCAATTTAGATTAGGAGGTCCATATATTTGCAGGGGGCCCTAGAGATTGATTTTGATACTTTGACAATCTATCTGGTATGAAGGAAAACTATGAATGTGGAAAGAAAGTGAACAGGACAGTTATTTTGCCTCCCTTTCTACTTTGCTTGAAGGTGTTAACTCTGTATGCAGTTATGTGAGCAACAGACTTTAAGACCAAGAAAATGTGCAATGACAGGCTATTGTATTATGGGTGGGGTGTACACTGGGCAGAATTGCAGAAAAGTGATCTTATCCCTGACAGGTGTCCACAAAAGGTACTCGGTGTTGGACAGTAGCAAAAACATTCCAGTAGCTTCAGCAGCATTAATGTACTTACATTTATTTTGATAGAAGTTTCTATTTTTGTTTTAAACAGAGTTCAATAATTCCTGGACCACCATTCTTATTTGGAGCGTGCTCAGTATTGCTGGCTTTGCTTGTTGCCTTCTTCATCCCAGAGTATAGAAACATGTCTGTAAGATCCAGCAGCTGGAAGAAACATGCTGGTAACCATGGCCATGCACACAATCCACAGCTCCCTTCTGAAGCTAAAGAACCTCTACTTCAGGATACCAGTGTATGACAACAGTTTGTTGCAATACCTAGCTACTTCTGATGAACACTGAAAACATTTGAGTACGTTTTAAAAAAAAACTGGTGTGGATGTAAAACAATACAGGAATTTCTGAATCCAGTAATTTGGGCAATGCAACTCATCATTGTATTGATCCCTTCACGATGTTGGAGGAGTGCAGTTATGAGAGGAGATTGGCTGCATATGTGTATTTTACAAGCAGCCAAGTGACCAATATTTTCCTGGGAGGTTTCTTTTTTTGGAGGATTTTGACCTGATGCTGGTCCAATTCCCCGTGACATGGCTAAAATGTAAATTGTGCCATGTGAAAGAAAATCATTAAACACAATGTGTTAGTGTGGCTCTGCATTATTTAAAGATGTAATAAATATTAATAACTGGGCTAGATCTAAAACTGTGGTCAGTCTATGCTGGAGGTGTTCTGCTGTATATGGATCTAGACCTAAAGCTGATGTCCCAATGGGACTGATTCATTTTGAGTGTTACTGTGGAAGCAAGTGTGATTAGATACTTGAGCCTTAATGTTGTAAAATCACTTGAATACAAAGTGAAAGCTGATTTGTGATAATTTATCTGCAAGTATTCGAGGCAGCATGCAATTTGGAAATGAAAACACTGCATTAAGCAGACTTTTAAATTGACTTTGAGAGTTTATTTAATTCATTCAGCTGCTTATCTTGAGTATCATGTTGATGAGACCATTTTAACCTGGAACTGGTGCTAGAATGCCTTGCTCTTGTGGACTGAGTGAAATGTGCACCTGACTTCACTTCAGTTTGCTTCAGCAAGCAAGCTTAAAAGGCAGTTTGCCTTAAATGCTTGTTTACTGGGGTATTGTTAATGTGATGGGTTTTGCCATTTAATTCAATATTCTTAATGCCACATTTTCTCTGCCTTTATTTTTGATGCTTTTGTAGCTGTTGTAATGAATGGTACTTAACTTCAAAACTAGATACAAAACATGAACTTCAGACCTTGCAGCCTTGAAAATTTATATTTTGTATGTTAATATAGTGGCCTTTTTAGCAATATAATCTGTTTTGTGGTAAATAGAATTAAGTGTCAAATTTGCTACATTCTTAAATTGTCTTGTTAATTGAAATATTATATTGCTTTGTGTTAAAACACCAATACATTGAAAATAATTCCTGAACTTCTACATTTCATTTTGTGATGTCTTTTTATTTGGACCTGATTTCCATAAGAGATATTTACATCTGATTATTTTAATACTTGACTGGAAACAATGGTATGCTAATGATTTGTCATACACTTCAAACTACTCACCTGCCATCCCCATTAGCCACATCCTGTCCCATCTCTGGAGAAGTCGACAGTCCCCACCTGCAACCTCAACCCAGATAACTGGAGCGAATGTGTCATCCTCAAGCCTGGGGAATTGCCTAAGGGTTGGGGGGGCAGGTGAAGAAGAGAGATGTATATTCAGTGTCAATACATGAGTCGCTGATTTGCTCTTGTAGCCACGTGGCTGGTCTTACTGAGCTTTTGGATGATGGGGGGGGCAGTTTTTTCCCCCAATAAGTTCAAATATTAGATAAATAAAATTTCATTCAATACTTGTTAGTGTAGTTCATAAAGTCTGTGTAATTGTGGTGTGATTCTGGCAAACTTAGTACCATAAATTAGTTGAACTTCAGCATTATTGGAAATTTCATCCAGAGGCTGCAGAAGCTGGAGGATTTTGTCTGGATATAGCAGTTTGTGCCTGAGAGAGAAAGATTTTTATTGGCATTCTAACTAAATCAAAAAAACTCAATTATCAACCACATTTTTAGTACTGTTATTTACATTAATAGCACAAAATTATACATTTCTATTAAATGTTTACTATGAAAGATTTGTCTAATGGAAGCAGTGCTTTTATGAATCAAAGTGCAAATTACAATTCACTTCCCAAATTACACTAAGTATTTGAATCTAGATCTGAGTTTTAAAGATACAGTTCCTATCATGTTAAGAAATTCCTAACTGAATGGGATGTACTGGGAGAGCCCTTGCAGAAGGGGGCTGTCTTCTCGTTGTGTAAAATACTTCAATTCTAAACAACTAACTTTGCTATATGTACATATTAAAAAAATCAATTAACAAGATATTGATTGTACATTTTGGTTAATAAGAGACCATTCAAAAGTATGATAATACACTTCCTCATCTGCAGAAACTATAGATAATCTCATTTAGTCTTAATTTTGAAAGAGTTGACCCTCCCAAAAATGTAAAAACTGCAGTGGGTGTAACTGACACAGATAAAACAAAGTTAAA
Source organism: Pristis pectinata (assembly GCF_009764475.1). Classification (NCBI taxonomy): domain Eukaryota; kingdom Metazoa; phylum Chordata; class Chondrichthyes; order Rhinopristiformes; family Pristidae; genus Pristis; species Pristis pectinata. Next base: position 48,874,380 of record NC_067407.1, on the reverse strand, counting down.
ACCACAGTTTCAGACCAAAATAAAATCAGTCAGTTGGAGCTATAGAATAACAATGATACAAAATGGGGTTTTATTTCTGCAGAGACCTCTATTCATCCACAATCAATCATGGAACCTGCAGTAAGGTTACACAATTGCTTATTACATTTTTTCCCACTCAGATACCAATGTCTATTGTTGGAGCTCTACCACAGAACAGCCATGACCTGCATGAATGTCATAAGTCTGGAGGAGCTAAATGATCCATTCCTGTTATTTATTCTTAGGAAATCCACAAAATAAAAAGTAAACAACATTTGAAAATCTAGTAGTTGAATGCTTTATTCTTAATAACACCTTAACAGGTTTGACACATTTTAGAACTGTTTTATCCACATTTTCCTGATATTGTTTAATACATTTCTACAAGTATTTCCTTCTAACATGTAATTAAAATTATGTAAATATAGCATTTTTCTCTATTCTACCACACAACCTCAGTGCCATGCCAACTAAAAACTCAAAATTACCTTCCTTTGGTCCCAAGCTGTGCTCATTTGACACAATGCAATGTGGCTTTGATGCAGCTCTAAACTGTTCTGGAAAAAATGTCATTTTCAACTACAATAAGTGAAGGAACAGAGTCACATTAACTACAGGCAGTCCCCAGATTAAGGGTTCTGTTTCTGAGAACTATCCATAAACCACACTTCTAGTAAGTCAGAAACAGTTCCTCCCTCTCACCAAACCAAAATGTGTAGATAATACAATCTGATGTATGGACTTAGAGACAATACCTTGGCAGCAAATTTCATTTGAAGTATAATATTAATGATCATTAATTGATGAATTTCCATTTTAAAATATCTTCTAATTGTATTGATGAGTACTGTTCAAGCTTAAAAATTTATATTGGGATGTTCTTTGATATGGGGCAGAAGTATCAAATTATTTTATGGAATAGTAATATTGTTCATGTGGGCTAACAAAGGTATGGATCTAATGGCATCCTCATCTCTATAGACACGACTACTGTGTTCTTTCATTGTGGGGGTTATTGACAAGGTAAGAAATCACTCACTTCTGGTTTGGGAGGAAACAGTTCAGTATCAATCTTAGGTTGCAATGATTTTTTTTTCCCAGAAGGATGAACAGCAGCCAAACTTATTTTTGGCATGGAAGAATGTGCATAAAGTCAAATCTCTGCAAGTTAAGTCTTCTGTAACCCAAGGACCGCCTGTATTCCAAGCATCTCTGATACTGTGTTTAAAATTCAAACTGCACAATTCAATGTTTGAAATGCTGCATTTAAGGGCAAATTGAAATCCATTTATGTAACTACAATACCTGATTCACCACTCACTATCTATAATGGCATCAATCATTTTGCTAATAAGCCATTACGTTAGGTGCTCAAAGAAAATAAAACACAAATGATACAAGAGTTCCAGAAAAATATTTATATTACTTGAGAATACATAAGATGACTCAAATATATTTAGTAAATATTTCCTTGTGATGTATTATAGCAGAAGTGGAAACTATTCCACATTTCCATTTTCATCAAACTGCCTGTTACGCCAAATTATAACTTGAAAATTAACTAGATCCCAAGAATCATTATGAATTGATAACTGCACAAATGGAAAAATACATTTAACAGTCAAATCAATTTTTTTTTAAAAGATCTCTTTTGCATTCATTCCCTTATTAAGCAGCAACACAATTTCAGACCTTCGATAATTGTGCTTCCTGGTTTCGCTTGTTTCTGTAGAACGTGTGAGACAACCTACTAATTTCATTCCTGTTCTGCTGTAAGGTCGTCAACCCGAAATGTTTCTCTCCACAGATGTTCCCCAACCTGTTGACTAGTTCAAGCATTTTCTCTTAATACCTTTAGTTTCCATAGAACAACACAGCACAATACAGGCCCTTCAGCCCACCATGTTGTGCCGTCCTTCAAACCACACCTAAGAACATCTAAACCCCTTCCTCCCACATATCCCTCTATCTTAAATTCCTCCATATGCTTATCTAACAATCTCTTGAACTTGTCCAACGTATCAGCCTCCACCACCACCCCAGGCAGTGCACTCCATGCACCAACCACTCTCTGGGTGAAAAACCTCCCTCTGACATCTCCCTTGAACTTCCCACCCATTACCTTAAAGCCACGTCCTCTTGTTTTGAGTATTGGTGCCCTGGGAAAGAGGCGCTGGCTGTCCACTCTATCTATTCCTCTCAATATCTTGTATACCTCTATCATGTCTCCCCTCATCCTCCTTCTCTCCAATGAGAACAGTCGTAGCTCCTTTAGTCTCTCCTCATAATCCATACTCTCTAATCCAGGCAGCATCCTGGTAAATCTCCTCTGCACCCCTTCCAATGTCTCCACATCCTTCCTGTAATGAGGCGACCAGAACTGGACACAGTACTCTAAGTGTGGCCTAACCAGAGTTTTGTAAAGCTGCATCATCACTTTGCGGCTCTTAAACTCAATCCCCCAATTTATGAAAGCTAACATCCCACAAACTTTCTTAACTACCCTATCTACCTGTGAGGCAACTTTCAGTGATCTATGGATATGAACCCCCAGATCCCTCTGCTTCTCCACACTGCCCAGAATCCTGCCATTTACCTTGTACTCCACCTTGGAGTTTGTCCTTCCAAAGTGTACGACCTCACACTTCTCTGGATTGAACTCCATCTGCCACTTGTCAGCCCAGTTCTGCATCCTATCACTATCCCTCTGCAAGCTTCGACAGCCCTCCACACTATCCACAACACCACCAATCTTTGTGTCGTCTGCAAATTTGCTAACCCAGCCTTCCACCCCCTCATCCAAGTCATTAATAAATATCACAAAAAGTAGAACTGAAGAGGTCCCAGAACTGATCACTGTGGGACACCACTAGTCACTGCCCTCCAATTCGAATGCACTCCCTCCACCACAACCCTCTGCTTTCTACAGGCAAGCCAATTCTGAATCCACACGGCTAAGCCTCCCTGGATCCCTTGCCCTCTGACCGTCTGAAGAAGCCTACCATGTGGAACCTTGTCAAACGCCTTACTAAAATCCATGTAGACCACATCTACTGCACTACCCTCATCAATCTTCCTGGTCACCTCCTCAAAGAACCCTATCAGGCTTGTGAGGCAAGATCTTCCCTGGCTGTCCCTAATCAGTCCACGATTCTCTAAATGCTCATAGATCCTATCTCTTAGAATCCTTCTAACAGCTCACCCACCACAGACGTACGGCTCACTGGCCTGTAATTCCCTGAACTATCCCTACTACCTTTCTTGAATAAGGGGACAACATTCGCCACCCTCCAATCCTCCAGTATCATCCCCGTGGACAACGAGGACTCAAAGATCCTAACCAATGGTTCAGCAATCTCCTCCCTCGCCTCACGAAGCAGCCTGGGGAATATTCCGTCAGGCCCCGGGGACTTATCTGTCCTAATATTTTCTAACAACTCCAACACATCCTCTCTCTTAATATCTACATACTCTAGAACATTACCTTCACCAACACTGTCCTCAGTGTCATCAAGACCCCTCTCCTTGGTGAATACTGAAGAGAAGTATTCATTGAGAACCTCACCCACTTCCACAGCTTTCAAGCACATCCTCCCACCTTTGTCTTTAATCGAACCAACATTTACCCTAGCCATCCTTCACGTACGAGAAAAAAGCCTTGGGATTCTCCTTAACCCCACTCGCCAAAGCCTTTTCATGTCCCCTTCTCACTTTCCTCAGCCCTTTCGTAAGTTCTTTCCTTGCTACTCTATATTCCTCACAAGCCCTGTCCGATCCTTGCTGCTTACACCTTATGTATGCTGCCTTCTTCTTCCTAACTAGTTGTTCCACCTCTCTCGTCACCCACGGTTCCTTCACCCTACCATTCCTTCTCTGCCTCACCGGGACAAATTTATCCCTAACATCCTGCAAAAGATCCCTGAACATTGACCACATCTTCATAGTACATTTCCCTTCAAAAATGTCACCCCAATTTACACTCACAAGTTCTAGCCTTTTCGCCTCATAATTCGCCTTTCCCCAATTAAATATCTTCCCGTCCTCTTTGCTCCTATCCCTGTCCATGACAATTCCAAAGGTTATGGAGCAATGGTCACTGTCCGCCAAATGCTCACCCACCGATAGATCTGTCACCTGTCCCGGTTCATTACCTAAAACTAGATCTAATATGGCATTCCCTCTAGTCAGCCTGTCAACATACTGTGTCAGGAATCCGTCCTGGACACACCTAACAAACTGCGCCCCATCTAAACCCTTGGCACTAAGTAGGTGCCAATCAATATTTGGAAAGTTGAAGTCTCCCATTATAATAACTCTGTTATTTTCGCATCTTTCCAAAAACTGCCTCCCAGTCTGCTCCTCAGTATCCCTACTGCTACCGGGGGGCCTATAGAATACTCCCAGAAGGGTAACTGCCCCTTTCTTGTTCCTAACTTCCACCCATATTGACTCTAGAGAGGATCCTTCTACATTATCTACCCTTTCTGCAGCTATAACAGTGTCCCTGACCAGTATCGCCACCCCTCCTCCTCTTCTCCCCCCCCCATCCCTTTTAAAACACTGAAAACCAAAAATATTCAATATCTATTCCTGCCCTGATGTCAGCCATGTCTCTGTAATAGCCACAATATCATAGTTCCATGTACTAATCGAAGCTCTCAGTTCATCTCCCTTATTCCTGATGCTTCTCACATTTAAGTAAATGCACTTTAGCCCATCCACCTTACTACTTTTATAGCCTGTACTCTGCTTCTCCTTCCTCAAAGTCTCTCAACCTGTCAGATCTGACTTTTCCCCCATCCCCTTCTTCCTCTGACCTACTCCTCCAGTTCCCTTCCCCCTTGCAATCTAGTTTAAACCCTCCCAAACCACCATAGCAAACCCGGCCACAAGGATATTGGCCCCCCCTCAGGTTCAGGTGTAACCCGTCTTCTCTGTACAGGTCCCACCTTCCCCAGGAGACATCCCAATGATCCAAAAATCTAAAACCCTCCCTCCTGCACCAACTTCTCAGCCATGCATTCATTTGCCATTTCCTCCTATTCCTCCCTTCACTATCGCGTGGCACTGGCAGCAATCCTGAGATTGCTACCCTCGAGGTCCTGTTCTTCAGCCTTCTGCCTAGCTTGCTAAACTCACTTTTCAGGACCTCATCCTTCTTTCCACCTATGTCATTGGTACCAACATGAACCACGACTTCTGGCTGTTTTCCCTCCCGAGCTAGAATCCTGTGGACCTGATCAGTGACATCCCAGACCCTGGCACCTGGGAGGCAACATACCATCCGGGATTCATGCTCACTGCCACAGAACCTCCTATCTGTTTCCCTATCGAGTCCCCTATCACTACTACCTTCCTCTTCTCCTCCCTTCCCTTCTGAGCAGCAGGACTGGTCCCAGTGCCATAGACCTGGCTACTGCTGCTAGGCCCCAAGCAGGTCATCTCCCTCAACAGCCTCCAAAGTGGAAAACCTGTTACTGAGGGGAACAGCCTCTGGGGTCCTCTGCTCGATCTGCCTGTTCGTTTTCTTTTTCCTTTTCCTTTTCCCTCCCCTGATAGTCACCATTCTATCTACTTCCTGGACTCCAGTAGTACCTGCTCTAAGGGGGGATGACCGTCTCCTTATGTACAGTATCTACAAAACTCTCCCTCTCCCTGATGTTGCGCAGTGTTTGAAGCTGCAACTCCAGCTCATCGATTGTGAGTCGAAGTTCCTCCAGCCTCAAGCACTTACTGCAGATGTGGCCATCATGGACCGCAGCAAGGTCCACGAGCTCCCACATCAAGCAGCTGCAGCACACCACCATGTCCTCCATCAGAACTAATTCTTTTCCCCCCTAGTTTTTCTACATAAAAACTTATAACCGATAACAGGTAAACCTAACCTTTACCTACCTACCAGCTACTCACCTGCCTTGCCCCTTTACGCCTAAGCCCCTTGAGCCAAAGCCCGACCACTCCGCTCCCTCCCACTCCGCTCCCTCCCACTCCGACGCTGCCCACTGGATATGGCGGTTTGCTTTTTAAACTGCCCGTGCCTTACCTGCCAACGTCACGCACCTGCGCAGTCCAGCCCTCACTATTCCCAATTAAAAACTTATAAAACAACTTAAAAAAGAACGTTATAAAATCTAACCCTTATAATAAAAACCCTATTAAAAATAAAAGAAAAACTTATCTGCTCCAAAGTCCCGACGTCTTCCGAAGTGAAACCCACGAAGCCTCCTACCCTCTACCCTCCCCTCTCAGCCTCTTCCTATCCCACCTTGCCACTGACTTTACAATATTTTGGATTAATATTAATGTTCCCTCCATCATTCCAGTGAAGAATCAACCTAGTTGCTTCCTCTACCATCTCCTATATTGCTAAATTATTTTTAGAAATGAATAACGAAACAAATACCACCACAAACTGCAAATGAATGGAAACAGTGGAAAAACATTGAAGTCATCATTTTATCTTTCTTGACAATAAACATACTGTGACATACAGACTTCCTTATGCCTTATGGAAATTTCCACCTAACTCGTACATTGCTTCCTTTCATTTAAATGACTTGTTTTCTCCCCTCCAAAAAGGCTTTATTCTCACTCTGTCTCTCCTTTCAGAATTAGAATCAGGTTTATTATCACTGACATATGTCTAAAAAATGTTGTTTTGCAGCAGCAGTACAGTGCAAGACAAAATAATTAATATTAAGTTACAAAACTAAATAAATTGTACAACTTCTCTTGAACCATTCTAGCTTTTATATTATCCAAGCACTGAATCCCATTTTCATCAGCTAAAGTGTAATCCAAACTCTCAACCCCTGAAATGTCTGGGGCCAATATTTCCACAACATCTTTGTTCACTTTTCCACCAACTATATGACCATCTGCTTTTCTCTTGATTTCCTTATACCAGCCTCATCTATTCACTACTTTTGTTATTTTATAGGAATTCAAATTCTCTTTGCATACAAAATAGTAACTTTCATGTACTTCATATAATGTGACATTTTCAATTTGCTGCTCAGTGTGCCCTTTTCTAAATCACAAACCTTAAAATATTTTCACTCTCTTCGGAGATATCTTAATTTTTTTTTTACCCATCTTTCATTATCCTCATAGGTCTAACCAAGTTTCAAGAATGTTTTTGTCAACTTCTCCGGTATCCAGGAATCCATAATCCAAATATTGGCTTGGCAATTTTAAACTTCAGCTGCCTGTTCTTGATCAGTTGTGGTCCTTTCTGCAGTTTTAAATATCTTCTGCTTTTCTAATTTTTAACTGTAACTTTGCCACTCATCTGGAAACCCAACTTTTCAGTCTTTCAAACTTTTTAAATAGGCTATAAACATCTTCATCCAAAATCCAAAATTTGTATTTTCACAGACTAAAACACATTTACAATATTTTCTAATTATTAATAGTTAAAGCATTCACAAGCATTTTATGAGCTAATAATAGATTGGATAATACAGCTTTGTTACAAACTAGTAATTTGTCACAGCAAATTCAAACAGGCTGTCCCTGAGTTACAAATGCCTGACTTATGGACATTTGTACATAGGAATGAGCTCTCACAATATTATTAAATTCAAAAGTCCAATGTATATACATACGTTCATTCCCACAAATGACAGATCTAGTAGCTACACTCTCCACTTTTAGTAATTGTTCTTTTTTCAGTCTTATGTGCTTTTGATGCCATTACAATACTTTGCAGTTATGATTTTCATTTAGCATGATTTTTGTATATTTTCTGACATGGACGTTTATAAGGATGGAACCTGTTTGTTACCCAGGGACAGCCTGTATATCCAGAGGTCCTCTGTTATATTCATTTAAGTCACCTACTTTTCTCACTAAGAAATCTCAATATCTCATGGCCATATAGCAAGGATATTATTTCAGCAACAATTTTTCTTTCATATGTTGAACGTATTACATGAAGGAATGTTAAAGAGAAATCTGAATTTCATTTTAAACTTGGGAAATTATTTTGCCTAAGATTTGTTTGTGATGGATTTAAACACAACCATAACTAACACCAGTTTGGAAGGGGTGAAGAAAGACAACCTAGTTATATCATCATTAGTTTTAGCATATAAATTAGCAAACAGACGCAGGTTTCAGGACTTTATGTTCCTCCACTTATCCATTTAATTTTTGCCTGGTCAATCATTAGTTACTGTTGTTTATGAGCAGTTATATCAATGGGATGACTTCTAGCTTGTTGGAGTTCACATTAAGACAGTCAGTGATCTAGATATAGTACATTATTAACTTTATGAGGACTTTCAGTTTTGTTGCACGAGTTAAAATGACAATATCTAAAACCCTTAATGAAAGCCAGAGGGTCAAGAGTCTAAAAGAAATATCTAATAAAGTATGCAGCTGTAAATATGAAATGTTGACATTTCTGCAGTCTGTATCTCCAAGGATCACACACCATTGTCAAAAGCTCAGAAGGTAGATTCAAGGCTTTAAAACAGCAATCCGCTTTTTATATTTAAAAACACAGCAAGGAAGCATTTTCATTGAAGTACTCATATTCAAGCTTTAGAGGTTAACCTATTGAGACTAAATAAAAGGTAGATAAATGAAACACAAAGGCTACCATGCAAATGAAAGCATTTTATTTGAATTTGCTGTTCCCAGAATCAGCAGTCCAAATGATCTTATTCCACTGCCAAATTGCAACTTGAGAAAATATGCTTACCTCTTCATTTGTTTTGAGAAGCTACTTGCATTCCATTTTCTTCTTGAAATTTTGATACTTACAAAAAGAAAAGATCAAAAGTGAGCCAATTAGTCTAGATGTTATATTGATCTATGCAGTACCTTTGTGAACCACTACAAGTTTTGATTATCAAAATTAAAAGCAGAAAATGCTGAAAATACTCAGCAGGTCAGGTTTTGGTATTTAAAAAAAACAGATTTTAATGGGAATGTAAATAATTACAAATGGACCAAAGGAAGGTAAGTGAAACTGATGTACAAATCAGGTACCATCTAGTTAAATGATAAAGAACCTGAAGAAGTTGATAGACTTGCTCATGATCTTGCTTTTGGGAGCACTAGAATCCATACATCTTTGAAAAGGTCAACTGGGAAACTAGTTCCAAATTTTCACTACCCTTTACTGTGGAAAAATTGTTTCCTTGTTTCACTTTGAAGGGCATAGTTCTAATTTTAAAACAGCAACACCTGTTTCTGGATTCTTCCACTGCAGGAAGCAGTTTTTCTACATTTTCCCTATCAAATGCTTTAGGGAATTCCACAATGTGGTAGGGTGAGAAAGGGATTACTGATGCTGTGATTAATTTCAGATTTGTAGGATTGGTATTCTACAATGCAGAGTTAGTGCAAAGAATTCCAACACAAATGGGAAGAAAAGCCATGTCCTTCGAAGTAATCAGTACCAGAGTGCTTTTCAAGTCAGAGCAAAAAGACATTTAAAATGGTGTTCAAAGATCAGTGCGACTTATGACTTTATTGGCAGAGGATTGGGAAAATGAACCATAACAACTTGTATTGCATATTTCTCAAAAAAACAGCTCTTTTCACCTACCTTCCTTGTACAGTATCCAACTACTTTATATTTTGAAGCAGATGATACAGGCTCAAATATTTCAAGTTATATACAAGCAGAAAATGTATTGAATATGTTTAAGCAATAGTCTATAGTTGGGAGAGTCACACAGGTTGAAACATGAGCGGGGATATTGTGGTATCAAAGTAGGATATCATGATGCTTTAAAACAAAACAAGGAGGAGGTTTCTAGGGTATGGTAGAAGTGGACTACGGAGTCCTGACAGCAGCAAGGACAACAGTATTTTTGAAGGTTGGAGAACCAAGTGGGGTATGGGTGCAATAGCTGTGGGGGTCTGTTATGCTTTATCAGAAACCTTGAGACTCTTTTACAATACAAGAAAAGACTTAAAAGCTGAAACGTGTACATGCAATTGTTTTAATACATTTTCACTTGAAATTTTGTTTATGACCCCTCTCTTCTCTTCCACACCACCAACCCCACCCCCCCCCCCCCCCCCCCCCCCGGATCATAAGTTTGCAAGTGGTGATCAAATGCAGTGCAAGGTAGTAAAGAGAAAATAATTTAAAATCTATCTAAATTAGAATGTTAATTGTTAGCTGAAATCTTACAGGAAGCAGGTAACTGTGCTTGGGAACCAAGGTCAGTCTAGCTCTACTGGAATTCTGTAAACAGGAGAAGGCTGATATCTCTACCAAGATGGAGAATAAAAGTGGACCTCATCACATGGATCACTAAACATCAAGGTTGTCATAACCCATCGATGTACTTATACTCACATTTGATAGCATTCTAATAGTTAAGAAAAGTAGTGCAAGGGAAGGGAGTTACAAAGCTTTGGAGCTTTGACAAGTAATGGCCTGCCTTATATACATGTCCTCTTTGTAATACAACAGTGAGAAACCATGAGTTAATTAATGACTAGTTTAGAAGTTCACATTGGTTTTATATCATGGCAGGGATACAAGAAACTCCAAAGAACGTGGGAGCCTAGAAGACCTCCAGTGGGGAAGTAGCTAAATGGTGCAGAACTCTGCTGTTGCAACTTATACCCAAGGAATGCTAGTACAATATTATACTCTTAAATTGGTAATCATAAAAAAATTCAAACACATGGAGCCAATCAGCCCACCTTGACAGAGCTAGTCAGAAAAGAACTACAACCTAATCCCATCTTCCAGCACTAGGACTATAGCCTTGCAGGTCACAGCTCCTCACGTACAATGACCTTCTGTTTAAATGTGAGGAGGGTATGTGCCTCAGGCGACAAGTTCTAGGCCCTTATCAAACGGGTGAAAATTCCTCATCTTCCCTCTCATCCTTTTACTGATTACTATCAATATAACGCCCTCTGATTTTTGACCCCTCTGGTAAGGAAAAGGGGTCATAAGAACATAAGAAATAGAAGTGTAGGTTGTCCAGACCTTCAAGCCTGCTCTGCTGTTTGCCAAAGTCATGGGTGATCTTCTATCATTTTCCCTCGATTTCCTTAATGCCCAGAAATTGATCAAATTCTTTCTTCAATGAACGCAATGACTGAGCTTCTGCAATTGTCCAGGATAGAGAATTCCAAAAGTTCACTACCCCCCAAGTAAAGAAGTTTCTCATCTCAGCCCCAAACTGCCTTTCCCTTATTCTCAAGATGTGTCCCTTGTTCCTGGACTCCTCAGTTATGAGAAACATCCTCCCTGCATCTAGCCTGTCAAGCCCTTTAAGAATTGTGTAAGTTTTGATGAGATTTCCTCTCATTTTAAAGAATACAATACCAGCCTACTGAATCTTTCCACATACAGAAAACCTACCATCCTTGGAGCCAGCCTAGTGAATCTTTGCTGCATTTCCTCAATGGCAAATATATCCTTTTCTAGGTAAGGAGACCAACACCAGGAGTGGTCTCACCAAGGCCCTACACAATTCCAATAAGACTTTCTTACACCTGTAATCAAACCCTTTCATAATAAAGGCTGACATACCCTGTGTCCTCCTAATCAGCTGTTGCACTTGCATATTGGCAAACGTACAAGCATACCTAGATCCCTTTGAACATCAATACCACCCAATCTCTCAACACTTAACAAATAATTTTATTATTATTCAATGCAATTTTTTATTCTATGTGCCACATTCTCACCCACTCATTCAGTTTGTCCATATCCCCTTAACAACTTTTTACATTCTCTGTACTCACAATGTTGTCTAGTTTTAGTACATCAGCAAACTTGGTTATATGGCATTTTACCCTTCAGCAACCAAGTCATCGATCATGAATAACAGAGGCCCAAACATCAGTCCCTGTAGTACCCCACTAGTCAGAGCCCGCCAACCCAAGGAGGATCAGTTTATTCTCACTCTTTTTTCCGGTTATTCTATTGGATACCTGCTCAAAGAACTTCAGCAGATCAGTCAAACATGATTTTCCCTTAACAAATCTGTTGACTCTGCTCAATCCTATTATTCTTTACATGTTATTACATCCTTCCTCTTTATTCCAAGGCTCTAATTTTTAAGTACCTCATCATAAGTCTCTCTCACTCTCCTCTGTTCCAAAACAACCCTAGTTTATACAGTTTTCCAGACTAGTAACTCAAATATGTCCTCTGCACTTTTTCCATGTGTTATCAAATTTTTCATTAATGTGTGATCAGAACACTATGTGATACTCAAACCGTGCACCAACTAATGCTGTAAACTGTTCTAGCATAACTTTCCTGCTTTTACCTTCTATGCATGGGCTAATAAAGGAAATCATTGAGTGTGCTTTTCTAACCACCTGCTGACCAGTGTTATTGCCTTAAAAGGTCCATCAACATAGATTCCAAGGACCATCGTCTCCACACCTTTAATACCTTCCCATTTATTGTGAATTCCTTTTCTCTGTTGGATCTCCACAAATGCATCACCTCATACTCTGTTTATCTGCCCAATTGACCAGATTAACTATACCTTCCTGAAATCTAAAGCTTTTCTCCAGGCATAAGAACATGAGAAATAGAAGCAAGAGTAGGCCATTTGGCCGCTCATGCCTGCTCCACAATTCAATAAAATCACAGCCATTTTTATTTTAACTGCATTATCCCCATATCCCTCAATTCCCTTAATACATGACAATTTATCAATCTCAGTCTTAGGAAATTCAACAATGGGCTTCATTGGGTAGAGGGTTTCAAAGAGGTTTCTTCTCAACTGTCTTGATTGGCTAACCCCTTTTTTGAAGCAGTGACATCTGGTTCTAAACACCCTAGCCTCAGGACAATATCCCCACAACTTTTATGTCAAGCCCCTGAAGAATTCTGAATGTTCCAATGAGATCAGCTCTCATTCTTCTAAACCCTACAGAACATGGGCCCAGTATGTTTCATTTCTTCTCATGGGACAAATCCCCCCCTATCCCAGGAATCAATCTGGTGAACCTTCATTGCACTGCCTCAAAAAGACCTGTACAGAATATTCCAGGTGCTGTTTCACCAGGATCCTATATAATTCCATGTCTTTATTATAAGAGGATTGGAGTACTAGAGTAAAGGCCAATATACTGTTTGCCTTCCAAATTGCTTACTGTTAGTCTAGTGAAGTCCAAGACCTTTCAATGTCTCACTAGTCAAAAAAAAAACAATGTTTCTATTTTTTTCCATTAAAGTGGAGTTCTCAGTCCTCATTATATTCCATTTACCATATTTACACCAACTCATTTAGCCTGTCTATATTGCCCCGAAGTTTCTCTGCATTCTCCTCACAACCCACATTGGCACTCAGCTTTTTATAATCAGCAAATCTGGATATATTACACTTGGTTCCCTCATCCAAATGATTGAAATAAATTGAGACAGCTGATGTCCCAGCACCAATTCTTGCAGCACCCATCTAGTCAAAAACTCCAAACTCAAATACCTTCTCCATTTTGTTTTAAATTTTGCCTTCTGTGGTTAAGGCTAAATCATTAATATAAATTCCAAAAAGCAAGGGATAGACTATTGAACCCTGTGGAATCCCATTAGAAACAGTCTTCCAGTCACATAAACAATCAACCATTTCCATTCGTTTCCAGCCACTGAGCCAGTTTTGGATCCAATTTGCCACTGTCCTTTGGATCCCATGGACTTTTACTCTTTTGGCCACTCAGCCAACGTGGGACTTTGCTTAAATCCATGTGGAATTACATCAAATGCACTGCCTTCGTTTACTCTCATAAACTCATAAGAAATAGAAGCATATTAGGCTCCTCATGCCTCCTCTGCCATTCAAGATCATGGCTTATTTTGTTACCTACTCAAAGTATTCAATGATTAGTCAAAAATAACTTTCCCTTAACAAATCCATGTTGATTGTCCTTGATTAACCAGTCTTTCTAAATGAAGGTTTGTACTGTCCTTTGGAATGGATTAATGATTTGCTCCTAACCCTGGTTAGAATCATTAACTTACACAAACAAGTGTGAGTTAATGTATAAATTATTGCTATTACTAATTCAAGTTTTATTAGTTACCAAAATAGATCAAGTCCGAATCACTGGGAATTAAGATTCATCAAAAATCCAACATGTTGCAAGTATCAGGATTTAAATGGTACTGTAAAAGTTTAGTACAAGTGTCCAATGAAGAGGAGGGCAAGAAGCAGCAGGAGAAATGAGGACTGGAAGGTAGATGCTCAGAATGGATGGATACACTGCGGACATTGGTGTTTTCTTAAAAGGGCTTCCCATAAGTTACTTTTTTTTAAACTTTTGCTACGTTTCAAGAACGAAATTAAAAATGTCACCTATTCTACATGCACTTTTTCATTTGATCACGTGAAGCCGAACATATTTAACTTACAGATTGAAAAAGATTGCTAAGGGAATCAAGAAAGCAGCACTAAACTACTTTAATTTGTAGACCAGCCATGATTCTATGGAAGTAGGTCTAGAGGGGCTGAATGGAATAGGCAGAGACATGAGAGACTTCAGAATCTGGGACATGGAGGGAAAAAAAAATTGCTGGAGGAATTCAGTAGGTCAAGCAGCATCATCTCATGTATCCACAGATGCTGCCTGACCCACTGGGTTCCTCCAGCAGTTTGTTTTTTTTTAAAATGGAATAGGTGTTAGGTCCCTTCATATTTCAAGAGGTTCCGACAACCCTACAGCACCCCAAACCAATATAATATTGAACACATTTGGGCATGGTTGGTCATCACAGGAACTTTCACCACTTTTCACCTGGAACATCCAATTAAGATATCTTTATTAGTTACATACATTGAAACACACAGTGAAATGCATCTTTTGTGTAGAGAGTGTTCTGGGGGGGCAGCCCACAAGTGTCGCCATGCTTCCGGCACCAACATAGCATGCCCACAACTTTCTAACCCACACATCTTTGGAACGTGGGAGGAAATTGGAGCACCCGGAGGGAGCCCACAAAGACACCGGGGGAATGTACAAACTTCTTACAGACAGCGGCTGGAATTGAACCCAGGTCGCTGGCGCTGTAATAGCGTTATGCTAAATGCTACACTACCGTGCCTGCCCTCTACCATGCCTGAAATTCGCCTGGAAGGTTCGAGTAACAACGTCCAACTTCATACCCAGACTTGGATTGAAATTGAATGAGCAGAGGATGGTGTAAATAATCAAAGCATTTACTCTATCCCCAGCTCTTTCACTTTCATCAAAATACAAATACACCAAACAAAAAACTTCTGCGTGCTAAGCTGTAAGGAGAACTAAAAATCCTCCAACTTTCTGGAATCCCATGGCTAAGTTAGGGTACCATGAATGTTGGTCTCTAGTCCATCTTCTTGGTATTAGATAAGGAAAATGTACACACGGTTGAAATCTGCAGTATCTGATCTACAAGTAAACTTTAATCAATTAGTCTGTGGAAACAAGTTTGACAATTTAGATAATAAAAATGATCAAACAAATTCAGTGTAAGCTATGCTTCAATAAAGGATATGTAACAAATATGATTTTTAAATCATCAACCATTTACTGCAATTGTAAAGGCAGATCCTCAGCAATTAAATTCTCAAGCATCAACAAAATTGAGTGTGCCTGATATAAATGATGCAAATTACTTCGACTGGAAGAATAGAACACAACAATATAGTAAAAAAAATTAACCAGCGCCACAGACATTTTCCTCCTCCCGCTCTAAATCAGTAATGTATTCTCAGTCAAGAGAGTTAATATACATCCATTAACAAGTAAAATAAAATTTGTGCAAGTTAATGATTCTAAACAGGGTTAGGAGTCCTCAGAACAAGTACAGATATGAACAATCAATCAGATGTGCAGAGGAACATTGTGTTCTTGGCTTGCTGAAATTGGAGAGAGAAAAAAACAACAGACCATGAAAGGTAACAATCCATGCTTGAATTGAAAGCAATTGTTTTCAGATGCTCTGGAGTTTCACTCAATTTATCTTTCGAGTGTCAAGGATAAAGTACAAATGTGAATTTTTTTTTGAGAGATTAAAAATCTGGATGGTTAGATGGTTTGTTTACAGCCTATGAAGCATGGCTTCATGGGCCAACTTACTTCAGTGTAACCTATTCCATGCTTTAAAAAAGGTTATGTATTTGCTTATACACACAAAAAGTGCTGGAGGAACTCAGCAGGTCAGGTAGCATCTATGGAGAGAAATAAACAGTCAACATTTCGGGTCAAGAACCTTCATCAGGACTGGAAAGGAAGAGGGCAGAATCCAGAATAAGGTGGTTGGGGGAGGGGGAGGAGCACACACAGGCAGGTGATAGGCGGATGGAAGGTGGGTAGGGGAGGGGGGAGATGTAAGAAGCCGAGAGGTGATAGGTAGAAGAAGTAGAGGGCTAAAGAAGGAATCTGGTTGGAGAGATCAGTGGACCATGGAATAAAGGGAAAAGGTGAGGAATAGATGGGCAGGTAATGAGGGTGGGGGAAGGAGAAAGAGGAGGGGGGGCAAAAAGTTCCTCCAGCACTTTTTGTGTGTGTGTTGCTCCAGATTCTAGCATCTGCAGAATCTGTGTTTATGTATTAGCTTATATATATTGCAATATCAGATGTTGAACGAAATAAACTGAAGTTGAACATTTGGCACACTTACAAATGCACTGTCATAATAAATTTTAATACTCAAAGACATTCCAAGACAACGCTCATGGGAAATCATGGACTTTGGGTGCAACTTCTAGTTTTCGCCATGGTTCTGCAACAATTCTCCATAGACCAATGAAAATTTAAAGAAACAATTTATCACATGACTGGCAGTAGACAAAAATATTTCACTTCTAGTCAATGGAGAAATTTACTAATCTTATTACTTGTCTACCACATTACAAAACTTGATTAAATAACTCGGTTCTTTCTTCCTTAAACTTCTCTATAATCGAGCACTATAAAACCTATGTTTGTTTCACTTCCCATGGTGAAATAAACTTTACATAATGTACAGGGACTTTATTTACTTTGCATTCCTCTCCTCTCAAAACATTTGTTTTCTCCCTCCCTGTTTATTATGCCACACTTAGAGCTCTTGTTGAAACTACTTCTAATGCAGCTCAATGCTGGCCATTTGACCAGAGTCCAGTTTCCAATACCAGCGTTTTGGTTATTTGGCAATAGGTACAGGCTGAATGATTTAATCACAAAATCCATTTACAGTTTCGTTAAACAACCTCCTCTCATTTCAGTAAATCCACAAAATTGATACTTTGAGTTCTAATTTTTTAATATTGATTTTCTTATTCTTAGGCAGTCCCTTAGGATCAAAGGAGCTTACAGTATTTCCACTCTTTCCACTGCTTCTGTGCACTCCCAATGCAAGGCCTTGAGGTTCTCAATTACCATTTTGAATGCTCCTTCTCCACTTCATGTGGCTATGGGCCAGGGGTCTCTGGGAGTCAGTGGAGATATTGCACTTCCTCAAGGAAGCTTTAAACACATCCTTAAATCTTTTTCTCTGTCTGCCTGGTAGTCTCCTCCCATGACAGAGCTCAGAATGTAGCATCCATTCCAGGAGTCTGGTGTCAAGCATGCAAACAATGTGACCTGCCCAACGTAGCCGGCTGAGAGTAACTAGGGCCTCAATGCTGGGGGCACTTGCCAGGGAGAGGCCACTGATATTGGTTTGCTTATCCTGCAGTGAATTTGGAGTATTTTGCAGAGATAGCATATGTGGTATTTTTCCAGTGACTCATATGTTACTTGCTATAAGTTAGTCCAGTTCTCAGAAGCATATGAAGGCAATAGTCACTGCTACCCAGGAGACCACAAGTTTTGTGCCAGATCCAATGTCTTAATCTTCAAATACCCTTCAACTCTGTGCTGCCACATTGAAGGCAGTAGTGAAATTCATCATCGATGTCTGCCTTCGTTGAGAGTGGATCCCAAAATAGAGGAAGTAGTCCTTTTTTTTCAAGGTCTTGTCATGAACATTATTATTGGAGGGCAATGCAGTATAGTAGGGCCAAGATGTTCTTGCAAGTCTTGAGTGTATGGTCCATCCACTTGTATGCTTTGGTAAAGGAGATAACAATGTTTTGGCGTTCAACCTCTGAAATGTGCACAAACACAAGCATTATCTGCATACTGCAGTTCAACTACTGAAGTTTGGGTGACCCTAGTCCTTGAGTTTACTTGCTTTAGGCTGAGCAATTTCCCATTAGGCTTGAAGATTAGCTCCATAACAATATGAAAGATTGAGAAAGGTTTTGGGACAATGATGCAGCCATACTTGACACTGGCCCTCAATGAGATTTGTCCTGTTGTAGACCCATGGATTAGCTTCATGGTCTGCATACTATTGTGAAGCAAACAGAAGATGGAGATGAATTTCTGTGGGCAGTCAAATAAGAGCACACGATTCAGGGTTTGGGAACGAGAAGGCAATTTCTCCCGAAACTGCATCTCTCAGCTTCACTTTCCAATGGGCAGCAATACAAGTCGCTGAAGGTCCCTTTGCTGATCTCAACCTTTAAATTTAAGATCTATTTTAACTAACAATCACTGGCGCCTTGATCAGCCTGCATCTTGTTGTGCATGGGGCCGCTCAAAGGGACTCGATCAGGAGAGGTCATACATGGGAGAATGCAGATCTACCTCCTCCCTATCTTTTCCCTCACCTCTAATGGCCGCCTTTAACTACTGACTCACAATTGCAAGTTCTGCATATTGGTCCTGAGGAGAACCACACAGATTCCACTTTAGCACATGAATCTGAGTGCTAATCAGCATATTGCGTCAATTTTTTTTCTCCCAAATTTCCATAATTTTCAGAATCATCTCATTACTGCCTACCACTTTGTAAATGCTAAATGGAAGAACTTAAAAGATGCACTGAATGGCAGAAGTTTCAATCCATAATTAATCCACAAGTAGTAAGGTAGATGGACTGAAGTGTGTTTACTTAAATGCAAGAAGTGTCAGGAATAAGGGAGATGAACTGAGGGCTTGGATAAGTATGGGGGACTATGATATTGTGGCTATTACTGAGACGTGGCTGACGTCAGGGCAGGGGTGGATATTGAATATTCCTGGTTTTCGGTGTTTCAAGAGGGATAGCGAAGGGGGGAGAAGAGGAGGAGGGGTGGCGATACTGGTCAGGGACACTGTTACGGCTGCAGAAAGGATGGATGTTGTAGAAGGATCATCTCTAGAGTCCGTATGGGTGGAAGTAAGGAACAAGAAAGGAGCAGTTACTCTACTAGGAGTATTCTATAGGCCCCCCGGTAGCAGTAGAGATAGAGGAGCAGATTGGCAGGCAGTGTTTGGAGAGAAGCAAAAATAACAGGGTTGTTATAATGGGAGACTTCAACTTCCCAAATATAGACTGGAACCTGCTTAGCGCCAAAGGTTTAGATGGGACGGAATTTGTTAAATGTGTCCAGGAGGGATTCCTGACACAGTATGTCGACAGGCCGACTAGAGGGAATGCCATGCTAGATCTAGTTTTAGGAAATGAACCGGGACAGGTGAAGGATCTATTGGTGGGTGAGCATTTGGGGGACAGTGACCATTGCTCCATAACCTTTAAAATCGTCATGGACAGGGACAGGTGCAGAGAGGACAAGAAGATATTTAATTGGGGAAGGGTGAACTATGAGGCTATAAGGAGAGAACTTGGGAGTGTAAATTGGGATGTCCTTTTTGAAGGGAAATGTACCATGGAGATGTGGTCGATGTTTAGGGATCTTATACAGGATGTTAGGGATAAATATGTCCCGGTGAGGCAGAGAAGGAATGGCAGGGTGAAGGAACTGTGAGTGACGAGAGAGATGGAACGACTAGTTAGGGAGAAGGTGGTAGCATACATAAGGTATAAGCAGCAAGGTTCAGACAGGGCCCGTGAGGAATATAGAGTAGCGAGGAAGGAACTTAAGAAAGGGCTGAGGAGAGCTAGAAGGGGACATGAAAAGGCGTTGGCTAGTAGGGTTAAGGAAAATCCAAAGGCCTTTTTCAAGTACGTGAAGGGTAGGAGGATGGCTAGGGTAAAGGTGGGTCCGATTAAAGACAAAGGTGGGAGAATGTACCTGGAGGCGGCGGAAGTGGGAGAAGTTCTCAATGAATACTTCTCTTCAGTATTCACCAAGGAGAGGGGTCTTGATGACGCGGAAGGGAGTGCTGGTAAGGGTAATGTTCTCGAGGTTGTAGATATTAAGAGAGAGGATGTGTTGAAGTTGTTAAATAATATCAAGACAGATAAATCTCGGGTGCCTGACGGGATTTTCCCCAGGCTGCTTCGAGAGGCGAGGGAGGAGATTGTTGAACCACTGGTAAGGATCTTTGAGTCCTCGTTGTCCACGGGGATGGTGCCGGAAGATTGGAGGGTGGCGAATGTTGTCCCCTTGTTCAAAAAAGGTAGTAGGGATAGTCCAGGGAATTACAGACAGGTGAGTCTCACGTCTGTGGTGGGTAAGCTGTTAGAAAGGATTCTAAGGGATAGGATCTATGAACACCTAGAGAATCATGGACTGATTAGGGACAGCCAGCATGGCTTTGTGAAGGGAAGATCTTGCCTCACAAGCCTGATAGAGTTCTTTGAGGAGGTGACGAGGAAGATTGATGAGGGTACTGCGGTGGATGTGGTCTATATGGATTTTAGTAAGGCGTTTGATAAGGTTCCTCATGGTAGGCTTCTTCAGAAGGTCAGAGGCCCAGGGATCCAGGGAAGCTTGGCTGTGTGGATTGGGAATTGGCTTGCCTGTAGAAAGCAGAGGGTTGTGGTGGAGGGAGTGCCCTCGGATTGGAGGACAGTGACTAGCGGTGTCCCGCAGGGATCAGTTCTGGGACCTCTACTTTTTGTGATATTTATAGATGACTTAGATGAGGGGGTGGAAGGCTGGGTTAGTAAGTTTGCAGACGACACTAAGATCGGCGGTGTTGTGGATAGTGTGGAGGGCTGTCGGAGCTTACAGAGGGATATTGATAGGATGCAGAGCTGGGCTGAGAAGTGGCAGATGGAGTTCAATCCAGAGAAGTGTGAGGTGGTACACTTTGGAAGGACAAACTCCAGGGCAGAGTACAGGGTAAACGGCAAGGTACTTGGCAGTGTAGAGGAGCAGAGGGATCTGGGGGTTCATATTCACAGTTCACTGAAAGTTGCCTCACAGGTGGATAGAGCAGTTAAGAAGGCCTATGGGATGTTAGCTTTCATAAATCGTGGGATTGAGTTTAAGAGCCGCGAAGTGATGATGCAGCTTTACAAAACTCTAGTTAGACCACACTTAGAGTACTGTGTTCAGTTCTGGTCGCCGCATTATAGGAAGGATGTGGAGGCGTTGGAGAGGGTGCAGAGGAGATTTACCAGGATGCTGCCTGGATTAGAGTGTATGGAATATGAGGAGAGGCTTAAGGTGCTAGGGCTTTATTCACTGGAAAGGAGGAGGATGAGAGGAGACATGATAGAGGTATATAAAATATTGAGAGGAATAGATAGAGTAGACAGTCATCGCCTCCTTCCCTGGGCACCAATGCTCAAGACAAGGGGGCATGGCTTTAAGGTTATGGGTGGGAGGTTCAGGGGAGATGTCAGGGGGAGGTTTTTCACCCAGAGAGTGGTTGGTGCATGGAATGCACTGCCTGGGGTGGTGGTGGAGGCAGATACATTGGACAGGTTCAAGAGTTTGTTGGAATAGGCATATGGAGGAATGTGAGATAGAGGGATATGCGGGAGGAAAGGGTTAGATAGTGTGAGGGTGATTTGATGGACGGCACAACATGGTGGGCCGAAGGGCCTGTTTTGTGCTGTATGGTTCTATGGTGTTCTAATTACTTTAACCCTCACCAGATTTTTGTTAAAGCGTGGTTTTAATTCTTACTCCTAAGAATGATGTAAAGTTGGTGAACATGGTTGCTTTAATTTCTAGATCTCCAATTGACTCAGAGTGATCTTGTTCTTTGTCCAAAACTTAAATTGGCAAAATAAAAAGCACCCTCCTTCAGAACTATGTCACAAAGTAAAAGAAAATTGTAAAATGTCTATGATATTCAACCAGTTAGCATGCTTGGTGAAAGGAAAACTAATGAGACATTGCATTTAATAGGGTCACTTCCAGTGCTGAAACAATATCCTGGCAGACTGCAAAGCATATTAACTTCTGTTGCCATGCACATTTGAATAAAACACCAGCATCAATGACAACATTAAGGAACAGAATTAAGGCCAGCCTTTATCTTTATTTTACGAAGATACATTCAAAATCATGAAGTCAAGGAGATGAAGAAAATCATTTAATGAAACACTTTAATGCATATAAAAAGCATTGAAGATTTTGAAAATTGATGACTATAATTAGTAAAATTTCAGCATAGCTGTTGTGTGCAATATAATATCTTCCTCATTTTTCTTCAAAAAGCTTTTATTTCTGTCAACTTTTCACCTGACAAGCAGGGAAACAATTCTCAGCAAACTGCACTTGAATACAAGATGAAAATAATTAAAGAGACACCTATTTATTCTTTCCCACTACTCCCTAGGCTAAGCTGTATTTCCCAAGCATTTACAGCTGATAGTAAAATTCTGAACAACTGGCACGTAATACTGTGTTCTGATGTACAGTTGTTACACTGAATTATTAACTCTGTTTCTCTCTGCAAATGTTGCCCATGTCTGGCATTTACTGTCTTACTATAATTTCCTAGAACGGAGAAGACCAATTACACACATATTCTTTTAAAAACTAACAAACCAGACTTTAATAAGAAGAAAACTTTAGAAAAACAAACAATTTAAGGACACCCCAAACTAAAGAATTCAACAGCCGTTCTTGTTAAACCAAGACTTATAAGATTTGGGTCTTTATATTGAAATAAAAGTTTTCATAGAAATTCAATAGAGCATAGAAAAGTAATTAATGCTTTTCCATTTACTTACATTCTAAAATTGTTGGTATTCAACATAAGCTATTCAAAATATATTAAAAGATTAACCCCATGCATACTGTACTACGTAAGAGTTAATACTGTAATTCAATCCACCTTTCACATAAATGTTCCATTTTTTGTAATGGATAACAGTACTGTCTTGATGATATATAGTTAAAATAATGTTTGTCAAAAAAATTTTAGACAAATCAAATTTCTCTACTCTCCCCTACTTTCAATCAGCAATAAGTTGCTGGAAAGTATCGTCGTCAATCCTATGAGGAACAAAGTACTCAAGACCACAAGAAAATAGGAGCAGAAGTGGGCCACCTGGACCCTCAAACCCATCTCACCATTCATTCAATATGATCTTGCCACAAGCTTCAACTCCTCTTTCATTCCCCACTGCCCTCAACTCCCCATTCTTCCAAAAATTTATCTACTTTCTCTCTAAATATGTTCCATGATCAAGCCTCCACAACCCTCCAGGACAGAAAATTCCTGAAATTCACCATTCTTTGCGAAAGAAAACCCTACGCACTTCAGTTTAACATCTCAGCCCTTATCTTGTAATTACATTCCCTTATTTAAAGCTCTCCCACTAGTGAAAGTCCTATCATTCCCCCTTAGGATCTTCTATGTTTCAATAAGATCACACCTCATTTTTCTAAATTCTAAAGAAAATTAATCCAAATTCTTTAGCTGCTCATGATAGGACAACTCTCTCAACCCAGGAATCAGCGTAGGAATCTCTTTTGGACTTTCTCCAATGCTGGTATATCCTTCTTTAAATAATGGAATCAAAACTATGCAGAATATTCCAAATGTGGTCTCACCATTTGCAACTGGATCCTTGACTTCCTGACCAACTGGCCACAATAAGCATAGGCAACGATACCTCCGCCATGACTATCCTCAACAGTGATACCCAAGGCTGTGTCCTCAGCCCTCTAACTCGATTCCCTATGCACTCATGACTGTCTGGTCAGGTTCTGCTCTAACTCCATCTATGTTTGCAGATGACACCATTGTAGAGGGCAAAATCTCAAATAATGACGAGTCAGAGTACAGGAAAGAGATAGATAGCCCAGTGATATGGTGTCATATCAAAAACCTTTCCCTCAATGTCAGCAAAACAAAAGAGCTGGTCATTGACTTCAGGAAGCAGGGGTGGAACACACACCCCTGTTTGCATCAATGGTGCTGAGGTGGAGATGGTTGAAAGCTTCAAGTTCCTAGGTGCAAACGTCACCGACAGCCTGTCCTAGTCCAA
Source organism: Pristis pectinata (assembly GCF_009764475.1). Lineage (NCBI taxonomy): Eukaryota > Metazoa > Chordata > Chondrichthyes > Rhinopristiformes > Pristidae > Pristis > Pristis pectinata. Next base: position 48,850,226 of record NC_067407.1, on the reverse strand, counting down.
CCACGTAGACACCATGGCCAAGAAAGCACATCAGTGGTTCTACTTCCTCAGAAGGCTAAGGAAATTCAGCATGTCCCCATTGACCCTCGCCAATTTTAAAAGATCCACCACAGAAAGCATCCTATTCAGATGCATGATGGTTTGGCATGGCAACTGCTCTGTCCAAGACCATAAGCAACTACAGAGACTTGTGGACACAACTCAGCACATCACAAAATCCAGCATCCCCTCCATGGACTCTGTCTACACCTTGCTGCCTCAGAAAAGCAGCCAACATAATTAAAGACCTTTCCCACTCTGGACATTCTCTCTTCTCCCCACTCCCATTGGGCAGAAGATAAAAAAAAGCCTGAAAGCACATACCACCAGGCTTAAGGACAGCTTCTATCCTGCTGTTATAAGGCTACTGAACGGACCTCTTGTATGATAAGATGACCTCACAATCTACCTCATCGTGGCCCTTGCACCTTGTTGTCTGACTGCGCTGCACTTTCTATGTAACTGTAACACTATATTCTGCATTCTGTTATTGCTTTTCCCTTGTACTACCTTGACGTATTGATGTTGTGAAATGATCTGTACAGATGGCATGCAAAACGGTTTTTCACTGTACCTTGGTATATGTGACAATATATACGCCAATATAAAATTTTCCTTCTTATTTACTTGCTGTGCTTGCCTACCAGTCTTTTGTAATTCATGCACAAGACCACCTGAATCCCTCTCATTTTCACTCCACTCATTTGCAATCTCTCTCCAGTAGTCTGCTCTTTGATTCCTCTAAGCAAAGTGCATGACCTCACGCTCTCCCATATTAAGCTCCATTTGCCAAGTGTTCACCTATTCACTTAACATAGCTATACCCTGTTACAGTCCAAATATCCTCGATGCAACTTGCCCTCCCACCTATTTTAGTGTTATCAGCAAACTTGGATATCTTGCACTCTGTCACCTTCTCCAGATCATTAACACAAGACATAAACGATTGGGGGCCATGAACTGATCTTTGGGGCATTCCACCAATTACATCCCTCCAACCTGAAAATTATCCATTTATTCTGACTATCTTTATGTTGTTTTATCACAGATAAAGCAAATAAAAAAATGTTAACAATCAAGGCAACTTCAGAAGAAAAATAATGAGCAGAAAATTAGCAGAAAAGCACCTCTTACACAAGTGTAAAGATAAATGAACAGCAGCACTTAAGTGTAGACTGTTAAATAAAGTGCTCCTCTGTGATTTGCACCATGGTGAACAGTAATTTCTTTTACTCACAGAACATGTTCCCTGATTTGTGTAGAATGATTTCCTCACTGTAATCAAGCTGAAAAATCCAATTATTTGTCAAACTGTACTATAACAAAAGGGGTTCATTATAGTAAATGTGTTTGCACACTATTACTAATCTCTGAAAATTGTCTTCTGCAATTATCAATTTATAAAGAAAAAATGCATCTATATTTGTCAATCAAATCTTGCAATTAACAAAATTAATTTGCTTAAGTAATTTCAGTGGTCAGAAGTGCAATTAATTTCTAAACTGGCAAAAAGAGCCATAGAGTCATACAGCACAGAAACGGGCCCTTCAGCCCAACTGGTCCATGCCAACCAAGATTCCCATTTGCCCGCATTTTGGCCCATATCTCTCTAAACCTTTCCTTTATTATAATTTCTTGGTGTTCCTTTGCTGAAGTCTGAGATGTTCCCTTAGTAATCTTTTTGGCACATAAGCCTTTTCCTTTGATCTAAAACAGCCTTCAACCAACCAGCCCCACAGTAAGACCACCTCATCTGCAGCCACAGTCATACAATTCAGTGGAACACTAGTCTCAGCCAATTCAAGTGAAGCCTGTCCCAATCGAACAACTTCTTGTCTCACCAGCACTGGTGCCTGTACCCCATGAATTCAAATCCATCTCTCCCATGCCAATCTCTGAACCACACATTTTATTCTCTTATCCTATTCACCCAATGCCAATTTGCAAGGGCATCATGTAGAACACCAGAGATTCTTGCCTTTGTAGTTCTGCTCATACCCCATCTTTGTCATTGGTTCCCACGTGGTCCACAACAAGTCATAGAGACATACAGCATGGAGACAGGCCCTTCAGCCCACCAAGTCCATGCTGACTATCAAGCACCCATTTTCACATTGGTCCTAACCCAACCCATTTCTATCCTCCCCACATTCCCATAAAGTCCCCCCATCCACGCAGATTCTACCACTCACCCACACACTAGGAGTAATTACAGTGGCCAATTAACTTATCAACCTGCACATCCTTGGGATGTGGTAGGAAGCCAGAGCACCTGAAGGAAACCATAGGTTCACAGAGAGCACATGCAAACTCCACACAGACAGCACCAGAGGTCAGGATCGAACCCGGGTCTCTGGAGCTATGAGGCAGCAGATCTCCCAGCTGCCCCAACATGCTGCCCAAGGGGATCTGATTCCTCTCCGGTAACAGGGCGTCCTTAGCCCTGGCACTAGGCGGGAGAAACACCCTCCGGGACACATTCATGGGTGCAGAGAAAAGTACCCAGCCCCTGATTATATTATCCCCAGCATCACTACTACATTCCTTTACAGTCCCACCACTGGAATGGCCCCTTGGACCATGGTGCTGTGGTGAGTTTGTTCATCCTCCCTGCTCTCATCCATACAGGCTGCAGGAAACCTGTTGGACAGGTACAAGGGGCTGAGGCTCCTCCAATGTTACATTCTGGATCCACATTCTTGCCTCACTTGTGGTCAAGCCCACCTACCCCCTTTGACAGAGAAGCTTATCCGGAATAAGTGGACTGTGTGTGGTAGAGAACTATCAGCTTGGAGGGGAGACCTCCAAAGGAAATGGTGTCAATGGCTGTGTGGGCAAAAACTGGCTGGATGTTCATTGGTGGTATCATGGTCCACAGGGAGTATGAAGAGATGTCAGGGAGCTAGTGGTCATCCTCTGCAGGGTAAGAAGAGAATTCACCAAACAACAACAGCACTACCATGGATGATAATGCTGGGTTTGGATCTCAATGAGCAGAGTGCTGGTCCAGAGGGAGGGAGTTTGGAAGGAGTGGTGCCAATGGTCAATATCGGATGGGCAGTGGTGGTAAATAGATCTTCAGGGGATAAGTGACCAGAGGGAGAGTTTCAATGGATTTCCCCACTAATAATCAGAGTAAAACTCCACTAATCTGCAATCCGAACATTCGGAAATCCCAATGGTTCGGCATCTGGATCACCAGGTGATATTTGCTGCACTTTCTTCCAATGCACTGGGGCGCCAGTTCCTTCGCTTCCTTCTGATCAGCTGAGGTCCCAGTTTCCTGCCATCTCTCCCCATTCACCAGGTTCCAGTTCCCTTCCATCTCACAGCAGCCCCGGTTCCCACAATCCCATTCAGTTCACCACAGCACCATTTCCCATGCCCTCTTTAAACTGACTGGGATCTCAATTCCTGTACTCCCTCTAAACCTAAAAAGGATTTACATTTAATTCCATTGGTACAAATTTGATCGTACATATCTTTGTACTCTTCATGGAAGTCCTTCATCTATCACAAGCTTTTTTTAAAAAATCATTTCTTAGCAATCTATTAGGAAATTTAAAACAGACTACAAGCAGCAGCAGACCATACTTGGACCATCTGCTTATTTAACTTTGCAATGAAACTACATTTCAATAACATCTCATAAATATTGGAGATTTATCACTCCATTATATTCATACTGGTCACCCTCTGGAGCTTCACATTATTCATGTGTGATCTTAAAAAGAGAGTGGCAGACACACGTGTCAGACGCATGATTTGGTTTGGCTGCAATATCCTTTCTACTTAAAAAAACACTTGTTGTATTTTATATCAAACCTCATATGTGAATAATGATTATGGTCAACCTAGGAAGAAATCAATACCAGACAGCAAATTTTATGGCAAGTACACTTAGTTGAAAGGGTTCTCTTTTTATACTTTACATGACATCAGCATCACTATTGACCATTCCTAACTGCCCAAAGGTAGGTAGTCAGAATCTCTTACTGGAGATGCAATATCTCTGGAACCTAACTCCATTTTTTGGATTATGTCATTAAGGCTGATAAAAAGCTATAAATAAGGAAGTGGAAAAGGCTATGGATGGGACACTGGAGGTCATTGCAGGGAAACATGAAATCAGGAGAGGTCAGAACTACTGAGATGGACCAGGGAATAACCAAAAGGCTGTTGTGACTAGCTCTGCAGAAGGCTGCAAACAATTATGGACAAAGAGGAAGGATATTGCACAGGGGATACCATTAGTGATTTTTATAATGAACATTTTGGCACTATGACAGGCATCAAATTGGAAGGGGATAACGTATTCAAGGTTCTCAAGAGGGGAGAGAAATTGGGCAGTAATTTCTGAGGACTTAAGAATTAAGAGTAACAAGTGAAAATGGCAGTTTTGATAGTGAGAACTCAGTGAATGAATTTCACACAACAGTAGGTCATGAAGTGTGTTTTTCATACTGTTTTCTGAAATTTTCTTTTGCCTCTAATCCAAAAAAACTTGCCTCCCATATGGGTAAATGTAGAACAAATAACATCATACACATTTCCTTTCAGTATAGCAATCAGGAAACTTAACCTCAAGTGACTTGTCAAAAGACTGAATATACATTATTTCCAAAATTTTACCTCAACAAAAAGCAGTTTTTCATTTTCTCCCTCAATCTCCTCACACAAAGACCTTCTATCCATTCACCTCCTTTAATAATTACTCACAAATTACTTTTTGTAGATTTGTACCCAAGTAAGGCTCCTATTTCTGAGCTGATTATCACACCTGTGCCCACTCACGTGTGAGCATTAATACCCTTGCAGTAGAGCCTGGTCTCCAATCACCTTGATCTCCTTCCTCATTGCATCAAGATCTTTGCTCTGTGACTTCAGCATGCTGGCTAATGTGCAACAGCTACACCACATTAAAAGAAACCATACACAGGCAATTTCCACTCCACACTATTAACTTTGAGATCTGGATTGTCACCACCCTCAAAGATCAACCCAACAGAGCCAGACCTGAACTCTGCTCGGTAATTAGAGCTCAGGAATCCTTATGCTTTGACATCAATGCCAGTGCACTTAAGTGAGACATGATAACAAATACCTTCTGGAATCAGTTCACGAACTATCCAACCGACCAGTCAGGTACCTTCTCTGTGGAAGATCCCATAGTTCCTATATTAACCTCATTAATTACCCAAGAACCCATAAAACCGGAGTAAAAGCAAGTCATGCTCGATCCAGAACTTCATCTAATAAATGGGGTGATGGAAAGCTGGGAACTCCAACCACCAAGTAATCTTTCCAGTGCAGGTACTTGTGCTGTGATCTGGAATGCTGAGACTGTGATTTCATATAATAAATAAACTATGTTTAAGTGATTAGGGAACAACACAGACCATCCCTCAGGGCTCTATTAGCATTTTAACAAGTTTATTAACAATGTGAGTGAACTGATGCCATCTGGATATATAATCACAAATGAAGCCAATCAGAAAGAGAGTTAAGAGTGCAGGCCGTCCCCGACAGAACTAGTTTCCTCTTTCTCTCGCCACTTTTGGTAATTGTTCTTTCTTATCAGTCTTGTGTGCTTTTGATACCATTCATTACAATATAGTGGAGGTATGGTTACGATATCGAGTGATTTGTGAATTTTTTGACATCGACAAAATCGACTTATTGACGTCTGTAACCCGCAGGGACGGCCCGTGGAGTAGGTTTTTTAAACAGACGATATATTTTTTTTAAAATCAATCCTGAAACGCGCTGCCAGGGGAAGCGGTTGAAGCAGATACGATAGCGACGTTTAAGCAGCTCTTAGAATGACACAGGAACAGGCAGCGAATAGAGAGATATGGATTATGTGCAGTAGATGGGATTATTCTAAATTAGCATCATGGTTTGCGTGGACGTGTTGGGTTGAAGGTTGCCCTGCGCTGTACTAAGGGTTGGCTTCCGTTGCACTGGGAGTCGGGCACGTAACGTTTAAAGAGCGTTGTCGTCTTCATTATTTAATGATCACATCTCAGACGCAGGGTGTGTACAATGTCGGGGTTAAACTACCTCGGCAAACACCGCCTTCCAACACCGGGGAGCCCCATTCACACGCCGCTCACCAGCCGTAAAACCAACGCCCAGCGTGCTCCTCGCCACATAATGCTACGATAAGCAAATGCATTGCACTTAACAGTGACCCGCACCATCTCGCCGGGGAACTGCCGCCGGCTTCTCACCCGCACCCGACTGCATTCAAACGTGCCGCCTCCGTTCGCCGTTAGCATCCCGAGAGGGCGGGGCCGGGCAACCCTCTGACCTTCGATCTCTGGCGCCTGCGCCGCACACGTTGAAGAGCTCTGCTGTTGGTCACGCGCGGCTCGTTGGCTGACGGTTGAGAGACGTTCCACGTGACTGGGACGCCGCCCGCTCCACTGTGCGTTGGGAGTTGGCAGCCAACGGCCGCCTGTTATCGCCCCTACGGGGGGGGGCACCGCTCTGCTCTGTGCCAACATGGGCAGGGAGGGGGCTGCAAATGGCATCGAGGCGCCTCTGCCGGGAAGATGCGGGTACTTCGTGGCAAAAAAAAAGAGATATTGCAAAATGATCGTGGCAGAAGGGAAGCTGCTGTGTGGGGAACATGCGAATACAGCACTAAACGACGACGTACGACAATTCTTCAGTAAATTATCAATTTAACATCTGCAGTTTTTGCGTTAATATTACTATAGGACATTTTGAGTTAGCAAGTATAGTCAGGACCTATAAAGTTGGTAATAAATTACATAAAGCTGTAGACCACAGAAGGAAGCCAGTTCGGTTTGGTAATGCCCTTTTTAGACTCCTGGGGAGGATGGTTATGCTTTTAGTCCACAGTCCATCGTATTCAGACACTTCTTTAGTGTCTGAATACGAAGGACTGTGGACAAAAAGCATATTTACATATTGATTTCCATCTTTACATATTGATTTCCATTAATAAACGTGTCTACGTGTACACTTTAATTCAAACAGATATATATATATATATATATGATACAATTTGGTAGAACGAAAAGAGTTTTCATACTCAAGAACAGTCTCAATGGGGTAGAGAGGAAAAAGCAGTTCAGCTTTAATTATTTGCTTAAGTTTATATTTAATGCTTTGTTATGTATTGTACACTTTTGTATTAACTTTCTGATTCAGAGGTATGCTCTGTATTACTTTTTCAAAAAATGCAATGATGTTGGTAAAGGAAGACTTTTCCCTCTAACTAATCATTATATTTTTGTGTTTTCATTTTTTTCCTTTTTACAAAGATGTTAATATCTTTCCTGCCATTAGAATTAAACTGATGGCTATATGTTATATTTTTAAATCCTCTTTCCAAACAAAGATATAAAATTAAAAATCTTGTGTCCCTGTTTTCCAAACATTATTTTACACACAATTTTCTAATTCCACCATATGTTTTTTAAAAATTTGTGGATGCAGTCTGTATGGAACAGAGCTTTTATCCTCCAAGATTTATTTTATTTAGTATATATTTATTTTAAATATTACTGGAAGGAGGATAGAAATTCTATAGTATCATGTTCACCTGATCTAAATCCCCAGTAAATGTTGAAGTTAATTAATTATCTAATATTTCTGCAATTTCTCTATTTTTTCCTGTGTAGCTTCCTACATTACAGACACCTTAATTAGATACTTTAGAAAGATGAATATTAAACAAGTTGGTTCATGAATAACATCCAGAACAATATTGATTGTTTATTTCCTTCTAGGGTGAAAACCGACGGAAAAGAATTCCATGTCCACTGGACCCAAAACAGTAAGTGAAAGAAGCAGAAAAGGCTTTGTACATTTTCCCCACTTCGAAGATATTGTATTGCATGCAAATACATTGGACATTTTTGAAGGCTTGTACCGAAGTAAATTATGAACGATGGACCTCTGAACCAACTGCACATTTCCCTCCCAATCATGCACTGTCCTCAAATGTATCACTCCTCCCTGTACCTTAAATCCCAAATCTCCCTATCCTACAACACTTATTGGACTACCTTTACCAAGGACTGCAGCAGTTCAAGAAGGCAGCTTGCCACCACCTTCAAGGGCAAATAGGGATGGGCAATAAACACTGGCCTTGCTAATGATGTTCAGATGTTGAAAAATGAACAAATGGGGGGAATAAAAGACAATGTATTACATCAGCTTCCTGATCAAATGAAAGTGCTATATTGGTTACATTTCAATCTACACTGACTACACCAGAATCTTTTGGAGATCATCACAAATGCATCCATTAGTACTGCTTTAGAATCCGGGGATTTATTGGCTTTAAATCTCCTTAATTTCTCAAGTACCTTCTCTTAATAATTGCTTTCAAGTTCCTCACTCATTTTACACTTAATTCTCTGCTGTTTCTGGAACTCAGAAATAGAAGTATTTCTTTAATTCGTCAGTCACTTTCCAATTTCCCCATCACAATTTCTCCTGTCATTGTTTTTATGTGGTCCATATTCTTGCTACACATTTTACATGGTTGTAAAGCTTGGGCCTTTTAAAAAAAAATTTTCTAGTTCACTGTAATATTCTGTATTCTATTTCTATCAATTGTTAAGAATACACATCTCTTCGTCTATCCTTAGCCTTATTGGTCAGATTTTTTTCATTGATGTTTATATTTCTCCAAGTATATTAATTGAGGATTGTCATTTCCTTAGTTTTGCTAATGTTTACCATTTGATCAAATTTCTCACACTCCTCAGTCAACTCATTCCTCAAGTCTATGTATTGCTATGTGGCAAGTAACATTTACACTGCACAAGTCCCAGGAATGACCGTATTTAACAAGAAATATTCTTTAGAGGTATCAGCACGAGATACCCCGTTCATGTCCTCAGGGTCAAACTTGACCAAAATCTGAAAAGGACCAGCCACATAAATACTGTAGCTGCAAGAGCAGGCCAGAAGCTGGATACCTGGACGTGAAAAAACACTTTATTCATTAAAAACATATGGAAATGGCAGACGGGAAAAGACCAGCTAATCAGTCAAGCCTGCCCCACTTATCCAATCTTGTTTATTTTTTGTCTTTGCCTGTTTTAAATTACTGTTTATGCGCCAATGGATATTTTAGCATGAAAGTAATTTGTCCTCACTGCATTTGCTATTACTTCCCTGGGCTTGGGACTCATCCTTTTATTATAATGAGTTCTTCTGATGGTTCTAAGGGAACAATTATATACATGTTAGACTGCAAATCCATAAAATATTTTGATGGCTACACTAGTTGTGTGTTCCAGTGGATTTGGGGAAGGAAAGTTGGATTGCATTGCAGTGGGAGAAGAAAGAGGGATCTAGGACACTTCATTGTTTATTTGGCTGATCATTTTGTAAGATATATCACATGTATTAGTGTTTCAAGTTATCTGCCAAAGTAACTTAAACCCAAAAGATTTCTGAAAGCAGGGATTTGCTGCTTACCCATGGTATTGGAGGACAACATCCATTTTAGTGATTTTATGAATTATATGGAAATGTAAGAGGAAAACAAATGTTCTTTTTGTCACACTTGAAAGGTTCATTTTACTTGTAGGCCAGGTCAAGGCTCTTATCTTTAGCCAGTCTTCCTCTGCTGCATGTTACCTTTCAGTCATTGTTATTATTTCTGATAAAACTATGCATCAAAAATGAAAACATCCATATTTGGTATCACAATCTACAGCTATTCCTATATCAAGAATTGTATGAGCCAGAATTTTCATCAGCTTAATATAGGAGTTTTTGTGTAAAAAGAAAACATGTCAGAAGCTCTACATGCATCCCAGTCATTCACTCCAGTTCCAGCTGATGGTTTGTATCCATGGTGTCAAATATGACTTTAAATTCACCTTAGAGACGAGCTTTCCTATTTGTCACAAAGACCAGATGATTTCATGTTTACAGTTTTGTCCACCTCAATCTATTTCCACAACTGCTGATGTTTTTATCCAGCCCATTGTACATATAAATCCTGTAGTTGACAATGTTTTCAACAATTTCCAACCCCATCCTATGCATACCAATTCATAATTTTAGTATTCAACTCACATGCTTTAAATCTCATTTGCTTATCGATTCTTGAAACTTTGTCTAATTCTCTTTTCCTGCACGTTGATTTAAACATTTTCATCCTTGTCCATAAGACCTTGCATGGCGTTTTCCCCACTTCTCCAATTTCTTACAGCATTGTGCAGTTGCTTGCACCATCTACTTGTGACTGTGGTGCATGGAAGCATTTCACCTTTCCTTCCTTCATATGAACAACCCTATCTACCCCAACTCACCAGCATCACCCATACCTTAATTTCTAACTTTTAACTAAATATGGGGTGTAAATCTTCGACAGATTTGGTTGATGTACTCTGGAAATACAATATAGAATGGAATCCTAAATATCAGCAAGATAAAAATGATAACTACTTATTGATCTATTTATATTTGAAATTAGATTCTTAATGAGCTAATGTCAAACTACAATATACTTTGGTTTTAGTACGGTTGATGAAGATAAGTTAGAAAAGCATCTGAAAAAGTGTAATTCAAGGGAAAAACCAAAACCTGTAAGTTATGTTATTTTTCTTTCTATCTACATAAAGTACTATGAAATTTTATTTTCAAATACTGTATAGAATATACAACTTTCATTTAAGCACCGATATTTCTGGTAAGTAGTTGTGGATGTAAAACATTCACTTGTTAGTTTCATCATGTCAATAAGAAGTTACTGCTGCACTGAAATTATGCATTTACATCAGGTTCTATAGTCTTTAAATTAGTAGATTACAACTACAAAAATTGCACAAAATGTACAGCAGTTAACTAAAGGCTTCTTTGTGAAAACAAATTATGGAAATGAAGGTATTAGTTTCAGAGAATGGATTGTATCACTATTTCTATGGATCAACCATAAAGGCATTTCAAGTACCTAATGTTGTTGCGTCATTCAAGAAAGGAAATAGAGATAATCCTGGAAACTATAGACTGGTGGATCTCACGTCAGTAGAAGGGAAGCTATTGGAGAGGATTCTTAGGGATAGGATTTATGAGCATTTGGAAAACCATCACCTAATTAGGGACAGTCAGCGGCGCAAGTCGTGTCTTTGTGCAGAGCAAATTGTATCTTACTAACTTTATTGAGTTTTTCGAGGAGGTGACGAAGGTGACTGATGAAGGTAGAGCTGTGGATATTGTCTACATGGATTTTAGCATGGTGATTGACAAGGTCCATCATGGTAGACTCATCCAGAAGATTAAGATGCATGGGATCCATGGTAACTTGGCCATTTGGATTCAGAATTGGCTTGCCATAGAAGACAGAGGGTAGTTGTTGATGGGACTTATTCTGGCTGGAGGTCCATGACTAGTGGTGTTCTGCAGGGATCTGTAATTGGACCTCTGCTGTTAGTGATATATATAAATGACCTGGATGAAAATGTGGATGGGTGGGTTAGTAAGTTCGCAGATGATGCAAAGATCGGTGCTGATGTGGATAAATGTAGAAGATTACCAAAAGATCCAGTGGGATATAGATCACTTGCAGATATGGGCGGATAAATGGCAGATGGAGTTTAATCTGGCAAAATGCAAGGTGTTGCACTTGGGGAGATAAAATATAAAGGGACAGTACGCTGTTAATGGCAAGACCCTTAACAGTATTAACGTACAGAGGGATTGAGGGGTCCAAGTGCATAGCTCCCTGAAAGTGGCTGCGCAAGTTGATAGGGTGATAAGTAAGGTGTATGACATGCTTGTCTTTATTAGTCAAGGCACTGAGTTTAAGAGTTGGGAAGTTATGTTGCAGCATTATAAAATTCTAGTTAGGCTGCATCTGGAGTACTGCATTCAATTCTGCCCTATTATAGGATGGATTTAGAGGCTTTGGAGAGACTACAGAAGAGGTTTACTAGGATGCTGTCTGGATTAGAAGGCATGTGCTACGAGGAGAGGTTAGACAAACTTTTGTTGTTTTCTCTGGAGTGGCAGAGGCTGAGGGGAGACCTGATAGAAGTTTATAAGATTGAGAGGCATAGATAGAGTAGACAGCCGGTATATTTTTCCCAGGGTCGAAATGTCTAATACTAGGTGAAAGGGGGTAAGTTCAAAGGAGATGTGCAGGGCAAGTTTTTTTTTGCACAATGCCGGGTCCCTGGAATGCATTGCAAGGGGTGGTAGTAGAGACAAATACGATAGAGGCATTTAAGAGGCTCTTAAATAGGCACATGGATGTGCAGAGAATGGAGGGATATGGACATTGTGTAGGCAGAAGGGATTAGTTTAGTTAGGCATTTAGTTACTAGTTTAATTAGTTTGGCAGAACATTGTGGGCTGAAGGGCATGTTCCTGTGCTGTATTATTCTATGTTCAAAATCGAACATAAATATGTTTGTTCCATTTTCATTATTAAGTAGATTCTCATCAATGTTAAGCATGACATGAAAAAGTTTGTTACAATGGTGAGCCACAAAGTATTTTGCAAATAGATTAATAGATTTTCAGTAGGTCAGTGTATTAAGGAATTATGACATGTTGTGGCGAATTAGAGTTGAGATACAGATCAACTTTGATCTAATAGGATGACCTTTTTTGATTTCCTATCAGAAAGGTTTCTTGATGTTTCTAATTGTATACATGGTCAATAAGTTTGGAAGAAACAAGTGAAATATATATAATTAATTTATTCCATATTTATCCTAATTTCTGTTTTCTCATTTCAGATTTATTATAGTAAAGGTATCAATGGGGGCGATGAGGATGCAGTAGAGACAACCAAACAACAGGTATAGCTTTCTGTTTTGTGAAGATCAATAAAATGTTGCCTTTGTGGCGACTCACCGTCTAGTCGGGCGAACCGGCTCGGCAGTCGGGTCGCGCGGCGTCGGAGCGACGAGGCCCAAGACGGCGGTGGGCCTCGTCTTTCCGAGCGACGGGGAGAACCCGCGCGCGGGAAAGTCCTGATGACGTAGGACTTACGTCATTGCCGGTTTTTTTGGGCGGGAGTTTTTCTCCCTTAAAGGGGCCCGCACAAGGCGGGAAAATAAACCAGTTCTGTTTGGCAATCCTCCGAGTAGAGTCTTGTTTTATTCCGCGGTAGCAACCGCAGGTCAGCGGACCCTACTTTACGACGCAGAGGCCGCCCCCCTAAGCGGCAGCTGGCACAGCCCACGGACCTTGGGGACTGTCTCGCCGGTTCTGGGGGGGGTTGTGTGGCGACTCACCGTCTAGTCGGGCGAACCGGCTCGGCAGTCGGGTCGCGCGGCGTCGGAGCGACGAGGCCCAAGATGGCGGCGGGCCTCGTCTTTCCGAGCGACGGGGAGAACCCGCGCGCGGGAAAGTCCTGATGACGTAGGACTTACGTCATTGCCGGTTTTTTTGGGCGGGAGTTTTTCTCCCTTAAAGGGGCCCGCACAAGGCGGGAAAATAAACCAGTTCTGTTTGGCAATCCTCCGAGTAGAGTCTTGTTTTATTCCGCGGTAGCAACCGCTACACCTTTATGATAACCCGAGTTTTTAAGTAAAGCAACTTATTTTATTTCTCAATATATTTCAAGGTTTCTATTTGTGCTTTGTCCAAAGAAGAATTGGAGAAAATGATCAGAAAGCTGCTAAAAGCAACCAGCAGTGAGTAAGATGTAGCACAAAAGAAAAGTTATATATGTTTCAAGCAGATTGTTTAAGAGAAAAAATGCATAGTCATAGAGTCATACAGCATGAAAACAGGCCCTTCAACCCAACTGGTCCATGCGGAGCAAGATTCCTATCTAAACTGGTCCCACTTACCCACATTTGGCCCATATCACTGTAGACCTTTCCTATCCATATACTGGTTCAAGTACCTTTTAAGTGTTAATTTAGCTGCCTCAACCACTTCCTCTGGCAGCTCATTCAATATACTGACCATCCTCTGGGTGAAGAAGTTGCCCCTCAGGTTCATATTAAATCTCTCCCCTCTCACCTTAAACCTATGCCCTCTAGTTCTTGATTCCCCAGCCATGGGAGAAAGACCCTGTCACTTATGGTCCCTCAGTGGGTCTTTGGAAAGTAGGAAATTGTGCACTAGTTCTAGCTATTGGGATAGTTACCCCACAAGCTAAAGGTATTTTTCAACTCAGTTGGATGAGCTTACTGAGGTTTCACCCATGTTGCAAGATGATGAGAGATGTGTCATCCGAGAGGTGGGTGGAATAGGGGTGATGACAAAAGTCAAAGGCCAGACAAAATTAGATTAACTGAATTTTCACAATATGCACCTATTATTTAAAGTACCATTGGAAGAATTTGTGAACATTATCGTCTCATGTAATGGGATAAAATAATGGAATTTTTTTGGTAGTTGAGCAATCTGGAGGTTATTGGTTTGAATCTCAGAATCAGTTGTTCTCTAATGATCTACAGTAAGACTGGTAATCTGTACATTGAACTTGTCCTTGTGCCCACAGCACAATAAGTTTAGAAAACTGTTGTGCTAATAAGCTAAAATTGCATCAGTCTATTTTCATAATTACATGCTTAAAGAATCCTAAAAAGGTGCATAAAGCTAGTCAATATCGTACATAAATTATTTTATTCACCCGAAAGAGATTCCCTGCATATGGTGACAACACCATAGTAAACACAATGAAATAAATTTATCAATCCTACTTTCCTAGTTGCAAAGTATAATTGAAGGGTTCATGAATTAGAGTTACAATACTGTGGTGATAATTCTGGTAAAAGTGAAGTCGATGCATATCAAGGGGAACACAGTCCAATGAATGGAGTCATACCTCACACAAAGGAAGATGGTTGCAGTTGTTGTATACTACTTCCATGATTAAACAAAAGTCACTGATTTTTGCCCCCACAAAAAGAATGTTCCCTCTCTATTGATTCCATTGTTCTCTCTGATTGGTATCATAAATTGAACTGTACCTTTTCACAGCCCTATTTGACTATGAGCTGCCCATTTATCCTTTCCATTACAAAGAGAAACCTAATCCCACACCACATCACCAATCAGCATCCCTGCCTCATTCTTCTTGCTGCTGAAAGTCTCAACCGTGCTTGTGTTATTACTAGTCTCCCATTCTCTGCCTTCCACGTTTCTTTTTTTCTAAATAGCATAAAGTCCCACACATCCATTATTTCATTAATGACCGTAAGATGTATTGCTCTTCTAGTGTCTTTTTAGATCATGCCTACATAATAGATAAATAAATTGGAGCAAATGTGTTGAGAATGCAAAACCTGACAATTGAACTTGCACGTGAATTTACTGTGTTGATGGAAGTGACATTGAGAACGTTCCAATTTTATGGTATAAATGCACTCCACAGTCAGAGCAAGAGCAAAGTCCAGGTCTACAAAACCAAGTCTGAAGCATACTGAATAGTTCAATCAATTGCACAGTAATGTCCATGATTCCCAATTTCTAATGCTTTAAAATTAAAATTTTCATTACGTTCCAATTCTTACATGGCCTTGATTAATTATGTAGGGTTCTGCAGCACACAACTCCAAAAGCTCTACCTTCCTCCAGCTGTGGATCTCATGCATTCCCCGGGACATCTGCATTAAAACTGCTCCATGCCTTCAAATATATAGCCCATTGACTCCGGAATTTTCTTCTTCAATTTTCCCCTCTCCTCCTACAAGACTCTGCTTAAAAATATCCTCTGACTGAGCTTTTAATCATCCTGCTAACATCTCTTTTGATACCAATTTCCTTTATTGTATTCAAAAACATTCCTTTATCGTACTCAGTCATATCATAACCACTACATTAAAGCAAAGGATAAAACCAGATGGCACTGAAGTCAGACAAGGCAAAGTCACTTCCAATCCAGTTGACTTTGCGAAGTTCTCCTCATGAACATCTGGGCACTGGTGTCTAAATTGGGAGAACTGTCCAACAGATTAATCACACAGCAATCTGCCATTGTCATATTCAGAAAGAATCATACCTTACAGATAATAAGCCTGACTCTTCCAACATAGTCCACAGCAGGATAGACCAACCAGAATTGGTGGTACAGTGGTATACAGGCAGCAGGTAGTCGTCCTGGGAGTCCTCCACATTGACTGCAGGCCCCATGAAATAATATAGCATCAGCTTAAACATGAATGATAGAAAAATAGGGGGCTATGTGGGAGCGAAGGGTTAGATAGATCTTAGAGCAGGATAAAATGTCAGCACAACATTGTGGGCCGAAGGGCCTGTGCTGTGCTGTGGTATTCTATGAGCAAGGAAATCTCCACCTGACAACCACCTACCATCTACCCTCAGCTGATAAGTCAGTATTCCAGTATACAATACTTGAAAGCAGTACAGAATGTACTCTGGATGGGGGAATTCATTGTGGAAGCAAGCAGAGGAAATCCGTCTCAACTGGATAACAGGAATGCAGTTAGAGGAAGTTGTGCTGAATTGTTGAAGGCTCCATAGAGATCAAGATGAGGCATAGTGTACTTTGGTCACGTTCATGGAAAATATAATTGTGACTTTAATTAGGGCTATTTCCATGCAGTGAAAACTTGACGATAAGATGGGCACATTTTTGGAAGACAGTATGCTTATTTTTTTCAATGACGCAAAATAACTTGTTATTCAGATTTTCAAAATATTTGTGTTAATTAACTTCAGGTTTGGATTCTCAGCTAACTGACCAAACATCAACCCATAGGGCATTGGAGGAAGCTCTGAATGATCCAAAAAATGGAGAATATGCCATTAAGCATTTGAAGCAGAAGGTATGATGTGGAGATGTATGATTTGAATTAAAAACTGAGGTGTACTGTATATGTATGTGCTTATTTGGTGTGTAATTTGTAAATTCAACCATGGGAAGTTATTAATTGTACTCTAACAGATACAGCAATTATTTAATACTTTAAAAAAACAGCAAGAGTTGCAAATGGGGGAGATGTCTGCTGCACTTTCCTACATGGATTATGATTATTAAAAAAATCTTTTCAACAAAACTAATATCCATGCTTTAAGAAATCATGAATTTTCATTGGATACATAGGTCATTTGGAGAATTTCATTAAAATCTTGAACTGTGTACTGAGCAGACCCATTGTCTCCTAGTATTAGAGTTAGTCCAGTCTTGGATGCATATTACTCCTCATAGGTGAAAAAATTAATGACATACACAGAAATAGAATTTAGCCATTTATCCCCTCTAGCTTGTTCTGCCATTCATTGAAATCATGGTTGATCTATGACTTAACTGCTTTACGCATTTTCCCTCATATCCCTTAGAACATTTGGTTGAGAAAAATCTTTCAATTTCGATAGTTAACTGCAATTTGCACAAGAGACATTTACCACCCTTTAAATGTAGAAGTGTTGCAACTTTACTTTGAACAGGTTTGGTCCTACCTTTTAGGTGTATCCCCACTTGAGATTTCCTAACTGGTGAAAATATTTTATTCCAAAAACAGGTTTGCTACTACCTTGTCAACTTTCTTCAAATTAATTCTTGATCTCCTATATTAACAGTGTAACCCTGGTTTGTGTAAACTTCACTTGCCTATATTGAAATCCATTTGCTATAGTGTTGCCCATTCATTTGTATATCTGATTTTATGCTTTAACTATTCCTAAATGGCACCTATCATGTCATTGGCAAACATGGGTACATGGCTCCATCCCATCACCTTTGCCTAAACTATATGATGGCAGGGTCCTAAACAGTGTTGATGTACAGAGGGATCTTGGAGTCCCAAGTCCATAGCTCCATGAAAGTGGCTGCACAAGTCGATAAGGTGGTAAAGAAGGTGTATTGGCATGCATGCCTTTATTAGTCACAGCATTGAGATCAAGAGTCAGGAAGTTACGCTGTAGTTTTATAAAACTCTGGTTAGGCCACATCTGGAGTATTGCATTCAATTCTAGTTGCCCCATTATAGGAAGAATGTGAAGGGTTTGGAGAGGGTGGAGAAGAGGTTTACCAGGATGCTGCCTGGATTAGAGAGCATGTGCTGTAAGGAGACGTTGGACAAACTAGAATTGTTTTCTTTAGAGTGCTGGAGGCTGAGAGGAGTCCTGACAGAAGTGTTTAAGATTATGAGAAGCATATATAGAGTAGATACCCAGTATATAAATGTCTAATACTAGAGGGCATGCATTTTAAGGTGAGGGGGAGAAGTTCAAAGGAGATGTGCGGGGCAAGGTTTTTACTACACAGAGAATGGTGGGTGCCTGGAATGCGCTGCCAGGGGTGGTGGTAGAGACAGATATGTTAGATGTTTAAGTGGCTTAGTTAGGCACTTGAATAAGCAGACAATGGAGGGATACGGACCAACTGCAGACAGAAGGGATTAGGTGTCATTAGCTTAATTATTTTGACACCACATTGTGGGCCAAAGGGCCTGTTCCTGTGCTGTACTGTTCTACATTCTAACTAGTCACATCCTGCCATTTGAAGTACTTGCTCTGACTTCTGCCCTTTTGTCAACTTCCTAACTAGTTCAGTAATTTCCTCCTCAGTCTCATGAGATTCAGCTTTAGATAACAATCACTTAAGAGGGGCTTTTATGAATTGCCTTCTGGAAGTCCATACAAGTACCTACTTCAATTGTCATCTCCAAAATTTTGAGACAGATGCACCAGGCATTACTACCTCTTTGTAGAACCATCTGAGTCTCTCTGATTGTTTTCAGATGTTCATGCTCTTCAATGGTCAAGATTCTAGTCATTTCCTCTAAATAGATGTTGTCCTGGCATCTATAATTTCCTGGGTTTCTTTCACTCATCTTGCTAAAAAAAAAGACCAACATGCAATTTTTCAATCTCAGGGCAAAAAAAACAATGGCTTACTATGACATTACTTATCATTTGTGTAATATTAATTGTAATCTCCCAAAGAAGTTTATTG
Organism: Pristis pectinata; assembly: GCF_009764475.1. Lineage (NCBI taxonomy): Eukaryota > Metazoa > Chordata > Chondrichthyes > Rhinopristiformes > Pristidae > Pristis > Pristis pectinata. The sequence continues at coordinate 48,831,304 of NC_067407.1, read as the reverse complement.
CTGTACTCTAATGCAAATCATCATGGTAAATTCTGTGATATTTCTGATAGGTGTTGGATAACGTCAGAGACTGGGGACTAAACCTGAACCTTGTGCTCAATGCCAAACTATTTAATTAAACCATCTGAGCCATTTATAATTGAGATCATTAACTTTTTAAGTTCTTAGCTTGTGTTGTTAACCCATTAAGTATTGGAGTGTAATGTTCTAGGCTTCGCTTGCCGGTAATTTGGAAAGACTAGGCTTGCTGGGTTCAAACAGATGTTTTGTCGAGTTCGGTGCTGGTCGAGGAAAGTTGTCTCATTGGATTGATCTTGCTTTGCAAGATGCTGAGAATGTTCACTTTCTCCTTGTGGAAAGGGCCACTACTCGTTTCAAGGTAATAGTTTGCTGGAATTAGATAACAAATATCGATGATCTTCTACAAAAATTCCAAAGTTCTATATAAATAACTGAATAAATATAACATTTTCTTTTAAAGGTAGATGGTAAACACAGACGTCAAGGCTCAACATTTGAGCGGCTTCAGATTGACATAGAAGATCTCAACCTTAGTAAGTACTGTTTAAATTTTGCACATTTGCATAAAAATGCATTGTTCTTTGTGCAAAAAAAAATAAAATTTTGTTTAATAATAAATAATAATATTGTTGCAGGTAATGTCCCTCTTCTTACAAGAGAAAAGCTGCCAGTGGTTGGAATTGGCAAGCATTTGTGTGGAGCTGCAACAGGTATGACTGGCTTTCAAAGAAATCCAAATGTGAAAAAGTAGTTAATCTTTACTTGTTGTTTACCAATATCACGCACCCTTTTTTAATTTTTAATCTTAAAAATTATGATGATAGATAAAGGTTTATACTGACATTTAGTATGGTGTCCACTGGTGATATCCCAAGGTCAATAATTGTTACTGTTTATTAAGTGATCATCCTAAAAGATGTAACAAAATGAATCAGAAGAAACTTACCCATTATGTTGCTCAAGATTTCATACAATATTACAAATATACAGGATCAATTCAGTATTAAAATGAATCATGATACTGAAACTTTACTTCCAAATTCAGGAATTGTAGAGTCAGAATCGTACAGCGCAGAAACAGGCACTTCTGCCCATCATGTCCAGGCCAATCTTGTAGGTCATCTACATTGGTCCCATTTGCCCATATTAGGTCCATATCCTTCTATTGCTTTGCCTATTTAAGTGCCTGTCTAAATGTCTCTTAAACGTCCTGATTTTATCTGACTCCACCACCACCTCTGGCAGAAAGTTCCAAATATCAACCACTGTGTTTCTCCACAAAGACGTTTTCTGGATGTTATGGCCAATTGAGCAGACCCTCTGCACCTGACAGGTGTCCCGCAAGGCATCAAGACTCCAAGGAGTTGGCCTCTGCCATCATATCCTGTGCCCTCCTCCCAGAAACCTCCAACAGTCTTTGACAAGTCACCCACTATCATCTGTTTTAAAACGTCTCTGATAATCAGAGACATTTTTGAAAATATAGATTTTTTTAAAAATTCTTGAAGTATAACAGAAAAATGAAAACACTAACAAATGTTTAACATTCACACAAATAAAACAACTTTTTCCACAAATTAGTAACCCCATTCAAGTTAATGGAGTCACTGTTTGCATATTAGCCACCCCCAGCATAAAGCTGAAGACCAGATACAAAGTGCATGTAAACCCTCCCTTTGGCAGGTCATTGATCAACCACCAGGCTTTAATGGAGAATCAAGAATGGAGCAGAGAGTGAGAATGCATCAAAGTTTCAATGCATCTGCTGATGTCTGAGATGCAAATTTGTAGCCAGCAGTTCCTCAGCTATAAATCAGCAGAATTCTGGTCATTTGTTTATTTTCTTGCATGTGTAATTAGATGATGAAAGTGGAAAGAAGCTTTAAAAATGAAATGTGTTTGTGGGTAGATATTGGACTGATCTGCAGATCTGGATTGTTTTATAGTATCATTGTAAACTGTCACCTGGTACAAAGTTGCTCACATTCATGTTGAGATACCCCAATTGCACATAAATATCGCAAAATATAAAACCTGGGGAAAACAATTCCATGAAAAAGTTTGTCTTTTTAAATTGGACAGATCTTGCTCTGAGATGTATACTAAAAAGTTATAAAACAGAACAGGAGGATGCTGACAAAGAACCACTGAAAAAAAGATTGAAGAGTGAGGAAATGGAGACCACAAGGGAAGACCCTTTGAACCTTCCTAACTGCATTGTATCAAATATTCCAAATGGACTGTCAGTCCTTGGTATTGCCATTGCACTGTGCTGTCATCACAGGTGTGAGTGGAAGCATTATGTGGGCAAAGAATTCTTCTCCTCACAAGGTCTTGGTGCAGAGGATTTTAAGATCTTTCAACGTTTGTCAAGCTGGGCCACCTGTGGCATGAAAAGGCATTCCATTGACATTAGTGAAGAAGAATTTGGCAATGCAAATCAGAAAGTGAATCTGGAAGAGCACAACTTTGAGGAGGAAAGCATTCCATATGGAGGGTATGTATCAGATCCTTAAATATTTTTCCTATACACTGGTTTAAAGTTAGAATGACAGATGCTAGTTCTGGAATAATCTGGGAGGTTAAGAACTCTGAATAGTTTTAATGTGCAATTGCTTAATTAACTAAATACTTGGGTGCAAAAAAAAATGGTTTAATTGCTGGAGACAGCAATACTAAAAGTTGTATGTGGCTGAGCATACTTGTGATTTTGTTGAATAAGAGAACTGTGGCCTTGGAGTGGGTACAGCTCAAATTCACTAGAATGACACCAGGGCTATTGTGTTATGAGGAGAAATTGCATAGATTAGCATTTATTATTTGAAAAGTAGATTAATGGGTAACTTAATTGAGATTTAAGATCATTTCATTGGACAGAGAAAAAAAAACATTTCAGGAGTCTGGAACAGAGGGACATAATCTTAAATTAGAACTTGGCAGTTGACTGAAAAGGAAGAGGAGCTTTGGCTGATTCTTCTCTTCTCTGGAGCAGGGTCACAGGAAACAAACCACTGTCCCTGGTATTATTCCAGCTGATATTGTTGTTAGCAAATTAATGGCTTAATCCCCCTCAGAGTAATTTCTGAAATTCCTAATTATTCAATTTAACAGTTGTAAGCTTTTCAACTCTATTGAGAAAATTCATATCACACACATGCCCTGGAGTGCCTTAAATTACCAACACTGATGTCAAGGTCCACTCTCAGACCTATTACATTACAATCCAAACCACTGATGTACAACTAAAAATATCTGGTTACATTTAAAGATATACATGCTATAGTTCTTAGTGGGCACATGGCCACCAATCCTTCCACCCTTCTTTTGTATTCTGGCTATTCCACTCACCACACATCCTGTGCACCTTTTCAACTTGCCAACAATCTAAACAGCTCCCGTGCTCTTTTTTTCAAAAGCATGTGCATCTCCCTCTGATTGGTAGAAAGAAAAAGGTTTTATTTTAATGGTCCAATCAAAAATCAGCAGTCATTAGGACCCTGTGGAGCCCACAAAGCAGATTTTGTGTTGTACTAGTTTCACAGTATCAGAGCTTCCTCCTGTTTGGCTTTTCATTTGAATGATCCTTTCTTCAACCATTTAAGATTAGAAGGTTAACACCCACAAGGTCAAGGACCTTGTAGAGCAAGGGCTAGCAACAAACTTTATAGGAAACAAGCAAACCTTAGAGGGCTGTCTTTACAAGGACAGTTCAAGAGGGTGACTAGATAGAACAGAGGAACCCAAGGGGCTGCAGAGTGGCTAGGTTTGTCAGGTGTTGTGTTGCAGATTGAGGGAAGTGCTCAGCTACAAGGTTATCAAATATGCTGAAAGACAATGGTAATTAATGATGGTATAAAGTAATGTATATACACCAATAACCTGCTGATCAAAATAGTTAAAATTATAATTACAACTATAAAATTATGTTAAGGGAAAAGTGTTTGAAATTGTTTGAAAACTCAGTTTGCAAAAAGATTAGCATTTCAGGTAGTTTGCACTGAGATTAGTTTATGAATGTCTTGTTTTTCAGTTCAGTGATTATTCTTTGCTAATGCAGAGTCTGTGGAAGAGTGCTTAATCGTCAAAAGTAATTTCTGGACTTTCATAGGTATATAGTTTAATGACAATATTCCAACAATGTTTGATAGTTTTGCAATCATAATAGTGGCAAAATCAAGTCAGAAACTCCCTCTAGCTCTGCGTGTAGCATTTACAAGATACACTACAGCATATCCCAAACCCACGTTCTCTACAACCTCAAAAGATGGGCAACTTTTATATCATCACCTCCAAGACATTTAAGCTCCTGCCTTGGAAGGAAATTCCTACCAAGCAGCAAGTATGTTTGTCAATTCAATTGAAATAATTCAAAAAGACTGACCTTCCCAATGGCATCTATATCATATGCAAAACCTAGTTACTCAAAAAGATCCACTATAGAATTTAGGTTCCCTTTGAGTAGCATTCCAGAAAACGGAAAGCTCAGGAATTGTAACTGTAGATCATTTTGGGATATTATTGCAAAATGCAAGGGGAGAAAACGAAGGTGGGCACTTTCACTGAATTGTAAATGCAAACCAAGCAGTTTTATTTTTCAGCTGATCACTTTTTAAAATTTTAAATCCTTCTCAGAACACTGACTGTAGAGGAAAGAGAACATGTGGGGCGTCTGTGCAAACGGCTGATAGACCAGGGGCGCATCTGGTATTTGCAGCAGCAGGGATTTGATTCTGCTTTGCAGTATTACATTAGTCCCAGCATCTCACTGGAAAATGTCCTGCTCACAGCTATTCCCCTTCCAACAATTCAACAAACTGAGGACTCTTAAATAAGATTCAATGGTCATTGAAGAGTTGAGAACTGTGAACAACAACGTCTGTTTAGCAATGTGTTCCATTCATTAACCCTTCCTTGATTCTCCACATTTTTGTTGCATACCGTGACTAAAATGCAGCTGTGGAGTTTTTCTCTATTAGATTTTTTGATGGTTGACACCAGCAAAGCTCTTGCACGTCATAATTTCAGAACGGTTTCGAAGAATCCAGCCAGGTTTGCTGAAATAGTGAACACTTAGCTTTGCATTATGTTCTTTTAATCCAGCATTTGCTTTGTGACTGTAACAGCATAACTTTAGTTAGATATTTCATCCTCAGTTGTAACAGACAATGCTGAGTTACAAGTTTGTGTTGCCTGAAAAACAAAAAAAAATTGTTAGTAGTGTGGAGTTTTATGTATACGTTAAATATTCCTCTGTCTTGTATATCTAAAGTAGTCACAAATATGTTTTTACAAACATTTACAGTTTTGCTCTAAATTGCGCAAAGACTATTTTCAATGAGTTTTTCTACTGGCTGTAACTTGGTATAAAATTGCAGTATATTTTTGTGATTTTCCACAAAACAAAACAATTTAATCAATTACAAAATTAATTGCAAGTTAAAGCTATCAACAGTGCTATACAATATTGTTGAGGGAGAAAGATTGTAATTATTCCAATAGACTATAAGGCATTGCATCCATTAATATACATCTATTTTACTCCTGAGAGACTTAAATGTGTAGTATTTCCACTCAAGTCTGTCTTTCAGTCTGGTAGAGTTACTGTGCATCTCTCACCTTCATAAGTATTGCCACAGTTGCCTGAAGGACATTAAACTGTGTATATAAATAACACTCCAATGAGTGTTTGGATACCATTTCCAGGATACTCTGTGTAAGTGTGGCTCATGAATGGTACAGGACCTACTTGCCCACAAAGTCTGAAGTTTGGAAGTAGCTACAGGTAGTTCAAAGTACTAAGCTAAAACTTGCCTTTCAGTAGTGCTCTCCCTTAGGCCCTCAACCACCATACCCTGACCAAACTGTGAAGCCAGATCCAACCCCACCCACGTCATGATCTCAATCACCTTTGCCAAAGGGGTCCAAACTTCCACATGCTAGGCTACTGTCTGCCATAACCTAACTGATATCTGCTGCTTGCTCTTCAAAGGTGAAGGTGACATGCTGCAATTTAAATTTGCAGCATTGGGTCCTTGCACAAAACTTGGCTTACCAGGCATTACTCAATTAACATGTTTTAAGATGCTCAAAAATTTCTAGTACAACGTCTTTACACGTTCTGGACTTGTGCTAACAGACCGTAAACACACTTGGATAATGTATAGAAAATCCACCATTCTCTGGCACAGCATGTAAATTTATCCATTGCCTGTTACTACTGATCAAGTCATTCCTGCTGACATATTTACAAAATCCCTGACTGGTTTCACATAGTCTTCATGTTAAACGTACAGAACAATGTAAAGGACCAAGTCAGTATGTTGAAATATGAATGCTCTGATGTCAATGTCCTTCAAGCAGCTGTGGCAGACAAATGAAAGGGAGAGATGGACAGTAACTGTACAAGACTGAAATAAGAACAAGTAGAAATACTGCACATTTAATCTCAGGAATAAAATACATTTATATTACTAAATGCAATGCTGTATAGTGTATTGGAATAATAACAATCTTTCTCCCTGAACGATATTGGTATGGCACTAATATTAGCTGCAACTTGGATATTAGGCCCATGCACACTTTCAAGTGTCTAATATGGATGAAAGACCCGGAAGCAAGTGCACAAATTTTTTTAATAATGAAGTACATACCTGTCTGCATTAAGAAATTATTTTCTAATAAAATTCTATTGCACGGTGTATAAATGTTCAATGCTATTATATTAGGGTCAGACCCCTGATATTGGTTTCTCTCCGATTCATTAAGCTGCACATTCCTGCATTTGAGTTTAAGTTATATACACGGTTTCATGAAGTTTTAGCATTGTTAGGCAGAGTAACTGTGTGTTTACTATAATACAAGCTGTAACACTGTCTATTAATGTTAACAAATTGATGTTTGATTTACAACAAATTTTCAGATGTTTTATTTATCATGTTGAGTCAGTCTCCTGTGATACAGCTTTATAACTGACTGAGTTTTTTAAAAAATATTCAGTTTTTTTATTAAATTGTGCAAAACAAATGTAAATTGAAAATAAAATTTCCTTTCACTCACTGTTTTTTAATTCCTTTATATAGGCTTGCATAAACTCTATCCCAAACAATTCACGGTCTTCCTCTTCTGCTGGGCTTGCAGATTCGGGTAATGTTACCTTTAGCTGAAGTGGATTGTCTCTCAGATTCACAAACCTTTCAAATACATTAACCATATCAGTGCAGAGATAAGGAATTTTTTTTTGCTCAGTATGATCAGTTAAAATATGAGTTTAATACTCCAATAAAAGGGCAGATCCAAGAGTTGAGAACACTAATACCTACACTAATGGCATTCCAGTATTCTTAGGTGGAACCCTTTTTTTTCCTCATCAAGGCTGTTTGGAGTCAGTCAAACCCTAAACCTTATTACTCATAGGTATGAAAACTGCCACTAAGGCAGTGGTCACTTAGGTACGAGTATTTTGCTGTACTTCAATGCTATATTTGGAGACCATCTTCCAGTCACAGCTTGCTCAGCCATTCAGAGTGGGTAGCCAATACTTCACTTTCTAACAGAAACGGGACTGCCAGCACTAAGTCATAGACTAACACCACAAAATCTTTATCTCCAGAAGGAAAAAGATCCACTTGTTTAATGCAACAGAGGTAAAAGGAAAGATCAGTTTCAAAGGGATAAGTGCAGGAAAAGTGATAAAATCATACAAAAAAAAGTAAAAGTTGTGCAAAAAGGGAATTGGAAAAGTTTGCAAGGGAAATCACAGCTCATAGTAATACTTGCATCTTACTAATGCGGGTCTTAATAAATACATCAAGAGTATGACATATAAATGGCCCATTAATGGCAGACACAGGTGTGACTTTAATGGAAAAAATGAAAGCCCAGCCATCTTAAATTATTACTTTTTTCAATAGTAGAGGAAAAGGAAAAATACAAGGCAATGTAGGGAGAAGAAATAAATGACTTAAGGCTTTTGAAATTTGTTATATAAATAAATGATGGGACAAATAGCCAGAAATTGATGGGTCCATCCTAGACCTTTAAAAGAAATCAATGAGAAAATTATAGACATGATAATTTAAAGTTCCCTACATTCAAATATTATGAATGTCCATGTGAAGAACTTACTGACTTGGTCTTAGAACATAGAATATTACAGCACAGTACAGGCCTTTTGGCCCACAATATTGTGCTGACATTTTATCCTGCTCTAAGATCTATCTAACTCTTCCATCCCACATAGCCCTCCATTTTTCTATCATTCATGTGCCTAAGAGTCTTTTAAATGTCCTAAATGTATCTGCCACCGCCACCACCTCTCCCAGCACTGCATTCCACAGATCAACCACTGTGTATAAAAACTTACCTCTGACATCCCCCCCCAATACCTTCCTCCAATCATCTTAAAATTATGCCTCCTCGTCTTAGCCATTTTCACCCTGGGAAAAAAATCTGACTGTCCACTCTATCTATGCCTCTTATCATCTTTCATCCTCATCACCTCTCATCCTCCTTCACTCCAAAGAAAAAAAACCCTTGCTCACTCAACCTATCTTCATAAGACATACTCCCCTATACAGGCAGCATCCTGGTAAATCTCCTCTGCACCCTCTCCAAAGCTTCCACATCCTTCCTATAATGAGGCGACCAGAACTGAACACAATACTCCAAGTGTGGTCCAACTAGAGTTCTACAGAGCTGCAACATTACCTCACAGCTCTTGAACTCAGTACCCTGCCTAATGAAGGCCAACACATCATTCGCCTTCTTAACAATCCTATCGACCTGCGCAGGACCCCAAGATCCCTCTGTTCCTCCACACTGCTAAGAGTCCTGCCATTAACTTTGTATTTTGCCTTCAAATTCGATCTTCCAAATTGTATCACTTCACACTTTTCCAGGTGGAACTCCATCTGCCACTTCTCAGCCCGGCTCTGTATCCTATCAATGTCCTGCTGTAATCTAAAGCAACCTTTTACACTATCCACAACACCACCAACCTTCGTGTGTGTCATCTGCAAATTTACTAAGCCACCCTTGCACATCCTCATCCAAGTCAGTTATAAAAATCACAAAGAGCAGGGATCCCGGAACAGATCCCTGTGGAACACCACTGGTCACTGACCTCCAGGCAGAATACACTCCATCTACAACCACCCTCTGTCTTCTATGGGTGAGCCAATTTTGAATCCACACAGCCAAGTTTCCCTGGATCCCGTGACTTCTGTCTTTCTGAATGACCCTTCCATGAGGAACCTTATCAAATACCTTACTAAAATCCACGTACACCATATCCACTGCTCTACCTTCATCAATGTGCTTTGTCACATCTTCAAACAATCAGGCTCGTGAAGCATGACCTGCCCCTCATAAAGCCATACTGACTGTCCCTAATCAGCCTATGCTTCTCTAAATGCCCATAAATTCTGCCTCTAAGAATCTTCTCCAGTAATTTGTCCACCACTGAAGACAGATTCACTGGTCTGTAATTCCCAGGGTTATCCCTACTCCCTTTCTTGAACAAAGGAACAACACTTGCCACCCTCCAATCATCTGGCACTACTCCTGTGGCCAGTGAGGATGCAAAGATCATCGCCAAAAGTGCAGCAATCTCTTCCCTCGCTTCCCGTAATAGCCTTGGAAATATCCCATCCGGCCCTGGTGACTCATCCTAATGTTTTTCAAAAGTTCCAGCAAATCCTCTTTCCTCACGTCGACATGCCCTGGTGTATCAGCTGTCGTACACCATCCTCACAAACATCAAGATCTCTCTCACTGGTGAATACTGAAGTATTCATTAAGGACCTCCCCTACCTCTTCCGTCTCCAAGCACACGTTTCCTCTTTTATCCCTGATCGGTCCTACCCTCACTCTAGTCATCCTCCTATTCTTCACGTGTAGAATGCCTTGCAGTTTTCCTTAATCCTACTCGCCAAGGCCTTCTCATGCCGTCTTATTGCTCTTCTAAGTCCATTCTTTTCCTGGCTACCTTGTAACACTCCTTGCTTTCTAAGCCTTAGGTAAGCATCTTTCTTCCTCTTGACAAGATATTCTATGTCTCTTGTCAACCACAGTTCCTTCACTCTATCATCCTTACCCTGCCTCAATGAGACAAACCTATCAGGAACCCCATGCAAGTACTCCCTAAACAACCTCCACATTTCTGTTGTGCACTTCCCCAAGAACATCTGTTCCCAATTTACACTCCCAAGTTCCTGCCTAATAGCATCATAATTTCCCCTTCCCCAATTAAATACTTTCCTGTATCGTCTCCTATCCCTCTCCAAGGTTATGGTAAAGGTCAAGGAGTTATGGTCACTGTCTCCAAGGTGCCCTCCCACTGAGAGATCTGAAATCTGATCAGGCTCATTGCCTAGTACCAGATACAGTATGGCCTCCCCTCTAGTCATCCTGTCCACATACTGTGTCAGGAATCCTTCCTGGACGCACCTAACAAACTCCGCTCCATCTATCCCCTTTACACTAAGGAGGTGCCAATCAATATTAGGGAAGTTGAAATCACCCATGACAATAACCCTGTTATTTTTGCACCTCTCCAAAATCTGCCTACTGATCTGCTCCTCAGTGTCTCTGCTGCTATTGGGGTATCTGTAGAATACTTCCAATAGAGTGATTGCTCCCTTCCTGTTTCTGACTTCCACCCACACTGAGTCAGTAGACGATTCCTCCAAGACATCCTCCCTTTCTACAGCCGTGATACTGTCCCTGATCAGCAAAGCCAGTCCCCCACCTCATTTACCTCCGCCCCTGCCCCTTTTGGAACATCTAAACCCCAGAATATCCAGCAGCCATTCCTGTCCTTGTGACAGCCAAGTCTCTGCAATGGCCACAACGTCATTGTTCCATGTACTTACCCATGCTCTAAGTTCATCACCCCTGTTCCTGATACTTCTAGCATTAAAGTAGGCGAACTTCAGCCTATGCAACTGACTAATTTTGCCCTTTCAACTACCTATCCTTCCTCACAGTCTTTCTACATGCTGCATCTACTTGTACACTAAATGCACCAACCTCTGCTCTATCACTTGGGTTCCCATCCCCCGCCAAACTAGTTTAAACCTTCCCCAAACAGCTCTAGCAAACCTGCCCGCAAGAATATTGGTCCCCCTCCAGTTCAGGTGTAACCCGTCCCTTTTGTACCTGTCATACCTTTCCCAGAAGACATTCCAATGATCCACAAATCTCAAACCCTGCCCCCCTGCACCAACTCCTCAGCCACACATTCATCTACCAAATCATCCTATTCTTCCCCTCACTGGTGCATGGCACAGGCAGCAATCAAGAGATTACTACCCTCGAGGTCCTCTTTTCAGCTTCCTACCTAACTCCCTATATTCCCTCTTCAGGACCTCATCTCTTTTCCTACCTATGTCATTGGTACCAATATGTGCCACGACCTCTGGCTGTTCACCCTCCCCCTTGAGAATGCTGTGGATCCAATCCTAGACATGCCTGATCCTGGCACCCGGGAGGCAACATACCTTCTGGGAGTCTCTTTCACGCCTACAGAATCTCTTGTCTGCCCCCCTTACTATTGAATCCCCTATCACTACCACTCTCCTCTTCTCCCTCCTTCCCTTCTGTGCCACACAGCCAGACTCAGTGCCAGAGACCTGGTCCCTGCAGCTTTCCCCTGGTAGGTCATCCCCCACCATAGTATCCAAAGCGGTATACCTGTTATTGAGGGGAGCAGCCACAGGGGTACTCTGCACTACCTGCCTATTCTCCTTCCTTCCCCTTACAGTCACCCAGCTACCTGCCTCCCTGTAGTTCTTATTTATGAACTCCTTGTTCTCCCGTAGGAGCTGAAGGTCATCCAGCTGCAGCTCCAGTTCCGTAACACGGTCTGTAAGGAGCTGCAGCTGGATGCACCTCATGCAGATGTAGCTATCAGGGAGACTGGAGGTCTCCCAGAACTCGCACATCTCACAAGATGAACACATCACTGACCCTGGAGCCATTCCAACTACTCTAACCTGGCACTAAAGGAAAAATCAAAGAAAGAAAGAAAGAAACTTACCAGAGACTTACCTTAGCCTCCGCCTCCTCTCGCCAAAATCTCTTCAGCTTCTGTTCTCACCAGTCAATGATCTTCCACCGGTTAGAATGCGTTAGCAAGAAATCACTATTCACCAAGTGCATATGGGATAAGTAGTTTTGTACTTTACCTTAAATTGATCATTTCTTCCATACAAATTGGGATTTTCTGCAGCTTGTTGCTTGTTAGAACCAGAGTGCTGAGATTTTTCAATTTACTAATGGCCTCTGGCAAGTGAGTGATTTCATTCCTCTGTAGCCAAATCGTGTGCAGATTTTCCATTCTTTCAGTGGAGAAATAGAACAGCTTTTTCAGTAAATAACCAAGTACATTTCTCCTTCTAGAAAATCTGCTGATCAACTTTCTGTAGATTTTTTTATATAGGTTTTCATCTGCCATTCACTGCACTTTTTAACCATACAATTATTATATTTGTACTCTGCTGTTGTATTTGTCCAGTTTAAGTGTCATAAGTCCTGAAACGTCATCAACGTGAAATATCAAACTGGGTTCTCTCTAGAGATTTTGTTTGATCGGCTGTGTATTTCTGCTCCTCAGACTTCCCAACATTTGCAGTTTTTTTTTACTTTTTATTACTGTGATGTTTGTGATTTTCTGTCTTGAATTCAACTCTACACCTTAGCATTTTTAAGAGTTTTGTTTCTTGTGAATACTAACAGTCATAATTCTGGCAAGACTCCCAGAAAGCTGAAATTGGAATATTTTTCCTGATTGCTGTGCCTTATGGCTCAATCAAGAGCATTTTAGTTCAACAGGAGAAAAGTGAAAATTAACCTGTAAAGAAAGGGGTCTCTTAATCCCCTTTATTAAGATTGTGTAAGATTCATAAAGCTGGACTGAAGAAGGAAGCAGTAGTTTGGTTCTGCCACATTAATGATATACGGAAGGGGAAATTAGTTTTACTTGGAGGTCCAAAATGGTGTAAGTACTGAGCGTGTAAGGGATGACGTGAAAATAGAAAACTGTTAAGGGAAAAATTGGCAGAAATAACTTCATGAAATGCAAAGTGGACTGTAATAAATTAACATTGTTAATTGTGATTGTGAAATCAAAATTCTTGAAAGTTTAAAATTTATATCTTTGTAAGAGCAGAAACTGAGAAACTGGTTTATCCAAGATCCTGTTTGTTACCTAGCCACATCATCTGGAAGCTCCTGAAGTTTGTTGCTGCCCATGTCCAACCATTCCAGCGCGGGCATGTTCAGAACAGCCAGGGGGACAGTAGTGAACCGATTCATGGACAAGTCGAGATGGCAAAGCCTCTGCAGTTGTGACAGCTAAGTGAAAGACATTCACAAAAAAAGAATTTTATCCCACACATTCTTTCTCAACAATTGCTAAAAAAAATTCTTACCCAGCATTGACAAAACAATCTTTATTACTCGTACTTAAATCTCCATAGTGAACCATTGCTTATGGAATTAATGTTACATGGAGGCTAGAATGGGTACCAGTGGCCAGTCCCCTCCTTTTGACATCAAAAGGCAATGTGGTTTGGAGCACAATCGAGCAGTTTTTGTGCTCATTCCTAGTGCTGCATTGAACATGAAGTTCCATGAGGTGATTTGAACCATTAACATAATGGCCCAATAACATAACCATATCCAGCTATGGTGTGTGAATTTTACAAATTTGTGCACAAATGATCTTTTTAAACCAATTATCTTTAGCTGTTAAATGGTGTGTATAGCAATGACCAAACAGAAACAGGAGTGTGTTCAAAGGGCCAATGTGGAAAATCAATCGCCAGGGTACACTTGTATTGTGGAGGAAATAAAAGGAGAAACAAACTAGATTTGTGCTCCTTACATACTGTAAAATGTAACACTAAGTAAAAATGATATTAAATGTATTCAGTCTCTATCAAGTTTTCTAATTATCTCCAAGTTCACTCCATTCATGCCATAATAGTGCCAGACAAACCCAGCTATCCTTAACATTCAACTTCCTGGGAGTCACCATTAACCAGAAATTCAGTTGGACCAGCCATATAATTACTGAAGTTATAACTGCAGATTACAGGCTGGGTATCATACAGCAACTGATGCGTCTCCTGACCCCTGCAAAGCCTTTCTACCATTAAGAAGGCACAAGTCAACAATGTGACAGAGTACTCCCCACTTGCCTAATGTGTGTGCATCTCCATCAACTCTCAAAGTTGATGCCATCTAAGACAAAGCAGCACACTTGATTGGCACCCTATCCATTATTGATTCCCTCCATTTCTGGTGTACAGTAGCCACAGTGTTTTTCCTCCAAAAATACCTCGCCTAAGATACTCCCAAGTGCACATCCCAAACCCATGACCACTAACACCAAGAACAAGGGCAGCAGGCAATGGGAATGCTCCAATCTTCATGTTCCCATCCATGTTACAAACCATCCTGACTTGGGAATATATCACCATCGCTGGGTCTATATCCTACCCAACAGCATTGTGGGACTACCTTCATCATAAGGACTGCAGCAGTTAAAGATGGCAGCTCCCCTGGTCCTTCCAATTAGGGTTGGGCAATAAATATCTATAATCCAAAAAATTGATTTAAAAAAGAATCAGAAAAGGCAAAAGACTGTAGATTCTAGAAATTCTGAAATAAAAACAGAATAGGTCACATTAACATTTCTGGTCTACGCTATCCTACCTTCTTTCAATAGATGTTGTTTGGCATCAGTTGAGTAGTTCCAGCATTTTTTGTTCATAATTTTTATACATTTAGAAGTGTTTTTTTTTCCCCAGTTTGCCAATGCATTTATGTCAGTCCAAATGTAGCTGCAAAATTTTATCATTTGTACCACCTCTCCAGAAAGGAGCCCTGAAAATGCATCCGAGTGCATCATCCACCTTCCTGAGATTTCATTCTAAATCATAGAATGGTTAGGACATCAAGGGAGGCTACTTAATCAAGTCCAGTCAATCCAACTAGCATCATTCCCCAAACTTACTCCAGAGTTCTGCAAATTCTTTTCTTTCAGATACTTATCCGGATTCCTTTTGAACACCACAATTCACACTGCCTCTACAAACACACCTAGTAATGCATTCCAGAACTTAATCAGTCACTATGTAAAACAAAATTCCTCATGTCACTTGTTCTTTGCCAATCATCATTATTCTATGTTCCCTAGTTTGTGACTCCTCTGCCAATGGAGACAGTTTCTCTGTGCCTACTCCTCTCTGGATCTTAAATACCTCCATAATTTCTCCTTGGAACCGCTCCTGTTCCAAGGAGATCAACCCCAGCTTCTCCAGCCATCCACAAATCCAAACTCCTCATCCCTAGAATCAATTTAGTAAATTTCCTCTGCATCTGCTCCAAAACCTTCACATCTTTCAGAAAATGTGACACCGAGAACTGGACACAACTTTCCATTTGTGACTGAATCAGCATCTTATAAAGGTTCATCTCAACTTCCTCGCTCTTGTACTCTATACTTCAGTTTATAAATCCAGAATCCCATCTGGTTTTTTTTAAAACTGCTTTTGCAATTTGCCCTGCTACTTTTAACAAACAATGCACGTATACCCCAAAATCTATCTTTCTTGTACTCCTTTTAGAATTGTGCCCTCTGGTTTCAATTGTCTCTTCTCATTCTTCCCATTTCACACTTCTCAGCATTAAATTTCATCTGCCACCCATCCACCTGTCCTGTCTCCTTAAGGTCTATTCCTATCCTCCAAGTTTTGTGTCATCTGCAGATTTGGAAATTGTACCTGTTAGGGATTATTCTGGAGTTATGAAATTATGGATAACATAACTACGGATTAAATAAAATGAGAACCAGTCTTCGGGAAATAAAATCTGTTCACAGTTTAATTTTAACTCATGCTTTGGGGTCATTGAAACCAATCATTGGATGTGGGACATTCTGATACTGTACCTTTGAAACTATGCAGGGGAAGACAATAAATGAATGTTCATGTTGGTTGGTGGCCATTGAAAACTTCAGGATGAGATCAGGGAAGGCACTAAGTGGCCATCTCCTGTGTTAACACATTGTTAAAGGCACATCCTTTCACTTAATGCGCAGTTCAGGACAGTCTGTTTTTGTCACTTAATATTCTGGCTGGTTGTATATTCAGGGAGCCATCCCTCAACACTGTAACAAAAAGCATATATTTTAGGTGTCTGGAGTTTGAGCTCGGAGGCTTTCGGAACAGACACCAGTATTGAATACTCAAAGCGATTCTGCTAGTTGGGCTGTGCTCCCATTGTAAATATGTAATTCTGCAAGTTTACCTGATTTGAATGTTAAAGTTAAGTAGGTGATTATAGCCATTGAAATTGTAGTTAATTGTTTATTGTTATCTTTGTGCTTAAGCAGTATAAAACATCATGTCAAGAGAGTGAGATCCCCCAGACTCTCTCTCTCCAGATCTGCTGTGTGAATAAAGACTTCTATATCTTGGTTTAAGTCAGTCACAACAGTGCCCTGTGTGTTGATATCCAAATCATCAACGTGGATTAAGAGAATGCTTCTCTTAATCCGTCTAGTCCCAAAATTCTTTCACAAATACTTTTGTTTCCTGTTCCATAGCCAATTTTCTACCTATGCTGCTGCAGCTCCTTTTATTCCGTGGCCTTCCATTGTGCGGCACTTATTAAATGTCTTCAAAGTTAAGAACCATCACATAAACTGGATTCCCCTCATACTGAGAATATATTGAGATTTGCACACAATTTGGACATTGAGTCACAGGACATTCACTGATTTAATGTTGCACTGGAGTTGGAGGTATTAAATGAACTACAGAAACCTAAAGATGGGAGTCCTCCTCCCCCAGGAATTGCATGGTAATGTGAAGTCTCAATGAAATAATACCCAAAAATAGTACATTTATCATCATGGTTCTTAAACCACTGACATATCCCAAAGAATTCTGACATCTTATACATGATTAAAGATGGCACCATTCTGCCATGTAACTGAAGAGCAAGAGTACAAGTCCCTGAAGCTTGTGTGTAGGAATGTACGTTTAAGCAGCCTGGAGAATACTTTTTTTCTCCCCCAGTACAAGGAACTGAGTAAAAGAATAAGCACTTGCCTGTTTAGGTAAATCACAGAGATCTCTGTTTACAGCTAGATCCAGTTTCTCCAGGCTTTTGCAGCTTGCAAGCTCTTGAGGAATTTGCTGTAGTCTGTTATAGCTGACATACAGCTCCCGCAGTTTGGTCAGTTGTCCTGCATGGGAAGAGAGCGATAGTCTGAAGTTCAGCGGCTGCTGCTACAATTAATCTTCATCATATTGCCAGTCAGAAATAGTTGAAGTGATTTTGTTCCAGTTCTATGAAACGACATTTAAATTCTTATCTATTCTTGAAATAGCATACAAATTGTTGCAAGGTTTTCATACATAAAACTTCCCTGCAAATTCTTTAATTTTTTTATATAAAGGACTTTACAAACAATTAAGTTCGCAGTTTGAATATTAACACCATAAGCATTTTAATTCAGAAATACATTCTCAGTTAAATATCAACTAAATCAAATCATTTCTATGTTAAGGAATATGAATCTGTTTTAAGCAAATGATGGAAGTAAACATTTTGACTTGTAATGTGATTATGTTCAGAGTTGCCCAATTTCTTGGTGAAGTTGTAACTGATCTCTTTCATGTCTCACTAGGATAAATCAAGTCTATTGAATCACATTATTCTAAATTGGTACCTTCAACAATGATTAAAACTAAATGTACATAATGACTCATTGTAACTTTGTCATAACTTTGTCCAGAAGTCTGCAGCACGCTGTACTGCCAGTAGTCTCAAAATATTGTCATGAAACTAGCATTTAAAAGAGTGACAGAACCAAAGCGAATGAGAATCTAAACTCTACAGAAACATTGAACTGCAGTCTGATCTGAATGAGTGACCTCCACTGGGATAACACTAGGTTATGATCTCCACAAGGCTAATAATGGAGGTGGGTGAGGGGTGTTTGTAGAAGTTGAATGAAGGTGAGCAGCAGATTTGGCTGTAATACCCAGCACCATTTTATAGCAACATCAGCTCTGGCTGGGCTCACTCAAAAGTCACTTTGACAAAACTATTGAAAAGGTAACTGGTGCTTGTACCGAACCATTACCGAGACCTCTCTCGTAAGAGCAGGGAGGGAGAAAAAAATTTAAGTAAAATAAATATTGTATATTGAGCATATTAAAAATATAGTGCATTATACATTCATTGATATGTAGTATTCTGTTGGAATAAAGTTTGCATCATTGAATAATGGCTATTGGTCAAGGGCAAGCTCTCAGGCACCCACCAACCTGAATTCTTCTATAAGCCTGTAACTGCGATCCATAGATAAACATAACCAGCTCCAAGGTCTGCTGAGAGAGTGACAAAAGCTGGATAGAGAAAAGATCATCTGACCAATCAAACAGATCCCTTTGTAGACATTGAGAGTGCTTTTGGTTTCATTTGGATCTTCAGCCTGGGCAAAATGGTAAATTAATGTGCAGCAGCTCATGTAAAGGTGTTTGATCATACAGTTTCAGTACTATAAACTTAGATTTGTATTTTACATGCAAGATGAAACATACATGGTTCTGGCATTTGCCTTTGATGACCAGCCATTATCTATAATGTAGGTGCCAGAGCTGGCTTTATTTAATAATACAATAATTAGTCTTTTCCTCGTGAGATTACATATCAATATATTGCACTTGTCTTTAAAAGGTAACAGGGCATGTTGATTAGCTTTGCAAAAACAAACATGTACAAGTAGAAGCATACATTATAAAGCAACCATATTATGTAGGGCTTTATTAGTCACGAGTTAAGCCTCATGGAGTGGTTTGTGGCAATTCTTGGCTCCACCTTTCAGGAAAGCAATAAGGCCAAAGAACTAGCACTAAAGAGATTTATTGAGGGTTTCAGTTTTGAGGAAACATTGGAAAAATTAGACCTGTTCTCACACAAACAGAAAGGTTAAGAGATGGTCTAAATGAGATTTTGAAGTTCACTTAGAGTGAGAGGTGAGAAAAGAACACTCTTTCTGAAAAGGTAGTGAAAGAAGCACATGGCTCACTGTTCCCTTGATTTGGAACTTATGGGTTCAAAAAGAAATAGTAGTACGCACGCACAAAAATCATGACCACTCTAAGTAATAATAATAGTTCAAGTTTATTGTCATAGGCATGCATACACAGGATATAAATGCCATGAAAATTAGCTTTTTGCAAGCAGCAGCACAGTAAAATTACAAACATGACAAACACAAGTTAACACAAACTTAAACTAACAATTATACACAACAAAATAAACATAATGACACTAGTGCAAGTTGAAAGAAAAAAAAAGTCCAAGTGTAGTGTTAGGGTTTTTCCAGCAGCCAGGGCAGCACAACCAACATTGTTCATTGATATTGCTTTAATATCTATGATTCTACGGGTTCAAGAAGACAAACATGTGAAATGAACTAGACAAAATGATTGAATATGCTACAGTGCAAGAAGTGGGCCTTAAAATCACAAAATGGACGAAAATACACATAAAATAATGCAAACCTATTTCCCTTGGAATCTCTTGACTGAATTTCGTGATAGATCCAACACAAGAGATTATCAAATGTTCCAACAAATCGGAGGAATTGTTTCCAAGCCAGTTCTGTGGATCTGCCATTCTTGTAAATACATCATTTGTTGCAATGCATTTGGTAGTGACTGAGAAATAAAGTAATGCATTAACATCCAACACAGAGAAGTTTATAAATTAACAAAACTGAGGAAAGAGACAAATTGAATCACCAGGTTGCACCTGCAATATTTCACATAACATCACCCTCCATTCAACTGGAAAAGCAAATATCAGAGTAAATTTCAGGCTGGACTAACTCTGTACACCTTCAAAAAAAAAGGGCTTCAAAAGAAACCTCTGCAATCAGAAATATGGTACAGGTGTACATAAAAAAATTAATAAAATCTGTTTTTATCATTTCCAATTTTTTCCCTTCGATGATGACATCCGTGGCTCTCTTCCCTTGAGCTGGATGTTTAAACAAACCCAGTAGACCTACAAATACCAAATGTGGTAAAATTTACCACCTGATCACTTGAAGTAACATCTCCCAATTTAAAAAGACTTGACATTCTATTTCAGCTTTCATAAATAGTACTTCTCAAGGCACTTACAGCCACAATTACTTGTCAAATGCAAGTCATGATTAATCCTAAGTTACCTTTTACTAGTTTGAACACGTCTCATTTTCCTAAACAGTTTAAGGTTGCTTTAAATTTAAAATCTTAACTTTTTGCTGATACTTTACTCACGTTTATCAAGATTGTCTTTCAGATACTTCTATACCTGACTGAAGTCTCTCAAGATCATTTATCATAATTCAAGCTCCTAACACTAAAGATCAGCTTTCTGGATCTTCTCTTTACTTCCTCTAAAGCTTGAATCTGATTGTTTCTTGGTAACCAGAACAGGGCACAGTACATCCTGAGTGGAATGCCACAACTAGTATAGTACAGTTTGAACAAAACTGCCTCTGATTAATACTTTAGTTCAGCTATAAATTCAGCATTCTAATTGATTTTATTCATTAGATGATTGTTGATCTCATTAAGACTCCTAGGTTTCTTTCAACTTCATCCCAAACCATCCCAGCTTAATCGCAGAGGTATACACAGTGCTGCGAGTCACCTGCCTGTGCTAAATTCCTGATAACACTGCTCAGCTCACCTCAGCTTTAATTATTCCTTTATTGTTTATCCTGCTACTGATTTAGAACATTCTGCAAATGTAACCAACTTTCAGTCCATTTTTACACCAAAATTATGGATATAAATTTATAATAATGATCCCAAATCTACAGCCAGTAGTATGACCCCACCAACCTGAAATGACCCCTCAAACCATTCTTCCCTCCAACTGATTTCTTATTCTAAAGTGTTTCCCTAAATATCCACTGCACTGAGTCTAGTAACAAAATTCAACATTACATGTTGCTTCAAGTCTTTGAGATCTAACCATTCAATAGAGTTGGGAAGGACCTTTCCCCTCTAATTATTCACTCCTTTAGCCTCCCTAACACTTTCTCCTACTTTAAAATGTCCATAAAACTGGATTGCCCTAGCATTAAAGACGCAGAGGGGTGGGGTTTTTGAGTGCGTCCAGGACTGCTTTTTAATGCAGTATGTAGATAGACTAGCGAAGGAAGGAGTATTATTGGACCTTGTCTTGGGGAATGTAACTGGTCAAATGGAGGAAGTATCAGTGGGGAACCATTTTAGAGATAGTGACCATATCTCTGTATATTTTAAAAAAGTTATGGAAACGGATAGGAATGGACCAGTAAAAGTTTTAAACTGGGGTGGGAGGGTGGTGGGAAAGGCCAATTTCATTAACATATCGAAGGACCTGGCAAAGGTAGATTGGGAACACTTACTTGCAGTTAAGTCCACATGTACACAGTAGGAGGCCTTCAAAAGGAGAAATAACAAGAGTTCAAGACCAACATGTTCCTGGAAGGGTAAAAGCCAGGGGTAACCAGCACAGGGAGCCTTGGATGCCGAGGGATATTGGGGGTTGGATAAAGAGAAGAAAACAAAAAGGAAGCACAAGACAGATAAAGTGAACCAATGAGGAGGAAGTCTGTCAAGAGTATAAAAAGTGTAGGGAGGCACTTAAAACAGAAATCCAGGAGGCTAAGAGGGGTCACCAAAAAAAACAAACAAAAAAAATCACTAGTAGACAGGATTAAGGCAAATCCAAAGGCATTCTCTAAGTATATTAAGGGCAAAAGAATAATCAGGGAAAAAGTAGGGCCCATTAAGCACAGCATGGGCAGTCTGTGTGTGGAGCCAGAACATACAGGTGAGGTCCTAAATGAATACTTTTCATCAGTAAAGGGATTCATTGAAGGGACAGGTGAAAGTCTAGTGCGGATCTCCATAAATAAAGAGGAGGTACTCAGTGAGCTTAAAGGTGGACAATTCATGGACGGAATGGGATTTATCCCACACTGCTATGGGTGACTGACTTTGAGGCAAGGGAAGAGATCGCTGGGGCTCTCGTTGAGATTTTTATATCTTCTCTGGACACAAATGAGGTACCAGGTGACTGAAGGACTGAAAACGTGGCCCTCCTTTTCCAAGAAAGGCAGCAGGGAAAAGTCTAGTAACTATAGACCTGTGAGCCTATCAGTGGTAGGAAAGATACTGGAAACAATTCTGAGGGAGAGGATTAATGATTACTTGGAAAGGCAGAAACAAAACAAAGACAGCCACAGACCCAACCCACAGGAGCAGCAGAGGCTGAGTCCCAACCCGACCAGAGACCTGACCCACGGGAGCACCCTTTATACTAGCTCGATGTATTGATGTTTTGAAACGACCTGTGTGGATGACATGCAAAATTTTTTTTACTGTAACTCAGTACATATGATGATAATAAACCAATTACAATATGGCTTTGTCAAGGGCAGATCCTGTCTGACCAATTGGATTGAATTCTTTGAAGAGATAATGATGTGCATCAATGAGGGCAGGGCAGTAGATATGGATAAGCTTTTGACAAAGTCCCACATGGGAGACTGGTTCGAAATGTTAGGGTCCACAAGATCCAGGGTAAGTTGGCAAACTGGATCCAAAACTGGCTCGTCAGTGGGAGACAGAGGGTGATGGCAGAGGATTATTTTTATGATTGGATGCCTGAGAGTAGTGGTGTCCCATAAGGATCGGTACTGGGACCCTTGCTGTTTGTAATATACATAGATGACATGGATGTGGATGTGGGAGGCATGATCAGCAAGTTTGTCGACAACATAAGTCTGGCAGAGTTATTGATAGTGTGGAAGGTAGTCTTAAGCTGCAGAGAGATATCAATGTTTTGCAGAAATGGGCTGAAGAAAATGGCAGATGGAATTTCATCCAGACAAATGCAAGGTGATGCAAATTCAGATCACTAAAGAGGTTAAGACATACACCAATGATAGGATGTTAGGAAGAATTGAGGAACAGGGACCTTGGAGTACAAATCTATAGATGCTTTTGTGTGGTAATGCAGGTAGACAATATAGTTAGGAAAGGCATATGAGATATTGGCCTTCATTGGTTGGGGCATTGAAGTACAGAGGTATGGAGGTTATGCTCCAATGTTAAAAAAAACCTTGCTCAGACCTCAGCTGAAGTACTGCATGCAGTACTGGTCACCATGCTATAGGAAGGATGTGATAGCACTAGAGAGGGTGCAGAGGAGATTCACCAGGATGTTGGCTGGGATGGAGTGCTTCAGTTATGAGGAGACACACGAGAAGCTTGGTCTGTTCTCTCTGGAGCAGAGGAGGTTAAGGGGGGAAATGACGGAGGTACATAAAATTGTGAGGGGTAATGGCAGGAATCTTTTCCTCCTTAGCAATAGGTAAATAAAATTAGAGGATGTAGATTTAACAAGGGAGAAGAGATTCAGGGGATATGAGGGGGATCTTCTTCACCCAGAGAGCAGCAAGTATCTGGAATGCACTGCCCAAGAGAGTGGTTGAGGCTGGGTGCCTGACAGCATTTAACTGTCTAGATGAGCACTTGAATCATCTAAGCATAAGAGGGCCATGGACCGAGTGCTGGGAAACAGGATTAACACAGAATGGTGCCCATAGGATGGCACGTTCGAGTTGGGACAAATGGCCTGTTTCCATGCTGTACAATTCTATGACCCTTATAGACCTACTTCCCCCCCACCACCCCCCCCAATCTGTTCTAAGAATCTCTATGGGCAATGCGTCAAATACCTTTGACACACCTTAGAGTACTTTATTTCACTGAAGTTGCTATTTAATGCAAGTTTTTTTTGTTATGGTAAAGCCATATTGTGTGGCAGTTACTGCATTGTTATTGGACAGCTGGTCTTTAATCCTGATATTTTATTAGTTTTTTTTAAATACACAGAATGGATGAGAGACTAATTGGTCTGTAATTGCTTGTTCTGGTTTGTGACCATGGTGATAAATGGATTCATGACCATGGTTGTACCCTTGTGACCACGAATCCATCAAGCAATGCTGGAACAAACACCACCAGAAGCTTCTAAAATCAAGAAACAACTGTGATTGAGGATACTGTCGACTCAATTCCTCAAAGTCAAATTCTTGCTAACGCTTGAGGAGGTCCGCTTAAAATTAACAAATGAAGAACAGAAAAGCACAGGTCCTGATGTACCAACTGGACTATTGAAATTGGTGTGGAAGGGTGGGGAAGAGAAACACTGACAATCTGTTTGCTAGTCCTTAAAATCTGATATATTGAAGAAATCCTTACCGACTTATTCAACAACAGCGTCTTCATCGTACTGAAAAGATGTGATAGGTTTGATTAGGGCAACTACTAAGGCATTGCCTTCCTCTCCATCACCGGGAAGATTCTTGCTGGAGGAAGTTCTCCCAAAATCCCAGTGTGGCTTCAAACTGCCACAATGCACCAGCTACAAGATTTCTGCAAACAGCTACATGAAGTCTAATCCAGGGAAGGTGTCAACAATCGCACCTGGAACTGTATATTGTCCTCATTGATCTGACCAAAACCTTTGACTCTTGTTAATCAGAAGGCTCTGAGGAAAACTGTGTCAAAAATTTAGTTGCCCACACAAATTTACTATTGATCTAGGATTCCTCCATCCTGCGTAACACCTCTACCCCTGCTCTTTACCATCCAAACCGGCATAAGACAGGATAGCATTCAGCATTCTCCCCAGCAGCAATGAGAATGTTAATCCAACACAGTCTGCCACAGATCATTAGCATCCAATATCAAACTGATAGCAACTTCTTCAATATCTCTCACCCCTGTGCTAGGAAGGATGTAATGTTGGTAATAACAATCAAACTCCTATGCACAGATATTACATTGTAATTGCAAACTCAAAGGAGGATGTAAAAATAACCCCCATCTACTTCTCCACAGTTTAGGGCTAAAACTGAAAGTGGGTAAAACAAATTCTCCTCGCACATGTTCTGAGCAACCAATAGATCCATCAAACAAATTCCTGTTTAACAGTAGGAATCTGGAAAACGTAGAACATTCCACTTACTTTAGCAGCCATCCCTACCAGAAAGAAAAAGATATTGAGATTCAGCACAGAATCTGCTGTGTCAACATTGCCTGTGGCATACTAACCCACCAGATGTTCAATAACTACAACATAAGAATATATATGAGATTTTTTTTTTAAAAGTTTGCGAAGTGGAGGTAAGTCCATCCCTTCTCTATAAAAGGTGAGTCTTGGGCAACCCAAAAGACAAGTCCAGGAAAACCTAGACCACCAGCTCCAGCACTTTCTTTACAAGATCCTCAGCATAAACAGGGAAGATTGCCACACCAAAATTTGTAGTGTTGATGCCCTGGTAATCTATCATCAACTGATGCGGAGCGGGCACTCTGTGCATACCTCAAACACAGCTACTTGAATTATTGATGTTCACCCAACCTATCTATGGGAAAGGAAACAGGGTGACCAAAAGAAATGCCTGAAAGACACCCTCAAGGCAAACATTAAAAGATACTTATATTAAAACATTAAAATTCTGAATCTGTGGATTCAGAATTGGCTCGCCCATAGAAGGCGGTGGTAGATGGAACCTGTTCTGCCTGGAGGTCAGTGATCAGTGGTGTTCCGCAGCGATCTGTTCTGGGACTCCTGCTCTGTGATTTTTATAAGTGACTTGGATGAGGATGTGGAAGGGTGGTTTAGTAAGTTTGCTGATGATACAAAGGTTGGCGGTGTTGTGGATAGTGTAGAAACTTGCTGTATAATACAACAGGATATTGATAAAATGCAGAGCTGGGCTGAGAAGTGGCAGATGGAGGTCAACCCAGAAAAGTGTGAAGTGATACAATTTGGAAGATTGAATTTGAAGGCAGAATACAAAGTTAATGGCAGGACTCTTAGCAGTGTGGAGGAACAGAGGGATCTTAGGGTCCACGCCCATAGATCCCTCAAGGTTGCCGTGTAGGTTGATAGGGTTGTTAAGAAGGCGTATGGAGTGTTGGCCTTCATTAGTTGGGGTATTGAGTTCAAGAGCCATGAGGTAATGTTGCAGCTCTATAGAACTCTGGTTAGACCACACTTGGAGTATTGTGTTTAGTTCTGGTTGCCTCATTATAGAGAGGATGTCGAAGCTTTTGAGGGGGTGCAGAGGTGATTTACCAGGGTGCTGCCTGGATTGGAGAGCATGTCTTATGAGGATAGGTTGAGCTAGGGCTTTTCTCTTTGGAGAGAAGGAGGATGAGAGGTGACTTGATAGAGGTGTACAAGATGATAAGAGGCATAGATCGAGTGGACAGTCAGAGACTTTTTCCCCAGTGCGACAATGGCTAACATGAGGGGCATAATTTTAAGGTGATTGGAGGATGATACAAGGCGGATGTCAAGGGTAAGTTTTTTTTTAAAAACTCAGAGAGTGGTGGGTGTGTGGAATGCACTGCCAGCAGAGGTGGTGGGGGCAGATACATCAGGGACATTTAAGAGAATCTATGATAGACACATAAATGATAGAGAAATGGGGGGGCTATGTGGGTGGGTGGGTGGGTGGGTGGGAGGGAAGGGTTAGATAGATCTTAGAGCAGGATAAAATGTCAGTAAAACATCATGGGCTGAAGGGCCTGTACTGTACTGTTCAAAACATCTTCAACTGAACACTGGGAGACAGTAACCCAGAACAAAGTCAGATAGTGAAGTTTATCAAAGAAGAAATGACCAATATTGTGGAAAAGTTGTCCACTTGGCAGAGATAAATGGCAGAAAAGAAAACTGTCCCATAGCAATTGTGGCCTGACCTTGCCTATAACACCACCTGCCAGTGTGTCTGTGGCTCCAGGATCAGACTCTTCAGTTACCCAATGACCCATTAAACAAAAACCTTGAAAGAAAATCATCCTCATCACCAAGGGATCGTTGATAACTATGGTTATTAACATGGGTACTAATGCTAGTCTCGTTTTAAGTTATGGTAACACCCTAATGTTCATAGATTGAGTTTACTTAACAAGTTAGCATTGGTTCCATTTCACTTCAGCTAAATAACCTATTAAGATTCACAGTTTAGAGCAAGAGAATTAATTAACTCCCTCAGACATGTTTGCTCTGTGTCATTGTGGTAAGTAGTTTCCCCAGCCTCAGAGACACTTTCCTCTCCAATTTCAGACACTCGAGATGAATAAAAGTCACTGTGCACTCTGGCAGAGTTTAAACCCTCAACTTAACACTAAACTGGCTGAGCTACTCAACCTCAGTATCTCACAAAAACTTTGCTCTTTTGGGTAGAGTCAGTGCCTGTGAATGTGTTTTCTGCCAGGAATCAATTCTATTAAAAGAGAGAAAGATTTTAAAAAATGGTCTCAGGTTGTTCAAGATGTAGAAGACTCTGATTTTCTCAAACTATATTAAGAAAAAGTTAGCTTGTCCCAAACAAAGTTCCTGTTTATAAAGAATAATTTAAAATAAACACTTTAATTTTTGTTTAGGTTAAGGCTAATTGATCCCACATTACCTTCATTTTCATAAAAGGGGAAAGGTTTCCTCCTAGTCTGTGGGTTTCTGTATTTTATGCTGAATAATCACGTCATTAGGATCACTGCACTGAATCATCGTATTAACCCATAAAAATGAGGACGCTGTAGTTGCATTACTTCAAAAACAGAAAGAACTTGCATTTGTTTTGAGTTCTTGATTTCAGAAGTTCCCAGAGTGTCTTCCAACCAATTAAAGTGCAGCCCTTGTGTTATCTGTGTCAACAGGGTGCAGATTCGCTGGGTTTGACTAGGGCCCGTTACTGACCTTAGTAAAATGCATTTAAGCACACTACATAGACACGAGCCATTCGGCCCATCTCCTCCCTGTTCGACACGCCCAGCCCACCCTCTCATTCCCCAGCCTTGCTCGGGTCCTCCCGTGACTTTAGATTAGAGTCACTGACCTTCCACGCTTCGTTCTCGATCTTCAGCACAACTCTTCCCCCTACAGTGATCACCTTCTCCTTCAGTCTTGCCAGGTTTATTCGGTCCTGCCACACCACGGTTATCCTGCGCGGAGATGAACTGATTAGATACCGTCACCACCACAAGAGAATCAGCTTTAAGCCTGCGTGTCAACACTCACCCCTTCAGCCCCTTCCTTTTGGACCACTCTTTCTCTCTCTCTCGGTCCTCTTTTAATTGCTGAATCCTTCCTTCCCAAAGTGCTCTGACACTGCCGACCGTGCCAGCACAGACCGCCAACGCCTTCATGGTTTGAGGTTGATCCCGAGGGTCACCGCATGGTCCGAGTGGATCTCAGTGCAGTGAGAGGCTGCAGGCAAAGCAAACCAGTAACGTCCCGAGAGAGGGCAACACACACACACACAGACCCCCAGGTGGGATCCACCGCTCTCATTCCCCAACCCTGTTCGTGCACTGAACCCAGTTCACTACGGTCCCAGCTGTTTTCTGCATTAAGTTGGCTGTTCTGCTGCTGCTGCCAACCTAATTGTGTAGGAGCTGCGCCGGTTTTATGTTTTATTTTGTTTCGGAACAGAGTGCATTTGAAATGAAAGCCCCAAACCATCTCAGTCAGACAATGGAATGAAATCTCAACCCCTACCCGTGCCTCGGCCAGCCGGCTGTAGCTCCCAGGGAACCGCTTACTCCTCATTAGAATGGCTCCACGTGATAAGCCGAGGTCGAAAATGTGATGCCGGTCTAAATTTAACCCAGGACACAAATAAAGAGACGACCAACTGGCCCAGCTCCCGGGGACCTAGAATTGACATTAGAACCAGCGTTTTGCTTATTGAATGCTGATCACCAATTTCGTTTTTATTGTGTAATGTGTTACGCTATTCAATCTTTCCTCAAACCCAGAGTTTAGTCGTATTTAAGCACCAATACATCACCTGACTGTCCTTTCGAAATTGATGGTGTTCCACTCCATGGGTGAGTATGAAAAACAAATACCGTAATTCTTAGTGTGAAGGCGTAGCTAGCAAGGTCAGGATTGTATCCCCATTCCTGATGTCCTTAAGAAGGTGATAGTGGACCTTTTCTTCACTTGCTGTGGTTCACCCTTTACTTAGCTCCCACAGTTTTTGAGCAAAAAATATCAAATTCTGTGATGGTGACACAAGAGACTGCAGATACCCTCCCATTTCCACCCCCAACAAATTAATATTCAGCTCAGCAGCCGCTGACCAGTTACTTCGCCGTGCACATTTTGAACCGATAAACTAACTTCCAAATCACTAGCTGATAAGATATTTGTGTGTGTGGCTAATGGCCAAGAATATAATCAGATACCACCGTGGTTCCCTTCATGGAAGAGTAATTTAATGTCTGCAACATGAGGAAGTAAGGGAAACGGAATAGGGACAAATTGAAGGATTATTTAGCAATGTTTTATTTACAGAACTTAATAACATAGTTCGGTTGTTTCAAACAGTAAGTAGCTTGAGCAGAGAGGCCAGATTTAACCCTAAATTTATCCGATTTAACTCATTTTAGCTACCTGATACCTTACTATAGGATTCGGTGCAAGGAAGGAGTTAGAACATAGAATAGTACAGCAGACAACAGGCCCTTCGGCCCACAATGTTGTGCCGACAATAGCTAATCCCTCCTACCTACAGAATGCACAGATCCCTCTAATTTCCTCTCAGTCATGTGCCCATCCAAGCCCCTCTTAAAAGCCCCCAATGAATTTGCTTCTACCACCCTACCAGGCAACGCATTCCAGGCACCCACCACTCTGAGTAAAAAAAACTTACCCCTCACGTCTGTTCTGAACCCACCCCCTTTTACCTTAAATACATGCCCTTATTCGCTTTTGTCCAACGAACCCTACGAATGCTCTGTAACATTACTCACTAATGTGTAAAATTTTTCCCCATTATATATTAAAGTGCTTATATCTTGGAAGTCAATTCTGTAGTTAACCAAACGCCAGTTTTACAGCAATTGGCCTTATAATGAGCGTTTCTTTAAATAATTCCGTTAAAAAATAACAATGTCAATCATAGAGTCATAGGTGCATACAGTGCAGAACCATGAACAACTCGTTCATGTTTACCAAGATGCCTAATCAAGCTAGTCCCATGTGCCCATGTCTCTCTAAACCTTTTCTATCCATGTACTTGTCAATAGCGCAATATATGCACTGTTTGAAAGAAGTAGGATACTAAGAGGTTGGGTTAGGAAGACCCAACATTAAATATTTTGTCGTTTCTTTCAACATGCGTTGTGTCTGGTGGAAGGACAGAAAACAGCAACTGGTAAACAAGATAAAGTGAAATAAAACTGAACGTTAAATACGGGTACATAATACTCAATTAAGAAAAACAAAATCATCGCCTAATGAGCTTTTAATTTGAGAATTCTCACCCGAGAGCATTACAAAATCGCTTCAAGACAAAGCAACATTAACTTATCAAATTTAAAAGCTTAGAAATTTCATGTGTCACAAAGCGACTGCGGAGAACATCTTTGCCCATGAAACTGCGAGTGGTGTCTACTGTCCCTGCGCAAGTTGTCGGGCGTGAGATTCTGGGCAACAGCTACTGTTCTGAGCAACAGCTTTCCTCTGGGCAAAAGCCCGTTTGGAGTTGGGGGGGGGGGGCTGTGGAGTTGGGCAGATCTGAAGAGGAAAATGTAAATAGCAAATCAAATAGCGACGGCCTTTGCAAGTTTTCTTCAAGGAAGCATGTACTCACGCGATTCACGTGGACATTTAAAAATACATGTATCGTGCTGGTATTCAAAAGTGGACTTGTTTACTGAACATTTTGTTTTTTTTGTGTGCAGAAATCTTGAATTTATGAGAGACTGAAATATTGAGATGAATTAAACTCTTAAATGCGAAAGATGAACATTTAAATTGCAGAAATAATAAACGTCAAACGCAACGGTGGTTTCTTTTTGGGTCCCAGCTGAACTTCTACATAGTACTGTTGAAAGTATCCCGACTGGTTGCATCATGGTCTGGTACAGCAATTCAAATGTGCAGGAATGCAAGAAGCTGCAGAGAATAGTGGAGTCTGCCCAATACATCAGAGGCACATCCCTCCCCACTATCCGCAGTATCTACAGGAGGCGCTGCCTCAAAAAGGCGACATCCATCATCAAAGGTCCCCACCATCCAGGCCATGCCATCTTCTCACAGCTATCATCGGGCAGAAGGTACAGAAGCCTGAAGTCCCACAGCACCAGGCTCAAGAACAGCAACTGCCCTTCAACCATTGGGTTCTTGAACCAACCGGCAAAACCCTAATCACCACTACCGTTTAGCAACACTATGACCACTCTGATCACTTTGCACTAAAATGAACTTTGTTTTTCTTTTGTTCTAATTGTGTTATTTTTCTTGTAAGAATTGTATACAATTTGTTTAATTTATGTTTTTCTTGTGAATGCTGCTAAGATGCTATGTGTCTGTGATACTGCTGCAAGTAAGTTTTTCATTGCACCTGTGCATATGATAATAAACTTGACTTTGATAACACCCTGGTTGCAGACAGCTTCGCTCTTTCTAAGGCAATCCCTCTGTGTCTATTCAATAGCCAGTCTCCTGCTGATGGCTTTATGTGCTTATAGGCGGCCATAGGAAAGTCGAATAAATGAGTCCATCAAACGCCGCAGGTCTGAGAAAATCTCCGGTTGGAACTGTAACCCCTTTTTGCCCCCAGTTTTCGGATGGTAAAACTTTCCTCTAACTTTTCAACAGAGTTCATAGATCGATCAGAGTTTGTGGAATATTATTCGTGGTACAAAGCAAACACCAGGCAGAGAGCGAAGAGTGAATCGTTTTGGAAGCAAAATTCTGCATACGTGTCGACGGTTGGACTCCAGACGGCTCTGCTGGAACACGAGAGACCGGAGGCTCTGGTCGCCCCCAGCACCAGGTAGCACACGATCTTGTACCTCTCGTAACCCAAGGCTTTCACCGCCTTCTTCACACACTCGGCCAGTTCCACGGCTGCCAGTGCCGAGCTCCGGGGCTCGTACTTGGCACCGTTCAGCCTGCTCTCCAGCACCGTGCGAATGGCAGCCCGGGCTTCCCCCGCTGAGAAGGTCCTGGCCGGCCGGGGCTCATAGATGTTCTCAGTGGGTCTGTCCAGCCTGGTACTGCCGGTGCCGGGCTTCGAGAACTGGCTCTGCACCATCCTGCGGTCCTTCTCTCGCCTTTTCTCCTTCTCCTTTCTGACCGGGAGTCTGGTTTGCTGCCGTTGGATCTCGCCGCCTGCAGGAGCCGAACCCCATCCCTTGGAGATCTGAGCGCTCCGGATCTTCGGCAGACAGGCTCCCTGGAAACTCTTGCAGTTCTTCAGTCTTTCGGGCTCGCTGAAGCTGCGGCTTCCCATTGCGGCCGCCGCGGTGATACGGAGTGATACTGGGCAGTGCGCGAACTGAGTCGATGCAAGTTCATGGCGCAGTGCATACTTATAGGAGGGATGGGGGTTAACCCTTTGCAAATCTCCAGAGACCCAACCTGGGCAATTGTGCGATCGACCTTCGCGGAGGTTCCTGGGATAGCCGGGACTTCAGTCAGGGAGGATGAATATTTGGATTCAGTCTATAGTTAGAGAGCACATCTTATAGGAATTGATCGGGCGCAGCCTGAGAACGGCGAAGTATTTCTTTTCAATAGCCCGACCCGCCGCTCACTCAGTGTACAGTCCAGATGATGGTGCGTTGGTTTGACATTCCCTCTCCAGTGCTTGAGCCCCAAAATGTTCCCATTTGCCCGCAGAGAGGGGTAAACACAGCCCAGTCCATCACCGGCTCGTCACTTCCTTCCATCCATCCAGTCCACCTTCACAGTGCGTTGTATCAGGAAGGGCAACAGTTGGTCAAGGGTGCCTATCACCCACGGCCATTCCTTTTTCTCTCTTCTGGGAGAAGAGACAGGAGCTTGAAAGCCTGGACGACGGAGACTCAAGAACAGCTTCTTTCCCACTGCTCTCAGACTTCTGAACCAATCACCCCTTCCACATCCCCTTCCCGGTGGTGCTGCCGAGTTCTCAAACCCTTAATTCTACCTCTTACGTTAGTATCACTTTAGCTTTTCTTTTAGCACCACCTCAGCTTGCACTGCGATACTTTCATGATTGTTGTTTTGCGCACAACACTGTTTATTGTTGTAGTTATCATTACCACATATACAATTCACTATGGGAGCTTCACGGGAGCAAGAGATTTCATTGCGCGCCAGTGCATACGAGAATAAACTAATCTGTATCTGAAAACCTGGTTAACTCCTCTCAAACTAGTATAGAGCTAGCCTGCAAACACTTGTAGGTCTCTATTCTACTAATAGTGTTGTTATACACCGACAATGACCAAAGCTTTCCCCTCAAAATGAAAACTGAAGCCATTTGACCGGGCTGCATCGATTAAGTAATATCAGGGCAAATGGAGATACTCATGTAAAGTCCGTTCCTCATCCTATAAGGTATGCATGGCTCCTTGTCAACCCGTCCAGATAATTATTTTAAACTCCCTCACGTAGTCCTCGACTGCTGCCAGGTTGTAAAAGTTCCCCAGTCACCTTAATCCATGTGGAGTCCTGATTTCCAGTATTGACCCCTGCAGCACAGGCCGTGTGGTTTGCATGCCCAAACCCAGACTCCCACACCAGACACTAATTTGAACGATGATACAAAGTGATTTCCAGGTGGACGGAGGAGAGATTCAAAACTGTTCTCAAAGCCTCTTTGGAAAAGGTCAACATGCCCAGCGAGTCGTGGGAACCCTGGTCCACGACCGCTGACAGTACAAGAGGAACGCTTGAACATACAGTCCAGAAACACACAGAACCAGTGTCAACAGTGCACGGGTCGCAACAACTCCAACCTACCCACCCATCCCTTCCAGCACCTCCTGCCCATCTGTGGCACAGGCCAACAGTCCCACACTAGCTTCATCAGTCACCTCCCAGCCCACAGAACTCGAGTGGAAGCAAGCCACCTTTGTTCCCAAGGGACTACCCGAGTAGAAGGTGGTCCCTTGTGACCATGACTGAACCCAACCATATCCTCGCCTGAATACCACACATGCATCCAGTAAGCATGATCTCATTTGATGTCATTTGCAGCAACCTTGCATCTAAATGTGCAATCGTTTCAAGTATATATGGTTCAACTATAGATTGAACAATGTATCAGTTGCCTTTATTTAACCAGTAAATTGTTGGTGGATTTATCAATAGGAGGACTCTGTACAGAATCTGCTCTTTAACCACCCTTAGTAACAATTGATGGACGGATGTTGAATACAACTTACACTGATAAATCTCCATGCTCAATTTAATAATATGCATATAAAACAATTTAATAATATGCATCTTACTTTATCGGGAGAAATTTCAGCAACCAGGGAGAGGGAATTGCTAATTCTCTGTTACTTACAATAGGCCGAGAGCTTTCTGATATATTGGTATGTTTCAGTGCAATTTATCAGATTGAGCTTGTCAAATGTATTTGCAAAATAGCACGTGATTGACTCTGCACAAGGGTTCGCAATACTAAACCAAACGCCATGGAATTTGTGTTGGGGGGGGGGGGGGAATAATTTGAACTCAAAGTGATGGCTGAGAAAAAAAGTCTTAATTTAGACACTCACTGCTCCCAGGCCTGCGTGTCAGTCAAAGCCGTCACATTTGTTGAACTTGCTTCATTTGAATTTTTTGGGCTACTTTTTCCAGGTCCATTCAACAGACCTCAAGACCTATGGACCCGAGATTAATGTTAATTTAAGTTTATCTGAATTTATATTTATCTTAATTTATGTTTGTAATGTACTGTGCTGCTGCAAAAAGCTAATTTTCAATGCATTTATACACAGGGTATAAGTGCATTGAAAATTAGCTTTTTGCAGCAGCAGGGTATAAGTGCCTATGACAATGAAATCTATTTATTATCAGACTTTATATTTACAAGTGGCTACATATAATACAGGGAATTTTACTAATCAAGCACTTTTGGAAAAAATTCTTTTGACACAGCTAGGAGATAGTTTAACTATCAGAGGCACATATCTGTTGTAATTTTCTTGAACTTTTTTTTGGTTATGTTATTTTGGTAGCAAAAGAAAGTTATAGAAACCAGCCATCTGCCATGGGATGCTTTGTCTGGCTCTTTAAAAGAGCAGGTGTGTCTTGCCTTATGTCCCCATATTTTGTTCACAACTCGACAAGCTCTTCACCTTGCCCAATTTCATTTAGAACAACTTCCACTAATTCTTCAGGAGGAACACTGCTAATCCTGATAACTCTCAATGTACACAAGATCCCCCGCCAGAGCTCTTCCCAATGGCTTGGTCCATATTGTGATCATTTAAATTGACCAATCCACAAGTGTGGACTAAATCCTCAACTACGCAAGTTGAATTTGTTTTAACATCCACCTCCATTTAAAAAAAAATCAAGTCTACAAACCTTAATAAATGGAAACTTGCTTGTCAGGCAATTTTAAAGTAACTCACGTGATTGCAACATATGTTTTAAGTAAGAAACTCATTCAGCCTGCTGCAACCAAAATGGAAAGCAGCAGCATTAACCAAGAGTGAAGAGAGACCAAAAGTTGCTTTGGGAAGGGCTGATTTTAGCAGATCTTGCAGATCACTAGTATTGGCACATCTAAGCACATCTAAATTTGGTTTGCAGTTGGTGGCAAGAAAGCCATGACTGGGAAACTCAATGCCATTAATAAACAGGTATCGTACTTGAACAGTGGTCATTCACACACATTGTCTGAAAAATAAATAAAACAGCTTAGGACAAGGCGAGTGCAATAAAATGGCATTTCCACACAACTCCTCAGTATAAATGTTTATACAGTTCCTTGCAACTCAGCAGAAGATGCTGTCTGCCACAGTGAACACTGTGATACAAACTAAGAATACAAGATGCTGGCAACATTCAGAAGTCATTTGGTATATTTAGAAAGTGGACAAATTGACAATTGGGTGTAGTGCCTTTTTTAGACTGGTATTTGTCAAAAACATGACTTGAGTATTAACACTTACTATTTAACAGTGTCGCCAGAACATTAGTAACGATCCACTGTATTAGATACTTCAATCAGCAATGGAAGCACGGATTACCAGTACAATTTCCTAGACCGCCACAAAAAATGTGTTAGTTTGCCAGTTTTCTTCTTGTTGTATTCTAGATCTGAAAGTGAATAAAGGTCAGCAGAGGAACCCAGGATTATGTTAATTTTTCCATCACATGCCCAAAATGTAAACACTATTAGAGAACAGCCAGCACCACGTTAATAATTTTGTAATTAGGCCTAAATGAAGTATTTTGATTTATCTTGGTTTACCTTTTCTTTTTTAAATTTATTACCAGGACTCAAAGAACTTCTCTGTTACTTATTCGTTCTTTGGAGAGATAAGGTGTTTACAACATTTGCTTCCCTGGTTAAATAATTTATTATTCAGTCTAAGGCCCCAACTGCACATTATTTTCTGCACAGTCAGATCTTACAAAAAGCAAATTAGGAGCAGGAATCAGCCACTTGGCCCCTCAAGCCTGCTCCACCATTCAATAAGATCATGGCTGATCTGGTTCTAACCTTGTCTCTTCATTCCCCCCTAATCCTGATGACTTCTCACTCCCTACCTTAAAAATATTCAAAGTCTCTGCTTCCATTGCCCTTACACAAAGAGTTCCAAAAAGACATGGTACTCAGAAAAAATTGCTACTTCCATGGGTAACCCTGTCATTTTTAAAAGGGATGCCAATTTTAGATAGCCCACAAATGGAAACATTTTCTCCACATCCACCCTTTTGACCTTGCATGATTGCTGGCATGGAGTTATGCTACAGAAGCTTATCCTTGTGTTGGAAATAAGAGGTCATCTGGAATGTGGGTGAATCTTAAAAGTGCTCACCTTGCTAATCATTGTTGTATGAAGGAAATTCGTAGCATTGGCCCTGTGCTGGGGTTTCATTGGGAAGAAAAATGATTAATATTCTGATGCAGATGTGTGCAAGGTACACATCTAAAATTTAGGACATGTGACCAAGTTATACCTGGTAAACATAAGTTGCATGGAAACTTGAGCTGCAGTATTTTATAGCACTTCCAAATTAGAACATTCAAACACACTCACACAAATCTGCTAACATTTCCAATGATAAAATTTCAGCCCATCATTCAATAATCAAGATAAAACATGCACTGTGATCAGTCCAATTTTTAAAAGAGCAGAGTGACACCATACTGAGCAGCTCTTCAAAATGAAAACTTGCCAGCATTCAGATAACAATAACCTCTTACTATTTGTGATCTTCTATCGGAACATTAGCAAGGGTAAACCATTCAGTTAGATCTTGGCTGATTTGCATTGCAAATACACATCTGCCTGTGCTAAATATCAGTAGATACCCTGGCCAAACATCTTAAAAGCTTCAATCAGCATCCAGAGCTTGTTGCAAATGTCCCAGATTTCTATTACGCTGTTGGAAAACTTTGTAATTTCTCTGCTGAATGGTCTAGTTTTAATTTCAAGATTACACAACAAAGTTAGCATGCAGCTACTCCAAGGAAAATTAAATGTTGTCCTTTATTACATGGCCATTGGAGTACAATAGTGTGGAAATCTTACTACACCTCTACAAGGCTTTGATATAATCACACGTGATGTACTGCATAAAGTTTAGGTCCTCTTATTTAAAAAGAAATATGGTTGGATTGGATGCAGTTCGGGGAAGGTTGCCTGTGTTGACTCATGAGATGATGGGTCTGTTCAGAGCAAAATTTGAGATTATACTCAATGGATTTTGAAAAAAAAAGATCATATAGAAACATGTACGATTCCAAAAGGGCTTGACATGGTAGATGCTGAGAGGATGTTCCCTCATGGAGAGATCCAGAATTTGAGGAGTGGGCAGGGCACAGGCTGAATATCAGAATGAGGGAGCCCCCATTTCGGATGGAGATTTCTTCTGTAGGTGTTA
This sequence comes from Pristis pectinata, assembly GCF_009764475.1. NCBI lineage: Eukaryota > Metazoa > Chordata > Chondrichthyes > Rhinopristiformes > Pristidae > Pristis > Pristis pectinata. The sequence goes on along the minus strand of NC_067407.1, from coordinate 48,793,279 downwards.
TGAATCTTTGGAATTCTCCAAGCCAGAGAACCATGAAGGGCTGGTATTTAATATATTCAAGGTTGGAGTAACATTTGATGGAAAGGATACCAGGGTTATGGGGAATAGTCACGAAAGTGAAACTGAGTCCAAGATAAGATTATCCATAATCTTACTGAATGCCAGAGCAGACCTGAAGGGGTGTATGTCCTACACCTGTTCATAATATTTTTATTTGGCACCTTGTTCTAAGCTGCCCATTAGAATACAGTTTAGCAGTATTTACCATATCTAATCCTTTTAGCAAGATCATTTCATTCTGGTCACCGTCTTCTCCCATTCTTTAATAGTCAAGTGAATAATGTTACCTGTCCTTTACATTTTAAGCATATTTCCACCCTTTGTCCTCCAAATCCTTGAGGCAAAGGCAAATATTCTATTAGCCAGTTCTGATGAAAGACTATCAGCCTGAAATGTTAACCCTCACTACTGTCTGTGATGTATATAAATGACCTGGATGAAAATATAGAGATGGGTGGGTTAGTAACTTTGCAGATGATACGAAGATTGGTGGTGTTGTGGATAGCATAGAAGACTGGCAAAGGATATAGCGGAATATAGACCAGTTGCAGATATGGGCAGAGAAATGGCAGATGGAGTTCAACCCGGCCAAATATGAAGTGTTGCACCTTGGGAGATCAAATGTAAAGAGACAGTTCACTGTTAATGGCAAGACCCTTAACAGTGTTGATGAGCAGAGGGATCTTGGGGTCCAAGTTCATAGCCCCCTAAACGTGGCTAGGCAGGTTGATAGGGTGGTAAAGGCGGCATATGGCATGCTTGCCTTCATTAGTCGAGACATTGAGTTCAAGAGTCAGGAAGTTATGCTGCAGCTTTATGAAACTCTGGTTAGGTCGCATCTGGAGTATTGCATTCAGTTCTGGTGGCTCCATTATAGGAAGGATATGGAGGCTTTGGAGAGAGTGCAGAAGAGGTTTACCAGGATGCTGCCTGGATTAGAGGGCATGTGCCACAAGGAGAGGTTGGACAAACTTGTGTTGTTTTCTCTGGAGCGCCAGAGGCTGAGGGGAAGCCTGATAGAGGTTTATAAGATTATGAGAGGCATATATAGAGTAGACAGCAGTATCTTTTTCCCAGGGTTAAAATGTCTAATACCACAGGTATTTAAGGTGAGAGGGGGCAAGTTCAAAGGAGATGTACGGGGCAAGTTATTGTTTTACACAGAGAGTGGTGGGTGCCTGGAATGTGCTGCCTGGGGTGTTGGTGGAAGCAAATACTATAGGGGCATTCAAGGCGCTCTTAGATAGGCACATGAATGTGAGAGAAATTTAAGGATATGGATACATAGGCAGAAGGAATTAGTTTATTTGGGCATTTGATTACTAATTTAATTAGATTGGTACAACATTGTGGGCTGAAGGGCCTGTTTCGTGCTGTACTGTCCTATGTTCTACTTCAAAGGTAATTCCAGAATTTGGATAATGTAAATATCCACAGGTCATTCTGTCTGTAAGCTGACAGTGATAATTTTGGGTTTGTGGACGTTGCATCAAATTAAGTATTTAGTTGCAGAATCCATAGCCCACTGGCTAAACATAAACCATAGCACTTAAACATGTACATCTATTGTTCAGCTGAAATGATGCACAATTTAAAGGTATTTAGTTACCTTTTATACTGTGAGACAGGAGACAGAGCAAAACAAATTACTGACATGCTTTTAAACCAACATGTAAACATGCTGTGCACGAGCTATAACTCATCCAAACCTCTGTGAAATGTGGAAGGTTAGTTATACCAGAAGCCCCAGCGGAAAGAAATCAAAATTCTTAACTATGAGCTCCCTTTCCAAACAAAGATGAGCATTAACAGTAAGTATTCTTGAATGCTTGTTCTTCTAGTCTTGTGCAAACAAAATGCTACAAATGAAAACAGTGATAGATGAAAAAACTTCCAAATGGTATTTCACAGTAAATATTTATTATAACCTTGTAAAGATCAGAACAATTATGTAGATATTATGCACATGATCTTTGTACCTTTTTAAAATTAAAGTTGGAGTATATATTTAGTGTTTTTCATGTCATCAGAACCTGGAAACAATCTGGTTAATAACACTACATTAATCCTTCAAGTACCAACTAAATGTTTTCTCCTAAAATTTAAAACTGCAGTGTTATTAGTTTATACAACAATGCAGATTAATAAGAACCCTATGGTTCTGTAGATTTCTAATATTTCATAATTTGTTGTAAAACTGTGCAGGGGACAATTTCTGCATCCATTATGTAACAGATGATACAAGCATATTCTGGAAGCTTAAGAGTTTTCAGTGCTCAAGGATCGATTATGGACAACAAATTGTTTCCACTGAATCATGGCCTTTGTTTATGCACTTAAAACATTGTCAAGGTTCCCACAATGACTTACCCATTTTTTTTGGTTGGAGTTTGAGCCTCTGGTGGGGAGGAGGCATGGACAGGTAGACAGGACTTAAGAGAGGCTGCTACTTTAACCAGTATTCATGATAAATCTCACCTTCCACAAATTGTATCCCTTCCACCATTTAGTACTAATGAAAGAACTCTAAATTACCCTCTACAGAATACCATGTGGCTTAGACATGTCACTGTTCGGAATACAAAACATTACAGAGAAGATTGCAACAGCACTTAAAGTTTACATGTAAATAACAGCAAATGCCCTGTCCTTGAAGCTGTCTGCCTTAATAAGTGCTGTGCATCAATCACCTTCATTTACTTTAGGTCTAGCAGCATGGATGCAGGATTCTCCAAGTAAGATTTCCAAAGATTTGAAAAACGAGCCATTGTGGCTCCATCAATAATCCGGTGATCAGCTGACCAGCTAACATTCATGATCTGAGCCTTGATTATGTCACCTTTATCATTAAATCGGGGGAGAACCTAAAGAGTAAAACAAAGTCAGATATTTGGGTAAGATGGCAGGAAAAGTGGAACATGAATAAGATTTCTTATCTGTAAACTGCAAATTGAGACATTGTGTCATACAGCACAGAAGCAGGCCCTCCTGCTCGCCATGTCCTGCATCGTTTCTGCTTCACCCGTCCACTTCCAATCACCCTGCGGCCGATCACTGTTGTACATTCCTTGGTTTGCTGCCCTTCACTCTGTCCATCCCTGCTTGCCATTCACCCTACACGGTCTGTTAGGCTGTTCCCTTGAGCTCCACCCTGACGCCTCCCTTTCAGGTCGGGTCGAGCTCCACCTTGCTGGGTCCGCACCCAGCTGGCCAGATCCACTCGGGATCATCCTTCTGCCACGGAGCTTCTCCCTGCCACCCGCCGCCTCTGTGCCCTAGTTGGTCTGCTCTCGCTTCGCTCTGCTTTCCCAGCATGTTCATGCTTCACCTTGCCCGGTTCGTGGGCTTGTCACCCTGCCCGGTCCACTTCCAATCACCCGCGGCCGATCACTGCTGCGCATTCTTTGATCAGCTGTCCCTTTGCTCTGTCCACCCCTGCTCCCGGTTCACCCTACACGGTCCGCTCGGTCATCAACCTCTCGGGTCCGCTTGAGCTCCACCCTGCCGGGTCCGCGCACAGTTTGCCAGATCCAGTCAGGATCATCCTTCTGCCTCTGCACTTCTCCCTGCTGCCCGCTACCTCTGTGGTCCGCTCTCACTTCACTCAGCTTTCTCAGCCCGTCACGCTTCAACCTACCTGGTACGCTGGCTCATCACCCTGCGGGTCTTCACACTTCACAGTCCACTTCCAAACATTCTGCTGCGGATTACTGTCGCGCATTCATTGGTTAGCTTCCCCTACCTTCTGTCCATCCCTGCTCCTGGTTTACCATACACGGTCCACTGTGTCATTACCCCTTCAGGTCCGCTTGAACTCCACTCTATGGTCTCCCTTTTAGGTTTGCTCGAGTTCCGCTCTACTGTCTCCCTTTCAGGTCTGCTTGAGCCCCACTCTAACATCTCCCTTTCAGGTTCGCTTGAACCTAAAATTCCTACAACCACAACTATAATAATGCCACTTACGCACCTGTATCTTTCCAATTGCTCCAATAGCTACTTCTGGAGGTAGTATAACAGGTTTAGCATAGGTGCCGCCAATCTACAAACAACAAATACCACACGTTAATGACTTCTGAAATGCATTCAACACCTTACTTTAACAGCTAAATAAAATAAATTGAACTGTCAGTTGGACTGTGGAATTTGAATTGTTTTTCCAACTAGCAAAGAACAAACAATGGGTACACACAAGCTTCCAACTGTGTAATCATTATGACCAGGGTGAAGCACTAGGCATGTGGCTACAGTACCAAATGTACGGGTTGTGTGTGTACAAGGTAATACTGTAGTGTAAAAGGTAATACTGTAGTGTACACTTATTCACTCTTAGACATCCACATTCTTGATTTAGTTAGCATGTGACACTGTAATCACATTTATTTTTAGTTTGTCAGCAGCTCAGCCAACATCGTACCAAGTCAAAATGTGAGACAATAAATAAAAGTATGATCAAGCTGGTGAAATCTTGTATGTTCGATTAACTCAATCACTAAAACTCTATTTTCTCTTTTTTCCCAATTTCACCTAAACATTAATTCTGTTTCTCTTTCCATAGATGCTGCCTGACATGCTGAATGTTTCCAGCATTTTCTGTTTTGATTTCAGATTTCCAGCAATTTTTTTATTTTCACCAAAACTCAAGTTGTCTGAGAGCTCAAAAGTAAACATACAAGAACTCAGTCTGCCTCACAACTTGAATCACGCTGAGAAAGCTGAGAATTCAAATACAAGGGCCTCAAATTTGGATCGATTTAAATGGTGACTGAAAGAATCAATCTGCTGAAAGTAACTCCATACAGTGACTGGAGTCATACCAGCAGTGAAAGATGAACTGATCAGAATCAAAAAACTTGATTTGTAAATCATACACATACAAAAGCAAAATTTTAACAGGCAGGCAAATGGGAGTGGTTTCAACTGGCATCATGGCTGGCACAGACATGGGCTGAAAGTCCTGTTCCTGTGCTGCACTGTTCTACGTTCTATGACAGTCTAGTTTGTAAAGCATTTATGTTGCATTAAATTTATAACAACCCAAAAAGAATCGATGCACTAACAGTTTTAATTAATCATTAGATTATATTATTTCTCAACCTTAATATTTTGTAAACTTCTGTTGATCATCACTTATTGAATTAGAGCTGTTTTGCCACTCATGTATGTTTTATTAAGGAGCACAAAATGCTCCTGTGCAACATTCCACTTACTACTTTCCTAGTGTTTACTCACACCAAGCTAAACAAACGTTAAAACACTCTCCAAATTCCATGTTACGAGTAAAAGAACATAGCTAGAATGTACCGCATATAATGCGAATAAAATTTAGCTGACAATTACTCAATAAAATGCTTTCTTTCTTGAACATCAGGATGTGAAAACTTTAAGAGACTCCAATTGTCTAATAATTAACTGGGAGCCATTCCTTGTAGCAACAAAAAAAAAATCAAACCCCACTCATTTCCTTTGCACCAATATTGAAGAATCAACGTGTGATCCTGGTGTCAGAGTAAAACTTGGTTTTGCTAATTAGCATGCATCAACAAATTACCAATGGCTTAAAGAATATATATGAAGTTTTGAGTGAAAAATCTCACAGGACAAAACTGATGTCACATGCAAACTAGAAGAACATCCTCATTAAATGAATATAACATTTTATTTACCAGACCAATGATTATGGAAGCCAAAGTGAGATGTGTTCCTTTGATATTTCAGAAAACAGGGGGCTCCTGGTGAACAGTGCTGATTAGAAACAGAACTAATGCTGATTTACACTCTTTTGCTCAAAAGCAGTAACTTCAGGCTAATTCTGGTTGCAAGTCTGGGACTCAGTGGTCCCACAATATATTGACACATGTCCTAGAATCTTGTTTTAATTTAATTACAAGTTGTGGAAATGATTTTTTTTCATATAATGAAGCAGTTAGGTTTTGTGCTTTTCCCTCTAAACCTTTTATAAGCTGGTATCTCATGCTGCACACCAATATTGTGTTAAAAGGTTCTCTGTAACTGAGAGAATAGAACTCAGCACTTGAGTCATTCCTCATTTAAATTAGAATTCAAATGCCCAATCTTGCTCTGTGTATAGGTGATGTAACTACTGAGTGCAGCCAGAGACAACTCTGTGCAGCACAAATCTCCTGTGAAGGTGGAAGAGACACAAACCAGGAGACATTCTGGCTGTAAGACATATTAGAAGAATGCCTAATTTTGATACTTCCAGTATTAAAGAACAAAGTAGTGGATCATTAAGTAGAAAACCAAAAAACATCCTAGGAAACGGTGGTAATGTGATTGCACTTTACTGACCGTGCCAATGTTGGAGAGAGTGAACGTCCCTCCACTGAGGTCATTTGTCCCCAGTTGATTTGCTGAACCCAGAGTAAGCAGCCGGTTTAATTCTGCGGCAATCTCAAAGACACTAAGAACCTGTACATTCTTAACTACTGGAACAATCAGACCTTGTTGTGTATCCATAGCAATGCCAATGTTATGGGAAGCCTGTCAAGAAAGACAAAGAAAACTAGGATCAATATTTCAAAAATTATGCAGAGTAATGACATATAACACTCATTACATCTTCTTCATCATTGGCAATAAATTGCCATTCATTTCTTTACAGATACTGGTGGGAAAAAAGTTAATGGTCAAGTATTGTTGACATAGCTGAGTGAAATTGTAGGGTGGCTATACTAATGAAAAGTTTACCTCTTCCAAACTATGTCTAAACTCTGAAACCAAATGTATGAGCTATATTCTGTCTTAGCTTGTAGAGGAAGTTACACAAATAACAGGAATACTGCAATAAAAATTAAAAAATCAAATAGCATACAAAATACCTCATGTGCAAGACTGGAATTCCTGTGTAAATCTATTCACATTAAACAGTACATGTGCTTTCTAAATTCTTTAACATTCTGTTTTTAAAACTAGTTGAACACAATTAGTTGTATTATTCTAGTGAGATTTCAAGATATCCGCATACACATTAATTCTCAAGGACCCATAACGGGTCAGGTGATAGCAGGCGACTATTAAGCAATAGTCAAATGAGGTAGCCATGGATACAAAGCTATTTCTAAACTCTTGTTTAATCATTAACTTTAAAGACAGCACACCAGCAGCAATCAGTTAGATAAATTATTTAAGGGTCAAGTTATCTGATTCAAACATTAAATTTGCAATGTGTTCTTCTCTGCAATTGCTCCATTTCTCAATACAGATCATGTTGTCCAGATGAAGCTTTTGACCTCCCACCTTGCACCGTCAGCCTCACCCATTTTCATCTATATTTGCAAGTATTGGTTGCACAAGGCTGCAATTCTCACAGCAAGCATAGAAAAAGGTCATTCAGAAATCCATCTGTAATTTAATTTGACAGGTTTTGTTGGAAAGGAATCACTTGATCAAGCCACATTAACCTAGTTCGAATATAGCTGCAATAGACTTAATGTTTATACATAGTAATCAATGAGATTATTTACATTACCCAGAAAAAATACTGCATTTCAACATTCATTTTTAAACTTTCATATAATGCAGTTATACCTTATAAGTTATAAACTGGCAGTTTTCATCCAACGAAGCATTTAGGATAGGATATTGTAGCAACCCCAAAGATGCTGCCTGTTGGGATCAAGCACACAGAATTTTCAATTCTTCAATTTTACAAGCTACCTTTTCATTCAACAAAGACTAATGAAATCTTTTATACTTCACAAGATTCCTCCTCAAATTTTATCACTGGCTTCATAATTTCATATAGTTGGACTTAGAATAATATAGAAACACAGAAAAACTACAGCACAATTCAGGCCCTTCGCATATTGTATATGACAAGGTATAATCATAACTATCATTTTTAATCTGGTTAAAATAACTTGAAATATGTTGCCATACACTAGATCTCCTGTGGAATTGCTAATACTAGTACAGGACATGTTAATCATAATTTTCTGAGCATTTACCATTCAAAATTGCTGTAAAAATATTTTTCATTCAACTTTAACATCAAAATATGTTTTCAGATACTGAATATTATTGGGTGAAAGAAATTTTTGAATTCACTCTCTAAACAATTTTTTAATATTTAAGAAATTTTATTCATCAACAAAAATAAGTAACACCTGAAGCATATTACAGATAACAAAAAGTGGACAGGGTCATCAACATTTTGATAGATCAAAAACTGTTAGGTACCAGAAAAATAAGAAATACAAAAGAAATTAAAGGTATGAAGTCTCATCCCTAACAATTTAATGGTACCACATACCATTTCCCAACAATCATTAAGACCAACAGTTTCATTAAGTAGTCCCACATGGACTGAAATTTAGATGACAGAGAGCACAAGAGCATCACCTAACTTTAAACAAGTGATCAATGGAACTTCTGATTTTGATCAAATAATGCTGTTTTTCTCACCTTTATAAAGAATGGCATGAAAGTAAGTTTGATCCCTCTATCTTCAGTCACAACTTTCAGTTCTTTTCGTAGTTTTGCAAGGTAAGTTAAATCTACTTCATCACAGTAGCCAAAATGAGGAATTTTAAGTGCAACAGACATGGTCTTTACCATAGCCTTCTGAATCCCTGTGATTGAAGAAAAACATCCCAAGTGTTTGCTCACTATTTAATTTTGAGAATTCAGCATACAGTATAAATAGAGGAAATGCAATGATATTCACTTCTGTGTGCTAAAGTTTTTCAAAGAATACTAATTTAACTGGAAAATATGAATTTTCAGAAATGTGATGCACTTAAATTGACTACTGACTGCAGTTATATAAAAACTGAATCTTCTGCACATTCTGCCTTTCCATCTTTTCCAATCTCCCCGCACCCACTCATTGGTCAGCAGAGAGAACATCACATGCTTTTGGAACTGGCTGCTTGAAAACCTAATCATTTTGAATTGATCGTTTTTAAAACCTTTCTGGAAAGGAATGGGGACTGGGGAAGACATATCTCAAAGAGGTATAAAAAACTAATTACTTATGAAAGCTGAATATTATCAAACCTAGTCAACATGGTTTTATGGAAGGAAAATTATGTTTGATAAATTTGTTCCAATTCTGAAGATGTGACAGGAAGAGTTTACATTTAGATTTCCAAAATGCATTTGACATGGTGCCACATAAGAGGCTGGTGCATAAATTAAGCACCAAGGTACTGGAGGAAGTGTGCTAGCGTGGACTGAAAACTAGCTGCTATGTGGAAAATAAAGAGTTGGAATAAATGGGTCCTTTTCAGGCTGGATGGATGTAATTAGTGGAATACTCCAGGAAATCTGTTCTTGGCCCTCAATTGTTTGCTATTTTCACTAATGACCTGGAGGAAGAAACAAAATGCAAGGTTTCCAAATTTGACAAAATATTGTGATAAGGACATAGTAATTCTGTAATGGGATACAGATTGAGAGATTGGGTGAAATCCTGGCAAATATAGTTTAATGTGGGGAGATGTGAAGTCGCGCAAAAGGTGGATTATTTTCTAAATGGAGAAAGCCTGCAAATGAGTGAAGGGGATCTAGGTGTTCTAGTGCATGAATCACAAAAAGTTAGCAGGTAGATCTAACAAGCAGTTAAAGCAGCAAACAGCACGTTGGTCTTTATTGCGAAGGGGTTGCAGTTTAAGAATAGGGACATTTTGGTACAGTTGTACAGTTTTGGTCCCCTTGCCTAAAAAAGGATACTGTAGCTTTAGTGGAAGTCCAAAGGAGATTTACCAGGCTAATTCCTGGGATGAGAGGGTTGCCCTATTAAGAGAAGCTAGACAGTGTGGGTCTGTATTCCTTAAAGTTTAGAAGAATATGGGGTGACGTTATTCAAACATACAAAGATCCTAAGAGGGCCTGACAGGGTAGTTGAGATGTTCCCATTAGTAGGAGAAGGAGACACAAACAAGAGGTCCTAGCTACGAAATAACGGGCCAGTCATTTAAAACTGAGGTGCTTAAAAATGCCTTCTCTCACAAGGTAGTGAATGTCTCGAATTCTCTGCCACCAAGGGTGGCGGCAGACAGATCATTAGATATATTTAAGGCAGAGGTAGATAAATATTGGAAATATTGAGGAATTGAGGGCCGTGGGGAACTGGCATAGAAGAGGAGTTGAGGCCAGCATAGATCAGTGATAATCATACTGAAAGGCAGGGCAGGCATGAGGGGTCTGCTGGCCTACCTCACCCTGCTGCTTTTTTCTTGTGTTCTTGTAAACCTCAAAAGGAACATAAGCCTTCAAGCATTGCATCTGTTAAGATTAAAAAATCCCCACAAATGAAATTATGAGTAGTTAACCATTTTGTGCCATAGTGAGCTCATATTCCAATGTTTCCTGCATATTAAAAATATAACAATGCAGAATTTGGAACATTCAAAAGTAGTTTACCTTTAACTGGCTCGGTTCTATCTTTACCCGTAAATGGCATTGTTGGAGTTATTGGTTTAGGTACAGGAGGTGCCCCTTTAGCTTTGGATAAAGCTGCCTCTGGTGGAGGTGGAACAATCTCAGGTGAAGGTGGCAAAATGGCACCAGTTTGCTTAGCCAAGTAGTTCAGTATATCTTCTTTGAGAATTCTTTCATCTTTTCCAGTTCCTACCACTTCACTAAGTTTAATCTGCATAAAGAATACTCTGCTTTAGAAACAAAATTAAGTTACATTAAAGTTAGAATCAGTTACTATGTGTGCAGTAGTACTCCAAGAGTTAATTTGATCCCCAACCCCTTTCCCTGAAATATACCTCAGCATCAGAAGTTTTAAGGATAAATTATGTGGAATGTTCACTGGAATGTTTTCATGCATCTTGCCACAGTTGAGAGAGTAATGATGGCCTTGAAGCAGCCTGCCATTCAAACTTCTTTGATGCAATTGTGCACCAGACAAGATCTATGTATAACCAGTCTATAGTGTTTGTCTCATGTACAACAAGCTGAAGTCTGAATGACGAAATTCTCACCATTCAAACTAATCTGTGAACAGTTGCATTCTGTCCGTTAAGTCCACAACTAACTTAAACACTTTCTTTGGGAAAAGGTTAAAAGGTCAAACCTGAATAGTGCAAAATCTGATGTGCAAAAGCCTGACTCATCAATTAATCAATGATTATGACCAATTGTTGCGATGGGAAGAAATGCTTTTTGCTACCCTTTTGGTAAAGTGAAAAAATGCAATAAATATCCGAGCAGTAGTACAGAAATCCAACTAGGCTTACATCCTTCAAAAGCATCACCTGATGCTATGATAGCTAGTTAATACAAAAAACAGGCAATTCAATTTCAATCCCTAAAAGTTTATTCTGATAATAAGAGAGAGCTGCTAAAACATATACCATTCCTAGAACCAAAAAAGATATAATTCTCATGTTCAAAGATAGAATGAAAATTGGGATATAAAACAAGGAGTGATTGCATCACTGGAAAATTCTTCAATGAAACAGGAAAAAAAAACTGCAAGTGCTCCAAGCATGAGAATTAAATTAGAAAACTTGTAAGTGTGCAGGTTGGGCATCTGTAAACAGAAAAGTTAGCTTTGACATTTAAGATGTATGCCCAACATCTGAATTGAAGAATGCACAGTTGCAAAATCAGACTGAGACTAACCTGTTTGCAATTCCAGCATTTTCTGTTTTCACTGCTCTAATGAAACTAGACTGAGCATTTATTCAAAGCGTAGTTGAAATTACAATGAAACACCAAGCACCTGTCACCACTCAATGGAAGCTGAATGAAGCCAAGAGATTTAGTAGCATTGAGAACCATATGAGAACAATGATAACCTGTAAATCACATCAATTACAGTATACAAAAAAAATCAGATAAACTGGACTATTTGAGTAAGAATGTGAACAGCATTGTTTGGATTTGTTCTACGTGCAGTATCTTCTCAAACAGTCACACCACAAGTATTTCAAATCCTTTAGTGCCCATGGCAACATTTGCATTAAGCTGATGTATTTCTGTGGGTCATTTTTCTCTTACAGCAGTGGAGTATTAACGGCAAATAACATTGTATACATAATATACAACATTAAATCAAAAACTCTTCTTTTTGTTGCTTCATAGAAACTGGAAAACATTTCAAAACAGATCTGTCTTTTTATTCCAACAACGGATGTGAATCAGCTTTTCAGTGGCTGATAATTGGAGAATGCTAGATAAACAAGTACCTACCCATCAACAGAATGTATCGTAACTTACATTGTTCTCCATGGCAAGCCGGCGCACAGCGGGCGTTGCTAGTATTTTCTGCCCTTTTATCTCTTGGTGTGTATGTTCCTCATTCAATACTGCAGGTGCTTCAACAACATCTTGCTCTGGAACAACAGCTGTGACAGAAGCACAAGCGAGTTAATTATTTTCACTGCTGCTAAATTGCAGAATAGTAATTTTAAGCTTTCTGCCATTTTATGATCTGAATCTGAGCAATCCCAATTTATATTTTTCTTACATACTCAGTTGCCTGTTCAGACATTGGATCTGATTTCACAACTGTAGCAACAGCAAAGCTCTTAGTGTTTATTATTATTACAAGCGAGAATGAGAGACTATTACAGGTTACTCAGTCTGTTTCACATTATTATTGATGGATACCAGAGATGCCCCAGAGCAAGTTGCAGTCAATGATCATTATGAAAGTATCTGAGATATCTTTTTTCATTAGTCAAGGCACAAAGTATAGAGTAGGGAACTTACGCAGGGACTAAGCAAAACAGTAGTTATGGTAACCACTTCACAGGAAAGTTACAACAGAACTAGACAGAATACAGAGGAAGATGAGGTCAGAGCTGAAGAATTTTATTCATGAAGAAAGATCAGAAAGCTAGGGCTAATTTTTTGGCACAGAGGAGACCGAGAGGAGATTTAACTGAGATTTATAAAATAAGGGTTGCAGATAGTGAGAATAATAACTTGCAACTTTTAGCAGAGAGATCAATAATCAGGAGACAGAGATTTAAAACAACTGGTAGAAAGATTAAAGGGGAGATAAAGAACATTTTTTTTTAACTAAGTTGGTGGTGATGGGGGTCTGGAACTCACTATCTGAAGGGATAGTAGAGGCATTAATCTTCATCATGTTCAAAAAGTGCTTGGATGTGCTAGAATGTGCAGGGTCATTGACCAAGAGCTGGAATGTGGGATGAAGCTGAGATTGTTCTTCTACAGGCCTGGCCACAATGGGCTTTCCATGGGATAAAGTTTTAGAATCCCATTCTCTGTTCTTCCACAGGGTGCAATGTTACAGTATTCCCTGGCATATTCAGTGGAAACCAATAAAAGACAGGAATTTAATATTATGAACTAAATCTTGCAGTAAATTAAACTCTGAAATCTTTATGCCTTTTTGAATGGGGTGCAATTGAATTTTTAAGTGGTTTACTAAAACATAATTACTGCATTACAACCACTCTGGCTTCAACAACTAATGTGGGCATGGACTCTCACTGCCTCCAAAATATTTCAAAATTCCACACCTTATTAAATGTATTACATACACATGATATTTCAACTTTTTCCATAACTTTAACATTCCAGTCTTTATTTCATGCTCGAAGTGTTTAAATATTTAATATTTCCAGGTTTGCTCTTCAATTTCATTGGATACTCAGTCTGGTACGCAACGTTAGCAACACAGCAAGAGGTGCCCAGAGCAAAGTAATGCTCAACAGTAACCAATATAGAAAATGAGAGATCCACAAAACTATCTATGAGGTTACTAGTAAGTGCAGTTACTTCACCGTTGATCCCAAATTCTAGGTCAATGAAATGCAAAATGCAATTGAAAAGAAATACATTTTCAAAACATATGGTGAAGCTTTCAATGACTGAAACTACAATAAAAAAAATTCCAAATTCACAAACAAACAAAATACAAATTAAGATTTTTACAGGTTTTTATAATGACTATGTGATGCAATAGGTCAGCATACCATAATTTCACAACAGGGATTTGGGACTTAATCCATTCCATGATTAAGGCCCTACCTAAATTTCAAGATCTGCAGAAGTCAGTGGGCATATTCCTTTCTCTTTCTGGGAGGAGAGCAGGGGAAGAGCTTAAACTACATAAGCACTATTTAAATAATACTTTAGTAATTTTGTTTCTTCTGTTGAGAATCAGCTGCTGCCAATGATTACTCAATAGCAAGGACAGGGGAGTGAGCAGAGTAGCGCCTGGCACTGCTGAACACAAGGATGGAGCTCCTCTGCTCCCCTTCACATGCAGGATGGAAGATAAGGCTCACTCCCAATATTTTGCCCAATCAACCCCAGGAGCAGATTCCACCTACTCCTCCTTATCCAGTACACCTCAATTTTCCCCATTCTCTGAAAGTTGCTTAATCATGACCAACGCATCTCTCTCTTCCTCATACACACACTGGCTCTCTTTCCTGCCAGATCTAGGTTCTGTGTGTGGAAGTGAGTGAGGAGGGGAGGGAGGGAGTGAGAGCGAGACCAGGGTTAAATAATGCACAATTCACAATTTCCATTAAATTGCAGGTTTAGGTGGGGCCTCCCATGAATGAATAGGATACCCCACAGAAGGAAAATGAAGTTCAATTCTGCCATGAGCTCCCTAATTAGGCCACAAGAAGGGGCAAATTATGCAGTTTTAGGCTCGCTCTATCTAATCAGGAATTCTTGATGAAGCATTGCTAGACATAAAATGCAAATAATAGCTGGACTGGGAAAACCAGACACTAAAATCAAAACTAAACACTTACAAATTAAAAAGTAATATGCCTGTTCTGTTTCCTACAGCCGACATTGCAAAGTCAAACAAAATCCAAGAAACAAATTTCATACTTTATACTCCAGCTTTCAATTTTTTAATCAAATTTGACAATTTATTAAAAGAAAATTTTTAAAAAATTAGTGTTATAACAGCAAATACTCTCAGGGCAGCCAATTGGAAATGTACTAGAGCCTGGACCAAAAAAAATACAAGTTGCAGCGAAATACCAAAGCAGTGGATATAATGGAGCTTCATTAAACTGCAACTAACTACTCCTTCCACTCTTGAATAATGTAGTAGTTTTGCTACAACATTTACAATCATATCCTGCAAAAGCAGTTATACCAAGTTACACAGTCCAATTGATCTGGCAACAATCACAATAGCAGTTATTGTTCTGGTGGGTGAGTAGGATGTGCATGACAGCAGATCAAAATCACCTGTAATGGGCACATTGTAGAAACACTGCCATGACACCACTTATCACAGCCACTAAAGAAAGGCTCTTTGTGTCAAAAACCTCCAGTGGAACAGATGTTATTAGTGGTTACAATCTCTGCTTGGATGCTTCTTCCAATGCCCTTACTGAGCCAGAACATTGGTTGCTATGATACATCTCTTTACTGACAAAAAATCCAATTTAAAGGACTATTTAAGCAGCTTCAGCTTTTGAAGACCTTTACCACCACACAAAAAGTATTCTAGACATAGAGCCAGCCAAATCTTTGGCTACATTCCTCAGCAAAGGCAATATGCTGCATTCAAAGGAGGGAGAAATATTTCCCATCCTGGTAGAATGAACAAACATGACAGGATAAGACCTACTCACACTACGGCTGACAACAGACATTGGGTAGATTGAAGCATATAGTCGTGTTCAGATCTGTCTGAGAATAAAAAGATGATGATGATGATGATATTTTAAAAAAAATTACATTGTGAGTGTTGACCCCATAAAAAGGTGAGTCTGGGAATTTAATAATGGAAAAAACAGGAGATGGCAGATATACAACTATTTTGCACCTTCACTGTACAGGATACAAGCAACATCCCAGAAATAAACGGAAATCTGGAACTGGAAGGGAGAAACTCAAGAAAACTATAATTACCAGGAAAGTGGTACTGAGCAAATTTTTGGAGCTGCAGGCTGATGAGTCTCTGTGTCCTGATGGACTTCATCCTTGAATCTTATAAAGTGACTAGTGAGTTGGTTGATTAGCTTCAATTATCCAAAATTCCCCAGATTCAGGGGAAGGTTCACTAGACTGGAAAATAACAAATGCAACTCCTTCATTAAAAAGGGAAGGAGAAAGCAGAAAACTACAGGTTACTTAATTTTGCATATGCCATTGGAAAAAAACATTAGCAACTATTATTAAATACTTTATGGCAGGGCACATTAAAAAAACTTCAAAGTAATCACACAAAGTCAACGTGGCTTTGTGAAAAGGAAATCATAATTGATCAATTTAATGGAGTTCTTTGAAGAAGTAACATGTTCTATGGACAACGGGGAACTGTGGATGTATTATACTTTGATTGTTAGAAGGCATTTAATTTGCATCAAAGATTGTTGTGGAACATACTTATATGGATAGAAGATTGGCTGGATAACAGAAAACAGAAAGAGTTAGCAAGATGGAACAAGCAGTGTGGAACAGGTATGTGGAATGGGCCCAACTGTGCTGGGGCCTCAATATTTTATTTCTTACATAACGGCTTGGATGAAGGCACCGAAGTTATAGCTCCAAAATTTGCTGATGGTACAAAGATAGGTAGGAAAGTGTTGTGAGGAGGACA
Organism: Pristis pectinata; assembly: GCF_009764475.1. Lineage (NCBI taxonomy): Eukaryota > Metazoa > Chordata > Chondrichthyes > Rhinopristiformes > Pristidae > Pristis > Pristis pectinata. The sequence continues at coordinate 48,776,688 of NC_067407.1, read as the reverse complement.
TAAGGAGGTTACAAAGGCAATATAGATAGGTTAAGTGAGTAGGCAAAAATCTGGCAGTGGAATATGTGGGAAATGTAAAATTCTCCATTGGTAGAAAAATAATAAAGAAGCACTTTATCCAAATAGTGAGACTTGCAGAGCTTTGAGATGCAACAGAATCTGAGTGTTCCACTCCATGTTTTGCAAAAGGCTACTATACAGGTACAGCTAGTAATTAGGAAAGCTAACAAAGTGTTGTTGTTTATTGTTTGGGAAGTGACTACAAAAGTAGGGAGGTGCACTGGTGAGATCACATCTGGAGTATGCGTATAGTATTGGTGTCCTTTTTTTTTTAAAAAAGGATGCAAATCTGTTGGGAATAGTTTAGTAGTTTATTAGACTAAGACCTGGATTAGGTAGGTTGTCTCGTGAGGAATGATGGAAAGGCTAGATGTGTACCTGCTAGAGTTTAGAAAAGTGAGGGGGAACTTGATCAAAATAAAAAAAGATCCCAAGGGTCCTGAACAGGGTGAATGTGGAGAAGATGTTCCTATTGTGAGACAATCTGGACCTAAGGGTCACTGTTTAAAAATAAGGAATGGCCCAGTTAGGACAGAAATGAAACAAAGTCTTTTCTCTCAGAAGATTGTGTCTTTGGATTTCTATTCCTCAGAGGACCATGGAAGCAGTCTCTGAATATTTTTAAGGCAAAGGTAGATTTACTTGAGAAAGAATTCAGTGAAAGGTTACTGTGGATAGTTGGGAATGTTTACAGTCAGATAAGCCATGATTTTAATAAATGGAACAGGAGACTTCACTCAGATTTCACTCAGCAGGAGATGAGACTCAGAGCAAGAGGCTAAAGTTTCAAGCAGGTAAGTCTCAGGACGTTGATTTCACTCAGCAGGACCCTACAATTGGCACATCTGCAAATTGTTAGTTAATTTTGGAAGGAAAAATAGACGATCAGATTATTATTTAAATGGTGAAAGATTGCAGCATGCTGTTGTGCAGAGGGACTTGGGAGTGCTTGTGCATGAATCGCAAAAGGTTGGTTTGCAGGTGCAACAGGTTATCAAGAAGGCAAATGGAATGTTGGCCTTCATTGCTAGAGGGATTGAATTTAAGAGCAGGGAGGTTATACTGCAACTGTACAGGGTACTGGTGAAGCCGCACATGGAGTACTGTGTGCAGTTCTGGTCTCCTTACTTGAGGAAAGATATACCAGCTACGGAGGCGGTGCAGAGGAGGTTCACCAGGTTGATTCTGGAGACCAGGGGGTTTGCCTATGAGAAGAGATTGAGTCGCCTGGGACTATACTCACTGGAATTCAGAAGAATAAGAGGGGATATTATAGAAACATATAAAATTATGAAAGGGATAGATAAGATAGATGCAGGAAGGTTGTTTCCACTGGTAGGTGAGACTAGAATGAAGGGACATAGCCTCAAGATTTGGGGGAATAGATTTAGGACAGGGATGAGGAGAAACTGCTTTTCCCAGAGAGTAGGGAATCTGTGGAATTCTCTGCCCAGGGAAGCAGTAGAGGCCACCTCATTAAATATATTTAAGACACGGTTAGATAGATTTTTGCATAGTGGGGGAATTAAGGGTTATGGGGAAAATGAAGGCAAGTGGATCTGAGTCCAGGGCCAGATCAGCCACGATCTTATTGAATGGCGGAGCAGACTGGGTTAAGTGGAGTGGCCATTGTGTGAGTGGACAGTGTTACGGTGAGGAGCTGAGGCTTTGGCTCAAGAGGTTTCGGTATGAAGAGGTGGAATAAGTAGCCCAAATCTGGAGAGTGACAGCAGCTCTTTAGGAAAAATGGCTTCTGAGAGAAGGCATAGGAAGGAACAGGTAAGGTTTTCATTTTATTTTGTTGTTATCATTAAGGCATAGGAAGGAACAGGTAAGGTTTTCATTTTATTTTGTTGTTATCATTGATTTGGCTTTGGTTCAGGAGGCTCTGGTGAGCAGAGGCTATGGTGAGGTTCAGGTAAGGTCTTTATTTTCCTCTCTCTTATTCCATAGTTGGAGCAGTGAAATGGCGATCAGAGCAGCGGTATGCTCCTCTTGTAGGATGTGGGAAGTCAGGTAGACCGCCAGTGTCCCTGATGACTACACCTGCAGGAAGTGCATTTGGCTACAGCTCATTACTGACTGTGTTAGGGAGCTGGAGCTGGATGAACTCTGGATCATTTGGGAAACTGAGGAGATGATAGACTGAAGTCACAGGGAGGCAGGATGCAGGTAGCTGGGTGACCATCAGGAGCGGGAAAGGGGAAAGGTAGTCAGTGCAGGGTACCCTGTGGCTGTTCCCCTCAATAACAGGTATATTGTTTTGAATTCTGTTGGGGAGAATGCCCTACCAGAGGAAAGCCACAGTGGCCAGGTCTCTGGCACTGAGTCTGGCTCTGAGGCTCAGAAGGGAAAAGAGTTGGGGGGGCGGGGTGGGTGGTGGGTAGGAATGCAATAGTGATAGAGGATTCATTGGTTAGGGGAAAAGATAAGAGATTCTGCGGACAAGAATGAGACTCCTGGATGGTATGTTGCCTTTTAAGTGCCAGGGTCAGACATCTTGGATTCAGTCCACAGCATTCTTAAGGGGGAGGGTGAGCAGCCAGAAGTCATGGTACACATCGGTACCAATGTCATAGGCAGAAAGGGTGATGAGGTCCTGCAAAATGAGTTCAGGGAATGAGGTGCCAAGTTAAAAGACAGGACCTCCAGGGTGGTGATCTCAGGATTGCTACCTGTGCCACATGCTAGTGAGGCAAGAAATAGGAAGATAGTGCAGTTCAACATGTGGCTAAGGAGATGGTGCAGCACGGAGGGCTTCAGAGTTTTGGATCATTGGGCTCTCTTCCAGGGCAGGTGGGACCTGTACAAATGGGACGGTTTGCACCCGAACTGGAGGGGGGCCAATATCCTTGCAGGAAGGTTTGCTGGTGCTGCTTTGGGGGGGGGGGGGGGGGCGGTGCGGGTTTAAACTAGTGTTGCAGAAGGGTGGGAACCAGAGTGTGGAAGTGCAGCAACTGGAGTGGCTGTGGGGAAAGTAGATGTACAGCCTATAAGCGAAGACAGAAATCGACTGGTTGAAGAGCATGGTGGGACTAATGTTCTGAGATGCGTCTATTCCAATGCAAGGGGTATTGTAGGTAAGGCAGATGAACTTAGAGCATGGATCAGTACGTGGAATTATGATGTTGTAGCTATTAGTGAGACTTGGTTGCAGGAGGGGCAGGACTGGCAGCTCAATGTTCCAGGGTTCCGATGTTTTAGATATGACAGAGAGGGAGGTTTTAAAGGGGGAGGGGTGGCATTACTCATCAGGGAAAATGTCACAGCAGTGCTCAGAAAGGACATGCTGGAGGGCTCGTCTACTGAGGCAACATGGGTGGAACTGAGGAATAAGAAAGGGATGACCATGTTAACGGGACTATACTATAGACCTCCCAGTAGTCAGTGGGATTTAGAGAAACAAATTTGTAGAGAGATAGCAGACAGTTGCAAAACAAAAGGTGAGTTGTGATAGTAGGTGATTTTAACTTTCCACATATTGACTGGGACTCCCATACTGTAAAGGGATTGGATGGGATAGAGTTTATCAAATTTGTTCAGAAAAGTTTCCTTAATCAATATGTAGAGGTCCCAACCAGAGCGAGCGTGATGCTGGATCTCCTCTTAGAGGACGAGACAGGGCAGGTGACAGAAGTGTGTGTAGGGAAACACTTTGGATCCAGTGACCATAATTCCATTTGTTTCAAGATAATTATGGAGAAGGATAGGGCTGGTCCTCTGATTGAGATTCTAAATTGGAATAAGGCCAATTTTGATGGCATCAAAGGGGATCTGGCAGGCGTGGATTGGGATAGGCTGTTTTCCAGCAAAGAGATGCTTGGTAAGTGGGAGGCTTTCAAAAGTGAAATATTGAGAGTGCAGAAACCATATGTTCCTGTTGGAATAAAAGGCAAGGCTAGCAGATTTATGGAACCTTGGTTAGAGGGATATTGAGGCCCCAGTAAAGAAAAAGGCGGTGCATATCAGGTATAGGCAGTTAGGATCAAATGAGGTGCTTGACGAATATAAGAAATGAAAGAGAACACTCAAGAGAGAAATCAGGAGGGCAAAAAGAGGACAAGAGGTTGCTCTGGCAGACAGGGTGAAAGAGAATCCCAAGGGTTTCTATCTCTATGTTAAGAGCAAAAGAGTAGCAAGGGAGCAAGGGACAAAATTGTTCCTCTTGAAGATCAGCATGATATGCATGGAGCTGAGAGAGATGGGGGAGATCTTAAATGATTTTTTTTTGCATCTGTATTTACTCTGGAGACAGACATAGAGACTATAGAACTAAGGCAAAAGAGTAGTGAGGTCATGGACCGTATCTGGATTACAGAAGAGGAGGTGTTGGCTGTGTTGAGGTGAATTAAGGTGGATAAATCCCCAGGGTCTGACAAGGTGTCCCCACAGACCTTGTGGGAGGCTAGTGCAGAAATTGCAGGCGCCCTGGCAGAGACGTTTAAAATGTCCTTAGCCGTGGGTAAGATGCTGGAGGACTGGAGGATAGCTAATGTCGTTCCGTTGTTCAAGAAAGGCTCGAAGAATAAACCGGGAAGTTATAGGCAGGTGAGCCTGACGTCAGTTGTGGGTAAATTATTGGAAGAAATTCTAAGGGACTGGATACAAGTACTTGGATAGATAGGGCCTGATTAGGGATAGTCAACATGGCTTTGTGTGTGGTATGTCATGTCTAACCAAACTTAGAGTTTTTCTGAGGAGGTTACCAATAAGGTCGATGAGAGAAAGGTGGTGGACATTATCTACATGGACTTCAGTGTGGACCTTAGACAAAGTCCTGCAAGGGAGGCTCCTCCAGAAGGTTAAGTTGCTTGGCATTCAGGATGAGGTAGCCAACTGGATTCAACATTGGCTTAACAGGAGAAGCCAGAGAGTGGTAGTAAGTGGTTGTCTCTTCTGGAGGCCTCTGACAAGTGATGTGCCGCAGGGATCGGTGTTGGGTCTGTTGTTGTTTATCATCTGTATTAATGATTTAGATGATAAGGTGGTAAACTGGATCAGCAAATTTGCGGATGACACCAAGATAGGGAGCAAGAAAGGCTATCAAAGCTTGCAGCGTGATCTTGACCAGCTAGAAAAATGGGCTGAAAAATAGTTGATGGAATTTAATGCAGACAAGTATGAGGTGATGCATTTTGGGAGGACAAACCAGGGTAGGATTTGAACAGTGAATGGTAGGGTTCTGAGGTGTGCAGTAGAATAGAGGGACCTGGGAATACAGGTCCATAGTTCCTTGAAAGTGGTGTCACAGGTAGACAGGGTTGTAAAGAGAGCTTTTGGCACTTTGGCCTTCATAAATCGGGGCACTGAGTACAGCAGTTGGGATGTTATGTTGAAGTTGTATAAGACGTTGGCAAATGGATTTCACCTTGGATAAGCATAAAGTGATATATCAAACCAGGGGAGGATTTAGAAAGTGAATGGCAGAGCACTGATGAGTGTTGTGAAACAGAGGGACCTGGGAGTACAAGTGCACAGTTCACTGAAAGCAGCACAGAGGTGCAAAGGGACGTGGGAGTCCTAGGTCAGGATTCCCTCAAGGTTAACTTGTAGGGTGAGTCAGTAGTAAAGGCAGCAAATTTCGAGAGGACTAGAAATATAAAAACAAGGATGTACTGCTGAGGCTTTATAAGGCAATGGTCAGACTGCATTTGGAATATTGTGAGCATTTTTGGGTCCTGAAGAGGGACCAGAGGAGAGTCACAAGAATGATCCCAGGAATGAAAGGCTAAACATACGAGGAGTATTTGATGTCTCTGGGCCTGTACTTGAGGTTCAGAAGGATGAGGGGGGGGATCTCATAGAAACCTGCCAGATACTGAAAGGCCTGGATAGAGTGGGCATGGAGAGGATGTTTCCAGTAGTGGGAGAATCTAGGATCCGAGAACACAGCTCAGAATAAAGGGATGTCCCTTTGAAACTGAGATGAAGAATTTCTTCCACCAGAGAGTGGTGAATCTGTGGAATTCATTGTCACAGAGGGCTGTGGAAGCAAAGTTACTGGATGTATTTAAGGCAGAGATTGATAAGTTCTTGATTGGTTAGGGGGTTAAGGGTTACAGGGAGAAGGTGGGAGAATGGTGTTGAGAGGGAAAAATAAATCAGCCATGATTGAATGGTGGAGCAAACTCAATGGGCCGAATGGCCCAATTCTGCTCCTACACCTGATGGTCTAAGATGTTCAAATTAATATTAATGGAATTATACTTCATGATTTGAAAATTTACAAGTCTGCAAACAACCTTCTGTGATCTAAGGAAAACAATTAGTTTCTCCAGTCTAGCAACATGACCGTAATTACCACATCAGGTATCAATCCAGTATATCTCTGCAATCTCTCCAAGGCTTGTAGATGCTTCTTAGAAAAACAATTATATATAATTGGGCAGTACTCCAGCTGAGGCCTAACAATTATTTACATACAGGTAAAAAAAAATCCTTGCCTTTGCATTTTATGCTTCAAAGCCAAGGATCCCATTTATTTCGAGAAATAATCTTCCTGCATGCATTGATGCCCTCAAAGATTGACACATATGTACCTTTGACTTCTGTTGGTACTATTCGTTTTGAATTATACTAATCTATTTATATTGTCACTCATCTTCCATCCTTCCAAATTAGAGGTTGCATGTACATTCCACTGAAATCAAACATTTTTAGATGAATAATCTGTGGTGACCAACTTCTCCCCTACACCAGTCTTAAGTTTGATGTACCTTTTACAGCTTCTGTTTCTATATCAATGAGTGGTTTGCCCACATAAGCAGTGTCATCCACATTGTAATAAATTTTTCGAACCACACCATCATATCGGCTGGTTATTGTAACTGATGCTTTGTCACTCTGGACTTCACAGATGCTGTCAAACTGTGATACTGTGTCTCCTACCTTTACGTACCTGTAAGGATCAGAGAAAAGAAGTCACGACAAGATATTAGAACACACAGTTATATCAAATGTGTAATCACTTAGGAATAAAAGCTTCGTGGAAAATGTGTTCAAACTGGCTACAAAGTTAAAAGACAGAACTAGATGAAGCTGGAAAATAGTCTCAAGCAGAACTACTGACATTCCTCAATCAGTACCGGCAGATTTTTTTTCAGCAGTGCTTCACCTGTGACTTTCCCTAAATGCAGGCCATTGGTAAAGTGCTAGGGCGTCTGCCCACTGAAGTTGCACTAGAGTTCATTCACCAGAAATGAGAGGAGTAGTTGAAGGGACAAGTGCAAGTGTAAGGTAATTTACATATTTTTGAATTAATTGAGTTTGCTTTAATTATAGGTATTTTAATTTGTACATTTTTTAACATTATTAAAGTGTATCTGCTTGATTTTTAAGTTTCTGAAGCTTCTTCAATATTTCAATGTATTAGGATTTTAATCATTAATTGCCCTGAATAACTTTGACAGCCTGTCGTCAAGGATTTTTTCAGCAGATCTGTGGGCAGGGCTTGTACTGACTCACTCATGTAATGTTATCCAAGGCCTTGCCACTGCACAGAGTCTTGCTAATGTTGGATCTGGATGGCTTCAAGCAACAACTCAACACTGGCAGATCCAGAAAAATCTGCAAAACGCAACATAAGCAAGCAACAAGCTGACAAAGTGGTTTAATAAAGGAAAAGGCTTCTAATATTGCCAAAAATAGTAAGTGAGAGAACTGGGAGGATTTAAGAATGCACAAAGAATTGTCCAATAAATCGATAGAGATAAAAACAGAATGAAAGAAAATTGGCAACAGACAGAAAAATGAGTGTAATGTTTGCTGATGATACAAAACCAGCTGGGAAAGTAAGCTATGAGAAGCAGACAGAGGACCCAATGATGGATGCAGGGATAAAAGCAGCAACAAGCTTGGGTACGGAGCAGGCCTGCAGCAGTGTTGGAGCACTACATCCACTTCATTTTAGATAACTGCCCACACCCTGGCTAATCATCTTGCCTTCCCCTCCCCTCCACCCCCATGGTGCATAACCAAGAAGAAATTAGTGAGTGTGTGCGTGCTTCCCTTAGAGTGAGAAGTTACAATGAAGGAAGAAGAAATGGTAGAAACATTAGCAAATGTAGTGCATCTTTCACTCTAGAGATGGCACAGCACAGTTAAGAAATAGTGGAGACCCAAGGAATTTAAGGAGATATTTATTGATAAATAAATAGCACTGGACACATTTAATGAGGTAAAAGCTCACAAATTCCTTGAATCCAATGACGTGCATTCCAGTCTTTTAAACTAAATGCTGCAGAGATAATGAAATGTACTGGTTTTAATGTTCCAGTATTCTTCAGGTTTGAGATTGGTCTCCACAGAGTGTACTTTGCTATATCCCAATCTTATAGGATATGTCATTCATGAAAGGAGGGACAGTAGAGTTAGCCCAATATCTGTGGCAAATGAAATACTAACGCAAGTATACTAAGGATGTGGTAACATGCACTTATGTAATCAAAACATAATTGGGCATAGTCACACAATTTATGAAGAGGATTCTGTGTTTATACATGTGTTAGATATTCTGAGGCCATAGGTAAAGGGAACCAGGAAGTAGTGTGTTTGGATTTTGAGAGGTATTCAATGAGTCAAACTAGAAGTTGCTATATAACATTAGTGCTCATGGGACTGAGGTGTAATATGATACATTGAGGACTGATTAAGATACAAAACTAGTTGGAAGTAATGGTACATTTTTAACTTGTCAGGCTGCAACCACAGATCCCCCAAAGATCAATGCTTGAGCCTCAATTAGAGTTGGAGTGATAAAGCAATACATCATAGATAAAGGTCCTTCAGCCCAACAAATCTATGCCAACCACAGTGCCCACCCAGCTAGTCCTAATTTCCTGTGTTCGGCCCATATCACTCTAAGCCCTGCCCCTGCATGTACCTATCCAAGTGCTGCTTAAATAATACTATTGTACCTGCCTCAACCACTTCCACGGGCAGCTCGTCCCATATACTCACCACCCTCTGTGTGGAAAAAATTGCCCCTCAGGTCCCTTTTAAATCTTTCCCCTCTCACCCCAAATCTATGCCCTGTAGTTTTGGACTCCCCTACCCTGGGGAAAAGACTGTTATTATCCACCTTATCTACCTCTCATAATTTTAAACACTTCTATAAGGTCATCTCTCATTCTCCTACATCCCAAGGAATAAAGACCTAGCCTGGCCAACCTCTCCCTATAACTTGGGCCCCCTAGTCCTGGTAACGTCCTCATCGATCTTTTCTGCACTCTTTCCAGTTTAACCATGTCTTTCCTATAAGGGGGTGACCAAAACTGTACAACTGCTTAAAGTTCATATCAATGATTGAGAATAATGTTAAACAGCCAGGTAGGAAAGTAAGCTGTGAGAAGGGGATAGAGGGCACAGGATGGATGCTGGGATTAAAGAAGCAATGAACCTGGGAATGGAGCAGGCATGCAGCAGTGTTGGAGTTCTGTCACTTCATGTTTTAGATAACTGCCCACACCCTGACTAATCATCTCTTCTCCCTCTGATGATCATACACAACGTACAGGTAAGTTGTGGCTGGCCAAATTTTTCCACCAAATTAACCCGTAAGTGCCACCCAAAAATGCAACCTTATACCCACCTAATATTTAACCTCATTCATGGGAAAAAGATATGGAGAGAACAAACAAAGCACATGACTTAATAGGAAAAGGAACAAGAGAACAGCAACAAAAAGATGAGACAGTCAGGAGAGCAAGAGTGAAACTGCATGTTCTGAGTTACATAAGCAAAAATACTGAAGATCCATGACAATATAAACTAGTTTCAGAACTTCATTTTATAAAACTAAACTTCTGCATCACAATCATTCACTGACATTAGTTTTAAGCTTTGTTTTAATCTTCAAAAGAACCTTCGATCAATAAAAGCTAAAAGCATTGTGCTGCAATGTTTTCCCTGCATCTGTAATCACAGCCAGCAGCTTTGACTGGATCCTTCTCTCTTTCACCATATCCCACCAGCCTGCAACTCTGGAATGCTCGGTCCTTCATTAGTAACCCACCACATTCTCCATGTCTTGGTGCCTTTGCAGTTCTGGCATGCCTAATGATAAGCCACCAATTGGGTCATCCTGCTCTAAATGGAAAAAGTAACCATATAAGGAACATGGAGTTATTACATAGAAATAGGAAGAGGGGGAAAAAAAAGAGGGAAAGAACTATGAAGCCATGAGGTCAACAGAGAACAAAAGGAGAGTATGCCAAGTATGCAAACATGATCAAGGGAGCAGGAAGGTGAGGTGAGAGAGAACAGAAAAAGGTCAGAGAAACAAAAGAGGTGACAGAAAAGACTCACCTACACTAAATTAAGGACACTGCAATACAGAATAGCTCCATCTCACTTCATCACTACTGGCACCAGAATCTCTATCAATGTCATTTTGGTCCTAAGAACAGCGACATTCTTCCTGATTATCTACTATGCACATGTCATTAATGCATCCAAAGGCCCACAGTCATGCCTCTTCGTTCATGAAATCCTGGTTGGTTTCCACTCCTTTGCAAAACTGCATTGCTTCTCCATCATTCAACTACCTTAATTTACCATTCTTTACAACCTCCTCCTACTCTGATATGACAGACATTTAAGCAGCTCTTAGAAAGGTACATGAATATGCAGAGAATGGAGGGATATGGACATCGTGCAGGCAGAAGGAATTAGTTTAATTAGGCATCATTAGCTTAACTAGTTTGGGACAACATCGTGTGCCGAAGGGTGTGTTCCTGTGCTGTACTGTTCCATGTACGCCATTAGCATATTCTCTGTTTCAAACAAAGGCCTCTTCCCTATGCACCTTGTTTGATCTTCACTGACAAAACCTTTGGCTATCCTGGCTCTATGTCCTGGAATATTTTACAACCCCCATTTTCCCATCTCTTATTCTCCCTGAAAACACCTTCCCATCCTTTCTTTAGTCCAACTGCATCCAGCATTTTTCTTGTTCAGTAAGCACTTTTCTTTCAGTTAATTGACTTACTACTTATACTACAGGAAAAGAAAAAAAAATCCAGGTTGTCTTTGTAACATAATGTTGGGCTACATAAACCAAGTGAGTTTTAGTTAATATTTTCACACTGCACTTAAATCAGTTTCAGCCAGTGCATACTTGGAACAGCCATTTTAATAGCCATTTGCATCAGAGTGGGGAGAACACCATTAGCTGTTATGCCAATTCTGCTACAAAAATATTGGTGAACATTGAAATAAAAAAAAAAGCTGGAAACATTCAGCAGATCAGGCAGCATTTGTAGAGAAACAAATAGGGTTTGTCCAAGTTTCTGCCAAGTGTTTCCAGCATTTTCTCTTTTTAATTCAGATTTCCAGCATGTACACTTTTCCAAAAAAAACTTTCTGATAATTCGGATGTAGAATGCAGCACGAATTAGGCTCAGCTGTGCTCACTAACTGGATTCAGACAAAAAAAAAACAAAAATAGTTTGAGTGGTTCATTTGGCCAGTCACACCTATATCATAAGTTAATAAGATCACAGTTGAGTTTTTAACTCAGTGCTACTTTTCTGCATTAACCTCATGTCCCTTGATTTCTTTAATATCCAAAAATCTTTTGATCTCTATCTTGAATATACTCTGGGGGCACATCATCCTTAAATCTAGCCTGTCAGACCCCATAATAATTATGCATGTTTCAATGAGGTCACTTCGTAATCTTCCCATTCAAAAATTGTCAAAAGGGATAAAACTCTGGTTATAGTTCCACAATCAAGATTGCCCAAATAGTCCAGTAGTTGTTAGGTTATAGCCCCATCTAGCGACCTTTTGCAATTCCCAAACAACGAACTTGTAGTACTCAAGTTCCTGATGTAATACACTTTTTATTACTCTATTTCAAGAGTTTTATTTTATTTAACTTTGTAAAGCAGCAGTCACATTGCAGTATTCCGTTAGCTTCCTCGTGGTTGTAAACTGGATCTGTCTGGCTGCCAGAAGTTTTACATCTAGTATGTGTTTTTCATACTGTGTTGTTACAGATATAAAACAACATATAAAGCTTGCCTTCTTGCCTACCGGCACCAATCCCTTTTGTGTTCTCCTTATAACCTACTTTTTAAACTACAGAAATTGCATATGTAGTTCTGCCTTTTTCAGTTTTCCATGCTTCCACTTATCTGTTCTTCTGAGGAAATTCAAAGTTAAAGACAAACTCCAAACCAAGTTGAAGAACTATAGCCCATAATGCAGTAGATCAATGTTGAAAAAAGTAAGAGCATTTGAGGAATCAACAATTGGTATAGAGGAAAACAAAGCCTGTGTTTTAAACTGTAAGATTACAGTAGGAAGGAAAGAGTAAAGAAGTGTTGAATGTTGCTTTCAAAAAAACTAGTTGGAATGTAATGAGGAAGAGCAAGTAGAGTCAACAGCTGTCAAGAATTTATATCCTGTCCAGGTGTCAAAAAAAATGTAGAAATAGTCTTGCTCTCTGCACAAAGTATGCAAAATGGTTTACAACATTCAGAAGTAATTTTTTTCTTTTTACATACATTAGAGTGACTTCATTTCAGTTACTGCAAGCTACTCTGTTTGTTAGGCAGTATTCCAGGTCTGAGGAGCCACGTCAGGAATTCATATGTAATTTTGACTGATACTAATGCAGCACTGAATCTCATGAGATAATAGCTTTTGGGACGAATATTAGAGCGGAGATGTTAATCATAAGGTACCATTTCGAGAAGAAAAATAAATTATTCTGATAGTTGATCCAACATTCTTCCTTCAACCAAAAAACATTACAGTGGCTGCGTGTCAAAAGCACACTTACAATAGTGAAACACTTTGGTTCATTCACCTTAAGCCATGAAAGAAATTATATAAAATGCAAGTCCATCTTTCTTTAAAACAGTCACCTCGTTTCTATTTGTGGGATTTTGTTGTGTATAAAGCACCGTTTATCTGTCCAGCAAAATAATTCATTGGATTGAAGGAAATGATGAGGCACAATTCAAATGCAATAGTCTTTTAAACAAAAATTACTTCATCAAATTACATGGTCTATATTAAGTTGCACTCTTAGCAATTTTGTTATACAAAACAATACAAATGAAGAGATGCACTCTTACATTGTAAAATATATCCTGGTCAGTAATAAACCAATAAATCAATTTTATGAACAAAAGATTTGTTGACTGGGCCATAGCAATTCTGCAACACAAATCATCCTTAAATCATAATCTGGAATCAACTCACCATTCTTTCACATTAACTTCTGTAATCCCTTCTCCAATATCAGAAAGTTTAAACTGAACAACTTGGCCATTAACAGCTGTAAAAATAAGTAAAAAGGTCAGTCAACAGTCAACACAATTAGTCTGCTTGAACTATGAATTCAAAGAGAGACTAGTAAACCTTTCAGTTACCAGCAGAGGTTCTTAAAAATCTCGACTGTACGCCGACTCGAATAGATGACTTGTTAAATATGGGATATTCTGGCTTCATAAAATGGCCATTACTACAACATCTATAGTGGTGCACACATACCTGGCAGAGAAACAGAGACAATTAACAGATGTAACAATATAGACTTCAATGGCAGTTTTGCAATTATAAGACTTAACAATCTTTAAGAAACGGGATAGGGAAAATTGAGAAATTTTTACATTTACAATTCAAAACTTCATCTTATGCTCTTCACAGAGAAGTGGCCCATTATTCATAACTTCTGTTATTTCTGTTGCTGAATGACAGGAAACAAAAATAGTGTTATTAGGAGGGACAACTATTGCCTCGAGTAGCAGTGAACCCTATTCATTAGCTAATGGTCTGCCAAGACAGCATCAGTTATGGTTTAATTCCAAGAGCAACACTTGACTCAAACTAGTGGCCAAAGGTCAAAGTTAGAAGGTCAAAGAAGTCACCTTCCTGTAAGGACATATTTCTATGTGTATGATGGGTGGATGCGTCTGTGAGCTTTACTATCACTGACCCAACCAATCATTACATATCACAAATTTTGTTAACTGTGTTCTTACAATTTTTTTTTGAAAAAGTGAATGCCTTTAAAGTACAAAGCAGCTAGAAGCTCCACCCATTCCCCTCTTTTACTATGCAATATGAAACAGTAACATAATGAAAACACAGGTGAAACACACTTTAAGCATTCTGGCATGCTCCATTTCTTTAGTATGCAACAGAGATGGTGTCTATATCATAAATTGTGCTTTTCCATTATGCTAAATTTGGTTTTCACTAAAATGAAACCAACGCTGCTGTATGTAGAATTTAACCTAAATAGTGTACTAGTTATGTCACCGATAGAATTTAGTTGTCCGTGCTCCACCCCACTAGACTTTGTTTTTTCTTATTCTCCTTCAAACTCAACACATAATTAACCCCAACTCCCCCCCCCATCTAATCATGCACACCCATTTCACAGCAACTCCAGCATGCATCAGCACCCTGCATCTCTCAGCCCCATACTGTTAAAATGACCTCAGTGCAAGTGCAGGGGTTTTACTGGATCTGCAGAAGCAGATACAGACCATCCTGTCTCCAGAGGGAAATATTTATTGGGGGTCTGGGAACTCTGAGTCAACTCAGTCAACATCCCAACAAAATAGGGATGGATGGTTAATCCTGCTAAGACCCCAACAAATCCATTCCCACCTTTGCCATGTGTGCCCATCAACAGCCCCCTCTGATGAAAATTAATTAATTGCTTCTTTCTCCACATCAGTTCCTGACCTGTTGACTATTTCCAGAGCTTTCATTTCATGTGCTGATTGAATAAAATATGAAAACAAGTATAAAGAGGGCCAAGAAAAACAAACAGCCAAGGAAACAAGGTGGAGATGTACTTTCCAATCATTCAGACAGGACAAAAGATGAAGGATAATCTTAAATATTTTTAACTTTGTAATTATTGAAAAATCAAGGCTTAATGTGGAGAACCTATGTTCAAATAGGAGACACAAGGAAGAATGATGATTTCAATAGTGCCTGTGAATACTCATTTTGATAAATACTTGCATACAATTATAATAAGTACAAGCAATAAGCTAAACTGCTGGAGGAACTCAGTGGATCAGGCAGCATCTGTGCAGTCGAATTGACAGTTGATATTTTGGGTCAAGGTTCTCGATCCAAAATGCCGACTGTCCATTTTCCTCCACAGATGCTGCCTGGCCCACTGGGTTCTGCCAGCAGTTTGTTTTTTGCTCCAGATACCAGCATCTGCAGTCTCGTGTCTCTATTAAAATTACAAGATGCATTCAAGGCAAGCATTTCTGAAATTACAGCCAGTAAGGATCAGCAAACAACAGAAGCTGTGACATTTTAAGCGACATGGTATCCAAAAATCTAGCTGTACAATTAAAAGACTCCAAGCAACTTGTGCAGTTTTTTTTAAATCAACACTTAGCCTTGATTGATATTTAAAATTATTGCTGGGAAGTTCAGCGAATCACAGCAAAACATTGCAGAATTTCAAAGATTCACTACTTCCACTATCTTGTACTTGTTATTTGCCTTCATAATATTGTCTTTGGATACTTATGAAAGTAAGATTTTTCTAAAGGACATGCAAGGATAAAGGGAAATTTGTCAAATTTGGTGCTGTTTAAGATGTTAAAAGACTGAGTGAAATTATAGAGGTGTGCAGCCTTGGATATCAACTTCCAGCGTCTCAAAGAGTCAACGTTTTATTGATACTCAAAATAACTGTGATGGTGTGTCACTATTGGTTGTGTATTTTGAAGCTGTCAATCTACCCAAGAGAGTTACAAGCTCTTAACCGCATGTCACTACCACATAAATATAGGTAACATGAATGGTGAGTCAGGAAATGGGGAATTTGGGAGAACACACACTAGTCCTCATCGAGGGATCAGCAGTGGAAAGGGTGAGCAGCTTCAAATTCCTGGGCTTCAACATCTCAGAGGATCTATCCTGGGCCCAACACATCGATGCAGTCATGAAGAAGGCACGCCAGCTGCTCTATTTTGTAAGGAGTTTGAGGAGATTTAGTATATCACCAAAGACTCTTGCAAATTTCTATGGATTTATGGTGGAGAGCATTCTGACTGGTTGCACCACAGCCTGGTACAGAAGCTCCAATGCACAGGATTGCAAGAGGCTGCAGAGTTTTGTAGACTCAGCCAGCTCCACCACGGGCACAACCCTCCCCACCCGAGGACATCTTCAAGGGGCAGTGCCTCAAGAAGGCAATGCCTCAAGAAGCTGGCATCTGTCACTAAAGACCCACACCATCCAGAATATGTCTTCTTCTCGTTACTACCATGAGGGAGGTGGTACAGGAACCTGAAGACCCGCACTCAACAATTTAGGAACGGCTTCTTCCCCTTCGTCATCAGATTTCTGAACAGTCCATGAACATTACATCATTATTCCTTTTTTTTTGCACTTTTTATTTTGTAATTTATAGTAATTTTGTCTTTGCACTGTACTGCTGTCACAAAACAACAAATTTCATGACATACAAGTCAGTGATAATTTACCTGATTCTGTTGGAAACGTACATTCCCTTCTCCTGCTCCAGTACAAGAACATAACACATCAGAAAGTGAGTTGTGGTTTTAGTGTTTTTAAATTATCTTAATTAAATGCTTTGATGATTTACCTGCATCAATATTTGCACAATATAAAATGGAAAGATATTTAACTGCCAGACCTCAAATCGTGATTCCAAATCAGTTGACCTTCAATGTTATTCAACAGTCCCCTGTTCCACTGTGCAATCACACATGCTGTAGTGCAAACATTGAAATGTGGTTAGTTAATGGAGGGGTAAAGGGCAACTGCTGCATTTATTTTTTTGCAGCTGGTTGAATATCACATATTTTCCTAAAGGTTTAATCTAACCAGTGTTCAATATGAATTATAAAGTTAATGCAAAACAAAACTGCTTAATCAGTTAACTTAATGTGTTTCTTCGGTCAGTGTTTGTCCCATCCATCTCAGTAAAAACTCCACATTCAAACACTAATCGTTTCCAGCCACTTGAATGACCTCCTGTGATGACAAATTATGCAGCTTGACAATTTTTCTTCATGTATCTATTGTTCTGACCATTTAACCTGTTACTCCTTCCTGCAATTATTACAATTCCTGTTATCATCCCCATATTTCATTGGTTCTTCATTTTATCACAATCACAATAGATCAGCATACAGGGACCAAAGGAATAGAGTAATCTTGCACCTGCACCATATAAAGGAATGCAATTGTCCAAAAGCTGAAAATGCAATACTCAACAACGAAATCTTAACATAACACCGTACAGATTAGTTTAAATGAACTTAAAGCAATGTAGCCAATAAGGTGAAGTTGAGACAGTCATTTGCACAGCATAATAGATCATAATGGAATTAAAGCACTAACAACTTTACTAAACGTCAGTTGCCACGGATTTTACAAAATGAGTTCTCTCCGATCAGAGACGTTGGCTGATTCGGGTCTTATTCTTAGTTAATGTACAAACGAAGCCAACTACTGTGCAGTGACAGCGCCAGCTCCAGCTCCAGCTCCAGACCCATGATACCATCACGGGGGCCGCCCCAAGCACTGGAGACCCCGGCACCAGGAGGAACCAGGTCAAACCCGGAGTTTGCCCACCGACACAACTAAATTCCCACTTAGTGGAACAGCCGCTGGAGGGAAGCGCGGCACTGAGCCGCGGGCCTCACGCCTCCACTCAACGTGGATTCCGCCGCCACCGATGGACACTGCCTTCTCTCACACCGCGGGCTGTACCTGTCGGAGCGGCGTCCTCCCGCTGGAAAGCCTCAACCCCTCGCCCCGCAGCACGGCCATAACAGCCCGCATGGTCGCCATTTTACCCGGAACTGACCTCAGCGCGCCACACATGAAGGATACGTCGCCACACGTCTGGGGGCAACGGGAGAAGCTGAGGCGTCGCTGCAGACAGGGCGGGGGGAGGGTCGTCTGTCTGCTCCTGTGTCCCTTCTGCACTTTACGCTGGGTCTCGCTGTGAGGCTGACTGGAAGCTCTCTGCACTTTACACAATGTTCTTCTCCACTTTGAGCGGTATTGGTTTATTATTGTCACTTGTACTGAGGTACAGTGGAAAGCTTGTCTTTTAAACGGATCGTACAGGTCAATTCATTACACAGTGCAGTTACATTGAGTTAGTACAGAGTGCATTGATGTAGTACAGGTAAAAACAGTAACAGTACAGAGTAAAGTGTCACAGCTACAGAGAAAGTGCAGTGCAATAAGGTGCAAGGTCACAACAAGGTAGATCATGAGGCCACAGTAGAGGCTATCCTTAAGTCTGGTGGTACGTGCGCTCAGGCTCCTGTATCTTCTACCTGATGGAAGAGGAGAGAAGAGAGAATGTCCCGGGTGGGTGGGGTCTTTGATTATGCTGGCTGCTACACCAAGACAGAGTCCAAGGAGGGGAGGCTGGTGTCTGTGATGCGCTGGGCTGTGTCCACAACTCTCTGCAGCTTCTTGCGGTCCTGGGCAGAGCAGTTGCCGTACCAAGCCCTGATACATCCAGATAGGATGCTTTCTATGGTGCATCGGTAAAAGTTGGTGAGAGTCAAAAGGGACAAACCAAATTTCTTTAGCCTCCTGAGGAAGTAGAGGCGCTGGTGAGCTTTCTTGGCTATGGCATCTACGTGATTTGACCAGGACAGGCTGTTGGTGATGTTCACTCCCAGGAACTTGAAGCTCTCAACCCTCTTGACCTCAGCACCATTGATGTAGACAAGTACATGTACAACACCCCCTTTCCTGAAGTCAATGACCAGCTCTTTTGTTGACATTGAGGGAAAGGTTGTTGTCATGACACCATTCCACTAAGCTCTCTATCTCCTTCCTGTACTCCGACTCATCGCTGTTTGAGATACGGCCTACTACGGTGGTATCATCTGCAAACTTGTAGATGGAGTTAGAGCAGAATCTGGCCACACAGTCGTGGGTGTGTAGGGAGTAGAGTAGAAGGCTGAGGACGCAGCCTTGTGGGGCACCAGTGTTGAGAATAATCGTGCCGGAGGTATTGCTGCCTATCCTCACTGATTGTGGTCTGTTTGTTAGAAAGTCAAGGATCCAGTTACAGAGGGAGGTGTTGAGTCCTAGGTCTCAGAGTTTGGTGACAAGCTTGCTTGGAACTATAGTATTGAAGGCAGAGCTGTAGTCAATAAACAATAGTCTAACGTATGTGTCTTTACTGTCTAGGTGCTCCAGAGCTGAGTGTAGGGCCAGGGAGATGGCATCCGCTATAGACCTGTTTCGCCGATAGGCGAATTGCAATGGGTCCAGGTTGTCTGGTAGGCTGGAGTTGATGTGTGCCATGACCAACCTCTCAGAGCACTTCGTGATGGTGGATGTCAGAGCCACTGGTTGGTAGTCATTGAGGCACGTTACCTTGCTTTTCTTTGGTACCAGGATGATAGTGGTGGTACCGGGATGATAGTGGTCATGGGTTAGGGGGTTTTCCAAGAGTCAGTGGGGCATGTTCCAAAATTTCGATGAGGATTTGACTGCGTAGTTGAAACTTCTCCTTTGTCCAGCTGGCAATCTCTTCCCGTGACGAGGCTCAGCACAGAATGTCTATTTCAGGAGCCGCAGGAGTCTGCGGATGATGGAATCTGGAGCAACGCCAAAAGCGCTGGAGGAACTCAGCGGTTCGGGCAGCATCTGTGGAGGGAAATGGACGGTCGACGTTTCAGGCGGAGACCCTTCATCTGGACTGCAGTCGACTGTCCACTTCCCTCCGCAGATGCTGCCTGACCCGCTGTGTTCCTCCAGCGCATTTTGTGTTGCTTCTGTTTCAGGAGCCTGGTGTTGGGCATGTGAACAATGTGGTCCCTGTGCGATGAAGCCAACTGAGTGTGATTAGGACCTAGATCTGGGGATATTGGCATGGGAGAGGATGCTGATGTTGGTTCCCATAATTTCGTATGCCATTTGGAAGATAAAGCAGAGACAAGTTGTTGGAATATTGTGTGCAGTTTTGGTCGCCCAACTACAGAAGGGATGTCATTAAGCAGAAAAGATTCACGAGGATGTTACCAGGATGGAGGGCTTGAGTTATAAGGAGAGGCTGGGATGTTTTTCCTTGGAGTGTAGGAGGTTGAGGGGTTATCTTATAGATGTATATAAAATCATTAAAGGGCATCGATATGGTGGATGGTCACAGTCTTTTTCCCAGGGTAGAGGAGTCTAAAACTAGAGGGTGTAGGCTTAAGGTGAGAGTGGAAAGATTTAAAAGGGATCTGAGGGGCAACCTTTTCACTCAGAGGGTGGTGGATATATGGAATGAGCTGTCAGAGGAAGCTGTGGGTACAATTAAAATGTTCAAAAGACATTTGGGCTGGTACATGAATAGAAATGGCTAAGAGGGATATAGACCAAATGCAGGCAAAAGGGATGAGCTCAGATAGACACTTTGGTTGGAATGGACAAGTTGGGCTGAAGGAACTCAGCAGGTCAGGCAGCATCTATGGAGGGGAACAAACAGTCAATGTTTTGGGTTGAGACTGGAGAGGAAGAGGGCAGAAGCCAGAATAAAAAGGGAGGGGGAGGAGCACAAGCTGGCAGGTGACAGGTGAGTCCAGGTGAGAGGGGATGAAAGGGAGTGATGTAAGAAGCTGAGAGGTGATAGGTGGAAGAGGCAGAGGGCTGAAGAAGAAGGAATCTGGAAGGAGAGGACAGTAGACCATGGAATAAAGGGAAGGAGTTGGGGAATAGGAGGGAGGTGATAGGCAGATCGTGAGGGCAGGGGAAGGGAAAGGGAAGGGGTGAAGGGGCCACAGGAATGAGGGAAAACAAAGAGGGGAGGACGTTACTGGAAGTTAGAGAAATTGATGTTGATGCCGTCAGGTTGAATCCTACCAAGGCAGGATATGAGGTGTTGCTCCTCCAGCCTGCGTCTGGCCTCAACGTGGCAGTAGAGGAGGCCGTGGATAGATATATTGGTATGGGAATGGGAAGTGGAATTAAAGTGGCTGGCCACCGGGAGATCCTGGCCGATGTGACAGACGGAGTGAAGGTGCTCGACAAAGCGGTCATCCAACCTGCGTTGGGTCTCACCGGTGTAAAGGAGGCCACACCGGGAGCACCAGATGCAATAAGTGACACCCTCGGATTCACGGGTGAAATGGTGCCTCACCTGGAAGGACTGTCTAGGGCCCTGAATAGTGGTGAGGGAGGACATGTAGGGACAGGTGTAGCACTTTGCACGGTTGCAGGGATAAGTGCCGGGAGGGTCATTGGTGGGGAGGGACGAGTGGGCAAGGGAGTCGCAGAGAGAGCGATCCCTGCGGAAATCAGGGCAGGGGAGGGGAAGATGTGCCTGGTGGTGGGATCCATTGGAGCTAGCGGAAGTTGTGGAGAATGATGTGTTGGATGTGGAGGCTCATGGGGTGGTAGGTGAGGACAAGGGAACCCCGTCCCTGTTATGTTAGGGTGGGAGTGATGGAGTGAGGGCAGGTGTACGGGAAATGGAAGAGATGCGGGTGAGGGCTGCATTGATAGTGGTAGAAGGGAAACCCTGTTTACTGAAAAAGAAGAGGACATCTCTGATGTCCTGGAATGGAAAGCCTCATCATGAGAACAGATGCGGTGGAGGCAGAGGAACTGAGAGAACGGGATGGCATCCTTACAAGTGACAGGGTGGGAAGAGGTATAGTCAAGGTAACTGTGGAAGTCAGTGAGTTTGTAAAAGATGTCAGTGGATAATCTGTCTCTGGAGATGGAGACAGATGAAGAAAGGGGAGAGAGGTGTTGGAGATGGACCAAGTAAATTTGAGGGCAGGGTGGAAGTTGGAGGCAAAATTGATGAAATTGATGAGCTCAGTATGGGTGCAGGAGATAAGTGATAAGATATCTTTATTAGGCGCGTGTACATCGAAACACACAGTGAAATGCATCTTTTGCGTAGAGTGTTCTGGGGGCAGTCCACAAGTGTCGCCATGCCAACATACCATGCCCACAACTTCCTAACCTGTACATCTTTGGAATGTGGGAGGAAACTGGAGCACCCGGAGGACACCCACTCGGTCACGGGGAGAACATACAAACTCCTTACAGACAGCAGTCGGAATTGAACCCGGGCCACTGGCAACTAACCAGTACACTACTGTGCCTGGAAGCAGCACCAATGCAGTCGTCAATGTAGTGGAGAAAGAGTTAGGCCTGTTTCTGAGTTCTGTAACTCTATGACTCTGTGACAACATTAGTGATATTTTTCAAATGTCAGATGCCTTGAGGTACCTACTATAGGTAGCCCAAGCATAAAGGAGAGCAGGAATCACTGCTGAGTAGACCATGAGTTTGTGCCAGGTCTGAGGTCTTGTCAGACACTGAATGCTATTGTGAATTTCATTATCAATCCCTGCCTTTACTGAGTGGCGGCTCCCAATCTATGAAAAGTGGTCCATGTTTTTCAGAGTGGCACCACGAACCTTTATCGTCAGAGGGTGGTGTTGTGCAGCAGAAGTAGCTTGGGAAAAGGCCTCTCTCGTGGATGTTGAGTGTAAGGCCCACTCTCCAGATTGCTTCAGAGTCTGAATCAACCATGGCCTCTGTGCATGTGTAAGCACAAGTATTATCTGCATACTGCATCTCGACTAGTAGTATTCAGGCATCAGTACCTCCAGGGCCATCTAAGGACCAAATCTGGGAAAAGGAAGAGATAGCAAAAGAGAAGAGATGACATAATGGGAATAATCTTCAAGAAAGGGAATGTTGATTATGAGTGTAAGAAGACGTGGTGTCTTCCTGCTCTCTAATACAAAGAAGTAATTTCCAGAGTCCTCCTCAACAACCTCCTGCATTGGCAAAAGAGTAGCTCCCCAAACTGCGGTATGGGTTCTGTCCATTTAGAAGTACGTTGGATGTGTGCAATGGAAGTACAATGGATGTGTACAACTTCACTGTGTGACAACTGCAAGGAAAATGCAGGTAGCAGTGTCAACACTTTACATGGACTTTGTTGAATTTATTAAATCCTTTGGCTCCAACAAAGGGAGAGACTGTGCAGCACTCTCCTCAAATTCAGTTGCTCACTGTAATACATCCCCAACTTATGTTTGCTTCATGATGGTATGCAAGCTACATTCCAACCAATGCATCTGTCACAGTGCCAAAGTCAGTGTGGACTGGTGTCATGCTGTCATTCACATAAACCGCTTTACAATCTTTTTCACCATGGTGTTGCACCTTGCCTCCAACAACCTTCCTGCAGGAGTGGAGCTAATCTTCAAACTCTGGCAGCTACTGCTGGGTGCATAGGTCACCCAACAGGACGGAATCCCAACAACGGTACAAATGGGATAGCAGCCCAATTCGGTGCTCTCAGCACTATGGCACTCCCACACCAGCACATGGTGCATTAAACAGGATGGAACTGGAACACCAGCAAGCTGTGCATCTGGCAGTAATGGCATCCCAAAAACCAGCACATTGTGCACCTAGCAGAATAGCCCCTCAACACCAGCACACTGCACCTAAGAGGCTGGCATCCCACAGCAGGGCCCTATGCACCTAACACTAACACACCCATCACTTCTAGAACTGTGCACACAGCAGGATAGAATTCTGACATCGGGGCACTGCATATGCAGCAATAAAGCACCCTAACACCAGAAGACTGTGCACCCAACAGCAGGGCACCCCAACATCAGCATGCAATGTACCCAGTATTATTAGCACATCAACATTAGAACATTTTGTACTAGCAGGATGGCAACCTAGCACACTGTACATCCAACAGGATGGCACTCCAGCACTATCACTATCACACAGTTCATTTAGCAGGATAGCAGCTCAACACCAGGGTATCGTATACCCAGTGTAATTGGTTTATTGTTGTCACATGTATCAAGATACAGTGAAAAGCTTTTATTTGCAAGCCATCCTGACAAATCATTTCATACATAAGTACATCAAGGTAGTACAAAAGAAAAAAACAAACAATGCAGAATGTAGTGTTATAGTTACAGAGAAAGTGCAGTGCAGATAGACAAATAAAGTGCAAGGGCCATGATGACACAAATTGAGAGATCAAGAGTTCATCTTTATCATATAAAAGGTCTATTCAAGAGTCCAATAACAGTGGGATGGAAACTGTCCTTGAGCCTGTTGGTACCTGTTCTCATGCTTCTGTATTTTCTGCCTGATGGAGGGGGGAGAAGTGAGAATGACTGGGGTGGGAGGGGTCCTTGATTTTGTTGGCTTCTTTCCCTAGGCAGCGGGAAGTGTAGACAGAGTCAATGGAGGGGGAGTCTGGTTTTCATGAGAGACTGGGCTGCATTCACAACTGTCTGCAATTTTTTGCAGTGTTGGGTAGAGCAGTTGCCATACCAAGCTGTTGTGCATCCAAATAGGATACTTTCCACGGTGCATCTGTAAAAATTGGTGAGGGTCATCGGGGCCATGCTGAATTTCCTTAGCCTTCTGAGGAAGTAGAGCTGCTGGTGTCCTTTCTTGGCTATATCATCTATGTGGCTGGACCAGGACAAATTGTTGGTGATGTTTACACCGAGGAACTTGAAGCTCCCTAACACGAGAACACTGCACGTTATGACTTGATACCCCAACACCAGCATGCTGTGCATATTGTGTGTTAGCATCCCAGCATCAACAAACTCTCAGTGCAACAGTTGGCACCTCCAACACCAGCACAGTGTCTAAAGAATCCAATGTGCATCCCATAAAATTACATTCTAATTTCTGCTCTACATGTATTCCACAAGTTAAAGCCCATCCAGTGGGATAGCACTCCACCTTTAGCTGAGGTTAATAAGGCTGTTAGAGGAAAAAGCAGAAGGGTTCACTGGAAAAGCAGATGGACTACAGAAAGCCTTTGTGGATCCTTGTGTCATTTTAGGGCACATACTCAGTTCTAGACTCCTATCTTATGACAAGGAGGTTACAAAGAATATTGTTTTTAACGGATTTGGCCATTGCTCGCAATGGCAGGGTGTGTTGCCCATCCCTAATTACCCCTGAGAATGTGAGTATGAACCACTTTCTACAATCACTGCCGTCCCGATGGTAAGGGGTGGGGTTTGAGTGGTGATTAACGAGGGCCAAAACAGAAAATGCCAGAAGAATTTAGCAGGTCACGCTGCTCGAGTCGGAAGAGAAACGGAGCTGACGTTCCGCATCAAAAACTCACTCAGATTAACCCGAGGGGTGGTTTTTAAATGGGGACTGAGTTAATGGGCGGGGTTTGAGCGGTGATTGGTGTGAGGGGCGGGGTTCGGAGTGCGAGGCGGAGCTTGGCCGGGTTAAGGTTTAAGGAGCCGGGTTGGCTTTTTCGTGCAGGTTCCTGTTTCAAGTGTGTGGTAGGGTTCTGTGGTTGCGGCGTGTGGCAATGGCTGGACACGTCCTTGAAATTGACGGTGGTATAATGGAAGGGGTGAGTGAGGCGTGGAGGTGGTCCCCGCGGTGAATCTCTTTGTTGGGCCTATGCTGCCTTTGGGGGTTTCACTCACGCTGATTGCGTGGTTTTGGGCCTGAGTGCAGAAACCTACCCATGATAATGTTTGAATGCAAATCGTAGGTAAGGTCGGAGCACGAAATAAAGCAGTCGGTCTCGGCCTGGTTATTGCCACGTCTCAATTCTCGACCCGTTACTTTAGTGCGCGCTTGACATTGGTCATTTACAATTAATGGTGGTAATTTAATGTCTGACACCTTGCTTGCGAGTAGCAAATTTTGTATTGGTCAGCCTTTTTTTTTGCCGGGTTTCAAGGGTTTAAGAAATTCGTATGACGTCTTTGGAAATTTGGGTTTCTGCATTCGAAAATATCTGTCTTTCTTCACCTCCCACCCCTAAGATCGTTAACAATGCCATAACGGGGAGTCCCTGCCTCTCTGAAGCATCACGGTGTACGTGATGGGGTTATGTTGGGCAAAAAGCGAAAATAAACGATTGATGGCATTCGGACCGATGGTATGGGTGGCTGTAGCGGCACTTCATGCGATCACTGATTGGAGAAGAAACTCTGATCCTATAATGATGCCTCCTTATGTCCTCTCATAGATCCCCTTACCTGCTAAAGACCTGTGTCATTTATGCGTAATTTGCGAACCTGTCGGTGGTTGTGAACAAATGTCACATGCATTGATAAGTCTGCCATGATGCAGTTGGTAGTGGTTTTGACTCGAATTAAGTTATAGATTCACATTCTTTTCTGAAGTCCTCCATGAGATCAACTTCCATGTGTGCACTGATATCTAGTTATAGAGTAATGGAAACAGGTCCTTCGGCCTGCTGACTCATCAAGCACCCTTCCCCAATAGAATTTGGGGTAGTTGATGGGAATAAGGAGAGAATAAAATGGTTTGGGGTAGGATTAGTGTAAATATGGGTGTTTGATGGTCAGCGTAGACTCGGGCTAAAGAGGCTGTTTCTGTGCAGTATTTCTATGACTTTATCTACTGCAAATGAAGTTATACATTCCTTTATAACTGAAATGTAACCTCTTAAACTTAATTCCACATGTAATAAAAGGATTGCATTGTTGGCTTTTCTCATTAGTTGGTGTGCTTGCATTGCTAGCCTTTTGCAAATCTTCACTTAGACATACAGATCATTCTGCATTACAGAGCTCAACAATCTCTCTCAATTAAGATGATTTGTCTGTTTTCTTGCCAAGATTGACACTTTCACATTTCCCCACATTACATTCCATTTGCTGAATTTTGCCCACTGACTTATCTATATGCCTACTGTTTTCTGTTATTTAGCCAACTTTCTATCCATGTCAATATGTCACCTGTTAGACTGTGAGATTTTATTTTTCCACAATAACCTTGAGGCAACACTCTGAAATGCCTCCTGACTATCAAAGTATAATGCATCCAGTGGCAGTTGGCTTTATTTAAGTTTAAAATACTAGCTTGGACCTATTTATCTCTCCGTAACAATTGAGTTTTACATTCATTTTATCATAATTGTTGCTACCTAAAAGGTGCCTTCATCTGAGGGCATTCATTATTCACAACAGTATTGCCTGATCTCAGCTTGTCTCTAGAATGTGTGATTCAAGGAAAGTATCCCAAATATGCTTAATGAACTCCTCTATTAGGTTATCTTTGTCCAACTGAATCATGGCAGACACATCAATATATCTGATATTTGAATGTAGATCAAAATCCTCCCCTGATTATCTCTGTATCTTTTGGCTAGTCTGTATTATTTATTTCTTTACATTCTATCCAACTGTGTAATTATTGTTAAGGGGCCTGTACAACATTCCTACAAGTGGCCTCTCTTCACCCAAACAGCTTCTACATCCTAGTTTCCTGACTTTATTTCATCCCTCTATTACACTTGACCATCATTAATTAACAGAATAATTCCTCCACCTTTTCATAGCTCCCTCTCCTCCTTAAATGCCATACCCTTCAATATTAGGTCCCAATCTATGTTGTCCTGCAACCATGTCTCTGTTATTGCTATCAGATCATATTTGTATGTTAAAGTTGCAATATAAATGCAGGTAGCTGTACGAATGTCAGTGGCATTTTCTTTCTCCAGGGAGGACAGATTTTACGTGTTTGTACAGCACTGAGTTGCCTTCTAGGAGCCAAGATAAAAGTCCACAATATCCGAGCAGGGAGAAGCACACCTGGCCTGCGGTAAGTGTACACGACTTATACTATCAGTTTTTTTTAACCTCCCCATCAAACTCTCTAACAAGCCCTGATTTATGTCACCTAATACCACACTATATAGTGCCTTTGTTCTTGAAGCAAATAAGGAACTTCATTAACTGTGAATGTCAACCTGACATAAAACTGAATTTAGTCAGCATTGTTAATAGACTTTAGCCATTAATAGGGTGGGTGAGGGGGTTATGGAATGTACAGTTAAAACTTGCAGCAGAAATGGAAGCCATTGAGTTTATTGTGACAGTGCTAAGTAAATTAGAGCAACACACAAAAAGCTGGAAGAACTTGGCAGGTCAGGCAGCATCTATGGAGGGAAACAGACTGTTGACATTTCGGGTTGAGACCCTTCATCTGGATTGGTGAAGGGTCTTGACCTGAACCGTTGACTCCCCATCCCCCCCCCCCCCCCCCCCCCCCCCGTAGATGCTGCTTGACCTGCTGAGTTCCTTTTTTGTGTGTTGCTATAATTCCAGCATCCTCATTCTCTTCTGTCTTTAAATTACAGTTGTTTATACAAATCTAATTTCCTTTAGCAAAAAAAAACCCAGAAAACTGGAGGAACTCAGCTGGTCAAACAGTATTTGTAGAAGCATAAGGTGTATGTTGATGCTTTGGTTCAAGACCCTTCACCAGTCCAAATGAAGGGTCTCAACCCAAAATGTCAACTGTCCAAGAATTGCCAAATGTGGTAGACCAGTTTGGAAGAGGTGCCGGTGAACCTCTGCCTCAGCTGAAAGGACTGCTTGGGTCCCTGAATGGTGGTGAGAGAGGAGATGAAGGAATCGGTGTTACACCAATGGTTGTAGGGGAAAATTCCAGGGGTGGTCAGGAGTGATGAATAGGCCAGGGAGTCGAGAAGAGAATGGTCTCCGTGGAAAGCTGAAAAGGGGGGGGGGGGGGGGGAGAGAGAGAGAGGGATGTGACTGGTTGTGGGATCACATTGGAGCTGGTGAAAATACTGGAGGATGATACGTTGGATGTGGAGATTGGTGAGTGAAAGGTGAGGATGAAGGGAACTCTTGCTCTTCTATCTAGAGAGGGTGGGTGAGAACAAGTGCAGGAAACGGGAAATGTGTGTGAAGGCTCCATCAACTACTGCACAAAGGCAGCCACATTTCTGGAAGGAGGAGGACATTTCAGAAGGTCTAGAGAAGAAAGCCTCGTCTTGAGAACAGATACAGCAGAGGTGGAGAAAATGAGAAAAAGGCATAGCATCCTTATAGGAGACAAGATGGGAGGAGGTATAGTTGAGGTACCTCTAGGAGTCAACTTGCACCTTTTGCCTCCATGGATGCTGCTTGACCTGCTGAGTTCTTACAGCATTCTATTTTTTGTTCCAGTTTCCAGCACCTGCAGTCTTTGTTTTCTAATTTCCTTTAGCTGTTTATATCTTAAAGTTCTTGTCTACTTCCCCTTTAAATCATTGTTATCTCTGCTGCAATTACTATTTAAGAATGTAAGAAATAGAAGCAAGACCTGGCCATTTGGCCATTTGGTCCTTTGCTCCACCATTCATCAAGATCATGGCTGATCTCCTACTTTGACACCATTTTCCTGGATGAACAACATATCCTTGATTCCCGTACTGTCCAGAAATCTATTGATCTGTTTTGGATAAACTCAATGACTGAGCCTCCACTGCCCTCGGGCATGGAAAATTCCAAAGATTCAACATCCTCTGCATGAAGAAATTTCTCCTCATCTCAATCCTAAATGACTGACATCTGGTTCTAGTAATTTAGCCAGGGAAATAACTCCCTGAATCCAGCCAGTCAAGTATTTTGTAAATTTCAATGTGATCTTCTTTCATATTTCTAAACTTCATGGAATACAGGCATAATCTACTTGATCTGTCCTCACACAGTGAACCAGTCTGGTGAATATTTTCTGCACTCCCTCTATGACGAGTATGTCCTTTTTCTTGAGTTAAGAGACCAAAAATGTAACCAGACCATTACTATCTTTACATCCATCTCTTCCAGAACTCTGAAATAGATCATCCATTTCTGATTTACTTTTAATTACATTAGGAACTAGAGTAGGCCATTTGGCTTCTTGAGCCTGCTCTGCCATTCAACAAGATTGTTGTTATCTTCTACCTCTGTACCATCTTCCTGCCTTATCCCTTGATTTCTCTCACAATCAGAAACCTGAAACCACATAAAAAGATGGACCACATTTCCTGTTGGGTTTTTGTGTCTTAAAGGAATACCCTTGTTACTTTAAATGGAAGCCATTGCCTGCCCACCTTTTTGTACCTTTCAATGTATTTTCCCAATCAAGTACAGGCAGCTTTTCCCTTCATACCTTTTAAGGCCCTAGTTTCAGATTAATTGTATCACTTTCAAACTCAGTGGAATAATTTTAAAATGGCTTCCATTTAAAGAAACAAGGGTATTCCTTTAAGGCACAAAAATGCAACAGGAAATGTGGTCCATCTTTTTTGTGTGTGATCGACAGGTTTCTGGATGGAATAATTGTGGATGCTGCCTTGTGTAAAGGTCTTTTACGGCAAAATTATCAATTAGCCCTTTCTCATACAATAAATTTGAAATATCCCCCTTTTTCCTTAGTTCATCCCTAAAAATATTAATCTAAAACATCATCTTGCATAAATGTTATTAATTTGTCCTCCATTACTACTAATATGACTTGTCCAGTCTATATGTAGATTAGTTTCCCATGATTACTGTATTTGTTACATGAATTGCTAATTTCCTGACTTCTTGTGATAATTAGTTTCCTAATAACCTGTGAGGGGTGGGGAAGAGGGAACTCTTATTTCACTTCATTCTGTGTTGTTATTTATGCTCACTTGTTACCACTTGGATGGTTTGTAAACAATTCCCAGTGGGTGAGAACTTTCAAGAAAAGATTGTCTTAACTTTAGTTACAGTTTGCAGTGTCTTTTATAGCCCCAAATGGCTGGTGTCAGAAACTGAAGAGCACTTACATTGTACAAAAATCAAGATATTCTCATGAATTAGTCCGAGGCACATGGAAGACAGTTTGTTCATCACCAGCTATAATGTCCTTAATTTGAGGCTCTTGTCCTGGAGATCGATTTAGATTCTAATTACCAATGTAATCTTAATAAACACAAATTTCCATGAGAAGACCTTTTTAAAAAAAAAATGGTTCTTGATTGGATAAATACTAAAATACAAAATTTTGATTTTAAGGCCTCAGCATCTGTCAGGACTCGAGATGATCCGTGATTTATGTGATGGTTGCCTTGAAGAAGCCAAAGTTGGTTCCACAGAAATCTACTTTTCTCCGGGTAAAATCAAAGGAGGTAACCACGTTGCAGATACAAAAACAGCTGGGTAAGCATAGGTACCCATAGTTGCATATTCATGCAGAAAAAAAAATGTCTTGCTATGTTCTTTTTCCCCTTTTGTGTCCCTTAATTTGAAGACAGATAGTTCTTGGTATCTGCAATGGCTATCAAACATTGGCTTGCTCATCAGTGGGAAACAAATAACCAATTTATTTTTACCTTAATTACCAACAAATAAATGTCTCAAATACCCTAATTACTAGGGCTTCTGATAAATTTTAGCTTAGAAGTTTGTGAAAGATGCAAATATTTAACTCAAACTGGTGATGGTCTTTAAAGTTCTGATGTTTGATATTGTTAGGATTAATTGAGCATCTGAAGATATAGTGGGAAAGCTTCTGTCATGGCATCCTGGATTCTAAGGATTTTGGTAAGAGGAAGTGTCTGGTGATGGTCTTCAGCTTCCCTGAAAGGGCTAGTTTGAACTGTGATACAGCTTCCCATCATTCACTTTTACATGGGAGGGCATCACAACTGATCTTTTCGTCCTTTTTCCGCCCCCCCCCCCCCCCAAATTGTCTGCATGATGTTTCCAGCAAAGCTGTGTTCATTTTATTACAGTATGTAATATTGTGAATTTTGCATATTGTATTTTGTAGATGATGAACACTACAATAAGTGAAAATATCTTTAAGTTTATATCACAGGTCACTTTTTTTTACCTCTTTGATTTGGCTTCTGAAGTTCTCCCCATTTATGACCAGAGTTCACGTTAAGCCCATCGCTTGCCTGTCTTTTTTTGGTATGCACTGCACATATTAATATAGTGCCTCTAATGTAGGAGGCACTGAGCTCAAGTAGGTGTTGGGAGAGGTAACCAAAGGTTTAGACAAAAGTTGAAGGGTGAGGTGGAGAAATATTAGGAATGTAATTCTAGAGCTTTCCAATATGGCAGAAAGTATGGATCACCATGTTAGAAGAAAGTGGGGGGTGATGATGTTGTACAAGGTTCAAGAAGTGCTGGAGGAGTTCATGGTAAGAGGATGGAGACAGTGAAGATTTAAATATAAGATATAACTTTATTAGTCACGTACTCAAAACACAGTGAAATGCATCTTTGCGTAGTGTTCTGGGGGCAGCCCGCAAGTGTTGCCACGTTTCCTGTGCCAACATAGCATGCCCACAACTTCCTAACCTGTACGCCTTTGGAATGTGGGGGGAAAAAACCAGAGCACCTGGAGGAAACCCACGCAGACACAGGGAGAACATATAAACTCCTTACAGTGGCTGGAATTGAACCCAGGTCACTGGTGCTGTAAAGTGTTATGCTAACCTCTACACTACCATGCCTGCTGTCAAAATAGGAAGTCTACTGTGCTTATTGGAGGCAGTTGCCTCTATTAGACAAATGATGCCTACTATGAGCAGTTTTCTACTGAAGACGCTTGTAAAAGTACCACTTTTCAACTACCAATTTCAGCTGCATTGGCTAGTCTATCCTGTTCAAAGAGCAATTAAGTTTAACTCTTCAACCACAGAAATGAATGACTCTCTGCTTCAGTACCACTCTTTGCCAATAGGTTTAATTGCTGCTTTACTGGGAAAACTTCAAGGCATTTTGTCAAGTATTTGTAGCTGTGAAATTTTGTTCCTTTTGTGCGATTAGTTCTGGCCAGTATGGTCAAGAGTGGTAAGTTCTTGTCCCCACAGATTTGATATGCAGTAATATATAAAGCAGCTGTAAATACTCAGTTATTACTCATTTCTATGCTGGAAAGTGAGGATGTAGTCCTGTGATCTTTATCAGATTAAAGCCTCCAAATATATCTATGCCAGGAAACCGCTTTGTTTTCCCCCCAAAAAAAACAAAATTGGGCTTCAGCCCCAGATTGTTGTTCAGTTCTCAACTATTAAGAGCCATAAATCTGAACAAAAATATCTCCCTTGAAGTAATTACTTACTTTCCCCTGGAAGTCATCATGTAATGCTGATTATTTCACATTGGTACTACAATGATACATAGCTACCATCTACACGTGTAAACATTTCCTTATCAGTTGGTTGTTTAACCATTTGCAGATGAAATATCTCATCATTTTTGAGCTTGGCCTGTGTTTCACCTTTTGTTATCAGTGTTCTCAGCTGTCTGTCTGGTAGTTACAAAATTTTACTTTGCATATTCTTGTGTTGCACTGCTGCATCCATTATAAGAGGTGCAGTGGGAGATTGGGAACGAATGTAGCTTGGTAAGTGATCAATGGGTGAATGCAAATTTAGAATGGGATGTAGCAGCAGATTTTCTTGCTAGTTGAATTTTGTGGAGATTAGAAAATGAGGTGGGCCAGGAAAGAATTGCTATGATGGTTTCTGGAGATAGCAAAGGCCACAAAGTTTTCCCAGGAGATGGAATGAAGTGAGGATTGTCGGGTGAGCCTTTTTATTACCGATAAGCCAATCTGTGTCTCTGCTGTGCTCATGAGAAGCTTCTGAAGTTTCTAAATTGCTGACTTATTTTTGTCAGAATGACATTTGTTATGGACAGTGTTTCCATTGTGATATGCCATTAATTAAGGTCAATTGTGTTTTGTTTACCAGGAGCGTCTGTCTATTAATGCAGGTCTCCATTCCGTGTGTACTCTTTGCTGCTTCTCCATCAGAACTGATTTTACGAGGAGGCACGAATGCTGAGATGGCTCCACAGATTGATTATACCTTGCAAGTAAGAGCCAGCATAGTGCTCAATGATCTGGAAGGGTAATGGTGTGTGTACACTTTCCTAGCAGCAGTATTGACTTTCAATTCATTTACATGTGTGCACATTTAGAGATGTTTCTAAATGGATACTTCCATTTTGTTTAGTTTCTTTGGACCTTTTATTCACTGAACATAAATTTAACAAAAAAAGTTGACTTAGAGGAACCTTTCAAAATGGCATTCAGCCTGTCATTTGCAGCAGTGTCTCTAATTTCCATATGCTGTATCTTTGATTTCATTTAGCATTGGTTTCCTCTCAAAATGATTGTGATTAGAGCCTTGTTTTACAAAGATGTGCCCTCATTCTGTCCCTTTCACAAAACTATCCTGTAGACTATATATTCTGTTCACTACTCAGTGGCTTGGACATTTGACTCAATAGCTACTGTATGGGAAGTGTATTTTTATCCTTAAAAAGTTTCTCTTTAAATAACAATGGCTGATTGAAATTAATTGGACAATATTTGAAAACACAATGTTTTTCAGATTTCATACCATGTTTTCTGTTTTTATAATCCTTATTGCTATAAATTACCCAACTAATCTTTTTGGTTTTGTTTGTGTAAAATCAAATGAGGAATGGTTCTGCACTCAAAGTATATAACAAATAACAGCAATAACATCTAATATCAGTTGAAAATTGCAAAATCTTTTACAGGAGTATTTAAACAAAAAAAAAGAGCTTGGAAAGGGGACTAAACGATAATGAGCACCTTACAATGGGAAAAGAGAGGGATAAAGTTCAGTGAGGGAATTCTAGGCCTTGGGACATTGGCAGTCATACTTTTAGCTGTCAGTGGCAGACAAATCTTAATGTGATATGATTTTGGCTAGAGGAGCTTGAAGAGATGAGGAGGAGTGAGAGATTTGAAATGGCTTGTGAGTTTTAGGGGGATTCTGAGGATACAAGTAGAGAAGGATGCAAAAGAATATGGTTCTTTTTATCAATTACAGATGAGTCTGTGAGACTGCATGAGATGCCAAGGCTGTGAATATGCATTGGCAAATTTGTATCGAGAGGAGATGTTTTAAGGCAGTGATGAATGTGGTGGAGGATGCACTGGCTGGAGGGAACAAGTCAGTACAGATATCTTAAGAATTTTTTTGTTACCTGTTTAGGATGATAAAGAGAATTTTAATAACAAGTTGAAAGCAGAATAGTTGAGATCCTCAGGAGGAGAAAGGTGTCAGGTGTAGGGAAGTGTCAGACCAAGGTATGATTTAGTGATGAAATGCACACCGCCACCATGAAAATCTGACGGCAAACATCCAAACTTTAACTTGCAGCACAGAAGACACCAATTAGGCTCTTGTTCAGTTGTGTTTAGACTAATGGTAGCTATACGAAAACAATTTTAATTTTGTCTTCTTAAAAGTCAGAAGCAAATTTCAATAACTGAATGTTCTGTTTTACAGGTATTTAAACCAATCATTGAAAAGTTTGGATTTCAGTTCAACTGTGATTTAAAAATGAGGTGGGTTTTAAGCACTGGAGTTGGAAAGTTTGATTTGTATTTGAATGATGACCTGAGCTAATGCCGCTGCTGGAGATTCTTGCCTTCATCCTTTAGTACACAAAGTGAAAATTATTTAATATTGAAATTTGTTGTCAGTTGGCACATTTCTAGCTCCATAGGAATATTGGATAATAAAATACAAGGTAATATTGAAAATTATTTTTCAAACACAGCATTTAACATAACAATACAAGATTGGGCCAGGGTTGATTTTCATATCTGTAGATGCTTTCTAAGTGTGATTTTTGGATACTAGAAGTGTTAGACTGATATGATAACTGTTCACAATATTAGAAACATTCCTTTATTCTCTTCACATTTGATTTCTAGCTTTTCTCAGTTGTGATGAAAGGTCATCGACCTGGAAGGTTAATTATTTTTTTCTTTCTCCAGTTGTTGCTTGACCCAAGATTTTTTAGAATTTTAGATTTCCAGCAGCATAGTTTTGTTTGCTTTTCAAGTAATAAATGTGGACGCCTATGAATGGGAATGAAGCATAATATCTGAATGATCCAGAGGAATTTGTGCACCTCCAGTAGGAAGTGGTTTGGGGTTTTCTGACAGTGGTGATGGGCCCAAGAATTGCTGTTAACATCTAAATGAACATTGAGGTGAATTGTGGTGTACCCCTTTAAAAACTCATCAGATGTAGCTATGATGTCCCCTGCTGCTGATGATTATGTTGAGGAAATGGGTACCTGTAACTGGCAGGAAAGTAATCAATTTATTGGATTAAGTGGCTTTCTTGTACTTGGCAGGTCAGGCAGCATCTGTAAAGTTTATATTTTAAAAAAAACAGTTCATGTTTCAGGTCAATGACCTTTCGTAAGAATCTGGAAAAGCTAGAAAATCTACAACACTTTAAGACTCAGAAGGGTGAGGGCTGGTGAGAACAAAGGGAATGTCTGTGATGGGGTGGAAAACAAGAGAAACAATGACTCATGGTGTTGGTGCCAGCTGAGAGAAAGTGGTGAAGGTTTGCTAATTGCATCTGAGTGTTTCTAGTATTTTCTGTTTTTATTTTGGATTCCAAGCATGTGCAGTTTTTAAGTAATGATTAGAAACCATTTATAAATCTGTGGGTTAGGTGTTGGGCATGACACCATGGAGAACTTGGCTCTTCCCATGTTTTGGTGATACATTTGCTGTACAACACAAGACACTTATTGATACTTAAATGCCTGTTCTTATATAAATCAAGATGCTGAACATTGCTGTGGTATCCTTCAGTAAGAGGGCATCAAAACCAAGTTGTGATTACCTATCCAAATGTGAACATTTTCTAGCAGAGTAGTGATCTGGACTGGGGGACTCTGGTGATTTACCCACTTTGCCATTCTGTTTCATCTGGCACTTCAGATTAATAATGTGGGGGTGAAGACTGGTATGTTTGAATCACCAGAAGTTTTGCATTGCAGAGGTTACTATCCAAAGGGTGGAGGTGAGGTGAGAATAAAAATGTCTCCAATAAAACAACTTGCTCCAATAAACATGACAGAACGAGGAACCATTACAAAGATCCATGGGAGAGCCTTTGTAGCTGGAGTTCTACCATTTAAAGTAAGTGGTAAATCTTACAATAATATTTAAATGTTACATAATTATAGCTTTTCTATTTTCATTTATACAAACTTGATTTTTTTGCTTCAAAAGGAGCATTTCAGTTTTTGGTTTTGCCTTGGATAATGTATCCAATGGTTACAGAAAGGACAAAAGATGTATGCAGAATTGAAACCTGGAGAGTCTAATCCCTGGTCAAATGAAGTATGCTGTCTTACTGGGTATAGTTTATGATGGTTGTATCTGCTAAACCTGTGGTACTACCCATTTAGAAATGCTTCCAATCAGGAAATTGCACTGAAAGACAAACACAAATTACGTTGGGATTGCACATTGCTCATAGGAGCATTAGATGAGCTTGGAGGCAATACTGAGAAAGTACACAAATATTCTCTTGTGGCAGTGTGAGGATGCTAGGCAGCATTGGAGAATTAATATAGTCCCATACTCCAGACCAGTGCCTCTTTGGTCACTTTCCTGTTTTGGATCATAAATTATCAAATTGATTAAATTCCATTTCACAATTTACTCTGGTGGGATTTTAAACTCCAAATCTCTGGCTTTCAAGTGCTCAATTCAGTGCAGCAGAAACATGATTTTGACAGGCTGTGATAACTTGACAGCTTAAATGACCATCTTTTATTGGATGTAACAGTTTTCTGCAGAAGATTGCAAATTTCTGTTCTGTAGGTGGCAAACATGTTACTTTCTGATCATTGAAAAATAATTCACTGTATTAATCACTTAGTTCTTAAAAAAAATGTATGTGCTGAGATAAGTGAGAGCTAATGTTGTTTTTCCTTTTTATTAGCTTGCAAATGAGATGGTATCTGCAGCCATTCGGTGCATCAGGAAAGAAATGCGTGACACTTATGTAAATATCCAACCTATTCAGGAGCCCAAGGATAAGGCTTTTGGGAACGGAAATGGAATTGTGTAAGAAGCAAAATTCTACCATTGCACTTGAATGATATGTTCTCTTCTACTTTAGAACCTGGAAGCTCCAGAATCTTAAAAGAGCATAAACTATTCCTGCAGCTCTTGGTATTTGTTTTCCTCTTCACCCCACCATGTCACTTTAAGTGAATTCATAAACTGAACATGTGCAAAAGGTTTAATACTAATTTCTGTGTGATCTTTAGAAAAACCTACAAAAAATAGTTCTCATTTCTGGATCTAATTTTTTCTTTATCTAGTATCTTTGCTGAAACTTCTACGGGATGTATACTTGCAGGATCTGCCC
The DNA here is from genome assembly GCF_009764475.1 of Pristis pectinata. NCBI lineage: Eukaryota > Metazoa > Chordata > Chondrichthyes > Rhinopristiformes > Pristidae > Pristis > Pristis pectinata. The sequence goes on along the minus strand of NC_067407.1, from coordinate 48,738,641 downwards.
TTGGTAAAAGAGGTAAGATTGTAGTGTTGTATGACATTAACAAGAAATGAATAGTAAATGAATGTATGGAGCTGCTATTAATCTACAACTACTACTTGCTTATATATCACCTTTTTAATATGCTCAAATATCCAAAGGCTCTTCATGGGAGCTTCCTCATACAAAGTCTGCTAGCAAGCTAGAATAGTTTGAGCAGTGGAAATGATGAAAAACCATTGGGCATAGTGAGAGCAATAACAGTAAGGTTAAAAGACGAAAGATGGAGCCCATAGTGATGACTAATGCCCATTGGATTTGTGACAGTCATTGAAATTTGTCAAGAAATAAGGTTTGCAGATTAAGCCAAAATACTGAGACTAGACTGTTTCTGAAATACAGGAGTTTCTGCAGACAGAGTTGGAATTGAAGCTGCTGAAATGTTGTTGATGAATCTTCGACATGGTGGATGTGTGGACCAGTACTTGCAGGACCAGGTATAGGGCATAAGCAGATTACTTAAATAACTTTTAAAATGTAAATGTTTTTGAAAAGATTTATTGACCCCTATTATCCTAAAATTATTTTCTTCCTCCTTGCTCCCAGTTGTACAGGCCTTTTCTGCTGCTGGCTCTGATAGTCAAATCCACAGTCAAGTAGTCCCCATTATGTGGGGCAGGGGTGAATTCTAATAGTGTCTCAAGCATTCTATTGCATTAATCTCATTCTGAACTTTATAAAATGTCATTGTTAAATGTAATTTGACAAAAAGCCTAAAAGCTTCTATTTAGGTCGTGGTTCTTTATATGTTAATCATTCAGCACAAAACTAGCCCATATCCAATGCAAGTACCTATCTATATTTCTGTAATTTTAACACAAAAACATCTTTGTTCATAAAAACAACATTTTGGCTGGACATAGAAGTGTGGCCATAAATTCATGTGGGTAAAGACAACACAAAGGCATACCTTGTATATTGCATTAGTTTTATTGTCCTACTTATCTATACTCCCATGCTTGGTCAGGGTAAAGAGGAAGAGGTGAGATGTTTTAGTGCCTGTTTTGACTCTAGCAGTTTTATTTCAAATTTGATGTTTTTTTTAGTAAAAGTGTGATTCTATTCAATAGCATTACTTTGGTCTTTGTTCTAAAAAATCAAGTTCCTTCCATGTATAGCCCTGAGTAAAAGTATAAGTAATTGTCTCAGTGGATATTGAAATTGTAGTGTTACATAACCATGAACTTTTCCAATTGCTTATTTCTTTTTTGGCTCAGATCATTATTTTCATGGCTCTTGCTAATGGTGTCTCCAGAGTAAGAACTGGCCCATTGACCCTTCACACTCAGACTGCTATGCACTTTGCAGAAATACTAACTAAGGTCAGTATATTTGTTATCTATTAAAAATTTCTGGCAACATAATTGTTTTAATCAATTTTACTTATGGTATTTTCCTCGTGCTTAACATGAGGTCTCTGGAAAATATTTTGTCGCTTTTGGAATGCATGATAGCTATCACAGATTACCATAACCGGTTGAAACTGAAGGGTTAAGTGCAAAACAGTTTTATGCTAACCCTAAATCATTTTTAGGCCAAATATACCACAGTTAGCAAAACTTTACCCTATACTACAACATGCCCCATCTGCCTCAGGAAACTGAAGTGCAGCATTTCAACTTCCATTTACTTTAATAGTGTTTCCCCAAGGCAATACTTTACAGAAGTTCTGGTAAGTGGGTTGCTATCGTCTATGTTGTGGCTGTCGTACTTTGGGTGTCCAATGTATAATTTTGTTGCAGAGAGCAATCTTCAAATATAAGTAGAAGATGGAAAAATGTCATCCCAATGAATTTTTTTAGTCTGGCAATAAATTTTAACTTCTGACTCTACCATTTTCATGTATTTAGGGGAAAAGCTTTGATAGATAATGATACATAAACACATTCAGATTATCATGTTGCAGGTCTTTGTTATTAATAAAGAATGCAAAGTATCCATAAACTGTACAAGTCTCCAAAATGAATAATTGTTTCATCTGTAGAGCATCCTGACAAATAAGAAGTTAACTTTGACTTGAATAATATTACACCTGATGCTTTTTTTCACTACAATTAGAATAATGCATTAGATATCATGCATTACATGGTATAACATTTTAATGCTTTTCCAAACAATATATCTGATTTAACTTTGATCAAAGGCAGAACTGCATCTATACGAATGTTGTGCTCTGGATATGGACATGCAAGCGTTCTGGGGCAGACCAATCCAATAGTTATTAATTGACCAAAAAGCCTCAATAAAAGTGTTTACAGAATGGCATTATAACTTGGCTATGGTATAACTTTTTGCTGTATTCTCTGTACACTTCACTGGAGTATCCTATTGGCTCTTTTCATTTGAATAAAGTAAACCTAATTAAAATGATTCCTTGACCTTCATTTCCAAAGCTACATTCTGCATTGTATTCAGGTTCTAGGAAATCCAATGATATGTTCTTGTACTGATATAAGTCTCTTGTACTAGATGTGATGTGTTAAGACAGGTTTCATTTGTTTTGTATTTCTTTCAGGCTAAGTTTACTGTGAATAAAATAAATGATCAAGAATCTGGATCAGAAAGATGTATCATAGAATGTGAAGGGATAGGAATGACAAATCCCACTTCTGATATCTAAAAATGTATATACCATCCAAAAAAACTATGGAAGCTCTATATTTTTCAGTACTTTGGAGATTCTTAATCCAAGTAACTGCTTCATGTAAGACTTGAATTTACAAAAATAAACATTGCATTATTATCTGAGTTTCTTGTTGATACACTGACATAGGGAAGAGAAGTTAACTGAATAACAGCAACTTTCAAAGATCTCAATCAAAGGAGAATGCAGAATAATTTTGGGAAGTGAAAAGGATTTGAGCTTTTTAGAGCACTTTAATCGATTATAGAATATTTCTGTTTTGTTTACTGCTGATCCAGCAAGAGAAATGGTATTGCATCAAATAACAGACATTTCAAAGTGAAAATTCTACTATAATGATAACAATTACAACAACTTAAATTCTCAACAGTTTTTGTGCATGGCTTTACTGCAATGCAGCAAATGAACTATAATGAAAGATGTACATTTGAATATTGTGTATAATTTTCATTTACAGTGACTGATAACATCAAATTTGCTTAGGAATAAAAATGAACAGTCATTAATCAATTAGATCAATTGACTGGTAATTTGACTCCTTTTTTTTTTCTGCTTTTATTTATTGATCTTTTCATTTGACTTGCTGTTCCTAGACTCATGATTTTCATTACACTGTGGGGAGGTGAGGAGGAAGAAGGGATCTATGGTGGAAGGGAGGGTATTGGGGTGAATTGTAGAATACAAAGCCGAGGTGTTGGAACAAAGGTGACAACATTGGGGTAAAGAACTGGGAATGTACAAGGTGTCTAAAGAATGCAAAGTTCTGGGGAACAGATTGCAGAACTAAAATACCTTTTGTTACGGACTCGGTGAATGTCCCTTTAAGATAGAGTAGTAGCGTGTGTGGCGTGCTTACGTCAACCAAAGATAAAGAACATAATGATGTTGTTGAAGTCAGAGAGAGAAAAGGGAGAGAGACACCAGCCTGCTAGTTTCTCTATCGATGGATGAGAAACAATAACTGTCTGTCACTGCAATCCACATATGGAAATTGGAAGTAATCCAGTGGAGTTCACTTTGTTGCTGACCTGTAGAAGGAAACAGGTATTTGTGTGGACGATCATGAGTCGGATGCTTTTTCGGGTGAGGAAGTCACTATCGCGTAAACACTGAGGTGTCATTTGGGTTCCATCGTGGAACATTTGGATTTTGTAACTACTCTCTCTATGTTCTCTACATCTGTGTCTTATCTTCAGACAATGGTGGTTGTTGAAGAAGCCTTTACTCACGTTTCACCTTATGGCTTGCTGAACTGAACTGTAAGAACCATTCCTGGACTTGGAGTTTGGGACTTTGCCACACACACACACACACACACACACACACACACACACACACACACAAAGAGTTTAGTTTTTGGGGTTAATGTTCAAGGTTTAACATTTTTACTTCTAACACTAACATTTTACTTTTTTTATAAGTAGTGATTAATAAATTAGTTTTTAACACTGAATCATGACTCAGTGTGTTTCTTTTGTTGCTGGTTTGTAACACTTTTGATAATGCAATTTGTGTGTGGGTGAAAATTTAATTTTAAGGATTAGATGGATTGTAAGCAAATAGAACTGTGCAAGACACGTAACTAGGAGTGTAGTTTGGATGAGCTGAAATTCACAAATGTTGGATGTGAAGTGGAAGGAAACCAAACAGAATCATTACAATAAGTGAGGCTGAAGTTAAAATCAGGATGAATGATTTTGTTGCAGATGAGTGGAGGCTGGTAATGTAACAGAAGAGAGTTATTAGACTTTGTGCAGGAGAGAATACAAGACAAGTATTTACACTTGGAATTGTTTATGGTGACGAGGTTGCAAACCATTGTCCCCTACCTCAGATGAGGTGTGGCAATGGTACAAAATTAATGTCCAAGGATTATTTCCGTCTTCCTGGGCTTTAGGTATTAAGTGCTGATATAACTTTTGAGCTCTAGTTTCTATTGATTGATTGTGCAGTTTGACAGAGAACTGGGTGTGGTTGGCATATAGTGTTTTTTTTGGCATTATGCATGAACAAATAGTGCTTGAGGCACTGCAAAGGTAATAAAACATGAATAGAAGTCAATTCAGTAGAAATTCTGGGTGCAATTAAATTATGATCAAAGTGACAAGTCTGGAGCTGGGAAAAGCAATACTAATTGACTGAGATTACAGGGATGGATGAGGTAGTCTTCTGTGTCCAAATGTTGGAGAGAATTCAAAATGGGATAGAGTCCAATACATTGAGATTTTTTTTTCTTTTGATTAGGGCTGTTTCAATGAAGTAGCTTAGAGCCATAGAAATGTACAGTATGGAAACTGGTAGTCTAGCCTGCTAAACCTGTACAGACCATTAAGCACCTGTTTATATTAATCCCATTCTTATTCCCCACATTCCCTTCAACTCTCCCCAGATTCTATAACTCCCTTACAAACAAGGGGCAATTTACTGTGGCATATTGACTAGGCACCCACACATACTTGGGATGTGGGAAGAAACCAGAACACCTGGAGGAAACCCACATAGTTGTAGGGGAAATGTACAAACTCCACACAGACACCTCTGTCAGGACTGAATCTGGGTTTTTGGAGCTATGAACAGCAGCTCCACTAGTTGTGCTATTTGCTGCCCCAGAAAACTGATGGGAAGTTCAGAAATGGAATAGTGAGAAGGTCGATATGGATTTTATCATGTTACTGCACATTCACAGACTTTGGAAAGAAAATGGGAGTTTGAAGATGGTGATGGATTGAAAGGGCATGTGTGTTAGGTAAGGGAAATATTTGCAATGTTCACTGACATGGAAAAAAGGGAGGCTGAGTGGTCAGGAGTAAGGTGGGAGCAGGAATTATTGAATGAAATGAACTCAAGGCATGAGGAGAGAAATGTGGTTTTGATTTGTCTTTGCTAAATTAGGTGAGTACTGATTGTATTATAATGTGAAATTACTCTCTTGAACTTGTTGTCCAGACTCAAATGTAGAATGGTATTTTGACAAGATGTGGGAAGGCAACCTTAATATCTAACTCACCAGCAAAAACACACTTAACTTAAGAGTGGCACTTATAAATAGAAAAAATTGCAGATAGTGAACTAGAAAGTATTGGAAGACGACAGATGTGCCTGAAGATGGGTCAGATGCTGTCTTGAAGGAGATGGTGCTCATGAGGTCCATGTTTGTGGAAGATTGGCCTATGTTCTCTTTAGGTTTTCCCAGATAATTGAATCCTCTATGTTACACCATTCCCATTCCTTGTAATTGCCAGAACTTCCTACGATTATCATATCATCAAATACTAACATTAGTTGAAACCCCTGCACCCAGGACTACCTTGCCAGTTGTGCAACAAATTCTCTCTCCTTATCGAGCCTTTGCATCATCCTCCCAAATCTGTTCATTACCCTCAGTATTCTCATATGTGGCCAATATCCTCAACTCCCCAATATTCATATTTGCCCCCAAAACAAGTTCTTTTCCAGTGCCACAATAGTCATGATAATTTCAAACTGCAAAATTAAAATTCTTCTCTACGTCTCTGTATAGTTCACTAGTCTTTAAGTATTTCCACTTGTGTCCAAACCTGAATTTCAAAATTGTGCACTTTTCCTATGCTACCATACTAGGATATTTTTATTATTCCCACCCGACACCGATACCATTGTGAAACACCACACCATCCCAATGCATGTTCTCATTTTTCATCCTCCACTCCTTCCTAGCCTTTGTATCTTGAAGATGGATATCATCCAGAATAGAACAGTCTTGATCTGCATCCTAGCCTTCTTTAGGTGATTGTGGTCATCGTGCACTATGCACATGATATATTGTGGTAACTCATCAAGCTGGATTTGTCAAGTTTGATATCTTTACCATTAAATACAGTAATAGCACTAACATCTTGGTAACACAATTACTTCCTCTCCAAGTGACACACCCATTTTGATTTGGACACCCATCACTCTTTTACGTTACTGGGTGCAAATGTTGTGGAGTACCAGCAGTACAAGGACAAAAACAGCTCAAAAATATGCTTCCACCATTTTTTCACAGCAATTAAGGAATGCCAATAAATGCAAATTTGCAAGTATCTCCTATTTCCAGAAAACACTTAAGAGTCTCTTTGCCCCTCCTCCCAAAGCCCATGAGCATCTTTCCAAAACGTAATAATCCAGATGTCCCCTAACTTCCTGTTACTACTGTCTTCTATCGCTGGTAACCCAGAACAGCTTCCTCCTCATCATCTGCGGCTCAAGTTATGTAAAAGAGGTGTGAGTGATAGTCTAACTAATTAATTCAGTTTTAATAGTAAATAAAATTAATTTACAATATTCATTCAAATATGCGTAACACTATAGTAGTCTTACACATATACTAGAATGAGATATAGTAGAATGAGATATCGGTCTCATTCAAAATCGTAGATAATTACAACATAGAAGTAAGTTTGTTTGGCCTATCATGTTACTGCTAATTTAAGAAGGAGCACCCTCTGTAAGCCTTCATATCTGACCTACAGTAAGATGCCCAAAAATGACTATTAAAGCTTGACCTGAAACCTAATCTGTGTTTTCTACAATGTAGCATTGGGCCCCTTTCGTACTCAATGCCTCTTTTTATAAATCTTAAGGACCACAAATGGAGCACTGTGTGCAGAACTATTTGCTGCACTACAAGAAGGACATGATCACACTGGAGAGAGTGGAGGAGATTCATTAGGATGTTTCCTGGGATGGAGTATTTTGGTTATGAGGAGGAACTGGATAAGCAGGGTTTTGTTTTCCTTGGAGCAGAGGAGGCTGAGGCAGGACTTAAAAGAGGTGTAGAAAATTACAAGGGGTAGAGATAGCAGGAAACTTCTTCCCATAGCGGAGGTGACGAAAATAAAAAGGGCTTAGGCTTAGAGTAAAAGGTAGGAGGTTAAAAGGAATCTGAGGAAGAACAACTTCACTCAGTGGGTGGTTGAAATCTGGAATGCACTACCTGAGTGGATGGTGGAGGCAGGTATACTCACAACATTTAGGACGTACTTAGATGAGTGTTTGAATTGCCATGCATAGCACGCTATGGATAAAGTGCTGATATAAGGGATTAGTGTAGATAGTACTTGATAGTTGCCATGGGTATAGTGGACTAAATTATTTGTTTCCGTGCTTATAGCTCTATGACCAATGTCTTTATAATGGCCTTCCCAATTTCTCCTGCTACCTTCAAGGATATGCACTGAAAACCTCATATCCCCTTTTCCCCTTAAATTGTAAATTTTATTTATATCACTTGGCCTATTATTGCTATCATGTGAACCATATCAGACATGATCTTATTAGATGGTAAATAGGTACCAGAGCCAGACTCACTCCTGCTTCTGTTCCTCATGTTCTTATCTGCCCATTTCACTTCTCTGTACATTCCTTGGAGAAGTTTACAAATCCAAGTTCATGTAATTAATATTAAATTAAAAGGAACACTGACCTCACTGATCCTGTGGGGCTCATCGCTGTACTTACTCCGATCTGAAAAACAGCTGTTTACCTTTATTTTTTGTCCCTTAGCTTTTACCTGTCAACTCTACTGCTCCATTGTAAATGAAAAAGTTCCTGAATCTTTATCTTGCTATTGCTACCACTATTGATTCCTTGTAAAACATGAAGCATTAAAAAGTATGAAAACTGCCCTGATATGTATAATGTAACAATGTAAGTATTTTAAGACAAATGCCAAAAAAAGACTGGTTAAATAAGTATAATGCAAGTGTGAGGAGCTACTGAAATCTCATCCCACTAGAAATGATACCTCCAATGCTATAAAATGTACGTTACCGTATCCGTAATTAACCTATGTTATAGTTTATTCTTCTACACCTACAGGTATTTGGGCCAGACAAGGCGGACTATCATTTAAAAGATTTACTCCGTTTTAGGAGTGTGTTTGGAATCGTTATTAGTTTGAATAAAAGTAAAACACATTTATTCAATGCTGGAGCTTCGCTACAGGTTTTATTTTCAATATATCACAGTTGTATTGAAGTACTGGCAACATTTTAAGATTCTCCTGGCCTTGTTGCAGCATCTTTTGAACATTATAGTTCAACAACTTCATTGGTGTTGCTTCACAAATTTTGATCTTGAGTGGGTGCAAGAAGCGGACAGTTTGTTGGTCTGCGTCATTTTTTTGTCTCTAGCACTAATGTAGGAGAACTTATTGATGATCCTGTCTATTTATAACGGATTGTCAGAATGTGCCCCTTCTGGTTGGTTAGATGGAACATGGGACGATTCAGACGATTACAGTTTGCAGCGACTTAGATGCCACTGAATGGGTGCCCGCAGTTCCTCTTTATTTGTTGCAGGCTCAGCTTTTCTACCTGTATCTAACAGCTTTCCGAGCACATATAAAACCCAAGTATTTCTCGGCCCCATTTTTATAATTTTGGAATACGATTGGAGCCAACTATGATTAAATGGCCAAAGCAAAGGTCTGGTGGAATACTATTATGTGGGGAAGGTGATTGGCTCCTCAGTGCCAGATTCAGCAGTCCCCGGGTGCGGGGTCAGCGACTATTCATTTGTTAGTTTCAAGGTACGTGGTTATAAGTTAGGAGACGTCACAAAGCACCAGCTGGTGCTGAAACTCATCCCAACTGCAAGCTGCCAGGAACCCAAACCTGTGCCCTCACCTACCGAAATCCAATGCAGCATGTTCACTTGATTTCATCCATACCAAAGCCCTAAAGCCTGCGAAGGGGTGTCAAACCCTTCTAATTGGAATCACCGTCCAGACATGTGGAGCCCTGACCAGTGCATTCGATCCGCGGCAGATCGTGTTTGGTTTGTTGATATTGGGGGTAGGTTATTGAAACTCAGAGAGAAGGCTATTGTCAGCTGTCATGGATGAATGGTGGAAGTTTGAAGCACGTTCATTGGAGCCATGCATATCCGTGCGAGCGATCTTTTTAGTCAGAATATGTTTATTTGTATCTACTGTTGGATTGAGTTAAATTCAACTGTGCCAATGCCATGTTCACTAGGGATTAAAATGCATAGATTGTAAACTCAGACTATGCAAGTAAGTGGTTAACAAATGTATAAATCTACAGGAATGTTACAATAAATGAAGGCTGGTTGGTGAAAGGTTCGGAGTTGTTACTCCAGGCAACCAGTATGTCCTGTATGTACTTGTGCGCTTTTCTACCTGTATCTAACAGTTTATCCAATATGTGCGACAGGAGGCGTTAGTTAAATCCTTATATTCTCTAAGCCGTTGTATGATTGTAACATTAGGAAAACAGCAAAATCGCGGATGTGTTAACGACCAAACCTTTCATGGTTACTTATTGTAGGGGGAATCTATTTGACATCTACATTCCATGCACTGCAGTGGGGTTAATTAGTCTATTCCTCCTTCAAATCTGGAAAGAGAAGAAAGAAGGAAGGGAATGATTTGAGAATTATGTAGAATGACGAAAGGAAGGACGTTAGTAACTCGCTACTGACGATACTAATCCTTTTGTTTCTATATTGGTACTATTGTCATGGTAGCCTACAGAGAAGGTATCGTGTGACAAGCTGGGGTCACTATTTAGTTTGTGAATGAGGTCATTCAAATATTGGTGCACTGGTGCGATGACAAGTTAAATCCAAGCCGTATCACATTTATACTGTTTCCTTCCAACTGTAACTATAATATAGCGATCACTTCAGGAATGCTTACTGTTAATATCGATTGTTTAAAACAACCATGGATATGTTATCAACGACGCTTGAGGAGGGCAAAGGGTTCTTTTTTAGAACCAGGTTTGACATCCCCATCGGAGTTGGAGTGATTAGGGTGTCAGCAGCGGGCGATAGAAACTATTTCTCGTGGCAAATCTTCCTGTACTTTTCAATTTGAATTAGATGGTCCTTTACGCTACAACTTTATTGCTGCAAAATGGGGCTCAAGTTTAACTCAAAATGTATCTTTTGCTGAATCACAGATTCGTGTCCATTGTTAAACGTGTGCATGTGGCTCACTGCTCCCTACTCTCAAAGATTGTGGCTTCAAGTGCCATTCGACATTTGAACCCAATGACATTTCATTTGATGTTCCAGTGTAGTGTACTACTCTTGGTGGTTGAAATTTTAAACCAAGATCCCGTTTTATCTCTGAAGTGAATACAGAGGATTCAAGGTACCATTTTCAGAAAGATCAATCAATATCCTGTCCAATAGTATCTCTTAGCCGACATCAATAAAACAGCCTCTGGTCAAGAACACGTGTGGGAGCTTGCTGTTGCATTTCCTATCTTGAAAAAGAAAGTGATTTGGAATGTAGTGAGGTTGTGAAAGGTTCTATACCAATGTAAATCTTTCTACCCAACGGGGATAGAGACTCGGTGATTATGTAAATCAAATAGTATCATCCATTCAAGTATTTGAGAGATATTCTGCTTCTGTTAGTGAACTCCATTATCAATAGTTAGCCCAAAACGTATGTCCACAATAGTACAGGCAAGTGTATAATATTGAAATACCTTCCTATACTAGTTTGAATTATGATTCACAGATGTGGTCCAATCTATGAAAGGTGAAACCGATATCACTTGTGGGCAGTTTAAGCCAGCAATAAGGATCTGATTTATTTTATAGGATCAATACGGCAGACAATTAACCTTTCTAACTCCCCTAATGATAACCATAATCTTTCAAAATAATACAGCTGCTGTACATTCCAGGGTAGTGAATGAAATAGATTTTTCTGGTTTTCTTTCTGATCAGTTCTATATGAAACCTGATTGGGGTTCTATCTTAATTTCTGGATGGAGGTATGAATGGCATAGCTAAATCAAATGGACAATAGTAAATTGGGAGCTTGTTTTTGCTCCCCTTATTTTTGTTGACATCGATGGAAGTAATAATTTCTGATTTGATGTATTGTCAGACTGCCATTACCCATTTTCCATTATCTTCAAAGGCTAACTTATACCTCTCTGGGTGGGAGGTCTGATAGCTTTTGATTTATTTGGTTGTGTGATTATCTGATTAACTCTTCCACCACACAACCAAAAATGATTCCTTACTGAAAAATTCCATAAAAATATTTACTGGAAATCTGAAACTTAATTACCCTTTGACCCAGACTGTTCCAGCTAAGTTTCTATAAATAAGTCATTATCCAAAGATTCTGAAGCACTTTACAAGGGTGGGCTATGATTAGAGGGCATGATCCCTGGGTAAGGTTGGCTCATTTATGATTGAAATGGGGAGGAATTCATTTTCTCCGAGAGTTGTGAATCTTAAACCAGAAGTCTTTTCGGAACCATTTCTTATGAGAGTTGTTCTATTTTTCTTCTCCACTCCAACTCTTTTCCCCCATTTCTATTCCTTTTTGAAATTTGCAATGCCAAAGTTAGTTGGACATCAATTCTCAAACCACTGCCATGCTTTTGCATTGACTGGTGAAATAATTTATTATTTTTGACAGCTCCAAAGCTTTTGATTGGATTTATCATCACAAATTGATATTACTGTGAACATAAATCTCATTGTTTTAACTTCATAACTTAGCTGGAAGTGACATTCTGGACATCTTTTCTTTTTGTGCCTTATTTCTATGTTTAATTCTCCTGTCTTTCCTCATAATGTGGATCTCTAAAGCAAACGAGAGGAAAGTGGCTTGAATGCCTTATACTGGAAATAAGCACAGCATTCAAGGTGCTCATGATCACTGACAATAACATTCAGATCTTATCCTTGATTTCTATCCACTATGATCTTGGATAGAGATCTTATGTCCTGGTCATTGAACCCGTTTCCAATAAAGCCAATTGCTTTCATACAAAATGTTTTCTCTTTCTTCCACTTCTCCCAACATCTCTGCACCCCAACCCCTGTGAATGGCCAGAATCCTGGTACCTGAGAAAAAAAAGGTAACATGCCTTAATGACTACTGCCCGGTTGCTCTGACATCCACCATCATGAAGTGCTTAAAGAGGCTGGTCATGGCATGCATTAACTCCAACCTCCCAGACAACCTTGATCCACTGCAATTCGCCTATCACCGAAACAGGTCTGCAGCGGATGCCTTCTCCCTGGCCCTACAGTCATCTCTGGAGCATCTGTATAGTAAAGACACCTACGTTAGATTATTGTTTATTGACTACAGCTCTGCCTTCAATACTATAATTCTAAGCAAACTCATCACCAAACTCCAGGACCTGGGACTCAACACCTTCCTTTGCAACTGGATGCTTGACTTTCTGACTAACAGACCGCAATCAGTAAGGATAGGCAGCAACAGCTCCGGCATGATTATTCTCAACACTGGTACTCCACAAGTCTGTGTCCTCAGCCCCCTACTCTACTCCCTATACACTCAGGATTGCGTGGCCGGATTCTGCTCTAACTCCATATATAGATTTGTAAATGACACTACCATGGTAGGCCATATCTCAAATAATGATGAGTCAGAGTACAGGAAGGAGATAGAGAGCTTAGTGACATGGTGTCATGATAACAAGCTTTCCCTCAATGTCAGCAAAATAAAAGAGCTGATCATTGACTTCAGGAAGGGGGACGGTGCCCATACTCCTGTCAACACCAACAGTGCTGAGGTCAAGAGGGTTGAGAGCTTCAAGTTGCTAGGAGTGAACATCAGTAGCCTGTCCTGGTCCAACCACATAGATGCCATGGCCAGGAATGCTCACCAGCACCTCTACTTCCTCAGGAGTCTAAAGAAATATGGCATGTCCCCATCGACCTTCCCCAATTTTTATTGATGCACCACAGAAAGCATCCTATCCGGATGCATCACGGCTTGGTATAGCAATTGCTCTGCCTGTGACCACAAGCAACTGCAGAGAGTTATGGATACAGCTCAGTACATCACAGAAATCAGCCTCCCCTCCATGGACTGTCTATACTTCTCGCTGCCTCGGTAAAGCATACAGCATAATCAAAGACCCCATCCACCCCAGACATTCTCCCTTCTCCCCTATCGGGCAGAAAATACAAAAGCCTGAAAGCATGTACCACCAGGCTCAAGGACAGCTTCTATCCTACTGTTATAAGACTATTGAACAGTTCCCTCGTATAATAAGATGGACTCTCAACATTACAATCTACCTCGTTATGACCTTGCACTTTATTGTCTTCCTGCACTGCAGCTACCTTCTCTGTAGCTGTTGCACTTTATTCTGTATTCTGTTATTGCTTTACCTTGTACTACCTCGATGCACTGTGTAATGGATTGAACCGTATGATCGGAATCCAATCCAATCCAATAAACATGTCCCCTAAAACAAAGGGTTTTGTTCTCACAAATGTCCTTAGAATTCTGGGCTGGGCAATCTAACTTCATGCTCCGCAATCTTTCTGAATATTTGGATCTTTCCCATGGGTATTGTAAATTGCAGATTTTATTATTTTATATAGTGTCATACGTAGAATTACATATCTCCTGCAAATATCAATGAAGTATTTTAAATTTCAATCTATCAGTCTTTTTTTTATCTTTATGGTGAACAACATTATTTTCAGCAGAGATCCCTTCAGGACATCACTTCTCACTTTCTGCCAGTCAGAGAAACTACTCCTAATTCTTATCCTTAGTTTTTTTTTATTTTGCAGCTATCTGCTTTCTGTTGTCCATCATCTTTTCTTCTACCTGGCCATCTGCCCTTATTATGAGCCTTTTATCTGGCACCTTTTATTCCATATCCATTGTACCGCCTTTGTTAGTTCTTTCAATTATTTATTCCAAGTATTTAATATGGCTAATTAAAGATGAATACAAAAATACAACACTGCAGATGATGGAAATCTGAAATAAAAGCAGAAAGAGTTACAAATACTCAGGTCAAGCAGTATACATAGAAAGAGAAAATAGAAAACACCTTTTGAGTTACTGACTTTTCACCTGTTATAGATATGCATGATGTGACCCCATTACCTAAGAAAGGAGGGAAAGAGTAAACTGGGAAATACTGACTTGTTAGCCTAATAAGAGGGAAAATGCTGTAATGCAGAATGAAAGATGTAATACAGAACACCTTGAAAATAATAACAGATTGTGCAATATTAGCCTAAAGTTATAAAAGTAAAATCATTTTCGACTAATCTGCTGGAATTCTTTGAGGATGTGACCAGTCAAATTGACAATTAAGAACAAGTGGATGCCATGTATTTGGATTGCCCGAAGGTTTTTGACAATATCCCACACAGGAAATTGGTCAAGATTAGAGCACGTGGAATAGGAGCTAATATGCTAACGTGGATCGAGAATTGATTACTGGACAGTAAGCAAAAACTGGGAATAAAGTGATTTTTCTCAGGTTGACAGGCTGTGACTAGTGGGCTCCATGGGGATTAGTACTTGGAGCTCAGTCATTCACAATATACATCAATGATTTGGCTAAGGGGTCCATGTTTGCTGACGACACTGAACAAAGTGGTACTGTGAATATGGAGGAGGATCGAAAGAGGCTTCAAGGGAATATAGGCAAACTGAGTGAGTGGGCAAGAACATAGCAGATGGAACATAATGTGGAAAAGTCTGAGATCATCCACAATGATGCACAAAATAGAATAGTAGAGTATGTCTTAAATGGTGAGATATTGAGTAATGTTGATATTCATAGGGATCTAGGTGTGTATCAGCTACTGAAAGCCAACATATCCAGTAGGTCTAGTAAGCGATTAGGAAGGTCAATGTTACGTTAGTCTCTATAACAAGAGGGTTTGAATACAGCAGTAATGAAATCTTGCTGCAACAGTATGAGATGGGAGAGACCACAGCTAGAGTATTGTATATGGTTTTGGTTTCCTTACCTAAGAAGGGATGTGCCCATCATAGAGGCACTGACGATTTGCCAGACTGGTTCCAGGGATGGTGGGTGTGCCATATGAGGAAAGACTGAGTAGATTAGGCATGCATTCTCTAGAGTTTAGAATGAGAAGAGATCTCATTGACACAAAATTCTCACAGAGTTCAACAGAATGATTGATGGGAGGATGTTTTCCCTGATTGAGGAGTCTAGCACTAGAGGTCACAGCGAGAAGTATAGACAGAGCCCCATGGGCAGAGGCAGTCACGGGCAGAGCAATTGCCACACCGAGCCATGATGCATCCGGATAGGATGCTTTCTATGGTGCATTGATAAAAATTGGGGAGGGTTGATGCGGACATGCCTAATTTCATTAGAGAGAAATCAAGTTAGTTCATGCAACAGAGAAGGTGGGGGATTGCAAAGGGTGGAACAAATGGAATTTCTGTGATAGGGTAAAATAATGTAGCCACTAAATGGACAGTGTCTGTGTCCTTTGTGCAATGCATCTCTAATGTTGTGAGGTCTGAGTAATATTGTATAGTACGGCCTTCTCCATAACCCTTGACTCCCTTACAAACCTGAGAAAAAATGGAACAAATGTTTTCAACATCATAACTCAAACTTTGGAGTCCAAACTGTTTATGTGCAAGCCAAATAACATTTGACATGGACATTATTCCCTATTGAATAACAGGCCTTCTTATTCATCCTACCACTTAACCCACTGCCTCCCACCCCTCCCCAGGAAGAACACCAGTTTACTAATACTTTAACTCTTTAGTATTTGCATCTCAAATATGACCTTGTCCACATTGGGGAGACTAAATGCAGATCGGGTGACGGCCTTGTGGAACATCTCCATTCAGTCCACAATCTTGGCCCGAAACTTTTGGTTGCCTGCCAACTTTATTCTACGTTTACATTGCCATTTAATTTCCATTCACATTGCCTTTAGAATTATGCTGTTTGTTTACTTATCCTACTGACCTTTCTGCCCGTGGTCTCCTGCACTATTTCATTTAAACTCGACATACACACGAGGAATATCATCTCTTTTGAGTCGGCACTTTACAGCGTTACAGAGTCAGCAATGAGTTCGACAATTTTATAACATCATGTAACTAACGATTTACTTTTCGCATATGTATTTTCTCAAGGTAATTTGTTTACTTATACCGTTACCATTGATTTTAGCCATTCACCATCAATTCTTTTATCAATTAATCTCTCTTGCCTTTCAACGTATCGCATTCTCTTTTGTTTTCCCTCCACTTTCTTTGACTTTCTATTTGATTAATATTTGTTCCATCACTAACTTTTATTTCCACTTCAACCACCTAAAACTTTAACCTTGATTTTCAGTGCACAGATGTTGCCCGACCTGTTGACTATTTTGAGCAATTTCCTTTTACTTTAACGACAGACATCCTTTTGAAAATTTTCCTGAATTTTTGAACTGATCTCAGTCACCAGATGTTTTATTTCCGTGATCTCTCAGACAAGCTACACTAGTCCCAGGCAGTCACCGACATTTTTGGGCTCGACTTAAGTTAGGATGGGTTTGGAAGCTGGTTGCAGCCAGTTGCCTAAACCTGGCTCCATCCTCGTCGACCCAACAAGACTTGTCCTCGTCCTCACACCAGCAAGGCCGCTGGTTCCGGGCGAACGTCCCATCGGTCCCGACGCCTCCCGCAGACGAGCCAACTGGCGCGTCCCGCGTCCCCCACCCCCCACCCGCCTCCGTTTTTTCGAACTTTTCCGATCCGTTGATTGGCCGGGCCATTGCTATGGTGACGAGAGGCAGCGGACATGTGACTAAGCTGTTGACTTGTTGTCGAGCCGTGGCGGGCGGAATGGCTTGAGCTTGTTGTCCGAGGGGGAAAGGCGCCGTGCGGAGGGGGGCGGACGCCAAGGACACGGGGCTGGGGGGAGGAGGGGACGACTTTGTCCAAGTTGGGAAGAAGTGGCGGGCCCGCAGTCGGAGTGCCGCCGTCCGCGGATCTTGCTGGAGAAGATTTGAAATTGGAACTGTCCTGGGCACGCGGCGTTGTCGCCCCGGGGCGCGCGCCTCATTTACTTGACACCCGGTGCACGCGCACGGCCCCCCACCGCGTCCCCGTTTAACCACCACCACCACCACCACCACCAATTTACACGAGCTGCGCTCTCTTTAAAATGGCCGAGGAGCAGGAGTTGATCAGCGCGTCTGAGTTCACCAAAGGTGAGTGTCGAGACCACAGGCTCGAGTAAATGTGCGGGCCGGCTGCTGAGCCCCTGGCGTCGGCAGCGCCGGGCTTCGTGGCGGGGAGGCGGAGGATGTGGGGATGGATGGATATGCTGGATGGGCTTGCTGCTGATGCTCGTGTAATTCTCTTCCCCTCCACCCTACCTCGATTTTTTTTAAAAAAATGAATTTAGATCGACTGTATTTCGCAACTCTGAGGAACAAGCCGAAAAGCACCGTCAATACCCATTACTTCTGCACCGACGAGGAACTCGTTTATGAAAAGTAAGTTTCTGCCGACCGTAACTGGAGTTCAGTTTCTTTTTAAAGTCTGCAATAAACAATAACGAAGGCTTGGTAATGGTTTCAGTTACACGATCTCGGGTGAAATCCGGGGTCGCAGATTTTCATTATACATCTTTATTAACTTGAGATGTTGTCTTTTAATTATTCAAGAATGATTGTGTACCTGTTTATTTATACCGCTGGAGAATTGTGGCAGAATGGTAGGCTTCTCCAATCGTAACACTTGTTTCTCGATAAATTGAATCTCTCTCCATCTCTTATTCACGCGAGTGAATTACTTGTTTCTGTTCAGTTTCTATGCAGATTTGGACCACTCAACTTGGCCCAACTGTATCGATATTGCTGCAAACTTAACAAGAAATTGAAAGTAAGTAATATATTTTATAGAGTTAAGGTGGAATTCATTTTTAATATTTAAACTGCCAAAGGGGTTTGAAATATCAGGAAACTATGATGCTGAAATTTCTGCATTAATAATTACAGAATATTGTATTGTTTTGGCTGCGTTTGCAGAGAAACTTCAAAACTTCATCCCAGTGAATTAAACTGGCATCTCTCCAACATTGTTTCTCTTCTCACCCCACTGCCCCCCCCAATGTATTTTAAATTTGGCAGTGATCTTCTGAAACTAAATGAATTTGGGGTGTAGGACTGAAATGGTGGTTAAAGGGAACTTTGGTAGTATGAAGCTGTAGTGAATTAGTGATTTTCTTTGGGGAAAGAATTCTGACTGAGGGGATTAATAAAATAGATCTTTTGTGGAATGAAGATTTGCAGTTAAAGGAATTGCTTAGTGAGTGACTATGTATGACTAAGTTATTATCAAAATGCAGGTCTAGATGAGGATTTGACAATTAGGATTATTGAAATCTGACAGGTGATTGAGCCGGTAAGGATACAGAAGAGAATGCAAGTAGAGAATTGGACTGGTAATTAGCTGAAGTTTGTGACAGATGGGGTATCAATGGTCTCAAAGGCACCAGTGGTATGAAAGCACATTGGTTTGAGTTACTAGGATAGTATCCACAAACATGATTGTTTAAAATCCCATTACAGCTGCTGGAAAATTTAAATTTTGATTAATAAAAAAGCAAGCATTTGTAATGTTGACCAAACTACAGAATTGCTGTTTTAAAAATTTACTGATGTCCTTTAAGGAAAGAAACTTGCTATTCTTGCCCAGTCTGGTCAATTTAAATGACCAACTTCAACCACATCAACATGTTTTACCCTTGTTGCTGAAATGGCATAGTAAGACATGTGGTTCAGGGATAATTGGGGATGAATAATAAATGCAAGGGGCCAGTAATGTTCACCTCTCACATCCACAGTTCCTTCAATTACACTGATTGAAATAGGACTTTGGCTTGGAGGAAACAGTTTGACAGAACTCTAGAGGAGTGGCTATTGGTGCATGAGTTTTGGACTTCTGACAGATGCTGATCTGTCTATCAATTAGTTTTCTTTAACCAAAGCAGTTATTGATTTTGGTTTAGTAACATTGGCCGGATAATTTTTGATCATTTGGTTCGCGTGGTTCCCAACCACCAAGCAGTACCTATAAAGAGTTTGTGACTACACTTAATTTTTTCGTCCATCCCTCATGTCTTTTGACAACCCTGTCATTACTATACCTCCTAGCTGTACTTGCAGCAGATTCTTTGTTAGACTTCTTCCAATCGTATGCAAAGACCTCTGTGTTCCACATATATGAATACTGTTGAGATTACCGTATTTCCAGGATCCACTGCAAAATGCACATTTGAAATGAATGTTTTGAGCCCAAAATATCAAAAGGCAACGCCTAGGAAATTGAATTAATGGCTGCAATGAGCTGAAAATGAACTCATTTGTGTGTTTGTATCATTCAGATTCTCTTAATGAATACTCAAGTGTCCTCCTTTCTCTGACCCAGATTTGAATGTCTCCTGTTTACTAAAGTGCAATTATCTGGGTTCTCCAATGGCCTGGAGCAATGCTGGCATAAAATCAATTAGACTCTAAGAACAGTGTATTTACAAGTACTTTTAGATTTCCTTGAACAAAGAAGACCAGTTATCAATGCTCTTGGCAGCAAATATTCAGTAATCCATCTGAAAGCAGAGAATTATGAAATAAAAATCAGGTTTATTTTGGTTACTTTTACTGCTTTAATTTATGCAGTTTGTTTATTAACATTGGTACCTAGGTTTGTCATGATTTGCCTTTTTAACGTTGGCTAGGTATGAAGTGATGGAGAATTTAAAAAAAAGTTGATTGGATTGTGGAATCTATTTGGCTGGTTGGATGAAGCAGCAGAAGTAGTCATGTATAATTCAGATCATGTTATGGTTGGTTCCATTTCTGCATGTACCACTTTGGGCTAGGTACTTCATGCTGCACAGCTTTAGGGTAAGGAGTAAGCTGGGTGCCGGTACTAAATTGGCAAAATTTAGAATTGCTTATATCAAAAGAGTAAGTACCATTGTAAAAGAATGTTGATTCTTGTGAAGGTGTGCAGACTTATTCATAATGAAGTTAATATTTGACCAGTTAAAGTATTTTCCTCTGCTTTTAAAACTAGTTCCTGGCAGAAGAGAAGCATGATCTTCTATGCGGGGGCGGTGGAGGAGTGGGTTGTGCTTGTGGATATTTCTGTGGTAGTCAGTCTGTAGTAGAATTTTGGTCAACAAGCCAAACTTTGAATGGCTCTAGTTTAAGTATTGTTGCTGTGTATTTTGGCCATCATTGCCGAACAAAGTACAGGTGAATCTCCAGATTTTATAAGAGGACAGCAAGCATAAAGTTGATTTTTTTTTCTTATGAGACAATTTTTGCTTCAGTTGAGTGTCATGTGAGCACTTCATAGGCATTTTTAGTGCGTTTTAGTTCTTGTGCTCTTGACAAAAATTGAATTGTGATATTCCAACTAATGGAGTAAAGGGGGAAGACTAGTGCTTGGGTATTAATCATTAAAGAACTTGTGAAGAGTTGCCAAGATAAGTTGAATGGTATCCTCTGTGCTGCATGAATAAGTAGCTTTCATTAGAAATTAAATGGGTTTGTAGTTGCTTATTAATTTTTGCAGCTTCTACCATCTTGAGCAGACAGCAGTGTTTTAAATTGTTCCTTCATCAAGAGTTGGTTGCTTATTGTGGTAGGTAACTGTGGTTCATTTGTCAGAATTTTGTTTAATCTCTGCACAATCTCCTGGATCTTGTTTGCACATTTTTTTTCCTATCTTATTCTTTATCACTGTCTCAACTCCCCTACCATTTCATGCTAACTCTCTATTAATTTCCACTTCCACAGTTCTGCGCACCCCACCACCCACCAGAAAACTCAATCCAACTCTTGCTTTGCTAAGACTGCAACTACTTCCTACTTCTTGAATGACTTAATGACTTTGCAGAAGTTTTCTCTGGCATCTTTTGCTGCATATTGTTACACTCTCATCTCTTTAAGCTGTTTGTTGAACTATGAACATTAATTGATTACTTTTGAAATTTGTAGTGTAGTTCATTTTTCATGCAATTAGAGGGATTTGGAAGTTGGTTGTTAAGTTTCTGAGATGTGGTAAGAAAGTGCAAAGAGTATGCAGTAATTTTAGTTGTTTGGATTTAATTCTGTTGTTGCCAGTCAAGATCCTCTTTTTTTCTTCTCTATTGTACTTCAGACCCATGGCCATAACTGACATTTAGCATTAATGTGATTACAAATTACCTCAATGATGTAAGTCTGAGGAGACAATTTTGTAACTACTAACATTATACCATGAAAAACACTGATATTGGATAACCCAGGTTTCTCATACAGAAATATTATTTGGATGAAATTGGTTTTCTTTCTGGTCACTTTTTTTTTCTGGCTCTTTGCACACTCTTTACATGTAGTCAGCTTCAAATTTAGGTTGTGTTGAAGATTGCACCTTGTGTGTACTGAGGTAGGATTGTAATGTACAAAGAAGTGAAAAAGGAATAACTCCTTCCATTATAGAATCTTTCACATAGAATGAAACACTTGCAGTTACTGCTGTAATGTAGGAAATATGTGTAACTTGAGAATATTAATTTGGTTTGGTATTTTTAATTTCAAATATTTAATTGGTTCTGATGCAAGCTGACATTAATAGATCCACTCTATAGGGACCATGTTCCCATGCCCATCTTTGACCTTGGGAAAACTCTGTTTTTAAAAAAAACCCACCTGTGCACATCCTTTGATCTTGGATTTCATTCTTGCCGTTTTTTTTGTTGCAAGAAAAAGGCCTTGTGAATTGTAATGCTTATGATCTATGGTTTTCTACCATTTACATCTGACTCTTTCTGTTGAAGTTTACAGCCCTGACTGGAATGGTTAGTCAACAGAGTGAGACTATCTTAGCTTTGTTCTGTTCTTAGCTATTTTATCATAGCTATTGGTGAAAACATTTTGTTCATTTTGCTTCCTGAAGTACCTCTGATCTACCCATGGATGAGGAAACTACAAGCTGCTCATTGGTAATTTGTACAAAGGATCAGCGTCCATAAACTTCTGATGGCACTCAACTCTACCTCCTTCAGCTCTGCTTAACCCATCCAATTTTGTGTCATACTACTTTTCCGGCATCAATGCTGTTTCCTTTAAGATTTGAATCATGCATTCCATTCCTCATTGATCCGAAGTCCTTTGAAATCACTTGCAATCTCTTTCCCTTGGCCTTTTAAATCATCTGCTAATGGGAACTATTTTTCTGTTATCCTAACAAAACCCAGTGTGGATTGTGCACATCTATAAGGAGTCCTCGTGAAATTTAGTTTTAAAATTTAGTGACCAGAATTAAATGCAATACTCTTTTAAGGTCTAATTATTGTCTTATTAAAGTTCAACATAAAACTCTGGCTAGACTGCAGTTTACTTAATTTCAATACCCTATCCATCCACTAGTCTTAATCTCCTGGAGGCTGACCTATCCATCACACTCCATATTCTATTCCACATGCGTGCACAAAGCCATTATTTCTTTACACACTAATTACTTTTGATTCCCATCTGATGGTCTTTGACCTAAAATGTCATCTCCATTTCTCTTTTTCATAATTTTTGCCTGACCTGCAGAGTATTTGCAGTGCTTTCTGTTGTTATTTTAGATTTGAGGCAACTGTAGTTTTGTAACATTGATTCCTGTGTTCCCAGACCTGCTTCTTTCTAGCTTTATAATCTGCACCAACTTTATAACCTCAACTTTTTTTTTGTCTCTGACCTCTAAACTGGTAGTGTGTTTGAGTCATTGCCACATTCTGCATTATTTCCTTTTAAACTGTTGTAACTCCCCACTTCACTTAATTTTTAAGACTGTACATAACCTACCACCCAATTTGTCATGCCTCTGCGTCAATTTGGGATTTTTTTTGTCTTAAAGCTGCTATGCCATTTTACTATGTACGTAAATTACTTTTATTGGCAATGATGCTAGAAAGTGTCATCGTTTGCAAGTTCATCTGTGTTTTCCAAAAACAAAAGGAAGTGGTGAAATTTCCTGTTGTTTTTTCAGACGGACTTTATTGTAAATCTGCAGCCATGTGATAGTTAAAGAGTCTCTAAACTGTAGTTATTCACTAATTTTGGTTTGGTTTTGTGTTCATTTTGTAGTCTGATATGGTGCAAGCTTCATCAGGAAATGTAAATTGTAAAACAGCTAGATACAGATGTCTTCCTGCTTTTTTTTATTACCCCAGAGAAGAATTGATGTTGTTTAAAGAATGTATTTCATTCTTTGTCTCCAATTAAACTACTTAATATGAGTGAGGAAAAATATCAGTTTTTAAACTATGGAGCCCAGTTTATACCTTGGCAGCTTGAATGTAAACCATTGCTGGTAAATGATCCCATCGCTCAAACAGGATTGAGAGGGCTCAAGTTAGGTTAATGGACGTTGTTTTCATACACTGGTCTATAGTACAGCAACAAAGTTTATATTCCTCCAAAAGTTTTAATGCAGGAATGAACAAGTAATTTTACTTTGATGTCTATTGTGTAATAACAGTCAAAGTTTTGTGTTGCTTGAGATCCTGTTTGAAGATGTTGTTTCACCTATGCTCTGGTACCCAAATATTTTTTTAAAAAATGCCTTACTCTTAGCTTTTTTTTCTGTTTCCATCAGGGTAGTTTTCTTTTTAGCTTGTTGTGCGGATACATTCAAATGTTTTTGTAATCTGCCTGGATCTTTTCTGACATGAACATCTTTATTTCTCTTTAGTCATTTACTTTGTCAAGAAAGAAGATTGTCCACTATACCAGCTTTGATCAAAGAAAACGAGCTAATGCAGCTTATCTAATTGGTGCTTATTCAGTAAGTACTACTTTTTTCATATTTTTAAAGGAGAGACTGATTTATTATAAAACTTGTAGTATATACACTGCAGGTAAAAGTTTCAGCACAACACCAGAAATCCAGCCTGACAAGTACACTGATGTTGGAAGTTCTAAATCCATGTAAGCAGGTACAGCAGGGCATATGCCTGTTCTGTCATTCAGTAAGATTGTGCCTGATCATTGTAACTTTTGATTTTCCTCCTAGATTCAGAACACCTATTTATCTCTGCTTTTGATGACTCTGTACTTGCAGTTCATTTTGGGTAGAGAATTTCAAAAATGTAAAACCCCTTCAAGAAGAAATTCCTTGTTGTCCTCAATTTTAAATGAGTGTCTGATAATCATGAGGCAATACCACCACAACATCAACCCTTTCAAGCCCCTCCAGTCCTTTCATAATAAAAACAATATCTTCACTCAAGGTGTTAAACAACCTGCTGGAGGAAATCAGCAGGTCAAGCATGCATCAGTGGTGTGGGGTGAGGAGAAGAGGAGGAATTGTTGATGCTTTGGGTCAAAACCCTGCATCGGGACTGGGTGTGGAGAGGGCAGATAGCCAGGTATAAAGAAAAAGAAAGGGAATGGTGAGTTGGTGATTGGTGGATAGAGGGATGGGTGAATGATAATGAGGTGATGGAGCCAGTAAGGAAGGGACTTGGCTTCATTTCCCCATCATCTTCCGCCTATCCTCGGTCTACCAATCACTAACTCATCCTGTCTTGCCACTCCCCCTCTCTTCTTTATACTAGCTATCCTCTCCATACCCAGTCCTGATGAGGCATTTCAACCTGAAAAGTTGGTAATTCTTTCTCCTTTTTTTAACTCCACCGCCCCCCCCCCCCCACCCCACCCCTCCCCCCGACGGATGATGTTCAACCAGAGAAGTTCCCCCAGTGGATTGTTTGTTGCTCCAGATTCTAGCATCTGCAATTTCATGTCTTCATTTCAGGCATCATTCTAATGAACCTCTTCTAGCTCCAAGCAGGTCTTTTTTTTTCTTGAGGGACCAAAATTGCTCTTAGGCTTAAAGTTGTATCATGCCATCCCTACCTTTTTTCTTGTACTCCATCTTATCAATAAAGACCAACTTTTCATTTGCTTTCCTCCCTTTTTGCTCCAGCTACATGTTAAGTTATTGTTTCCTTTTTAAGTGAAGGATGCGCCATTCATTATTCTCACACCTTTTAAGATAACCAGTTTTTTTTTCCAATTCTTCCTGCCAAAGTGGATAATCTTGCATTTCCCCACATCATACTCTGCTTGACGTCTTATTGTCCATTCACTTGAGTCCACAAGCTGGATAGAGTTGGTATCCCTACCCTGTTTCCTGTCAGTTAACCAATCCTCTATGCATTCTAATGCATTATTCTCCATACCACACACCCTTGTGGTTTATCCTTTTTATGTGGCATGTTTTATGTTTTGTTTTTGTAAGTCCTAAAATTTACTGGTTCCCCTTTTATCTACCCTGCTAATTACATGCTTGAACTCAATTTGTCAAACTGTAGTTTGCAACCAAGAGCTTTCCTGTAGCTGGCAGTTCTGGAAGAAGGTGGCGATTATCAACCATTCAATATCCAGCAAGTCTCAGACTTGTGGATGTTGAAACGTGCAAGTTCAAACTGTCCTGAAGGGCGGAATATGACATACCGGATCTCTTGCTC
The DNA here is from genome assembly GCF_009764475.1 of Pristis pectinata. Lineage (NCBI taxonomy): Eukaryota > Metazoa > Chordata > Chondrichthyes > Rhinopristiformes > Pristidae > Pristis > Pristis pectinata. Next base: position 48,712,655 of record NC_067407.1, on the reverse strand, counting down.
CATCGCAGGACTTGCTATTGAGTCCACCAACAGAGGACTGACTTGATGAAGAGAGGGTCAGATGCTCTGGTATACACATTGCAACTCTATTTTCTTTTAATTTGTTCATTGACTTTGTAGGGAAAAGGTAATTGCTTGAGTCTTTTTACTTTATTCATTTTGTTTTTCCAAAAGACCATAAGATTAGGAGCAGAATTAGGCCATTTGGCCCATCGAGCGTGCTTTGCCATTCAATTTATTATTAAAAATGTTTAAAAAAATTTAATTTTAAAGTTAAACTTATTTGAATAACTTTTAAATGTCTGGTTGCCAGCAAGTTGGGAAAGACTGTCAGGGCAGAGCCTTTGTGGTATGCTACCTGAACACCAGTTGCTACTTGGAGACCATTCAGTTTCTAAGGATGCCTCTTGGGTGTGGAGAGGCAGCTATTTTAACTCTGCATCCAGAAAATCCCTGGTTGGACAGGGACTGCGAAGAGCCAGCTGGATTCAGGTCAATCAGGCCCAGTGCTGTTTCAGCCTAATCATACTATGATTTTCTAAATGTCCTGTTGCCATTTTAGTAATGAACTCTAGCATTTCCCCAGCAGCACATGTTGGCCAAACTGGCTTACATTTTCCTGTTTTTACACGCGCTCTCTCGTGTGCTCGCTCTCAAATTTGGGAATTTTGCTAGATCCTATCTATTATCACTCCCACTTTTTGAACCTTCTTGGACACACATCATCCAGTTCAAGGGGTTTGCTGGCCTTCCTATTAATCTACCTATCAGTTTCTCAAGTGATACTTGTTTAAAGTTCTCCCTTCCCTTCGCCCCCTCCTTATTTTGCTGTTTTTGCTATGCTTTGTGTCTTCTGCTGTAAAGGCATAGTAAATATTTGTTTAAAGTCTAATCTTATCTTGGTTCTTTAGGGATCTTGTTGATCCTTACTGTAGCTATAATGTGTTACTTGTCCTGCCATCCTTATCAAATGTCTTTTCATATATTCATTTAGTTCTGGTTTCATTTATTTGATTATGGGTATTTTTTTTTAACTGAACGGATCTCCCTATTAAATGTTAAATACCCTTAATAAAGCTTTAAATAAAATGCCTCAGCTTGCACTAACTGCCAAAATTTCAATGTTTCCTGCCTTAAGCCAAAATGGACTAACGTATGAATGAAGACGCAAAATGACACTTTCCCCTTTCTCTACAGAATTTCCATGCTCCTGACTTTTGCAACTTTCTACACCTAGTTTCTTGTTACTTGGATTCTTTATCCTGCATTCTTCAGCTTTCTTTTTTTTTGTCAGATTTGTTCTTGTAAATTTGCCCCACTTCATCCCATTCACCACAACTTGGAGGGCATTTTGACAGAGAAGAACATCCCAAAATATCACCGACACATTAAACAAAGTAGTTTGGGGGAGTAGTAGCTCAGTCAGAGATAAATACTTGTTAAAAATCTATCTAGAATGAGTTTGGATAAGGTATTTGGAAGTTAGAAGATAAAACATCACTGGTCTCCTCCTGAATGTAGTGGCACAAGTTAACCCATTTGTTTCATTGCTGTTTGTCCAAATCAACATATCTGACAGTCTGAACTATAGAACAATACAGCACGATACAGGCCTTTCGGCCCACTATGTTGTGCCGACCTTTAAACCACGCCTAAGACTATCTGACCCCCTCCTCCCACATATCCCCCTATTTTAAATTCCTCCATATGCCTACCTAACAATCTCTTGAACTCGACCAATGTACCTGCCTCCACCACTACCCCAGGCAGCGCAGTCCATGCACCGACCACTGGGTGAAAAACCTCCCTCTGATATCTCCCTTGAACTTCCCACCCATTACTTCAAAGCCATGCCCTCTTGTATTGAGCATTGGTGCCCTGGGAAAGAGGCGCTGGCTGTCTACTCTATCTATTCCTCTTAATATTTTGTATACTTCTGTCATGTCTCCCCTCATCATCCTCCTCTCCAGAGAGTAAAGCCCTAGCTCCCTTAGTCTCTCCTCATAATCCATACTCTCCAAACCAGGCAGCATCCTGGTAAATCTCCTCTGCACCCTTTCCAACACTTCCACATCCTTCCTGTAATGAGGCAACCAGAACTGGACACAGTACTCCAAGTGTGGTCTCACCAGAGTTTTGTAGAGCTGCATCATTACCTCGCGGCTCTTAAACTCGATCCCACGACTTATGAAAGCTAACATCCCATAAGCTTCCTTAACTACCCTATCCACCTGTCAGGCAGCTTTCAGTGATCTGTGGATATGAACCCCCAGATCCCTCTGCTCCTCCACACTCCCCAGAATCCTGCCATTAACCTTGGAGTTTGTCCTTCCAAAGTGTACCACCTCGCACTTCTCCAGATTAGTATTGGTTTATTATTGTCACTTGTACTGAGGTACAGTGAAAAGCTTGTCTTACAAACCTATTTGTACAGGTCAATTCATTAAACAGTGCAGTTACATTGAGTTAGTACAGAGTGCATTGAAGTAGTACAGGTAAAAATAATAACAGTACAGAGTAAAGTGTCACAGCTACAGAGAAAGTGCAGTGCAATAAGGTGCAAGGTCACAACAAGGTAGGTCGTGAGGTCATAGTCCATCTCATTGTATAAGGGAACCGTTCAATATTCTTATCACAGTGGGGGTAGAAGCTGTCCTTAAGTCTGGTGGTACGTGCCTTCAGGATCCTGTATCTTCTACCTGATGGAAGAGGAGAGAAGAGAGAATGTCCCGGGTGGGTGGGGTCTTTGATTATGCTGGCTGCTTCACCAAGACAGCGAGAGGTAAAGACAGAGTCCAAGGAGGGGAGGCTGGTGTCTGTGATGCACTGGGCTGTGTCCACAACTCTTTGCAGCTTCTTGCGGTCTTGGGCAGAGCAGTTGTTGTACCAAGCCATGATACATCCAGATAGGATGCTTTCTATGGTGCATCGGTAAGAGTCAAAGAGGACAAACGGAATTTCTTTGGCCTCCTGAGGAAGTAGAGGCGCTGGTGAGCTTTCTTGGCCATGGCATCTACGTGATTTGACCAGGACAGGCTGTTGGTGATGTTGACTCCCAGGAACTTGAAGCTCTCAGCCCTCTCGACCTCAGCACCATTGATGTAGACAGGTACATGTACACCGCCCCCTTTCCTGAAGTCAATGACCAGCTCTTTAGTTTTGTTGACATTGAGGGGAAAGGTTGTTGTCATGACACCATTCCACTAAGCTCTCTATCTCCTTCCTGTACTCCTACTCACCACTGTTTGAGATATGGCCCACTATGGTGGTATCATCTGCAAGCTTGTAGATGGAGTTAGAGCAGAATTTGGCCACACAGTCGTGAGTGTATAGGGAGTAGAGTAGAGGGCTGAGGATGCAGCCTTGTGGGGCACCAGTGTTGAGAATAATCATGCCGGAGGTATTGCTGCCTATCCTCACTGATTGTGGTCTGTTTGTTGGAAAGTCAAGGATCCAGTTACGGAGGGAGGTGTTGAGTCCTAGGTCTCGGAGTTTGGTGACAAGCTTGCTTGGAATTATTGTATTGAAGGTAGATTGAACTCCATTTGCCACTCCTCAGCCCAGCTCTGCATCCTATCAATATGCCTCTGCAATCGTTGACAGTCCTCCACAAACTTGCTAACCCACCCTTCTAACCCCTTATCCAAGTTTTTAATAAATATCACGAAAAGTAGAGGTCCCAGAACCGATCCTTGTGGACACCACTAGTAACAGCCCTCCAATCTGAATGCACTCCCTCCACCAACCCCTCTGCTTTCTTCAGGACAAGCCAATTCTGAATTCAATCAGCCAAGCCTGCCTGGATCCCATGCCCTCTGACCTTCTGAAGAAGCCTACCATGTGGAAACCTTGTCAGACGCCTTACTAAGATCCGTGTAGACCACATCTATTGTGCTACCCTCATCAATCTTCCTGGTCACCTCCTCAAAGAACCCTGTTGGCTTGTGAGACATGTTCTTCCCTTCACAAAGCCATGCTGGCTGTCCCTAATTAGTCCATGATTCTCTAAGTGCTCATAGATCCTATCTCTAAGAATCCTCTCCAACAGCTTGCCCACCATAGACATAAGGCTCACTGGTCTGTAATTCCCTGGACTATCCCTACTACCTTTTTTGAATAAGAGGACAACATTTGCCATCCTCCGGTAACCATTCCGTGGACAACGAGGACTCAAAGATCCTAGCCAACAGTTCAGCCATCTCCTCCCTCGCCTCGCGGAGCAGCCTGGGGAATATTCCGTCAGGTCCCGGGGACTTATCTATCCTAATATTTTCTAACAGCTCTAACACATCCTTTGAACATTATCCTTACCAACACTGTCCTCAGTGTCATCAAGGCCCCTCTCTTTGGTGAATACTGAAGAGAAGTATCATTGAGAACCTCACCCACTTCCACGTCTTCCCACCTTTGTCTCTAATCGGTCCTACCTTTACTCTCATCATCCTTCTGCTCTTCACGTATGTGAAAAAAGCCTTGGGGATTCTCCTTAACCCTACTTGCCAAGGCCTTTCATGTCCCCTTCTTGCTCTCCTCAGCCCCTTCTTAAGTTCCTTCCTTGCTACCCTATATTCCTCATGAGCCCTATCTGATCCTTGCTGCTTACACCTTATGTATGCTGCCTTCTTCCTCCTAACTATTGTTTCCACCTTTCTTGTCACCCACCAAACGGTTCCTTCACCCTGCCATTCCTTCTCTGCCTCACCGGGACAAATTTATCCCTAACATCCTGCAAGAAATCCCTGAACAATGACCACATCTCCATCGTACATTTCCCTTCAAAACTGTCATCCCAATTTACACTCTCAAGTTCTAGCCTTGTACACTCATAATTTGCCCTTCCCCAATTAAATATCTTCCTGTCCTCTTTGCTCCTTCCTTGTCCATGACAATGCTAAGGTTATGGAGCGGTGGTCACGTCCCCCAAATGCTCACCCACCGAGAGATCTGTCACCTGACCCGGTTTCATTACCTACTACTAGATCTAATATGGCATTCCCTCTATTTGGCCTGTCAACATACTGTGACAGGAATCCTTCTGGACGCACTTAACAACCACTCTGCCCCGTCTAAAACCTTTGTACTAAGCAGGTGCCAATCAATATTTGGGAAGTTGAAGTCTCCCATGATAACAACCCTGTTATTCTTGCACCTTTCCAAAATCTGCCTCCAATCTGCTCCTCAGTATTCCTGCTGTTACAGGGGGGGCCTAGAGAAATACTCCCAGTAGAGTAAGTTGCTCCTTTATTGTTTCCTAACTTCCACCCATACTGCCTGTAGAGAGGATCTTTCTACATCATCCACCCTTTCTGCAGCTGTAATGGTATCCCTGGACTAGTAACACCACCCCTCCTCCGCTTCTTCACCACTCACCCCCCCCCCCCCCCCACCAAAATCCCTTTTAAAACACTGAAATCCAGGAATATTTGATATCCATTCCTGCCCTGGTGACAGCCAAGTCTCTGCAAGAGCCACATATCATAGTCCCATGTACTTATCCGGCTCTCAGTTCATCACCCTTATTCCTTGATACTTCTTGCATTTAATGAAGTACAGGGTATTTAAGCCCATCCCCTTTCTACTTTTGTACCCTGTACTCTGCTTCTCCTTCCTCAAAGCCTCTCTACATGTTAGATCTGACTTTTCCACATCCACTTCTTCCTCTGACCTACCCCTCTGCTTTTCATCCCCCTTGCAAACTAGTTTAAACCCTCCCGAACCACCCTAACAAACCTGCCTGCAAGGATATTGGCCCCCTTCGGGTTCAGGTGTAACCTGTCCTCTCTGTAAAGATCCCATCTTCCCCAGAAGAGATCCCAATGATCCAAAAATCTAAAACCTTCCCTCCTGCACCAACTCCTCAGCCATGCATTCATCTGCCATCTCCTCCTATTCCTACCTTCACTATCATGTGGCACTGGCAGCAGTCCTGAGATTGCTACCCTTGAGGTCCTGTTCTTCAGCCTTCTGCCTAGCTCCCTAAACTCACTTTTCAGGACCTCATCCCTCTTCCTACCTATGTCGTTGGTACCAACATGTTCCATGACTTTGGCTGTTCTCCCTCCCGCTCAAGAATCCTGTGGACCCAATCGGAGACATCCCGGACCCTACCACCAGGGAGGCAACATACCATCTGGATTCATTGCTCACTTCCACAGAACCTCCTATCTGTTTCTCTGACTATTGAGTCCCCTATCACTACTTGCCTTCCTCTTCTCCGCTCCCTTCCCTTCTGAGCAGCAGGACCGGTCCCAGTGCCAGAGACCTGGCTACTGCTGCTTGATCCCTGCAGGTCATCCCCCTCAACAGCTTCCAAAGTGGAAAACCTGTTACTGAGGGGAACAGCCTCCTGGGGTCCTCTTCACTATCTGCCTGTTCCTTTTTCCTTTTCTCTCCCCTGACAGTCACCCTTCTATCTGCTTCCTGGACCCTAGAAGTACCTGCTCTGGTGGGGGGGGGGGGGGGGGGGGGGGGGGGGGGGGGGGGGGGGGGGGGGGGGGGGGGGGGGGGGCGGGTGAGTGAGGTGACGGTGACTGTCTTCCAATGCATAGCATCTACATAACTCTCTCCCTCCCTGATGCTTCGCAGTGTTTGAAGCTGCGACTCTAGCTCCTCAATTCTGAGCTGAAGTTCCTCCAGCCTCCAGCACTTACTGCAGAAGTGGTCACCGTGCACCACAGCAGGGTCCACTAGCTCCCACATCAAGCAGCTGCAGCACACCACCATGTCCTCCATCTGAACTAATTCTTTCCCTACCTAGTTTTATCCTACTTAAAATTTATAACAATAACAGGTAACAGGTAAACCTTACCTTTACCTACCAGCTCCTCACCTGCCTCACCCCTTTACTGCCTAAGCCCGTTGAGCCAAATCCTTATCACTCTGTTCTGTCTCACTCCACTGCCCGCTCCAAGCGCTGCTTGCTGGATATGGCGGTCTTCTTTTTAAACTGTTCGCGTGCTACCGACTGACGTCACGCACCTGCGCAGTTACTCCCCACTATCCCCAAACCGTTAGGGGCAAAAAATCTTATCTGTTTGGAACTCCTCGGCTGATTCCGCTCGCTAGCCTCTCGCTCCCGATTGAAATGCCATCAGAGCCCTTGTTTGTAGCAACTTGATCTTACTGCCTCATACATAGTGCTTCTTTCATTGCTCCCCTTCCTTTCTTACAGAAGTGCTATTCAGTATTACACAGTGAGGCTTTAGTATTTTCTGGAATAATTTGAGATTATTAGCAAAGTGAACATCAGTAGGCTGTTTTCAAGATGATAATGCATTGGAGTTTAGTTTCACATTTTTTGGTAGGGTAACTTTTTTTCAATAGTTTTCATTTCAAACTGGTTTTGAGACCAATATTTTCCCCAGTTGAAAAGATTAATATCAATTGAAATATTAATTTGCATGTTAGACTTTGCTGTTTAATTTCATTTTGAAGATTATTTGCTTTACACAATCATCTCGTGTGGGCTGTTGCAGGATATAAACCTGTTGGGTTGGCATCTTATTCTTTCCACAATACAGTTAGCAGCAAGTTTACTTCGGCTTTTGCTAGTGGTAGGCATGAATTTTAACAAAAATAGCAAATGTCTTGAGCAACAACAAAATTTCTTTCCACTGAATTAATTTTCTGTTCAATATGTCATTTTTGGATAGGTGATGTGACTTCTAACATGGTGAAAACTATTTTGATTTAAACAAATAAAATTGAGTCCAGTCAAGATAATGGATTGTAGCAGTGTTTAGGGATAAAATAATTCACATGATTATAGTCTAGCACTTAGTCATAGCAGAAAATAGGAAATGGAGGAGTGTGGTATGCCATACATTTATTTTTTTTTCCCTACCCTATACTCTACAATCCCCTGGTTAGATATTTATAGAAAATAAAACTAGGTTCTTCTTAGCTGTTACTGCTAGAAGCACAATCTAACAATTTGAATCGCAAAGTTGATGCATGTTATTGAATCTAAGTGGAGTTGTTTTTTTAAAACTTGTATACCTGATTGCGAGATTTCCTTGTACTTGAAATTCAAAATAACTGACTGTCAGAAATAGCGATAACCTGACCTTGTTAGGCATTTTGAATGTTTTATTCTTTAATGCTACATAATACAGTAAATATACTGGTTAATCGAGAGCTATAGCCAAAATGTAAATGTGTATTGCAGATAATAGAAACTTCCTTGGTTTCTTGTTGCATTTATTTGGGATCTGGTTGCACAAGTCTTGCTGCACTTCCTTGGGATTGTCATCCTGAACTGTATAGCAAATCCTATGAGAATCCCTAGAAGCTCTCATAAATGACTGAAATATCAGCCTGCATGATTTACTCTTGCCTTTTTGTAAAAACATAGAGTGCAAAATGTGCAGCTACATAACTTCATGTCCTGAATAAAAATGCTGTGTTTTGGCATATCGGGATTGTATCAGAAAGCTGAAGCTGCTCTAAGCCGAGTTATTTTATCCTCCTCACGAAGGTAATCTTTCTTCAGTCTTTGTTACTTATTTTTAGCTTCCTGGGATTCATTACATGGATATAAATTCTGCATCTTTTAAAATCTGTTTAACCTCAACTTCTTTGTCCATTTCATCTTGCTCTTCAGTGTTTTAACACGTGGATGTCACCCTGATTTTAAGGGAACATTCTTTACCACGTTAACAGTTTCCACTGTGGTTGATTTTGGTGCAGAACATCAAAACCTGTTCAGGTTATCTAGTTTGTATGGCATACACTGTACGTTTACCAACTTACTCATTTCCGAACTTGCATAAAGCTGAGTGAACTATTTTGCGCAATGATGTCACAGGTAATGGAGAGCCCATGTTGTATTCCTTCAAAATGTTCAGTTTTTTTTATTTCCCTTTTCACCCCCACTCTGAGTCTCCTGCAGATACTCATTTTTCTCACTTGGTGTCCACACCATCCTCTTGACGCTTTGGATTTGGATAATGATAGCTTGCTTGATGCCATGATGGGTTGATGAGCTGATATGTTTGGATAGTGTGATCATGGTAAATGTATTGCAAAAGGAGGGTATAAACAAGAACTAATACCCACCTACTGCATCTGAAACTACATTCAGTAAAACTTGCCACAGGGAGTGTTGGATAGCTTTGATGTGTAACCCAGCTGCTAGAGAATCGTGAGCTCAGTTGAGAGATTTCAAGATGCCAGTTACTAGATTGTCTTGGATGGTGAAGTGTTTGTCTTGTTTTTTTTTAAACAAAGTATTTAAGAATTGCTATCTGAATTGATTGTTGGGACTAAATACAGCCAATTAAAGGACAAATTTTGAAATTTAAGGTCCATATCGCTGTAATGTTTGCAATGGCAATATTTGTCTGAAGTATCCAGACTGTATATGCTAATATTTGTATTCTCTGAGATGGGAATCATGCTTCTTGATGGTAGCTTTTTAAAAGCTTTAGTTGCTTAAGCACAGGTGATGCAGCTTTGCAATACAGACCTTTATCTAGGCATGCAACGCCTCCCCCGTAATGCGGGGGTTGCCTGTGTACTGACTTGTTCCTCTGTGTTCTCTATTTGTCCTTTTGAGGACTTTGCAAGAATTCTCTAATACATATTTATTAGTTCCCTTTTCACTATGACATTAATTCAGAGTTGAACTACTATGGTAAAGTTGTTAGATAGTGAATTTAACTTTTTAATAACATTTACGATGATTGATATCTACAGTTGTATTTATATCAAATGGGGGTTCAGTTGAAACTCTGCTGCAGGACTTTACATCAATATTTTCCTACCAGAAAGGGAGCCAAAAAAATTTGAGATTGACACAGCCTTTTTGATGGGCGATTACTTCTTTGAAACAATATGCTCACATATGTACAAAAATAAAATCACTCTAAGAATTAATTGTGCATGGTGAAACTGTTCTGATGTAAATTCAAAATACGGGTGAACACTTAGAGAATAACGGCCACTTTACAATGAGGTTTAGGATCCAAAGGGGAAAAGTTCTATCAAAGCCGAAAAGAGCACCAGACTTGCATAGAACAAACTTATGGAGTGAGGAAGAAATGGAACTTGGTGTACATAGCTGTTTGCCAATATTTTTAAAAGGAGTTTGCAAAGTTGAAGGAATACATGTAGCACTTTAAGATGGGAAACTCCTTGAGCTTTTTGCTATGGATAAGTACATCAGTACAAAGCACAATTAAAAGGAATGTGTGGGAATTGTATGAATCTTAAATTAAAAGGAATATATAAAAGGCTCTCAAAACTTACTAACATAAGTAGTTTTTTTTTAATGTACAAGTCTTGGGTTAAAAGATATTGGTGGCAATCTAAGTGTTTTGATTCATTCGTGAATTAAATCCTAAATTAAGTAAAAAACAAGACGAAATAAATGAGCACAAATTGGTTAACTTTATAACTGTAGGATCTTGAGGGAATTAAAGGAAGACTGAATCTGAAAATAAAATTTTCATTTCTATTAACATTGAATGTGTACCTCAGAGTAGTTGAAGTTAATCCCCATTTTGTTGAAATGAATCTGGTTGCAACCTAGTTGGCTTAATGCTTGTGTTAGCAGAGGATAGTTACAAATAAATTATTTGCTTGTACTCGATCTGTTGTTTAACTGTAGTATGGCCACTAAGCTTGATTGACAGGAATTGACAATCATGTGCTTGGTTGTAGCATTGTCACTATAGCCTGAAATAAAATTAAGTTTTTTATTCAGAATAGGAAGTTAAAGGCTAATTTTGTAAAAGTACTGATTGTAGAAAGAAAATATTTTCCAGTAAATTTGGAGGTCTCTGAATAGTGAGGGTGTGGATGTGACTGAGCAGAATTTTTTTGTACATGACTGTTTTTTCAGACTTGATTGAAGCATAAATGGGATGAAAAACATAATGGCTTTCCGGAGCAAAGTTTCAAGTTGTAGGAAGTTCGATGCAATGCACTGATTTTGTTCCCCCCCCCCCTTAAATATTTTGGAAAATGGAAAATCTAAGCCCTGAGTTTTATCCATAATTTTTGGTAGGCTGTTAGAAAGCATTTGACTTTATCAAATTGTTCTGATGGTTTCCTTTTGTTTGATATCAATTAGCATAAACCTTTAATTCTATTGTTACTCTATAATTTATGAACGTGTTAACATTTATGATCTCAACTTACTGACATCATCTTCATTGGTAAAATTTCTACATTTATACTTTTTTGTTTTCAAATTGTGTCAAATCCTTCTTTCAGTCATCAGTGTCCCTGAGGACTATATCTCTTTAGACAGTGTTGGAGAACCAGAGCTGGATGCCTCTGGATCATTCAGGATGCTGAGGGGTTGATAGACAGGATTACAGGGAGGCAGTTACACCTAGGTTGCAGGATGCAAGTAGCTGGGTGACTGTCAGGAGATAAGGGAATAGGCGGTCAGTGGAGGGTATCCCTGTGGCCGTTCCCCTCAATAACAAGTATAAAAAGCTTTGGATACTGTTTTGTGCGGAGGGGGAAAATGACCTACTGTGGAAAACCACAGCGGCCACGTCTCTAGCACTGAGTCTGGCTTTGTGGCTCAGAAGGAAGGTGGGCGGGGGGGAGTGGAAGAGGAGTGCAGTAGTGATGGGCGATTCATTGGTTAGGGGAACAGATAGGAGATTCTGTGGACGAGAACGAGACTCCGGATAGTATGTTGCCTCCCAGGATGCCAGGGTCAGAGATGTCTCGGATTGAATCCGCAGCATTCTTAAGGGGGAGGGTGAGCAGCCAGAAGTCGTGGTACTCATTGGTACCAACAGCATAGGATAAGGGATGAGGTCGTGAATGTAGGGAGTAAGGAAGGAAGCTAAAAAAGCAGGACCTCAAGGGTAGTAATCTCTGGATTGCTGCCTGTGCCATGTGCCAATGAAGGTAACAATAGGAAGATATGGCAGATGAGTGCAGAGCGCAGGGTTTCAGATTTGTGCATCATTGAGATCTCTTCTGGGGAAGGTATGACCTGTACAAAAGGGAAGGGTTACACCTGAACTCAAGGGACCAATGTCCTTGTGGGCAGGTTTGCTGGAGCTGTTGGGGAGGGTTTAAATTAGGTTGGCAGGGGGATGGGAACCAGAGTATTAGGTCAGATGATGGAGCAGTTGGAGTAAAGGTAGATGCAATGTGCAGAGAGACTGTGAGGAAGGATAGGCAGGTGGATAGGGCACAAATACAGTCAGTTGGATGGGTTGAAATGTGTTTACTTTAATGTGAGAAGGTTGATGAACTTAGACCATGGATCAGTACATGAAATTAAGCATACTTGACGTTTAGGAAGCAAAAATCAGGCAGGACTCCCTGAGAATTATAAGGTAGCCAGAAAGGATCTTAAGAAGGGACTTAAAGCTAGAAGAGGACATGAGAAGGCCTTGGTGAGTACGATTAAGGAAAACTCCAAGGCATTCTACATGTACATGAAGAACAGGAGGATGACTAGGGTGAGGAAGGACTGCTCAGGGATAAAGAGGGAAACATGTGCCTGGAGGTGGTAGGGGAGGTCCTTAATGAATATTTGCTTCAGTGCTCACCAGGGAGAGGGACTTTGATGAATTTGAGGTCAGTGTAGAACGGGCTAATGTACTGGAGCATGTTGAGGTTAAGAAAGGGGTAGAGTTGGAGCTTCTGAAAAACATTAGGCTGGGTAAGTCCCCAGGGCTGGACAGGATATACCCCAGGTTACTACAGGAAGTGAGGGAAGAGATTGCTGGGGCGATGACTATGATCTTTACATCCTCCTCGGCCACAGGAGTGGTACAAGAGGATGGCAAATCTTGTTCCGTTGTTCAACAAAAGTAATAGGGATAATCCTGGGAATTATACCAGCGAGTCTTGCGTCAGTAGTGGGCAAACTATTGGAGAAGATTTAGGGACAGGATTTGGAGAAGCATAGTCTTATTAGGGATAGTCAGTATGGCTTTGTGAGGGGCAGGTTGTGCCTCATGAGGCTAATTGAGTTTTTGAGGAGATGACAAAACAAATTGATGAAGGTAGAATGGTGTATGTGGACTTTAGTAAGGGATTTGACAAGGTTCCCCATGGTAGGCTCATCCAGAAAGTCAGGAGGCATGGAATCCATTGAAACAGCTGTGTGGATTTGAAATTGGCTTTGCCCTCAAAAGGCAGAGGGTAGTGTATTCTGCCTGGAGGTTAGTGACTAGTGGTGTTCTGCAGGGATCTGTTCGGGACAGAGTAGGTCCCTGTGTATGTATACTGCATACATATGTAAAAATAAATGACTTGGATGAGGAAGTGGAGGCATGGGTTAGTAAGTTTGCAGATGAAACAAAGGTTGGAGGTGTTATGGATAGTATAGAAGGTTGTCGTAGGTTACAACGGGATATAGACAGGCTGCAGAGTTGGGTGGAGAAGTGGCAGATGGAGTTCAATCTGGAACAGTGTGAAGTGATACACTTTGGAAGATGGAACTTGAAGGTGGAATTCAAGGTTAATGGCAGAATTCTTAGCAGTGCGGAGGAACAGGGATCTTGGGGTCCAAGTTCATATATCCCCCAAAGTTGCCACGCAAGTTGATAAGGTGGTTAAGAAGGCATATGGTGTGCTGGCTTCTATTAGTTGGGAGGTGCATTAACAACGTTTAAAAGACAGGTACATGGATAGGAAAGGCTTAGAGGGATATGGACCAAATGCAGGCAAATGGGGCTAGTGTAGATGGGAATCTTGGTCAGCATGGACCAGTTGGCCTGAAGGGCCTGTTTCTTTGCTGGATGACTATGAAGTCTATTTGTACTCCATAATATGACATTCAGCAATATGCTTCTGCTGGTACATTTTCATACCCGACTGTTTGGGACTCCAGTCTCAATTAGGGCTGAGTTGATCTACAAAGGACTACTGTGAGATTGGCAATGTCTATTAACCTGAAGCACAGGATGTTTAATGTAAAAGTTCTCATGACAATTAAATGAAAGAGGAAATGAAGGATCATAGATAATGAATGATCAGTTTTTTCTCCCCTACCCCAGGAGTAGGGGAGTCTAAGACTAGAAGGTGTAGGTTTAAGGTGAGAAGGGAAAAATTTAGAGGACGTGTGAGGCAAGTTTTTCACACAGTTGGTGGTGGTGGGTATGTGGAACAAGCTGCTAGTCAAAGTGGTAGAGACTCGAACAACTACAAAGTGTAAAAGGCATTTGGACAGATACATGGATAAGAAAAGTTCAGAGTGATGGGCCTAATGTGGGCATTGGGACTAGCTCAGGTAGCCAACTTGTTGACGTGGATGAGCTGGGCTGAAGGGCCTATTTCTGTGCTGTACAAATCTGACTCTGATTCTATAAGTCACTCTGGTGATTGATTTTTCTGCTGTTGTCACCATCACGTGTGGAGGAAAAAAAATAACAAATTCGATGAATGATCAATTATTCTGACTGTGAAACTAATTTCTTCTTCTGCACTGAAAATGTTATTAATATTAAAAGTAAATTTCAGCCCTGGCATTGAGAATTCACCAAATAATTCTATTTACCTATAAAGAATGGAATGATTTGTGTTCTGTTCTTCTGGCTGAAGCCTGTGTTTGAACTGGCAACTGTTTACGTGACTGGCACAAAGTCTGACCTCATCCTTAAATGCAGTGTTTAAAATTGTGAGGACTGGCATTATTTTGATAGCTCAGAAGAATTCATTACTTATCATTTCTCAACAACATTGTTTATCAGCTGCACATACTTTTTAAAACCAGTTTATAATTGTTTAATGCTGTGGGTTGTGCATTTGGATCTCTCTCAACTGCCTTGAATGTTGCAGGCTACATCACTGGTAACAAAGTTGTTAAATTGTCACTTTGTTGTTTGGAAACTGAGTCATTACAATCAATACAACATTGTGAATCTTTTGGCTTCTTTGCTGAGGGATGCAAAAGAAATGCTCAAATGGAAAGTTAAAATATGCACAAATTATATGCACTGAAGTACTGCAGTGCATAATGCGTTATGTAGATGTTATTTTGCAATCCACCAGTCTTTAACATAGTTGCAAGGGCTGAGTTGTTGCCACATATGTCTTCTGTACAAAGTGTTCAAATATTTAGTTATATTGCCTGCCATGGGTTCAGTTTTCCATTAGGTTGTCTCTCACACTGCTGAGTAGAACTAGTTATTATTTTGAGTACCGACCACTTCCTATCATACATGGCCTCTCTGCTACTGACAACACACTTGACATTGATGGCACACTGAAGTTTATATCCAAAATCCTGTGTATCTGATGGAAAGGTCAAGCAGCTATTTGCTTTCTATTCCAATTGCTAAGTGAGAGCTTTTATACTTGTTTCTGTGATATTTTTCTTGTTTGACTTGCATGTAGACCTGGAGAGTAAGGCTTAATCTGATACTGAAGTAGTTAACAGGAGGAGTAAACTGACAATGCAAAATAGTCTGGTTCCAGTTCAAATCTTGAAGCATTTGTTGCTAGTGGTTAGACTAGAAGCCTTGGTAACTTGGTTCCACATTGGGTTGAGGCTGAGAGTAGAATTCATTTGGGTAGGAAGGGAGTAGATGGATTTTGTCTTCAGCCAAAGCAGTCCTGAAGATGAGTGATGCAAATTGCAATATTGTTTTATGAGTTGCAATGAATTTCCACTGTATTTCTTTTTGAGTGTTGTAAACTTGTGACATTCTAAAATACTTGTCATTGTTAAGATTTCTGAAGGAGTCATTTGCTTTCAAGCTATGTTGGTAACTTTATGTTCGCGTAGTTTTCAAATTGAGATCCATTCCAGAGTAGCAATTCTAATATCTGTAGTCATGGTTTCTCATGGAAATATTTTAAAAGCAATGGTTGCTGACAAATTAAAAACCACTTGTGTGCAAAAAATAATACCATATTCGAGGTTCTTGATTTTTATTAACTTTGCACATCAATTGAAAATAATTTTTATCATTCAGCATAAATGTTGCAGCCACCATTAGCAATGTAATTTTACAGCCTGGGACTCCAGCCTTTTTGGCTGTTTTGTTTTGATTTCCTGTACTATGTTCATGTTTTCTTAAAAGTTCTTGGCAAGGTAAACAATATTGCACTGAGTAAATACCAAATTTAATTCCCAAATAGAGAATTAATTACTTATGCAGCCAATCTGTTCTGCTGGTGGTGGCAGAAGAGCTCATCAGATCTGATGTGCTTGGCTTTGAGACACCCAGGGCTCCTGTGGGGCCCTATCAAATCTTCTGCGTCCAAGTGCAAATCCAGGTTCATATCCAACTCTAGACCTATATGTATAATACTGTTGGGCCCTGGCCTCTCACCAACTCCAACTAAAATTTTGAAGAGCTGTTAGCAGGCACAGGGTCTTGTAGAATTCTTTGAATTATTATCTCTGCTACTCCTTCAAAGTCCATTTAGTTCAACACTAAATTGGATGTAAATGTGGAGTTATAGCCTAAAGTGGATAGACTTAAAGTGTAAGCTTGATACAATGTCAGATTTGGCCCACCAATCCATGAAGCCTAAGTACCAAAGGATACCACAGGAATTTTTCACATTATATGTTAATGATCTGGATGACGGAATTGATGGCTTTGTGGCCAAGTTTGCAGATGGTACAAAGATGGGTGGAGGGGCAGGTAGTGTTGAGGAAGCAGGGAGTCTGCAGAAGGACTTGGACAAGTTGGGAGAATGGGCGGACAAGTTGGGAGAATGGGCATACAAGTGGCAAATGGAATACAGCGTAGGGAAGTGTACGGTCATGCGCTTTGGTAGAAGGAATAAAGGCAGACTATTTTCTAAATGGGGAGTGAATTCAGAAATCTGAAGTGCAAAGTGACTTGGGAGTCCTAGTGCAGAATTCCCTAAAGGTTAACTCGCAGGTTGTGTTGGTAGTGAGGTGACAAATGCAATGTTAGCATTCATTTCGAGAGGACTAGAATATAAAAGCAAGGATATAATGCTGAGGCTTTATAAGGCAATGGTCAGACCACATTTGGAGTATCGTGAGCAGTGTTGGACCCCATATCTAAGGAAGGATGTGCTGGCATTAGAGAGGTTTACAAAAATGGTCCCGGGTGTGACAGGGTTAATGTATGAGGAGCGTTTGATGGCTCTGGGCCTGTACTCGCTGGAGTTTAGGATGAGAGGGGATCTCGTTGAAACCTACCTAATATTGAAAGGCCTGGATAGGGTGGACGTGGAGAGGATGTTTCTAGTAGTGGGTGATTCTAGTACCAGAGGGCACAGCCTCCGAATAAAAGGATGTCCCTTTAGAACAGAGCTGAGGAGGAATTTCTTTAGCCAGAGGGTGGTGAATCTGTGGAATTCATTGCTATAGACGGCTGTGGAGGCCAAGTCATTGGGTATATTTAAAGCGGAGGTCGATAGGTTCTTTATTAGCAAGAGTGTCAAAGGTTACGGGGAGAAGGCAGGAGAATGGGGTTGAGAGGGAAAAATAAATCAGCCATGATTGAATGCCAGAGCAGACTTGGGGCTGAATGGCCAAATTCTGCTCTTGTATCTTATGAATGTTTTGCTGTGACATATCTTCCCCCAAAATGTTGGTTTAATATAATGTGTGTTAATATGATTTAAAGAGTATATATGGTATATTTTGTATTCAACAATACTTTCCTAAAAAAGTAAAATATTAAGTTTATGTAAATGAAGCACTGTAAACAGTGCATTGTTTGACATGTAACTGAACTGCTGCTACAGATCTTAACAGACTCTGGAGCAAACTTGCATGGTTTATTCAGTGACAGAAAATTGCATCTTCTTTTACTTAATATCAAAAGGATAATGCAGAATTGAGATAGAACTTTCATTCCTTGCCAAAATGTGCTACATTTTTTCCAGCTTGCTATACAAAGTGCAAATTTTCTTCCAAGCATTCTTCTTGTGGTCAGTGTTACAATTGATTCTTGGTTGCTGTGGATTAGTAATCAAAAGCTCCTGTTCCAGTCAGTAATTAGTCCAAGCCAACTTTTTCTTTGCTTTCTTCCATTCTCATGGTACTTTGCTGTTTGTTTCTAACTTTACTTGAAGATGATATTGTTAGAGACTTAGTGATGCTGGGTGTGGCATAATTCCATGCACTTGAACTTGCAACTAGTGCTTGGTAACCTGACATTGTTATGTTACATTGGATATGTTAATGAATGCATAGTTCTGACATTTCATTGGCATGTGGTTTTATCCCCAGCTGAGAATTAACTAATTCATCTTAAGTGTGCTGGTCCTGAATAATATTACACATATATGCACTGTCCATTAGTCTTTTTAAATTGTGCAGTACTTTGTTACGTATCCAGCCTCTCTGTAATGCTTAACACTGTGCCTGTATTGGCAAACATCCATATACTTGTTCAATTTTCCATACTGTATTTTTTTTCTTCTTCCACAATATTTTTGTAATCTGTAATATGTCAATTTCTCACTCCAAATGTATCCCTTTTATCAAGCATACACAGGGTGTCCCTGGATTGCATAAACTGAGAACTGTTCATAAACAATTTCCTTCAAAATCGTAATGTAAAATCTATAGCCTTGACAGCCTTTGGGAACTGATCTTGCAAAGAGTAGACTGGGGAAGGTCATTGTAGGTGGTAGGAGTTGTTACCAGCAAGTGAACTGTGACAAATGTTTGTTTGTATGCAGCATGGGTGGAGTGATGGGGAGCTGATCTACTAATCAGCAAAGGAAAGCTATCAGCAATTTTAAAAAAAGAAAGCGTGGGCTATAAAGAAGCGGCTTGGAATTTGTAACATTTGATCTTATCTGAAGAAGAATTTGGAGAAGACATTTGTCTTTTTCTCTGGGTGATCTTTGCATTCTTTCCTGGTGAAGAGATTTGAGTATTGTACCTGAGAGCAGAGTCTAGGAGAATTTCTGTTTGCATTTGAGTTATAAAGGTAATTCTAGGTGGAAATTTTAGATTGCAATCTATTTCAGATTCATGTCTACTTTCTTCATAGAATTGTTGAAATTTACAGCACAGGATGCCATTTGGCCCATGTCCATTTTAACTGAAAAAGTATTGATTTGGTCAGATACATCCCACAGGCCCATGAAGAGGAGGTTTACGTCTTGCTGCAGTGGGCACTGGCTCTGGGACTCGTGCTCCAGCCTTTTTCTTCTGCCTACTTCTATGCATCTCCTCTACTTCCTCTGTAGCACATCTCCATTCCCCTTTTCCTCTTTTGCCATCTTCCAAAATTTTATACCCTCTGTTTCCTATGGTTTTACAGTCTAGCCCTTCCCGGAAATTTTTATTGAGTGCATTTCTTTCCTCTTTAATTTACTTGTCATGGAGCAAGGGTCCTCCAAAGACAACTGTATGTGCCAAAAACTTGACCTACCTTTTTATATCTTCTTGTTCTTCAGTTTCATTATGTTTGCTGCCTTGCATTGCTCATGTATTGAGGATTCTGCAATGACCATTAATAGTTCTCTAAAAAATCCTTGTGCCTTTTTTTTGTTTCCTCAGGACTCTACCATTTAAGTTCAATGATGTTAGTTGCTTTGATTAAATAGATTTCACATAATTATATGCTAGAATTAACTGGAGAAAGTTGAAGTACGGCTGATGTATTATGACTGCTGAAGTGGTAAGATTCACTGCTGCAGTTGCCAACATTTGGAGAAAGTAATTTGAGTTCATAAACTTGCAGTAATTTCATGTGTAGGGTATAGGAGAGTGGAAATAATTCAAGAACTCCAAAGGCACAAGAATGGTTGACATCAATGAATAGCTATTTGGACTGCTGTTGAAAAGAAGATGTGGAACTCTTGTTCTGAAGGGTATATTTAAAGTCCCAGTGGCTTCAAAAAAAGTTTGTCCTTTGACTAGGTCCTTGTACTTAATATTGACGAGCATGGAATTTGATTGTTGTATCTCTCAAGGTCTGGATGTCAGGAAGCACAGGAAGTTGATTTGGTTAAAATCAACGCTGACCTGTTTTAATTTGGGGGAGTAGGTCTAAATATTCCAGCATATTAAACCTCAATATATCCATTATTACACAATTTGAGTATGAGTTGTAACTGGTACTTCTATGAACTTGTCTGTTACAATTTTTGTATTGTGCTGGCTTTCCTGGGTTGACATGTAAATGTTGGCCCAATGGCATTTCTCTGTTCCATACACCCAGTGTAACTTGGTTGCTGTAGTCTGATTAACAACTGCAAATTTCAATAAGACTTCACATACAGGATAAAGATCTGATTCATTCATATGTTGTACTGTTTCTTCAAGGGTTTATTATTTGTATTCTGATGTCTGTGGTGTGGCGTTATGCAAGTTTCCGTATTTTTTTCATGTATGTTTTCAGGCATGTTTGCAAAGGCTAGTTGGTAATTGTAAATTAGGTTTAAACAAAAAAGCAGTGCTTTTTTTTCAAACAAAAGTGCCAGAAGTGGTCTGCAAATTTTTTGATCGTAATTAATAGGTTGTCACTTGCAGCTGTGCTGAAGTTCCAGTGTTAATTGGCTCTCAGTAAAACCCTCTGAGAGTACATTGGAGGAGCACATTTTGAAACCTACACTTAATAGTACTTGGAAACCAATTGCAAAAGAGGAACAAAATGCTCACAAAACTCCATGAATGAAATAATGTATTGGTAGTAACATACAAGTGTTGTGTCCTAAGGACATAATCTAGATTTTTTTTAGTTTTTGATGTTTTACTATTGGCATCAGACAATTTTTAAATTGGTCAATATCAGCTTGAAACTAGTGAAAACTCTTCAATGGTTGCAAGTCCCAGGTAATAATTGTAAATTATTCTTATTGTGTCTTTCCTCAACAAGGTCATTTACCTTCAAAAAACACCAGAAGAGGCCTACAGATCTCTTGTAGCAGGGAAGAATCCTCCTTATATGCCATTCAGGTATGATTGCCATGTTAGTACCACAAGTAAGTTTTCCTTGATCATCTGTTTTTATGATTACATGTCTTAAAATATTGAAAGTGAAATTTATTTTTCTCCATCCCCAAGACCATTTAATGTCTGTGCCTGAAACGGAAGGCAGACTACTTCTACAGCATTTTTTCATATGGTTTAAAGCATGAGAATGGTTCAGTTGTGTTTCTTGTCCCCTGCACTCTTTCAAATATCTTTTTCCCCCAACACAGCTCAGATTAGGAATTGAAACAGTAAGTGCCATGGACTAATCATAAATTGCTGTCATATGCTTTGTTCTGCACCTTCTGATCCTGGGGTTTGAACTTTGGGGACTAAATTATTTTTGTAAAAATTGTATACAAGTGGAGCCTTCCAGATTATCAGTGTTTTGGGCTAAATTAAAAGGTAATAAAGTATTAGCTACTGAAGTTCTGTTTGTCATTATGTTGATATTAACTTAAGATATGTTTAGAGTGGCTAGGAGGAAATAGATGTTGATATGTCCTTTTGCATTTTGTAACAAATGGAGCATGGCCATGTGATTTTTCAAGACATTCATGTTTAAAATGAGTAATCATTTGAAGTTGTCAGTTTTGGTGTCTTAAGTACTCATTTATTTTGTACAGAAGTATATTGTGCTTGCTCATTTGCTCAACCAGGTCACCATCCCAGCACTATCTGCTGTTACCACTTTTAGACTGACTTTGTTATAGGGCATTTTTTTGTAATTTGGTCAGTTAAGTGTTAAATTAATGTATATAGAGAAAAGAGTTAACAAAGTTTGTGTTGGTCTTGTAGAAAGTGAGTCTGAGGAATTAATAATGGAAAGTGAGGAGATGGCAACTGGAATGGAATAGCCATTCATTATAAAGGATACAAGAGATATCCCAGAAATGGTAATAAATAAGGGAGGGGAGAAATTTGGGGAAAATGAAAATGACCAGGGCAGTGGTACTGAGCAAACTGTTGAAGCTGCAAGCTAATGTCCTGATTGATGTCATTGCAGGGTCTTGGAAAGTTGGGCTAGTGAGATTTGTGCTTAGTTTGTTTTTTCCAAAATTCCCTCATTCATTTTGCATGACATGGCGGGCCGAAGGGCCTGTTCATGTGCTGTGTGGCTCCCTAACCCTATAAAAAGGGAAGTGGACAAAGCATAAACTGCAGGCCATCTTAATGTTTTCCTAGTGCTAGGTGTTAGTAGCTATTATGAAAGATGTAGCAAGACACTTGGAAAAATTCAAGATAGTTACATAAACTCACATGGTTTTGTGAAAGGGAAATCATGTTTAACCAATTTATTGGACTTCTTTTGAAGTAACATGTGATGTGGATAAAAGGAAGCTGATGGGTGTACTATGGGCGGCACTATTACAGCGCCAGCGATCGGGTTTTGATTCCCGTTGCTGTCTGTAAGGAGTTTGTACGTTCTCCTGTGTCTGTGTGGGTTTCCTCCGGGTGCTCTGGTTTCCTCCCACATTGCAAAGACGTACGGGTAGGTTAATTTGGGTTTAAAATGGGCGGTGCGGACTTGTTGGGCCGGAAGGGCCTGTTACCATGCTGTAAATAAAATTTAAATTAAAAAAAATATACTGAAATTTCCAAGAAGTGTTTGATAAGGTGTCACATCGAGGGTTACTGCAGAAAGTAAAAGCTTGTGCTGTGAGTGGTAACATATTGGCATGGGTAGAAGACTGGCTGGCTAACGGGGGCGGGGGGGACAAAAAGCAGGTATAAATGGGTCTTTTTCAGGTTGGCAAGATGTAAAGAGTGATTTCCAGAGGGGAGAAATGCTGTGGTCTCAACATCCTACAATTTGTATGAATGATTTGGATGAAGGTATGATTACTAAATTTGCTCTTGGAATAAAAATAAAATGGATAAGAAAGTAAGTTGTGAAGGAGACAAAGGCTACAAAGGGATACAGATAGGTTAATTGAGTGGACAAAAAATGAACAAATGGAGTATAATGTGGGGAAAATGAAATTGTCCTTGACAGGAAAATGAAGCACAATCGTAGAGTTCTGAGATGCTGAGGGATCTGGGTGTCCTAATGCATGATTTGTAAAAAGCTAGTATGAAGGTACTAAAAGTGATCAGGAAATCAACAATGTTATTTTTTGCAGGGGGAATTGAATACAAAAGTATGCTGCAATCATACGGGGTATTTAGTGACACCACATCTGAAGTACTATGTGTTGATTTTTAACATGCTTCCTTGAATAATCTGCTGGAAACAGATCAGTGAAGGTTTACAAGACTGATGCATGGAATGAGAGGCTTGCCTTGTATCTGCTGAAGTGAAACATACGAGATCTTGTGGGGTCTTGATGTGGTGGATGTGAGAAGGATATTCCCTCTTGTGAGAGAATTTGGAATCGGGGATTGCGGTGAGATTACTTGTGACAAGAAATTTTGTCCCTGCTCAGAGTTTTATGAATCATTGGAACTCTTCCTCAGACTTTGAAGATTTTTAAGGCAGGGTTAGGTATAGATTCTTGAAAAGCAAGGATTGAAAGATTGCTGGGGCAGATGGGAATGTGGAGTTGAAGTTCCAAAAAAGATCAGCTGTAATCTTGAATAGCAGGCAGCCAAGGAGCAGAGGGACATACTCCTGTTTATAATTTGTATGTGTACATAGGCACTGAATGAAAATGACATTATCTAAATGGTTAGCAAGATTCGTATTGATCTGGACAAGGGTTAACATGTAGGATTAAAACCAAAAGCTGAATGTCTGCATGAGCTACTAAACTTAGTGTCTATTTTTCACTTTTTTGTTGGGTAACCTACATGCGTATTTTGATTTTATGGTTAGTCACAATGATTATATATTTTAATTTGCTTAGGCTTTTGTGATATAAGCCTGAGGCGATGGCGCTTACCACAGATCTTGTCAAGTCAAACTGGATAGATCATATAACGGACAAATTACATTTGCACAAATTTGCCTGTTGGAATGTTGGGGATCTGTATTGATTTCTTTAATTGGATGGCTGCATTTGATATAGCTGTTGGTTCTGTCATTTCAAATGTGCCTTAATTTCCATGTAAACTAATAATAGTCTGAATCAGAAACAAACTTTTTTCATTATGTAGTTTCCTTTCATAATGTAGAAATGAGGATGGTTCACTTGGTTCCTTCTCCTCCAACCAATGGTGTGGTTTTTGGTTTTCTTTATGCTTTTTCCTGAGGAATGCCAAAGAATGATTTTAAATTGTATCATTATCTACTGAATATAAGAAAACTTGGAAGTAAAGCTGTTGAGGCGGTTGTTGCTACACTTGGGGAGAATGTATGTTGAAGTGGTTGGAAAAGATATTTATTATTTTTTTTCTTTGCTTGAGGCACTCCCTCGTGCTAAAAAATCATTATCTTAAATACTTAACCAACTTAAGTAATTGGATTTTTATTACTTACCTTGCTCCCGGGAGTCGACATCTGCTATGTCACTTGAATGGGGACTGGCGTGCTTGTGCAAGGTTTAACCCAGCAAAGGCTAGAGCAGATTTTTCAGCTTGTATAATGTCAAATTTGTGGAAGTTTGTGCTTCCTTGTTATACTCCATGAGGAGCACAGGTGATGGAGTAAATGATGCCACTGCTGATTTAGACTAGCGCCAGCACTAGAAACTGGGATTTCTGCAAGGTTATTTTGGTGTTCTGCCATTAGATCTGGTGTGCAGGTAGAAATTCTGTCCCCATCATGTACTTCTGTTGCGCAGATTTAGTTTACTGTTTTGTAAGGGTTAAGCACGTAAAAAGACTGTAACAAGTACTTAGTTGCTCAATAGTTGTTAAAAGTGTAATGTCAATCCAGTTCTTTATCTTTTGTGCTTGAGAAGAACTTTTATTTTGGAGCAACCAGTCACAAATAATGTGGAAATGGTCTGCTCAGTTTGCTACAACAAAGTTGACTTGTGAACAATAAAAAGTTAAGTCTTTTATCCTGGAGACACAAGAGACTGCAGATGCTGGAATCTGGAGCAACACACAAAGCACTGGAGGAACTCCGCATCTATGGAGAGAAATGGACAGTTGACATTTCGGATCGTGACCCTTCATCTGGACTGAAAGAGAGAGGAGCTTGGCCGGTATATAAAGGGGGAAAAAAAGTAGAAGGAAGGGGCAGAGCAAGAGCTGGCAGTTGATGGGTGGATCCAGGTGAAGGGGGAGATGGGCAGATGGGGGGGGGGGGGGAGAAAGAGTGGGAATCATGTCAGAAGCTGGGAAGTAGTAGGTGAAGTGACAAAGGGCTGAAGATAGAATCTGATAAGAGAGGAAAATGGAGCATGGAATAAAGGGAGGGAGGTGGGGAGGGGAACCAGAAGGAGGAGTGTGTGGGTGATGGGTAGATGGAGAGACTGCCTCACCTGGAAGAGCTGTTTAGTGCCCTGGATGGTGGTGAGGGAGAAAGCGTAAGGGCAGGTGTTACAGCTTTTGTGGTTACAGGGGAGAGTGCCTGGGGAGGGAGGGGTATGGGTGGGGAGGGATGAATGGACAAGGGAGTCGTGGAGAGAGTGATCCCTGCGGAAAGTGGGTAGGGGAAGATGTGGCTGCAGTGGGATCCAGTTGTAGATGGTGGAAGTTGCAAAGAATGATATGTTGGATGCGTAAGCTGATGTGGTGGTAGGTGAGGACCAGGGGAATTCTAGTCCTTTTCTGCCTGGGGGTGGGGGGTGGAAATGGGGTGAGGGCAGATGCAGGAAATGGAGGAAATACGGGTGATGGCTCCATCAATAGCAAAGGGGGGTGGGGGGATATACCCCATCCTTTTTTGAAAAAGGAGGACTTTTACTTTGTCTTTCACCCTAAAAAGTCTTTTACCCTGGATCATGGCTGTCTGCTTGTGATGGTGAATTCTGCATGGCGCATCATCAGCATGCGCTAAAGATCACGTGATGGGTCTTTGTATGGACTGATAACAGTACCTAGATGCACAATGAGGTTTAAAAGATTACACTATGTTGTTTCCATCTCACCTAAATATTTTCTTGTGTAGCTCAAGCATTTTCCTGAGTATTACCTATCAGATCTGTTAGGTGAATGGCTCGGTGAGGACAACAAAAATTTATTTGAAGGTGTTCTGAAATTTCAGTCAGCAAGTGAATTTGCTGAATAAAAATCATCTGCTATATTTGCTCCTCGTCTTTACAAATAGCCTATTGTTCTCAAATGGTAATGTCCTTATTTCTTAGACTATGGTGCTCCCTACTGTACAATGTCACACATGACTGCATTTTCCGGTGATTGCTGAGATCACTGCATGGCACAGATATCAATAGGAATGGAAAAACTAATTACCCACCAATACCTTGTATTTGGAAATGATGCATTATAAAGGCAGACTCAGACTGGTGAGGGAAAAATAAAGCTTCATAAAATTTTACCAGATAGAAGAAAATAAGTTTTGACAGGGGAGTGGGTAAACGAAATATGTGTGTGAGCTGAGGTTAAGGCCTGCTGTCTTTCATCAAATGAGCCAAAAATTGCCAGCGCCACCTGGATCGCTAGTTGTGGAGGCTGTCCGCCTACAAAAAGATCAAGAGATTCAGCTCTTTGGAACTATAGTGAAGGACTAGTTTAGGGTGGGGTGGGGAAGGAAATCAAAGCTGGTAGTTGGGGCTTGCCTTCCCACCATCTGAGATAGAAAGCTATTAATGGCTAACAGCTACAGAAAGTGCTGTTTGGCAGGTATGGTGATATGGCCGATTATTCTGGTCTGTTAGCCAGACCTGGTGGCAGATTTGTTTTTCCTGTCATGTAATGAGAATATTTTGAAAATTTCAACACTTTTTTTATAATAGATTTTATTTTGGAATTCCAGGTTTTTTAATGCATGGACTAAGTTTACCTTGAATAAAGAATTTCCCCAGTGGCAATTTTTGGTTGGCTGTGTGATTATTACAGAAC
Source organism: Pristis pectinata (assembly GCF_009764475.1). Taxonomy (NCBI): domain Eukaryota; kingdom Metazoa; phylum Chordata; class Chondrichthyes; order Rhinopristiformes; family Pristidae; genus Pristis; species Pristis pectinata. The sequence goes on along the minus strand of NC_067407.1, from coordinate 48,685,900 downwards.
TAGATATTGATTGGGAAATGTAGTTTTTGACCATTCTCAGATAAATACTGAGACTGAGAATATCCAGTGTTATGAATTTCTAGCAAATGACAATTCTTACTGATATTTGGGAATAAAGAAAGGTCATTTGTAATTGTGTAGTAATTGGTCATGTTCTCTGAACATCTTGAAGCAATTTACAGTCAAATACAAAATATGGATCCAAGCTAACTTTGCCCTTTGGTACCACAGAACATAGAATGTAGAACAGTAGCACAGGAACACTTACTTTGGCCCATGATGTCTGCACTAACTGTGATGTAAATTTTAAATCAATCCTATCTGTCTGTACATGGTTCCTATCATCCATTGTCTGCCTGCCTAAGTGCCTCTTAAACATTACTATCATATCTGCTTCCACCACCTCCACTGGCAGTGTGTTCCAGGCAACTCTGTTATACACTTGCAAAGCTCCTTTCAACTTAAATCTATGCCCTCTAGTATTTGACATTTCCACCCTGGGTAAAAGATTCTGACTTTACCCTATCCATGCCTCTCATAATTTTATATACCTCTTATCAGGTCGCTCCTCAGCCTCTAATGCTCCAGAGAAAACAATACAGGTTTCTCCAACCTCTCCTTGTAGTTAATACTCTAATCGAGGCAGCATCCTGGCAAACGTCTTTTGCAAAACCTTTCATATCCTTTCTGTAACCAGCTATCAGCAGGCCTGAGACTTCCACACATTTGCTGAAAGGCTGATGGCAAGCTGGAAATGAGATGAAAATCCATCTGTTCTGCTAATGGGTTCTCCACAATGTTTATTGGTGGAGCAGTGATATGCTGCAGTGAGCATCTGGCTCCTCAGCTATATGCAAGGGAAATCTGACTTTCAAATAGCAGTATACTAACCATTAGGTGAAAGGGAGGTTCTTGTGTTATTTTAATGTGTTTAATTATTTGTTTGCAATTTAATGTCATTTTAATTAAAAACTGTTCATAAGACTTTGTCAGTCAGTGGTTTGTTGAAAGTTGTCGGGCTGTTTTATGATGGGTGGGAATGGGTGATTGCTTCAGAATATGTTGCCTGGAAAAATAATGTGCTGCTTGAAGATCACACGGCTTTGCAGAACATGTCTCTGAATCTGGAAAATGTAAGGCTGGGTGGGTGGATACTTTGGGAAGTGAGGACAAATCCCACTGCCTGGATCTGAACTGTAGATATTTACATATAAATAAATTGAATCAATATGAAACTGTCCCAAGCAGGTAATTGATTACTCCTGTGAATTCCATGATACGCTTAATGTTTGCATCTGATTTGCACTAGCCCCAACTGTGTAGTTATGGTACACTTGCTACTATTTGAAGTGTAAACTACATTTTAATTAAGTTTCTCATAAGGATTTTACATATGCTTAGTTTTTTTTGTTATTTTGTGATCTAAAGCAAGATGTGCAAGCCTTCCTTTAGGTAGATTGCAGCCAGTGTTTGCAAAGTATTCTCCAAAATAAATCTTGTGTTCTTGCACAAATGTTCGGACAATATTTTCAGTAGTATGTTTCAGTTGTACTTGAAATTGACAAGATTTTGCAGGAATGGAACACCCATATCTTAATGTTACACTACATCAAAATCCTCAGTGCACAAACTGTTTTAGAAAATAAAGTGAATAGTGCGAGGAAGCTTGGCAACCGCAAGGTTATGACTAGATGCACAGCTGTTGCTATACGTCTTTGGGTGTCCTGTTCATGTGATTTGACACTTTGTGCAAAATTTTCCATATATGTTACTGTACTTGTTGCTAGGTAATTCAAGTTGCCCTCTTAATAGTAATATCTTTAGTCAGACAAGGAAGTGATTTAAATCATTAAATGATCTGGGCATGTTGCAGCTTGTCAATTCTATGCAGCTTGTCAATTCTATGCAGCTTGTCATATAAAAGTCATTTAAGGCTCTGGATGCCAAAGGAGTTTCTGGTGTTCTATGTTCCACAGATGTCTGGCAGAAGAAGGGTAGGCCATTTGGAACTGAAATAAAGTAAAACTTCTTGACTGAGAGGGTGATTAATCCTTGGAATTTTCTCCACCATATGGTTGAGGGTTTGATCATTCAAAACTGAGAGCAACAGACTTGTATATATTAAGGAATTAATGAATCTCGTGGAGGGCAGGAGGTCGGGCCAATGCTTGCTGGAGTTTAGAAGAATGAAGGGTAATCTCAGGATACTGGGAATCACCCTTTCAGGGCAGAGATGAAGAGCAGATTCTTCTCTCAGCAGGTCTGAATTTGTGGAGTTCTCTATGCTAACGATTGGAGTCGTTAAGTGTACTCAAGGCTGACATAGATATTTTATACTACAGATGCATCTAGGGTTTTGGGGATCAGGCAGGAGAGTGGAGCTGTGACCAAAGTCAAATTAGCTGTAATATTGAAGGGTAGAATAGGCTTAAAGGACCTACTCCATTTGTGATCACAGAATGGTTCAGGCATGAAGGGATGTCTGTTGAGTCTGTATTGGCTCTTTGTAAAAGCAATCCAGCTTGTTCAACTCCACTGCTCTCTCCCCATAGTCCTGCAAACTCTTTCCTTTCAGGTACTATCCATTTTTTTTAATGCTGCAATTGAATACATCTCTATTACTACCCTGGCAATGCATTCCACATTCTATCCACTCTTGCATTTTTTTTTCCCTCCAGAAAAATAAATTCCTCATGGCACTTGTTTCATCATCTGGTTCTCAGACTATTTTTCTATAGCATTATAATCTGAATTTGGTTTTTTCACTCCATTTCCTAGACCCTACATAATGACTTTACAAACTATTCCACAGTAGGGTTTTGGTATCATTGTTGTATTTAAGCAAGACATGTTAAATTGCAATCTTGTATCATATTTTGAAAATATTCTGTGTAGTTATTGTTGGCATGAAAAATTGGTGTTTAGAGTAGGTTTCTTGCTTTGTTGGTCTGTAGTCATTGGTCTTAGGGAAGTTAGTGTAGTCAACAGTGTTCTAATTTCAGTGCATTGGGATCTTTGGTGAGAAGTAGGATTGTTGGTACTTTTTGCTTTGATCCCTGAATGCCCTTGTATTCAAAATGATGTGTGCACATTGCCACTATTTTGGCACTCAACATTCCAGCCAGTACCTCCTCTCAACTCTGACTCGATACTCATTCAACCCCAGAAAGAACCCCACATCAGTGCTAGTTAAACTTGCAGATAGGTTGTGGGTTTTTTTTTTCTGGCTATTGCTGCAATTCTCAAGTGCTTAGGGTTTTCCAGAGTTTGAGACGCAAAAGATTGGTGGTCTGTTTTTAAAGTTCGACATCTGTCGGAGAAGACTATTGCCCTAATTTTATTTGGATATGCCCCATAATGGAGAACTTTTTAACTGCTTCCCTATCCCAATCATTCTCCACTCTTAATTGTAATAAAAGATTAATTTTTAGGACTATATCCTCTTGGTGCTCCCTTTACTGGCTGGTGGATGGTGCTCATGTCTTTCTCCTGCCGTCCCAGTTTGATATCATAGTTATTAGAAATTTCCAATTCTTTTCCTTTCTTTCTTAAAAAAAAGCTTTTTGTTCATAAGGGTGAATAGGCAACATAAAAACGGGAAATTCTTCAGATGAAACTAGACAGGGACAGTGGCATTTACAGGGTCATTCCTTCCTGCTGTTATCAAGCATAGGCCTCTGGAATTTGCTCAGGGAATCCTGACTTGCTATTACAACCAGACCATTTCGTTTGAGATCAGTTAACTGAATTGTTTTGAAGCACAGCTGCTTGTGGTCTCTCTAGATTCCACGAGTATAGGGAGAGCAGAAAAGTGCTTTTGAGGCAAAGATTGGATCTTTCATCTTATTAAATGACTTAGCAAACCTGAATAGCTCTTTGGCCAAATTATGATTTTTGTGTTTTTATCAGTAGCAAATCACTTTTGGCATTAATTTGTACATTCTTCAGGGGAGACTATTGAATGGAACAAATTGTAAAATGGATTTATTTAAATTTTTTACAGTTTTGTTAACTGATGTATATGGTCTAATAAAACCCTACATTCATGTGCATCCTTTGAGTATATTTTTGTCAGTTACTTGACCAATGGCTAATCAGTAAATTGACATATTTCTAAAAGGTTTTACTTGTTTTTTAATTTGTAGAGATGCCTCCTTTGGAAATTCCACCTACCACCTAACTATTCTAGATTGTTTACATGCAATCAATCAGGTAAGTGACCCATTTTTTTAAGTACGAATGGCTTTTATTTACAGTTGGTTTAGTTTTTAATGTCTTTGTGGTGGGATTGACAAGTACTTAAAAATGGTAAGCATTTTGTAAGCAAATGGACTTCCTAATAAAGACCATGAAACTACTGGATTGTCATAAAGTCCTATTGGTTCACTGATTTTCTTTAGAGATGATAATGTGCTATCCTTGCTGGTGTGGCCTATGTGTTTCTAGAGATCTTGTGGTTGAAATGTCCTAGCAGGCCACTCTGTTCAGGGGCAATGAGTGACGAGAAATGTATGCTGACCTCAACAGCAATGTCCACATCCTGAAACTGTGGTGGGAGCAAAGCTAAAATGGGGTCTGAGTAACCTTTTTTTCCTGAGCAATATTTTGACTTCCAAGGTACAAATCTTGTTCCCATACCTGGCAAATACTTCTATTGTTGCCTGGGCAATTGGTATGATTTTTGTCCTCCTTCATGCATGTCATGAACAGGTTAAGATGTAACAGGCCATCATTACCCTTTTAAATGTGCTGAAATATTCTTTTCACTCTAAGGTGGTGATGATCACTATCAGTTTTGTGATCCTAAAGTTGCCAGTTTGACTGTCTATTGCAGAGGTTGATTAAATAAGAATCAGAAATATTTTCTAGTGTTTACCTGTTTTAAAAAAAAACTTTTTTTGTTTATTCACTCTCTGGGATCTGGGTGTTACAGTCAAGGCTGCTATTTGTTGCGCATCCCTAACTGCCCTTGAGATAATGGTAGTGAAGCACTTCACTAATAGAATTTCACAAGATGGACGTGAGGCACTCCAGTTTACCCTGCCTCTGACCTGCTGTTGTAGCTACAGTATTCATATGGTTGGCCCACTTAAGTTTCTGGTCAAAGGTGTCCCCACCCCTACCCTCCACGATGTTGATACTGGGTTCTTGGTGATTTGTAACATAATTGAATGTCACGAGTCATCTTTGTACATCTTAGGCAATCCTTGGAGATTGAGGTTGACTTGCTTCCACTCTGGTTTTGTGGGTTCTGGTGTGTCTAAAGGCCAGCATTGTGACCTCTGACTCTTCCGGTAGTTGAGACAACAAGTATCAGAGGGAGTGGGTGGGTAGTTGGTGAGGTGGCATGTTCCTTTTGCCACGTCTATTGCATATAGAGTCAACATTCATATGATCCTGAATGCTGCTTTGCCACTTTGAGCAGTTGTAGGCCAAAGATTCCCAAAAGTCAGTGGGGATTATTGCATTTCTTGAAGGCAACTTTGAATACTTCCTTGAACTTTTTTTTACCTTTGCCTGCCTGGTAATCCCTTCCCATGATAAGGCTTGGAATACTCTGTTTTGGGAGTCTGGCATTGTGCATATGAGTGATGTGGCCTGCCCAGCATAGCCAGTTGCAAGCCTTGATCCTGGAAATGTTGGCCTGGGAGAGAACATCGAATATGGAGGATTTGGCAAAGACAATGTTAGTGCTATCTTGCCAGTGTCTTAAGATGCCTGTTATAAGTCCTGTACCAAGAAGCATACAGGTGGGCAGCGATTACTGCTGTCCAGTAGACCATGCAATGCCAAGCATTGGTCTTAATCTCCAGAAACCATTTTCCTCAGTCAACCAAAGGCTGTGCTAATGCATTGAAGGAAATGATCAATCTCATCATTGCTGTCTGCCTTTATCAAGATACGAGTCCTTAAATATGGGAAGTGGTTCACATTTTGTCAGGGCAGTGTGCTGCCTTGGGGGCAGGCTGGTTTGTCTTGTAGGCGTTGAGTATAGGCTTTTCATCTTGTATACTTTAATGAATGAGTCGACAATGGCTTGAAGCTCAGCCTCTGAATATGCACGATAGACATTGTTTACACATTGCAGCTTGGCCACTGAGGCATTGGATCGGGAGTATAGATTCTAGTTAAAGTTTCCCATTTTGTTCTTAAAAATTAGATCCACTCTCACAGGAAATTAGTAGGAGGTGAGGCACAAAATTTTGGAAAGAAAGAAAGCATTGAAGCAAGATGCAACCTTGTTCAACACCAATTTTCACTGATTGATTCTGTCAAACCCATTGGTCAGTATCCTCACTTGCTTGTGGTCAAGTAGCAAATGTAAAATTGAGGCAAATATTTCTGGGAAGCTGAATTTGAGGAGGGTGTTCCTCAATTTTCCTGATTAATGGAGTCAAAGTCTATAGTGAGGTCAAAAAAGACCACATGGAATGGCTGGTACTGCTCCCTACATTTTCCCTGGAATTGCTGCACAATGAAGATCATGTCCACTGTGCTTTCAGAGGAACTAAATCCACACTGCAATTTGGAACAGCTCTGCAGCCACTGGGAAAAGGTGGTTGAGATGGATCTGACAATGACTTCCCTGAGGCTTCATAACATTAGCAACAACATGGGTATTGCTGCAAGAAATTATCAAGAACCCCCCCAAACCCACCTCTTTGGACAGGTGCCTCAAGGGCAACCTATCAACTCTCAGTCTATAGTAAAGAAAACAAAACTAAATGTGGTATATCAAACGTAGGTGATTAAGTCCTAACAGGTTGGACGTTCCCAGGCACTTTCATGGTAGGAATGTTGGGTACCACTTTTAACTTTGGGTTTTGCTACATGTAGGTGTGGGTTGCTTCATTTGCTGAGATGTTGCAAATGAAATTGAACATTGTTCCATTGTCAGTGAACAACCACACCATTTGAAATGATAGAAGGGCAGTGATAACACAACTGAAGATGGTTGTGCTTGGGACACTGCCCTAGTGAGCTCCAGTACTTTGATTCCTTCAACTGGAGTGTTTTGCCTTTTGATGCCCATTGATTTCAATTTTACCTAGGTGCCTTGAATCTATTACTTGGTTGAATGCTGACTTGATGTCAAGAGCATCATTTTCACCCTCCCTCTAGAATTCAGTTCTTTGGTCCAACTTTGGACTGAGACCTTGAGGTATGGAGCAGAGTGGTCCTGACAAAATCGAAACAGGTCATTTGTTATGCAGGGTCATTTGTTATGCCGCTTCATCACTTTGATGTTTGATTGAGAGTAAATTGACTGGGCAGTAATTAGCTAGACTGAAATTTTCCTTGCTTTTGTGAACATGATGTGTGTGTGTATTTTTCTACATTGTCACATAGATGCCAGTGATACTAGGAAAGTATTGGGCCAGCTTGGCTAGAGGCATTGCTAATTTTGGGGTGTAGGTCTTAAGTACTAAAATGGAGATCTCGTGGATCCAGTGCTCTCAGCTGTATCTTGACATCAGCTGGACTAAATAGAATTGGCTAGACAATGGTTTCTGTGATGGTGTGGAATCGCGGGAGGAAGCAGAGGTGGATCATCTATTCAGCACTTATGCCTGAACATGGTTATATGGTTTAGTGTTCTCGCATGCAAGCCTTGCAGAAAGAGATATTCTTGGCACCACCTCTTTGCATTAGCTGTTTAATTGTCTTCCATCATTCATGGTAAGACTGCAGAGATTCCAATATGATCCAATGATTGTAAGATTGCTTGGCTCTGTCAGTTGCATGCTGTTTTTTTTCCTGTTCATTACACATCTGCAATCCAGGACTACCGAGCTGGCACTTCATTTTTGCGTATGAACTAGAGTGGATAAGGATGGCAGATTCCTTCTCCAGCTGGACATGAGTGAACCTCATAGTTTTTTTTATGACTTTCTGGTAGTTTTCTGGTCATTATTGCTGGGATTAGTTTTTCCAAATTTCAGATTATTAAGTGAATTTAAAATTTGCAGCTGCCATGATGAGATTGTGCTCCGGTTTCTGGATTGTTAGCCTGATAATTTAACTGCTGTGCTACCACCATACTTTCAGATTACATAGTTAGTGTTAATTCCTCACTATCCTCCTCCACACAGAGTATCTGATCCCACTCTCCATTCTAAGAACATCTGCCACATAATTTTGGAATCTACCATTCACCTATGGAGAAAATTCCCATTTTTCTGATTCTGTCATGTGCACTATTCCTGTGCTCCTACTTGCTGCGCATCAGAACCATGATAATTTGTACTTTTGTGAAAAACAAAACCAGATGCAGTATTCCAGATTCAACCTAAGACCTATATAATGTGAGAATTACACTATTGTTAAAAGAAGGACCTAAAAACACCAGTGTTGTAGCAAATCTTGAAGAGCATTTTAAAAGGCTTTTTTGCATGTTAAGCCCATCTCACTGAGTCTGTGTATTTTCAATTTGGTAGCTATTCTACCAGGTTTTGGCAGTACTGCTAAATTCATTTGTTTGGTTCATCACTACAAGAAGATTCCCACACTTAAAAGTGCATCTAAGACCTATTGGAGTTTTACCAATTCTTGGTTATGCTGTTACATTTGGAGATGGGAGTGTTTCACCCCTGACTCTTAATGTCTGTTGTGAGTTTGTCATGAGAAATTGTAATCATTGATTGGATTTTTTGTCTATTAACTGGTACTTTAAACCTTTATCAGATGTTGAAGACGATTTAACTGTGGAGGAGTTAGATTGCTTTTGATGTACAGTGTTTTCATCTGGTGCCTTTTCACATGGGTCAGTGATTTTTAAAACAAAACCTTCCACAAGACAGCAGCCTAATTGGGATTTACTCACTTTTAAAATACCAGTTTGTGCTTTGCTCTGCTTGGGGCCATCTAGAAAGTACGACATTCTTTACCAAGCAAAATTATGATGAAGCCCTTGCAACATTCCTGAGGACACAATGTTGTCTAACACTGAAGTTACAATACTGAGATTGCTGTAAGCTGTATTCATTTAGAGGGTGTCCTGGTGTCACTGCACTTCAAATAATACCCAGAGATCATTTAAATCTAGGAAGTTCTGAAGTCATGGCTGTTGTTTTTCTCTTAATCAGCATCATCAAGAAGAATATTTGCTCTTGAACTTATTTGGGATTTGTTGTTATTTGCCAATTATTATGTAACCATGTGCAGTTCAGAATTACTTGCTACATGCTTGGATTCTTAGGGGCTATGAAAAGTGTTAAATGACTGGAAGTATTTTCTTTGTAGGAAGGGATTCAGATATTCTCAACTGATGTTTTATTGTGGCTGTCCACATAAGGTATGTTTTGTGGAGGTTCACTTCCTGGTGTTGACTCTTCGAATTATTGGGAAACCCATAAGAAATTGAAAGCTTGGACCGTTTGTTGAGAAGTCAAAAGTACTATCTCAACAAAAAAAATTTCAGCCAGAAAAATACTTCTAAAGTGCATATGCAAATAGCAATTAAATAAATTAAATGATCTGTTTTAATATTACTTTTCAAAAAGTACCAATGGATGTTTTGCATCCACTGAAGAAGTTAAGGCTTTAGTTTAAAATCCCGTGAACTCTGCTAGTACAGAACATCCTCAGTGTTGCACTGAAATGTCAGTCTAGATTATATGCCCTGGTCACACACAGGATGATTAGTCCAATGCAAGAAGCAAATAAACCACCTTTTTGGAGAAAATGGATTGTATGTAATGGCAGCAAGAGAACAATTGGATAATATACTTAAAGTTCTGAGATACAGTTTTTGTGCTGCACTTGGCACAAGTTATTTCCAATTGTGGATGATGGATGCATATCAAAGAAGCAAAAGAATTTCAGGTAGGTTATAATTCTTTTAATGCTTTGAGTTTAAGATACTTGTCACACCGTCTGCTTAAGTTGTGTGCCTATCTTAATTTGAAAAAGTACTAACAGTACATTTGATTCTGTTTTATTTTTCAGGCCTTGCAACACGGCTTTCTTAATTTTGAAAAATTTGATGTGGATGAATATGAGCACTATGAGGCAAGCTGTACCCCTCACTCTCGTATTCTGTAGAAAATTCATTGTATGTTGAATTAATATGAAGTATATTGGGAAATTAGTGGTGGATGTAATTTACTGAAGGAGATATTACAAACAAGGATACAAAACCTGTTACTGAAGTATGGCAGTCTGTACTTGAGATTCTACAAACAGAAGTCAATAATTGACTGGTAATCTGTTTTTAATTTTGTGGCTACCCACTGTATCTTTCTTTCTTCCTGAATGTTGGAGCATTGATCAGGAATCACAACAGGTTGTGTACCTCATCACTTTGTCTACAGAATAAGTAGAAGCCAGTGAACCTATAAAAAGGACGTGCAATTATAGCATCTTTCACTACCTCCGACACCCAAGCTATTTTCTAGCACTTCTGGAATGTAGCCACTTGTTATACTATATCCAATATATACATGTGATAGACAACATTTTATATTTGTATGTACCTTCTACTAGATGGCATTATTAGAATAATATTGCATTAGCCTTGTTCATGATCAACATTTCTTCTCTGCAGCGTGTTGAAAATGGTGATATTAACTGGATCATCAATGGCAAATTTCTGGCTTTCAGTGGACCCCATCCAAAAAGCAAAGTTGAAAATGGTGAGAAGATAGTTTAAAGGAGTTCTTAATATTTTGCTGGTTTATGCAATATTCTATGCTCAAATTGTAACTATTGTTTTGCAATTTTAATGAATAGTGCGTTTTTTCATCGTGGCACTGCTTTATCATGCCTCTCTTATTTAAAAAGGCAACTGTTTGCAGGCCGTAAGTGTGTGGTGAACAGCTAATTAGAATTTTTTTAAGACTTGAATCTTAAATAAAATGAGATGATCTGATTGGCCAAAGGTGACAACATAAACTGAAGTTCAGTTGCTCACACCCTCACTCACATAATCTAGGTTATGTCCCACTGCTTCTGATGTGTTGAATTTATTGGGTGCTTACAACTCAAAGTGGATGTAAATCTAAAATCCAGACTAGATAGTAGGTAGAGCTTGTAGTAATGAAGTTTTGAGATTCTTTCTCTTGTATGTTTGCCAAATTCTTTATAAACAATTTACTGGAAATTTCATCTGAATTGTTTCATTTGTGATTGACTCATGATTACAGAGCTTTAAAGTGAATATTTGGGCAACAGGTGGCACTGCTGCACTTCAGTACTACAAAATGATCGGTTGCTAATCACATTCACATTAAAAGTTCCTTTTTATTCCATTTTGTCTGAAAAATCTGCATGATAGGAATATGTGTGTATATATAGGCAGGATGTGAAGAAATTCTCGGGAAACTGTACTAATGCTTTTTGTATTATTGCTGCCAAGGCCATATCTTTTAATTTGAAAATGTGTACAATTTTTCTTCTGTGCAGTATAAGGTGGCACAAGAATATAATTTTGGATGAGGTTAAAAGCAATTCCTATTTGTTTTCTAATTGTGACTTGGAGTGGTTTGTCTTTAAGAAAAATCAGTGGCAAATTTCACAATGGGCCAATTTGTTGACATCATTTTTGCAGTGAGTGGCTTGAGCCAAGTGCACAATATGGGACTTGTACCTTTGATCAGTTCAGATGGGCAATTTCTCATGAAAGACCTTTGAGAACAATTGAGATTTTTTGATTCAATATGTTTTCTAGTGACTTAGTTTTTAATTCAAACTACCAATTGGAAGAATCATTTATCTCTTAATACCAGTGAATCTACTGAGGCCTTTAAGAAATGTGGGGAAAATATTTTTAACCAAATTTTAGATTTTTAGATAGTAATGGAATTGATCGAGATAGGGTTTGTGCTGGAACTTGTTGCTGAAGTAAAAGGTGATTCATAATATTGAATGGCAGAGTAGGCATGAAGGACTTACTCCTACTTCTACTTCTATTTCTCGTGTTGTGTTTATTGAGATTAATTCAAGTTTGTTTTCAATAATCCTTAGGTTATCCTCTCCATGCCCCAGAAGCCTATTTTCCATACTTCAGGAAACATGGTGTTACCACAATTATAAGACTTAACAAGAAAATTTATGATGCTAAACGCTTTACGGATGCTGGGTTTTGAACACTATGACCTCTTCTTTGTTGATGGAAGTACACCAAGTGATTCCATTGTGAAAAGGTTTTTAACAATCTGTGAGAATGAGGAAGGTGCTATTGCTGTACATTGTAAAGGTATAGTTTATAAAGTGCTAGTTCATTAATTTTGTAACAGCTATTATGATTATTTCCTCCTTACCCATCTTCATCTTTGCAGATCCATTCTGCCCTCAGGTGTTCCAAAACCTTGTTGACTCTGCTCTTTCAGTGAATACAAGGTATTCTGCACTTCTCTTTGTGTAAAGTGTTCAAATGTGCAAACTAATTGTTGGCTACTCATTCATGCCCATGGCTAGTAACCAGTGATTTGAACTTGGTGTGGTCTTGGCATTTATGTTAATCAGGTCATAATAGGATAAACCTAACAACTGAAGTATTGTGTGTAGTTGATCTGACACTTGGAGTATAGTGAGCAGTTCTGGTTGCTACACTATAAGAAGGATTCACCAGGATGTTGCCTGGATGAGAGAAGTAGTTATGGGGAGAGATTGGATAGGCTGGTTTTGGATTCCCTGGAGCAAAGGAGGCTGAGCCATAACCCAATTATAGATGTATAAAATTGTAAGAGCCTTGGATAGGGCAGGTGGTCAGAATCATTTCCTCATGATGGTGATATCAAAAACAAGAGGGCATAGTATAAGGTGAGAGGAAGGAGTTTTAAAAGGGATTTGTAGGGAATGTTTATTTACATAGAGAGTGATTGATAGTTGGAACTTGCTGCTAGAGGAGGTGGTGGAATCAGATACAGTCACTACACTTAGGAGACATTTAGATGGGCGCTTGTATAGGCAAGGCATGGAATGATATAGAAGAGCTAGAAGGGGCCATGAGAAGTCCTTGATGAGTCGGATCAAGGAAAACCCCAAGGCATTCTACACGTATGTGAAGAATAAGAGGATGACTAGAGTGAGGGTTGGATTGATCAGGGATAAAAGAGGAAACCTGTGCCTGGAGCCTGAAGAGGTCGGGGAGGTCCTTAATGAATACTTTGCTTCAGTATTCACCAGAGAGAGAGAGAGAGAGAGAGAGAGAGAGAGAGAGAGAGAGAGAGCTTGACGTTTGTAAGGATGGCATACGACAGACTGATATGCTAGGGCATGTCGATGTGAGGAAAGAGGATGTGCTGGAACTATTGAAAGACATTAGGATAGATAAGTCACCGGGGCCAGATGGGATATATCCAAGGTTATTACAGGAAGCTAGGGAAGAGATTGCTGCGCCTTTGGTGATGATCTTTGCGTCCTCACTCCACAGGAGTAGTGCCGATGATTGGAGGGTGGCAAATGTTGTTCCTTTGTTTAAGAAAGGGAGTAGGGATAACCCTGGAATTACAGGCCAGTGAGTCTTACTTCAGTGGTGGGCAAATTACTGGAGAAGATTCTTAGAGACAAGATTTATGGGCATTTAGAGAAGCATAGGCTGATTAGGGACAGTCAGCATGGCTTTGTGAGGAGCAGGTTGTGCCCTCACGAGCTGATTTGAATTCTGAGGATGTGACAAAGCACATTGATGAAGGTAGAGCAGTGGATGTGGTGTACATGGATTTTAGTAAGGCGTTTGATAAGGTCCTCATGGAAGGCATATTCAGAAAGTCAGGAGGCACGGGATCCAGGGAAACTTGGCTGTGTGGATTCAAAATTGCCTCGCTCATAGAAGACAGAGGGTGGTGGTAAATGGAGCAAATTCTGCCTGGAGGTCAGTGACCAGTGGTGTTCCGCAGGGATCTGTTCTGGGACCCTTGCTCTGTGATTTTTATAAATGACTTGGATGAGGATGTGGAAGGGTGGGTTAGTAAGTTTGCTGATGATACAAAGGTTGGTGGTGTTGTGGATAGTGTAGAAGGTTCCTGTAGATTACAACAGGATATTGATAGAATGCAGAGATGGGCTGAGAAGTGGCACATGGAGTTCAACCTGGATAAGTGTGAAGTGATACACTTATCCGGGTTGAACTCCATCAAGATCGAATTTGAAGGCAGAATACAAGGTTAATGGCAAAATGCTTAGCAGTGTGGAGGAACAGAGGGATCTTGCGGTCCACGTCCATAGATCTCTTAAGGTTGCCATCAGGTTGATAGGGTTGTTAAGAAGGCGTATGGAGTGTTGGCCTTCATTAGTTGGGGTTGAGTTCAAGAGCCACGAAGTGATGATGCAGCTCTATAGAACTCTGGTCAGACCACACTTGGTGTATTGTGTTCAGTTCTGGTCGCCTCATTATAGAAAGGATGTGGAAGCTTTAGAGAGGGTGCAGAGGAGATTTACCAGGATGTTGCCTGGATTGGAGAGCATGAGGATGGGTTGAGTGAGCTTGGGCTTTTCTCTTTGGAGAGAAGGAGGATGAGAGGTGACTTGATAGAGGTGTCCAAGATGATAAGAGGCATAGATTGAGTGGACCGTCAGACATTTTCCCAGGGTGACAATGGCTAACACGAGGAGACATAATTTTAAGGTGATTGGAGGAAGGTATAAGGGGGATGTCAGGGGTAAGTTTTTTTTTTACACTGAGTAGTGGGTGCGTGGAACACACTGGCAGAGGTTGTGGGGGCAGGTACATTAGGGACATTTAAGAGACTCTTGGATAGACACATGAATGATAGAAAAATAGAGGGCTATGTGGGAGGGAAGAGTTAGATAGATCTTGGAGCAGGATAAAATGTCGGCACAACATTGAGGGCTGAAGGGTCTGTAGTGTTCTATGTTCTAACTATTCAGCTGTTGCAAATTGCAGGAGTAGTTAGCCACCTTAATAATTCAAAACAGGCATGTGTCTACTTGAACTAGTTTGTTGTGAAGCTTACCTCAGTGGCACTGCTCTCCCGAGTCACCTGAGTTTTAATCATGTAATCGAGATTGATGCTGAGGGAGTGTTGTGCAGTTTGAGTGGATAGCATTCTGATGGCTTTTTAAATTAAGACCCTGCAAATATCACCTTTTTCAAGAGCATTTAAATATTGCTAGAATGCAGTGTAAAGAAGATCATGAGCAATTTCCCCATGTCCAGGTCAACATTTATCCTATGATTAATGTCAGTGTGGTTTACAGAACTTTGTGAAATGTGGCTGTATCAGTCTGTGGAAGTTGCAGGCATTTATTTTGCATTCACGCAAGGTCTGAAGCATCGTACACAACACTAAAACTGAACAACAAATACAATCTTCAATTCAAATTAAACTTTAATATTTTATGATTGAACTTTTTGGCTCCTTTTTATCAAAAATTGTTGGAACTTTTCAGTGTATAATGGGTATTAAAATTGTGCATTATTAACATGAGTAAAATGGATAAGATGTACCTTATTCAGATGGTGGAAGTGCACTTCCCATTCACTTGGAAGTACATATAGATTAGTTCCAAAAGGTGCTTTACTAAACTGTCAAACTATTGTGGGTCCAAGTAATTTTCCAAATTGCTCTCTAATCTTGATCATGCGTTCCTTCCCATTCCCATAAGACATATTTAACAAATGTTGCCAAAATTATCCTATCAATTTAGTAATGGTTCAAACATGTTGCTGTGTTATGTGGCCAAATCATCTTAATTCATAAGATAAAAATTTCACAAAGATGAATTAAGTCTAGATCATGATCAAATTTAGTATGTTAAATTATTTATTGGAAATTTAAAGCTGACGTAATTATGTAAATATGTAACAAATCTTCCTTCATTTCAGCTGGTTTAGGAAGAACGGGCACTTTAATAGCCTGTTACATAATGAAACACTACAGATTCACTGCAGCAGAAGCCATCGGATGGATTAGAATATGCCGGCCAGGGTCTATAATTGGTCCACAGCAGCACTTCTTGGAGGAGTAAGTGACAAGTTTATTTTGTAATAAAATATTTCATATAGCACAGCAGAAGGCATTGTTGTACATAGTGATAAAGCAAATAGTCTTGTACCTAATGGAGCCAAAGAAAAGTGTTAAAGTTTGCTGTGTTTGCTAAAAATTTGAGCTATTTTAAAGGATGAATTATTGCAACTTCGGGTATAAATTTTTGGCTTTGTGTTGATTTAGTGTAATAATTTTCATATTTTGAAAACCTTTGGATTGTTTGGAAGCTATTATTTCATATTATTCTTGTGCAGATATGTTCTAACTCTTAAAACATGGTTTGTATGATATTGAAACAGCTGACTTGCACTGCGCAGCTTCCTTTTAAAGCAGGAACTTTGGTTCATCCAGTGCATGATGCCTGCAATCTTTTGTGCAATCATTAAGGTATATTCAAGATTGCTATTCAAGAGCTTCAGATCTTTTGATGCATTTGGCTATAGACTTGGAACATTTTTCTATTTGTAAGTGTTCAGGGATTAAAAGTTGGTGGCACTAAGTATTTTTTTCTAGTGCAAAAAGATGAATGCCAGATATATTTTGAGTGGGGAAGGTGAACTATCATGCAATAACTGAAATTATCATTTTTGTTTTCAATATAAAAAATCTTTAACTTAAAAATCCAACTGAATCACTCATTCAGTTTCTCTTGGTCTCCAGCCTATAACGGACATTCCCTTTTGCTTCTTAAAATGGCCCTGCCTAATTTATGAGGAGCAGAAGTAAAATGAACTCTGTCATGTAATGATGGACAAAATGCCAGGTGTGGGAGATGAAGTTCTAATCCAATCAAACAGAAAATGCTGGAAAAACTCAGCAGGTCAGGCAGCATTTGTGGGAAGTGACACAGTTGAAATTTCATATCTGAGAGTTGTTTCATTTATAGTTTTTTAATTTTGGGATGTTTTTGAATGACTATGATTTAATCTTTTTGGCACTCCTGGCAGCTGGTAAGCTGAAGGAGTGTGGCTTAGCTTGCTGTCAAAGTAACTGTGTATGGGCTTGCTTGTAATGTTTGAAAGTCTTTCTGCTGCAATGGGCCGTGTTAATCCAGATTTGAGTGGGTTCCTGGAGGGAGCTTGGGATGGGGCACACTCAGTTGAGAGGAGGTTTTGTGGTTGGGAAGGAGGGAGCATAGTTGCGAGAAGATTCAGGCCAATATTTTATCTATTTAAGTGTCAATTTCATTCCTCCCATATTTGATACCCATTGTGGATTTTGTCAGTTTGCATTGTTATGAATCATGGTTCCTAATACTAAATGGAAACAATGGAAATCCAAACACAGTGACTTGAACTAAACCCTAGTCCTGAATTACCTTGGTAATTATTTGTGCAACATTGTTGCTTAGACTTTTAAGCCTGGTGAATCTTGATTCTTGATCATGACATTAAGATTACATGACCCTTTCTGAATCTCTTGTAAGACAACCAGACCATAGACTAACGGTGCAGCAGTATATCATGAAGTAAGCTCAATGAGCTTGCTTGCCAACAGCTGTATAATATGAGTTTAATTCATTGATTGTGAACTTGGTATAAATGTAGCTAGTCAGAGAGTAATATAGCACGGATACAGGCCCTTCAGCCCAACAAGTCCATGCCGACCACTGTGCCCACCCAGTTAGTCCCAATTTCCTGCATTTGGCCCTTTTATCCCTCTAAGCCCTACACCTGCATGTACCGATCCAAGTGCTTCTGGAATTGTACTATTGTATCTGCCTCAACCACAACCTCTTGTTTCATATACTTCCCACTCTCTGTGTGGAAAAAGTTGCCCCTCAGGTCCCTTTTTAAATTTTTCCCCTTTCACCCCCCCAAATCTATGCCCCCAAGTTTTTTGGACTCCCCTAACCTGGGTGGAAAAAAACTGTTGCCATCCACCTTATCTATGCTTCTCATAATTTTAAACATTTCTAAAAGGTTGCCCCTCATTCTCCTACATTCCAAGGAATAAAGACCTAGCCTGGCCAATCTCTCCTTATAACTCAGGCCCTCTAGTCCTAGCAACGTCCTCATAAATCTTTTCTGGACTCTTTCCAGTTTAACTACATCTTTCCTATAACAAGATGACCAAAACTGTACACAGTTCTCCAAGTGTGGCCTCGCCAATGACTTGTAAAACTGCAACGTAATGTCCCGACTCCTATACTCAGAGTGCCCTGACTGATGGCCAGCGTGCTAAATGCCTTTTCACCACCCTGTCTACCTGTGATGCTGCTTGTTATGCAAATGTACTCCTAGGTCCCTCTGTTCCTGTAAGTGTAAAAGAATTGTGGGACTTCACTTTCTTTTTGCTTATTACAAAGCTGTTTGGGCTCCTTTCCAGGTCCAGCAAAGCAATTCCATCAGTCCTTTTTCTGTCCTTATTTCCCTGCAGTTTGATTTCTCTGATGCCCATCAACTCCCCTTTGATTTTTTTTTTGACTCTTAACTACACTAGAGGATCATTTGCGGCAGCCATTTAACCTTTAGGCTTATCTTTGGGAGGTGGAGGAAACCAGGGCATCTGGCAGAAACCTAAGTGGTCATGGAGAGAATGTACAAACTTCAGGCAATTCAATGTCTGAGGTCAAGATCGAACCCAGGTCCCTGGAGCTGTGAAACAACAGTCTTACTGTTGAGCTAGCGTGCTACCCTTTGTAATGAATAAAAATACCGGATGTCTGTTGATGCCCTGGCACTTGGGGATATCATTTTAATAGACTGTTTAAAAGATTGTGACATGAAGTCGTGGGCTCCTTTCCATTTGATATGATAATGAGAGCCTTGTAGCTCTGTTTATAACATGGCTGTCTTTTCTTCCTACACAAATACAGTGACCTTATCTTTGTGTTGGATTGTATCTCTTTCTCTATTGTAATTTTGAGTATTAGCTATCTTTTATTAAAACTGCACATTGCTAAAATGGAACATCTTATGGAATGCAAAGTCTCCAGGAAAGTTTTTGTTTGTAATGTTGGGTTGTGGAAAACAGTGATGAAGATTTTGTTATTGCAACAACGATAATACAAATTTGTTTTTGCTCATAGTGAGAAATGGGAAATGAGTATATGGCTTTAAGAAAGGATCCATTTTGAAGTAGATGGTTAATGACACCAGATATTCTAATATTGACAGAAGTCATGCACTTTGCAGTATGTTCCCCTTGGGCTGTGCAGTGCCACTGAAATCTGGAGGGTTGTTGATATTTGTGGGAGTCCCAAAGAAAACTGATCAGCTATGACCTTTTTTTTAAGGTACTATCTGATTCCTTGAACTTTGTTCCACACTTTCTACCTTTTTAAGACAATGGCAGAGATGCATGTGTATTTAGCTTGTGTGAAGTTTTTCTTTGTTAACATTCCCATCTTTTATTCTATCTTTAAACTTAATACTTAAATACTGAAAATGAAGTTGTTTGTTAAGGAACTGCACCAATGTATTTAAAGCATGAAGGTAAATTATCCTATTAATTTTGAAATTAACTGTCTAAATTGCTGTATTCCCTTAATTGTTCATTAGACCAGAATTGATGTCATGAAATTACATGATGCTGTCACCTTACCTTTTTTTGTCTTCAGCTACCGTTTTGGTGACTTTTTTGAGTGTGAGAGTTGCAGTCAACAGGTTGCATTTTCTTGTGAAGTCCAAAACATGGAGTACACATCTATAAGATGGAAACTTGATGATTAATCTCAGTTCATGGGAAATGTTTGATCTGTCATTTTAAGAACTTTGGCTGTTGTACTGGTGGTAAATTTGATCGGAAAGAACTTGGAAGTAGTTTCTCATTTGGCATTAGTTAACACATTTTTATTGGTGTGAGTTTATGGAGAATTTTGAACTTTGCCATGTACTTGTAAAATTAATTACTTTTATTGCTTTTTGATGTTGAACTCTTCAAACTGTGTTCTTGTATTTTGAAAGACAAACACAATACAAGAAGTCTGTATGGTTTTTTTTATTTTTGATACTTTCGTTAAATGCTTTTTGATTGGCATTTATGCATGACCTGCATCTGGACTGGGATAGTGAACCTGGAGTTGAATTTTATTTTTGTTAGTGGAGATGACTTTGTTTTGTGTGTGTTTAATGGTTGACTGTGGCTTGTTGAATTAGGAGTTGCATGCATTCTGATCAGTTTTTGCTACAACTGTTTAAGAAGAATCTGGTATATAGTGCATGTTTACATGTTCATTTGAATTGCTGAGAACTTGCCTTAAATTGAATAGACATTCATTTTCGTTCTGGTCTTTTACACATTACTTCTGCATAGTTGAACAGTAAGGAAAAGATGGTAAAACTATTCTCATCAATTACTAAATTGGCAAAATTTGTCTTTTTCTCTAACATCAATAACATAATTTCTTGGGATATGATCTGTAACTACCACAGTGGAGGAGACCATCTTAAAGGGATTTGTTCCAATGTGAATTGACTGCAGTTTTCATCTCTTGTATGTTCCATTGCATTCAGGCTTTTATTTGCTTAAGATTGTGCCCTACCTATTTATGAAGCCCCCTCAAAGCTTTTCTCATTTTACCTTCAAAATGTGCCTCCTCTTGCGCTGATGCTAAAGCTGTTCAGATTTTGAAACCAGTCCAACATCCCTACTAATTATTGCTGCAGTTATTGTTCTCCCAAAAAGCTCCACATAAGTGTTTTGTGCAGTCTGCTTTATAACACAATTGTAATTAAAAGGAATTAGTGCTAGAGACATTGGGTGGAACTCTGCCATGAGCTGAAGGATGGGGAAGATAAAGGTAGCCTGTCAGTTGAGAAATTATTGTAATCCTTGTTTTATGTAATAGCTATAATTGATCCTTGTCTGCATACTTTTTAGGTATTTCCTTTGATTGAGGTGGTGGAGCTTTAAACACTTAAGCAGTTTCATACCACCAAATATCTTTTAGGTTAATAATGCTTAAAAACACTCTGCCTTGTTTTGCTTGTGTCAGAGCTAGATCAATGAAGGAGGTTGCTTATTTTCTTGGTAGTTATAAATCGGTTTCTCCCCTTTTCCTCAACAATTTTCCTTATGCCATCTGTATTTCCTTTTATCTTAAAGTACATGAATGTGGACATCAAAGAAAGAAGTGGGGATGAGGAAAGAAGTGGGAGAAGTAAGAGAACAAGCTGATAACAAAAATACCTCTGCTTGTCTGAAAGCTTTTTGAAGAAGGAAAGGGAACAGGGGAATAATGGAAGAAAGAAATAGAGCCAGTTTTGGTGCGATCACGCCTGATCTGTGATCTAATTCCATACACGTGCCATTTTGTTTTGTCTTTTTTTTTACCTTTTTGGTTAGAAAAATCTTACCAATTGCAGATGTGAAATTTAATGTTTGAACAAGCATTAATTGCTGTGGGCAAAACTGCACTCCAAACTTTTACCTCCCTATGTGCATAGTAGGCACTTTCACTCCCAAAAGTCTCACTCTAATTTTTAAGACTGGTCCTGAACTACCCAGCGAAAAGAAATAATTTCTCATTTCACCACCTACATATGTTCATTTGGTATATTTTCCCCCAAGACTGAAAATGTGTGTATTGGTGAGAAATCTGATTTGATTCTATAACTTTTTTTCAACATTTTTATTTGACATGGAATTACTTCTTCAGAAAATTCTAGTGATGTAATTAAATGGTTTTAAGAGTTAACATACCACAATATCCGGAGTTCCCAGAAATGGAAGTGCTCTACCTGGACGCAATAAAGAGTAAGGTTAAATAATATTATCTTGCAAACAAAGTCTTGCTGTTTTACCATCTTTTGGCATATGTTAAATGTACAAGATTTGAATAAATGTTAAATAGGTATCCTGTGAACTAACTGTTTTCTCATACTTAGAACAGTGATTAAAAGCAAAAAAAACCCTCCATACAGATAAAACTTCTCCATTTAAAGAGTAATGTCATTATAATTAAAGCAGAGACTGAAAACAAAATAAAACTCAAATCGTTCAACTAATCCTCCCATTTAAAAAGAGCAATATCACAAAGGTTAAACCATTGAAGATCCATTCAATGCATATAAAAGGTCTAAAGGTAACTTATTTCCAAGTTCTCTTCCAACAGACTCTACCAGTTTGGCAGATAACCACCATTATGGAAGAATGCAACAGGGATCTGAGAAATGCAGTTCCAGATTACGAAGAGCACAACATTCCGAAGTTTGAGGGTTACTGCGAGCCTGCTGACTGCAGTTTCCACAAGCAGATGATGTAATCATCCAAGTCTCCTAAATGCTGCAGAGTTTAATTAAAGGAATAAAAATAAAGATTGCATAGTAAATCAAGTTTAAAATATTAATTCTACTGTAATGCTGTCAATGTCCTGAATGAATACCTGTATGCACTAAAATGTCATTAGTATGTATTAATTGGTATTGATTATTGTTTACAAAAGAATAAGCTTGTACAGTATTTGACCTTGTAATTGGTGCAATACTCATTACAAGGTTCCTGTACACCTGGTTAATTCATTTAGTGGAAGGGTACCCAGACTGCATGCACCTTGCAGTGTAATGTGCTCGCTTCAATTGGCAGAGTCCGTTCTATGCAGGTTCTACTCTTCCTGCTCAGAAATGTGTGGAATGTGGGTAGTTCTGCATTAATTTCTGTACTAATCTCTATTTTAAATGGAACAAAGCTCAAAAAAAGTTGTTTTAAAAAAAAACACTTTGGGAACCAATGTCTATTGCTTTGATGCTATACCTGTTCTATTTCAATCTTCCATTTCTTGTGCTGTAATGCAAAATATTGCAGTTGGATTCTGAAGAAATTCCAATCTCTTATCAGGGGATATCACCGGGTTCTCATCATTGATGTGTGTTGCAACTTTATTTAATTCTCAAGCAGTAATACTTATTACAGTACAGAAGGAAGCTTTTAATCCTGTCTGGTGCATGCCATCTCCCAGTAGTTCCAACCCCTGCCCTCTTTTTGTTGTAGCCCTGCAGTTTATTCTCTCTCATGGTCATTATCTTTTTTTTATAGTCATAATTGCCACAACAAAGGATTCAACATAATAAGTATTTGTTCGTTATAGGCTGTCATTTTGTGGATTGGGATAGAAAGAATATTATTTGCATAAGGGTTAGTGTTCACTGTGAAGCTTGGTAGCTATCCTGTTTAAAAGGCTTTTTGGCTCATCATATGCTCTTACCAAGGGTGCTAAAGAAAAATAAGGATGAGTGCCACCATTGTATGGTAGCTGAATCTTTTAAAATTACCTCAGTGTGGTATTCTAGAATATCAGATGATGTCTTGGTGATTGCATCGAGTAATTTGATTAAACTGCAGTTTAAGCCCCCTGGTTCATAGTGACTTGCTGAGATCAGATTGGATTTTTGCATGGGACTTTTGTTTTGGTGGTTTGAGGAGAGGTGGATGTGATCAGTTCAATCTACTTCACTGTCTCTCTCTCTTACATGAAAATCACTAATCGGTTCCTTTAGGAATTAACCACCTAACAACCTAATTCTGATTTAGAAGCTCATCTCAGTGTTTAGTGAAATGCTTTTTTTAAGTAAGAAAGCTAATGGGAGATTTTTGAGGGAGCACTAGAATTATCCCATTGTATTTTGAGTGAAGCATGAGGTGGTTATAACAAAATTTTGCTGTTGAGCCTTTTGCTAATTCAAAATAAGTATAAATCAGCTTTTCAATTGTGCTGTCAATGATAATTTCCATTTTCAGAATGTTGATTGTGTTGCTGCATGTCATGCTGGAGCTAGTGGAATAAGGTGTATGAGGTGCCACATTAACAGAGGATTTTGAGATTGTGGCAGCATTTTAATTCACACTGAAACCTTGAACAACCACTAATCACCTTTCCCCAGCACACACATACACACACCTCTGATACTTTCCACTGTGGAAATTGTAATTTTAAAATTATTTGGAACATTTATTTGGAAGTATTGATTAATCCCTGTTTGGGCTTTACTCAAATTACTTTGTTCAATGTACAAGCAAGATGTGAAAAGTTCCCTTTTGGGAATGCTGTATTTCACTAGGAAATATCTATAATACAAGGTATTATGCTCAATACCATTGAATGGTATTGCAATTGAAGCATTATTTCTTGTAGGTTGTCTATCTTCCCATCTGTATAAAGGAACCAAATGAAAACTCTTCAGAGTGTATCCAAATATTTGAATGTACTAAAGTTTGACTTGAAATCTCTTGGCCTAAACAAGCAATTTTAATACTAATTTTGGTGTCTGATACTGATACCTTGAGAGCTGTGTTTACAAATCTATTCCAAATCATTGGCTGCGAATTTTAGAATAAAGTGTTCATAATTTTTACTTATTTGATATTGCATATGTTTTGATATTTCTGTAATTACCTATTTGGCTATGAATGGAGGCCAAAATACTGTTGAACCAAGCTGCTGTTCTGACTTTCAGCAACAGTGAATATCATTTTTGAGCCTTGTTTCTGAGGATGCAGATTAGTAATCAACTAGCATGTGATTTAGGCAGCTGCAACTGCCGGTCAAGTTTTTGATAAGTCTTTTAGCATTCTATTCTGCTTATACAAAAATTAGCACTTTTTAAAAGGTACAGTTCAAAAATGCTGTAGGGATTAAATTTTTAATACTTTAGAAATAACTTTTACCTTTTTTGTTTTCAACTGGACTTCAAATTCCCTTTTTAGATGGGTATGCACCATGTAAGTGCTGAAAGTTTTAGCTTCTGAACTTCTGACTGACAAAATCCACAGGGAATCATTGCATGCATGTGAGAATTAGGTTGTAGTTTGTGCCCATTTTAGTTCAACCGTTGTAACTTTGGTTCAGCAGCACTTAAATTGTATCATGAAGTTTTTTTTCTTTTCAGCTTGTTTGGCCATAAAGGTTTGAAAAGTAATGGGAAACAATTTTGACTGCTGTGATTTGTCTGCAGGAAACAAGGTCATATGTGGCTTGAAGGTGATATTTACAGGTCTTTGAAAAAACGACGGGCTCTGGATAAAGAGTGCACTGGATTAACCCGGATCATTTCTGGCATTGATGGTCTCTCTCTTGGTGGAAACATGAGAATGTATTCTGTAGATAAGGCTGTGGAGGTAAGGATATTCGTATCATAACCAAAGCCTTGACAATTTCCAGTCTACTTTTTCATTGGCAAGAAGTTAGGGACTCTAGACCTTTAGCTTGGAACATTCCTTAGAAATGTTTACACACAGATGTATGGTTCTTGGATAAACAGTAATTCATTTGGTAGCACTCTCATATCTAAGTTTCATGTTTAAGACCCATTTCAAAAATTTGAACACCAAGATGTAGATCTGCACTTTTTAATTTTTGAGCGAGTGAGTACTGCAGTATTGGAGATGTCCAGTGAGACATTAAATTGAGGTCTCATCTGTTCTCTTTGTAGACTTAAAAAAAAAACCAAGGGATTATTTTGAAGAAGAGCAGAGAAATTATCACTAGTATCCTGGCTAATGCCACTTATGTAAAGAAAATTATCTGGTCGTTTTCATGTTGCTGTTTCTGAGAATTGGTTGCTGCACATTCTAAATTGTAGTAGTGGCTATGCTTCAAACTACCTCATTGCCACATCTTGGAAGAGATACAAAACATGTTTTTTAAAATGCCAGACTTATTTCTTCTCTTTTCCTCAATTTACATGTAAACTAACATGCAAGTTATTTTCTGTGGTCAGGGGAAATGTGGCAGACTTCAAGGTAGCTGACAAGACACCAAAATTTAAAACTGTGGCACTTTCCATTTTCAGTTCTAAGTGATTTTGAAAAATTTATTTAACGGGAAAAAATTGAGCAACCATTTTCATGTCAAATCGTGCCAGTTGGGGTACTTGACTAAACATTTCCTGTTGTGAATCAGCCTTGCTGTGGGATACATGTGGTGATAGAATTCTTCCATTCAGCAATAATTTTTGGAGCATCATAGAAGAATGTGGATCACAGTGTCCAGGGATACCTAATCCTGAATATTCCTGGAGACCATGGAATACTCAATGTCGGACATCCCTGGACAATTCCTGGGACAATTGTTTGAAATACTTCTCCATGCCTTGCCACCTCACTAGCTACTCCTCCCTCACACCAAACAGCAACCCTACTCTGACCCTGCCTTCAACCCTGTGAAAGTCGCCTCCCTAATATCTCCCTCTTCCCCCTACGTGATGCAGGTGAACAAAAGGATCAGTGTGCAAATGTCTGTTAAAGCAACTTTCCAGTTTAATGTAATTTTTTTTAATATTAAAGCTCTAGATTTGTATTTCTAAAATTGACATGCTGCATTTGAGTTAAACCTTGCTTACACCACATTTAAAATGTGTGGTTTTATAATTGGAGAAAGTGTATTAAGATTCTTTATAAAATCAAAGGGATAATACCAGCGGGGAGGTTTGCTAAGGCTACTGGGGAGAGTTTTAAACTAGAATTGTTGGGGGGTGGGATCCGTACTGGAGAGACTGGGGAAGAGGTGTTTGGCTTTCAAATAGAGGAGGCTAGGAGTAAGTACCATAGGCAGGTGATAGAGAAGGGACGTGTTCAGATAGGCTTGAGATATGTCTATTTTAATGCAAGGAGTGTTGTGAACAAGGTGGATGAGCTTAGAGCTTGGATCGATACTTGGAGCTATGATTTGGTGGCCATTACGGAGACTTGGATGGCTCCCGGGCTGGAATGGTTGATTCAAGTGCCGGGTTTTAGATGTTTCAAGAAGGACGGGGGGTTGGGGAGGCAAGAGAGGTGGGGGAGTGTCACGGCTGTGGAAAAAGTGGACGTTGTGGAGGGATTGTCTCCAGAGACTCTGTGGGTGGAGGTTAGGAACAGGAAGGGGTCGATAACGGTGCTGGGTGTTTTTTATAGGCCGCCCAATAGTGACAGGGTTATTGAAGAGCAGATAGGGAAGCAGATCCTAGAAAGGTGTGAGAATAACAGTTGTGGTGATGAGGGATTTTAATTTCCCAAACATCGATTGGCATCTCCAGACAGTGAGGGGTTTAGATGGGGTGGAGTTTGTTAGGTGTGTTCAGGAAGGGTTCTTGACACCATATGTAGATAGACCTACAAGAGGAGAGGCTGTGCTTGATTTGATATTGGGTAATGAACCTGGTCAGATGTCAGATCTCTCAGTGGGTGAACATTTTGGTGATAGTGATCATAATTCTACCTCCTTTACGTTAGCACTGGAGAGGGATAGGAACAGACAGGCTAGAAAGGTGTTTACTTGGAGTAAAGGGAATTATGAGGCTCTCAGGCAGGAAATTGGAAGATTAAATTGGGAACAGATGTTCTCTGGGAAAAGTACGGAAGATATGTGGCAAATATTCAGGGGATATTTGTGTGGAGCTCTGCATAGACATGTTCCGATGAGACAGGGGAGTCATGACAGGTTACAGGAACCGTGGTGTACGAAGGCTATAATAAATCTAGTCAAAAGGAAAAGAAAAGCATACAAAAGGTACAGAGAGCTAGGTAATGTTAGAGGTCTGGAGGAGTACAAGGCTAAAAGGAAGGAACTTAAGAAAGAGATTAGGAGATGGGCCGGAAGGGCCTGTTACCATGCTGTAAATAAAATAAAATAAAAATAAAAAACATCTGGCTTGTCAAATCTTTCAAAATAAACCCCTCATTCCTAGTAATGCAAAGAGAAAATAGCTGGTACAGACTGATAAACTGAATAGGTGGTATTTATTCTGCATCAAATTTACTTATATTTGTGTACGGTTTTTGAAAGTCTTCAAATCCAATCAAGCCCTTGTACAAGTTCAGTGTTATCTCTTCTTTTGTGCCCTTCCAGTTGCAAAGATTTGTATAAACAAATTTGTAGATGACACCAAGTTATGAAACAACTAAGTTGTGTTAATGAGCAGAAAATTATGCAGGGATGTAGACTTGAGTTGAGTGGGCAAACCAATGGGGGATAGATATTTTCTTCCTGGTAAGAAACCAGGAACTATTGCAAAAAAATCCATTTGATCAAAGCATTATAGGCTAACATAGAGGTACAAGTCAAAAAGGTGATAGGAATGTTGACCCATTATGTGAAAGGAGTTTTGCAGAATAGCATGCAGAATTTCACATGTGACTTTTATATGGTACATTTGTTGAAAATTCAATAAATAAGTTGTGGAGCATAGTTCCCTTCAAGTTGTGCATGTAATAAATTGAACTTTTATTGTGACATGCCATTTCCACCTCAAAAATTGACTCCATCCGACCTCGGCTAATCTGCTGAAAACCTTATTCATGCTTTGTTATCTCTGGACTTGATTATTTCAATATTCTTCTGGTCAGCTTTCATCATTCCACAAACTCTCACCCAAAATCATGCAGACTCATGGTTAACTCTGTGGTTAAGCAGTGCCTTCAAAATTTTCATGTTTCCGTTTCCTTCCATGATTTTGCCCTGCTTTGCATCTGTAGTTCCCTTGCATCTTTACTTGCTTTGTCTGCACGTGTGAATATTCTCGATTTAGTTATGCTAGCAGTGGATCACTTTGGCTTACTCTAGAATTCCCTGAATTTTGCATCTCTCCATCTTTCTTTCCTCTAAGATGTTTCTTAAGATTTGGGTCAAATGCCCTAATATCTCCTTGTGCAGCTTGATGACCAATTTTATTTAATATTGGTATTCTGGAACACCGTGGCACATCTTTGTACAAAAGTCTCTATTTAATTACAAAGTTCAGAATAGAATTTTAGTGTTGTTGGTTTCTGGTCTGCGGCACCAGTTGTGATTTGGATGTGCTGGGTTCAGTAATCTTCATACAGTAGTTTTTGTTTTAAAAGGTTGAAGCAGCGTTATTTTTAATATTTGGAAAATTATGCCACGGTTAAACTAGATTCGCATCTCTAACAGGTTTATTAGAACACAACCTTTGGAGAACTTGTATTTTCCTTTGCAAGGTATGTGTAAGTATTTGTGTTCTGCAGCCAGTACCTTTTTTTGTCTTGTCCTTCCAACGCTGGTTCTGAGCAGCCATGGTGAGTAAGTTATGGTTTCAGCTTGTACTTGCTGGCAGAGTGTGTGAATAGTATTTAATAAACACAGATTCTTACCAAATTAATTTTGCTTGTTTGTACATCTCTAACTTTAGTGCTGTTACCACTTTCCCATGTAAAGTCAATTTTTGAGTGTACATTTAAGTAATACTCAGTACTTTTTCTGTTCCTTAGTCATGTACACTTTAGTAACTGCAATATAGGAGAGTGTTACCAATGTATTTGCACTGATTATTCTTTTACAAAACTTGCAACTTTCCTCTCCTTCCTTCTCAGCTACAGACTTTCCTAGTGAAAAAAATGGAAGGAGTGGGTTTTGAACATTATGAAGAGCTTTTTAATAAGTGCTTCATTTTTTCAAGTAGATCTTTTTTTTGCTATTAATAAATCAGCAGCTATATTGATACTGAACTGGTAAGAGTGAAGCATATAGAGCATGAACAGAGTGCAAGCCTTTTAATATTCTATATTAATAAAGGTGTTTCCATCATTTGGTTAGTATTTTTAGTGTAATGAGTGTTTTGTGGCACCCTTGTAATTTTTTTAAAGTACTAGAGCTGCTTGCATTTTAAGAACTGAATTTGTTTTCCACCCACAAGTTAACAAGTATGTATCACGAGCAAATTTGAGCAATATGATATAAATATAGAATGTCACTGCAGCTGTGACGTATGATAGATTGTGTTCTTTTAAAAAATGTAAGTGCACAAAAAATGGTTTCATGTTCATTTTAATTGTGCTACAGACTAAAATGGTTCTGTAAGGCAAGTTTGCATTAGTTCTGACCAAAATAGTTTATTTGAACCTGACCTTCCAACAATACTGGATTATGTGTGAGGTTCAGCTTGGGTATCAAAAAAAAATCAAGTCTTTGAAGGTTGGATAGGCTGCGGTTGGGTCGGGCTTAAGAGCTGTTGTTAATTTTGAACCTCTGCTGTTAATGTTGCAGATTTTTCCAGCCTTACAGTGCACAGAAGCAGCTTTGATTTTATTTTCTTGAGCTATATAAACAATTAGACCTTTGGCATCTTTGGAGTTGAGAAGAATGAGGGGGTAATCTTATTGAAACATCAAAGATCCTGAGGGGAGGATTAGGATTAGGATTGGGAGGATTAAGCAATTTTCACTAGTAGCAGTGTCTTGAACAAGGAGGCATTATAACAAGATAAAGGACTGGTCATCTAATACTGAGGTGCATAGGAATTTCTTCTTGCAGAGGGCTCTGGAGGCCAAATCACTGAAGGTATTTAAAAAGGAGAATTTGTTTAAAGACTGGGGAAGTCTAGGCTGTGGGAAGCTGGACAGAAGAGGAGTTGAGGGCTGGGGCAGATCAGTAACAATCATATTGAATGGAGCAGTCTTCAGGGGCCAGATGGTCTACTCCTATCCCTACTTTGGTTGAAGTACTTTGAAGTTGACGAGTGTCAGAGGAACTTGGATTAGGGAGCGGTCCACAGAGGAAAGCAGAAAACGCTGCAGGCCTTTGGATTTGGTGAGAAGAATATGGAATATTGGAAGATGAGGAGGAACAGGACCATAGGGATTGTTGCATAGATTGTGTGAAATGGATTTGCAAACCAAGTATTGAATTGGATATAATGAAAACAAATGACGAAAAAAGAATGATTCAGGATGGGAAGCGTGGAGCAGAATTTGAGCTGAGTTAACATTTGTGTGACAACGTTTGGATGAATGCTAATTGGAGTCAAATGTTGAATGTGGAGGTCCCAAAAGGATTGCAGTGGTTCCAAAGTCAGGACAAACATAGATTATTGAAAGGTTTCAATCAGCTAGCATTTGAGGTTTCAAGTTCATGGGAGGAAAGACCTGAGGGGAGGAGTATATGTTTCAGAGCATAACATAAGAAATAGAAACAGAAATTGGCAGCAATGGCTCTCAAGCCTGCTCTCTTCAGTAAGATAATGTGTGATTTAATCTTGGTTTTGGCTACACATTCCTTTCCATTCCCCATTACCTTTTGACTTCCCTATAGATGAAAAATCTGTCTTTTGTCAACCTTGTATGTATTCAGTGATTCTACCTCCATTGCTTGAGTCAGACAACTCCAAAGGTACTTGACCTTTTGAGAAAAGAAATCCTTCCTCATCTCAGTCTTAAGTAGATGACTCCTTATTCTGAAATTAAGGTCCTGAGTTCTAGATTTTCCCCCATGAGGGGAAACATCTCAATGTAAAGTCATAGTCATACCATATGGAAACAGATCCTTCAGCGCACCAACTCTGGGCCAACAATCAAGCACCCCTTAACACTGATCCCATTTTATTTTCCCCACACTGTCATCAATTCCCCCAGATTCTACCACTTGCCTTTGTCACGGGAGCTGTGAAGCAGCCGTTCTACTAACTATGCCTCTGTTAATGAGGCTGCTAATTGGGAAGGATTTGGTTTTGCCATTGATAAATGTGCAGATTCATCCAGATCGTGATTGAATATGAAATTTTAATATCTGGGCTGGTAGGAAACTGGATGTAACCAGGATATATGGTTAAGATGCAATTTAAGTTCCAAGAATGAAACATACGAGATACTTCATCCTTAACTTGAAGTTATTTTGAGTTTAGGCAGAGAAGCAGTATTGTGTGATCAGGGCAAGTTGAGCCATATAAAGAATACAGTCAAGTGAATGTGCAAATGTTCTCTTTAAATGATGAAGGTGGATTAAATAAACTGGGTTTTAATTCTGTTGAGTTAGGAAATTTGAGGAGTGAGCAAAATGTTTTTAAAATAATTAAAAGCTTTTTAGTACAGTGAGCAAAGAAGTTCTTCTGGGAGAGCCCAGCACAATAACAATTTAAACCTAGCGATATAATTTGGGATAGAATTCATGATGTACTTGTTCACACAAAGCATAATGAAAATTGGTAATTTTTTCTTCTTCAGAAGTGTGTGGTAATGGGTAATTTTCCAGCCTGATATGGCCAGACTTCTGTGAGATAAATACACCTAAGGATCTGAAGCAAAGATGGGTAAATGAAAATTTAGATACAAGAGCCATGATCTAATTGAATGACAACTGAGAGTCTGAATGGAATACCAGTGTTTTAAGTTCTTTCTTCCTGCCATGTGTCTCTTCTTTCTGCTCCATATTTCAGTCCTTTGTATTAATGGAACATAACTACATTCCAGAATCCTGATTATTTCTGGACAATGTTGCAATGGATCAGCAAGTGTGATTTTTTTTTAAAAACAAGTGTTATAGTGCTGTTGAAAGGGATGCTCCAGCACAAATTCTACTCCCCTCCTGGCCATCATTATTGCCACTGTCTCAAAAATATAGCTGCAGCTTCCTTTAAATTGAAAAATTTGTTTTTAAAATCACTCGTAAAAATTTAACGCAATGCCTAATTTTTTTTTCCTTTGGAAGAATAATTATCCTGAAGATGGAAGCCCAGCAACAGCAAATTATATGACTCAGGGAGATAAACTT
Organism: Pristis pectinata; assembly: GCF_009764475.1. NCBI lineage: Eukaryota > Metazoa > Chordata > Chondrichthyes > Rhinopristiformes > Pristidae > Pristis > Pristis pectinata. The sequence continues at coordinate 48,653,527 of NC_067407.1, read as the reverse complement.
CGTGCCTTAAAAAGTAGGAGACAACCACGATCAGCAACAACTGGAACATTAAGGTAATGCATTTATAAATAGTAGATGAAGCAGCAAGTGCCAATAAAATTCTTAAGTGGAAATAAATGTTATGGAAATTGTAGACATGAGTTTGAATACATTTAGTCCATATCTCACGTTGACAGTTGAAATTGCTACTTCACCTACATAGCTTATGGAAGTTTTTCCAGAGTTGTCAAAACAGTAAGTTTTGGTGTTAAATTTAAAGTGATCTGCATTCTTGCATATGAAATGCAGATAAATAGAAATGTTTCTCTAATAAAATAGATATGATCTCAAAGATAAAATAACAGCTGAATTTATGCATGACAGTTTCAATATTGTGTTGTGTACAACAGCAAAATGGGCCATTAGGCCAAACCAGTCTATTGCCAATGTTTATACTCCATATGCTTTTTCTGTCTCGTTATTTCATTTTTACCTTGTCAACATATTCTTCTATTTTTCTCCTGCTCATCTAGCTTCTCAAATATATTTGCTGTTTGCAATAGTTACTCTGTGGTACCTAAATTTTTGTTATTGGCTTTCCTCTTGGCATTTTTTTCTGAAGGAAAATAGACCCAACCAATTTGGACTTTTCAATTCTGTATCAACATTCTAATCTCTCCTTTTTTTTGTTTTTGAACCTCCTCTTATGTCTCTATCACCTTCTCATATTATGAGGTGAAAGATGACTGTGGGTAGATGAGAATGTGGTGATATAATCCTATCAGCCATGATCTTATTAAATGGCAAAGTAGACTGAAGGATCTATCCTACCCTTAATTCATATGTTAGTATTAGTTTGATTTGTGCAGACTGTAAGTACACTTTGCCCCATTCAAATTATCATGGTACTGTTGTAGCTTCCAAATGGAATTTGCACACTGGATTAGTATCTCACTTCTCTGGTAACTACTTTTGGGCATCTTGCTTTGTTCCACTCTTCCCATCTCTACTTAAAATGCTTTTTTTAAACCATCTTTCCAAGTATCATGCCAAGTTTGAGTGATTCCTTCTCTGTATTTTATATTCCCTCCATTTCCCTAGCCTCTGTTCTGAGCAACATCTTAAGTGATTTTTAACTATCTCCCTGTTCTTTTATGTTCACAGACCGCCTTTCAACCCTAAACTACTTCAGCATAGTTTTTCTCAAATTGCTTAGTTTCATGGTTTAATTATTAAAATATAACTGGAGAATTACCCAGACTGGCTTATCTTCCCGATATTCCATTCCTGCCTGTCCTTGCCCCTTAGATTCTATACTTAGCCTCTTCCGTGTCTGAGTAGCATAAATTTCCCACAACAAAGTGCGAAGACTGAAGCCATGGTCTTTCATCTGTGTACAGAGCTATTCCTAGCTATTGCTTCAATCCTTGGAAATAGTCTGAAGCTGAGTCAGATTGTTGGTATCCTTGGTGCTGTGTTAGCTACAGCCAAGTTTGTGATCACGTGTTTACATACGTCAGTTTACATATCACGTTTTTCAATTCCATAAAATAATTTAGATCCAGCTCTGCATTGACTCATCTGCTGCTGAATCTTTGTTCTTGTCCCTTATTCGTTACAAATTACCCACTCTCACTCTTGCCTCTTCTAGATTTTTGCTCTTCCAATTCTGGCTTTACATTCTCAGTTTTAATAATTTTGCAGACAATGGCAGAGTAATCATCTGCCTTCATCCAAAGTTTCAGAATTCTCTGCCCAAGTCTGTCTATCTTTTGAGCTACCCTTTCACTTTTTAAGATGCTCCTTTAAAAACCTACCTCCATCAAACCTTTCCTCTTTTATTCTTGTCTCTTTGTGTTTGTGTCAAAGTTTACTTCGCTAACTCATTAATCAATGACTTATGCCATTTAATTATATTTAAAGGTACTGTCTAAATGTTGTTAGAGTAGTAGTAAAGAAGAACTTGTGCTGTGCTCATTTTTAGTGGTCTCTACTAATTCATGGTTCTGGTTTGTCTTTTGGTATTATTTTTAACTTTTTATTCCCTGAACTGGCTTATATAATACTGGCAAAGAATTTGTGAAACATTCCACTGCCCACAAAGATTTAATGATTTCTTGGACACAACTGCTAGTTTTCTCAACTTTGGTTGCTGACATACCATACTTTAAAGGAATTCTTGGCATCAAATATGTTGTACCCCTGCATTACAGCAGTTCAGATAACTGAAATTCACCCTTGTGGAACTCTCAAATCACCGTCAAAATAAATTCTGTAACAGCACATCAAATTATGTGAAGATAAATATAAAATGCATACGGAGAACAGAACTCATTTACCAACAATAGCAGGCTGCTGGCTCATAGGGGGAGGCCTCTTAAGGGAGTTGCTTTGGAAATTGACATGGCAACCCCCTTTCTTTTTTTGATACCTGTACAATGATTGTTTGATTAAACTATGTAACATCCATTTCCAGTTATTTAAAACAACAACCCCCTTTCTCTTCTGCCTCCAATACAATCAGAATTTCCTTGCCTATGAACAACACACTCATGGAGGCATTACTGTTGAGAGAAAACTTCTTGTAGGAATGCATCTCTACTCATAACATGGGATTCAATGGGGGGGGGGGGGGGTGGGGGGGGGAAGAGATAAAAGGGTTCATGTTGTGGAAAATCTCCATGCGTGGTTTTCTAGGAATGCAATCCCTCTGTAACGGGGAACACTAACAGTGAGTCCCCAAACTTACTGAGCAGCCATACACTATGAAGAATGCTGCTAGAGAGCAAACCAGGAAATAATGAGAAGGATTTGTCATTAATTATCCATTCTTCTACAGAAACAAAATAAAGATTATTAATTGCAGTAGCAATTGAAATCTAAAGTTTTCAATTAAAGAAAATGCTTGACTCATTATATTTTGGCTTGGTATACCATTGAAATAGTTGTAAAAGACAGCAGTACCAGGTAAAGGAGGATATGTACCAGTAGATCTTTGTGAGCAGCTCTCGTCAATGCCAGTATGAGTGCTGTAGCTTGACCATTGACTGCAAAATCCAGGCCAATGCTTATTCTGTAATCCACTTATTGTACAGGAACTAACATTGTACAGTCTTGTATTTCCTTGCCCAACAGTTTTTTCTACAGATTGCTAGGAATCAACAAAATTGGCTGTTTTTAGTATTTGATGTATCTAGTCAAAAAAAGTGAGTTATACTACTTAATTATCCTTGGCAAGGGAGTTACTAAGCTAAAAGGTGATCTCAGTCAAGGTAACTAATGGGGTCCCTCAAATGATGATTGGCAGGATAGTGTTTCGTCTCCCACTTACTGTCCAATGCCCTTGCTGGAAAGTGCCCATAGCTATTGGATAGAGCAGAAGTAACACCTTCTAAGGTGTAGCTGTTCTCTATCTAAGCTTGCTCATGAATTCCCATTTAAATAAGCTATATCACCACATCTATATTTGAGGCATGATTGCAATTTGGCCATTATATTGTGTGCATGCAGATGCATGGAGAGGATTTGTATATATTTTAAAAATTAATCTGGTTCATGATGTGGTGTATTTGTCATACATTTGGCTGCCATCATAACTAAGACCACAATTAACCAATATAGATGTTTGGGCCATAAAAGTAAGGGGAAAAAGTATAATTTTGTGATGGATAGTGGCATAAATGTTTTCAGCTGGTAGAATTATTTTTAACATTTTTTTAGTACTGCTTTCTGATTCTGGTGAAGTGGTTGCTAATTACTGCACTGTTTGGCAGTTCATTACTTTAAATTTAAGTAATTGCATTTATTCTAGGAAAATACACTGTCCATGTACTAATAAATAATGATCATAGAACGCAGAACATAGAACATTACAGTACAGGTGCAGGCCCTTTGGCTCTCAGTGTCTGTGCCGACCATGATGCCAATTTGAGCTAATCCCATCTGCCTGCACATGGTCTATATACCTCCATCCCCTGCCTCTTCTTGTACCTGTCTAAGTGCCTCTAAAATGTTGCTATATCTGCTTCCACCACTTGCCCTGGCAGTGCTTTCCAGGCCCCTCCCACTTGACCCCTACCATTGTGGGAGGGAGGTGGGAGGGGTATACTTGCCCTTGTTACCTTAAACCTATGCCGTATAGTATTTGATGTTTCCACCCTGGGTCAAAAGACTCTGACTATCTATCCTACCTATGCCTCTCATGATTTTATATTCTTCTCTCAGGTCTTTCCTCAGCTTCCAATGCTCCAGAGAAAACAATCCAAGTTTGTCCAACCTCTCTTTAATATTCTCTAATCCAGGCAACATCCTGGTAAACCTCTTTTGTGTCCTCTCCAAAGCCTCCACATCCTTTCTGTAATGTGGTGACTAGAACTGCACACAATACTCCAAATGTGTCCTAACTAAAGTTTTATACAGCTGCAACATGAATTCCTAGCTTTTATACTCAATGCCCTGGCTGATAAAGGTGAATATACAGTATGGTGCCTTTACCACCCTATCTAATTGTGTTGCTGCTTTCTGGGAGTCCCAAGATCCCTCTGTACATCAATGTTCCTAAGAATACTCTATACTTTCCTCTTGTCTTTGACCTCTCAAAGTGCAACACCTCATACTTACCTGGACTAAACTCCATCTGCCATTTCTTTGCCCATATTTCCAACTGATCTATATCCTGCTGTATCTTTTGACAACCTTCCTCCCTTTCCAGAACTCTGCCACCCACATTTTTGTCCACATCGTATCTCTGCAGAACACTGGTCACAGACCGTCAGTCAGAATAGCACTCCTCCACCACTACTGTCTTCTGAGACCAAGCCATTTTGAATCCAGTCTACCAAGTCTCCAATCATTTGGTTTTGTTAAAATGCAGCTGGTGCACAGAAATAAACTTTTTTTTACAAAAGCAAGCTTTAGTTCACTAATGTCTGCCCTTTCATCTTGTTGCCTGATGTAGGCTTGCACTTTAGTTTTAGAAATAATTAAGTTACAATTTGCATAACGAAGCACAATTGAAGTGGAAAAACTGATGTCATTCTTTATCCTTAACATATGTGTTAATGTTTCTTCAAAGGTGACTACAGTATGCATTGCAATGATCAAAGAACTGTTTTTAGTATATTTTCAAAGCTGATTAAATTAATGTAGTTAAGGGATTTTGAGGAGACTAATGACCATCTATTCTCATTTCCTGTCCTTTTTTTTAAATTGGAACAAAGCAATACTGTTTTAACATGGATTTGGAGTTCTTACATGTTCATTATTCTAACCAGGGTTTTAAATATAAATGAACAATTGTAATTTAATAAGGGTCATTTTAATTATTATATGGCTTGTTATTTTAAAGGCTAGATGATATGAAAATTCACTCAAGATCTCCATCACAACCATTCAGGTAACCAAGTGTATTTACGTTTATAATCTTTCTGGCTTAAGTACATTATTGAATAATTACAGAACAGGTAAAAGTGAAACTGAGCTAGTTTTAAACAATGGCAAAGTTTGAAAATGCACTTTATAAATCCCCTTTCAAAAGGTTTGACTAACTGGACATCTTTAGTAATTGAATTTCTAGTTATCCTTCTATTAGACAAGTATGGCTTTTTGTATTCCTTAAGCAATATTTGCATGTTAGATTTTAAGAAAAGTGATCTCTTGCTTGAACTCTGCAAACCAGATATTGCGCACAGTTATTGTATATAGATATTGTATAGTACCAAATGTCAACTTACAAAGGGGTAGTTATGATCCATTCTACCATAACCTACACAAGGGTGAAAAGTTAGTACAGACTTGAGTCACAGCAGTGTTGAATTTGCATAAAAGTTATAGAAAGGGGAAAATATCCCCAAATGCTTGAAGTAAAATCAGATGGAAGTTTGCAGTGAGTTAAAGGAATGATGAGCTTGGCTTAAGATGCAGCTTTTAAGGGAAGAGCCTTGTCATTTGGGACCCAAGTATTGGAATTTTCAGCGTAAATATCTTGGCCTTTCTTTCTGAATTGGTAATTGGTTTATTATTGTCACATGTACTGAGATTAAGTGAAAAGCTTCTGTTTAATTGCCATCCAGATAGATCATTCCATAAATAAATACACTTGAGATAGTACAAAAGGAAAATAATAACAGAATGTAGAATATACTGTTCCAGAGAAAGTATCCTGCAGGTAGACAAATAAGGTGCAAGGGCCATGAGGAGGTAGATTGAGAAATAAAGAGTTCATCCTTATGAGAGGTCTGTTCAAGAGTCTTAAAACAGTGGGATAGAAGCTGTCCTTGAGCCTGGAGGTGTGTGTTTACAAGCTTTTGTATCTTCTGCCTGATGGAAGTGGGGAGAAGAGAGAATGACTGGGGTAGGAGGGGGTCCTTGATTATATTGGCTACTACCCTGAGGCAGCGGGAAGTGTAAACAGAGTCAATGGAGGGGAGACTGGTTTTCGTGATACACTGGGCTTTGTTCACAACCCTGCAATTTCTTGTGGTCTTGGGCAGAGCAGTTGCCATAACAAGCTGTGAAGCAATAGGATGCTTTCTATGGCGCATCTGTAAACATTGGTGAGAGTCAATGGGAACATGCTGAATTTCCTTAGCCTTCTGAGGAAGTAAGGCTACTGGTGTGTTTTCTTGGGCATAGCAACTACTTAGCTGGACCAGGACAAGTTGGTGATATTTACGCCTGGGAACTTGAAGCTCTCAACCATCTCCACCTCAGCACCATTGACACAGACAGGACCGTGTACTCTGCCCTGCTTCCTGAAGTTGATAAATGACCATCTCTTTTGTTTAGCTGACATTGAGGGAGAGGTGGTTATTTTCACACCATTCCACTAGGTTCTCTATCTCCTTCCTACCAATGGTGGGGCACAAAGATGCACAAGATGCTAGACTTGGAGTTTAGTTCATAGAAAGCTGGAAGAGATTAATGCACTAGAGAAAAGTCGCATCATTATGAGATCAATGTGTCGGTGGGCTGGGAGCCACAATGGATTAAAAATGTATGGAAATGCAGCTGTGCAGGTTGGGGCACGGAATGAGCTCGGATTTATGTAAAGTGGGAGGCAAGTCACAGGGTACCAGAAGAATGGATAGAGCTCTAACTTTGACTTTTCACAGCCTTACTCAACATGCAACTTGAACTAACTTTTTACTACCATTCATAATGCAAAGTGCATTTTTATTTGCTGGTTGGAAATTACTTCTAATTTTGAAAGGTTACCTTAATGTTGTATGTTGTTCTGCTGAAATTGTTGACACCTGACTCTTGCTGCTAATGCAGAAGTATTTGATACTTTGCCCAACTGTCTTCTGTAGATTTTCATCTGATTTATTTAATTCAATCCCTACATTACATTTTTTTTAAAAAGTGTTAAATGTTTCAGTTGGTCAAAAGTCTTGATTTTGCAACATAATTGTACCAAGGTAGTTGGAAAACATCTCCCCTAAATGATTGTCTAAATGACATCAACAACTGGCAAGGACTTAGAAAATTGGCTTCCTGAAAGGCTGAGAAAGTTGGCTTCCCAAAAGGGGTTCACTAGTATTGCCTTGCTGGTTCTATAATATTAGCTGGTTTTGCTTCTTGGTGCATAAAATGGAACCAAAAACATTTTGGTCTGTGCTGGTTTGGTTCTATTTTGACCAGATTAAACAAAGGATATCTCCAGCAATGACTTCTGGTCCTTTGCCAGACACTTCTGGACTCCCTCAGATCTGTCTTTCTCTCTACTTTTGATTGCTATTGCCAGGTTGTAGCATATGGATTTGTGCAGTGTCAAGTTTCCACGTGTACAAAAATTTGTCTCAGACTGCCGTTCAGGGAAATACCATCAGAATACAAGTTCCGATTTCCTTCAGTTGAATGTCTGTAGTGCTCATTATTCCCCTTGCACATTCTTCATCCTTACCACTAACTCCATTTTTCTCCAGTCATTCTGGCCAGACCATGTGTTGTCTTGATACAAGACTTAATCCTGAACAGAACTTTAACTGTGCATGTTTTCTATGACCCTGATACAAGGTTGTTGATTTTAGCTCCTTTGCCACTGAAATCCTTGTACACAGCTTTTAACTTGACTATTCTCATGGATGCCTTGGGTTTTGTTAAACTAATTCTCTCTTATTCTTCAACCAAGAGCTCTTACTTTCCCTAACCTTCACTGTCTTTCTGTTTTCTGCCACATTACCAGAAGAATGGATAGAGCTCTAACTTTGACTTTTCACAGCCTTACTCAACATATCACAGTTCCCATTTTAGTCTTCAAACCTTGAGAGCTGGCACCTCCCTAGCTTTACTAAACTTGCCCAGCCTATAAACTATCTGGTTGTAGTTTTCTCATTTTACTTGCCCCACAGGAGTATGTCTGTCAGTTTTATTGGTCATGCTTTTGTGAATCCATTTCACCGTGTCAAAATTTTATCAGTGCCAATGTCTTAAGCATGTTTTCCAAATATCTGAACTCCTTATTTTTTTTCATCATGGCTACTTGTCCAATTTTATTCAATGTGAAATGTTTCCATCGCTGAAGCCAGTATAAAAATTCAATAGAAATTCAATACAAGATATGTCAATATATTTTCATTTTCATTTGTAGCAAGACCAGGGAGCTGGAATTTTTTTAAAGTTTGCTTTCCTTTTAGCTAGAGACTGTGTAGGTAAAGCCAAAAGAGAATTTTCTCTCTGTCCTCCTCCTCTTATCCACTTGAAATAACTAATTTCCTGCACTTGGTGGTGTTCCTTTACACCATGATTCAATATGGATATGCCTCTCATTTGATTTTTTAAAATCAGAATGTATGGAATGTTCTGGCAAGTTTCCCAAGGAGGTGGTAATTAACTGCCTTCACCTAATGTTCAGAGAAATTTGTGGCATGAAAAGAACTGCACCCTAATGCTTATTTCGCTATGTTTTGACAAGTTCAGTTGCAGCAACTGAGAGAGGGGAAATCGCCCAAATCTCAAAAGAACATTCCATGCTTTCATGACTTCAGACATTTACATTGCCCCACAATGCTTTATAACCATTCTGAAGTGTAGTTGCTGTTGTAACATGAAAACATGGCTGTCAGAGTAAGGTCTGTAATCAACTGTGTGACAATTGGCGTGGTTACTTAAGTTTACTTCTAAGCTTGCACGTCATTATGAATAAGCTATTGGAATACTTCAAGAATTCTGCTGACTATGTCTCAAGCTGAAATTAGAGTTTTGAATAATTCTAATTCTATTCAATGAATTGATTTTCACTTTGCACATTATTTACCCCAATGACTAATATAACAAATATAACAATCTACTTTGGGGGGGGAATGGAAAATGGTGTTTCTGCTCTTTTAGTGACTCCTTTTATTTCAAAGGTTGTGAAACATCCATAATTTTCAGAAAACAAATGCATTAAATCACAGAAAATTTTTTCTGCTTATGTTTTTCTGCTATTGTAATTTAAGCCAGTTTAATTGTGTTGGCATGTTTTAACAGAGTCAATTATTCAAGTACTGGCCAAGGATCAATGTCACCTCTAAAATCATCAAAGGTCTCAACTACTTCTGCAAGTCCTCGAAGAATCTGCAGAAGTCCGTCGCCCATAAACAGTAATAACAAAAGGTGAAGCTTTTTTTATATTTTTAAAAAGGTAATGTTTATGAGCGATCTCAAACTTTTAATAACACAAACACCAGCTAAAGAAATGTTGTTTTCCCTTTATCTAAACATTTAAATTTACTTCCCTTCTAAGTTGATTTTAAAAGAATGTATCTACTTAAAATATTTGAGTAAGTGTGGAATATAGTATATCACTGGATTATTCACACGACAAAAATGAGACTAAACTGCATGAAGATTTCATCTTCAATTGCTGGTCTTTGTGATCTACTCCAACAATAGCTGTGGTGTTGCTCAGGCCTGAAAGGATATGAAAGAAAGATTTGGAAAGCCAGAAAACCTTCCTCTGTTGTTGTCAAATGCCTCTGTTTATATCAGATGAGGACTTTGTTGAGTTGGGCAAGAGTTCAAGGGACATATTGATAACCCTTGTCAAAGCTCAGTGTGGCTAATTGGCACAAGTACCAAGAGTGCTTGCATATATATTTTTTTAAAGAAAATGAAGTATGGTGTTTTTTTTATTGTGTAGTCAAGATTTGCTTGAAGGTGTTGTGATTAAATTTATACATAAGTACATGGTGGCAATTTGTTAGTGGATGAAAGCTTGCTTTCTCTTGCCCATGGACAGAGGAATTGCCCAAATGAAATGAGAAAATCAGTTATTGGCCCTGCCTTTGCAGAGACCTTAAGTGGTTTGGTTTTCCCTTTTACAACCTGTCTATTCATTGCATAAATATACTTATGTAAAACATGTACTAAAAACTCAATCACGTATAAAAAAAAATTTGGAAGTGGAGTTCAATTTTTTTCTTTCATAATGAAACTGCTGCTGAAGATTGTTCATGAATTATATTATTGAATCAATCATGGGTAATGTTCTGTATTTTCATTTTTTGCGAGGCTTGTTTTTGGAAGGGTTAGATGTTTAGTTTAATCTTTTTGAGAAACTTAAAGATTTATACAAGCAATTAATGGTAATCTTCCAAGCCCTCAGGATGATTTTGATTTTATTTTGTTGCTTGCAAATTTATTGGTTAAGATTTCTGTTCCATTTGGTACCTTGCCCTAGTTAACCTGTTTTGGGTGTTCTTCAGTAGTCCTCAATTTGAACAACATATTGTAGCCTTGGTTTTCCAGTGATTTAAGTGTGGTATTTGAGTTGCTCATCACTTCATTATTTGTTGGTTTCACTAAACAAAAGTGAACCAATCCTTTTGGTAAGCATTAAGGAAAACTGCAAAAATAAAAATATATCACCTTTTTTAGGATATGGTTTTAAATTTCTGTATGTCTATTTTTACCTCAAATGTTGCAATGCAAGTTGCAACAGTTCTCTTGAGAGATGGAGCTTTGACTAGCTGGAGATCACGTTAATACGTGAATGGCCACCTTTGCCTTCTTTCGAAAACATAGTATGTGTTGTCATAATGTGACAGTTGAAATGGTAAGATTTAACAGCTAAGAATCTATTTGTTGCTAAGTTATTGAATTTGATTACTTTGAGTTTAAAGTGTTGTTGAATAAACTTAAGACTATGTCTTAGCATATGAAATATATATTTGGTAGCTTTTCCGTGTGTGTGTGTGTGTGTGTGCATTTTTTTTTTGTTTAATCATATTTTTTTTCATGTACATTATGTCCTGTTTCCCATTTGTCTGTTTCCCATTTAGCCTCTCCATAAACTCCAGGCTAGGCAATTCACTAGGAAATCTGTATGCTGCCCCTGATGAACCTGACAACGTAGTGACATCAACTCCTAGGTCGAGTTTTACAGCTGGTTATTCCTCCAACCAGCCTTATAACAACTCGCAGCTTTCTGCGAGATTTTACCAAGAACTGAACAACAACTACTACAGCAAATGCAACAGTGGCACTACCTGCAGTATCCCCATCAATACTTGTTCCCGTCCGAAGGATGATTACATCTGTAGAACCACCTTTGGTGGCCTCACTCCTGGCACCATGCGATATCTAAGTCGTTCACACCCCGTAAGTTTACATCCTCTTGTGCTTTACAAGCTGTTATAAAAGGTGCTTCTGTTTTTCCATTTATTGAGGCAAAATGGAATCTTGTATGTGGAGTGGCTAAAATAGTGCTCTCTGCTTTGAATTGTAATTTCATTGATAAAAACTGCTAACATTAAAAGGTTTGTAAGGAGTATGTTTATCAGAATTCCCAGATTTGTGGTGATAATTGCCCAGTGACTACCTCAGAATTGGGCTCCACTGGGATGCCATTGAAGTCAAATACCTGGCTAAAACTTGACATTAAGCTCCACACAAAAGTGAAGAGCAGTCTCCTGAAATTCATTTAAATCTACCTCAGTAAATTATTGATGCTTTTGGATGAATTGAAGATTTAGGAAGGTAAGTGTTAAGGACTAATCATCTAACTTCTCAGTTTATTCTGCTCTGTTTATTGTACTTTGTCATGTTTTTTTCCAAATCTTTTTCTGAATAAAAGAAAAATTATACTTAAAGCATTAAATAACTTTATTATAATTTAATAGTTTAAGTATTAAGTATATATAGGTAGTGTTGGCTCCCCTTGGCTGTACTTGAATAAGTTAATTGATGTTTTTGTGTACATCCAGTCCCAGACCTGCATTAGATAATTGCCTTTCCAGACTGATCAGCATGAACAGTCTAAATGTTCTAACCAGATGCAAATAGCATTGCAGAGACCCACACAATACAAGGTAAAAAAAAGTATCTGCCATTAAATTGTCAATTTACCATATTTAGCTGTCTCCTGCGGATGAAGTTCTGATCAAATTATGCTACTTGTATTCCAGAAAACTGCAGTTACCAGTGTTAAATTATAAGGCAGTGATCAAATTCTTGGATTAATCACTTTAATCTGCTGGAATATTTTGATATGCTAATCACCCTCCCCACCACCTCCCATGCTGTGGAAAATTACTCCCAAGATTAAATAAGTACTCCAGATCAAGCTGTAAGCAGTAGTTTAATTACGGGAAAGTCTTGTGGATGTTATTTGTGTTCTTGTTTGCATCACATTGTTATTCCTTCCTTATTTGTTTTTATTCTATTCAACTTCATGATAAATGTGACTGCTATGATCTCCAAGGTGTAGGGCCAATTGCTTGACACTTGAGTTTATTCTTTTATCATAATTTTGAGCAGCAGATATTCTTCACTGGAAACAAAATTCTGCTTAAGTTACCATATGGCATCTGGTAACTAGGTAGGCTTTGTGAGGCACTTTGTGCATGTATCTAGGAGGTAAAGATTTAGTAATTAGAAATGATTGACTGGAAATGCATAACAGTATCATTCTACGTTTAGATCCTTAATCGCTTGTATTCTGGCCTAAAGTTTTTGCAATATGTAATTATGCTCCACCATATATCCTATTGTAAATGTGTCTTGCATTATTTACGTCTTTTTATGCTGGTTCAAAGCAAGTCGGACACTCAAATCAGAAGCAATGATAACGATTAATGCAGTATAATTAACAAAGCAAAACATCTGTGCTTCAGAAGTGTGTTATTAAACAATTTGACATTGACCCACATGAGATGGTGTTGAGGTGATGACTAAAAGGTTAGGTTTTGGGAAATATCTTGAGAGGAAACTGGTAGCAAAGTTTAGGGAGGGAATCCCAGTGCTTGGGACTTTGACAGCTGAAGGTACAGATCTGGAGATGATGTCCAGGAGGTTCTTTGGAAGTCAAGAAAGAGGTGCAAATCTTATGGTTGCAGCTGTTTTATTAGATGTTCATCATGGTACAGGTCAAGCAGTTTCAGCTTGTAACAGCAAGTAAGGCAAAAAAAAAGTAACAAAGGAACTTGTCCTCATGCTTTACCTTTGTACTGCAAACCGGTCTAACTGGTTAGATAAGGAAATCTGATAACAGCCTGTGAAGTGGTACTGTCTGAGTTGCACTTCAGTTTTACAGACCAAGAAACTACAGAAGTACAGAGCCAAATATACTAAAAGTTTACAGACAAACAGGTGACTATACAAACATAAGTAAAAGTAAAGAAAGCTAAATCTACAAAAAAAACAAGAAAAGCAATGATTTGGACCCTAATCCAACAACTGGGGCAATGAATTTTGAGGATTATCATGAGGCCAGAGTTGACACACATTACAGAGAAAGTTGGAGGGCTGGAGGAGATTAGGCTTGGGAGGTAGAGAAACTTGAGAAATTTGAAATGCAACTGACATTTTAAAATCAAATGTTACTTCACTGTATCCAATGTTGGTCACTAAGAAATGGAATGGATAGTTTTTGATGATTCTACTGAATCATGGAGGTTCATCACATTGCTGCCAGAGCCCCATGTCACAAATGCCTATGGTCAGATGAATTCAATGACTTGCATGGAGCAGCAGGTATTTGAAATCATTGATTTGTATTGATTTCTAATTGAATTTAATCTGTATTTAAATTATTTCCCTAAAAGTACCCTGTTAGAAATGGCAGACTGCTGTGGTAGATTGAATACAATTATTGAGGGATTGCTGTTGAAATTTGCAGATGATACCAAAATAGGAGGAAAAGTTGTCTTTGTTTCCTAGAAAGAAACAAACTATAAATCAATGTTAAGTTGGACAATAGACTTAAAAAAAAAAATGGCAGATGAAGATCAATGTGTAAAATACTAGTCCTTTTTTTTTAAAAAGAGCACTAATTATATTCTGGAAGTCAGCAGCTGCTTTGGAAGAGCAGAGGGATTTGAAGAGTATCAGTTTACACAATTAAAAAGGTAGCACCATATAAAAAAAACACAATTAAAGTTTTGATTCAAGCAAAGATTTTACTTGAGTAATACTGTAATATTTTGGATGAGGTGCTGACAAAAGGATGTTGAGAGACTACAGTGCAGAATCACCAAGATGGTATCAGATATGAAGACAGACTTTTGTTGAAGCAACAAAGGTTACCTGGAAAATGTGTGTGTGTTTTTTTAAATTGAGACAAGGACAATTTCAATTTGTCCATAATAAACTGGTAAGGTTTGTATTTATTCATTCTTGTAGGTTCCAGGCATCACTGGCAAAGCCAGCTTTTATTGGCCATTTCTTGTTGCTCTTTGGAAGGTGTGGCGAGCCATGCTTGGAACTGAGTCATAGCACAGAAATGGTCCCTTTGGTCCACATTGCCCCCAGAGAGGACTGCAGCAGCTGGACAAAGGTTGCAGGTTTAGGAGGTACTGTCAGAGCAGTCTGGGCATATTGAAAAGAGCACACATTGCAGCCACAGTGTGCATGTGGTGGAGGAAATTAATGTTTTGGTGGATGAATTGGTGCTAATCAAGTAAGCTGTTTTGTCCTGGAAAGTGAAGAACTGCTTGAACAATGCTGGAGTTTCATTCATCCAAGCAAGTGGAAGAGTTTTTTTTCATGTTCCTGACTGTCTTGTAGATGGTGGAAATAGATGGTTTTTGAATGTCAAGTGTTGAGTCAGCTTCCACAAAGTACCCAGCCAATGATCTGCAGCTGTTGCCATAGTATTTGTGTAGCTGGACTAGTTAAGTTTGTGACTAGGATGATGTGAGTGAGGGACTCTGCAATGGTAATTCAGTATACCACTGAATGTCAAGGGTAAGTGATTAGACTCTTGTTGGAGATGGTCATTGCCTGGCAATTTTGTGGTGCAAATGTAATTGCTCCTTATTAGCCCATACACAAGTATTGACCAGGTATTACTCAATGCAGGTTGTGGGTTGCTTCATTTGCTGAGAAGTTGTGAATTGAATTGAATGTTGTGCAAACTTATGACTTCATAAAAACATAGAAAATAAGAGCAGGAGCAGGCCAGTTATCCCTTCAGTCTGCTCTCTCATTCTATGCAATCATGACTGACCATTCGCAAGGCACAAGTCAGGAATGTGTAGCTCTGGCATCACTCAAAACTACATTTCCCCTCTCTCCTTACCCCTTGATATCTCTTGCATCTTGAAATGTATCTATCTTCCTCTTAAATCTCCTCTGTGATAAAGAACTCGACGGGTTCACCACCCTCCGAGTGAAGAAATTTCTCTTCTTTTCACTTGTATCATAAAAGGCTGAGATCCAATCCCTGATTCCTCCTTTATCCAACTAGTTACTGTCAGTTATCACCAAAATAACAAGCATTTGTTTGAGTAATTTGAAGGACAGCTCTCCCGCTTTAGATACCAATCTCCAGGTGTTTGGGGGGGGGGGGTGGGTGGGGAGGGGACTTTGCAAGGTTGACTCGACTAGGAATGGTTTTGCTCTATTTGAATTTGGTGCTAGGTCACTGCCAGATGGTCCATCCAGTTCTGTTCTTTCTGTGTAAACTTGGCGTTTGTGATGAAACTGAATTGCCTGTTGGGTCACTTCTTCAGAGGGCCTGAAGAGTCAACCACGTGGGGTGAGTTTGGTGAATCCTTTGGCATAATTTCCTTGTCTGAAGACTAGTTTTCTCCACCCACCCTCCCCCAAATTCCAAATGTTAACTGATTTTAAATTCCACAGATGCCATGATGGGATTTGAAGTCTGGTTTCTGGGTTTTAAGTGCGGGTTATGAGATATTAGTCTGGTAATTCAACTATTGTGCCATCACCATGAAGAGCAAAAGAGGAGAAGCTGATGGAGTCTTTACATGAGCTTTATTTCTGATCCAATATATAATTTCCAAGAAGGCATAACACCCTATTCTACTTGGTAATGGAAAACAAAACTGGAACAAATAAGAGAACTAGGCACAAGATAAAGCAATGGGAATTATGGACACAATATGAAGTTTAAAGTGATTCTGAGAGAGAAGCTAAAATGATCAAAATGATAGGGGGAGAAAAAGTAAATGAGAATGAAAGTAAATTTAAGTATTGGCAGAAGTCAAACAAGTGTGAGCTCTATCGAAAGGAAATCTGTACTGTTCAGGAGAGATATATTGCATGCAAAACTGAGAAGCAATGGAATATAGAGATGAAAATAAAGAATGATTGTAAAGAAAGTGCATACACAAACTAAAAAGGGATAAAGTTATAAATCAAATATGTGTATAAGAAGACAGGAAATATGAAGAAAACAAAAATGAATAATACCATATAGTAACAAAAACAAAGAATAAGGCTTCCAAGGAATGAACGGGATGAAATTACAAATTAATTCCAGAAACAGTGACTTGATGTATCACCTCTGCAATTTTCATTGGAAAACCTGAGCACTGAAATACCAGTTGTAACATCCCTCCTGATTTTTCATGCTGAGCTAGAAAGAAAATTGAACAAAGACAGTTTGTCCTTGGCCATGACATGTCCTGTGGGAGGTGCTCATTATTGGAAGTAGTTGCTTGCTTCTGGTTTGGCTCGGATATTCTATTTCGTTATGTTGATCTCAAAGACAACTGCCCTTTTCACACATCTGTTGAAATGTGTGGTAACCACCATCTTAGCAATATCCAAGAAAGTAAGGGCCATAAAGTGATTGTACATTTTTTTTTAGAGAGGCTATTTTGTATCTTGCTTTTGCCAACAAACACACAAGTAAAGTGCACGTGGATTCCCTGTGCAAATAAGTAATGAGGTCACATGCCACATGTCTGTCTATTACTCTTTACTTATCAAAAATGCAATTAAGATTGAAATTCCCAGTTTGCCTGCATGCTAATTGCTAACCTATTAGATACTATAACTTTTCACATTGGGTCTGCTACATTGTGCAGGAAGTTTTCACTTGAGACCACTTTGGTCAGGTCATGGTTAAGTTCTTACAGTTTTCTTATTTTCTAAGCCAATTCTTTGTGCAGAGTACGAAATGTCTTTCTCACTCAAGGCCACACTTTCTGGTGTTATCTAACATTAAGGCAGGTACTAAGACTTCCTCTGGCATTTGTTTTTATACTTTGTGCTTGAAACTTTCTTGTTACTGGAATGTATTCAGATGCTACCTTGCCCTGAATGCTTTCTTTATAGGACATATTATTTGCTTTTAAGTGTTGTTGCTATCTGAACCAAGAATTGGCTTCGAGTGTGAAGAATGGCTGAAAGTTGTGACAAATTGGAAACTACCTGCACTGCACTTTCTCCGTAACTGTAACGCTATATTCTGCCTTGTTTTCTTTTTACTACCTTGATGTAAGTTGTTTGTGTGGCACGATCTGTCTGGATGGCATGCAAAACAAAAGCTTTTCACTGTATCTTGGAACATGTGACAATAACAATACCAAACAGAATGCTGAATATACCCAGCAGACCAGGCAGCATCAGTTAAGAGGACAAACCGAGTTAACGTTCCAGATTTACCTTTTCTCAAAACTGGCCAGTTCTGATGCAAACTGGAAAATCTGAGATTTGTTGAATTTTGTGTCAAGTCCTTGGAGCTGAAATGTACCTAGCTGGAAGATGAGATGTTGTTCCTCAAGCTTGCATTGGCATCGTTGGGATATTGTAAGAGGCCTAAAATAGAAGAGGTGTGACTGAGGTAGAAAATTACATAGTGACGGGCAACTGGGTCACCATTACTGAACAGAGGTATTCCGCGCAATCATCACCCAGTCTGTGTTTGGTTTTTCCAACTGAAGAAGAAACGACATTGTGAGCACCAAGCAATACACTAAATTGGGGGAAGTGCATGTGAATTGCTGCTTCACCTTGGAAGTATGTTAGAGCCCTGGATGGTAAGGAAGGAAGAGGTAGAAGGGCAAGTTTTGTATGCTCAATACTGTGAGAAGATGATGTGAAACTGGGAATGGGAGTTGGTGGAAGTGGAAGAGTGAGTCACGGAGTGAATGATCCCTCTTGTTGCTGAAAGGGATGTGGAAGATGTGTCTGGTGGTGGCAACTCATTGAAAGTGGTAGAAGTTATATCACTAATGTGGAGGCTGGTGAGTTGAAAGGCACAGACAAGAACCACCCCATCTTTGTGGCTGAGGGGAGAGATGGTGATGCCAGAAGTGTGGAAATGGAACTGATGTAGCTGACAGCCCTGTCAACTAGTGGAGGAGAAGGCACAATTAAGGGAAAAGGAAGACCTCTTGGAAGTATTGGTGTGGAAGGAATTGAAATGAAGGAACTTCATTGAATGCAGATGTTATGGGAAGCAGGGTGGGAGTTGGCACCATCAAAGTATCTGTGGGAGTCTGTGGGTTTGTAGTATTCATCTCTAGAGTAATCAAGAAAAGAAAGTGTCAAGATGGACCAAGTGAATGAGAGTAAAAATTGGCAGAAAGGTCGCGTTCTGGATTGGGGCAGGAGAGGCGCCAATCAATTTAATGGAAAGATGTGAGGGACAGGGCCCTGAGCAGAACTGAAACAAGCATTGTTCCACGTATCCCACAATGACATGAACGTAGCCTTGGACCCTTGTGATTTTCCATACCTACACCTTTTGATTTGAAGAAATTGAGTGGACTCATTCAATTTGATAATGACTTTACCCTGGTGTGGAGGGTGGTTGTGGAGGGCGACTGGCTGAGTCTTCATTCAAGGACAAAGGCAAGACAAGACTGGGTCATCCTGGTGTGGGATGGAGATGTAGAGGGATTTTGCATCCATGGTGAAAGTAAGCCATTTGTGATTAGGAACTGGAAACCATTAAAATGGCAGAGAGCATCAGACATATAGATGTAAGTAGGAAAAGACTGGATAAGGAGAGGAAGGAAGGAACAAGTTCTGTGGGAAAAATAACAAAGGATCTAGCAGGACAGTCCTCCTGGAAATTGGAGGAGGAGTAAACAGACAGGCTGGAGGCTGTGCAGGAAGATGTCCAGAAGAAATGGTCACTGACACTCTGGGCCATGACCCCACCGTGGAACATTAGGTTTTTATCTCCCGGGGGCGGTGGGCATCTTGTCTCGCACAACACCACAATTTCCATCCATCAGTTAACTCTTGAAACTGTTTCTTTCTCTCTCCCCCTCTCTCTCTCTGCCAATGCTGCCTGACCTGCTGAGTAGTTCCAGCATTTTCCATTTTGATTTCAGATTTCCAGCATCTGCCTGGCAGGGACCAAAGCAGAAACCATATTTAATTCTGTACACTGTTACTTGCAAAAAAGAAATAAGCCAGTGCAGACCAGTTAAGCTGGAAAGGGTGCAGAAAAGATTCACAAGGATGATACTGGAACTGGAGAACTTGAATTATAAGGAGAGACTGGATAGGCTTTATCCCTGGAGCCTGTTGGGTGACCTTGTAGAGGTACATAAAATCATGAGGGACATGGATGAGATGGTCATTGTCAAGTTTCCCAGGGTAGGAGAGTCTAAAAATAAAGGGCATAGATTTAAGGTGAGACAGGAAAGATTTAAGGGACTCGAAGGGCAGGCTTTTCACATAGGGTGGAATGAGCTGCCAGACGAAGTGATAGAGGCAGGAACTATTATAATGTTTTAAGACATTTGGACAGGTGTATTGATAGAAAAGTTTTGAAGGGTATCAGGCAAATAGACTAGCTCAGGTAAGCAACTTGGTCGGCATGGATAAGTTGGGCCGAAGGGCTTATTTCAGTGCCATATGACTCTAAATGACTTTTTTTAAGGATCTTTTATCTTTTTTGTTTGGAGGATGCACTACATGAATTGAATGAGGAAGGGCAAGCAAAACTATTCCTATTTAAGAAGTTAATTTGGCCATTAGTAAGCATGACATAATGAACTTATGAGCTGTAGGAAAAGTCTCTACATTCTCAAATTTTATCTGAAGTTTACTGTTTCTATTTTTATGGACAATTCAGAAACTTAAATGCAATTATGCTCTACTTATTTATTAAAGTTTAATAATTTGCGATGTATGAGCGGCCTTTTGGCCCAACACACCAGTCAAAAAAGAGCTACACAACCTAATGCCACCTTTTAGCACTAGATCCAGATCCTGCAAGTCATGGCTCCTAAAGTGCACTTTAAATGTAATAAGTGAGAATGTTTTCCTTCATTCCCCCCCCCCCCCCCCTTCTTAATCCATCTACCAAGTACTAAATAAAGACCCAAGAAGCCTAGATTTAGACCCTTCTGCTAAAACAATATGTTCCTTCCTGGGGTCCCTCAAAACATTTTGTACCCCTTCCAACTCCCTTTCAAAGAAAACAACCCTAATCTATGAAATCTTGTAGCTACAATTTTCCAGTCCTCATAATATCCTCCTAAACTTTCTTTGTGTCCTCTTCAAAACAATCATCTTTTCTGTTACATAGTGACCAGAATCACTGTACTTAAGCTGTTTTCTAAGTAACATCACATACAGTTCCAGCATAATGCTTTTGCTCATATAATCTATGCCTCGGCTAACAAAGGAAAGTATTGATTTTTTGATTGGATTACCTTCTGGGAATTTATTTTAAAAAAACTTTGCTAAAATCCATGTAGATTATATTAAACCATTCTTGTTTCCTAGTCAAAAAATTCAATTAAATTTAGTCAAATGAGACTTCCGTTAAATGCATAATCAATCTATCTCTAAATGAAGGTTTATTACTATCTGTTAGCATAGTTTTCTAACCACCAAAATTAAAATAGCTGGCCAATAATTACTTTGTTTATCCCCTCCTGTTTTAAGAACATAAAAGCAGCTAAATTAATTGGTTTCTCTTAATAGCCTATCTTAACCCATCCTTCTAAAACAAAAGGGAAAGAAAATTAAGTAGTGTTGATTCCTTTCTAAGATATGATTAAGTAGCCTCCCATCCTGCTCAACCACCTAATACCCAAACAACTCCTGTGAGGCTGGATGTTGAGTTTTAATAGCTTATGATCTTTTCTTTTTCAATCTTTTTATTAGTTTTCAAATTAATACAGTGATATATAGCATCAATATTTATACATGTAATACAAAGAGGTCAGGATAACAATCATAGCATATATAATCAAAGAACAATAAAATATTTTTAAAAATCAGTAGATCCAACAATCTCTTAGTAAATGAATATAATATAAAAGAAAGGAAAGAAAAAGATTTATTATATAAATTAAAAAAAAAACCCAAATCAATAAAAAAAATTATAAACAATATAAACAAAACAAAAAAATACTTTTCAAAAGAAAAACAAACAACAAAAAAAAACTGGGATAAAATTTCTCAGTAGAAACAGAGCAATATTATGTCGTCAAGTCCGTTCCTCCAAGTTGGAAAGTTATTGAAAGGGGATCTACATCATGTGAAAATATTGAATAAAGGATTTCAAATATCTTCAAATTTAAGCGAAGGATCAACAGTACCACTCCTAATTTTTAGCTTATGATCTATATCCAGCATCTGTTGTAGATCTCCAGAAGAGAACGTTGAAGGGGCCAGGATGAGGAACTCTTCAAGTCTTTCCCCTACTTCTCATCCCAGTAATTCAACTTGGAACATTGATGCTGATTTGCAGCACCCCTATCATTCAACCTGGCTGAGTGTTAACAACTCTGGGGTCAATATTTTGAACTTTCTGACTTGTGTTTTTCTTTTGGTTTGTACAGTGCATTAATTTTGTTGGAGCGCTATTAAATGCTTTTAAGTGTTCCTGTAACATTAAAAAAATGTAAATATTCTTAGCTGAGGTTTTTTCTTTTGCAGTCACTTCAGTCTGAATATGTTCAGTACTAAAGCATCACTACTCCGCTGAAAATGGAAAATATTGTGGCTGAAAAAGCAAGGAAGCTGAAGACTAACCTTCTTGGGCTAGAAACTAGGGAACCTTTAATAATTTGTAAAGGGCCAGTAATCGCTGCATTGCAACAGCAATACTTTGGAAATGACTTTTCATGTCTGCATCAAGTATTGGGAGCTGATAAATCAGTATTGCTGAACTATAAGATTCCAGTTAATGACCAATTCTCCATTTTGCTGCGCTGTCATAAATGGCAATTTGACTAACATGAGCTGACAAGTGAAGCCTGGCAGCTGATTGGCTGCAAATAAGGCAAGACTTTGGGTTCTTGTAAAGCACCCTGCAAGATTCTAAATAAAAACTTAAGCCTAGGAATATTATAACCCTCCAATGCTAGTGTTTACACCAAATGAACCATTTACAAGGTGCATTATAGCAAGGAACATGTAGAAGAAAATTTTGCACCTCTTCCACAGCCTTAAACAGCATCCAATAGCAGTAGTGATGGAGAGACTTGGTTTTGCAGTCTTAAGACATGAAAACCTTTGAGTTCCAGTATTTGCTGTCACCTGCACTTCCCTGTACTCACATTGCATATTATCCCCAGTTCTAGCCAAGCTGCTTAAGGGAGCATTTCGTGTCAGTGTGCTCCACCTTGTGCCGGTAGAACTGAGATCAACTTAAATGTAGTTTAAGTGTGCATAAGTACATTGTCCAGATGACTCCAACCCTCAGGCTACATCAGTAAAACACAACGATCAGAGGCATTGGAATGGAAGGAAGGATGGTGCTTAGAATAGTTAACATTAAATCTGAACATAAACCATGGTTCCAAATTAGATGGAAAGAAATATTGAGAGTTTAAACCTTCCATTTATTTTTAGGAATGCATCAGAATAAAACACAATTTAAACTATTGAACAGATTTCTGATATTAGATTTTATTTACATAAGTTACTTTTTAAAGAAATAAGCTGATTATTCAACTCAGACCTGTTTTGAATTGTGCACTTATAAAAATCACTTAAGATGTGTGTAAATGTACAGTTACAAATTTTTAATGTAAGGTGTGAAATATGACACCTGCATGCAAAGTCAACTGATTTATTTTTTGGTTCAAAGACCTGTTTTATAAATTTACTTTTTTCACTTTGATAGTGTATGTATAAATATATATATATTTGGTATCGTAAATAAAAGTATTGTACTTGCCCTGTTCTTTCCAGATGTTCTAATGTAGTGGCATTTCATTGTTTTAGTAAACGTACCATTCAGGTAATGGCAATATAATTCAAAATTAATTTCTTTAATCTGTCCTTTCTGAACTGTATAGTTCAAAATATGAAAGCTTTTTGGACAGTTTTTTTAAAGTTGTCCATATTTGGGGGGGGTGGGGGGGGGAATTGCTTTAGCTTGTATGAATAACTAATGGATAAAGTGATGAGGAAATTTGGGAAGATTAAAAAAAACAGCTAAATTGATTTTTGGTATGGTTAATTGAGAGATGGGGTGGGGGCAGAGTATGCAAAGTAAAAATTTTGATTTTTAAGTGTTTAAAAGAAATATTTTGCAAATCAACTGGAGCAAAACCTTGTGTTATCAATACAATAAAACTATTTTAATATAATTGCAGTAAAATCATTGAAAAGTTTGTTTATAGAATACTTAAATTGTAATCTGTTTGCTGTTTAAAATGATGTATATTTTAACAATATGTAGGCAGCAGAAATATATTGTCAAGATTCTACCTCGTGAAAAGAGATTTGAAAGATACAGAGCTTGGAGCTCTTGTATTTTCCATGCTCTGCATGAAGTTTTAAAATTTTTATGTTAATTTCTTAACCATAGGCCAGTATTTTTAAAAAAAAGTACCCAATTAAAGTTCCATTTTAAATATTAAGTAATTGTGTCTGTGTTTGCTTTCCCTGCTTCATTAGCACTATTCTTTTGGCAACTACAGAATTTCATTATGTAGCTGAGCTGCTGGAGGTCAATTACAGTATTATTATGTAATGTCTTTTACTGAATCCCTTTTAACTGTTTGAGAAGCCACTGTGCCTTTGATTGTATTTTTCACAGAGGTAACAGAGGATCAATGAGGTTATTGTCGTTGGTTAGTCTATGTGAATGTTGTTAAGGCCTTTGAAAAGATTCCACGTGGACCCTAAAGGATCCAGGCAATTTGGGAAAAGTAGATCAGAAATTAGCTTGGTGATTGGAAGCAGAAGGTGATGATTGAGGGGTTGCTTTTACAATTGGAAGCCTGTGACCATGGGGATCAGTGCTGGTACCTAATTAATGATCTGGATATGATGCAGGATGTATGATCAGTAAGTTCATGGATGACCTGAAAAGTGGTGGCAGTGTGAGGAGGTTGGTCTTTGGCTACAAAATGACATTGATGACATGTTAAGGTGGGCAGAAGAATGAAAGACTGGATTTAATCCTGGAAAAGGTGAGGTGATGCATTTTGGGAGGATGCAAGACTAGCATATACACAATGAATGGCAGGATCCCAGGAAGTAGTGAGAAACGGAGGGACCTTGGTGTGTATGTCCAAGAATCTTTGCAAGCAGCAACACAGATAGGCAAGGTGGTGAAGAAGGCATATGGGATACCTATCTTTTACTAACTAGGATATGGAATATAAGAGAAGGAAGGTTATGTTACAACTAAATTAAGTGTTAATTAAGCCACAGCTGGTGTACTATGTGCAGTTCTGTTTGCAACACTAAAGGAAGGGTGTGATTGCATTGGAGAGGTGCAAAGATTGAGTGTTTCAGCAATGATGATTGACTAGGTGGGCTGGGTTTGTTTTCCTTGGAGTAGAAAAAGCTGAGGAAGTACCTGGTTGAGGTATTCAGAATTGAGGGAGAATGATAAGGTAGATAGTGAGAAACTTTGCTCCCTAACAGAGATGTCTATTACCAGAGGGCATGGGGTGAAGAAGAGTGCTAAGAGATGTAGAAGAAATTTGAGGAACAATTTTTTTTAAACCTAGAAGCTGGTTGAAATCTGGAATGTGCTACTTAAGGGGATGGTGAGGCAGCTTTCAACAATGGTGAAATTACAGGGGTGGATGAAGGCCATCTCGAGCTGGAGGATAAGGAATTGAAAGCTGATAGCAAGGTCAGATAGGTTGCTAAAATTGTAAATAATATTGTTCTTCCTGAAACTAGAAAGAGGAATGTAATCAATGACTATAGGGTAAAGCAACCACTTACATTATGTATGTGCCAACATACTGATTTGTGCAACTTAACCCATTTTAAAACTGAATCCCAATGTCCTAAAATGCATACTATATGATTCCAGACACATTTTTCTTAGCAAATTCTATAATGTCCAGCACATTGACAGTAAATAAGAAAACACGAGGTGTAGTATTACAGCAAGATTGCCTTGAACAAACTACTCTCTGGAGTGGAATTAATGAGAAGCTGTTCAACCTATGTGGCTTCCACTGCCAAACCAGTCACCCCAACCTCTCCAAGTTGCAGGTGATGTTGATGAACATGTGCATTTGGAGGCTGAGCTTCAAGTCACTATTGGCTCACTCAATGAAGCAAATAAAAGGATGAGCCTTGCATTCAACATCCACAAAGCAAAGCTGCTCTACCAACCTGCCTGGCTGTGCAACGCTGCCTGAGGACAAAGCTCCAAAATGATTCCCTAGAAAACCTGAATCACTTCCCATGCCTTGGGAGCCAACTCGGCAGAGGCAGATTAACAACGTTGAAGTTTACCATCCTGTTAGGTATTACAGTCTTTGGACATCAGAGGGCAAGAGTGTTTGAAGATCAAGCCAGGCAAAGATCATGTTCTACCAGGCAGCAATCATAACCCACCCCCATGATCATATGATTCTGAAACTCATTATTTATTGCAGGGACCTCTAAGCACTGGGGAGATAAAAACCAATGCTGCCTCTGTAAAATCCTACAAATGGACTGGCAGGATAAGTGGCTCAGTTTGCATTTAATGTTGTTGATTGCTCAACACTAGGCTCCTGAAACAGGTACCCTATTCCAAGCTCTGTCACAGCAAGAGATCATCAGGTGAACAGAAAAAAAATCTTCAAGGATGTGCTCAAGGTTTTCTTGAAAAGCTAAATGTCCCAATTGGTACATTTCCACTCAAAATGGAAAATGATCTTTAGGGATGGCACTGAGAACCTCAAGTTTGTGCGTCAGGGATATACAGAAGCCCAGCGTAAATAGTAGAAGGAAGACATCACCTCGTAAACTACTCATTCACCCACTCCATTATGCAGATCCTATTTTGGTCTCCAGTCATTTTAGAACCCACCAAACTGAAATGGAAACTAATCTTCCTCAACTCCAAGGGACCACCTGAGGAGACTATTACCCAACTGAAGATTTCTTCATAAATCCAGTACCTGCTTCCTACAAATCTCTGCAGAACGTACAAACCATCACTGTCTAGATAAAGGTTACCATAGAAGCTATGGTCAAATGTTCCATTACATATCTCTCCCTCTCTCTAGCCTTTCCATATGACATAGGAGCAGAATTAGGCCATTCGGTCCATCGAGTCTGCTCTGCCATTTGATCATTGCTGACTTATTATTCTCTCACAACTCCATTCTCCTGTTTTCTGCCCGTAACCTTTGACACCCTTAATAATCAAGAAGGTATCAATCTCTGCTTTAAATATAGCCAATGACTTGGCCTCCACAGCCATCAGTGGCAATGAATTCCACAAATTCACCACCCTCTGGTTGAAGAAATTCCTTCTCCTCTCTGTTCTAAAGGGACGTCCTTTCATTCTGAGGCTGTCTCTTCTCGTCCTAGACTCTCCCACTACTGGAAATATCCTCTCCATCTTCACTCTATCCAGGCCTTTCAATATTCAGTACGTTTCAATGAGATCGCACCCCACCCCGCCATCCTTCTAAACTCCAACAAGTACAGGCCCAGAGCCAACAAACACTCCTTATATGTTAAGTCTTTCATCCCTGGGATCATTCACGTAAGCCTCCTCTGGACCCTCTCCAATGACAGCACATCCTTCCTTAGATATGGGGACCAAAACTGCACACAATACTCCAAATGTGGACTGACCAACTCCTTATAAAGCCTCAGCATTTCATCCTTGCTTTTATATACTCGTCCTCTCAAAATAAATGCTCATATTGCATTTGCCTTCCTTACAACCGACTCAACCTGCAAGTTAACCTTTAGGGAATCCTGCACTAGGACTCCCAAGTCCCTTTGCACCTCTGATTCCTGAATTCTCTCCCAGTTTAGAAAATAGTGTATGCCTTTATTCCTTCTACCAAAGTGCGTCACCGTACACTTCTCTACACTGTATTCCAGCTG
This sequence comes from Pristis pectinata, assembly GCF_009764475.1. Taxonomy (NCBI): domain Eukaryota; kingdom Metazoa; phylum Chordata; class Chondrichthyes; order Rhinopristiformes; family Pristidae; genus Pristis; species Pristis pectinata. The sequence goes on along the minus strand of NC_067407.1, from coordinate 48,626,089 downwards.
CCACTTCTTTGCCCATTCTCCCAACCTGTCCAGGTCCTGCAGACTCCCTGCTTCCTCAACACTACCTGCCCTTCCACCTATCTTTGTATCATCTGCAAACTTGGCCACAAAGCCGTTAATTCCATCATCCTGATCATTACCATATATTGTGAAAGGTAGTGGACCCAACACCGAACCCTGCGGAACGTCGCTAGTCACCAGCAGCCAAACAGAAAAGGCCCCCTTTATTCCCACTCTCTGCCTTCTGCCAGTCAGCCAATCTTCTATCCATGCTAGTACCTTTCCTGTAATACCATGGGCTCCTATCTTGTTTAGTAGCCTCGTGTGCAGCACCTTGTCAAATGCCATCTAAAGATCCAAGGAAACAACATCCACTGACTCTCCTTTGTCTATCCTGCCTGTTACTTCCTCAAAGAATTCCAACAGATTTGTCAGGCAAGATCTCCCTTTAAGGAAACCATGCTGACTTCAGCCTATTTTATCAAGTGCTTCCAAGTACCCTGAAACCTTGTCCTTAATAATGGACCCTAACATCTTACCAACCACTGAAACCAGGCTAACCGGTCTAAAATTTCCTGTCTTTTGCCTCCCTCCCTTCTTAAAGAGTGGAGTGACATTTACGATTTTCCAGTCCTCTGGAACCATTCCTGACTCTAGTGATTCTTGAAAGATCACTACTAATGCCTCCACAATCTCCTCAGCTACCTCTTGAGAACCTGGGGTGTTGTCCATTCAGTCTAGGTGACTTATCCACCTTTCAGCTTCCCAGCACCTTCTCCTTATTAATAGCGACTATACTCACTTCTGCCCCCTGACTCTTTTGAAGTTCTGGCATGTTGCTGGTGACTTCCACAGTGAAGACTGACACAAAATACTTATTCAGTTTGTCCACCATTTCTTTGTCACCCATTACTACTTATCTAGTGTTATTTTCCAGTGATCCGATGTCCACTCTTGCCTCCCTGTAACTCTTTATATATCTGAAAAAAACTTTTGGTATCCTCTTTTATACTATTGGTAAGCTTACCTTCATATTTCATCTTTTCTCCCGTTATTGCTTTTTTAGTCGCCTTCTGTTGGTTTTTAAAGGCTTCCCAATCCTCTAGCTTCCCATGAATTTTTGCAATATTGTATACCCTCTCTTTTACTTTTATGCTGTCTTTGACTTCCCTTGTCAGCGATAGTTGCCTCATCATCCCTTTAGAATGCTGCTTCTTCTTTGGGATGAAATGATCCTGTGTCTTCCGAATTACTCCCAGAAACTCCTGACATTGCTGCTCTACCAATATCCCTTCCAATCAACTTTGGCCAGCTCCTCTCTCTCATGCCTCTGTAGTTACCTTTACTCAACTGCAATACTGATCCATCTGATTTTAGCTTCTCCCTCTCAAACTGCAGGGTGAATTCTATCATATTACGATCACTGCCCCCTAAGGATTCCTTCACCTTAAGCTCCCTTATCAAATCTGGTTCATTGCACAACACCAAATCCAGATTTGCCCTTTCCCAAGTGGCTCAACCACAAGCTGCTCTAAGAAGCTATCTCATAGGCATTCCACAAATTCCTTCTCTTGGGATCTAGTGATAACCTGATTTTCCTAGTCTACATGCATATTGAAGTGCCCCATGACCACCATAACATTGCCTTTTTTACATGCCTTTTCTATTGTTGTATCTCCTGTTGTAATTTGTACCCCACATCCTGGATACTATTCAGAGGCCTGTATATAACTCCCATCAGTGTCTTTTTATCCTTGCAGTTTCTTAACTCTACCCAAAGGATGCTTCATCTTCTGATCCTATTTCACCTGCTGGAGCAGAGGACTGAGGCCTTAAGCCTCAGGAGGGCCTTATATGATGGAGTGACATGGATGAGTCAGAACAAGCCCGTCCACAATGTAGAGATCTTTGAAAGATGACAAGGCCCTGGCCCCAGTTTTCAAAGTTTTTCAAGAACTGCGAATGGCTATGACATTCAGAAACACAAAAGTATATATATTTTTTAAAAGCTCATAATGTTTTAAAATATAAACAATAAACCACACCACAGCTTTTGAACAATTAAAACCTTCAAGCAATATAGAAATAACTTTATTTTTAGAATGTATCATTTAACTTATTAAAAAAGGTCAGCAAATCAGTTCAGCACCCGCGGAGTGAGAAACTGCAAATGTTTCAGGTCAATGACCTTATCTGATTTTATTTCAGAATTTTCAGAACCTTAAGTATTTTACTTAAGCAGTTCCTGCTCAGCCACTGAACTCCACGGGGAACCTCAGCCAGGAAATTGCTGGCGCAACTCAGCCACAAGTTCAGAAATTGCGTCTGCATGCAGGTGTCTGAAAACAACTGGCACTTAGCCTGAGAAATGAAGAACTGCTGGTAAAATTCAGCAGAATCCAGTCCAGGACTGATTGATGGCACTTCCCAAGCCACTTACCCGACCTTCCCCTCTTTGAGGGTAAAATGAACAGTTTGCAATGTTGATTATACTTAATCCTGAGCGGTGCTTCCAGCCACCTACCACTGTTCCTGCCTCGTTTTACATGCTGTAGAAGCTCTTACACATGCCTTTCTTACCTTGTTTGTGGACAATCCCAATGCTTGCCTCGTTCAATTTCCTCTTCCATTCTCCATAGATAATGAGGCTATCCAACATTCAGTTGTCTGGTCGTAAAACATAGCGCCTCCTCCCTTTCATCCATCACCCCCTCCTTACTGAACTACACTAGTTCCAAATCTGGCAGCAACACTTCAAAGTTTTTATGCTCGGTTTCAAGTCCTCTTTAGCCTCCTCTTCGATGTTAAAAGCTTCCCTACAACTCCATCAGATCTCCCTGCTCCTCTCAGTTCTGGCCCCTTGCTCACTGTGGATTTCAATTGCTCGGCTGTTGGGGCTGTGTCTTCAGCTGCCAAGCCCTCGGGTCTGGAATTCCTAAACCTTGTTGCTTCGCTACTTCTTTACCTCAATCAGCATCACATAAAAAAGGGAGATAAAAACCCAACTCTTCCTGCCTGTGTTCCGCGGTTCTGAAAGCCATCTGTAACGGAGTATCCGGACTTCCCCCTTACCCAGAACACGGTTAGTTACCAACGAGTTGTCACAACTTTTCTATAATTTAGAACGTGTTTTCTTCCACATAGAACTCGCTTCCGCATTTATTTTGTATTCAACAGAAACAAGTGTTTGCTGAAGTCTGGGAGAGATTTCTCAAAGGGGGATATATTGAATTATTGAAACTCCATGTGGGCTGCAGCCTAATCTCAAACGTTAAGGTGATGTTTCTGACAGGGGCATGAAGCTCTCTGTTAAATATCAGCCCCTGTGGGATTATTGACAGTAATTTATGGACGAAGCCATATCCTCGTATGACACCAATGGTCTTAATTTTGGCTTCTGTTGCCGCCGTTTGAACTGTCAGTGCAGAACGTATTTATCGTTGAGTTGCAGTGCAGCTAATGGTGACTGGTTTGTTTTCTGAACCCTTCAATAATTTAAAAGTTAAATAAATTGAAAAGCGAGTCTGAGCATTTAGTCCCACACTTCCATTAGCCTTTTCACATCTTGTCTGGCGAGTCGTGCAGATCTCTGTCATGGAGATGACGCACCATCTGTCTGCAGTGTACTTTTCTGCCTGTAATGATTTAATTGCTTCTCTTTCAGATAAATCCTGAAGCACTCCATGGAGAATATTATTATCAGCAAAGTGAATCTCACTTTTGATGATACCCGCCAGGTATTTGACGAAATGAGACATGGAACAAGGCTCAGCGCGCATTCGGGGGGAACCCCTTCCGTACTGTCACGCAGGCAGCTGAGGTGAATACCCCGTGTGGTGGCACTGAGGTTTGTACCTTCTGCAGGAAGCACATGTCTCCATCAGTATCTTACCAGTCATGTCATAAGAAACAACTTCAGTGTCAAAAACTCCTATCGAATTCTGCACAAATATCAAAGGCTTCCCTTCTGAGAACCTACTGGATATCGCAGGAACCACAACTTTCCTGGACAGTGTGATAACTCACTGTAGCTGCAGCGTTTTGGTTTTACAGAACAATTTCAACTGCTCCAATAAACAAGTGCCGCATTAGAAAAGCTCAGGAGGACTCTTGATCCCAACTTTACATTCTGCTTTGAGCCCTCATTTAAATCAAGCCCAAAGTGAAGAACTGGTGGGTCATGTTTCACATAAACGCGTTACCACGAAATCACTTCTTGCTTGAAACATTCCCAATTGTACGTGTGAGCAGGCACATCATCTATAACTTCTGGCAGTTATTTATAAAGGTCATTAAGACTAACCAAAAGAAATTTGCAAAAGGTCAAGAGCTCTAGGTATCTGGACAACTCCTGTAAACTCCATAAACAAATAGATGCAATTTATAAGAAATGGGTGTCCCTCCTATCAAAGATAATTGAAAATTTTTCTCACAATTTTGATAAATATGCTTTACATAAATGTCAGCCTTAATTTCATGATATTAGATTCTCTGCTAAGTCAGAAAGTGATGAGCTTATCATTCTCTCAACATTTGTGCATAGAAACATACTTCATTATAATGGTGAGAGAAGGCAGTAATGCCAGTTAACAATTGGCATTATGGCATACACTCACTACTGTAACAAAGTTGCACTTAATCTTCCAAGGAAATGTTCATCCAAGTTGCTAGCCCTGCCAGAGGTGTTCTGGAGGTTTTCTTCACCTACCTATCTGACATATCATTCATGATACCCATTTGAAAAGCTTCTTTTCCTCTTCATTCCTCATCCAATCACCCTCCTGAGATCAGAGGAACAGAAGTGGACCAATTAGTCCCTCAGGCCAATTCCAGCATTTAATGAGATCACAGCTGATCAGTGACCTCAATCTATTCCCTTGCCTTTGCCCTGCATCTCTTAATAACTTTGGTTAACACAAATCTGTCAAATTAGTTATTGTCCTGGCATCAGTTGCCATTGGCAGATGATTGTTCAAAACTTCACTGCCCTTTGTTAGTAAAAGAGATTCGTAATTTCATGACCAAATGATCTGACTCTAAATTTTGGGCTATTTCCTAAAGTCCTGGAATCCTCAACCAGCAGAAATAGCTGTGCCATGTCTAACCTATTAGCTCGCCTTTATGACAATAATGATGGGTCCAAATCCTCCTATGGTTTCCTTCCTACTAAGAGTTAAATTCATACATTGGAGATGGCTACCTTCAGAGATAGTGAGTTTCCACCAAGATTCTTCTACAATAAAGTTTACCTAGTGACTCAGACTAAAAGAGGGAATAGGGGTGGGGTGCGGTGTTGGAAATGTTCAGTTGTGTCTGGTGAATGACATACTGAAAGCAATGACCCGTTGATGCTTATTTGTCTGATTCACAACTAATGTCATTTCCTGGCATTTACAGATTTTTAAAAATAAATCTCACTCAATTAGCAGCATTTTCTACTTTGGGCATCATCTTTGTGTAATGTGTTATTAAAGACACAAATTCAAGCAGAATGTATAACATATGCCATATGCTAAAGTAAGAGCAAGGCACACTATGTAACTTTTCTTCAATATCAATTAAAATCATCTGTATAATCTCTTATTTTAATTAATTGAAACAGGTGTTTCCAGCAGAGGTACATGTTTAAGTGGGTTGGAAATAGAAATTTATTAAGTGTGATTATTCATTAAAACAAGCTTAGCAAATCTCCTGCTGATTAATCTAAATTTATCAAAATGTGAAAACTTTTTTTATTCTTTTTAACATTGCTGGTGCCCAGATGATTCAATCAAATTAAATCCAAATGCAAAGGTATTATTAGACATAGAATGAATATAAGACATAAATAAAATCAGAAATACAACACTGATGACAGATGATTACAAAAAGCATGGACTTTCTATGTTAATGCTAAAATATTAACACAAATACCTAAATGATAAACAGGTAGGATGACAGGAAGCTCCACCATTCGTCAAGGAGAATGAAATGGCTCTATAAGACCCTAAAACCATAGGATACAGGAGCAGAATTAGGCCATTCGGCCCATTGAGTCTGCTCTGCCATTTGATCATGGCTGATTTATTTTTCCCTCTCAACCCCATTCTTCTGACTTCTCCCCGTATCCTTATTAATGAAGAACCTATCAACCTCCACTTTAAATATACCCAATGACTTGGCCTCCACAGCCGTTGGTGGCAATGAATTCCACAGATTCACCACCCTCTGGCTGAAGAAATTCCTCCTCATCTCTGTTCTAAAGGGACATCCTTTTATTCTGAGGCTGTGCCCACTGGTACTAGATTCTCCCACTACTGGAAACATCCTCTCCACGTCCACTCTATCCAGGCCTTTCAATATTCAGTACGTTTCAATGAGATCCCACCTCATCCTTCTAAACTCCAGCAAGTCCAGGCCCGGAGCCATAAAACGGTCCCCACATGTTAACCCTTTCATCCCTGGGATCATTCTTGTAAACCTCCTCTGGACCCTCTCCAATGCCAGCACATCCTTCCTTAGATATGGGGCCCAAAACTGCTCACGATACTCTAAATGTGGTATGACCAACTCCTTATAAAGCCTCAGCATTGCATCCTTGCCTTTATATTCTAGTCCTCTCGAAATGAATGCTAACATTGCATTTGCCTTCCTTACTACTGACTCAACCTGCAAGTTAACCTTTAGGGAATCCTGCACTAGGACTCCCAAGTCCCTTTGCACCTCTGATTTCTGAATACTCGCCCAGTTTAGAAAATAATCTACACCTTTATTCCTTCTGCCATAGAGCATGACCATAAACTTCCCTACACTGTATTCCAGCTGCCACTTCTTTGCCCATTCTCCCAACCTGTCCAAGTCCTTCTGCAGACTCCTTGCTTCCTCAACACTACCTGCCCCTCCACCTATCTTTGTATCATCCGCAAACTTGGCCACAAAGCCATTCATTCCATCATCCAGATCATTACCATATAAAGTGAAAAGTAGTGGACCCAACACCATCCCCTGCGGAACACCATGAGTCACTGGCAGCCAACCAGATAACGCCCCCTTTATTCCCACTCTCTGCCTTCTGCCAGTCAGCCAATCTTCTATCCAAGCTAGTACCTTTCCTGTAATACCATGGGCTCCTATCTTGTTTTGCAGCCTCATGTGCGGCACCTTGTCAAAGGCCTTCTGAAAATCCAAATAAACAACATCCACTGACTCTCCTTTGTCTATCCTGCCTGTTACTTCCTCAAAGAATTCCAACAGATTTGTCAGTCTAGATCTCCCCTTAAGGAAACTCTGCTGACTTTGGCCTATTTTATCACGTGCTTCCAAGTGTCCCCGAAACCTCATGCTTAAAAATGGACTCTAACATCTTACCAACCACTGAAGTCAGACTAACTGGCCTAGAATCTCCTGTCTTTTGCCTCCCTCACTGCTTAAAGAGTGGAGTGACATTTGCGATTTTCCAGTCCTCTGGAACCATTCCTGACTCCAGTGACTCTTGAAAGATCACTACTAATGCCTCCACAATCTCTTCAGCTACCTCTTACAGAACCCTGGGGTGTAGTCCATCCAGTCCAGGTGACTTATCTGCCTTCAGACCTTTCAGCTTCCCAAGGACCTCCTCCTTAGTAATAGCGACTACACTCACTTCTGCACCCACCCCACCCCCCCGACTCTCTCGAATTTCTGGCACGTTGCTGTTGTCTTCCACAGTGAAGACTGAAAAAAAAATTAACCAGTTCATCTGCCATTTTTTGTCACCGATTACTACTTCTCTAGCATCATTTTCCAGCAATCTGATGTCCACTCTTTCCTCCCTGTAACTCTTTATATATCTGAAAAAACTTTTGGTATCCTCTTTTATATTATTGGCTAGCTTACTTTCATATTTCATCTCTTCTCCTCTTATTGCTTTTTTAGTTGCCTTGGGTTGGTTTTGAAAAGCTTCCCAATCCTCTAGCTTCCCACTAATTTTTGCAATATTGTATGCCCTCTCTTTTGCTTTTATGCTATCTTTGACTTCCCTTGTCAACCACGGTTGCTTCAATATCCCTTTAGAATGCTTCTTCTTCTTTCAGATGAAATGATCCTGTGTCTTCCAAATTACTCCCAGAAACTCCTGCCATTGCTGTTCTACCGTCATCCCTGCTTCCAATCAACTTTGGCCAGCTCCTCTCTCTCATGCCTCTGTAGTTACCTTTACTCAACTGTAATACTGATACATCTGATTTTAGCTTCTCCATCTCAAACTGCAAGGTGAATTCTATCATATTATGGTTCCTGCCTCCTCAGGGTTCCTTTACCTTAAGCTCCCTAATCAAATCTGGTTCATTGCACAACACCAAATCCAGAATTGTTTTTCCCTAGTGGACTCGACCACAAGCTGCTCGAAAAAGCTATCTCATAGGCATTCTACAAATTTGTTCTCTTGGTATCCAGTGCCAATTTAATTTTCCCAGTCTATCTGCATATTGAAGTCCCCCATGACTATCGTAACATTGCCCTTCTTACATGTCTTTTCTATCTGCTGTTGTAATTTGGACCCCACATCCTGGCTACTATTCGAGGCCGGTATATAACTCCTATCAGGGTCTTTTGACCCTTGCAGTTTCTTAACTCTACCCACAAGGATTCTACATCTTCTGATCTTATTTTGCTTTTTGCTAAGGATTTGATTTCATTTTTTACCAACAGAGCCACCCCACCCCCTTTGCCCACCTGTGTCTTTTCGATATGATCTGTATGGTTGAATGTTTAGCTCCCAGCTGTGATCTTCCTTCAGCCACGACTCTGTGATGCCCACAACGTTGTACATGCCAATTTCTAACTGCACTATAAGCTCATCTACCTTGTTTCATATACTGCGTGCATTCCAATATCACACCTTCAGTCCTATATTAACATCCTCTTTTTAAAATTTGTCTCCATGTTACCTGAAGTTAAATTCTTATGCCTTTCTAAACTTTCTGTCTTATGTTTTATTCTGGAGACTTCATTAACCTCTCCTGCACTCTCCTTCCCTTTTACTTTATCCATACTTTTCCAATCTGTTGAACCCACCCCACTACTTTTTAGTTTTAAAGCCCTTTCCATGGCCCTAGTTATGTGATTCGCCAGGACCCTAGTCCCAGCATGGTTCAGTTGGAGCCCGTCCCATCTGAACAGCTCCCTCCTTCCCCAATACTGGTGCCAATGTCCCACAAATTCAAACCCACTTCTCCCACACCATTCTTTGGGCCATACATTTAACTCTCTGATCTTATTGACCCTGTGCCAATTTGCACGTGGCTCAGGTAGCAATCCAGAGATCATTACCTTTTTGGCTCTGCAGATGATACACAGCACAAATCCTGGAACCTCAAGAACAGAAGGTGGATGGAGAGAACACAGGAGGGTCACCAACTCACTGATAAGTCCTGCAGGGGTCCATCAATGCTTTAAAGTCATTTATGGCCCAAACACCCCAGTACCACCCTGTTAAGAGCCATGAACAGGATGAACTCATCGGGGACAGAGAGGCAGTCAGTGCCTTCAGGAAGGGGCACATTGAATCCATCATCAACAATGACTCTGGCATCAATGTGAATGCCCTTGACTCCATCTCTCAGCAGCTTATCCAGTCCAGCCTTTCTACTACCCCTGACCAACAAGAAGCCAAGGCGGCCGGATTCCAGCAAACATAAAAAATACCTTGGGAGCAGGCAGTCATCCTACATTTCATTTTTTTCTTTACAACATAGAAGGAGGCTATTAGGCTCATCCAATCTGTGCTGGCTCTCATTTTAGTTCCAGACACATGCCTCCACTGAAATTCTACAGCTTAGCAATGAAGAGCTCTGTCACAAATCCAAAACTGAGAACCCGGAGTCCATGCATCAGGGAGAATCAGAGGTCCTACCTAAGCAATGGAAGGAGCACGCCACCGCACAAACTGCCCACCCACCCATTCTGTTGGCAGCTGCCTTCCCTGTCTGTGGAAGAGTCTGTGGTTCCCATATTGGCTTCATTAGCTACCGTCAGACCCCACAAAACCAGAGTGGAAGTAAGTCAGCCTCATTCCTGAAGGACTGCTGAAGAAGGTTGTCAATGGTTATGAAAAGCGTCAGTGACAGTGATCCTGAGGTTGTCACTGTGCTGCTAATGAAGGACTGTTAGTGATGGCCTAAGTAATACTGTTAGTTGCTGGTAGTAGGGATGAGAGTGAATTATTATTGTTTCTCATGAGGTTAGGGATGATGGTGCCAGTGAGACAGGAGCATTTATTGCCCATACCTAATTGCCCTTGCGAAGTTGGTGATGAGCTGCTGCCTTGCCTGTCTGGTGAAGTTCATTCTATAGTGCTGTGGGGTGTTCCAGGATTCTAAATGGTGATATCTTTCCAAGTTAGAATAGTGTGTGACTTGGAGGGGAATCTGTGCTGGTGGGTATTCCCTTGCATCTGCTGCCATTGACTCTCTTGGTGGAAGAAGTTAGTGGTTTGGGGGGGGGGGGGTGGGTGGTGGGGAGGTGCATACAAATTAGGCTAAGTGAATAACAATGGTGCATTTTGCAGACTGTGCATACTGCAGCCAGGGTGGTGAAGGGAGTGAATGTTTACAGTCGTGCATGGGGTACCAATGGGGTATCAAACAAACTGCTTTGTTGAGATGGCATCGAGCCTCTTGAGAGTTATTGGAGCTGCACTAATCTAGCGAAGTGGAGAGTATTTCTGCACTTGCACCTTGTAAGTGGTGGAAAGGAGCAACAATCTGCTGGAGGAACTCAGCGGGTCGAGCAGCATTTGTGAAAGGAAAGGAACTGATGACATTTTGGGTCGAAACCCCGCACCAAGACTGATTGAGTCCTGATGCAGGGTTTATGACCCGAAACATCGACAATTTCCTTCCTCCCACAGATGCCGCTCAACCCGCTGAGTTCCTCCAGCAGATTGTTTATTGCTCCAGATTGCAGCACCTACGCTCTCTTTTGTCTCTAAATGGTGAAAAGTTTTCAGAAAAGTGACAGAATTTGAGTCACTCATTGCAGGATACCCAACCTCTGATCAGTTCTTGTAGCCATTGTATTTATGTATCGGTATTGGTTTATTATTGTCACTTGTACAAAGGTACAGTGAAAAACTTGTCTTGCATACCATTCGTACAGATCAATTCCTTACACAGTGCATTGAGGCAGTACAGGATAAAAACAATAACCGAATACAGAGTAAAGTGTCACAGCTACAGGGAAGTGCATTGCAGGTAGACAATAAGGTGCAAGGTCAAACAAGGTAGATTGTGAGGTCAAGAGTCCATCTCATCGTCTAAGGGAATCGTTCAATAGTCTTATTACCATGGGAAAGAAGCTGTCCTTGAGCCTGGTGGTATGTGCCCTCAGGCTCCTGTATCTTCTGCCTGATGGGAGAGGAGAGAAAAGAGAATGACCTCGGGTGGGTGTGGTCTTTGATTATGTCTTTGATTATGTGGCTGATCTAGCCAAGTTTCAGTCAATGGGGACAAACTCCCCAGGATATTAATGTTGGAGAAACTGGCAACAGTAATGCCATTGAATGTCTTGTTGGAGATGGCAGTTACTTACACTTCTGTGGCACCAAAGTTACTTGCCTCTTATCAGTCCATGATTGAATGTTGTCTAGGTCTTGCTGTACGTCAGCATGGGCTGCTTGATTTGGTGAGGACTTGCAGATCGAATTGAACATTGTACAATCACCAACAAACATTCCCACTTCTGACATTATGATGGAAGGAAGGTCACTAATGAAGTGGCTGAAGATAGGTGGGCCTGGGACACCACCTCGAGTGATGCAATGATGTATTGGGGCCAGAAAGATTGACCTCTGACAACCACAACCACCTTCCTTTTTACAACGTATGGCTGGATTGCAGTTTTTTTGCCTTGATGCCATTGACTTAGTTTTTACCAGGGCTCCTTAATGTCACACTCAGTCAAATGTAGTCTTGATGGCAAGGAAGTCACTCTCACCTCAGCTCTGGAATTCACCCTCTTGGCCCACATTTGGAACAAAGCTGTGAGGAGTTCCAGAGCAGTGTGGTCCTGGTCAAACACAGACTAGGCAGCAGTGAGCACGTTATTGGCAAGTTCTCACTAATTGTTGTATCTCTGACACCTTCCACTACTTTACTGATAACTGAAAGCAGACTGATTGCTGGGAATTGGCCTGAATGCATATATCCTGCTATTCACCAACAGGACATACCTGAGGAATTTCTCCACTATATCCTGTTGCGATGGTGAGACTGGGACTGTTAGTGACAGGGCACTGGGAATATTAGTGACAGTGACACTGGGTCTGGTAGTAACAGGGTGTTGTGAGCGAGGAAACAGATTCGGGGTCTCAAAAGCAAGGATTCTGAACACAGTCTGGCAGGCAAGGATTTATTTACAAAAGACAAGTGTGGGAAAATGGTAACAGGAGTAAATACAGACATGCGCATGGTTTTCGTGAGTGTGGGAAAATCGCACCAGGGATAAAACACACACACACACAACAAACTAGGCACACACAATCAAGGAAAAACAATACAATACCCACCACCCCTTGACTCAGTACAGGCACGCTGCTATGCTACTAGGGACACTAACTAAAACGTTCCCAACCCTTAAACAGTGCACACCTCACCAATGACTTCTCCAGTGCCGTTCCACAGTACTCAGCCTGGAGTGAAGCAGGGTGATCCCTCGAAACTGGCAAAGATAAAGAGCTGAGCACATGTGGTGCCCTTTATAGTGCTGGAGGACTGGGGGGGGGGTTCAGCCCAGGTAATTTACAAAGGCCAATGGCTCGGTGCCAGCAAGGACTAATCGATTACAAAGGCCAATGACCCAAGGCCAGGTACAAAGGTACTTAAAGGGACCAATGGTCAGGTGTGCATTGATGGGTGGGGTGGGGTGGGGCCAAACCTTGATTGGCAGTGGTGTGTCTTCCGACCAGGTAGTGGGCAGTGCTGTAACGTGACAGCCACAACACTCCACAATGCATAGGGCCCGGTAGTAACACGGGCATCAGGACTGTTAGTGACAGGACACAGGCAATGTTAGGGACAGGAGTACTGGGGCTACTTGTGACATGGGGCACTGGGTCTGGTTGCAACAGGGGTATCAGGACCGTCAGTGACGGGGGCACCGGGACTAAGTGATGGGGGCACTGGGACTGTTAGTGACGGGGGGCACCGGGATCACCAGTGACAAGGTACTGGGACTGTTGGTGACAGGGGCACCGGGACTGTAGTGACACGGGTACCTGGACCGTCGGTGACAGGGGCACCGGTACTGTAGTGACAGGGGTAGTTGGACCGTCGGTGACAGGAGTACCTGGACCGTCGGTGACCGGGGCACTGGGCTTTGCTCCTGGAAGATCTGTGCCGGTTGGCGGAGTGGAGATTGGCGCTGTCACCAGCGCTGAGGCTGGCGATGTGCCTCCGCCGCGTCTGGGGTCCCGGCTCCCTCCTCAGGTGGAGCGGAGCGCCGAGCGCGCAGGCGCGCCTCCGGGGACCACCCCCCCGCACCTGTCCTGCAAGCGGTTGGGTCCGACCACCGCTCCCCCCACACCACGGACAGCACACGGCGAGCCCATGCGGCATGGGCAACTTCTCCAACACGTCGAGCTGCTGCGGCGGCGCTTTGGGCGGGAACCTGCCGTGGGCCGTCACCTACGCCCTGCTGTCGGTGGCGGGCAGCCTGGCCAACCTGCTGGTCATTTACCTGGTGTGCTCGGTCCGGCGGCTCCGCAGCGCCAGCAACGCCTTCATCGTCAACGTGTGCGCCGCCGACCTGCTGGTCTGCGCCCTCTGGATGCCCCAGGAGGCGGCGGCGTTGGCTCAGCCGCCGGCCGCAGCCGCGGCCCCGGCCGCTCGGCGCGCCTTCGGCGGGGCGCTGCTGCTCCTCGGGCTGCTCGCCTCCCTCTTCTCGCACTCGCTCGTCGCTCTCAACCGCTGCGCGCTGATCACCAAGGCGCCGGCAGCTTACCGGGACCTCTACCGCCGGCGCAACGCCGGGGCCATGCTGGCGGGCTGCTGGCTGGCCGCCGCCCTGCTGCTGCTGCCCTGGCTGGCGGCACAAGGGGGCGACAACCGCCCCCAGCCCGGGGCTTGCAGCTGGCTGCCGCTCTTCGGCGCCGCCCTCACCCGCGGCTGCTCGCCGCCGCTCGGCCCCTACACGGCGGCCGTCACCGCCGCCACCATCCTGGCTCAGACCGCCGTCCTGCTCTGCGCCTACTGCAAGATACTGCGCCGGGTGCGGGTCAGCGTGAAGCGGGTCAGCGTCCTCAACTTCCAGATCATCAACAACCTGTCCTACCCCTTCGCCAGGAAGGACAAGAGGTCCCGCTCCTACGTCTCCTTCGTCCTGTGCGCCTTCCTGCTGAGCACCGAGCCCCTGCTGTGGGTGCTGCTCTTCGGGCTGTTCCAGCCGGTGCCCGCTCCACTCTCCGACCTCGCCTGGCTGCTCTTCACCCTGCTCTTTGTGCTCAGCCCCTACCTCTACACCCGCAAGAACGAGGAGTTCAGGAAGTCCCTGCGGACTGTCCTCGGCATGGAGCGGGCCAGGGCGTCGGTCGGCGTCGAGCCGGCGATACACGCGGTGTGCCGGTGACCCTGCCGCCTTCAGCCCGGAGGCCGAGCTGTGCGGGAACTTCACACTGAACCGACGGCGCCACGGATTCAAGTTTGCCGGAATGTCAAAGACTGCACTGATAATCGAGCTGCTGGACTATCAAACAAAAATCGTGATGCTGCTTTTACAGTGGTGCCCTCCGTGGGATCTGTCCGAAGCCAAGTGCAACTTTGTGTGCCGCGACTTGTGTGTGTGTGTGTGTGTTGTATGTTTGCACGGAGGTGTGTGTGTGTCGGGTTTATGTTGGACAACACTTGACTTCTCTGAAACAGAAGGCGTTATCCTGCCGCCTGATTCCGTTTCATCCGCGGGACCTGGGTGTGGCCGGTTCGATCAGCATGTATAGCCCGGTTCTCACCACATTTGATTTAAGCGGCTGGGGCGGGCCAGTAAGGAGTTCCCACCTGGTTTGTGCCGTGGAATCACGCGGCAGACGTCCTCCCGGTGAGGCAGCGGTGAACCATTTTTAAATCACAATTCGGTAGTTTCATGATCACTTTTACTCACGTTGTTGGAGGTTTATTTATTAAGTGTATTTCAACCCTCATCTGCCTTGGTCGTTTTAAACTCATGCCAAAAAAAACAATCCGGATTCTGGACACTTGCCTACTAATCTAAACACCGTGTTATCCCGTGCCCTCGTGTGCTTTTTATTGTCAATCAACTTGACTTTCCCAAGAGTAGATCCAGGCAAGATCCAGACATTTTAATAGCAGCGGACCCTGGTTGAATTTGCCTTTACATTTAGACAGGTGTAGGCGAGAGAACAAAACCACATCACGAGATAGTGTCAGCCCCTCACACACACGATTGGCTAGTGGTAATTGGTAATTTGTTTATTACTGACACACATACCGGGATGCAGTGAAAAGCTTTTGTTTGTATGCCATCCAGATAGGTTAATCCATACATAAGTACATCGAGGTAGTAAAAAAGGACAACAAAACAATGCAGAATAGAATGTTACAGAGAAAGTGCGGTGCAGGTTATAGGTTAATCCATACATAAATACATCGAGGTAGTAGAAAAGGACAACAAAACAATGCAGAATAGAATGTTACAGAGAAAGTGCGGTGCAGGTGGACAAATAAACTGCAAGTAAATTGGGAGGTCAAAAGATTATCTTTCGGCGAATGAGAGGTGCGTTCAAGAGTCTGATAACAGAAAGAAGCTCTGCTTGAGTCTGGTTATCATTACCCGCTGAGTTTGGAATGCATTTCAGAGCTGAATTTTGTATCTGGCGTTCGGAAGGTGCGAAGTATTTCCCGAGGAGAGAACCAAACCGAAGGAGAGAAGTATAAACAGAAAATTGTGGAAACACTCAGCAGGTCAGGAGGAATTTAAAACAGAGGGATTATGTGGGAGGAAGGGGTTAGATAGTTTTAGGCGAGATTTAAAGGTCGGCACAACATTGTGGGCCGAAGGGCCTGTATTGTACTGTACTTTCTATGATTCTATGCGGTCAGGTAACATCTGTAGAAAGAGAAACAGAGTTAACATTTCAGGTCAGAGACCTTTCGTGAGGATCTCCAAAACGTTCACTGTAACGTTAATTTTGTTTCTCTTTCCACAGATCCTACCTGACCTGCCGAGTGTTTCCAGCATTTTCGGGTTTTATTTCAGATTTCCTTTATCTTCAAGTTTTTTTCCCATGAGGAAACAAATTCAAGCACCAGGAAGTGATTGTAGAAAGTTGGGCGTAAGAAGAACAGAAATGTTTAACTTTTTTCCCCTCAAGAACTGTGGAATTTTGGAATAAATGATGAAATGCCAACTGAACTAACAACAAAATTGGTTTTGAGAAGCAATGAGATATATTTTTGTCGAGGGACGTGAAGGTTTAGGCCGTCTATCAAAGACAGATGGCATTTCCGTTTGATAATTTCACAGATTTGGACAAAATTCCAACATTTTCACAGATGTACAAAGGAAGGAGGCGAGGCACGCCCGACGTTTTCATTAAGTGATTGCGAGCCTTTAAGAAAACTTTATATTCGAAATGTATCTTATTTCACTTTTCAGACTAAAACAAAAGTTTTATTCTTCTTATTGTCTATTCTGTTGGTTTCTCTTTACTGACAATTTTCGCTTTTATAGGAAGGTCTTTTCGGAAACCTTTGCTTTGTTTCTGCAGCACGCCAACAGAAGCAGTTTTCCTGAATCGCCCTTTGAAATTTATTTTTACAGTGTGGGGAATTCAGGAAGTGCTTTCATCCAGAACCAGGAGAAGCTTCCTAAAAGCTCTCCCCGGGCGCGGTGTCCCGTGAATTGGGGGGAGGGGGTGCGCCACACCAGCTGTTCTGCTTTCCAAAACTTCCTAGAAAACAGAATTCAGCATTTGGTGACGGCGGTTTAGAAAAGAGAGGAAGTGGGAAGGGGCAGAGCGGAGGAACTGCTCCAGCCTTGTGAAACGCCACGGGCCGTCTGCTAACGTGAGGGGGCAGAAGGACCAGTGCAGGGGGAGATGGGACGAATTCTGTGGGGAATAGGTTGCTGGCCCCACTCCCAAATGTGAAAAGAACCGGAGCAGTTTGCAGCAGATAGACGGGAGCATGCTCCCCAAGCCCAGCCGCTGACAGCCAGCCAGCCAGCCACACGCCTTATACAAGTTGCGCCAACAATTCGGAAGCAGACTGCAGTGTTCCTGACACTGGGATGATTGTTGCCAATGGGGGATTGGAGGCTCCTACCTTTAGGATTTTGCTGATGTTTGCAGTTGCACTTCTGCTTGGTTTTAAGTAATTCATAGTCCATGGGCATTACCGTGTCTGCCCAGGGTCAGAATGTACCCACAGCTGGCACCAACTGACGTACAACATTGTTTAAAAATCGTCTCACTAGAAGTGTGAAAAGCAAAGGTTGGATGTCCCACCCCCCACCCGAAACATCACACTGAGCTGTTGGGTGAAGGAAGTGTGAATGAATGGATATCGGAACTAGGTCGCCAGAAGTATATAGAACCGTGAGGTGGCGTGGAAGGCAGGGCTGGTAAGATGCGGTTGCGATAAATGGGCAGATTTCATACCGTGTGTACCAGCTGCTGGAGCCCTCCGAGAGACTGGGGATTGTGGAGGTCGAGAGGAGGCCATTCTGCGAATCTGCCCGTTCCTCTGCTGAAACAAATACTCACGTTATCCCCAAACTACCATCTACAACTATTTGCATCTTATTTGCCGAATATTGAGGTACTGATGTTAGACTCTGCAGCGAAATGATTCTGCTAGGGCTTTCCATGTCCGAGCAACTCTCAAATTAAAAGCATCTCTTAACGTCCTAATGCTTTTGACTGTATTTTTAACATTATGCTCTCCTAGTTACTGATCAATTCACCAACGGAAATGTTTTATTCGCACAGCTTGCTTTCGAAAATGTCTCATAATTATCATACATGAACCCATAATCCAGCAATATTGTTTTCAGATTTCCACCCAGAGCGGCGGCTTGCTTCTGGATTTCTGTTTTCCGACCTGCAGGCTGCTCCGCGCGTCTTGTCGCTTTCCATTGGGGCAGGGATTCTTGATCCCTCTGGATCTTTCTTCTTTTGGAAACAATGGGCCAGTTACCTCGAACGGGGGAGTTGGGAAACACATGGTCCGATGCTTGTGACGATGGATATGAGGGGAAGCTTCACCCGCGACCTCCCCGGAACTGCGGTTATCAGTGAAGTTGTTATTGAAGACGCGAGGGCGCTTATTCAGCTGACAGGTCGAGTAAATCAGAGTCATACAACACGGAAACAGGCCCTTCAGTCCATCGACTCGGGGCCGACTCAAGTACTAGTTTACACCAATCCGATTTGATTCTCCCCACGTTAGCCCTCCAGTTTCTATCACTCACCTACACACTATAGAGGCAATTTACAGTGGCCTGTTAACCCAGCAACCTGCACATCCTTGGCGTGTGGGAGGAAACCGAAGCACTTCGAGGTAACCAATGTAGCCACGGGAAGAACGTGCAAACTCCACACAGACAGCACCCGAGGTCGGAAGGGTCGAGCCTAGATGGCGGGAGATGGGAGCTCCAATGCAACTGTTCTGCCCTCTCTGCTCAGCCTTTCTGCTCAGCCTTTCTCCTCTACTCGCGTCTTGCTTGGTGCCCTTCCTAGACTCTCTTCTCACGAACCTGTCACCAGGCTCGGAAATAAATATGCGCGAGTTGTTGGAGAGGTGTTATTTTGAAATTAGCGATGAGTTGATGAGAGGAAGGGCGTTGGTAGTAAACAGCCAATTGCAATGATGATGATTTAACACATCCGTTGGCAAGCTGTATTTCTGCATGTTCTGAGGGAAAAAACAAATATCACGCAAAACGACAGGAGAGACGGAGCAGTTGGTCAGTGAATGGCACAAGGAAGGTCAGCCCAAGTTTATCTTTCACTCAAGGAATGTGGGCTTCAGAGGCTGAGCCAACATTTAATTGGCCTTCCCAAATTGCCCTTAATAAGCTGGTGGTGAGCTGTCTTCTTGAACTACAGCAGTCCTTGAGGTGTCCACATAACCACAATGCCGTCAGGGAGAGAGTTCCAGGATTTGGCCCAGCGATAGTGAAGGGCTGGTGATATATTTCCAAGTCAGGATGGTGTGAGGCATGGAGGACATCTTCAAGGTAGTCGTGTTCCCATGTTTTTGCTGCTCTTGTCCAGCTGGTAGAGGTCATAGGTTTGGAAGGTGCTGTCTAAGGAGTCTTGGTGAATTGCTGCTGCAGAGTTCCTGTAGATGCTTCAAACTGCTGCTACTGTGCGTCAGTGATGGAGCCAGTGAGTGGTTGAGGATGGGGTGCCCATCGAGGTTCCTGTATGGTGTTGAGATTCTCCAGTGTTGTTGAAGCTGCACTCATCCAGGCAAGTGGAGAGTGTTCCATCACACTCCTGACGAGCCTTGTTGAAGGTGGACAGGCTTTGGGGAGTTGCACACTGCAGGATTCCTAGCCTTTGGCCTGCTGTTGTAACCACATTGTGTACGTGGCTACTGAAGTTGAGTTTCTGGTCAATGGTAAAGTCTGGTCAAGTGTCTCACCTCAAGAGCTCAGTCTGGGTTGCGAATCCTAAACTCCTTTCATTCAATCCCAACTCTGGATTAGAGTTTAGGGTTGCAGGTTTAGAGTCCAGGCATACTGTGCCAGATCCCAAGGACCTTGATCCACATCACGGACTCCAGGGTGGGTGTAGCTTCCAGAATGTTCATCCAAAGACAAATGTTGCAGGTGTTGAAAAACTTAAAAAAAAGCTAGAGGTGTCCAAGAACAGAGACGAAAGATCAACAACATGAAACATTCACTCTGTTTCTCTCCCCTCAGATGCTGCCTGACCTGCTAAGTATTTCCATCACTTTTGGTTTTCATTTCAGCTTTCCAGCACCTGTGTTTTTTGTTTGCTTTTCTGTGAACTCTAGATGCCAATACTGCAGTTCATTGTCGAATTTTTGTGGTGGGCGTGGAATCAAGGGCAGGCACTGCTGACCTCAAAAAAAAAAAAGCTTGGCCAACCAGGACCTCTGTGGCACGGTCTCAGTGGCTGGTGATATCCTACAGCAGCGTTGTCAGATACATTGAGGAATTCACACATGCAGCAAAGCAGGAAGCAAAAAGCATGATTGTAAATTTGGGCTGCCTTTCTAATCCTCCTGTCTTCTGCTCCTCTCCCTGTTAATTCAAGCATTACAGAAATCAGCTATGTGCTTTGAATACTGTTAAAGTCAAATAATGGGTTACATCAAAAATCATAGTTTGTTCCCTATTTTAGCTTTAAATTTTGAAGGGCGGCACGATAGTGTAGCGGTTAATGTAACATTACTACAGCACCAGCAACCCGGCTTCAATTCCTGCTGGTGTCTGTAAGGAGTTTGTACGTTCTCCCCGTGTCTGCTTGGGTTTCCCCCGGGAGCTCTGGTTTTCTCCCACATTCCAAAGAAGTACATGTTAGGAGCTGTGGGCATGCTATGTTGATGCCAGAAAAGTGGCGACACTGGTGGGCTGCCCCCAGCACATTCTCAGTGACGCAAAAATACATGTTTCTCTGTGTGTTTCGATGTACATGTAACTAGTAAATAAACATCGTTCTTTACCTTGACCAAACTCTCACAAATCTCCTTCTGTTTCTGCTTCTATTGGTAATTAGAGTCATAGCACATGGAAACAGGCCTTTCAGTCCATCGAGTCCTGGTGACCATTAAATATCCATTTACACTAATCCTATTTTTTGTTCATTCTCTCCACAGTCCCATCAACTCTTTCTGCCTTCTACCAATTCTTGGCAGCAGAATAGTTTAAGTTTCCACCCCTGTATCTCACTTACATAACAATGGGCAGGGGATCTACCTCCAGGTCTCAAGTGAACAGCTGGAGGAAATTGTCTGGAAAAGAACAAAAGAGAAGTCTTTATTAGCCTGGAGGGCAGGAATGATTGCATATGAACTGAATGATGGTTCGAGGCAAAATTGGTGATAGTAGGATTAAAAAAAACAAAAGCTAGATCCAGACGAGATATAAATAGTTACAGCAGAATAGTGGAGGGGAAGGAAAAGTGCCCATTTGTCCTTTACCTGTTTGTTTTTTTCTGTTTCTGTTTAAAATGATATATCTCTAACATCATGCAAATCAGATGATCAATGGCTGTATCTGTTAACTCTCTTTTTCTCGCCTGCCCTGTTGAGTATTTCCAGCATTGTTTTCTTATGTCTAGTTTTGAATGCTCACATTGCCTTTGTTCCTGTGTTTTATTCATTTCAGATTGCAGGTCACTGAAGTGATTTTTTTTCAGTTGGAACTAACTTTACCGTGTACTGACTCCCACGGCTTCTCCGCAGCTTGAAGACACAGTCAGTGGCTGTTCAGAACTTTATGCACAAACCTGGCTTCCTGAATTCCTTTGGTCAAGACGCAACACTCCCTCCTTGCAGCTTCCCTACTGGCATCTCTTTAAATCCTTCAGATTCCCAGCTATTGAGTTATTCCTCTCACTTTATACTTGCTAATCCTGGGCTCAACTTGTTTGGTGTTGAGAGCATGGGACTGTAAAATGTTTAACTCAGGTGAAAATGTAATTCTCTTTATAAATATCGCTGTGGTCTCAACATAACTGTCAACATAAATAATAGAATCACGTTACCATAATCCTATTCACAGTGTGGTTTAAAAATATAAAATGTGAGTTTATTTGCAATAATCCATTGATTACTTTGCTTGAATTAATTTGAAGTCGGAAAACTTTACACGATTTTTGATATAAGGTGATTTTTGGTTTGAAAAAACCTGAAGTTAAGAAGGTCATTACTTGGAGGAGATGCAGCTTGAGAGGTTGACAGATGGTTAACGCACTTGAGTTGCTGAGACAGGATTGAGAGGATTGGATCAATGAGTGAAGTTGTGAGACACAAGGTTCAGGTCATTGAGAATCTGAGCTGGTGAGATGCAATGGGAAGGGCTCTTTAAGCCATAGAGAAAAAAAAACAAGAAAACGAGGGAAAGATTATCGATTAATCAGAAAAGTAGCATTGATGCCACCAACTGCACATGCAACAAAATAACAGCAGGATTGCATGGGGATTTAATGGGAATCTAATTATGAAATACAGAAGGAAATTTATGGAGAGTGAGCAGGTGATGAATCTTGATCTAAGTCATCCTCTCCCCAGTAGTACATTGAGGGTCACAGCGGATTTCCTCAGTACCCCAATATGTTTCAAAGGCATTCTTATACTGAAACTTGGTGTATAGTGGTAAATTGGTAAATTTAAATATATTTGAATTAAGGAAGTCAGAGGAAGTTCCGTGCAGTTCCATTGCCACTAGGTAGCCACTGAAGTACTCTTGAAGTGTAGTGTTGGTTGTAATGGAGAAAATGTGGCAGACAATTTGCCCACAGGAAGTTCTCCAAACACAAAGTGGTAAAGGCCTGATAACCCACTTTTACTGATATTGATTGTGGGATAAATATTGTCCATGATGCTGGGAGAACACACCTGTTTTTCTTCGAATAGCGCTCTGAGCTCTTTTACATCGAGCTGAGAGGGTAGATGTCACTTTGTGCAGTGTGATTCTAAGCATTGACTTGCCAAGCAGCAGGTCTGGTTAGCTGTGAAATAATTTGGAAGAATGTGAACTATATTATGATATTATATAAAAATAATTTATTTGTTTAACTGAGTATCCAAGATCATTAATTCTGCAATACACGGTTTAACATCTCTTCCAAAATATGGCCCTCCAATAACATCACAGCTATTGGCCTGGATGTTTGTGCTCAGGTCTCTAGAGTAAGACTTGAATCCTGCACATTTCTATCAGTCTACACTGTTGTATAGTTCTTGCTTTAATAAACATAGCCTATTGGATGGACATGGGACTCAGTATTTCTATTTTATAATTGGGGATGTGCAAGAGGCCAGAACTGGGGAAGTGCTGAGATTTTAGGGGATTGTGGGCTGGATATTTTAGAGATAGGAAAGGGTAACACCATGAATGGGCTGAATACAAGTATAATAATTCCAAAATCAAGGGATTAAGGTAAATCAATAAATAAAGGGGTGATGAGTGAACTGATATTGTTGTGAGCTACATGTGGTGAGCAGAGTTTTAGATTTAAGTTTATAAAGGGTGGAAGGTGGCCAACAGTCTATTGAAATGGACATCTAGAGGTACAAAGGCATGGGTGATGGATTAGGCTTGAATTACGCAGTTTCCCTTAATTCAAAGTATTTTGCACTTTTACAGTGAATGAGACAGCCCTGTTAACCTTTGTTTTAGGAACCTTTCCGTCTGCAACATTGAAAAACCTGTATAGTGCCAATCACCTCCTTGATTGTAGGAAGATGGGAAACAGAAGGAAACAAGACAATGACAAAGCTCAGAATTCTTTAAACAAGTGTCAAAAGATGATAATTCAGCTAATTTTCAATGTACTGCAATGGAAAGAAAGCCAACAACCCTGTCAGATTGAAAGGTTTACTGTAAGGTTCACTCCAGTGAACAAAGCAGCAGGAAACATCAGCAATATTTCACTAAAACTTATCTTCGATCAGTGATGCTATGCCACTGTCCTAGGAAACAGACAGCATTTCAACAACCTTAGGTCACTTTCTTTAAACTTAAAACAGTGTTTTCCTTGTGTGGAATATTGACTCCAATAATTAACCTCCAGCCTGGAAATATTCTCCTCATGTATATAAGAATTAAAAATATCATATCAACTTGTTACCTGCTTCCTGATACAGATCCTTAACCACGTATTCTAGGATTAAACTGAAAAGCAGACAGTATTTTCATGTAGTATCTGTCTGCGTTTTTCCAAAATGTTTCACAACTAGGAAGTTGAAGTTATGTCCCGTTGCTAAGCAAGCCAATTCCTGGACTCCTGTGGTACAAGGGGAGGCTATTCAGCCCATCATTTACATTGACACATTGAAAGAGTTTGCCACTTTTCCCACTTCCCTGCTCTTTCTTTATAGTCCGACAATACTCTTTTGTTTAATGTAAGTATAAACACTATTTCCTTTGAATGCTAGTATTGAGTCTGCTTCCATCACCTTTTCAGAGAATGCACTCCAGTTTCTCACTACCCACCAACTTAAATAATTTTCCTCATTGATTCCTCCCACTCTGCCTCTCTTCCACCAGACACCTTACTGAATACCTCACTGCTCAAGACAAAATAATTCCATCTTCATTCCATTTCTCTACCTACTCCACTACTATTGTGGTAAATCTTTCGGTCTATTGGCTCACTTGCAGATAATAAAAACTGAGAAGAGGAGAACATTATCCTTAAAGCAGAAAAAGCCAAGAGGAGGTTTTACAGCAGTTTTCAAACCCATGGACAGTTTTAAAGGAATTAAAAATCCATTTCTAGTCGGAGACTGGCACCTAACCACAAGATACAAATGTAGGATGACTCCCAAAAACAAACCTGATTGGACAGGGGAAAATTTAGCTGTCACAGAGTGTTGCTATGGTTTGAAATGCGCTGCCTGAAATGGTGCTGAAAGCAGATTCAGTTGTGAATTTTTTAAAAAGAGGATTGGACAAATTCTTAAAGAAAAACATACAAAGCAGTGGAGAAAGTATGCTGACTAATTGCTAAATTGTCAATCTAATTGCTAGGATTTACAACTTGGGGCCAATGACCTCCTTCAATATCTTTCATTAATTCTTTCATTAATTCATTAACTATAAACTGTACAGCTCATTGAGCTGGCAGCAATTCAGTTTAAATGGTTGACAGAGTCTGCATTTATATGACTGAAAGGGGTCATCATAAAAAGCAGCACCTTCCGCACTCAGCGCATCCAGAAAAAAGCGCGTGTGTTCAGGACAGCAGAGGGCGCACGAAGTTGCAACTCTGCAGGGAAGTTCTCCGTGGCTTGAAATTCAACCAGTCATTCACGTTTAAATGAAACGTGAGTGCTATGTTCATATTACTGAGTCCTTCAGCATTGTTGAATGAAAATGAGCCCACAGGTTCAATCTTAACTGTCATTTCTATTTGTTAATTTATTTTTCACGGTCTAGACTTTGCTGGCAAAGCCAGCAGTCCTTCTGATGAATGTATTCCAAAACGGCAGGGTGATTTCTCCTGCTTTTTGCAAACAGAACACACCCGGACAATTTTCCACATTGAGTCTTGCTTACCAGCCTTGTAACTGCACTGGAACCGTTTGGGTAGAGGTGTAGCTAGTTTTGAAGTGCAGGTCTTCGTGGTTGTGAATGTTTCAACCTTCTCTTTAGCAATCACATGCCCGGCTCTGTCAACATTGAGAATAGGGATGTTCTTGGAGCTTTCTCCTTCTGTTTGGTGTCGAACTGTTCACCAGCAGGAGAGCAGACTTCAAGCTGGTCTGTGGCTATGAGGTAACTTAGCTCTGTCAACTGCAGGCTGCGTTTGCTACTTTGCAAGAATGTATTGGTATTAGTTTATTATTGTCACTTGTACCGAGGTACAGTGAAAAACTTGTCCTGCATACCGATCGTACAGGTCAATTCATTACACAGTGCAGTTACATTGAGTTATTACAGAGTGCATTGATGTAGTACAGGTAAAAACAATAACAGTACAGAGTAAAGTATCACAGCTACAGAGAAAGTGCAGTGCAATAAGGTGCAAGGTCACAACAAGGTAGATCGTGAGGTCATAGTCCATCTCATCGTATAAGGGAACCATTCAATAGTCTTATCACAGAGGGGTAGAAGCTGTCCTTAAGTCTGGTGGTATGTGCCCTCAGGCTCCTGTATCTTCTGCCCAATGGAAGAGGAGAGAAGAGAGAATGTCCCGGGTGGGCAGGGTCTTTGATTATGCTGGCTGCTTCGCCAAGATGAGAGGTAAAGACAGAGTCCAAGGAGGGGAGGCTGGTGTCCGTGATGCACTGGGCTGTGTCCACAACCTTCTGCAGTTTCTTGCGGTCCTGGGCAGAGTAGTTGCCGTGCCAAGCCATGATGCATCTAGATAGGATGCTTTCTATAGTGCATTGATAAAAGTTGGTGAGAGTCAAAGGGGACAGACGGAATTTCTTTAGCCTCCTGAGGAAGTAGAGGTGCTGGTGAACTTTCTTGGCCGTGGTATCTGTATGATTTGACCAGGACAGGCTGTTGGTGATATTCACTCTCAGGAACTTGAAGCTGTCAACCCTCTTGACCTCAGCACCATGTAATGCTGATGTAATGCCGAGACATTGCTTCATTATTGTTGGCACCTCATTTGTAGAGTTGCCTGGTGCTGCCCTTGGTATGCCTTTCTACACTGCCCACTACGTCAAGATTTGATGGTAGTGGTGGAGTGAGGGATGTGCCAGGCCATGACTTATGGATTGTGGTGGAATATATTTCTGCTGCTGCTTACAGAGTAACTTACAGTTGCCCAGTTTTGAGCTGCCTGTTTGCTCTATCCCATGTGGCACTCTGTAGTGTCCTACAACGTGATGGATGGTGTCCTCATTGTGAAGATGGGATTTTGTTTCCACAAGGGTTGTGTGGTGGTTGCTTCCATTGATATCATGGACAGATGCATATATTACAGGGATAGATTGATGAGGATAAGGTCGATGAGGATAAGGTCAAGTAGGTTTATTCCCCATGATTGTTCATTAACTACGGCAAGCACGGTAGTGTAATGGTTAGCGTAACGCTATTACAATGCCAGTGACCCGAGTTCAATTCCAGCCACTGTCTGTAAGGAGTTTGTACGTTCTCCCCATGTCTGTGTGGGTTTCCTCTGGGTGCTATGGTTTCCTCCCACATTCCAAAGACGTACGGGTTAGGAAGTTGTGGGCATGTTATGTTGGCGCTGGAAGGGTGGCGACACTTGCGGGCTGCCCCCAGAACACTCTAGGCAAAAGATGTATTTCACTGAGTGTTTTGATGTACATGTGACTAATAAAGATATCTTATCTTATCTTATCTTATCTTATCTTATCTTAACTACTTGCCACAGTCTTAATCTGGCAGCAACATCCTTCGGCAGTCAGCCAACTTGGTCTCTGGTACGATGGACTGTGAAGTCCCCCACCTGGAGTGCATTCTGTATTCTTGCTACTTTCAGTGTTTCTTCCAATTGTTGTTCAGCATGGTGTTATCTTATCTCAATAATAGTAGTAGACTCAATCCCTCTGGGCATGCCAGAAGAAAGCCAGGTTCTTTTCCTGAATTGCCACTTGGAGCCTCCTCTTGGAAATTGCACATTTTCATGTTGCTTGAGTTATTGTGCTGATCCTGCCTCTGATGATTATTGTCCAATCAAAAGGAGAGAGGGATAGTGAACAGAAGTCTCACCCAGTGGGTCCCTGGTATCTGCAGATGTATCAGTATCCTCAAGAGAAGAGGCATGCCCTTTAAATGCAGACAAAGAACCAACTGTGATTTTAAAAAATGATGGCTCAATTCATTGTCAGAACAGTCTTAACTGGAGGAACATTCAGGTCTTACTTCTTTACATAGATGTGTCATTGATGTATTAGATATGAATTGGAAGAGCAGCCTTCAAGCCTATGTTGTTCAATTGTGGAATTATTGTAATGCATTGTGAGGACGTCAAGTCACTTGTCCCTCATAAGTACTTCACTTTGGCTTCAGACCAACTATCAACCAAGAGCTCCTGAATCACTTTTAACGGAAATTCAATAAAAGGGTCAAGTTCAATGAAGGACTTAGCACTTGTATTATAGCTAATGGATGCAGTGTAATATGCTCACAACATAAAGATCTCTTAACCTTCATGTCACAATCAGTGGATAATATTGCTGTCTGCCAATCGCATGCTGAGATAGACTTACTTCCAACCTCAGAACTGGTGACGTCAGCCTTCCAGCTCCTAGAAGCCACTGTGGTCGGTTGTTCTCTAGGGCAATAACTGGAGTGATTTCATCTAGATAATACTATTGTCAAACTTTGGTTCTGAATATTGAAAGGTCCTGTTTTATTCCCACATTATAAAAAGGGTGATTTGTAAATGGTTACTTCATCTAAAACCACTTCACTTAAGTAGCAGTCAGACTACTCTTAAAAAAGTGAGGAGCAATGTACTGCAGAGAGGAAAATGTTGCTTATTCTTTCAAAAAATGTAAGATAATGAAATGAAAACATGGAAACTGGAATTCTTCTTCTATTTGACATAAGTTTAGTTGACATAATTTGGGAAAGTCAGAGTGTGTGTTTTATTTCAATGATCATGACAGACTTTAGCAATGAATGCAGAAAAGGCTGCAATCACATTTTTCAGTAAGATAGTGAATGTTTTAATGGATTGTTAAATATCTCATGCTGAACAGTGCAGTACTAAATGTGTTTGAACTCTACCACAGAATAGCTATGTGTGTGCCTGACCGACAGGAAGAGGGGAATAGTGATGACAGTTATGGGTGTTGCTATGAGTATGTTTACATTGAACATGATTTAACATGTTGCTTTATAACTGTCTGTGACATTTGCATGTACATGTATCTTTAAACCTTCTTAAAGGGTTATCTGGGTATTTTAGATCATTCTGATAGGTGAGACTCCAATCTTGTGAAAGTATTTATAAGTGCCTTGAGAATTTACAAGAGTATATTGTTTTGTGACCCAATAAACAGACTGCAAATATTCTCTTGTATTTTTAGGAAATGGACCATCCTGTCCAACATATGATTTCACTCCAAGTCCTCAAAAGAGGTCCAGAGGTGGCACGATAAGTGAAGGTCATATTTGGAAATGTAAATAGTTGGTGACATTGGTTTAAAATGAGCTGCACACATTCTGAGCAGGACAAGTCCTGAAAGTAATAATAATTCAAAACCAGCTTTAATTACAATTATGGCAATGTCATTTATTCTCTTACAAGTTATATTCTCCTATTCACATATTGTTAATATGTTATTTTTTTAAACTTAAGTCAGGTCCTGCCTCAAACACAATGCCAAGATTTGTTTTCTGTTGGGTGTTGGATTAGAACTATAAACCATGTTCTCCCACTTACCAGTAAAGGCTATAGACTGAAGCAACTTCCTGAAAATACATCAAGTTTCTATTCTAGGTGATAAAGTCCTATAGATCAGAAAGTTTCCAGGTTCATCCCGCAGGTCAATTTGAGTTAAGTGATTTTGAATAGGCAGCACTTGGGAGGTTTTAGTCTAAAGGCCTTTGGTTGAAGGGTTGTCTAATGACAACTCAGTACTGAGTACTGAAAGACTTTTGAACTTTTGGAGGCCCCTCTTTTGGATGATGCTGAAAGTTGGGACTATTTCATTAGAGTTTAGAGAGGTGATCTGGTTAAAATAGGTAAGGTTCTAAGGGGATTTGACAGAGTGGCTGCTGAGCAGATGTTCCCCCTCATGCAGGAACCAGGGGACACAGTGTCAGGGTACGAGGTTGCCCATTTAGTAGAGAGATGAGGGGGAACTTCTTTTCTCAGTGGGTGGTGAATCTTTGGAATTCTCTACCCAGAGGGCTATGGAGGCTGAATCATTGAATATAAATAAGACTGCAACAGACTGATATTTGGACTATATGGGAATCAAGGTTTATGGGGACAGGCAGTGAAGTGGCTCTGAGGCCTAGAACAGATCAGCCCTATTCTTATTGGTTTAGGGATGACAGTGGGGTGGCAGTGGGGGGTATGACCTATGCCTGCTCCTATTTCTTGTTTAATTGTGAATTTGATTCCCACTTCAGAGACTAAAAATCGAGGCTGGCATTCCAACTCAGTAGTGAGGAACTGCTGAACCCTCTGAGTGGCCTCTTTTGGACAAGACATTAAAAACCTCTCTCAAGTGAACCAAAAAGTCCCATGGCACTATCTTGAATATCAAAAGGTCCTGGCCAATACTTAACAATTAATCGACAACACTAACACATGCTGTTTTATCGTTATCATATTGCCATTGCGGGAGCTTGTGTGTAAACTGGTTGAGACGTTTTCTACCTGGCAACAGTGTACACTGCAGAAGTTTTTAATTAGTTGCAGATCTCTTTGGGATGTTGTGAGGTCAGGAATGGTGCTATAAGAATACATGTTTTCTCTTCAATGGTAGGCTGAGGCAAGCAATAATGCACACAGCATTATTGCTGTCCAGTAATTCCTCCGTTTTAGGAAGGATGTCATTAAACTGTGAAAAAGGTTCATGAGGATATTACTGGAACTGGAGGGTTTGAGTTATAAGGAGAGGCTGGTTAAACTAGGACTTTTTTCCCCTGGAGTGTAGGAGGCTGTGGGGGGGCGGGGGGGGAGGGGTTGACCTTATAGAGGTTTATAAAATCATGAGAGGTATAGAATAAGGTGAATAGTCAGTCTTTTCCCCAAGGTTGGGGAGTCAAAAACTAGAGGACATAGATTTAAAGTGAGAGGGGAAGTATTTAAAGAGACCTGAAGGGCAACTTTTTCATACGAAGGGTGGTGCGTATATGAAACGAGTTGCCAGAGGGGTGGTAGATGCAGGTGCTATTTGGACATTTAAAAGACATTCGGACAGGTACATGGATAGGGAAGGTTTAGAGGGTTATGGGCCAAACACAGGCAGATGGGACTAGCTCAGTTGGCATGGATGAGTTGGATTAATGGGCCTGTTTCCATGCTGTGTACTCTGTAAGTGGGGATATCAAGCAAAGACAGCACTGGTCAAAATATGATTGGGTTGAAGCGCAAGGGACCTGTGGAAGAGGATTAAGGTAAAATAGACCCCTATAGGGCAGAAATAGAGGAGGCCAACACATTATCCCAAACACTGCTCTCAAATCATCCATTGTTCCAAAGCATCAGGTTTCTGCAACTACTGAATGAGAGAGGATGGAGCAATAGTTCCTTTGGCAAAAGAAGGAAAATCCTGGGACAGAGTTGTGAAAGGAAGAGACAAAAGGAGGATCCACATCTGAAGCTCCCCAGGGCTGCTGGTCTGGACCAGCTGTGAGCTCCCAGAATTTGTCAGACCCTCTTCCGATTCGTAGGAACATCACCTCTGTCTGAGAGGGGTCACTACCACAGGAGATGTGTTGTACGTGTTTGAATCTTTTACTTATTCCTGGAAACTGTGTCAGTGGTATTCACCCAGGGATATATGAGTACTTCTCAGGAGGAAAGCTACCTAGGAGTGCAGAAAGCTGACGGTTGCAAATTTCTAGGGAAAGCACAACCGGAGATCGATGATGAGTTTCAAATATCTCACCCTTCCTCCATAGTCACTGGGTCTAATTCCTGAAACAGCAACCGCCCAGCAACTCTCTGGAGTGATGCAGCAGTTGAATATGGCGGATCACCAGCGTCATCTCAAAGGAAATTGGGAATGACCTTGGAGGCCAGTAAAGGCCTAACAATATCAGGGTTAAGTGCATAAGCAGGCAGTGGGGGGTTTTCACACTGTACAGCAAGTATTCACGGTGTGATCAAGGACTACTGGTGTATAGAAGAACCATAAGGGTCACTGACTTGTAACTCTTGCAAATAAATTATAACGCAAAACAGCTCAGTTGACCCAATCTGCATCCGCCGGTCAAGCCAGCCTTCAATGTTATGCTTTCACTGAATGAGTCAGATTGCATTTCTGTCGAGAACCTGCTCACTCAGAGAGGGTTTACAAGGCGTGAGGGTTGGCTGCATCTTCGCTTTAAACTTGCGTAACCCGCAGAGAAACCAACTGTACAACACAAAAGTCGATGTGCAGAAGGAAGTTGAGTAGTAGATGAATGGCTTCGGATCAAGTAGAATTATGCCGCACCTTCTTCTTTTTGTTTAAATGCCTTTTGGTTTAGGACTGAGGAAGTACAACATGTGCAAAACTAAGGATTAAAAACCCCCTGCGTGACCATGGCTATTTGCGAACTGGAACTTTCCCGTGACCCGTGGGTCTGGCGACAATTGAATTAGATTTTGGACAGATTTTGATCTTCGGATTGTACAGAATTGCAGCTCGCCTGGTGATCCGCCAGAGCTGAGATAAATCAAACGCCCTCCAAAAATCCCAACATAACGGGCGTCACTCTGGGACAACGCTGAAGTCAGCCAGGTACTTTCACATTGGGAGGTGCCAGGAGTCGAAAGGAAAGTCCCTTGCGAGTGAAAGAGGCTGGTCATGCAACATTTCCAGAGATTTAGGGAAGTAGACCGGGTAATTCATGAAAAATAATTAGAAAAAGGAAGGAAACTGAGAGTTTAATTAGTTTTCTTCTGCCTGGTGACAAATAGCCTAGAAAGTGCAATGGACATAAACACTGCAGCGTGTCTCTGCCTTGTTATCATGCGTCCGCAATGCTCACCAAACCGAAACTAGTTTCTAATCTCAGCCAGTAGGTTTCCACCCCTGCGCCCAGCCAGTTTTTGTGACCACTTTGGATTGTCCTTTCTCGGCCTCTGACACTCCTTCCCCCATCAACCCCTCTCTCCTCCGGGGATCTCCCTACCCTCCGCCCATCCTTACTTTTCCCACTGTTGCCATGATGTTTCGCACCCCCGTTACTGTTACTTCCTCAGTTCCCGCACATTATTTCCACGAGCCTATTCCCTTGATGTGCAGCCGCACCCCTCCACCACCTCTCCTGGGTCCTGCCTCATCAAATTGTTGGGTCCAACACCTGGAACTGAACACGCAACATTGAAAACACTCAGCCAGTCACAGCTAATCTGTGGAAAGGAAAAGACGCTTAATATTTCCGGTGGAAAATTCTTCTCAACAGAGTTAAGGAAAGATTTCTCCTTTCAAGACGCTGCTCGACCTCCTGAGTGTTTCCAGCATTTTCTGTGATTTTTTTTTAAATTTAAGATTTCCAGCATCTGCATTTTCTAAATATCTTCCTTAGTTCAAAATGTTATTCTAGTTTGATAGCTTTGTGACATACTTTGTAATTTTTTTATGTTAAGCACTAAATAAAGGTAGATTTTTGTTGGGATGGTCCAAAGTGCTTTTGAATAATTTTTTGTCTCATATATAAGTAAATTCAATTCATACACTGCAGAGGAATCAAATATAAATAAGTTCATACACTGAAGAGGAAGCTTCTAGCCACAGTTTTGGTCATTGGAAAAAGCTTGTTAAGACTCCCACAATAGCAGATGAAAGAACTTATTTAGCTGTGCATGCAGTGATATTTTCTCTGGAAAAATAAAAAAAACTGACTCTAGGACTTTGTAATCTTTTTACAAAACCACATAAAGCAGATGCATTGATGATGGACATCACCCAGCCAGTCTAACCTTGTCTTCATCTTGATTCCAAGCGTTTTCTCCCCTTGCTTCTCAGTCGGCATCATGGAATGCTGGCTCCTCCTGGCTTGACCTGTATCTTTAATTCCCTGCCCCAGGACCTACCCATGGGCTAGACTGACCCTGAGTCAGCCAGGCATTTATCGATGAGCTTCATAGAATCACCTATTTGGTTTTGGCAGCTTCTTATAAATGAAGCCTTGGGGCAACTTTGGTTGAGCCTCAGGCTGGCACCTTCAGGTCTGTTACTGCTCTGTTGTCCTTTTCAAGGCAGGGGCTGGCATCAATGGAATTTCTTCTCATTAGTTTCCTGCATTCATGTCCATGTCAGACATTATTTTTATCTTCAGGAAGGTGGTCTTTTAAAGATTTCTTTACCCCTGCACACTCACATACCTTTAAGCAGTCACCTTCCCATACATTTTCCAATGGTGTTAAATAGCAGGTCTTAAAATGCTTATGATCCATCAGTTACCCTCTGGGTGAAATGCCAGCATTACGTCCCATATGGATTGTAACTTGCTGCCTTTATTACTGTAAGGCTGACCACTAGCATTTCTCTTAAACCATTCTGTTGTAGCGGTTGCTACCGCGGAATAAAACAAGACTCTACACGGAGGATTGCCAAACAGAACTGGTTTATTTTCCCGCCTTGTGCGGGCCCTTTAAGGGAGAAAAACTCCCGCCCAAAAAAAACCGGCAATGACGTAAGTCCTACGTCATCAGGACTTTCCCGCGCGCCGGTTCTCCCCGTCGCTTGGAAAGACGAGGCCCGCCGCCATCTTGGGCCTCGTCGCTCCGACGCCGCGCGACCCGACTGCCGAGCCGGTTCGCCCGACTAGACGGTGAGTCGCCACACTGTCAGTTATTTCCATTTCTGGTCCAACAGTGGTACCCAAAGCCTAATGGGATGTTCCTTATTTGGACAAGAACTATAGTGACAAGAAGACTATGTAACTGTCTGATTGGCAGGAGACCCCAAAGCAGTCAGGGGCACAATGCAGGCCCAATGAAAAGTTAGTGGACTAAAATGTAGCAGCCCTGAACTGAACTCCCACAAGGCACATGCTGACTACTAATCGTTCAGAGGATTCAGACTTCCTTCGTACAGAAATGCCAAGAGACATGGGCAGGCTTCCTGCTACCCAAGTAATGCACAGCCTGAGAGGATTGTAAGCAGAGGGGTAGAAATAGTTAGTTATAAAGATTTATTCCCATTTTATGAGCACTCCTGATGCATCTTCTGTAGAAAAAAATCCTTTCTTTTATTTTCATTTCCAGGCCAACTGTTAAAGCTGAAGTTTGAAAGGGTTAAGTTTATTCACTTGGTCAAAAGCTATTGTTTGAATTCTCAGGTTCTTCCAGCTCTTGCTGATAAGCTCTTGCCAGTTCACAGGGTCCCCTGAGAGCAATCAGTCTCACCCAGCGTCATCCTTGGTGGATAAGGCTAATCAGAGGAGAGGCCAGTATTATTTGGGAATGTTAGGCTTGTGTGTCCCTTTGACCTTGAGCCCTGCTGGGTTTCTGTGTGGGTTTTATCTTCCCTTCTCTCTCTGTGAGACAAGTTATTTTCCTTTAGTCTTTATTCACTGACTATTTTTTCTTACCACTGGGATGCCAGAAAGATCCGTTACAGTTCCTGCAGGCCACGATTGTTTTGTTTCATTTCATCTGTTCGTGAAGCTAGAGTTTAAATATTTTCCAAAGCAGTTTACAGCCTTCCAATTCCAGCATCGTGGAAAAAACTTTAGCTCTCAACCACAGTTCTTATGTTCTTGGACAGTATGGCAGGCAGCTGCCCCATAGCTATTTGAAGTAGGCTGATGCTTTGTGCAAAGATCGCCTACTGGTCTCCGATTGTGAGGTTGTCCATAGCACTGGGGTCTCAGCCATATTTCCTGGCCGTGGGAGAATCCTCCTTTCATGTGAGCTCAACTAAAAGGAGCAGGAGTAGGGCATATAGTCCCCATGAATCTGCTTTGACATTCAATAAAATCATGGTTGATCTGATCTTGACCTTGACTCTGCATTCTTTGACACCCCTGTAGACCAAAGATCTATCATGGACTTCGATCTATTTGATTATTCATCTCTCTGAGGTAGCGAATTCCAAAGGAAAGTAATTGGAATAATACTGCTCATGTTAGGGAGTGTCATCTTTTAACAATAGATATTGGAAGCTAATATTGGGATACTTTTTGTATAATGACCAGAAGAAAATTATTTGGTTCAGATTAACATTAGGAGAGCCTACAAATATTATTTTTATGTTAATTCATCCACTGTCTTCCGGAACCTGCATCAACGAGACTCTGATTCTTTCTTCTGGCCCTTGCTCTTTCTTTAGTTATATAATTCCTTTTGCAGGGACATCTCACTTTCGGATAGGATAACGTGGTCTCTCTATTTGATCTTTACTGATCTGTGAATTGCAATTCAATTCAGTTCCAATTCAATGTACCTGTGTAAACTGATATACAAGTCTATGAATATGAATTGGCTCAATAGATCAGTTACAGATGTGGGCGGAGAAATGGCAGGTGGAGTTTCATCCTGTCAAGTGTCAGGTGTTGCTCTTTGGGAGGTCAAATGTAAGGGGAAGGTATATCATAAATGGCAGGACCCTTAATAGCATTGATATACAGAGTGATCTTGGGGTCCAAGTCTATAACTCCCTGAAAGTTGCAACACAAGTAGATAAAGTGGTAAAGATGGTGTATGGCATGTTTGCCTTCATTGGTCGGGGCACTGAGTATAAGAGTCAGGAAGTTACGTTGCGGCTGTATAAAACTTAGGTTAGGCCACACAGGATATTAAGTGCAATTCTGGACCCTTCATTAGAGGAAGGATGTGGAGAATTTGTAGAGGGTGCAGAAGAGGCTTGATGTTGCCTAACTTAGAGGGTATGAGCTATAAGGAGAGGTTGGACAAACTTGGATTGTTTTCTCTGGAGTGTTGGAGACTGAGGGAAAACCTGATAGAAGTTTACAAAATCATGAGAGTCATAGATAGGGTAGAGAGTCAGACTCTTTTTTTCCCAGGGAAGAAATGTCAAATACTAGAGGTCATAACTTTAAGGTGAGAGAGGGAAAGTATAAAGGACATGTATGGGACAATTTTTTTTACACATAGAGTGGTGG
The DNA here is from genome assembly GCF_009764475.1 of Pristis pectinata. Classification (NCBI taxonomy): domain Eukaryota; kingdom Metazoa; phylum Chordata; class Chondrichthyes; order Rhinopristiformes; family Pristidae; genus Pristis; species Pristis pectinata. The sequence goes on along the minus strand of NC_067407.1, from coordinate 48,589,699 downwards.
GTGCTTGGAATGTGCTGCCAAGGGCGTTGATGGAAGTAGTACGATAGTGGCATTTAAGAGGTTTTTAGATAGACACATGACTATGCGGGGAATGGGGGATATGGATCAAGTGCAGGCGGGAAGGTTTAGTTTAATTTGGCGTTGTGTTTGGCACAGACTGTGTCAAAGGGCTTGTTCCTGTGCTGTACTGTTCTATGTTCTAATAGAATGTTGGCTCCACCAAGCCAGTCATTAAGTAAACAAGAAGGATGGGGTAAGTGACTGGATTTAGAACAAAAAAAAGTTAATTTATAGAGAAAACAGAGCCTATTTAGAGAATAAATATAACATAACAAAAATTACAGCAACTATTCCCAGTGAAATAAGGAAAATATTTCCAGAAAAATGCACTAAACAGAAGATAGTTTCACACTAATGCTGGGCATAGGTGCATAAGAACAGTTTCAGTCATTTATGTGGTCAGAAGGTTTGATTAGCAGCAGAATTACTCTTTACTGTGGCTTATAATAGCATTGTAATTCTTATGGCCAGGCACTTTCCTGTCATTAGCAAAAAGCAAACTGCTGGAGGAACTCAGCAGGTTGGGCAATAGCTGTGGAAGGATACGGGCAATTGGTATTTCGGGTCAAGGTCCTTCATCTGGTGCTTTCCTGTCATTGTTTAGCTCAGGCTCCAAACCTGACTTGGATGAATGATGTCTGTCCCAGTGGCCGGGACACCGGTGTTGCCTGAGTAACCCTGTGGGAGGAAGGGATAGAGCCTGATCGTTATCCAGAACATAAGAAGAATGGTCATTGGAGGACTGGTAAGTCATAGTTCCACAAAGGTGGTTTTTTTTTGGATAGTAAATAGCTTTCCCTTTGTTTCCTGAAAGCAAGATAAACTGAAACAAGAATTGGTTATTTTGTGCCTCGAAACTTCTTGTCGTTGAATAAGATTATGGCTAAGCTTTTGCCTCAGTGCCACCTTCCTGCAGTAATTCTGTATTGAATACACTCAGTGACTCCGCAGCCCTCATGAGCAGAATTCCAAAGATTCACTCTCATCTGGGTGATAACATTTCTTTTTATCTCAGTCCTGAATGCTCCAATTTACCTTAATTTGAGACTGTGATACCTGGGTCTCGACAGCCAGTGGAAATATCCTTGTGTCTAAAGTCAAAGTCAAGTTTATTGTCATATGCACAAGTACATGTGTGCACAGGTGCAGTGAAAAACTTACTTGCAGCAGCATCACAGGCACATAGCATCAGATAAGCAGCATTCACAAGGAAAACATTACACTAAACATAAATTATACACAATTTTTACAAGAAGACACAATTAGAACAAAAATAAAATAAAGTCCATTTTAGTGTAAAGTGGTCAAAGTATTGCTCAACTGTAGTGATTAGGGTTTTGCCAGTTGTTTCAAGAACCGAACGGTTGAAGGGAAGTAGTTGTTCTTGAACCTGGTGGTGTGGCACTTCAGGCTTCTGTACCTCCTGCCCAATGGTAGCAGCGAGAGGATGGCATGGCTATGACGGTGGGGATCTTTGATGATGGTTGTTGCCTTCTTGAGGCAGCGCCTCCTGTAGATACTGCCGATGGTGGGGAGGGATGTGCCCATGACATATTGGGCAGAGTCTACTGCTCTCTGCAGCTTCTTACGTTCCTGCACATTCGAATTGCTGCACCACACCATACTGTCAAGTATATACTGTCAAGGCCTATGAGGATTTATATATTTCAATGAGATAACCTCTCAGTTTGGAGAATATAGGCGCAGGCACTTCCATCTCTCTTGACTTGGTAAACTACATTCCCTACCTCTACTCTGCCCCCATCCTTGGGGTCAATCTGAGGAACTCTTACTCCCTTTGTTACGTGTAAGTCTGTCCCTGGGCAGGGAGTCCGGACCAGTACACAATAGTCCAGGTGCAATTTCACCATGGCTCTATATAAATACATTTTGAGTTGGGCTATGCAGTTCTCAACTTCTCGTCAGTCAGGAGTGGAAGAGAGGCTGGCCTGGATAGGCTGCTATGAGATGGAGTCAAGTGCATTTATCTCAAGAACAGAGTTACAATTGAGGAGGTCCTTGAAGAGCTCCTTTCGTCAGGCGATGACCACGTAGCGTCACAGTAGCATAGCGGTTAGCGTAACGCTATTACAGCACCAGCGACCCGGGTTCAATTCTGGCAGCTGTCTGTAAGGAGTTTGTATGTTTTCCATGTGTCTGCGTGGGTTTCCTCCCATATTCCAAAGACGTAGGGGTTAGGAAGTTGTGGGCAGGCTATGTTGGTGCTGGAAGCGTGGCAACACTTGCGGGCTGCCCCCAGAACACTCTACGCAAAAGATGCATTTGACTGTGTGTTTTGGTGTACATGTGACTAATAAAGAAATCTTACTTCTCTGTCCCTGATTAAGTTTGTCCTTGTTCCTATCTCTCAGGGGGATGGGGTCTTGGGTGTTAGGGCTGTAAATCAGTGATGTAGAACCTGTGCAAGTTATGGCTGTCAGCGAGTTGCTGAGTCTTTATGTCCACCATCTCTTCTTTAGGTCGTGGTTTTCCTGCCGAACATCTGCCTTCAGGACTAGACGCTGGTCTTGTGTTGTCCTTCAGATGAAACAGGGTGTTTGCAATGACAAAACTGTGCTCTGAGCATTTAATCAAGAGAAGGACTCCACTGGAATCCACCTTCTCTTCTCCTTTCATGCCAAATACACCCTACCAGAGGGTGACGTCCCGTGCCACCCTGACCTTGAATTTACCCTGGAGGATCAGTTTGTCTCCTTTTGGGATGCAAACTAGGGTATTTCCAAGATCAGAAAAAAAGCTACATTTTGGCCTTCTCGGAAGCTTCCAGGGTGGAGGCTTATGCATGTGAGCTCCATGTTAGGGAGAGCCAAAAAGTCATAAGGCATTGACAAATTTCACAAAATGAGTCACTGAGACACATCTCCGCTCATTCTTGCTGGTGAGAAATTCAAGTACATTCCATCAATGGCTTTGCCTTTATCTGTTGGGCTGAAAAAGAGAAGTTACAATCTCAAAAAAACTCTAATTTGTCAAACATGTTTCCTCTTTCATAAATCCACATCAACACTGCTGGATATTATTATCGTTTTCCAATGTTTCCACTTCCTTAATAATAGATTCTAGCACTTTTGCTATGACTAATATCAGACTAACTAGTCTATTGTTCCCTGGTTTCTTTCTCCCACCTTTCTTAAAACCCATCTACCTTTCAGGCTGTGGGAGCTGTTCCAGTATCTATGGAATTTTGGAAGCTGTCAGCCGATATATCCACCATCTCCATGTCAAATTCTTTCAAGATGTTAGGGTGCAGGTCATTAGGTTTTCCTTTTTGGCTTTCAGTCCTGTTCATTTCCCTAATACTATTTTTAGCTAATATTAAATATTTCAACTCCTTATTTATTCTCTGTTTTCTGTCTTTTCTGTGTAAACAACTGCAAACTATTTCACTCCTAAAATAATACCTCTTGCTTCAGTCTGCAATGTTGATAACTTTAGCTAAGATGCTCCTTTTCACTTAACTATAGAAGCTTTTCCAGTCTGTTTTTACATTCTTGCTAGAGCACTCTCATGTTCTATTTTCCCTTTCCTTATCAGTTTCTTGGTGCAGCTTTGATGTTTTCTGTAATTATTCTTGAACTGGGCTGCTGATTTTTCTGGCAATATACAAACCTTTTCCTTTGATATATTTACATGTTTAACTTTGCCTATTAGCCACAGTTGGACCACATTTCCTGTGAGTCCCTGCTCTGATTGTACCGTAGCAGCTAGCTACACACTGCCAAATGAAGACACAGAGTCGCTGGTTTCGAAATCGAAGGTCAAATGCCGACCGGGGCGCCGTGCGCCTTTAATAGCCGAGCAATTCCCGTGCTACAGTTCCCGCACTGACGTCACGCGCATGTCACCTGACCTTCCCGCGCGCGGGCTTTCCCAGCCCAATGCTGGGGAAGAAGGAGGGCCCTGTGCCATCTTGAATCGGGGCCTCCCATGACGTCGCGATGTCGGGAGCTGGTTCGATGCCAGTGCGGTGCGTTGCTACATAACCCCCCCACCAGAACCGGCAATACTGTCGCGAAAACCAGAATTAAATAAACTATGACTTGGGTGGCCTGCCCCTGCGCCACGCTCGCTGTACCACCATGGGTTGGTCCAAGTCTAAATGAGCCATAAACCGTAAACACCTCCTCACGCCCCCCAATGTCCAGCACGAACGTAGATCCATTGTTCCTGATGACCCGGAATGGCCCTTCGTACGGCCGTTGCAGTGGTGATCGGTGGGCGCCCCTCCTGACGAAGACAAACTTACAGTCTTGGAGGGAAGTCGGCATATGGGCCGGGACCTGTCCGTGCCACAAGGTGGGAATTGGGGCCAGGCTTCCAAGCCGCTCGCGCAGCCAGTCGAATGCCACGGTAGGTCATTCCTCTGGCCCCCGAGGGGCTGGTAGGAACTCGCCTGGGACGACTAAGGGCATTCCGTAGACCATCTCTGCGGACGAGGCATGCAGGTCCTCTTTTGGCACGGTGCGTATCCCCAGCAGGACCCAGGGGAGTTCGTCTACCCAGTTGGGCCCCTTAAGGCGGGCCATGAGTGCCAACTTCAGGTGGCGATGGAAGCTCTCCACCAGCCCATTGGATTGCGGGTGATAGGCGGTGGATCCGGGAACCCCACAAGTTGGCGACGGCAGACCACAGGCCAGAGGTGAATTGAGCTCCCCTGTCGGAAGTGATATGTGCCAGGACACCAAAACGGGCCACCCAAGCTGACAAAAGGGCCCGTGCGCAGGATTGGGCGGAGGTATCTGCGAGGGGAATGGCTTCAGGCCAGCAGGTAAAACGGTCGACAATTGTGACGAGGTACCGCGCTCTTAAGGAGACTGGGAGGGGGCCGACCAGGTCAACACGGATATGGTTGAACCTCTGGCAGGGAGGCTGAAAATCCTGCAAGGGGGCCTTGACATGCTGCTGTACTTTCGAGGTCCGGCAGTGAGTGCAGGACCGGGCCCATTCGGAAACCTGTTTACGCAGGCCATGCCAGACGAACTTGTCTGACACCATCCGGACAGTAGTCCGGATGGATGGGTGTGCAAGGCCATGGGTGGCATCAAACACCCGTCTGCACCAGGCAGCTGGGACGATGGGGCGGGGTCTACCTGTGGAGATATTGCAGAGCAGGGTGCACTCACGGGGCCTACCAGAAGGTCTTGCAGTCGCAGGCCCAAGACTGCGGTGCAGTAGCTGGGCATCTCCATGTCCGTTCACTGCGCCTCCGCTAAGGCGCCGAAATCCACCCCCTGGGATAAAACTTGGATGGTGGGCCATGACAGTGCATCCGCGACCACGTTCTCTTTCCCCGACAGATGGCGGACGTCAGTGGTGAACTCCGAGATGTACGACAAGTGCCGCTGTTGCCGCGCTGACCAGGGATCTGAGACCTTGTTGAAGGCGAAGGTCAAAGGCTTGTGGTCAGTGAAAGCTGTAAATGGCCTGCCCTCCAAGAAGTAACGGAAGTGTCTGATGGCCAGGTACAACGCCAACAGCTTGCGGTCGAAGGCGCTATACTTGAGCTCTGGTGGTCGAAGGCGCCCGCTGAAGAACGACAGCGGTTGCCAACGCCCTTCGATAAGCTGTTCTAGAACGCCTCTGACCGCTGTGCTGGAGGCATCAACTGTGATGGCAGTCGGGATGTCCATGCGAGGATGCACCAACATGACCGCATCTGCCAAGGCCTGCTTGGTTTCGACGAACGCGGTGTGAGTCTCTTCCAACCAATGTCCTTGCTTCCGCCTGACAGGAGAGCAAACAACGGGTGCATGATGTGGGCCGTGGATGGTATGAACCGCTGATAAAAGTTTACCATACCGAGGAATTCTTGTAGGCCCTTGATGGAGGTGGGTCTGGCGAAATGGCGGATGGCGTCGACCTTCTCAGGCAGGGGCGAGGCGCCGTGTTTGTCAATCCGATAACCCAGGAAATCGATTGTCTCCAGCCCGAATTGGCATTTGGCTGGGGTGACGGTCAGCCTGAAATCCCTCAGGCGAGAAAAGAGTTGGCGGAGGTGTGTGAAATGTTCCTGGTGGTAGTTGCTGGCGATCAAGATGTCGTTGAGGTATATGAAAGCGAAGTCAAGGTCGCGCCCGACCACGTCCATGAGTCGTTGGAAGGACTGAGCAGCGTTCTTGAGACCAAAGGGCACCCGGACAAATTCAAAGAGGCCGAAAGGTGTGATCAGCGCCGTCTTCGGAATGTCATCGGAATACACCGGGATCTGGTGATACCCGCGGACGAGGTTGACCTTGGAAAAAATAGACCACCCATGTAGGTTGGCAGCAAAGTCCTGAATGTGCGGCATGGGGTACTGGTCCGAGGTAGTGATTTCGTTGAGGTGTCGGTAATCGCCACAGGGCCGCCAGCCTCCGGCTGCCTTGGGGACCATGTGTAGCGGAGAGGCCCATGGGCTGTCCAACCTGCAGATACCCACAGCTCCTCCAATTTTCTGAATTCCTCCTTTGCGAGGCGGAGCTTGTCTGGGGGTAGCCGCCGGGCGCGGGCGTGGAGGGGAGGGCCCTGGGTGGGGATGTGGTGCTGGACGCCATGCTTGGGCAAGGTGGTGGAGAACTGGGGCGTTAGTATGGACGGGAACTCTGCCAGGACCCTGGCAAACTCGTTGGTCGACGTGGTGACAGAGTCGAGGAGTGGGGCTGGCAGCTTGGCCTTACCCAACGAGAACGTTTGGAAGGTCCTGGCATGTACCAAACGCTTAACCCGCAGGTCAACCAGCAGACTGTTGGCACGAAGGAAGTCAGCCCCAAGGAGTGGTTGCGCAATGGCGGCCAGGATGAACCTCCAAGTATTGTCGCAGGTGCCGAACCGGAGGTGTACCAACCGGATGCCAAAGGTCTGAATGGTGCTGCCGTTGGTGGCTCTGAGGGTGGGTCCTGGTGTGCAGTTGCGAGTCTCGCGGCCATTGGGAGGCACGACGCTCACTTCAGCTCCGGTGTCCACTAGGAACCGACGTCCGGAACGCCTGTGCCACACATGCAAGAGGCTATCTGGGTGGCCAGCCGCCGTAGCCATCAGCGGTGGCTGGCTCTGGCGTCTCCCGGAAACCAGCATGGTGGCCGGCATCTGTGGGCATCAGCGCCCCACCGCCGGTGGTAGAAACACCGTTGGTCAGTCGGTGCCTCAGACCTGGTGGCGGGTGGGGGGGGGGGGCGTTCGATCGCCGGGTCTGGCCTGCTGGGCCGCTGGGTATGTGGCGTGGCAATGTGCTTGACGGACGCCCCGCTCTCCTTTCTTGCCCGCCAAAGGACATCCGCTCGGGCGGCCACCTTCCGGGGTTCGCTGAAATCGGCATCCGCCAGGAGCAGGTGGATGTCGTCGGGTAACTGCTCCGGGAAGATCTGCTCAAACAGCAGGCAGGGCTTATGCCCGTCTTCCAGGGCCAACATCTCATTCATGAGCGTGGAGAGGGGGGCCTGTCGCCCAACCCATCGAGGTGGAGGAGGCGGGAGGCTCGCTCGCGTCGGGAAAGGCCAAAAGTCTCGAGGAGGAGGGTCTTGAACTTATCGTACTTCTCCTCCTCCAGGGGTGCCTGGATGAAATCCTCGACCTGGGCGGCGGTGTCTTGGTCGAGGGCGCCCACCACGTAATAGTACTTGGTGTCGTCCCTGGTGATCTGGCGACCTGGAACTGGGCCTCGGCCTGGTCAAACCAGACACTGGGCCGGAGGGTCCAGAAGGTGGGCAGTTTAAGGGCTACTGCCTGTACCTCTTGCTGTGCAGACATTGTGGGTCCAGAAACGTTTGGGCCTGTTGAGGTCACCAATGTAGCGGCTAGCTACACACTACCAAATGAGGACACAGAGTTGCTGCTTTCGAAATCAAAGGTCGAATGCCGACCGGGGTGCGGTGCGCCTTTAATAGCCGAGAAATTCCCACGCTACAGTTCCCGCGCTGACGTCACGCGCATGTCACCTGACCTTCCCGCGCGTGGGCTTTCCCAGCCCAATGCTGGAGAAGAAGGAGGGCCCCCCGCCATCTTGGATCGGGGCTTCCAGCGATGTCGGGAGCCGGTTCGATGCCGGTGCGGTGAGTCGCTACAGTACCTCCCCACTCATCCCTCCCTCACCCCGGCAGCTTTCCCCGCAACCGTAGGAGGTGCCACACCTGTCCCTCCACCTCCTCCGTCACCACCATCCAGCTACCCAGTCAGACCTTCCAGGTGAGGCAGACATTCATCTGCATCTCCTGCAAACAATAGGCCTCCGCAGTAGAGAATTCCAAAGATTCACTACCCCCCTGAACGAAGAGTTTTCTCTTCATTTTAGTCCCTTATTCTGAGACAGTGACCTCTAGTTCTAGAATCCACAGTCAAGGAAACATCCTCCCTGCACACACTCTGTAGAGCGATGTAAGAATTTTGTAAGTTTCAATGAGATCTCATTCTTCTAAACTCAAGCAAATACAGGCCTAGTCCATTCAACCTCTTTTCATAGAGCAAACCCACCATCCCTGGGGCCAATCTGGTGAACCTTTACTTCACTCCCTCTGTGTGACAAGTACAGCCCTTTCTTAGTTCTGGAGACCAAAATTGCATACAGTACTCCAGGTGCAGTGTCACAAGGGCCCCATCTAATTTCTACTCCTCTATTCAAATCCTCATGTTATAAACACCAATTTGCCTTCCTAATTGCATCTGCACATTAGCTTTCAATGATTTGTGTATAATTCAAAATTAACATTTCCTAATCTGTATTATTTAAAAAATACTCTTCTGTTTAGTGGATGACCTCATATTTTTCCACAGTTTCCTCCAGCTGTCTTGTTCTTATCCACTCATTTACCTTGTCATTCTCCCCCCGAAACCTCTTTAGAATTCAGCTCATTCTGTATCATCAGCAACCTGGAAATGTCACATCTGGTCCCTTCAGCCTACGCTGATTGATCTACACTGATCCCAGTGATACCCAGTCACAGCCCTGTCAACCCGAGAAAGATCCATTTATTCCCACTCTGCTTTCTGTCCAATAACCAATTCACCCTCTACATCAATCCTTTGTTGACCAAGCTCCTCTGTGGGACCTTATCAAAATCCAGTTGTAAAAGCTGGAAGGAATTTTTAATAGTTTGTAAATGTCTATGGCATTCAAAGATATTAAAAAAGCTATGAAAACTGAAATAAATAATTTTTAAAAGCTTAAACATGATTTAAAGTTTTAAAAAAACTTTAAAAGTTAATGGGAAACACCTTAAAACAATGACTAAAACTAAAACTAACCAAAATAGTTCAACATTTTTTAAAACTGCACTTTTGCCTCTTCTACCTCCTACTGAACACCCCTGCAATCCCCATTGAAATCAGTGGGATGTCAGATCCTGTCAGAGCTAGAAGGTAACGTCTGTCCCAGCGTAACGGCTGGGGAAGCTGAGTAAAACTGCCTGTTGCTGCAGGACTCACAGTGTGTTGGTGAGTCAGGACTGTCTGCATCAGGCAGTGCATGCCTGCTGCCATTCAAGGTGAAACTGCTGGAATTAGACAGCAAGATCCAGCCCAGTATTTTTCAAAACACCAATGACTTCATATAAGCAAGGCTTACACGCTATAACGGGCTATAAAACGAAGTCGGGAAGCGTTGCCAACAACAGCACATCCCTTCCCGATGAGCTTAACGTATTCTATGCACGTTTTGAACAGAAGGGGAGTGGTTTGTCACCATCCATCCTGACAGCCACCAATGGACACTGAACCCATGGTCACCGTTGCGGATGTAAGGTCAGTCTTCCGAAGAGTGAATCCACGAGAAGCATCTGGCCCGGATGGTGTCCCTGGGTGTGTCCTTAGATCCTGCACACATCAGCTGGTGGGGGTATGTGTGACATTTTTAACCTCTTCCTGCTTCAATCTGAGGTTCCCACCTGCTTTAAGAATACCACTATCATCCCGGTACCTAAGAAATACAAGGTAACATGCCTCAATGACTAATGCCCAGTGGCTCTGACATCCACCAACTGTGCTACACAAATCATTGAGGTGCTTTGAGCGGCTGGTCATGACACATATCAACTCCAACCTCCTGGAAGTCCTCGACCCACTGCAATTCGCCTACCGCCGGAACAGGTCTACAATGGACACCATCGCCCTGGCCCTTCACTCATCTCTGGAGCATCTGGACAGTAAAGGCACCTACGTTAGACTATTGCTTGTTGAGTACAGCTCCAGCTTCATTACTTATAATTCCAAAAAAACTCATTTCCAAACTCCTTGACGTGGGACTCAACCTCTCCTTTTGCAACTAGATCCTTGACTTCCTGACCAACAGACTACAATCAGAGGATAGGCAGCAACACCTCCAGCCTGATTATTCTCAACACTGGTGCCCCACAAGCCTGCATCCTCAGCCCCCTACTCTACTCCCTATACACTCATGACTGCGTGGCCAGATTCTGCTCTAACTCCACCTACAGGTTTGCAGATGATACCACCGTAGTGGGCTGAATCTCAAATAACGATGAGTCAGAGTACAGGAAGGAGATAGTGCATGTTGTCACATAACAACCTTTCCCTCAATGTCAGCGAAACAAAAGAGCTGGTCATTGACCTCAGGAAGGGGGATGGTGCACACACTCTTGTTTACATCAACAGTGTTGAGGTCGAGAGGGTTGAGAGCTTCAAGTCCTTAGAAGTAAACATCACCAATAGCCTGTCCTGGTCCAACCACATAAACGCCACGGTTAAGAAAGCTCACCAGTGCCTGTACTTCCAGAGGAGGCCAAAGAAATTTGGCATATCCTCTTTGACCCTCACCAATTTTATTGATGTGTAAAATTCGACCCGCGCTCTCCAATAATCAGACAACTGCAGAACCAAAGAACTTACGATTAATGCTTTATTCTTTTTCACACTAGCGGGAGTGGGGGATACAGAGGAAGAGTAATCAGTGTAACCCGAGCTCTGTACTGATCCTCACTCAAAGATTCAAATGCTAGGGTCCCTCTTTTATGCTTAAAACAAAGAAGCCTACGTGCCAAGTTCCACATACCAAGCTATGTTACTTAATTATTTTTTCTTAATGAAGGAAGAAGTAAATCATTATAATTATCTGCTATTTTTTCTTACCTTTAAGCACTTTGTAACCCAGTAGCAGTCCATCTGAAGTCACAGACAGCTCCAGGCTCCAAGGATAACTGTTTATCAGAAAAGACTTACAAAGAGAAGAGTACTCCTAACTACTTTGATTTACACAAGACACCTGGGTACATCATGCATCTCCACTATAGTCAGCCGTGGTTAAGCCATAGCAAGCTGAACAACATTAACCCTTACATTGTCAGTTACTATTACAGATGCACCATAGAAAGCATCCTATCTGGATGCATCACGGCTTGGTACGGCAACTGCTCTGTCCTTGACCTCAAGAAACTGCGGAGAGTCGTGGACACAGCTCAGCACATCATGTAAACCAGCCTCCCCTCCATGGACTCTGTCTATACTTCTCGCTGCATCGGTAAATCAGCCAGCATAATCAAAGACCCCACCCACCCGGGTCATTCTCTCTTGTCCCCCCTCACATGAGGCAGGAGATATAAAAGCCTGAAAGCACGTACCACCAGGCTCAAGGACAGCTTCTACCCCGCTGTTGTAAGATTTTTGTGGGGTCCACCAGTATGATAAAATGGACTCTTGACCTCACAATCTACCTCGTTATGACCTTGCACCTTATTGTCCACCTGCACTGCACTTTCTCTGTAGCTGTGACACTTTATTCTGCATTCTGATATTGTTTCCCTTGTACTACCTCAATACACTGTTGTAATGAATGATCTCTATGGATGGCATGCAAAACAACTTTTTCATTGTACCTTGGTACATGTGACAATAATAATCCAATTTACCAATTTACATATGAATTAGGAGCAGGAGAAGATCATTTGCAACCCTTGAGCCTGACATCATGACCGATCTGATTGTAACGTCAACTCCACATTCCCATTCACTTTCTGTAACCTTTTGTCCCCTTTGCTTATCAAGTATCTGTCTACTTCTGCCTGAAAAATACTCAAAGACTCTACTTCCACCGTCCTTTGAGGAAGAGAGTTCCAAGGATTCACAACCATTTAGAGAAAGGATTTCAATGGGAAACCCCTTATTTTTAAACAGTGACACCCGAGTTCAAATCTCCCACAGAAGGAAACAGCCTCTCCACCTTGAACCCTGTCAAGACCTTCAAGTTTCAAACAGCAGCACACTTGACAGGAAGATCACCAGGTAGCCGTGTAAATAATTGACACTCCTACAAACAGTATTGTGTCTTGTCAAATAGGGAAGTGAAGTTTTCAAAAAGCCCCAGTTTTCAAAAAGTACCCCACAAGTACCCCACAAAAATTCATGACTGAGATCAAAGCAGGTAACGTAGAGAGAAAGTATCAGATTGAATCTCAATTTGCAAAACTGTAAACGGAGTAGGTAATTAAGGTAATTACTGAACCTATCAAAAAAAGAAGAAATGTTCCACAAGTACTCTCTACTGGGAGGTTGATTATTTAGTATTTACAAAACAATTTTGTCTCAAGTATCCAAAACATGATTTCAAGTTTGTGGCCAAGACAAAATTAAGGGCAATGTTCAATTAAGAGGAGGGCTGTGCCGAGATACACAAAGATATTAATGAGCTTGCAGAGCTGGCGTGAAGCTGAACTTCAGATCAGAGAAAATGCTCCATTAGTTGGCGTCATACCACCCCACACAAGGAGATACTGTGGTGGTTGGAAGTCAACCATCCCAGCCCCAGGACATGAGGAATTCCACATGGCAGTTTCCCAAGACCACCTCTCTTCAGCTGCTTCATCATAAGTTGGAAGTGAGGACTGTTGCTAAGATTGTGCAATGTTCAAGTGCATCAGTTATTCCTCAGAAAATGAACCAGTCCAGGTCTACATGCAGCAAGACCTGGACAGCATTCAATATAGGATGAGTCTGTAGATTCCATCCTTTTTTGACAGAGGCCTGTGGGGATGAGCTAAAGTTGGAGGTGCACCAGCTCACCAGCACCTTCTTGGGGGCAATTAAAGAAAGGGCAATAAATGCTGGCCTTGATCCTATATCCCAAAAAAACAGATAAATAAAATGAATAAAATAAAATAAAATGTCATACGTGCATCTCAGAGGCTGAATATACTTCAATGAACTTCCTAAAGCAACAGTTTTAAACAAAATTTCTTCTCTAATTCTAGGGCTTTTCCCTTACTTGCATTGGTACACAATGTAATCTGGGCAGAGATGGACTTTAATCTATATGGTACTGAATGGTTATATTTTCATTGTAGTATATCTATATACTTTCAGAAACGTCTACCAACAGCGCTATGTTGTAGTATAAGTATTCAAACCTAACAAAGATCTTTTGTATAAAAGAATAACCTACAAATAAAATGTGACGTAAGTGAACAGTGTGCATTCCCTTTAGAAACCTGTCTTTTTAACAGAAGGTTATGGGCATCAAGGAGAACCAGAGGTGTGACAGTTATTAATCCAAGATATTGAACTTGGAAGAATGAATTGTAAGTACTGAGCTGATTAGCAATGAGATTTGTTTTTTTTGTTTAATATGACAGAATATATGTCGATTGAATTTTTTTTAGTGCAATCCGAAAGCATCAAGCTTCCATCTAAACAAAGCAACTGACAGAGATATGTGGCATGAGTTACCTTTGGGTAATTGGGAAAACTTCATTAAAAGTTATGATATAGTAACAAGCAATGGCAAACATTTAAGGAATTCTCATACAGGATACAAGATACAATAAATATGTGTCACTTTAAGACACAAAATAAACCAATAGGAGACATAACAGATGTTGGAATCTGGAGCCAAAAACAAACCCCTGGAGGAACTTGGTTGGGTCAGGCAGCGTCTGTGGAGGCAACGGGACAATCGACCTTTCAGGTAGAGACTCTGCATCAGAACTGAAAGCATAGAGTGGATATAGCCACTGGTAAAGAGATGGGTGGGTTGAAGCAGGAGCTGACAGCTGATAGGTGGAACGAGGAGAGGAGGGGACAATTGGCAGATGGAGTCAGGTGGAGGGAGGGAGGGAGGCTGGAAGGTGATGTGGAGACAACAAAGGGCTGCAGATTCTGGAGTCTGGTCAGTAAGGAAGGTGATAAGTGGAACCAAATAGGGGAGGGAATGATGAGCAGATGGAACCAGGTGGGGGAGGGGAAAGGATCTGGGTAACAAGAGGCTGGGTACACGATAAAAGAGCCTGAGTGGATCAGAAAGAGAAAGAAAGGAACAGAGGGGGTATGATTTGCCTGATATTGGAAAATTCAATGTTCATACCATCAGGTTGTAGACTATCAGGTGCAATATGAAGTATTGTTCTTCTAGTTTGTGCTTAGCCTCACTCTGGCAGTGGAGAAGGCCAAAGGCCGACAGGTCAGTGTGGGAGTGGGAAGGGGAGCTGAAATGTCACGCAACTGGCAGTTCAAGATGGCCGTCATGAACAGAGAACAGGTGCTCGGCAAAGCAGTCGTCTGGTCTACACTTCATTTCACCGATGTAGAGGAGGTCACATCGAGGACGCTGAATGCAATAGACATTGACTTCATTCAAAACAGTGATCAATAGACTTCTGGATAGTAAGGGATATGGGGATGGTGCAAGAAAATGGAGGTAGAAGCTAAGCCATGATCTTGATGAAGACCAGAGCAGGACTTCACCAGCTGTCAAAACTGCTGTGAGAATTTTGGGGATGGGGCAACTCCTTACACTGCTCAGACCACATTGCTGGAATCTAGGATACTTCAAACCAGCAAAATATCCCTCTGCACTCAGGTAAGCACGAGTGTAGGGAAATGGGGGAGTGATTCTATATGAGGGCCTGACCAGCAAGATCTTGTCCCTTAAATTCCTCTACCACTTCCTCTTTAATAAGCAATGAAAATAAATAACCCATTCAACACAGGTATAAAGACCCCTCATATATTACAGATGAGAAAATGTCCTTCATATAATGACCCTTTTGGCACTTTACACATCACCACCCAACTCCTATCCTGAATTTCTTCCCACCATTTTATTCTCTGCTGCTTTCCTGGATTTTTTACCCCTCCAGCAATCACAGGTGTATTAATAAACCAAAAAATTTCATGAGCCACAACAAATTCCGTTGACCTGCTTGTCCTTTCGTCATTCAGCTGTCACATTTGATCCTCACACTTTCCAACTGCCTCCACTCACTTCTGTTGGATAAGCAGATGATTTTCTAACAAAGTAGGCCTTTCTCCGTGCTGATGTAGGAATAGGGGTCCTCCGTGAACAAGGGAAAGTTATGCACAAAACTATAACTTCACATCAGGAGGTGTTTTCCAGATTCAAAGTTGCTAAGCTTGTGCTGATGTCATTTGTTCAATGCACTCACTTTGTACCTTTATTCAATTCTGTTTAGCAAGATACCTGGAAAAGCTAGTAAAGAATTTGTTTAATAGGCACTGAACCCCTTCAGGATTTGCATCAATACTCAGTGTAAATTTCCTGTGAGAAACATTAGCACAGCTGGATGCTTCCTGTGCTAAAAGATTTACTCTTTGAGGATTTGCTGTTTGCAGAAGAATGTCTGAAACTAAAAATAATGATTGATAAATTAAGATTTCAATCTAAAGAACAATACTGAGCTTTGCTTATTTTCTTATTAATTGATGTGCAACTACTTAATTCAAAAACAAGCAAAAGCATCATCTTTAAGTTCAGCATTTTCCCCTCCAGCAATCACAGCTGTAGTTAAAAATGCTGGTCTATAGAAAATTGTATCACAGCTCCTGCAGAAGAATCCATTAGTGAAGGAGTTTCCACAAATATGTTTAACTTTATACCTCTACCTGATCTTTTATAAACTTATGCTGGTTCTAAATAACCAAGGTAAAATTTTTCTCAACTTCCTCAAACTTGTGGACATGGTAAACGGGAATTACAAATTTCCTGCCTCAAGTTAATTGGTATTCTTCATTGACAAATTTTTTCCATGTCTCTGTATACACATTTACCAGAGATTGAGTCAAATCTGGGACACCTGGTGATTTCCCACTTGCTCCATCTGAGTGCCCACAACCCACAGCAATAAAATCAGTTGCATCAGATGGCTGCTAACTGAATGTAGTTAGTTCCTTTGAGTGTTCCCCAGCAGAGGTAACAAACTGGTTTCCACTAACGGCTTTTTTTTCCATGTTGTAAACTGGCTGAATTTAACTGTCATAGGATGTTCTAATAGCCCAGTGATTGCTTCAGAACTGCTGCATTGCCCAACAGAAATCAAGGAAGAAAGGAAATATGACAGCTAAAAAACTGCCATGTAAGAGGACAGCACTTCCAACCGTAATGGTATGACTTATATATTTTCCATTCTCATATTTCTTGGTATCTACAAATGAAGTATTCTGCCAAACACTTCCAGTGCTTTAAATACATTTTTTTCGGGATATGGCTATCCCTGGGAAGGCTGAGATATATTCCCCCTCCTAAATGTAATTGGAAGGTGGTGGGTTGAACCACTGCAGACCTGTGGACTGTTGGATAAGGAGCTCCAGGATTTGGATACAGCAAAGATGAAGTCACACACGAGTCAGGGTACTGTGTGACTTGGAGGGGAACTTGCATTCCTGCACATCTGCTGCCCTTATCCTTCGAAGTGGCAGAAGTTGCAGGTTTGGGAGGAATAGTTGAGGGAGCCTTCGTGGGTTTCTGCAGTGAAGTTCATAGATGGTATACTTTCCATCCTGGTGTGCTGGTAGTACAGGGTGTGAATGTTTAGGGTGGAGAATGTGGTGCCACTCAAATGGGCTGCTTTGTCTTAGGTGTTATTGAGCTTCTTGAATGTTGCTGGAGTTGTTCTTGTCTAGACTAGTAGAGAATATTCCATCATGCTCTTTATGCCTTGCAGATTTCATGCAGTTCTGGTCACCTCACTAACAGGAAGGAATGTTGAGGCTTTAGAGAGGGTGCAGAGGAGGTTTACCAGGACGCTGCCTGGATTAGAGGGCATGCGCTATCAGGAGAGGCTGGACAAACTTGGGCTCTTTTCTCTGGAGCGGTGGAGGCTGAGGGGTGATCTGTTGAAAGTGTATAAAATTATGAGGGGCGTAGATAGGGTGGACAAGCAATACTTTTTTCCCCATTATTGAGAGATCCAATACCAGAGGGCATGCATTTAAGGTGAGAGGGGGTAGGTTCGTAATAGACGTGAGGGGTACATTTTTTACTGAGAGAGTGGTGGATGCCTGGAATGTGTTGCCTGATAGGGTGGTGGAGGCAAAATCATTGATGGCTTTTAAGAGGGGCTTGAATGAGCACAGGAATGAGTGGAAAATAGAGGGATAGGGGCATTCGGTAGGTAGGAGGGAATAGCTTTGTCGGCACAACATTGTGGGCTGAAGAGCTTGTTCTGTACTGTACTGTTCTATGTTCTACGTAGATGGTGAAAAGGCTGTGGGGTGTCAGGATGTTCATAGAACAGTACAACACAGGAACATGCCCTTTGGCCCACTGTGTCTGTACTAACCATGATGCCAATTCAATGTCAGTGAAATGCTGCAGGATATTGAACTCCCATCTGAACCCATATCTCAGTGGCTGGCCGCCACAGATGTTGATGACGGAGGAAACTCATGATAGTAATCTCATTGAATGCAAGGGGTAGCTGGCCAGATCTTGTTATAACTGATCATTGCCTGTTATTTGTTCAATATGGATATCATTTGCCACTTATCAAGTGTCTGAATAAAGCAGAACTTCAAAACTCCTGAATCATTAAGTCTCTTTCCCTCTCCACAGATGCTGCCTGACTGCTGAGTGTTTCCACATACCTGCACGTTTTCCAGAGCTTGCTGCATGCAGGCAAGGGCTGCTTCGTTTTCTGAGGAGTTGCGAATTGATTTGAACATTGTGATATCATTCATGACTCTAGAATGAAGGGAAGGTCATTGAAGAAGCAGTTGAAGATAATTGAGTCCAGGACTTTACCCTGAAGCAGTGATGCTGTGGAGCTGAGGTTATTTTCCAACAAAGACAATGGGTATCAAGCAGAAGACCCTTCCTTTGCTCTAATTATGACTCCAGCCAATGAAGGTCTTCTGCTTGATACCCGTTGTCTTTGTTTTCCCTAAAGCTCCTGGATGCCACATTCAATCAAGTACAATTATTTTTGTTTTGTCATGTAATTTATGAATAATTAACATTAACTTAAGTTTGTGTAATTTAAGTTTGTGTATTTGTGTAATGTACTGTGCAAAAAGCTGATTTTCATTGCATTTATACCCTGGGAATGCATACACATGACAACAAACTTGAACTTGGCTTAATGTCGAGAGCAGTCATTCCTACTTCCCCTGCAGTTCCGCTCTTTTGCCCATATTTGAATGAACATGATTACAAGGCCTGAAGCTGAGTGACCCTAAATGGTAAACGGGTGAAAAATGCCACATGGTAACACTATCAATGACTTTTCATCACTTTGCTGATGATTTGGTGTGGACTAATGGGATGTAATTGGTCAGAATGGATTTGTGTGGTTTTTATGGATTTGATGTACTGGGTTAATTTTCCACATTTTGCAGCAGATGATATTGGTATAGACGTATTGGAAAATCTTGGTCAGAGGTGTCTCAGCGTTTAGAACATTAGACGTCAGAGACGTTACCTGTTCCCATAGCCTTTGTTGTTTCTCAAGCCACTTCTTGAGATGATGTGGAGTGAATCATATCAGCCAAAGTTGGATCCTGAGCAGTGAGGACCTCAGGTGGAGAATGAGATGGATCATCTATCTGGGACTTCTGGGTGAACTTCGGTTGCAAATGCTTTAGGTTTGTCTTTGTCTCTATCATTGTTGAGGATAGAATTGTTCTTGGAACCTTCTCCTCCCAATAGGTGATGGTATATTACCATTCATTACTGGATGTGGCAGGACTGCAGGTCTAATATATTGGTTGTAGGATTTCCTGACAATATCTATTAAATGCTGCTTTAACTCTGTGGCACCAGTGGTAATCCTTTGTTGTTTCTTTGCCAGCTAGACACCTTATTTGTAGTTATGACTGGTTATACTCCTGACCTGCCTTTCAACATCATTAATTGAACCAAAATTGGTCCCCTGGGTCAATGAGCGTGGTTGAGGAAGGATAGGTTGGGTCATTAGGTGGAATACAACTCTGTTGCTACCATTGGCCTACATTGCCTCATGGATGTCCAGTTTTGTGCTGCTTAGATGCCATCAAAATGGATTGTATTTGCCACAATCCTGGTATTACTCAACACAATGGAGATTGCTCTCTATGGGAAGATGGAGCTTTGTGTCCACAAGAATTGTGTGGCAGTCATTTCTATCAATACAGTCACTGATTTATACTTGTTCAACAAATAGATTGATGAAGATAAGGTTGGATTGGTTTATCCCTCACTGCTTTGGTCAGTTTCAGCTGCTCCAGTTTTATTCTTATTACATTTATATGTAGCAGCTTGATACAATTGAATGGCTCATTAGGCCACTTAAGAGGACAATCCTGAGTCAACTTCATGATGCAAGTTTGGTGTTACAGATGGACTGGACCATACAAGGTTTCCTTCTCCTAAAGATATTGGTGCACCAGTTTTTGTGCAATGGACTTATGGAAATTAAATGCATTCTGGAAAGACATCTATAAGAAGTTGGCAAGGATGCTGATATATTGAAATATGACAGGCTACTTACTCCAGATCACTTTTTAATGTTCTTAAACATCCTCTTGCTATTGCTGGAAGCTATATCCCTGGTATTAAATGGACAGTATCTGAAATCAGAGATGCATATAACCCCCAAGTTATTTTTAAATCTCATCTCAGGTTTTTCTTAGAAGTATTTTTAAGGTTCTGATTCTGCCTGGATTCAATCAATATTCTTTGCTGTAGAGTCCATAAATCCTCGTTATTCCAAAACGTTATTTCCTTTCTTTGTTATAACTTTGTTGGATTTCTGTTTCAGTGAACCACAAAAAAGTTCAGAGAGCAGTGCTGACAGATATGGAATGGGATTAGTTTCTGAAGTAAGTATTTCTATGTTGAATAAGCTGGTTTAACACATTTCCTGTATTTTGTAAAGGGAAAAAAAAACTGCTGTTTTGGACAAGATTTAGCTCTCAGATAAACAATGAGGTAATTCAAATCAACATGGCAAACACAACATGTACCTTCCTTTATAAATACAAACATTAATGAAGAACAAGGACTGGGAATTTCCAAATTACAGGCAGTTTTCATTTGCAGTGAAATGCAGCTTCTAGTGATTTCAATTCACAGGGGCTCCAGTCTGTCTGATTTTCATATGCAGCCTTAGTCTGAACCTACTGAAGTCGAGGACTGCTGCACACAAATCTGGTGATCATGATCTGTACAAGAAATTGAGATATGACCTTCAGAAAGCTATCAGGGATGCCAAGAGGCAATACCAACTCAAAATGGAGTCCCTGACCAGCCACCAGTTATGGCAGGGCTTACATGCCATAACAGGCTACAAGACAAAGACAGGCTGCATAGCTAACAGCAGCACATCCCTTCCTGATGAACTTAATGCATTCTCTGCACGTTTTGGACAGAAGGGAAGTGGATTGTCACCACCCACCCTGACAGCCTCCAATGCAACTGAACCTGTGGTCACCGCTGAGGATGCAAGATCAGTCTTCCAGACAGTGAACACGAGGAAAGCATCTGGCCCAGATGGTGTCCCTGGCCGTGTGCTCAAATATTGTGCTGATCAACTGGGAGAAGTATTTGCAGACATACTTAACCTCTCCCTGCTTCAATCTCAGGTTCCCACCTGTTTTAGGACCACTATCATCCCAGTACCAAAGAAAAGCAAGGTAACATGCCTCAATGACTACCGACCAGTGGCTCTGACATCCACCATCATGAAGTGCTTTGAGAGGCCGGTCATGGCACGCACCAACTCCAGCCTATCAGACAATCTTGACCCACTGCAATTCACCTATAGCTGAAACAGGTCTACAGTGGATGCCATCTCCCTGGCCCTACACTCAGCTCTGGAGCATCTAGACAGTAAATACACTTATGTTAGACTATTGTTTATTGACTACAGCTCTGCCTTCAATACTATAATTCCCAAGCAAACTTGTCACCAAACTCAGAGACCCAGGACTCAACACCTCCCTCTAACTGGATCCCTAACCAACAGAACACAATCAGTGAGGATAGGCAGCAATACCTCCAGCACAATTATTCTCAAAACTGGTGCCCCACAAGGCTGAATCCTCAGCCTTCTCCTCCCTATACACTCACGACTGTGGCCAGATTCTGCTCTAACTCCATCTACAAGTTTGCAGATGATACCACTGTTGTAGGCCATATCTCAAACAGCAGAGAGAGAGAGTACAGGAAGGAGATAGAGAGCTTAGTGACATGGTGTCATGACAACAGTCTTTCCCTCAATGTCAACAAAAGAGCTGGTCATCAACTTCAAGAAAGGGGGTGGTGTATATGCACCTGTCTACATCAACAGTGCTGAGGTCAAGAGGGTTGAGAGCTTCAAGTTCCTGGGAGTGAACATCACCAACAGCCTGTCCTGGTCAAATCACAGATGTGACAGCCAAGAAAGCTCACCAGCACCTCCACTTCCTCAGGAGGCTAAAGAAATTTGGTTTGTCCCCTTTGACTCTCACCAGCTTTTATCAATGCACCATAGAAAGCATCCTATCTGGATGCACCACAGCTTGGTACAGCAACTGCTCTACCCAGGACCACAAGAAACTGCAGAGTTGTGGACACAGCCCAGCACATCAGACACCAGCCTCTCCTCCTTGGACTGTCTTTACCTCACTGCCTTGGTGAAGCAGCCAGCATAATCAAAGACCCCACCCACCCAGGTCATTCTCTCTCCTCTCCCATCAGGTAGAAGATGGAAGAGTCTGAGAGCACATACCACCAGACTTAAGGACAGCTTCTACCCCACTGTAATAAGACTACTGAACAGTTCCCTTGTATGACAAGATGGACCATGACCTGAATCTACCTTGTTGTGACCTTGCACCTTACTGCACTGCACTCTGTATTGTTATTGCCTGTACTACATCAACACACTGTACTAACCCAATGTAACTGCACTGTGTAATGAATTGACCTGTACAATCAGTATGCAAGACAAGTTTTTCCACTGTACCTCAGTACAAGTGACAATAATAAACCAATACCAATAATTTCAATATTCCCTGTGGAATTACAAAGTTGGTCAGGAGATGTGGACAGCTTTGAAAAAATATTCACAGGGTCATTCAGCATGGAACAAGGCCCTTCAGCCCACCAATAACACATTGACTATTAAACACCCATTTATACTGATTCTACATTAATCCAGTTTTTTTATTCTCATCATATTCTGATCAGCTCCCCACAAGATTCTACTGCTCATCTACACACAAGGAGCCAATTAACTACCAACCTGCACAGCTCTGGGATGGGGTGGAAACAGCAGCACCCAGAAGAAACCCACAGTCACAGGAAGAATGTGCAAACTCCACATGGAAAGTACCCAAAACCAGGATTGAATCTAGTGCTCAAAGACAATGACTCCAATAGCTGGAGCATTGTGCCAGAATTTATTCTCAATTCCTAATTACGCCAATACAGAGGTCGTTAAGAATCAACCATATTGATTGGTCTGGAATTCAGCTATAAGCCTGATTGGGTAAAAACAGTTGATTTTTGTCCCTGAACAACTTTAGTGACCCATATATGTTTGAATGTATGTCTCAGGATCAATAGTCTAGTAAGATAGCTCCTGTATAACCCCTGCATTATAACATACAGCAGACAATAAAATAGCTGCTGCCCATTGTACCCTGCTCTTGCACTTCAATTCCATTGATGCTACCACCAGGGAAAGGTTTCTTAGTTTTATTAGGTCAATAGTCCATGTCAAAGACCTGGCTTGCAAGCGAGCATTCACCCTTAGAACTGAAGTAATATCTACATGTGTTACATCTGGTAGTATTGGCCAAAAGTGAAACAGGACCATCTGTTTCAGCTGTTAGCTAAACGAATATGATTCACTTATTTTCAAGGCCACCAACACTTTGGAAAATTGAAAGACTGAGAGAATAAACACTCGTATCAGACTAGTGATCTCCTCAGGTATAAAATTAAAACCATTGTGTATGTGCATATCAACTATTACTTTTCTCTACATCATAATATCGATTATATGTCAAAGGTATCTTCAACTTAAACGGTCCCTTGGGGTTGAGGAAGCCTTTGTTTCCACTCCACTTCCATGGGTTCTGGGATGGTTGATGAGGCCAACGTAAGAACTGCAGTCTCTGCCACCGGTGTGGATAAAGATATTTGAAGGGACAGGTAGGCAGGTAATGTGAGAAGTGGAGCGCCTCTTCTACTGTTTTTACTTGGCTTTTGTGTAATCCGGGTAAAGGGACTTCCTGGATGCATCTTCTCCACTTTGAGCAATCATGGATCTAGGATTCCCATGAGTTGGTGAGGTTGTTACGTGTTTTCAAGGAAGCTTTGAGAACATCCTTGAAGCATTTTCCCTGTCCTCCTACTGATCACTTGCTGTGATGGAGCATGAGTTAGAGTGTTTGTTTCCAGGGTCTAGTGTTCAGCTTGTAGACTAGGTGGTCCACCTCATGGTGCTTTTTTCTTTCTTTTCCAATCTTTTTATTAATTTTCAAATTAGTACAAAATAATATATATAACATCAGTAATTATACATATGGTGCAAAGACATCAGGATAACAAGTTAATATATATAATCACAAGGAGTAAAAAAAAGTAATCTGGACCTCCCGCTCTCTTATTAAGTGAACAAATACAAAAGGAAAGATGGAAAAGAAATTAAATTTAATCATATGAAAGAAGAACACCCAAATCAAAAAAAATATTGATAATAAACCAAAAAAAACAAAAACTTCAAAAAAAAACTGGACTGATATTTCTTCAATTAAAAAGAAAAAAAACATTATTATGTCGTCAACTCCGCTCCTCTGTATTCAAGGGTTATTGAAAGGGATCTGATAAAGGTCAGCTTATATCATATGGAAGTATTGAATAAATGGACTCCAAACTTACTCAAATTTAAGTGAAGGATCAACAGTACCACTCCTAACTTTTTCTAAGTTTAAACATGCTATACTTTGAGAAAACCACTGAAAAGTGGTAGGAAGTATTGGATCCTTCCATTTGAACAAAATGGATCGCTTGGCCATTAATGTGACAAAGGCGATCATACGATGAGCAGAAACAGATAAATGGCAAGATTCCATCATTGGTAACCCAAAAATTGCAGTTATAGGATGAGGTTGTAAATCAATGTTCAATACAGATGAAATAATGTTAAAAATGTCTTTCCAATATTTTTCCAAAAGGGGACAGGACCAAAACATGTGTCAGGGAAGCCACCTCCGAATTACATCTGTCACATATAGGATTTATATGATGATAAAAATGGGCTAACTTGTCCTTGGACATATGGGTCCTGTGAACCACTTTAAACTGTATCAAAGAGTGTCTAGCACACATAGAAGATGTATTGACTAATTGAAGAATTTTCTTCCATGTCTCTGTAGGTAGAAGTATCTGGAGTTCTCTTTCCCATTCATTCTTAATTTTATCAAGTTCCTCTGAACATATTTTCATAATCCAATCATAAATTATTGCTATCAGGCCCATCTGATAAGGATTAAAACCTAACATTTTTTTCTGTAATTTCAATTTTATATGGTGTCGGAAAAGAAGGTAAGGTAACTTCTAAAAAATTTCTAATCTGTAAATATCGAAAGAAATGTGATCTAGGCAAATTGTATTTATTAGACAACTGTTCAAAAGATAAAAAACAGTTATCAATGAATAAATCTCAAAAACATGTTATTCCCTTCATTCTCCATAAGGAAAAGGCTGAGTCGATTCTAGATGGTGGAAAGAAAAAATTAGATTGAATAGGACTTGATAAATTAAATTTATTCAATCCAAAAAATTTACGAAAGTGAAACCATATCCGTATTGTATGTTTAACTATTGGATTAGTCATTTGTTTACTCAATTTAATAAGTGCAAAAGGGAATGAACTCATGGTGCTGTCTGACTTTGAGCCACACTGCTGGGGATGCTGGCCTGGGAGAAGATACAGTCATTGATTCACATGCTCCCATGGATTGGGAGAATTTGTGGAAACAACATTAGCGGAAATTCTCCAGTGCCTGCTGGGAGTATTCATGTCTTCCAATCAGACAGAAGATTAGGGATCTCTGTTGTCCAGCAGATCATGTAAGGCTTGAGGTCTCACTTTTCAATCATTTTTTCCCCTCAAATGGCCAAAGGAATAGTGAGTGCATCTTGCTGTTGAGGCTGAACAAACTCAGGAATCATGAAGAAGGATTATGGGACTTTGGTTGGAAGTTGTTTCTGTAAGTTTGATCATGTCAGACCATTGCCTAAACAGGACATTTTGCCCCATTTAGGCACTGGGTGCCCAGATGTTTATGAGGAGTGCACTGCAAGGTTGACTTGGTTGAGTGTGCCTTTGTCATTCCTGGTCTAGTTCCTAGATGGAACCTGTGTGATAAGTGTGGTTTCATTCTTGTAGTAGTTAAGCAGGCTGAGCAATGGGAAAGTAACAGGCCTTGTTACATCTCTAAATTTGTGTAAGGTTCTACCAGGCACCCACATGACACATCGGGAAGGAACAGGAGCTCTAGGTGGTGCTCATACATGCGGTGAAAAGATCACACGATCAGGTATGGAAGTACGTTCTGGCCCCTCTGCAGCTTACTAACCTTTTGTGTGAAATGTGTTCAGTCCTGGACCTCTTCTCATGACAGAATGTTTCCTTAAGGTGTCGCCGATGGCCCACAGATAACAGAGACTTGTTCCTGTCTCAACAGTTATTACCCTGGAATTGAGGTATTTTACAAGCATAGAATTACATAGGACATAAAGCTCAGAAACAGGCCATTCAGCCCAACCAGTCCATGTCACCATTCACACTCTACCTGAACCTCCTCCTGTTTTTCCTCAGCTAAATCTATCATCATAACTCTCTATCCCCTTCTCCCTCGTACAATTATCCTGCCTCCCTTTAAGTGTTTCTGCACTAATTGCCTCAACCACTCCCCATGTTAGAGAGTTCCACATTTTCAACACTCCTTGTGTTCCTTCTGAATTCCCTGTTGGATTTATTGCAGATTATGTGGATAGATTGGAGATGGTGGTGTTGGGGGAAGGGAATTCAGGAAGGAGAGAAATAAAGGAAGAGGGAGAAGTTAGAAAAGTAGCAAACGTCCTCAGCATTGTGACTCAGGCAAATAGGATGCAGAAACAAAGTCAAGTGGCAAGTAGGCCTGGAGCACAGAAAAGTGTGAACATGGCAACATTAGATGTGTTATATCTGAATGCTCACTGCATTTGCAACAAGGTAGATGAATTATGGAACAACTAGAAGTAAAAGGGTATGATCTAATTTCTATGGCTGCAGGGTGACCAAAGCTGAATATTCAAGGATATTTGACATTTAGGAAGGTCAAGTAAAAAGGAAAAGGAAATTATGTTGCACTATTAATAAGGGATGACATCAGTGTAATCTAAAATTAGAGGGCATGGGTTTTGTGAGAGAGAGGAAGTGGAAAAGTGACATGTGGGGTAATATTTTCACACGAAGAGTAGTTGGTATCTGGAATGAACTGCCAGAAGAGGTGGTGGAGGGAGGAACGGTAATAACATTTAAGAGGAATCTGGACAGATACTTGAATGAGCAAGTCAGAGAGGGAAATGGAATTAATACAGGCTAATGGGGTTTAATATAGATAGGCATGATGGTCGGCATAGATGTGGTGGGCTGAAGGGCCTGTTGCTATGCTGTATGACTCCGTGTGGTACTGAGAAAGGATTTTCACTTGGCAGATCATGATGTAGAATTAAAATCAGCTTGGTCAAACTAAGAAACAGCAAAGAGCAGAAAATACTGGTAGCAGTTGTTCTTGGGCAATCAAATGGTGGTTGTAATATTGGGCAGGGCAGAAATCAGAAAATTAGAGGACCATGTAACAAGATTAATATAGTAACCATGGGGGACTTTAATCTACATAGAGTCTGGACAAGCTGAATTAGTAGTACCATAGAACCATAGAACAGTACAGCACAATACAGGCCCTTCGGCCCACAATGTTGTGCTGACCTTTAAACCTCACCTAAGACTATCTCACCCCTTCCTCCCACATATCCCCCTATTTTAAATTCCTCCATATACTTACCTAGCAATCTCTTGAATTTGACCAATGTACCTGCCTCCACCACCACCCCAGGCAGTGCATTCCATGCCCCAACCACTCTCTGGGTAAAAATCTCCCTCTGATATCTCCCTTGAACTTCCCACTCATTACTTTAAAGCCATGCCCTCTTGTATTTAGCATTGGTGCCCTGGGAAAGAGGCGCTGGCTGTCTACTCTATCTATTCCTCTTGATATTTTGTATACCTCTATCATGTCTCCCCTTGCCCTCCTTCTCTCCAAAGAGTAAAGCCCTAGCTCCTTTAGTCTCTCCTCATAATCCACACTCTCCAAACCAGGCAGCATCCTGGTAAATCTCCTCTTCACCCTTCCCAGTGCTTCCACATCCTTCCTATAATGAGGCAACCAGAACTGGACACAGTACTCCAAGTGTGGTCTAATCAGAGTTTTGTAGAGCTGCATCATTACCTTGCGGCTCTTAAACTCGATCCCACGACTTATGAATGCTAACATCCCATAAGCTTTCTTAACTACCCTATCCATCTGTGAGGCGACTTTCAGTGATCTGTGGATATGAACCCCCAGATCCCTCTGCTCCTCCACACTGCCCAAAGTCCTACCATTAACCTTGTACTCAGCTTGGAGTTAGTCCTTCCAAAGTGTACCACCTCACACTTCTCTGGATTGAACGCCATCTGCCACTTCTCAGCCCAGCTCTGCATCCTATTGATATCCCTCTGCAATCTTCGACAGCCCTCCACACTATCCACAACACCACCGACCTTTGTGTCGTCTGCAAACTTGCCAACCCACCCTTCTACCCC
Source organism: Pristis pectinata (assembly GCF_009764475.1). Taxonomy (NCBI): domain Eukaryota; kingdom Metazoa; phylum Chordata; class Chondrichthyes; order Rhinopristiformes; family Pristidae; genus Pristis; species Pristis pectinata. The sequence continues at coordinate 48,561,587 of NC_067407.1, read as the reverse complement.
CTCATCCAAGTCATTAATAAATATCATGAAAAGTAGAGGTCCCAGAACTGATCTTTGTGGGACACCGCTAGTCACAGCCCTCCAATCTGTAATAAGGTGAAGGGAAAATTCATGGAATGTACACAATTTTGTTTTGTACATTTGTACAATTTTGTTTTGTGAATGTACTCAATATGTTGAGGCACCATCAAGGCAAAGGGTATTTTAGATCTTGGCATATGCAATGACAAAAGGTTAATTGATAATCACATTGTAATGGTGCCATTGTAATATGGTAGAATTTTACATTCAGTTTGAAAGTTATGTACTTCAATCCAAACTTTGGCTCTTAAATCTAAACAAAGAAAACTATGAAAGTATAAGGGGAGAGTTTGCTGTGACTGATTGAGATAGCACATCGAAAGCTATGATTATGAACATTCAATGGCTAGAATCTTAGATAAACAATGCATAATTTGCAGAAAAAATATAGTCCTTAAAGGCACTGTCAGCCAACAGGAAAGTGTCCATCCATGACCGATGGGAAAAATGAAAGGTAGCATTAACTCCAAGGAACAGGCTTATAAATGTGCCAGAAATAGCAGTTAGGCTTGAGATTGGGAGCACTTAAGAACTCTGCAGAGGAGGACCGAGAAATTAATGAAGAAAGGAAAGATAGAACATGAAAGTATACTCCCAAGACTCATAAAAGTAGACTGTAGGGGTTCCTGCAGGAATATAAGTAGGAAAAAAATTAGCAATGGCAAGTGTGGGTCCTTTACAAGCAGAGATGGGAGAATTCATAATGGGAAATAATGAAATAACCGAGGTGCTGAGCAATCACTTTGTGTCTGTTTTCCCAAAAGAAGGCACTAAATACCTGTCAGAAATACCAAAAGTCTAATGAGAATGAGGAATTGAAGAAAGTAAGAATTATTTAAAAAATAATACCAGAGAAGGTGGTGTTACCACAAACCAATAAATCCCAATGACCTACATCTCAGAGTTTTGAAATAGGTGGTTATAGAGATATTGAATGTTCTTTTTATCATCCAAAACTCTATAGATTCAGGAATTGTTCCAATGGATCAGAGAGTAGCAAATGTGTCCCCAGTATTTAAGAAGGGAAGGAGGGAGAAGCAATGGAACCAACCACCCATTGACCTCATATCAGTAAAATGCAGAAGGTAGTGGAGTGTATGGTCAAATATGTACCACCAGGAAACCTTGTAAGGAATTTAGACAAGTTTCAAACAGTATGAAAGAACCTGTAACAATCATTACCATGAAGGACAAGCAATTGGATAAATTAATGGGACTGAAGGCAGACGAGTCACCGGGTCCCGCTGGCCTGCACCAAGGGTTTTAAAGGGCATGGCTGCAGAGACAGTGAAGCCTTTCACTGAGTTCTGGGAAGGTACCAGCAGATTGGAAAAATCCAAATGTGATTCCATTATTCAAAAAGGGAGGAAACCAAAACAAAAAGGTAACGATAGGCCTGTTTGCTTAACATCAGTTGTCATCAAGATCCTGGAGTCTATAACCAAGGACATACTAGTTCTTTGAGGATATGTCTAGTGGAATAGATAAAAGGGAAGGGGGACAATGAATGTGTTGCATTTGGATTTTTAGAAAGTTTTAGCTAAGATCCCACACAGGAAAGATTGGTCATCAAGGTAAGAACAGTCAGATTGGGGTGTTGTGCTGATATGGAGTGAGAATTGGTTATTCAACAGAAGGCGAAGAGTGGGACAAACAGACCTTTCACAGTTTGGCGGGTTGTGACTAGTGAGGGGATATGTGAGTAGTGCAGAAAAATAGTGCAAAGGATCAACCAGGATCTTGATGAATAGTGGAGGAGGCTTAAAGGGCCAAATAGCTTAGTCCTGCTAAGACTTTTCTTAAGCTCCTATTGCAGAGAAATGTAAGATGATACAATCTGTTAGGAAGAACAAGGAGAGACAGTATGGAATAAAGGATACAGTTCCAAAAGGGATGCAGCAGCAGAGGGACCTGGGGGGTGATGATCTGCAGTAGGCGGAGCTCGTGAGTTGCTCTGGTAGAGAGCTGGAGCAGAATGATGGGCCGAATGGCCTTTTTGTGCTGCAGCCATTCTACGATTCTATAATTATATTGCTCTCTTTGAAACAGAGAAGGCTGTGAGAGGAAGCTGATTGAGGCATCGGCCAACTCTACTGAAACCGATAGGTTGAAGACAAATGTTCCCATTCGTCCAGGCATCAAGAGCCAGAAGAAACAGATTGAGAATGACTGGCAAAAGAACCATAGGAGAAAGAAAATATACTCCATTGCCGCATTCAAACAAAAGTGGATGCGTACATGACAGGAGAGAATTCGCAGGACTAATGGGGAGAGGGGCCCAGTTGGATTGTTCTCGCATTGTGCTGACATTACCACGAAAGGCAGAGTGGTCCCTATTCACGTGAAAAAAATTAAAATGTTCCTTAATTCTGCGATTCCACACATTTCTAGTTATGTACTTTCCCAGAAATGGGATTGAAAAACGTAGCCAATAAATTTTCTATTTTGGCTTTAATGGGAAAATCCCATCACTTCTGGACGAAGAGTTGGAGCAAGTGAGTGGCAAGTGGTTAGGAATGCTCGTTTCATTGCGAAGGGAAATTCCTTATTCTTCCGGGCGGCTTTATAAAACGGAGCGGCGGAGCTCAGACTCAGCACTTGCCATCCCTTGCAGGAGAGAATTGTGGCCTGAGCGCTGAACCATGGCGAATTGGAGACCCTTTCTGACAGCGGCACTCGCTCTTATGTTCCTGCTCACAACAGGTTTCTAATTTGTTTCACTGCACTTTACTATTTTCTAATTATCTGCATTTTATTCTAACTTGTTCAGTTTGACTTCTGCTTTATTTAAAGAAATAAAGTTGTAAGTATTTAAAGTATTAAAGTTGTAAGCTTTCTTAATATTATATTTGTAATGCTTTTGTAAAAATTTTAACTTTCTAACATTAAACTTGCAAACTTTTAAAATACGTTCCTGCAGTTGTTTAAATAAAGTTATCAATTCTCCTCCTCTCCATCCAGGATATGCCTTCATTTTGGAGTTAAATCCATCAGGAAATGTGAGGTCCCGGATTGGGGAGATGGTGGTGCTGACCTGCCGGGTGAAGGACTGTCCATCCCCTTCCTTCCAATGGAAAGTCGCAATGGATAATCCCTTGGGAGGAACAGTCAGCAATCAGGGTTCGGAGTCCAACCTCACCTTTGCCCCGGTCACAGTGCAGAACGAACACCAGTATACTTGCTTTGCAAAATGCGGCACAGAGACAAAGAAGGAACATGTTATTATAAATGTTTATTGTGAGTATTAACTCGTCGCCGAGATGTAAGCTTCTTGCATGAAATAAAAGCTGAAAAATACCGAAAACACTCAACTGGTCAGGCAGTGTGTGAAGTGAGAGAGGAAGTTAACGTTTAAGCTCGATGACTGAAAGGTCGGTGCACAATTCAGGAGGTTTTCCACTCGCCAGAGCGCAGAGTCCGGACAAAACAATGAATATGAAAAGTCATTAACCTGCCAGATTAACTCTGTTTCTCCATCCACAGAAAATGCCTGGCTTTGCTGAGTGTTTTCAGCATTCTGTGTTTTTATTTAGGATTTCCAGCAACTGCATTTTTTGTGGTTTTCAACAAACATTTTCGTTAATAGTTTCACAGATAATTTCCGAGTGCAATGATGAATGACTCGGGTTATAGAAAGTGATCCTTTTTGCAGGTTAGAACGCACAGTTCAGTGATCAGGGGGCGGGGGCTGGGGTCTGCGCCTGTGGGTTCATTCTCTCCTGAAACCCTTTCTGATCATGTGTCGCTGCAGCTCTGTCGGACGAGCTCACCCTGGAGACGGTGGGGAATTTGGAAGCGGGCAGGAACGGCACCGTAAAATGCACCGTCCCCAAAGTCTATCCCGTTCGTCTGGAGGTGGACTGGCTGAAAGGAGCCAAAGTGGTGCATAGTGCAAAACTCTTCCGACACACAGAGGAAGAAAGGGAGGAGAGCTTCACTTATGAACTCACCCCTGAACTGGGGGATTCGGGACAAGAGCTTACATGCCGAGTCCACTTGCGCACTGAGTTGGGGCTGATTCAGGCCGAGGGAACGCTGACGTTACAGGTTAACTGTAAGTATCGATGCAGAGATTTAACTTCAAGTCTCTAAGATATTTTAAACCGCCCGCCTTTAATTTTGTAAATGATTCTCCTTCTACAGATCCTCCCAGAACGATTAACATTTCTGCAGAGCCCTCTTCCACGGTGAGGGAAGGTCAGGATGCCCGGCTAACCTGTGCTGTTGACAGCAGCCCCGCTGCCACGATCGTGTGGAGCAAGTTATCAGCCGCCGGCTGGTCAGTGACCGCCGGGGATCAGCCGATTCTTCACCGCTCACCGGCCCTGATGGAGCATTCAGGAATCTACCGCTGTGAAGCCAGCAATATGCTGGGGAGTATCACCACCGAGGTGGAATTGCGCGTTGAAGGTGCGTGGATCTTGCCCTTATAACGTTTTGTTTTGAATGGGTTAGTTAATATTAGAGCCATACAGCACGGAAACGGGCCCTTCGGCCCAACCCATCCATACCGACCAAGGTGTCTATCCGACCTAGTCCCATTTGCCCCCATCTCTCTCTCTAACCCTTGAACCTGTTTAAGCGTCCTTTAAACATTGCGATTGTAGTCGCCTCTCCCACTTCCTCTGGCAGCTCCTTCCACCACCTTCTGTGTGGAAGAGTTTTCCCCTGGGTCCCCTTTAAATCTTTGTCCTCTCACTATAAACCTCTGCCCTCTAGTTTTAGACTCCCCCCCTACCCTGGGAAAAAGACTGACCATCCACCTTCTCTGCATCCCTCATGACTTTATATACCTCAACCTCCTATGCTCCGGGGGAAAAGAGAAGGTCCCTGCAGCATAGAAACTTTTACCAATTCATTAATCTCACTCTGCTTCTTTCCTCAGGTGGCCCCAGAGACACCACACTCTCTGTGACCCCCTTTGATGTGAAGGAAGGAGGCAATGTCACAATCAGCTGCACAACCCACTCGAACCCACCTGCCCATCTTCTGCTGAGGAGGAAGTCAGCAAGTGGATGGATTGAGCTGGACTCAGAGAATGGAACATTTACGATCGATGCTGCCCATTTGGATGATGCAGGGCACTATCAATGTCAGGCCATCAATGCTCTGGGAAGGCAGATTAAAAGCGCAGAACTCTTTGTTCAAGGTATGTATGAAAATTAATGAGCAGGTTACAGGAAGTGGATGTGTAAAAAATATTTTCATACTAATTATTAAGGGGAGGAAAAGAATGATTTGAATTTATAATAGGGTATTCAGGCCTTTGCAAAACACCTTTACACCAACAAAATACCTTTGACATGTAATCACAGTAAAACAGTCAAATGTTGTGTAGCATCTTTTAACAAAGAGTGGTGGGCAGACAATCAGTTATAATGATGTTGGTTGAGGGATAAATATTGGTCGGTATGCTGGAACAGACAGGGGAGAACTCTACTGCTTTGAACTCAAAATTGTATTACAGAATCTTTTATGTTAACTGGAGAGGGCCTTAATTTAACAAGATGTAACTTCAACTGCAGCAATCCCTCTGCAGAGGACTGGATGCCTTTCTAGATTTTTGTGGCTAAGTCCTTGGACTGAGACTTGAACCCACAATTAGGTCATGATGAACATTATACAATTACTAATAAAACATGTCTTCTCCATCACCAATTCTGACTGGGCTCAACCTTCCGAATGGGTCAACAAAGGAGAAGAATTCACAATTGGTTGCACTGTTATTAACATTTCCTCAACCAACTTTACCTGGAAGAAACTAGAAAACAACAGCAAAACTATTCTTCCCTTTGTTAACTACAAATTTACAATCCATAAAATAATGCCAAGTAATGCTGGGTTTTGTGAGGCTAAAGTAATTAATGAACTTAAGACTCAAACAGGATTTGTGAAACTAAAAGTTATGAGAAAGTTTAAGCAAAGATTGAATCTATTATTTTAAGTGAGCATTGGTGCTTGTAAAATATATTTGACTGACTTTTTAAAAAAATATATTCTCCTGTTTCCTTGCAGAAAAAGAACCTGATATAGTACCCCATGTTGTGAATGCTGTAGGAATCCTAGAAACAGTCTGCACAGTGGCTGCAGTTGCATCAGTAGGATTCGTACTTTTTGCTCTGCATTATGTCTATCGCAGGATCAACAACAAGAAATCATACCAAATGTCAGAAGAGAAAATATGAAGTTAAAACAAAGGACTGAAGGAATGAGCATTCCTACTTCTAGTACAGTCTAATCTCTGGGGCTGTGTGGCTGTACCGTCAGGAGCAGGGTGTTGGGAGATTGGGAGATGAAGTTGTTGCATTATAAACATTTCTCAATGTATCACCAACAGTTGGTATCCAAACAGATAGTAAAGCACATCTGAACTTGGGGCACTTTATTGTAAATAGTCCTCAGAATTTACTATCTTGAAGGGAATAATGCTGTGCTATTCATGGTGCTATGCTAGAGGAAATACTGCAGAAATAGTTAACTTTAAAATGGTCTCTGGCCAAATCAAATGGTCCTTGATATCCCTCACCCATGGCTCCAAGGAATGTTTCAAACTGCTAGCACTCGCCAGTGAACCAGACCTAGTTGTTCAGATGCTGATGTGCTGGATTTGATGCCCACCCCTCTCTTGTGGGTTGTGGGAGGCCTTGTGTGATTTGGGAGTAAACCACTTTACACTGACTGTTCTACAGTTTATGGATCACAAATTATTTGACCTCCTGAAGGATAATGATGTTGATTATCTGTATTGATTTTCAAAAATTGCTGCTGCCTTCCTCAATATGTGTGAGCCTCTTCTGCTCTTAATTCCTAACACATTGAACCAGGACACCATCCATTGTGGCTGAATCTAGTTAGGTACTAGGTTGGGTTCAGGTTAGGTACAGGAGCTAGGCCACCACTGGCTGCTAGATGCTGTTTTCTGAAAATGGAACTGAATGTGTTAACCACTAAGTGACTTGTACTCTTTAAACTAAACCACTAAGTGAAATGCAGACCAAGTCCTGATGCAGGGTTTCGAACTGAAATGTTGACAATTCCCTTCCACCCCCACCTCCCCCCCCCCATAGATGCTGCTTGACCCATTGAGTTCCTCCAGCAGACTGTTGCTCCAGATTCCAGCATCTGCAGTCACTTGTGTGTCCAAATTAACTCAATTTGCATTGTAGTCCTCAATGTTGATTCAATAATTTTTTGCACGAAATGTCAAAGCAGGAAATATTTTGAACCAAACAACTTAATAAAATAAAAGTCAAATTGTTTTGAATTAATACATCATTCAAATTAAGTAACAAAATATTATCGAAGTTGTTTCACAATTAGAATGTGAAACTACCAACTTCATTGCTGTCAAAATTTGAAAATAATAAAGTGGAAGCCAAGAATTTTAGTAACAGTTCCAATGAGTTTAAACAAAATGTCCAGTTTCAGTACATTTTTCAATGTCTTCAATCCAGGAAGGATTGTCCTTATGCAATTAAAGGTTTGATTGTTTCTAAAAGTGAGTGAATGTCTGTAAACTTGTGAGTACACATGTACTACTGATTATGTTGACTGATATTGCGAGTTTTAATAAACTGTATAATTTTTTCAAGAGCTCTTTCTCGTGATATTCTTTGAACCCTGGTGGTCTGGGAGTGAAATATATTCACAGCAGTGTTACTCTATTGGTTCAGTCAAAGCAGTTACCATAACTGATATATTTTTGCTTTGAGTTTAGATTTGCATTTTCTACAATTATTAAATTTAATATTTGGAGGGCAACTTTAACAGGCACGTTTGAGCTGCAGCTAAAATATACTTGCTCCACACCCTCTTTGGAAACTGATGTCCCAAGGAAACTGTGACAGTGATTATCAATTAGACAGAAATGACTGGCTTAAAACGCTCATCTTTTAAACAAGTTACTGTCACATTTAGGTCAAAGGCATCAAATATAGGGAACTGCCAATAATAAAACGAGCATGAGAGAACAAAACAATAATGGAAGTAATGGTTTAAGAATGTAATTTGCTTTTTAAAAGCTTTTGAAATATAACATAATGAAAACATTTGAGGAGGAGGATAGTTTTGAGCTCTGTATGTTTATTTAGTCCTGTTAGATAGTTTTGATTTCAATACTGAAGATTGTTCCCAGGATCACCAGCCTCACTAATGTAGAATAAGGTGTCAGACATTTAGGACAGAGATAAGGAGGAATTTTAGCTGTTCACAATTTAAGTGTTGTCAATCTTTGGAATTTCTACCCTAGATGGCTGTGTGGAGGTTGAGTCTTTGAATACATTTAAGGTTGCGTTAGATATAATTTTGTGCTATACAAGAGTCCAGCGTTATGGTGAATGGTCAGTAAAGTGCAGCTGAGGCCAACGTCAAATCTCATTGATAGTGGAGCCAAGAGCTGTAGGGCCAACTCCTCATATTTCTTACATTCTTAGATAAAAGAAAGAGGTTGTGACTGAGTAGGTTTTTAATGAGATAAAGACTGTAAAAGGTGTGTCCATCCCCTAGTGTGTAGGGGAAGCTCAATTTTTGTGTTGCTGTGAGTGGAATGAAGAACATTTTTAAATGTGGCCTCCCTAGTTAGGTCTGTTCAAGCTGATGATCACAGATTTGTGACATATCAATAAGAATAGAATGGAGGTCTGGAGAGGTGGATGTAAGTGTAGTTGTGAGTCAAAAGAGATCAGCTACCATCCTGGTGCTGGGTAAATTGATATGACAGAGACATCGGTTGTGTTTCGGACATCAGGACTGTGTATATTCATTCGGCAGGCACTCACTAATGAGGTTGGGGCTTTGTGTTACTGTGGCATGGCTACTGAGGGTACTTGATAGTGTGGTGGGTATTGTTTGGAATGTCAGAGGGAAGCGTATACTTGTTCAGTAAGCCTTCAAAGACAGTCCGTTTGTTAATGCAGTTGTCCTTGTAATTTCAAACTGATCACTGCTTGTTATGACCTCACCAAGTCCAGCGTTGGAGATGTAATAGACCTTTGCTTAGCATAAGCAAACACATGGGGCAGGCCTGGTGAGAGAATGTCTGGACTCTGCTTGGCTCTTTCAAAGTCACAGCACTGCAGGTTGTTTCACACTGCTTGCTAAATTCAGCCCACACTCAGATTAACATTTCAGAGCAGTGCTATTGTCTGCGTTGTGTTTTGAAGAATTAAAAGCTTGCATAGAAACTACACTGTGACTGTGCTAAAGACCACGATTCCAAGATATTGGAGTACTATTTACTGTAAAGCTTGAGGCTGTTAGAAAGGGGAATTTTGCAACCAATAGGTAAGTTAGAAACACAGACATGAGAGACTGCAGATGCTGGAAATCTGGAGCAACACACAAAAAGGGCTGGAAGAACTCAGCAGGTCAGGCAGCATCTGTGGAGGGAAATGGACAGTCGACGTTTTGGGCCGAGACCCTTCATCAGGACTGGAAAGAAAGAGGGCAAAAGGTAGAATAAAAGGGTGGGGGGGAGGGGGAGGAGCACAAGCTGGTGATGTGAGAAGCTGGGAGGTGATAGGTGGAGGAGGGAAAAGGCTGAAGAAGATGGAATCTGATAGGAGAGGACAGTCGACCATGGTATAAAGGGAAGGAAGTGGGGAAACAGAGGGAGGAAGGTATGGGGAATGGGCAGGTTATGAGGGTTGGGGAGGGGAAAGAGAAGGGGTAATGGGGCCAGAGGGATAAGGGAAAACAAAAGATGGGGGGGGCGAGGGGAGGGTTACTGGAAATTAGAGAAATCGATGTTGATGCCATCAGGTTGGAGACTACCAAGACAGAAAATGAGGTGTTGTTCCTCTAATCTGTGGCCAGCCTCAACTTGGCAGTGTAGGAGGCTGTGGACAGACATGTCAGTGTGGGAATGGGAAATGGCTGGCCACCGGGAGAACCTGGCTGTTACAGTGTGTCATGGAAACTCTAATTTGTACCACAATGGGAGACGATAACTCCGAGTTTCATTCCAAGGGTTTTATTTATACATGGTACCATAGAGAGTGGGCAGCGATCTCCACCGTTACCCAGATTCTAACATACAGAAGGTTGCAATCTTAATTTATATGTTAAAACAACGGCTAAATCACATGACTAGTTCAGTTACGGTTGTTATGTGCTTAAGGATTAATCAATGTGTTACAAAGTTCCAAATAAAACAAAACCAACCAGTTCCTCTTATCAGCACACTCAAGGCTGAACTCTCATCCTTTTCAAAAGTCTGGTTTCAGCAGTCTTCAGCAGACCTGCTGGCTCCAAGCCCAGATTTACAGTAGGCTGCAAGCATAGTTGTCTTATACAATGTCAAGTATTCCATCAGCCCCAGTATAGTCAAAAGACACAATTTATTCTTCCACACAGTGGATGGAATGAAGGTGCTCGACGAAGCAATCCCCCGATCTACGTCACGTCTCAGTGGTGTAGAGGAGGCTGCATCGAGAGCACCGGATGCAATAAATGACATCGATGGATTCACATGTGAAGCGCCGCCTCACCTGGAAGGACTGTTTAGGGCCCTGAATGATGGTGAGGGGGTGGGGTTTGGTGTAGGGGCAGGTGCAACACTTAGCACAGTTGCAGGGATAAGAGCCTGGAGGGGGATCGGTGGGGAGGGACGAATGGACAAGGGAGTCACGGAGAGAGCAATCCCTGCAGAAACCGGAGGGGAAGATGTGCCTGGTGGTGGGATCCCGTTGGAGATGAGAAGATTTTTTAATCCCAGAAGATTTTATATTCTATATAACTTCACCATGGAATCCAGTAATCCATAACCTTTTTCAGACATGTTCCACCTATTCCAAAATTTTACAGAGATAGACTATCGGGTAGGGTGGAATCCTTGCTACTCAGATGACTATAAGCCATGTGCCCACTTTGGGGTCTTGATCTTCAAACACTCTTTTCTTCAGATGTTCAAGTGCTGTGCTTGCTCCCAGAAGGCAATAAAATACTTGGTCATTGGATTTCTGCCTCCACTGAGAGCTGGCTCCTGGGATATGGGTTTTTATCCACGTTTTCTATAGTTTCTTTCCGGACTTTTATTGTTAGAGAAGAGTGTTGTACAGAAGGTCAGACTGGCAGATGACCTTTGTCTTACAGATCTTCAGCTCATGGTCTTTCCACTTGTGTGCTTCAGTGAACAAGCGGACAGTGACACATACCGAGTTGCAGTTAATGTTCTTGGCGTCATTTACACAGGGTCACCCCTCCTGGAATGCCCAGATTGTGGGAGAGGTGAAATGGATGGTTCTTCTGTTAGTGCACAACTTGTTGGAAGCTGCGAGATAAGTTATTGTCTCCTCTGAGCACCACAATGGAAAAAAAATGAAGTGAAGTGATGGCTTACGGGTGACAAATGTAACACCTGCTGCTATGAATAATCAGCCCTCTGCATGCTGCAGGAACAGGAGCCAAGATATGTTATATGTGTTGAGTGACATGCATACAATGTCAAATCAGTGAAAATGTATTGCAATTACTACGTGCCGCTTGTTATCTTTCTGCAATGCGATGGAACACCAGATTAACATTGAACCTAATGCTAAGGAAGTAGTTTAAATTTCATAACAAATACAGATCATTAGATAAAACGAGAGACTCATATGAATATATTAGAACTAATTTGTTCCACTTTGATTACAATTACCCTTTTCTGCCCATTTTCTCTTCTTATTATTCATTGCTTTCTAGTTTGCTCTGAAGTCATTTAACCCCTTCACATATCTTTTGTTCAACAATGTTAGTCCTGTAATAATTAAGAGAAATTTCCTTTTTGATTTCTCCATTAGAGAAGAACATAATAGTCAAAGCATTAGTTTGTGACCTTACTATGGTTCAGTGAACCAAATGACAAAGTGACCATTACGGCAACAGGGAAATGAATTCTAAGTGGAACATGCTTAATCAACAAAAAAAAAACAGTGAAACAGACATCCTGTTCCTTCAGATATAATTTTGTTTTCTAAACCAGTAGAATGCAAAGTTACTGCCAACCAGCATTTTATGGTAATCAATCAACTGCGTTTCAGTGATATCAAAACAGATACAGTGTTTGGTTTCAGAAAGACCACAGACAAAAATTAAGCTGTTTTTTTTTAAAGTTTAGCTTTATAGCAATAATTTTCTGTCATTAAAAGTTATTTGTAAACTATAGACTGCAGCACACACAAAATGCTGGCAGAACTCAGCAGATCAGACAGCATCCATGGAGGGAAATAAACAGTTGACATTTCGGGTCAAGGCCCTTCATCAGGACTGGAGAGGAAGAGGGCAGAAGCCAGAATAAAAAGATAGGGGGAGGGGGAGGAGCACAAGCTGGCAGGTGGTTGGTGGAAGAGGCAGAGGGCTGAAGAAGAAGGAATCTGGCAGGAGAGGACAGTGGACCATGGAATAAAGGGAAGGAGGTGGGGAATAGGAGGGAGGTGATAGGTAGGTCATGAGGGCAGGGGAAAGAGAAGGGGTGAGGAGGTCACAGGAATGAGGGAAGACAAAGGGGGTGTGGTAAGGGGGAGTAAAAGGGGGGGGGGGGTGGAACAGAAGGGAGGGGTTACCTGAAGTTAGAGAAATCGACGTTAAGGCCATCAGGTTGGAGACGACCAAGGCGGAATATGAGGTGTTGTTCCTCCAACCTGCATCTGGCCTCAACGTGGCAGTAGAGAGGCCATGGATAGATACGTCAATATGGGAGTGGGAAGTGAATTGAAGTGGCTGGCCAACAGGAGGTCCTGGCTGTTACAGTGGATGGAATGAAGGTGCTCGACGAAGCGGTCACCCGATCTTCATCGGGTCTCACCGATCTAGAGGAGGCCGCATCGGAAGCACCGGATACAATAAATGACACCCTCGGATTCACAGGTGATGCATTGCCTCACTTGGAAGGACTGTCTAGGGTCCTGAATGGTGGTGAGGGAAGGGGTGTGGGGACAGGTGTAGCACTTTGCACAGTTGCAGGGATAAATGCCGGGAGGTCATCAGTGGGGAGGGATGAGTGGACAAGGGAGTCATAGAGAGAGTGATCCTTGCAGAAAGCAGAAGGGGGTAAGGGGAAGATGTCCCTGTTGGTGGGATCCTGTTGGAGGTGGCGGAAGTTGCGGAGAATGATGTGTTGGATGCAGAGGTTTGTGGGGTGGTAGGTGAGGACAAGGGGAACCCTGTCTCTCACCCGCATCTCCTCCATTTCCTGTACGTCTGCCCTCTTCTTTTCCAGTCCTGATGAAGGGTCTCGGCCCGCAACATCGACTATTTATTTCCCTCCATAGATGCTGTCTGAACTGCTGAGTTCCTCCAGCATTTTGTGTGTGTTTCTCCAGATTCCAGCATCTGCAGAATCTCTTGTGTCTCTGTAAACAATAGACCCTAAGTTTAATGCAATGTAAGAAATACATTTTTGTTTCAGCTATCCTCAAAGCTTGAGGATAAACTCAATATAGATTTTACAACAGATTATGGTCCCAACATTAACTGGGTAGTATTTTGAGAGCTGCTGAGGTGAGTGGGTGAGAGGGTCTCAATACTACAGGAACTCTTAAGTGATTTCAAGTGACCTGGTGGTGGCAGTTTAACACAGGTATTTTGTATACTTTTGACTTCCAGATTTGGTGTTACAGTGCAGCTGCAAACATGGTGCAGAGTTAATTCATTGCCTACTAAAAATCATGACATGACTAAGTTTAATGCAGTGTTTCAGAGGGAGAAACTCAAAACAGCTAAAGATCTACTGTAGTGATAGATTTGATTAAGGCCAATATCTCTATGTTTCCCCAATTCTTAATAAAAGTGATCAACCTGAGCTACTGACTCTGTCTTTCTCTTCGTCAATGCTAATTTTGAATCAAGGACAGGGATTAACTACATAATTAACATAACCAAATTAAGTGTGATGAAGAAAATATTGGCACTAAAGTATCAAATTCCAAAATCTAGATGTTTTCCACTTTAAAGGAGTGGGGGAGATTATTGCACATGCTTTAACTAAAATCTACCAAATTTCTCTTGATTCAGGAGCTCCTTTTGATTGGAAAATTGTTTGCAATTCTGCTGTTTTAAAGAAGTGAGAGAGAGAAACCAGGAAATTATTGATCAATTGGTTTAACATCTTGTTGGGTAATTTCTAGAGCCAATAAATAGGTATAATTGAACATTTTAAGATGTAACTTGATTAGAGAAAGCCAACTTGGATTTCGAAAGTTAGTCTCCGACCTGGCGGCATGAGCACCGAATTCTCAAACTTTTGGTAACTGCTCCCCCTCTGTCCCTGTTCCCTTTTCTCTCTCCCCCGATCCAATTGGCCGCCTATGTCTTTCCCCTCTCCTGACATCTCCATCTGCCCATCACCCACACACTCCTCCCACTGGTTCCCCTCCCCACCTCCCTCCCTTTATTCCAAGCTCCATCTTCCTCTCCTCTCAGATTCCATCATCTTCAGCCCTTTGTCACTTCCACCTATCACCTCCCAGCTTATGACATCATTCCCACTCTGTCCCTCCCTCATCTGCCTGTCACCTCCCCCCCCCCCCCCCCCCCCCCCCCCCCCCCCCCACCTGGATCCACTTGTCACCTGCCACCTCTTGCTCCACCCCTTCCCTCCACCTTTTTATACTGGCTATCTCCCTGCTATCTTTCAGTCCAGACGAAGGGTCTTGACCTGAAGCATTGACTGTCCATTTCCCTCCACAGATGCTGCCTGACCTGCTGAGTTTCCCCAGCGCTTTGTGAGTTGCTCCATATTCCAGCATCTGCAGTCTCTTGTGTCTCCTTTCTAAAGCTACATTGTGCCTCACAAAAATGATTGAACTCTTTTGAGGAAGTAACTAAGACAGTGGATAGGTAATGTCTGTGGATGTTATTTAAGCAGACTTTTGGAGGCATTCAGTGAAATCATTCAGAAAAGACTGTGAGCTTATATTGAAGCTAATGGAAGGCAAATGATAGCCCTAGTTAGGAAATTAGCTGGGTAGCATGAGACAGTGAACAGAGGTACTCAGATAGGCAGGGTGCAAAATTCAATGTAGTTATTTACAATTTTGATGGCAGAATAAGGAACAAACCCATCTACATAGGAAAATGACATCAAGGTGGGCAGCACTATTCACAGTCAATTTTAATGACTTAGATGCAGCAACTGTGTACCAAATTTGCTAATGATACAAAGATAGGTGGGAAGGCAAGTTCTAGGAGTGATTCAAAGAGTCTTAAAAGAGATATAGATAAGTTAAGCCAGTGGGTAGAAGTGTCTATGGAAATATGAAGTTATCCACTTTGATGAGAAGTATACAAAAGGAAAGTATTGTTTAAATGCAGAGAGGTTATAGAATGTGGCAGTACAGAGGGATGTGGGTGTACTCATACATAAAACAGAAGTGTTAGCATGATTGTACGACAAGTACTTGGTAGGGTAAAGGAATGTTAGCCTTTAGTTAAAAGGGTGTGGAATATAAAGATGCTATAACAGTACACTGTGTTAGTGCAAAACTGCATACAGTTTTGGTCTAATTAATTAAGAATGAATATACCTGCATTGTAGGAAGTTCAGAGAAAGTTTACTGGGTTAATATCTGGGACAAAAAGGTTGCCTTATGAGGAGAAGTTAAGCAAGCTGAGTGACATTAACTATATTCAGGGCAAAGGGTAAGGCCCATTGGGGACCAAAGGGGAAATCTGTCTGTGGAGCCAGAGGATGCAATGTCTGATGAAATGTCTCCCAAATTGCTATAAGAGGCAAAGGAGGAGATTTCTGGGGTCCTGAGAGAGATTTTTAAATCTTTGCTGGCCACAGGCTGGGTGCCAGATGACTGAAGAGCAGCAAATGTGGCAACTTTATTCAACAAGGGCAGCAGGGATAAGCCTGGTAATTATAGGCTGATAAGTCTAATGTCAGTGGCAACAGAATTATTGGAAAAAGTTATGAGGGACAGGATTAATCCATACTTAAGGGCAAGGATTAATCAAAGGTGGTCAGCATGGCTTTGTTCGAGGGAGACCAACCTGACTGAGTTTCTCAAAGAAGTAACAATGTATATTGACAAGGAGAGGACAGGGCAAGTTGGCAAATTGGATCCAAAACTGGCTCTGTGTTAAGAGGCAGAGGGTGTTGGCGGAAGTTGTTGTTGTGACTGAAGTCTGTGACCAGTAGTGTAGCACAGGGGTCGGTGATGGGATCCTTGCTGATTGTCATTATGATTTGGATGAGAACACAGGAGGTCTGATCCATAACTTTGCAGATGATACAAAAAGCAGTGTTGTTGATTGTGAGGAGGATTCTCAGGTTTACAGGAAGATATTAGTTGGTAAAATGGGAAGGGCAATGCAAGATAGAATTTAATCCTGATAAATGTGAGATGATGTGTTTTGAGAGGTCTAATAAGGCTAGAACATATGCAATGTACAATGAATGGTGAGGTTCGAGAGGGTATTGAGGAAAAGAGGGACCTTTGTGTTCAAGTCCAAGGATCCCTTTAAGTGGCAGCACGGGTAGATAAGTTGGTGAAGAAGGCATATGGGATACTTGACTTCAAAAGCTGACGTGTTGAATACAAGAGCAGGGAGGTTATAATAGACATTGGTAGGTCACAAACTGGAGTACTGTTGTACAGTCCTGGTTATAAAAACTACTGGAAAGGACATGATTACACTGGAAAAGAGTGCAGAGGAAGTTCACTGAGACGTTATCTGGGATGGAGCATTTCAGTTGTGGAAAGACTGGATAGGCTGGGTTTGTTTTCCTTGGAGTGGAAGGATGTGGGAGAAAGCTGACTGAAGTAGATAGAATTATGAGGGGAATAGATAGGGCAGAAAAGTTTCCCCACACCAGAGGTGTCTGAAACCAGAGAGCAGAGGTTTAAGGTAGGAGCGGAAAGTTCAGAGGGGATCCAAGGAAGAATTTTTTCATCCAGAGGATGGTTGGAGTCTGGAATGCACTGACTGAGGAGGTGATGGAAGCAAGCACTCTCACTACAGTCAAGAAGTATTGAGATGAGCACTTGAATCACCCAGACATACAGTAGAGGGCTATGGAGCTAGTGCTGGTAAATGGGATTAGTATAGACAGGTACTTCATGTTCAGCATGGACATGGTGGGTTGAAGGGCCTGTTTCTGTACTGTATAACTATGAATGTTCCACTGTGAATGCAAGGGTGGTGTAGAAGGTGTGTGTGTGTGTGTGGAGGGGAATAAGTGGAAGGGGTAGGGAAGCAAGGAAGAACACACCAGTTTAACCACATTTCTCAAAACTATCTCCATGAAAGACAGAGCATCCACTGAAATCTGCCGCAAAATTCATTATTCAAAAGTTGACTCAGACAAGGGTTTCACATGAAGCACCCCATACAGAGTATTTGCACATTGAATAAAGTCTTCAGAATGATCATACTTTCTTGAATAGCTTAAGCCATGATAAACTGAATTTAATTCAGATAAGTGTGTGTTGCTGCATTTGGGAAAGTCAAATCCAGGTAGGACTTTCACAGTGAACGGCAGGGCCCTAGGGAGTTGTTGTAGAACAGAGGGACCTTGGAGTACAAGTGCATGGTTCACTGTAAGTGGAGTCACAGGTAGACAGGGTGAAAAAGAAGGCTTTTGCCATGCTGGCCTTCATAAGTCAGGGCACTGAGTATAAAAGCTGCGAGGTCATGGTGCAGTTGTACAGGCCACTGGTGAGGCCACACTTGGAGTATTGTGTTCAGTTTTGGTCGCCCTGTTATAGGAAAGATGTTATTAAGCTGGAAAGAGTGCAGAAAAGGTTTCACAAGGATGTTGCCAGGACTTGAGGGACTGATTATAGGGAGAGATTGGATAGGTTCAGATTTTATTCCTTGGAGTATTGGAGACAGAGGTGATCTTATAGAGGCGAATACAATCATGAGGGGCATAGACAGGGTGAATGCACTTGGTCTTTTCCCCAGGGTCATGGAATCAAGAACTAGAGGGCATAGGTTTAGGGTGAGAGGGCAAAGATTTAATAGGAACTTGAGGAGCAATTTTTTTTTACACAAAGGGTGGTACCTACGTGGAATGAACTGCCAGAGGAAGTGGTTGAGGCAGGTACAATAACAACTTTTGAAAGACAGTTGGACAGGTATATGGATCGGAAAGGTTTAGAATGTTATAGGCCAAATGCTGGCAAATGGGACTAGCTGGGATGAGGCATCTTGGTTGGTATGGACCAGTTGGGCCAAAGGATCTGTTTCTGTGCTGTATGACTCAGACTCTAAATGCTAATTATAGTTCACAGTAAGGTTACTATCATTTTCAATATGGCTTTGTAATTTTGCACAACCCATATGGAACAAATTTTTGGCCATTATGTTATAGTAAAGTCGATTAAAAGTATGCTGAAAAAAGCAGTGCTAATTAAAAATTTTGTTTTCCTGATGGGTGCCATATTTGAATACAAAAATGTTCTGGAATGCTTTTAACTGTGTTCACAAAAACAAAAAGATGCTTAGCAAGGGATGTTTGAAAAAAAATCAGTCTGAATGGAGACAGCACATGACATATTGCCTGGAGATTCCCCTAACAGATAAATTAGCATGCAGCCGGATTTTCCCAGTTATATGAATAACCTCCCAACAAATCTCCAACGGTCCAATTTAGCATCTGTAGCTGTTATATTGCTTCTCATTGATTTATTGCTACTTAAAAGAAGGGAAATTAAGGTTCATTGACCTGCTTAGTGCTTCGTCCTGTTTTTTTCACAGTGCAAATCCACAATTTGTCTGAGGGGACCGTATTGCATATTTCCAGGTTTGCTGACAAGACTAAACTGGGAGTGAACAATCATTAGCATTTATCATGGCTAGACTTTATCAAATGCAGATTACAGAGAAACATATAAAGAGACTTCAAGGAGATATGGACGAACTGATTGGTATTGGTTTATTTTTGTCACTTGTACCAAGGCACAGTGAAAAATACAGTGATTGTATAAACAAGAACTTGGCAGATGGAATATAACTTGGCAGATGGACTTGTCCCTATGCACATTTCACTGAAGGCCCACATGCTGGCACAATAAGTGATTATTGGGCTAATGATATTTTTTATTACGGGAGGATTTGAATGCAGGTCTAAGGAAGTCTTAGACGTGCACAGATCGCACCAGGAGTGCTTTGTACAGTTTTGTCTCCTTACCTAAGAAAGGATGTGCTTGTCATAGATGGAATGCAACCAAGAATCACTTGACTGGATCTAGGGATGAAAAGGGATCGAGTAGACTGGGACTATATTCACTAGAGTTCAGAAGAATGAGAGAATGCATTGGAACATGCATAATTCTGAAACAGCTTGACAGACTAGGTGCAAGGGGAAAATAACACAGGAAAACAGGAGCAGGAGGAGGCCACCAGGCTCCTTAGGACTGCCCCACCATTCGATAAGATCACGGTCGATCTTCCCTGGGCCTCAACTCCTCTTCTCTATCAGTTCTCCATAGCCCTTCCTGGGTCTTTCAAAAAATGATCTACCCCCACGTTAAATACCTCCACTGATCTAGCCTCCACGACCCTCTAGGGTAGGGAAGTCCAGAGATTTTCCACCCTCCGTGAGGCGAATTCCTATACACCTCAGTTTTAAGTAACAGCCACCTTATCTTGGAGACACAAGAGACTGCAGATGCTGGAATCTGGAGCAACACACAAAAAGCTGAAGCAACTCAGCAGGTCAGGCAGCATTTGTGGAGGGCAATGAAAGTCGATGTTTCGGGTCAAGACCCTTCAGCTGGACTGAAAGAGAGGCAGAGATAGCCAGTATAAAATGGTGGAGGGAAAGGGTGGAGATGGGGGAGGGGAGAGTGGGAATAGTGCCAGAAGCTGGAGGGTGATAAATGAAAGTAACAAAGGGCTGAAGATGATGGAATCTGATAGGAGAGGAAGGTGGAGCTTGGAATAAAGGGGGAGGGGCAGGTGGGAGCAGTGAGTCTGGTTTGTGAACCTTGGGTAGGATCCTGGGACATTACATAAATTAACAGTGAGTATAAATTATTCCAGCTGTCTGTTCCTGGCTGGCTGGTGGATTCCTGTGTGTCTCAGAGTTTTAGTGCAGGTGCATTCCACTGTAAGGCACTGGGATTTTTTTTCTGCGTCATATCAGTGACTCCACGGGTGTGAGAAAGTACGGGAGAGATTTAAAATCCGCTGCTAATTTCTGTTAGCACAGTTAGATTGCCTTAGTCTCTTTGATTCAGATCGTTCTCAATCACTCACTCAGAAAGGTTACTTCTGAAGCAGGCAGTATTGCAGAATCATCCACTTTCATCAGAGAGAGAGAGAGAGAGAGAGAGAGAGACCTGAAATTCTTCAGGCAGGGGTAAGAGTTGTCTGCATGGCTCCTCCCTGTCCATCATCACTGGTGGGTTTGGTCTCCTGCCCCTCTGTGTTGCTAACACCTGTGGAGACCCCTGGCAAACCCACGTCAGCAGGCGCATGTGACAGTCCCTGACAGCTCGTTGTCCCTGCTCTCTTTTGTTTCACTTTCTATTGAGTCAAACCTACTTTACAGTAGTAACTAGAGGGCTGGTGAGATGGAACATTTTGTTTAAGTTGTCCCGGGTTTCTCAAAAGTGCTGCTGTTGTTATTTCTAAAGTCTTGAAATATTAACTTTATGTTCTATACTTTCAGACATTTAAGTCAGAGGTGCCTAAGAATATGAATTTGCAGGGTGTTTGGTAAAGAGGCCTTACAGATCTTGGTGTCTGCAGATCTAGGGTTCCACTTCGTGAAAATGTTTTCCATTGGTGATCCCCCGTGGGTTCGTACCAGGTCCCAGACATGCTGTTTACTGTACAAGTTTTACTTACTGGTATTTCTCAGATTCAAGTAATGAAGTGTGTCACTTCAAATGTTCAGGGGAAAGTCTGTGGACTGCAGGATAACTGCATGTTTGTTTTGTGTTTGGTCCGGCCTATTTGTTAAATGGATCTCCCATGATTTAACCCAGTACCTCTGTCCTTTTTTTTCAAAGAGGTGGCCGGTTCATATTTGTAAGAACCCTTCTGTGGACGTTCCTGCTACCCCAGGAACTCGCTGCCTCTGTGTTATAACCTGCAGTACAATGCATCCCTCTAGTGGACTTCTCAGATCACTACATGCTTGTGCAACGGTTTTTAAAGACATTTCTTCTCAAGACGTTGTTGCCCGTCCTTTCTCCTAGGATTGCTGCTGTGTTAATTTCTAAAATCTAAACACACTGGACGAGTGCTTACAAATAGGAACTACAAAGTTTTTGGTATTTACTAAAGGGCGGGGATATATTGGTGCATTCTTGGGAACTGGTTTTCTTAGTATTGACTAGCCAATTTAGTTTTGGAGTTTTGAGCTTTACTTCCACGTGTCTGAATTAAATTTGGTTTTGGCCAGTTGGTGACGGGGTGTGTCATTTTTCAACCCCATTGTTCTCTGCCCTATTTCTCTATACTAATCCCATTTCCCACCTCTCAGTCCACAGCCTTCCATAGTGTTTCAGGTGCTCGTCGAAATACTCACACGGTGAAAGTAGCTGGCTCCACCACCCCCTCAGGCCATGAGTTCCAGATTTCAACTACCCTCTGTGTGAAAAATATTTTCTGGATTGGAGGGTAGAAAATGTTCTTTTATTCAAGGGCAGTAGGGATAAGCCAGGTAACTACATGACAGTCTTAGATCAGTGTAGGAAAAATATTGGAAAAAATTCTAAAGGATATGATTTATTTACACTTGGAAAGGCAGGGATTGATTAGAGTACTTAGTGTGGTTTTATGTGGAGGAAATCCTGCCTGGCAACTTGAATTGATTTTTTTTAAGGAGGTATTTAAGTATATGATGAGGAAAGCATGATAAAGATTGTCTTTAGTAAAATCTTAATGGTTCCCATGTGGGAGGCTGGTCCAGAAGGTTAGAGCCTATGGGATCCAGGGCAGGCAGGTATATTGGATCCAGAATTGGTTTGGTAATGGAAGGCAAAGGGTAGTGGTGAAGGGTTATTTTTCTGATTGGAAATCTGTGACCAGGTGTGTATCAGTGCTAGGACCAACGATGTTTATGATGTTACATTAACAACTTGGATATGAATGTAGGAGATATAATAAATAACTTAGCAGATGATATGAAAATTGGCGGTGTTGTAGTTATCAAGGAAGTTTGTCTCAGACCACAACATGACATAGATCAGGTGGAAAGCTGGGCAGAGCAATACCAAATGGAATTTAATCCTGATAAATATGAGGTGATGCATTTTAGGAAGGCAAACAAGATTAGGACAAATACGGAAAGTGGTAGGGCCCAAGGGACTGTTGATGAATAATGGCACTTTGGGGTACAAGTCAATAGATCCCTTAAAGTGGTAGTACAGTTGGGTAAGTTGGTGGGGAAGGCATATGGGATGCTTGCCTTCATTGGCCTTGGCATAGAATACAGAGCTGGGACATCATGTAACAACCTGGTTAGGCTATATTTGGGATATAGTTCTGGTACAGGAAAGATCTGATTGCACTGAAGTGGGTGCAGAGGATACAAATCAAGATGTTGACTGGATTGGAACATTACAATTTTAAGAAGTGGATGGGGGGGGGGGGGGGAAGACCCCAGAACCTCAGTATAATAAGTGGAATTTCTACTAATCTTGGGTTATGATCAGCCCAGGTTCCTCCCTCTGATCATAATTGCACACAATACTCAAAGGTTTGCTGAATTACTGCTGCTACCTCACTGCAAATACCTGTATGGGTAAATCTGACCTCCCTTGTGCTGCGTTTGCTCATCCTGCTACAACTCTACCTCACAGTATCTACTTGTCCATTGTAATATTATCAGCTTCCACCACCACCTCAGGCAGCTTATTCACCACCCTCTGTGTGAAAAACATAGCCTTCAGTTCCCCTTTAAATTTCTCCCCTCTCACCTTAAAACTCTTTAATCTATAGTTCTAGACCATCTATCCTATCTATGCCCCTCATAATTTTGTAAACCTCTGCAAGGTCACTCTCAGCCTTATAGGCTCTAGTGAGAATAAACCCAGCTTATCCAATCTCTCCTTGTCACCACAGCCCTTTATTCTAGATGAGCTCCTGGTGAATCTCTTCTGCACTCTAATGCTACTACATCCTTCCTGTCACATGGCAACCATAACAGTGCACAATAATCCAAATGCAGTCTAACCAATGTTTCGTGCGGCTGCAACATAACACTGCAACTCTTGTATTCAATGTCTCAGCCTATGAAGGCAAGCATACCAAATGCCCTTTTCACTAGCCTATCCACCTGTCACTACTTTCAGTGAGCTATCGATATGCACCCAAGGTGCTTTTGTACATCAACGTGCATAAGGTACCTTCCATTTACTCTACATGTCCAACCAGAATGTGACTTCCTCGTGTACATTTCCTCACACTTATCTTGATTAAATTCCATCTGATCTATGTCCTGATGTAATGTTGAAACAACCTTCTTCGTTATCTACAATGTTTATGTTGCCTGAAAACTTACTAATCAGACTACCTATGTTCTCATTAATTTGTACGTATCACAAACAAAAGGACCCAGCACCCATTTCTGCAGCACACAGCACTTGATATGGACTTCCAGTCAGGAAAAACACCCATTCATACTACCCATTGCCTCCTATCACCAAAGCAATTTTGGATCCAGTCTGCTAAATCCAATGCTTGTCTCCATAGGCTGAGCCTTCAGCATCTTCATTAGCCACAGCTGAGGAAGCGTAACACTGGAGGATAGCTAATGTCACCTTATTCAAAAAGGGCCACATGGATAAACCTAAAAACTATGGATCCCTTGTGCCATAATTTTCTGAAGCAGCCTGTCACGCAGGACCTTCCCAAAAGCTTTACTGAAGTCCATGAAAACACTGTCTACTGCACCACCTTCATTCATTTTCTGTTATCTCCTAAAAAAACTCAATCAAATTTGAGCTATGATCTCTCCCACCAAAACTATACCTCATCCCCAGCATTTCCAAATAAATTCTGTCCCTCAGAATCTTCAACAACTTCCCTACCACTGATGCAAGGCTCACCAGCCTATGATGTCCAGGCTTATCCCTACAACCCTTTTTGAATAAGGGAACGATAGCTATCCTCCAGTCCTCTGGTACCTCACCCATGGCCAATGAAGATGTAAAACCCGTCAGAGCCTCAGCATCTCCTCCCTTAGTATCCTGAGATGGAGCTAGTCAGAATATGGGGATTTATCCACCATAATATACTCCAATATTTCTAACACTTCCTCCTTCCAGATACAGACAATTGAATGGTAAATATTTTTCCAGGTGCATTCACATCTGAGACCAGATGTTCTTAGATATCACCCTGCCTACATTGAGAATCCTTGAGCTGACATCTCTCATCCTGCTGCATCACTGAACTAACATTGTACCTATATCCTCAACTACATCCTGACATCATGTGCTCCAATATAAAAATAGAAAATACTGGAGATACTCAGCCGGTCAGGCAACAACTATAGAAAGAGAAATAGTTAATGCTGAATGTTTCTAGCAGTTTTTAATTTCAGATTTCCAATATCTGCAGCTTTTAAAAAAATTCATTGTGCTTGATAAATCATCATTTTGTCGTGACACTGACTTGACACTACCATAAACATCCATCCAGTTGAATCTGTATTCAGTACTGTAATCATTAGCCCCTACTTCACTAGTACTCAAATACCTCTTCAGACACATTACTGAACTCCCCAGGGCCATCAACATGTCTATCTATATGTCACCTTAAACACTAGAGGACCAAACAGACTCGATCACTGCTAAACCACCATCAGGAACATCTACTGCTCCATCGGTCTCCTGCAGTTTGGTAAATCCAACCACCTGACTTTGCTTTTTCTTCCTGTATATAGGCAGAGATGGAAGAGCACAGCACCAGTGTAGAGGACAATGAAAAGCTAGTCAAGGGAGGCAGAGGAGTCAATACAGGCCTAGTTCTGGTTAGTGGACTGGGCCACGTTCAAAGATTCATCAGTGAACCTGAATGAATATGCCACAGTTGTCACTGACTTCATAAGGAACTGTGTGAACAAGCATGTACTCACAAAAACATTATGAATCTTCCCCAACCAGAAGCCCTGGATAAACCAGGAGATTTGTAATTTGCTGAAGGCTAGATCTGTGGCATTTAGGACGGGTGATCCAGTGTTTACAAGTCCAGATACGACCTCTGGAAGGCTAGTGTGAGCATGAAGGGACAATTCCGGACTAAAGTGGAGTCACAAATTGACACTCAACACCCGTGGCAGGGCTTGTACACCATCACTGCTTACAAAATGAAAATGGGTAGCATAAGTGGCAATAACACATCACTTTTGGATGATCTCTGTGCCTTTTATGCATGCTTTTAAAGGGGAAATAATGACATCCCTACACAAGCCTAAGACCTGTCTCCAGAGCTGACATCAACACATCCTTTGAGAGGATGAACCCACAAAAAGCATCCAGTCCAGATGGCATACCCAGCCAAGTGCTGAAAATCTGTGCAGAACAACTGGCTGGCATATTCAAGGACATCTTCAACCTCTCACTTCTGCCATTTGAGGTTCTCACCTGCTTCAAGAGGGCATCAATAGTACCAGTGCCCAGGGAGAGGACGGTGACTTGGCTCAATGACTACCATCCAGTAGCACCTGCATCCACCATAATAAACTGCTTCGAGAGGTTGGTTATGGTGCAATTCAACTCCAGCCTCAGAAATGACCTGCATCCCCTTCAATTTGCCATTTGCCACAATGTATCAACAGCAGATGCTATCTCACTGGCTCTCCACTCAGTTCTGGATCATCAGGACAACAGTAATACAGACATCAGGTTGCTGTGCACTAACTACAGCTCAGCATTCAACATATCATCTCCTTCAAAATTATCACCAAGTTCCAAGACCTGGGCTTCTGTACTTCCCTTTGCAACTGGATCCTTTATTCCCTCATCAGCAGACCTCAATCCATATGGATCAGTAGTATCTCTTCACTGATCACTCAGGTGCATCTCAAGGCTGCATGCTTAGCCCCCCTGCTCTACTCTCTTTACACCCACAGTTGTATGTCTAACCACAGCTCCAATACCATCTATAAATTTGCCAACACACCAGTTGAAAGGTGCTGCAATAATAAAATGTCAACAAAACCAAGGAACTAATCATTGACATCAGAAAGGGGAAGCTGGGAGACCATATGCACATTCTCATTGCTGGGTCAGAAGTGGAGAGAGCAAGTATCTTCAAATTCCGGGGCATTAATATCTCAGGTGACCCGTCCTGGCCCAGCATATAGATGCAATCAAAGGTGTGTCAGTGCTTCTACTTTCTTAGAAGCTCATTTGGCATTGCCACCACTCTAATGAACTTCTACAGATGCACTGTACAAAGTATCCTGACTGATTGCATCACAGCATGGAACAGCAATTTCAAAACAGATGACAGCAAGAGGATGCAAATTGGCATGGACACAGCCCAGTCCATCATGAGCATATGCCTTCCCACCAGTAATAGCATCTATAGGAAGTGGTGCCTCAAGAAGGCGGCATCTATCACCGAGGATCCCCACCACCTGGGTCATGTCCTCTTCTTGCTGCTACCATTAGACAGGAGGTACAGAAGCCTGAAGTTCCAAACCATCACAACTCTAAATCAGCAACAGAACACTAGACACTACCATGGACTAGTCTCTAGCTTGTTTTTGCAGTCATTTTAATTTCTCTTTTCATTATAATTTATATTGTGTTGTCTGTACCTATGCACCTGTGTTGCTACTGCAAGCAAAATTTTCATTGTACCTTTACCTCAACCATACTTGTGCAGATGGCCATAAACTCTATGTGACTTTCTGTCACTCCCATGATCTACAAATAAAAGATTAAGTTCACCTTGATGGTAGAATATCATTTTTCAGTTTCTGTGGAGTCCAATTGTGTCACTGAAGGGGTTTCCTGTGTTGTAAATATGTGATGGATATTCACTTTCCAGGCCCCATGGGACTTATTGTTAACCTCAGCTTTTTAGCACAGCAGCAGGAACTGTCCAAGGTTCAAGATTTTTGTTGTTCACTATGTTAAACCTCTTTTTAGAACATCAGTAGAAATTGTCCAAGGTCCAAGATGTTTGTTGTTCAATAAGTTAAACTTCTAACCAGTATCCTTTCCTTACCCTCTTGACTTGTAACTAGTATACTTTGCTCACCCTCTTGACTTAATCAAGAGAAACAAGAGGGTCCATGTTGGCCTAATCAAACACTCCATCCACCTGGCTTGATGAATGTAGCTGAGAAACATCACATACCAATGATGCCAACTAGTGGAAAAACAGTATAAATGTTAGAACTCAGTCAGGATTAGGAGGAATGACAGAAAGAAGACCTAGAATTCGTTCCTCAGCCTTTGGTTTTTGTGACAACTTGTTCATCTGCAACTTGTTGGTATGACTATTTAGCTTTTAAGATTTGTGTTTGGAAATCCTTTGCAGGTTACAAATCTTTGTTAACAATTACTTATTTGAATTAAATGTGTCTCACTTAAAACGTGTTTAAACTGCTTCATTAGATGGAAGTATCCACTTCTTGGTTGGGAGGGGGACCCACTACTGGAACTAGTGTTTATTGACAGCTAGACCTTTCTGTTAGAGACTTATGTAGTGAAGTAAATTAGTCCTTTAAGTGTGTGTTGATACAGTATAATCTCCCTAAAGTGAGGGTACTTGTAGATACTTATACCAGATAGGGCTTAAAGTCTTAGACAGTACACAATATCATCACAATAATTCAATGAGATGTCACACACAATGCCAGTGCAAGCAATCCCTCCAACACAGTCAGACCAACACCTCTTGCCAAGGTCTGGATATAACTTGCAATGGTTTTCATCAAGGCTTGCCTTCAGCAGTTGCATGTCCATTCAATGGGCTGTTCCCAAGAGAACATATTAAGACAAACGTCACTGTTCCTGGATCATGAACTCAGTGAAAGGTGCACTTTGGTTTGCCCAAAACCTGGTCTTCCAGTACAGAGACATCTGCAAGCAAATACTGCTGACTGGCATGTTCCAGCGTGCAGGAGTATGCACCAAGGGATGGGACTGAAGGTCACTGCAGCCACTGCAAAGGCTCTGCGGGAAAGGACCATGTACAGTGGTACAAGATCCTGCAGCCACTGGACACTAAAGAACTGTGCTGTGTAACAGCGTCTCACACTTCGCAGGTGCATTGGTCGAAGAAACAGTAGTGTTGATGGATTGTAACAAATGAATTAAATTGATATCATGAATGTAGAAAGACACATGTCGAATGCATTCTCTGTATGTTTTTGGACTTTAAAAATCGGCGGCTTCAGCGAGTCGAAGGAAACACAGCAGAGAATAGAGCAAGGTACTACACCCATATTTATATTTGTAAATTATAGTGCATGTGATTATATTTGCCCGGGTCACGAATGCACCGGTGATCATTCACGTGATTTACTGTCGTCCTCATTGTCACCCTTGAATCTCTCTTCCCAACTAAATTCTAGAAACAATATTTAAGTGTATTTTCCCCTCATTTATATTTCCCACGATCGTGTTCTTCCTCCCAATACATCGCCAACTCCGTGTAATAATCCGGCAAACGTTTGCGTGATAATCAGAGGCAGCATGAACACACAGTGTGGATCCAATTGAGGTTCTCCACACTGTAATGGGCGACTTTTTGCGTAATATTTGGTCCCAAATGTAACACTTGCACCTATTTGATTTCATTTAATGACAATCACCATCTCCAACGGCGAACTATGTTCCCAGGTTTTAGCCTCACGTCTTTGTACAAGGGTCTATTCAAACTCAACTTGATTTAGTTAATCGCTTCACTGATAACCACTCCCAGATAACACAGCCCAAGGACGAAATCCTTGTTTTAAATCCACCCCCCCCCCCCCACAATTCGAACTCCCGCGTACCCCGTACACACTGGATCGCAACTATTTGTATCGCAATTAAATATTCGCAAATGTGAAGAAATACAAATGGACACAAAGAGAATCGGGTGGGAGAAATGAGACCGAAGCTCTTGTCAGTGGCTCTTACAAGAGCCCTTGAGCCCTTGCTGGAGGGAGGACGAGCGAGACCCGGAGGCGCTCCCCGCGGGTGCGGCGGGCCACCTTGAAGTCTTGGTGACTCACTCGGCGTCCTCCCAGAGCCCGTCCACGTTGAGCCTCGCTGGTCCCGACCTGCGCTCGCAGAGCTGCGTGGTAAATCCTGAGGGCGCTGGGAGGAGCATCTCGGTGGGTTTCTGGCGGCGCCAGATCCCCGTCGGGGACTCAGGGCCGGATGGGAAGCGATGGTCCTTCTTCACTCCTGCCGTCTGTGTGTCCACCAGCCATTCACTGCCCACTTGCTCCGAGCATCGAAACGGTCAGTGGCGACTCTGGCCGGTCCGTCTTAATAGACAGAGGGAGGGAAGCCCCGCTCCCAACGCCAATTGGTTCTCGGGTCCAGACCAATCAGGTGACCTGCAAAAGGGCGCCCCTGGGACCGATTGGCTGAGACTGATTGTTCGTTCGCAAAAGCCCGTCAATTTTAGAAGAAGAAATAAAATTGCCAAGATTTTATTCTCCACATATTAGAGCGTTGGTTGCCAAAACACGACCTGTTATAAATATCTCACTCCGATGCTGCTTTAACCCTTTCTGTTGTCTGCACTCTGCGCCGTTGCCGCCGGCGGGGGCGAAAATCTCCCGCTCTTTCACTCCGCTCCTTTCCCTCTCAGAACCGTTTCTCTATTTCCCCTCTTCCCGTCGAATCGGGAAAGCTGGGGCCGTTTTGAGATCTTTGAATCAGGAACCTATGCTTTAAACCCCTTAAATGTGGGAGCTTTTGGGCGATAATTCATAATTTATTCTCCATTATGTTGCAAGGATTGAATTGATACGTGATCCGTGTTCAGTTCCTATGATTGACCTTCTTGATGCCCCGAACACAAAAGGCGTTTCGAATTTCACATAACAATCTATAAAAGTGACAAGTAAGTACTAAGTTTAGTCAGTAAATTTAGACCAGAGATCCTGCAAGGCGACTTAATTCGAGGCCTCTCTCCCTGCAGAATAAATCTTTCGTTCACAGATCGGTGAAACATCTTTGGTGGATAAGATTAAAGAGAATCCCTAGGCGTTTTATCAGCATTCGATACACCTCATCGAGCCCTGGGGATTTAGCCAATTTTATGAGTCCCAAGACACCTAACACCTCCTCCTCTTCCTTAATGCCAACATGCTCCAGAACATCTTCCCTCACCCTGAACACTCCCTCGATCACGCCCTTCAGTGAATACAGAGGATCTCTGAAGTTTAAGTCTCAAGTCCAACACCAGAGACTTGAGCAAAAACTGAACATCAGTACTGCACTGGAACAGATGGATGTGAAAAATCCTGTGGTGCTATTTCAAAGAGGAGTTATTCCAGGGGCTCTGAGCAACATGCATCCCTCGACAAATCACTGAAACAGATTATCTGCACATGATTTTATTACTTGTGGAACTTTGTGTGCAAATTGTTTACAATGTTTCATGTAGCCATTGAGCAATAGGGCATCGATATAGGCACTTCAGCCCAACCAATCCATGCCGATCACAGTGTCCATGCAGCTAGTCCCAATTTCCTGCATTCTGTCCATATCCCTCCAAGCCCCGTTCCTCCATGTACCTATCCAGGTGCCTCTTAAATGATACTATTGTACCTGCCTCAACCACTTCCTCTGGCAGCTCATTCCATATACTTGCCACCCTCTGTGTGAAAAAGTTGCCTGTCAGGCCTCTTTAAAAATTTTCCCCCTCACGCCAAACTTATGACCCCTAGTTTTGGACTCCCTTAACCTGGAGAAAAGACTGCTACCATCCACCTGACCTATGCCACTCGTAATTTTAAACAATCCTCTAGGATCGCCTCACATTCTCCTACGTTCCAAGGAATAAAGACCTAGCCTGGCCAACCTCTCCCTATAACTCAGGCCCTCTAGTCCTGGCAATAACCTTGCAAATCTTTTCTGGACTCTTTCCAGTTTAACCACTTCTTTCCTATAAAAGGGTGACCAAAACTGTACACAGTACTCCAAGTGTGGCCTCACCAATGATTTATACAATTGCAACATAATGTCCCAACTCCTATAACTCAGTGCTCTGACTGGTGAAGGCCAGTGTGCTAAATGCCTTTTTCACCACCCTGTCTACCTATGACACCACTTTCAACGAACTATGCGCATACTCTTCTCTAGCCTCCCACAAAGTCCAAGGATGCACTTGGTCAGGTCCTGGGGATTTATCCACCTTAACACACTGCAAGGCTGCACTCCTTCCTGATGATATGAATTTTCTCCAAAACATCTCCACTTGTTTCCGTTATCCCTTGAGCAACCATGATTTTCTCTTGAGTAAATACTGAGGAGAAATATTCATTAAAAAATCTCACCCATGTCCTGTGGCTCAAGATATAGGCAGCCCTGCTGATCTCCAAGGGGACCTACTCTCTCCCGAACCACCATTTTACTCTTAAAAGACCTATAGAACCTCGTGGGATTTTCCTTAACCTTGCCTGCCAGATCCATCTCATACTCTCTCTTTGCCCTCCTGATTTCCCTCTTTAAGAGTATTTTTAATCCTTTTAGTCATCAACTGATTCACTCATCCCCGACCTCCTCAACCCAATGTACGTTTCCTTTTTCTTGACTAAAGCCTCAATATCTCTCGTTAGCCAACGTTCCCTAAACTTGCCAGGTTTACCCTTCACCCTTACAGGAAGATGCTGCTCTTGGACTCGTGATATCACACTCTTAAAAGCTTCCCACTTGCCATTCATTCCTTTCCCTTCAAACAGGCTCTCCCAATCTGCTAGATCCTGCTTAATTCCCCCAAAATTAGCCCCGCTCCAATTTAGGACCCTAACCTGTGGACATGTCCTATCCTTTTCCATCACTATCTTAAAACTAATAGAATTATGGTCACTAGAGTCAAAGTGCTCCCTGACTGCCACTTCAGTTACTTGCGTTGCCTCGTTCCCCAAGAGGACATCCAGTATTGCATCCTCCAGAGTAGGACTCTCTAAATATGGACTCAGGAAACTTTCCTGGACACGTTTCATAAATTCCACCCCGTTCATGCCCTTAACACTCTGGGTGGCCCAGTCAATACCGTGGAAATTAAGATCTCCCACTAACACAACCCTATTATTCTTACAACTATCAGTAATTTCTCTCCATACCTGCTCCTCAAGTTCCCAATGAGTATTTGAGGGTCTATAATACAGCCCCACTAGGGTGACTCTCCCCTTCTTGTTTCTAAGTTCTACCCATATGGCCTCACTGGATGATCCCCCAGCAATGTCATCTCTAAGTACTGCTGTTATGTCCTCCCTTATCAAAAAGGTAACACCCTGTCCTCGCTTACCTGTACCTCTGTCACACCTGAAGCCTCAGTATCCTGGAATATTGAGCTGCCAGTCCTGCCCTTCTCTCAGCCATGTTTCTGTTATGGCTATAACATCCCAGTCCTCAGGGCCAATCCACGCTCTTGAGTTTGTCCACCTAGCCTGTAAAACCTCGTGCACCGAAATAAATGCAGTTTAACTGAGTATTCCGTTCCCTCCCTTTACTGTGGCCCTGGCTATTCTGATTACTGAACTTTCTCTCGCTGGCTACTGTTTTATCCCATGACTTACTCCTGCTCGGAGTCCCACCCCTCCTGCCAATCTGGTTTAAATCCTCCTGTATAGCACTAGCAAATATCCCTGCAAGGATATTGGTCCCCCTCTGGTTTAAGTGCAACCTGTCCCTCTTATTTCCTATGTTAAAAAAATAACTATAGTTCAAAAATTCATCATCAGTGATGAAGTGCTTTGTGACATCCTGCGATTGTGAAAGGTGTTATATGCGCACAAGCAAGTTTAGTTAAAATATACAAGGGTGGATCATCATGGCTTCTCTTAGTTCCCATCCTTTGCATGGTGTTGGGCCTGCAGTCCGCCTCATTCTCCATGAATGTTGCTACT
This sequence comes from Pristis pectinata, assembly GCF_009764475.1. Lineage (NCBI taxonomy): Eukaryota > Metazoa > Chordata > Chondrichthyes > Rhinopristiformes > Pristidae > Pristis > Pristis pectinata. The sequence goes on along the minus strand of NC_067407.1, from coordinate 48,528,526 downwards.
AATGTTATCCCTGACCCATCTCCTGCTTGCCACCAAGTTTCTGCCTCCAATCCATGTGCAATCCATCAAACATATTTTAGATAATTTGCAGTAAATGATTTCATCTTAAAGCATTAACAAAAAGAAAGGCAACAAGTCCATTTTATCTTCCTTGAGTATTACTCCAGGGTTCAACTAAGCACTAGAAAGACCGTTTGTGGTTAACACTCAAGTTAGAAATGGTCTAGTCATCGTGCAATTCAAACATCAAAATGGTTGGGTGTTTTTGCAGCAATACATAAAACCATCAGTGCTCACCATCATTACTCAGTGAAACTGACAACTTCAGGGTTTCTGCACATGTAGTTTGGTGTGGAATTGCAAGTGACCACCAGTGATTCAGCTTTCCTTCATAGACCATGCAATTTGCAGTCTTCTTGAACAGAAACAGGGGAAGTCATATGTATTGATGTGTATTTAAACTACTTATTAACAAGCCCAAATATCCTGAAAATTTTATGCTTTGTTGCACGAATTTAATCAGTTTTAAATATACACCAACTCTCCATATTGTTTAGCAAAATTCACAATTTCCCCTCACCTCTTCCCCCCCCCTGAAAAAAAACTCAAAATACACATTGCAGTTCCCTCAAATATAACAATTTTCATTTACATTGCATCTTTAGTGCAGGAAAGTTGCAAGGCCCATCGAAGGAGCATTATCAAACAAGACATATAAATGACTAATTAAAATGTCCTTGTTTGCTGTCACTGCTTAAATATGGTCAGTTTAGTAAAAAGTGTGACTTCATAGCTGCTAAACACCAGCAATCCAGTTGAACTGATGCCTAACAGCAGCAGACACTAACAAAGGGGAAGTTTTTGCCAAAGAAATCACTAGATCATTGTAGGGAGTTTTCTTTGAGGTCAGCAGCATGTTCTTGATTCATCACTAACCACAAATTTCAGAGCAATGATTGTTTTTCTTTATCCCACAAAGAGTTTTTCTCTCTTCTATTCCTTAATATTATTTGCATAAGGTATCTCACTTGCTGTCTGTAGTTAGAAATGGATGGAAATCCAGAGGAAAACAAAATGTGACATGCATCTTCAAAAATGTTCTGCATTGGTTTTAATTCTAGTACAGACCCATGAAGTTGCTGTGTCTTCATGATAGCAAGTCATCCAAAGATGTTTCACAGCCTAGCAGAAATTATGGCAGATGAACAAAGTTCATTCAATTAAGGAGCAATTAAAGAAAACTGGAAAGGTGAAAGGTTTCATGGGCAGGGTTGTACAGTTTAGGGACTTGGCAGATGAAGTTCTGGACAGCAATAATGCAATGATTACATTGAGGAACAATCACAAGGCCAGAACTGGAGCAGCACAGATATCTGGGAGGATTATGGGGCTAAGTGACATTACAGAGACAAAGGAGCAGCAAAAAAGATGTGGAGGTCTAAAAGGCACTTCCCATATTTCTGAACTGAGCCAAGTCTGCAAACAGACACACAATAGTCTTCATCCAAGATTAAATAAATTAATCCATGGATGAAAATAAAACATAAATGGCTCTTGGACTGCAGCCATGAGTGGAATAAAGCAGGGACAGTTTCAATCAATCTCCTGCAACTACCAAAAGAAATTCTTAAACTTTCCTATGCTGGGACCCAAAAACAATTGCTCAGCATCTTCTCAAGACCCATCCAATGCTGCACCATGATAGGGTTTCTCAATTATGTTCCTGGCAAGATGGAAAAACACTGGACTATGAAAATAAAAAATATGGAAAACACAGCTGTTAGGACTGAGAAATCTTTGGTATCTGGACAACAGTATTTAGATTCTTGCACACAGGTGCACTTGACCACACATTTCCTGATCCCCTGCCTTTCCTCTGACTACCCACCCCTCAGTTACCCCTCTACCCCTGCTTTTCTTTAACTCCCCTTCCCGACCCGCATCAGTAACTTTTTCTCCAACTTTCCCACCTCAGTTACACTTATTTCCATGACCCTGCCCTTTCAGTGTCCCTTTGCCCTTATCTGACAGCTTCCCTTTCACAGTACCTCCTCCTCTCTCTCTCTCTCTCCCCATTCAGTGTTCGCTTGCCTCCTGGGCTCCCACTATCCACACCCTCAACACTGGTCACCTCAGACCCCAGACGTTGGCTATCCCCCTGGTGAGACCCCACTGTAGTTAACCCTGCCCACACAGATCCCACAGGAACTGCACTACCCAAGGCCTGATGCCCTCCCAAGGAGGACCTCACAGAGTTCCAGCTACCCATCCAGTGCCACTATGTCAACAGGGCAAGGCCACCCAGTATGCCTTGAGCAGGTGGTGGACAGGGACAATTAAGCTGGCCGCACTGAGCAGCTAAGTGACACTCGAAGGATGAACCCACCACCTTGAGACCCAATAACACCCAGGATACACTATAAAAATGATTGCAACCCACTTTTGGTCACTACCCATGGTTAACAAAACACAGGTCCATATATTAACCTCTCCACTTTACTAAATCAGTCCGAGCTATCCCACCCCGCCCCCCCCCCCCGCCCCCACCATCAGTATTCTGTAAGGGTCACTAATGACCAGAAATTTAACTTACACATAAATACTGTAGCCATTAGGTCAGGGGCTGGATATCCCGCAACCAGTGACTCACACCCCGACTCCCCAAAGTTTCTACACCTTCACAGAAATCTTAAGTTTGCACTTGGCTGGACAAGGGTAGCTCCACAGGAAGTGTGATCTAACCAGGACCACTTTATTGTAATCCCAGTCAGCATCAGAAATCTTTACTTCCTCCATCACCTGCATACCATGGGTGTTAGTACATATCATCTAAAGTATTTACTGCAGATATTCACAAAGTCTTCTGCAATACCACCTCCCAGAACTGTGACCACCACTGCCCAAGATAAGGGCAGCATTTGCACGGAAACACTACCACCTACAGTTCCTTTATGGTACTCCCTTGGTAGAGTTATCAGGGGGGAAAGAAAACATGCTAACAGGAGGACTACATGAAGGTTGCTACCACCTTATCAATAAAATGAAAATTAAAAATATTGCATCGTTCATAGTTTTTTCAAAGCTACACCAGAACAGTGCCGGGAGCTGACGACTCAGGAAAACAGTTAGAAGACTTCGGGAGTGATAAAGGGAAAAGGAAAAAGAATTCAAAATAATTTCAAAGCAGAGTTTTCTCTCTTCTTCCAAACAACATGAAAGCAACAAATGTGAAGTGATAGAGAGATGGAGCATGGGATAGGGGGAATTCGAGGAGAGAGAAAAAGTGAAAACCAGAAAGAGAGAGGAAGGTATAGTCCCGCATTATGCAAGATTTATTAATTCACTAAGTGTATACACATAATAGTATCCTGAGAATATACAAGCACATTGAAGTCAACAATAATACCTTTTTTTTAAAAATTACAAGACTGGAGTGAAATAAAACAGATCCACTGAAGCAAAGTAATTATAGATATAACCATTCAAAGTATTTTAACAGTGAGTAGAACAGTCCATCAATCATTGGCAAAAACGCTGATGTAACAGTACAAAATTGGCTACTCCACACACTAACTGCAATAGCTGTTTTAACTCTATAAGACCATGACTGTCTCACAGACAGAAATAGTAAAGGTAATTGGTAAAATAGCAATATGCTCTCACAATTAAAGCATTTGCAGGACAGTTACAGGAAGGCTTACAGCAGTTGTAAAATCTAAAGAGTAACACAATACAGCATCTGCCCCATTAATGTTACCTGCACATGAAACGTGGAAGCAAAATATTCACTCCTAGTGCTGGACAGGCAGGGGAAAAGCATCACTGCTTCCAAAAATCAGAGGCCAATCTTTGTGTCCAATCTCCACCTTGCAGCATAATATTTGTAATCACAACTAATGCACTAGTAGTTGTTCAAAACTATCCTTCAGCTTTTTGTTTTGTGATTTGCATAGTTAGGAAATCCAAACTGTGAGATCATGATATTGGAATATTTCAAAGGCATGCTGCCATAGATAGCAGCCAACTGATTCAAACACCATGACCTTTGAAGCAGGTGCTCTGCACGGTGCCACATCCCATTGAAACCACTGTTGGAATCTTTTTCCAGATTCCTCATATCCACTGGCTTCACAAACACTCCTGATGGCTTCCCAGTGTACTTTGCAACAATGAAGTTCATGGCAATGTCATCACAATTTTGTGTTTTATCTATTAAAGTGTGGACAGCTGGGAGCTGGACTTTAAATTTCTCAAGGTAACCAGTATGGAAAAATGCCGCTCCAATTAGCACCATGGAATAGTGGTCACCACTTCTACCTGCTGCATTCTGGAGCTCAAAACTGCCATAGCTATAAATTCCTGAAGAAGTTGTGACGTGCTTTCGAGGGACAAAGCCCACTATTTGATCTGGGAATTGCTGAAAAACAAAAATAATGCACAGTGAAGAAAATTATTCCAAGAACATGTTGATCTTATCTTATCTCTTTAAAAAAATTTACTCCATATAAAATTAAACTTAAAAGTGCCACCACAACTAATCTGGTTTAAATTTCAATCAATCTGGTTTTATCCTATTTAATATTCTATATATCTTGATGAAGTTTTTTCTTAACCACCAGCTCCCCAAAGTTAACAATTCAATGTAATCTAATCTTTCATTAAAGAACTTCTCCTCTACAGCTGTTGTTGCTTTTCTCTACATCCTGCCATGTAGAGAATGAGGCCAGGAAATAACTATGGAGACAAAGGTAGAGGAGTTAAATAGATATTTTGCAGCAATCTTTAGAACATAGAACATTACAGCACAGTACAGGCCCCTCGGCCCACGATGTTGTGCCAACATTTTATCTTGCTCTAGCATCTATCTAACCCTTCTCTCCCACATAGCCCCCCATTTCTCTATCATTCATGTGTCTATTTAAGAGTCTCTTAAATGTCCCTAATGTATCTGCCCCCACAACCTTTGCCAGCAGTGCGTTCCACGCACCCACCACTTTAGGTTAGAAGATACTAAAAATATAGAGAGTAATTAAATATCTTCACCATCTCTTGAGAATTAATATTAAGCAAACTAATGAGGCTACAGACTGAAATACTCAGGATCTGATTGTTGCATCCTGGGATCCTAAAAGATGTGATTACAGAGATGGTGGATGCAGTGGTTGTAATCTTTCAAAAATCCTTCAATTCTGGAAAAGTACCATTGGACCGGAAAAATGCTAGCAAAATACCTTTATTCAAAAAGGGTGGAGACAAAAATTGGGTAGTTAGCTCAATAGTCATAGCTGGGGACATTTACAAGTGGCCGTATAATAGTCTCATGCATTGCCAAAACTTCATCTCCAGCGGTTTTAAAAGATTCTTGTGGGATGTCAAAGAGTAATGAAAGAGGATCTTTCCCTGAAAATCCCTACATTATAAACTAAAAAATATTCCTTGTGAAACAATAATCTTTTTGTGGTGAAACAAAGGTTCTTAGGTCATTAAACATTTAGATTGGCTGTTCAGTGCTCTGATATTTAAAATAATCTACATAAAAATGTGAGAGTTAACAAAGTTACAATAAGAATGTAAATTATCCTTAGTTATCATATCAATGTTACTTAGTTTAGTAAGTGTGATTATTGAAGGTTTTTGTTAGCTCATCCCAATTTGTTATGAAGCCATGGTTTCCTGTGTGATTACACTTTCTATAAACTCAATCAGGATTTAATTTCTTGTTTAGCTGAAGCACAAACTGGGCATAGGTTCAGTACAATGTGTTTGCAAGCAAGACTAAAAAAATAATTTAGATTAAAAGAGTTTGCAAAAACTAACTTCAAAATAAGCAGCTATCCTATCAGTTATGGAAATATTTGACAGCACACCATTCTCACCAAGCAGTCCACAATCAGTAATTACTAAAACTCTCAAGTCTTAAATTTCATTTCCTAATATTATCTATATCATTGCAGGATAAACTACTACAGATCCCCAAATAAGATTTTTATTTCATTCTTCACTTTGAGCAAGTTATCCTCCCAATCTGGAAAATATTTAAAATCATACCTGCCACACAGAATAGGCAAAATCAAGGTCGTAGGCACTAATTAAAATATCATCATCAACCATCAAAACAGCTGTCAGGAAGAAAAATGTTACATTGTCAGAATAGTACTTTAATAACATGGATATTAGAGAATTCTCAACATGTCCCAAAGGTTAAACAGAAATCATGACTAAAAAACAAACACAAGAACTTTGGACTACTTGCCTGACCAAGTTTGTTCATTTTGTCTATTTTCAGTCTTGCCCACTCACTACTTCATCTGCCATCTACATTCTTTCTCCAGGAATGTAACTTAATGCCGCATTAAACTTATTTACATGACCAGCTTCATAGCTTCACATGATGACAGGTTATGCTCCAACTCTAATGGTTTTGGGTGAAAAAATTCTCTCCAGCATACTGCTAGCTGCTTACTTAGCTATCAACTCAGATTTAGACATTCTATCGTAGTGAACTTTTTGAATCAACTAATTCTAATCATAATCTTGAAAAGTTAATTAGGAGGCCTTGAAACCATTTCTGAAAAGAGAAAGAAAACAGGAGCAGGTGTAAGCCACCGGGTCCCTTACGATTGCCCATCATTCAGTACAATCTTGGCTGATCCAACCCAGGATTCGACTCCTCTTCTGTCCCCATAGCTCGCAATCTCCTGATCTTTCAGAAATGTATATTTTAGTACTTCTATTGAGCTAGCCTCCACTACTCTCTGGGGCAGGGAATTCCAGAGATTCACTACCTTCTGAGAGAAGAAATTTCTACCAACCTTGGTTTTAAATGACCGTCTCCTTATCCTGAAACTATGTCCCATCGTTTGAGACTCTCCCACTCATGAAAACATCTCAAGATCCTAAGGGGACAGGGCGGATCACCCATCATTCTTCTAAGCTCTAAGGACAGACCTAACCTGTTTAGCCCCTCTTGATAGGACATTCCTCTCACACCGGGAATTAGCCTGATGAATCTAATTTTGGACTGCTTCAAATGATGCTATATCCTTTCTTATGCGAGGGAATCAAAACAGTGTGACCTCACCAACATCCTGCACAATTGTAATCAAACTTCACTATTTCTGAACTCCAACTTTGTGCAATAAAGACCAATATGCTATTTTCCCTCTTAACTACTTGTTGTACATGCCTGTTAACCTTTTGTGATTCACACACAGGAACACATAGATCCCTCTGTACTTCACTCATTTGCAGTCTCTTTCTATTTAGACGAAAACCTGCCTTCTGATTCCTCTTACCAAAGTGCATGTCCTCACACTTCCCTACATTAAGTTTCATCTGCCAAGTTTTTACCCACTCGCTGCTGAGTAAAATATTCCATAGTTACTCCATAGATATTGTGCAGAATCACAATATCTTTATCACAACTTGCCCTTCCACCTACATCAAGATGATGTTACGAGCCCAGGTTGTTACTTGATGAGTGTCCCTTTAAGATGCCTGAATAGTAGTGTGTGTGGCTTTATCTGACTACTGCGTGTGGAAAAAGAACGACTATAACTGGAAGTGCTGGCAATTGCACAGACAGACTGACGAAGGGAGAGAGAGAGGGAGAGAGAGTTGATAACACGGACTGCCGGTCTCTGTATCTACGAGTGAAGAACAATAGTTGTATCTGTCACAATACAATCCATGTATGGATTTTTGGAGCAATCTGTGGAGTCGGAAAGCAGGTATATCTGTGGGCGGCCACGTATTGAGTGCCCTTGGTGTGGCAGATACTTCGGAACAAAGCAATGGAGATCTTTGGTGATTGAGGTGTCATATGGGTTCCATCGTGGAACTTGTGAAGTTCGTAAACCGCTCTCTATATTCTCTCTACATTCTACTGCGGTTTTCAAAAGCCTTTGCTCATCGTATTGCTTCATGACTTGCTGAACAACTTTGAGAACTGTTCCTAGACTTGGGGGTTTGGGAACTTGCCACACGCACACACTTCGAGTTTATTTTGGGGTCAAGGTTTAATATTTAATGTTCTTATTTCTCTTATTATTACAAGTAGTTATTAATAAATAGATTCTAACATTTATACATGGCCCGTTGTGCTCTTATTGTTGCTGGTATGTAACAGAGAAAACAGCACTATGCAAGAAACTAAACCAATCAAAGCAGATATAAATTGTGACTGAGGACATGAAAAACAGCACCTTCAAATAAAAGGGAAGGACCAACCCATGTAAAATATTAGCTAGACCTGTGGGGCTGGATGTTTTGCATAGCTGTTATTTCCCCACTGAGGGAAGATTTAGTTACACAGACAGTTGCTGTGACAAATTTTATTTCAAACAATTTTAGGGAAAAAGACATTAAAAAAAGGTGATAAAGGATAAACTAGATAGGAATAAGATTAACATTTCAATAAATTTTACCTTTGGTTTCCAACTCAGGAAATGGCTCCAGTCGATTCCGCATTCTATTCACCGTCTGCTCCTTAAAAATAACTGGGATGGGATGTGGCCCCAGTGAATCCCATACATCTTTTGGTGGTTTTATTCCAACACTATTCCAGACTACAATGATTTTGTGCAGATTTGGAATGGCCTGATAATGATTCAGCAGTTTAAGAAGCAGGTCTGTCCTGTTGTAGGACTGCATGACAATGGTGAAGGAATTACGAATATCGATTCTCTGCTCATCCTGCTCTCTACGGACCATAGTAGCTCCACTTTCCACAACTTTGGGCAATAATGTGGTCAAGACAGCTCCCACGATAAGGACAATTAGAACAGCCATCACTAAATACGAGGGAAGAGTCCCACCACCAAACAATCGCCTTGTAAATCTGTGAATGTGAAACGTAGCTTTTGAGTAAAACATTGAAAACAATTCTCATTTACTTAACCTCTCTTCAGGATTCCAAATGACCTTATCTCATGTAGTTGAGACAAATCTCCTGAAGGACTAATTAATAAACTAAACAGAAAGAAAAGTTTTTAAGCCCAAACCCAATTAATTTATTTTTTGGTAACATCTGATCCCCATTTAGGCACCTTCAATGAAGATCCAGGAATATGCAAGAGGGCATTAAGGAGAAATAAATACTAATTTACCTTACTTTATGATTAGGTACAACCAGAATATTCTAGTTGCAAGGAGGGCAAAAAAGCACATTTACATATCTAAACAATTATATTATCACATCATTTATTACAAACACCAAGTAAGAAGAAAGCTTTATCGTCTTATAAAGCCTATCATTATATCTAATCTTTAGGCATGTATTATTGCAGTAAGGGGAGTCATATTTTCTACATGAACCTGGATAGTACTTTCAAAGTTGTCCAAACAAGATGACACAGGGATACAATAGGAAGATCAAGCCCATTATTTTTCTTTCCTTCCTTATTTGGAATGGACAACTTATTTTCAAAATACATTCAACATTATTTCTGTGAAATATTTGTGCGCTTTTTCATAAAAAGACACAAAGTATTTGGTTTGTTTGTCATTTTCTTTTAACAAAGCTGTTTATTAAAAAAAAACCCTGATAAGTATCAGGATGGCTAACATGTACTTTTAGTCAATTACAGTAATTCCAGAAGTACATCTACCTGGCAGCTTCCACTAAAATTTCTAGATTGTTTAGTTTTAGAGTAACCATATCCAAGTCAGCAATTTTTACTCATCCCACTTTTAATGAGAGGTCCCAGACATGAAACGTTAACCGTTTCTTTCTGCATTTCAAATGCATTTTGTGTTTTTATTTCAGATTTCCATCAATCTTTACTCACCTATTCATGCAAGAGGCACTGGCGCCAATTATTCAAACCAAGTTCAGTTAGCCCAAGGACGGAATAAGCTGTGAACTCATTTTCAAAAAGCCCCAGCACTTTAAGAACTGTACCCGAGCTTTCAGTACAAGTTTCCATAGAAACACTGCTTGGAAATCAAGAGCTGGTTTCGTATGCGTTAGGATGCAATGATACATTTACATCACAAGAACCCTGTCCTGTTTGTGAAAGCGGCGAAAACGCACGAGGGTGACATGCGGATTGAAAATAATAGCGCATTCATTGCAATGAATGAATCAAAGGGACGAGTAGGCTGCACAGACATGACAAATGGAGCCCCTTGTTGACCAGTGGAATGCGTGGCAGCAACTACAGATCCCAAGGCACCACTGCGGTGCTGCAATAAACAGCCCGGATCTCGGCTTTTCCTATCAGCCCATGCATTTAGGCCTCAACGTTGGGGCCCGCGTCCCTGATCTCCCGATCCGAGGGAACGGGCTGTTGGACAACAGCAGCAGTGCAATCCCGGGACAGGGACGGGGGGCGAGGAGCATGGGGAGAGGAGGAGTGTGTCTCACCAACTACAATCGCACAAGCCCACCTCCTCCTCCTCCAGACTGAGCAATGAGGATACCGTATTTACAATCAGTGCTGTTGCACTGCCCACGGTCGCCAGAACCTACCTCATGACACAGCGGCCCCACAGTCACAACCACAGCCGCAGCTCACACCTGAGCCCGCAGAGCGCATGCGCGGCCAAACGCCCGCTCCAGGCTCATTGCCTCCGTCAATCAGTTTTAATCCCACTTGCAGGTTTCTCACCAGCAAGGAAAGAGAAAGCAAAATAAAACCATTAATTCGTCATTTCACACTTGCATCCAGTTAAAGACGACATACCTCGCAGTATGAGGTAACCACTGGTAACTATTATTTCAAGTTGTAACTTTGTTTTTTTATATGGGCATCACGCTTGCTTTTGATTGATTGTTTTTGGGGCAACCCAGCTCCTTACCATTTCGGATTCACAAAGCTCACATAAGAAATGCAGAATTTCACTGGATTAAACATATCCCACTGATCAAGTAATCAGCTTGAAACATTAACTGTTTCTCTCCGCACAATGTTGCCTGGTCTGTTGAGTATTCCCAGTGTTGTTTGTTAAGATTTCAGATTTCCAGCAAGTGTAAAATTTTGCTTTTAAATTATGTATTTGATATATGTCTGATCAATCCTCCCATATACTTCAATGAATGGGTCACTGATGGCTTGGAGGTCTGGCTCTAAGCATGTCCAAATGTGTCAGCTGAATACTGCCGTTGAAGAACTGAGGTTCGGGTGAACTTGGTCTGAAATGTCAGCACCATAGGTTGAGCTGTTTCCCAGTAGTTGTAAAAATTAACTCCACTTGAGGCCATGCATTTGGATCACACAGAATACTTGCATAAGCAATGGAAGGTGTGCACCATCTCGGAAACTACACACCTGTCACGCACCTCCTGCTGCATCTATGGAAAAGCCTTCACTTCGCACATTGGCCTCATCCATCACCTCAGAACTCACAAAACAAGAGTGGAAGCAAGTGATCCTCAATTCCGCAATTTCAATGTCAAAGTCAAGTTTAACGTCACATGCACAAGTACATGCATGCACATGTGCAATGTAAAACATACTAACAGCAGAATCACAGGCACATAGCATCAGATAAGCAGCGTTCACAAGAAAAACATAAATTAATCAAATTATACACAATTTTTACAGGAAAGAACACAATTAGAACAAAAAACAAAGTCCATTTTAGTGCAAAGTAACTAAAGTTGTCATAGTATTGCTATACTGTAGTGATTAGGGTTGTGCCGTTTGGTTCAAGAACCGAATGGTTGAAGGGAAGTAACTGTTCTTCAACCTGGTAGTATGGGACTTCAGACTTCTGCACCTCCTGCCCAATGGTAGCTGTGAGAAGATGACATGCCCCAGATGGTGGGGATCTTTGATGATAGATGTTGCCTTCTTGAGGCAGTGCCTTATATAGATACTAACAATGGTGGGGAGGGATGTGCCCATGATGTGTTGGGCTGAGTCCACTACTCTCTGCAGCTTCTTACATTCCTGCGCATTTCAATTGCTGTACCAGACCATGATGCAACCAGTCAGGATACTTTCAACAGTACTTTGTAGAAGTCTAGAAGTTCTGTGACATGCTGAACGTCTTTAACCTTCTAAGAAAATAAAGACGCTGGAGCACCTTCCTTATGATTGCATCTATGTGCTGGGCCCAGGACCGGTCATCCGAAATGTTAATGCCCAAGAATTTAAAGCTGCTGACTCTCTCCACCACCAATTCCCCAAAGTAGACTGGCACATGTTCGCCCTCCTTCCCCTTCCTGAAGTCAACAATCAGCTCTTTAGTTTTACTGACATTGAGCAAGAGGTTGTTGTTGCAGCACCACTCTACCAGGTGTCCTATCTCACTCCTGTACACTGACTCATCACCACCTGTGATTCATCCAATGACAGTGGTGTCATTGGCGAGTTTGTATATGGAGCTGTGCTTAGCCACACAGTCATGTGTGTGTAGAGAGTAGAGCAGAGGGCTGAGCACGCAACCTTGAGGTGCACCTGTGTCGATGGTCAGTGAGGAGGACATGTTGTGACCAATCTTCACTGATTGAGGTCTATTGATGATTTGATCATTGTTACTTTCTGTAGATTTTGCAAGAGGTGGACTTCTTCTAGTGAAATTGTTCCAAACATATTAAACCTCAGTAAAATTATTAAAATAATTTATGATTGCACTTGTGTTGCATAAATCCAGCTTCACAATATCACCTTGCCCCTAAAATTCTCCTCTGCTGTGTGGCTCTCTGGGACTTGCCCTTGTTTTGCTTCTTTCTTAACTTTTCAGTGACAGTTAAAGCAACAGTTTGTTCCAACCTTCTATGACACAAAAGCCCACTAAGAAAGTTTCTTGGCCCCCTTCTTCTTCAAATGCATGTCTAATGTCACCCACTTCTCCTACACTGGAGCTGTGAGGCAACAGCACTACCTGCTGTATTACTGTGTAGTTGAATAAATCTGTAACCAGTTGATTTCAGTAAAAGTGACCATGTGGTTGTTAGGATGCTTTTAAGAAACAACTAATGCACTGATGTCATTTACAGAAAGACATTTTTTATGGCTTTTCAGAGTCATAGAATCATTAGAGCAATACAGCATAGATACAGGCCCTTCGGCCTAACCAGTCTATGCCAATCATGGTGCCCACCCAGCTGGTCCCAATTTCCTGTGTTTGCCCCATATCCCTCTGAAAGTCATGAAAGAAACATTTCTAATGAAAGAAACTTTTTAATGTCTTTTTAATGATTCCCAACTTGGTTCATTCCAAAATAAAGCTGAGAATAGTGGAAATATTCAGCAGGTTAGGCAGTATTTGTGGAGAGAGAAACAGAGTTAACATTTCATCAGGACGGCTTTATGTGGCCAAGCAAGAAACTCAATTAGTTGAGAAACAAAGGAACAGGGTCATGGCCTTTGCGTCTGTTCTGCCATTCTATTATATCATGGATGAACTAAATCTTTATTCAACCTACTCTTGTTGGTTCTGTAATCCTTGTCATCCTTGCCTAACAAAAATGTATCAGTCTCAGTTTTGACGTTTTTAATTAACCTATTCTCATCCGTCTTTTGGGAGAGCAACTTCTGGATTATATAAAAATATTTAGAATTATTAGGATCAGTGTAAATGGATGGTTGATGGTCAGTGCAGACTCAGTGGGCTGAAGGGCCTGTTTCCATGCTGTATGACTTTATGACTATACTATGCTTTTTGACCTTACTCCTGAACAGTCAAGCTCCATCTCCTTATAATCTCTTTTAATCTTCTTAAACATTATTATATTCAGGAGAACACAAGCTTAATCTATGTAACCTGTGGTCACAATTTAACCCATTAACAACATAAAGCATAGAAGCAAAGAATGGGCAGTATGGCCCCTTGAGTCTTTGCACCATTCAGTAAGATCATGCCCAATATACATTAATTGCTCAATCCTGCCTTGATTCCCTCAGTGCCCAAAAATTTATCAACATCATTCTTGAATACATTCAACAATAAGAATCCACTTACTTCTGGTGTAGAAAATCCAAGTCCCCTTCTTATTTTCCTTATCCTAGGACTAAAATCACTAATTATAAACTCTGTAGTCAAGAAAAACAGCTTCTCAGCACTTAATCTGTTGAACAATCTATGGAATTCAAAACAAAAAATGCAGATGCTGGAAAGCCAAAATGAAAGCAGAAAATGTTCAAAGCACTCAGCCGATTAGGCAACATCTGTGAAAGTAGTATCAGAGAACATAATACCATCCTAATTAATCCATTCTCATTTTAGGAATATATCCAGTGAAACTTTGCTGCACATATTTCTCAGATAAGCGATCTAAAATGATATGTAGTAGCTCAGATATGATCTCACTCAAGTCCTGTATAAGTACAGCAAAACTTCCTCATTCTTACACTTTAACCCCTTTGATATTAAGATTGATCATTTATTGGCCTGTCATAACCATATGATAATTTTATGTGATTAGTGTACAGATCACCAAAATCCATTTATTTGTATTCTACCTCTTAAGAATACTTTTTTCCTTTTCCTATCAAAATTGAAAATTTCCCATTTCCCATATTATAGTTGATTTGTCACCGGAACCCAATAACTTAATTACAGGCCATCCCTGGGTCACGAATGCCCGACTTACGGACACTCCCTAAATATGAACAAGCTTCCATAATATTATTAAATTCAAAAATTTGATATATGTACATACATTAATTCCTATGAACAGCATAACTACTTTCCTCCCTCTCTCTACTTTCAGTAATTGTTCTTTCTTCTCAGTCTTGTGCTTTTGATGCCATTCATTACAATACCGTGGAGGTATCATTACCATATCAAGTGATTTTTGTATATTTTCCCACTTATGAACAAAATCGACTTATGTACATCTGAAAAAATGGAACCCATTCGTTGTCTGGGGACAGCCTGCAGTAGCTTACTTTCCCACCTGGTTTTGTTTCATCATAAACTTGGAAAGATTACTCCTGGTCTTCTTATCCCAGCCAATTATGTAAACTGTAAATAGTTAAGACCCAAGCAGTGATTTTTATAGCACAATTTAGTCCCAACACGCTAATCTGAAAATGATCCATTTATTCTTACTGTCTGTGTTCTATTCATTACACACAGTGGCATGCAAAAGTTTGGGCACCCCTGGTCAAAATTTGTTACTGTGAATAGCTAAGCGAGTAAAAGATGACCTGATTTTCACAAGGCATAAAGTTAAAGATGACACGTTTCTTTAATATCTTAAGCAAAATTACTTTTTCATTTCCATCGTTTACAGTTTCAAAATAACAAAAAAGGTAAAGGGCCCAAAGCAAAAGCTTGGGCACCCTGCATGGTCAGTACTTAGTAACACCACCTTTGGCAAGTAGCACAGCTTGTAAATGCTTTCTGCAGCCAGCTAAGAGTCTTTCAATTCTTGTTTGGGAGATTTTCGCCCATGCTTCCTTGCAAAAGGTTTCTACTTGTGAGATTCTTGAGCCGTCTTGCATGCACTGCTCTTTTGAGGTCTATCCACAGATTTTTGATGATGTTTAGGTTGGGGGAGTATGAGGGCCATGGCAAAACCTTCAGCTTGTGCCTCTTGAGGTAGTCCATTGTGGATTTTGAGGTGTGTTTAGGATCGTTATCCTGTTGAGGAAGCCATCCTCTTTTCATCTTCAGCTTTTTTTTTACAGATGGTGTGATGTTTGCTTCCAAAATTTGCTGGTATTTAATTGAATTCATTCTTCCCTCTACCAGTGAAATGTTCCCCGTGCTACTGGCTGTAACACAAGCCCAAAGCACGATCGATCCACCCCTGTGCTTAACAGTTGGAGAGGTGTTCTTTTCATGAAATTCTGCACCCTTCTTTCTCCAAACTTTCCTGCGTCCTCACCACAAAATTCAGCGTCAGAAGTTTGCAAAGGAACATCTAAACAAGCCTGATGCATTTTGGAAACAGGTCCTGTGTACTGATGAAGTTAAAATAGAACTTTCTGGCTGCAATGAGCAACGGTATGTTTGGAGAAAAAAGGGTGCTAAACACACCTCAAAATCCACAATGGACAAAATCCACAAGAGGTTTTGCCATGGCCCTCACAGTCCCCCGACCTAAACATCATCAAAAATCTGTGGATAGACCTCAAAAGAGCAGTGCATGCAAGATGGCCCAAGAATCTCACAGAACTAGAAGCCTTTTGCAAGGAAGAATGGGTGAAAATCCCCCAAACAAGAATTGAAAGACTCTTAGCTGGCTGCAGAAAGTGTTTACAAGCTGTGCTACTTGCCAAAGGGGGTGTTACTACGTACTGACCATGCAGGGTACCCAAATTTTTGCTTCGGGCCCTTT
The DNA here is from genome assembly GCF_009764475.1 of Pristis pectinata. Taxonomy (NCBI): domain Eukaryota; kingdom Metazoa; phylum Chordata; class Chondrichthyes; order Rhinopristiformes; family Pristidae; genus Pristis; species Pristis pectinata. Next base: position 48,512,289 of record NC_067407.1, on the reverse strand, counting down.
TCCTTTTTTGTTATTTTGAAACTGTAAACGTTGGAAATAAAAAAGTAATCTTGCTTAAAATATTAAAGAAATGTGTCATCTTTAACTTTATGCCTTTTTGAAATCAGGTCATCTTTTACTCACTTAGCTATTCACAGTGACAGAAATTTTGACTACGGGTGCCCAAACTTTTGCATGCCACTGTAATCCTTGATCCACACCACTCTATATTATCCACTATCTCAAGAGATTTATTTATGCAAAACAACTTGGGTAGCACTTTATTGAATGCCTTCTAAACAACCTGGGTAGCACTATTTATTGAATGCCTTCCAAAAACATAAAAATAACTGGATCCCCATCACCATGGTTTCCCTTTTAAAAAAACACCAAGAGATTATGAGATGAAGAAAAGAAACAATTCAAGGATGTTGTCTAAGTTTCCTTGAAAAAGTCACATCTCAGTTATTGTGGGGATCCTTGCACCATGACCATGGAAGATGGAAAAAGAACATCGCGTTTCTTTGTCGGGAGCACAAGGAAGCCCAGCCAAAATGTTGAAAGGAGCACACAAGCTCCAAGAGTGCCCACCTGCCTGCTTACTGCACCTGTGGCAGAGTCTAAGAGTCCCACTTGACTCATCTGCCACCTCAGAACCCGGACCTGGAGAGGACACAAGTCATTCTCGATCCCGAGGGATTGCCTAAGCAGAAGACATACATCTGCAGCTCAACTTGTGAGAACGCCCCTCCAATTTCCGCTGCAACTGCATATTCGTGGCTCGGAAGCATCAATGAAACGAGAATGGCATCGCCTGGTTGCGGCACGGCGGGAGGGGGATTGACACACACTCCACTGTACGGCACGGCGCCTGCGCCTGCGCCCTGGACGTCGTCAGCTGGAGGCCGTTCGATCCGGCGGCCGGAAGTTGCGGCAAGCCCCGAGTCGGTGCAGTTGCCGTGGAGCGGCGGCTGCGGCCTGCGGACAGCATGTTACCCCTCTCCATAAAGGACGATGAGTACAAGCCGCCGCGGTTCAATCTGCTGCGCAAGGTGTCGGGTTGGTTCAGGTAGGTGCGAGGGGACGGGATAGGATGGACGGGACGCGGCTGGGCTGGGCTGGGCTGAGCTGAGCTGAGCTGAGGAGAGCGGGTGTGCGCTGGTCTCCAGCGGCGGGGCCCTGGGTCCGCGGCTGGGACCGAGACCGGGGCTGTCCAGCTGGATCCTGGCAATGGATGCAAGGCCCGGACTGTCTGCAAACCCCCTCCCGCCAACACGCCTGTCTCCCTCTTCACAGGTCCATCTTGTCGGACTCCACATCGCGGAACCTCTTCTTCTTCCTCCTGCTCAACCTCTCCTTCGCCTTCGTAGAGCTGCTGTATGGGATCTGGAGCAACAGGTGAGTGGAGGGAGAGCGGGAAGGACGGCCTCCGCTGCAATGCCACGTTGCTCTCCTTAAGAGGAAGTGGGGAAAACGCCATGTACATAACTCGCAGCCAGGAACTGAACCGTCACATTACCCGGTTTTGATGTTCCCCTGGGCTGTGCCAGGTCCTTCCCTTCCCCCCCCCCCCGCCCCCCCATCCCTATCGATAACCTTGACAGACGCACGGCCCTTGGTAAAGAAGTTTGCAGGTGACGCAAAGATTGGCATTGTAGTTGATAATGAGGCAGAAAGTTGTTGATTGGGAATGTATTGATGTACTGGTCAGAAAAGTGGGTGGGCAAACTAAGGAATGCATGTAAACAGTAGGATTCTAAAAGTGCAGAGGATCAGAGGTGCCTAGGAGTACCATGATCTGAAGGTAGTGGGGGTAAGTAGGTGTTAAGTAGACATACTGTAACATTCCTCTTTGGCTGAGTTATAGAGGAAATGTGAGAGCCCTATAAGACATTGGTTAGGCCACAGGCAGAATGCTGAGTAGTTCTGGTCACCACACCACAGGATGTTAGAGCATCAGAAAAAATGCTGAAGTGATGAGAACAAATGTAGATACTGGTAACTAATAAGGATGTTGCCATGGATGGAGAAGTTCAGTTGTGAGGAAAGATTGGTTGGTCTTTAGAAGTGGGCACCAAGCCATAAAATATGTATCTCTTCTGTACATAAATCTCCATTTAACATATGTAGAATTAATAGATCCATGAGAAAGAAACTGATGGGTGAAGACAGGTTGTTATCTGGTCTCAAAGCTGTTGTCCCAAACCTTTTTTATATATTGTAGTCTATATCTAATGGAATGTTTTCCTTGACAGTTCATGGTGTTTGCACCTTAACATCCAAATGATCCGTTAGCATGCTTTTAATTGGAGAATATAAAAAACTGGTATGTCAGTTTATTTGTGGTATGATTGTCTCTATGTGGTCTGTTTTTGTTGCCGGATTTGCCAAAGACTTGTGGAACATTTACATTTTGAAATAGTCACTTTGTACATAATTATAACAGCTAACCTAGAGGAGAAAGGACCTACCAACAGCAAATGAGATCTACCTAATCCACGCTGTGTTAGTCAGTACATTGAGGTAGTTCTATATTCTTTAATGGGATCTATTATCTCTGTATAAGTGATAGATTACGCCTAGTTTAACCCACAATCAATAGATCGAATCAAAACACTGCAGTCATGCCACATCCAGTCAGGAATGGTGATGAATAGTTAAACAGTTAATAGAAGTGGAGTGTCCAAGAACATCCAATCCTCAATGATGATAGAGCCCAGTACAGGTGTTCCCTCGGTTATGGAAGACCTGACTTACAGAAATCTGACTTTTTGCAAACTCTCCCATAACTTTTTAAAGAATTTTTCAAGATAGCAATAATAAAATATTTCATGGTATTAACAACAACTGGATACAGTGTATGTTTCATTTGTTTAATTATGGGAAGTGTTAGGGTGAAGATTCAATAAAAGGGTTATAAGACATGTATACAGAGCGATTATGGTATGGGTAGCTATAGAAAAGAGACATTTCTGACTTGCGGAAAAATCAGATTACGGAACCCTTGTGTAGACGGGAATTACCTGTATGTAGGTGTCAAAATAAAGCTTGAGCATTTTTAAACATCCTTGGCCAGAAATACCAAGTGAGTAACTCATCTTGATTTTCCCAGCACCATATGCCAATTTGCTTCATTTCATATGACATCAGGAAATGGCTGAGGATATTGGATGCAAGAAAGGCTTTGGGGCCAGATAATGTCTTGTTTGTAGTACTGGAGACACAAGAAACTGCAGGTGCTGGAATCTGGAGTAACACACAAAACATTGGAGAAACGCAGTGGGTCAGGCAGCAGCTATGGAGGGAGATGGACAGTCGACGTGTCCACTTCCCTCCATAGATGCTGCCTGAGCCGCTGAGTTCCTCCAACGTTTTGTGTTACTTGTAGCAATTAAGTCTTTGTTCCGGAGCTAACCATACTTCCTTATAATTACCACACCAATGTCAACCCAATAAACCAAAAGAAATTGCCTAGATATGTCTGTCCACAAGAAGCAGGATAAATCCAAACTGACTGATCACTGTCTAATTGGCCTGCTCTCAGTCATTGGCAAATGGGAGGTGCCATCAACAGTGTTGTCAAAGACCACTTACCCACCTATAAACTACTTATCAATACCTGGACCACTTGTCTCCAGACCTTGTCACAGTCTTGCTTCAAATGTTAACCAAAGAGCTGAATTCCGAAGACGAGATGGGTGTGACGTCAAGGCAGCATTTGACTGCTTGAGGCTTCAAGTAGCCCTGGTGAAGCTGAAGTCAATTAGCATCAAATCAAACACATTCCAGTGGCTGGAGTCATACCATCTACAAAGGAAGACTGTTGTGGTTGTTGATTATTACTCAACTCAGTCTTGAGACATTGCCCTGGAGAACCCCTGTCACAGAGTCTTGAGCCCAGCCACCTTTAGCTGCTTCATCACTGACCAAGCTTCCTTCATAAGGGCAGAATTAAACACAAGAACATAAGAAAGTTCTTGTGTTTCCTTCTGCCCTTATGAAGGAACTGGAGCAGGAGTAGGCCACCTGGCCCCTCAAGCCTACTCTGCCATTGAATACAATCGTGGCTGATTCTGCTGGCCTCAACTCCTATTCCAGTTCCCCATAGCCCTCAATTCTTCGATCTTTCAAAAATTTATCTATCTCCACCTAAATATATCTAATGATCTGGCCTCTACTACCCTCAAGTGCAGAGTATTCCAGAGATTCACTACTTTCTGATGCACTTCTGTTTAATTGACCAGCCCCTTATTTTGTAGCTATGTTCGTGATGACTCTCTCACTCGTGAAAGCATCTCAACATCTATCCTGTCGTGCTCCCATAGGATCTTGTATATTTTGAATAAGGTCGTCCCTTATTCTTCTAAACTCCAAGGAATACAGACCCAAACTGTCTAGTCGAGTCTTGATAGGACAACTTTCTCATCCCAGAAATTAGCCTGGTGAATCTCTCTTGCCTTCAATGCTACTATATCTTTTTTTAAGTTAAGGGTTTGACACCATTCAGGGAAAAGTGGCCTATTTGATTAGTTACTATATCTACCACCTTAATCTTCACTTTTGCTTGCATTGTGTATTGTCTACAAAGTGCACTGCATCTACTCACTAGACTACTCCAGTAACAACTTCCAAACCCATGATCACAACTGACAAGAAAAGCAGAAGCACCAGTCACCAAGGCACATCATCTGCAGATTTCCCTTTGGATTGCGTCTCATTTTATTTGGAAATGTATTGTTCCTTCATCATTGGGTCTAAGTCGTGGATTTCTTTACCCAAAAGCACTGTGGCAGTACCTTCACCAGAGAACGGTGGCAGTTCAAGAATGTGCCCCTCTGTCACTTTTTCAAGGGCAATTAATGATGGATAGTAAATACAAATCTTGACACTAACGTCCAGTTCAAATAAAATGCAAAAAAAAATTAGAAATCTCTTGAAAGCTTCATAAAATCAGTTTTGATAAACCTTTTACTTTGTGAAAATGAAAAATATGCAATTATCTCGTGTCTTTTATGATCTCTAAGTACTTGAAGTACTTTGTATCCAACAAAATATTTTTGAGGTGTAATTGCTGTTGTTAAATTGTTGGAGGCAATTTGCATTCAGCAAGGGCTCTCAAAGAACATTTGAGACATTAAGATGATCTGCTTGTTGATAATTGAAGAAAAATATTAGCTAGCACCTTGGATGAACGCATTGTTCTTTTGAAATAGTGCCTTTAGCTGTTTATATCCACCTGAAAATGATTGTGGTGCTGGTTTAATGTCTGAGTGTGAGGTGCTTCTTTAGTATTACACTGAGTTAAATCATCTGAGGTGAAAATGTGTGTAACTGAGCAGAAATGAAACCTGTTAGCAACTAAGATTTTTTCCATTTAAAAGGAGAGATTCTCATGGCCTTCGGACAATTAAAATGCCTGGTAGCAGTGAAGTACTTTTGAATTGTAATCGCTGTTGGAATGAGGGAAATGTACACTAAGGATATGTTAGAATACAAATGGGGTACCGATCTATGCTATGGATTCAATTAGCTTTTGTTGACATTATCTTCCATGCAAGCAAGTAGTCCTATTATATTGTCCCTGAATCTCAGTTGTTCTAATAGCAGAAGAAATCAGTTTTCTAAATTTTGCTCATAATTGTATTTCCTCATAGAGATGGCATCTTAATGAATCTGCATTGTACCCCCATTTAAAGTCCCAGTGCCTGCCCTATATAATGCACCTGGCACTTGAACATGTTTGGCTTTGACATTCAGTATTCCTTGAATTCTGTTCTTATCAATACTGTGCAGACTTAAATTGTGTAACACTTTCTTCCCCTGCCCCCCCTCCCCCCCACAACCCTGCCTTTTCTCACTTTGCTCTTCCACAGCTCTCAAGTCATTATTAACTTCAGAAAATATACTTTTATTTATAATATTTATTTGAAAGGAACATTGCAGATGTTGAGATCTGTGCTGACTTCAGAGACACTACGTGATGTCTTATCAATATGGTCATTCATGAATGAAACTTGACAATGAGTATTACAAGACATGAACATCAAAACAGCTCAGATTTGTCAATTTATTTTTCCATCCATGACCCATGGTTGTTAATCCCATTTGTGCCTTTAATTGACATTATATAACTTGGGCACAGATTATTGAACAAGCCTCGAATCAGCCTGCTTTGCTTATGGATCAACTACTTAATCCAGTAATCTGATGAGAAATTGAAGGAGTCTTGCATAGCATCAGCAGTGTAGTTCCATAGTGCTGTGTAAATAGAATGCAGTTCCAAGTTGAGAACTAAATGAGACAAAATGTTAACTGCAGAGTAGGAGACAAGTCATTGCAGATTTGTTGATAGTAAAATGATCAATCAAGACAAGATATCTTAGTCACATGTACATCAAAGCACACAGTGAAATACATCAAGGAAAATAGTTGTGGTTGTTGGCTGTCAGTCATCCTAGCCCAGTCCCTGACTGGAGCAATTACTCAGGGCAGTCTCCTATGCCCAGATATCTTCAGCTACTTCATCACTGACCTTCCATCGGAATTGGGTATGCTCATTGATGATTGCACAGTCCACGCTTACACTGCAAGAACTAGACAATAGCTTGGCAAGAATCATAAGTGGCAAGTAATATTTTTGTCACAAAAGTGCCAGACAATTACTACCCCCAACAAGAGAGAGTCTTACTACCTTCCCTTGACAATCAATGGCATTACAGTGGACTAGTCCTGCATCAGCATCGTTGGGAGCAGCATTGATCAGAAACACTACTGGGTCAGCCACGTAAATGTTATGTCTACAAGAGCAGATCAGAGTCTGGGTATCCTGCAGTGAGTGACTTGTCTCATGCCACCCTAAAGCCTTTCCTCCATAAGGTGCAAGGCAGAAGTCTGATTGACCACTCTCCACCTGGCTGGATGAGTGCAGCTCCAACAACACTCAACAAGCTAGCCACCATTTGTGATACAGCAACCTGCTCAATTGGTGTTCCACCCAACACCCTTAACAATCATTTCTTCTACCACTGGTGTGCAGTGTCTACAAAGTGCACTGCAGTTCCTTGCCTAAATGACTCTGACAGCACCTCCCAAACTCATGACATCTACCCTCAAGAAGGATGAGGGCAACAGGAGTATGGGAACTTCACCTGTGGGATCTCCAAGGCCCACCCATCCTCACTTGGAAATTTGTAAGATTTTCTTCATTGTCACTGGATTTAAATGTTGGAACTCTGTCCCCAACAGCACTGGGATTACCTTCACCAGAAGGACTGCAACATTATCACCAACTACTCTAGACCACTGGGGGATAGGCAATAATTTTGCAAATAATTTTAAAAAAATAAATAAAATGAACTTCTGGAAATCTGGATAAATTATGTCTAATGGATTGCTATTGTCTATCTTCTGTTACTTCTTCGCAAGATAAAGTTGGTCAAGCGAGAATATCTCCTTTTGAAATCCCTGCTCTTTATAATTATGTGTTCTATTCTCTCCTTTAGCAGGGACCCTATTATTCCTACTGTTTATATTAACCTGATGATGTATATAATTCCTGGTCCTGTTCTATTCTCCTCAAATATAGGTATTACATCAGTCCTTTGGCACTCCAGCTTTTGCTAACAAATTATTACATTTGTTTAGTGATGCCTCTGCCATCTCTTTCCAAGATTCTTTAAAAATGCATGAAAAGAATCCATTGAGACTAGGGGTTTTAATTTGAGTTTGATTAATTTAATGTTCCCCTTTTCCTGTTTCGAATCATTCACTTCATTACTTCTCTGCCCCCCCCCCCCCCCCAAATATCCAGCATAATAACTACCTGTTTTTTCCATGTACATACCAAAGCAAATAATGTTTTAATATTTCTGGCATCTCCATGTTATTACCTGTGTATTGTCCTGTCTGTTCCTTTAATGACCTCTTACGCATCATAAGCATTTATATGTCTGCAAAAATATTTCATTCTTTTGCTTTCTTAATTTACTTTCATAGTTCCTCTTTGCTTTCCTGATTGTATTTTTGACTATTTTCCAAATCCCTTTGTATTGTCTCATGAAATCCTTTATGTACTTAATTTATGCCCTTCCTTAAACTTGTGCCTTTACTCATTCAAAAGGACTTGAGTGTTCAGCTTGTTCTTTCCTTTTAATAGAATACATATTTTCCTGTACTCTGAGTACTCTTAAAATTTTCTTGTTGTTCTATATTGATGCTTGCCAGTATTGTTATCCATTTTATCTTCGCAAGTTCTATACTAAGTCCATCTTTCAATATGTCACTCTTGTATACTTCTCTTGCTATCTTACAACATACAGTATTATGGGCACTATTTCCTAGACACTTCCCTATTTTTACTTTCCTTGGCTGTTGTTCATTCTCCACTACTAGGTCCAAAAACAAATTCTTTTGTTTTTAAAAAAAAACGGGTTGGCAAGGAGTCCTGTGTATCTATTTAACAACTAATTTCCCTTATCCCATTGTCTTTGCTGTCCAGCTGATATAGGGTGATTGAAATCCTTATTATTGTTTCATAAACTGATCTGCCTAATGCAGCTATGTATTTCTTCCTCCACCACTCTTCCACTGTTAAACAGTCTGTAGCCTACACCCGTTGGTATAGTTGATCCCTTATTTATTCTCTGTCCTCATGGATTCTATTTCACTCCTTCTTCCAACAGTAGCACTTCAGATTTACTACAATTATTCTTATCAATACTGCTGCTCCATCTTCCCTTCTTATTCCTCTCCATCTTTTCTAAATTATGTCTTGTGACATTAAATTCCCAGTTTCAGTAACTATGCCTTACTGAATCCTACTATGTCTGGTTCTTCTACATGCATGATTGCTTCTTGTTCTCATTTTGTTATGGACACCGTGTACATTGATGTACAGACAGTTAAACTAATTTTTAATTGCACGTCCTCTTATAGTTAATAACTTCTTGACACTCTAGTTCCATAACCTAATTTGTCATCATACCATTAATATCCACCTTTTATGCTTTTACTATGATCTCTTCCTACTTTGTTTATATTTAGCCTGTTTAGGTTCTTTGAAATTCTTGTAAACATAAAACCTTTATTGTGCCTCTATTTACCCTTACAGTAGCATGTTGGTTCCATCCCATCAGTACAGATGTTTCCTCAGAACTCCTCTTTCCCACACCAGACCTTCAGCTGTATGTTAATTATCCTGTCTGCCTACTCCTATGCCAGTTTGCACATAGTTTGGGCAATAATCCAGAGGTAATTGCCCTTGAGTTTCTCCTTTTAAATTTGGAGCTCAATTCATGATGCCCCTTCAGCAGAACCTTCCTCCTTTTGTTTGTTTCAAAATGGACTGTGACAACTGGATTTACTCCCTATCTTCCCAATTTTCTCTAATAGTTGTTGTGGGATTTCCATTAGTGTGGCACAAGGTACATTACACATCCTTTAGATTTTCAGTTCTTGGCTGGAGAAATTGTTGATGAGAAGTTGATGTTCATCTCCCTAATTACTGAGCCAGATTTTTACTTTACCCTCTCTTCCCATACCCAGGACCTCGGAAAGTCTTAGGAGCCATGATGCAATGATGTATGTATTTATTCCTGTGGTGATAATGAGCAGAGAGTAGGTTGTACATTTGAACAGGACCAGTTTTGTGGGACATCCCCCTCAGCCTTTATAAATTCCTGGTACGTGGCTCTCCAACAGTCAGGCCTGCCCCTTCCCAGATCTGTGCTTTCCATTGTGTTGTGAACATCTGTCCAGGAATTCCTCCATGTCCCTTGTGTTGGAGCTTATTAACCTTTCACTCTAGTTCCCTATCTCTTAAGTCGGAGATATGTGCAATGCAAATTTAACACGGTACATCATAGTTTTTTTGGACCTACTTCAAGCCATTGTTTTGTATGGTTTAAATGAAGACAAAACTTTTCCTGTCAGTAGTGGCAAATTTATTAAATGGAGTTGATCGGTTTGTGAGAAAGAATAAATTGCAAACTTACAGGATTAATCAGGAGAGGCATAATGGAACTGATGGGATTGTTCAATTGGAAGCCAGCATCAGAATCAGGTTTATTATCATTGACTTATATGTCGTGAAATTTGTTGTTTTGCGGCAGCAGTTCAGTGCAAAGTCATAAAATTACTATAAATTGCAAAATAAATAGTGCAAAAAAAAAAGGAATAACGAGGTAATTTCATGGACCATTCAGAAATATGATAGCAGAGGACAAGAACCTGTTCCTAAATCACTGAGTGTGGGTCTTCAGGCTTCTGTACCTCCTCCCTGATTGTAGTAACGAGAAAAAGGCATGTCCTGGATGGTGAGGGCCCTTAGTAATGGATGCCAAAGATGTCCTCGATGGTGGGGAGAGTTGTGCCAGTGATGGAGCTGGCTGAGTCTGTAACCCTCTACGGCCTCTTGCTATCCTGTGCATTGGAGCCTCCGTACCAGGCTGTGATGCAGCCAGTCAGAATGCTCTCCACTGTACATCTGTAGAAATTTGCAAGAGTCTTTGGTGACATAACAAATCTCCTCAAACTTCTAACAAAATCACAGACCCAAAGGGCCTAATGCTGTCTCCTGTGCTGTACGTATAAGTAACCTTTCTGGTAACGTAACTGCTTTGGAACCACAATAGTGCATTCAGCACCTCCTCTCGTACCATTCAGACTTCAGACTCCAGGCTTGGCTGGTGAAGAGTGAAGTTATAATTGTGTGGATAATGGCACTTGAGAAAAACAAAAATGATTGAATTTTATGATGCCAATTTTGGAGCTCTGTTGCAAATGTGACTCTTGTTTGTTGTGCTTTAGTTTAGGTCTCATTTCTGACTCATTCCATATGTTCTTTGACTGTACTGCCCTACTGGCTGGACTGGCGGCATCCGTGATTTCCAGATGGAGATCAAATGATACCTTTTCCTACGGGTAAGAATTGGAGTGCTTATTGACATTTGATTATGTAGGGAAGTACATAAATATTTAGCAGTCATGATTTTTTTTTTAGCTCCATTTGAGATAATTAGATTTTAGGGTGTGTAGAATAAACAAGCTAGATGAGAATTTGGTCTGGTTCCCTTGGAAGCATTTAGCTTTTCCCTCGTATCACCTCAAAGCCCAAGGATAAACTTTCTGACGTAAGTACAACAAGGATTTGATATCATATTGCTCCACCTATTTCCCCACCCGACCTCCTAGCATAATAGTCCTATGCACTTACGTTTCACACCTAACTGTTGGAATTCTTTTGTAATTCAATGTCATAAAATATGCTGGAGCATTGTTGGCTTAATCTTGATAAACTCCCTCCAGCCTGAAAAGTTTAAATGATTAAGATAGAACTCGATTATTATTGTGCTCATGGGATGGGGGTAATATATTAGCATGGGTAGAGAACTGATTAATAGACAGAAAACAAAACAAATGGGTTATTTTCAGGTTAGCAAACTAAAGGTAGCATTTATCGCAAAGATCAATTTTTGAACCTCAACTGTTTACAATCCGTGTTGATGTCTGAGATGAAGGGATTTAGTGTGAAGGGAAGTGTATGGCCATGCACTTGGTAGAAGTAATAAAAGGGTAGGCTATTTCCTAAATGGGGGGAGAATTTCTAAATCAGAGATGCAAAGGGACTAGTGCAGGAGTCCTTAAAGGTGAACTTGCAGGTTGAGTCGGTAGTAAGGAAGGCCAATGCAATCTTAGCATTTATTTTGAGAGGGCTAGAATATAAAAGCAAGGATGTAATGTTGAGGCTTTATAAGGCATTGATCAGACCATATTTGAAGTATTGTGAACAGTTTTGGGCCCCATATGTAAGGAAGGATGTGCTGGCATTGGAGAGAATCCAGAAGAGGTTTATGAGAATGATCCCAGGGTGAAATGGTTAACGTATGAGGGGTGTTTGATGACTCTGGGTCTGTACTTCCTGAAGTTTAGAAGAACGAGGCGGGATCTCATTGAAACTTACCGAATGTTGAATGACCCAGACAGGGTGGACGTGGAGGGGGTGTTTCCAGTAGTGGGAGAGTCTAGTACCAGAGGGCACAGCCTCAGAATAAAAGGACATCCCTTTAGAACTGAGATGAGGAGAAATTTCTTTAGCCAGAGGTTGGTGAATCTGTGAATACATTGGCACAGACGGCTGTGGAGGCTAAGTCATTGGGTATATTTAAAGCAGAGGTTGACAGGTTCTTGATTAGTAAGGGTGTCAAAGGTTACAGGGAGAAAGCAGGAGAATGGGGCTGAGAGGGGAAAAATAAATCAGCCATGATCGAATGGTGGAGCAGACTCGATGGACCGAATGGCCTGATTCTGCTCTTATGTCCTATGGTGTTATGAAGTTTCTTAAATCTGATTGTTATCTAGCTAGGTGGGTAAATAAGTGTGTGGACAGTGTAACAAGGCCATAAAAGGGATTCGGATGTGTTAAGTAAGTGGGGAAAGTGCAAAGCAGATGGAATATGATGTGGAAGATGTGATGTTACCCAAATAGGCAGGAAAAAACATAAAATCAGAAACCCAGGAAGACCTGGGTGGCTTTGTATGTGAATTTCGGAAAGATTGTGTGAGGGTATAGCAAACAAAATTAGGAGAGCAAACAGTCTGCTTTTCTTCGTTAAGGATGGTCTGGAATATAAGAATAAGAGAACTCCTACTGCATTTCTGTGAGGTCTTATGGTATTGTTTAGTATATCTTGCCCAAGAGGGTTACACTTAGAAGTGCAGCATTGGTCCACGAGACTGGCTGGGATGAAGGGATTGTCCCGAGCAGAGAATCATAGACTCAGCCTATATATCCTAAGTTTTGAAGGATGATGGCTAATCTCATTGTAACATATAAAATTATTAACTGGCCTAATAGCTGGATGCTTGGTAGATGTTTCTCCTGCATGACTTTTCTAAAGCTATTCCCAGTTCCTCAGTTAAAGGCATGGCCATTTAGAACTGTGCTATGGAGAAATTATTTTACTTAAGGGAGTGGAATTCTCTGCCTCTCAGGGCTTTGGATGATGAATCATCAAGTATATTCCACACCAATGGTAATGATTGTTGAATACTAAGAGAATCTAGGGATATTGCAGGAAAATAAAGTTAGTGGATTAACCAAAGTCTAACCATGTTTTAGCAAGTTCAAAGAGATGAGTGACCCACTGCTGTAATACTCTTGAGTTCATAGATGCTTGTCCAGAATTGAAAATGCCTTAACTATACTGCCAATAGCTCTTTTGTGAGCAATCAGCTGGAATCTGACAGCCTGTGGGCATCACAAGGTGAGGCATTGAGAGAGACCCTTAAATTCCTTGCATTTTCTTGCATCTTAACTTTGCTTGGGTTTCAAAGTAATGCTATTATTTATCTTTTGCTAATATGATGTATTCAGATTTAGGATCAAGAAGTGCTTAAATTTTGGAGAGGAAATGAATTTCTAAAGAAATTAAAACACAACTTAAAGTCTTTAAGTGATGTTTAGACAACGTGGGAAAGAGTTATCAGGAATTAGGAATTCTCAGACAAGCACATGGTTTGTCTCGATTATGCTGTTGTTTGTAGCGATCTTCTTTACCAATTTTTGAGAAAAAGAAGTAACGGTTCATGTTCCTGGTCAAGAGATGCAAGGTGTTATTCTATGCATATTTTGTTTCCTTTGGCAGATACGTCCGAGCAGAAGTTCTGGCTGGATTTGTGAATGGATTGTTTCTGATCTTCACAGCTTTCTTCATTTTTTCAGAAGGAATAGAGGTTGGTTAGTGAAAAATATGGTTATATGTTAGTTGCAGAACTTTGCTCCCAGTTGATTCTTTTTGGGCCTTGGAAGGGTAGTCAAATCTGGACCGTAAATGGAGGTAGTTTCTAAAGTTTTTTTTTCGTTTTAGTTGCAGTCTGCAGTTTTTTTATTTGCAGACAATTATTCTGTTGGTCTGTTTTCCTAGATTTACAAAACAATGTGACAGTGGCCTCTCAGTATTACCTCTAAAGGCAGGATGGATTTTCAGGGGTGTTTGTGTCATAAAGCTATAGATTTGATTATATTGAATATACTTAGAATTTTGGACATGAGAGGGTTATTTTCAGGTTGGAGCAAAAGTCTGCAAGCTAAAATTGTTAACATTCCTGTTCAAGTGACTCACTAGCTTATGTAGGCTGCTGGATATTTCCAGTGATGACAAATATGCACAAAATTCTACTGTGCATAAGAAACCTGCTGGAATACAAGGCAGGTCTTAACTAGAGAGTTGAAACCTGCTTCAGCATTTAAGGGGCTGCACCTTGCCTCTGCCACTTTGTAGAGAGTGTGAGATGACCACCACCTTCCAGGTAGATGCCTCCTAATTTACCATTGTTTCTGCTTGCTCCAGTTCTTCCACTTACCCTCCTCCACCAGCTTTCTGTTACCAGTGTTTTCTGCACCCATACCACCACAGCACATTTTTCTTTTCATGACCCTCCTTTGATGGCAAGCAATCATGTAATCATAGAGAATTGGTCAATTATACCGTGCTCAATGCCGTGAGGATAGCGCGCAGTAGAATATCAGAGACCTTTACAACAGGCCAGTCCAATAGTTGTCATTGGCAGATTTATGCCTTGAACTATCTCCAGTAGTGTCTCCCATTTTCCTTTCCACTTCTTATCCTATCCAGAAGATGTCTTATTACTAATGAACACTGTGCTCCCTGTGATATTTAAATTTTGTTTGTGTAACTTCAACAACTGTGTGGATGAGCTACTTGATTGATGGAGTCATCATTCTCAAACCCAGTCATACTACCAGCAGATCTTGACATGAATAATAATCAAGGAAAACCACAGCTCAGCTTCACCTTATCCCCACCCAAAAATACTGAATATAATCGGAGTAATTCTACTCCTGCCACCACAATTGATTGTAAGCACTGAACACTCATCAGAGATTAAACTAGAGTCTTTCCTGGTATCTGTATCTTATTTGTTCAATCCCTTAACCACAAATGTACAACAGGAACTTGTCTTATTCCTTGGTGTCTAAATAGATACAAGCATTTAAATATCTTGCAGCTATGTTGCAGCTGCAGTGTGGATGCTTTGTGCTTGGGTCAGTGACCCTAACTAGGTCATCACTGGAATAAATTATTGGCACATGCAAAAGCCAAGGAATTATAGGAGAGAGAGAATTCACATTGTGACAATACTTTCTCCTTAAAAAAGACTGTCTACTTTAACCCTATTTCCTAGCATTTAAATATTATAATTAAAAGAGATATTATTCATTTTTTTTGATCTAATATCCACTTGTGACAGACCATTTAATGTTTGTAACATCCTTTGTGGGGAAGCTTTCAACTTCCTTCTGCTAACCTCTTTCTTAAAGGTAAGGGACAATAAACATGGAATCAATCCTTCTAGCAGTTATACAAAGCTGTCATTCTTTGCATAATGTAATTACAATAAGGGAGGATAGTTTAATAACTGGAGATGTTGCAGTAGGGCCAAAAGAAGTGACCATTTAAAATTAAGTTTGGCTACATTTTTGTCTTGCCACTTGAATATTTTTCATTGGAAGTATATAAAGTTGTCTGTTGTAATATGGGAAGAGCTGCTTGGATTACCTGCATGTATCAGATCTAGAAACCACACTCTTGGTCAATGCTTTTTTTTCTACCATATCTTAATCATGCCTCCATTCACAGAAATATACCTGGAGCCTTGATTCCTCCTGGTCTTGTAACTTATTGCTCAACACTGTGCATAGAAAAGTTCTGTGAACTGGTAAATGGAGTTCAATGCAGGAAAATGGGAGGTCACCTACTGCTGATCTCAAAGGCAGGTGTACTTCCTAAATAATGTTCTTCCAGTTCCTGGTTCTTCATTGAGATTTAAATGTCAGGTTCAGAAATCATTATAGGCTAGTGAGCATGTACAAAATATAATTATAAGGGCTAATGGAATGTTGGCTTTTTGTCTCAAAGTGATCCGAATACAAGGAGGTGGGTGCCATTTGAAGTTGTGCATTCAGTTCTAGAAATGTACATCAGGCTCGATTTGTATTTCTTTGGAGAGAGAGAAGCACAGATTCCCAGAATGATTCTTGGGTTTAATGGTTAAATTGAGGACCAGCCTTGCATTTCCTTCAAGGTAGAATATTAAATCATGACCTAACTCTGGTATTTATATTGATAAATGCAGTTGATGGGATAAACAGAGGGAAACTTTGGGAGAGCCCACAGCAAGGGAATACAAGCTTAAAATATGGAGTTCAGCTGTTCAAGGGGACTGTATGCTTTATACAAAGAATTGTGGAAATCTGGAGCTCTCTTCTGCCAAAATTTTGTTAATGCTAAATCAACTGAACATTTCAAAGTAAGATTTTCTTGTTAGGCAACGATGGTTGAATCAAGATGGATAGATGGAGTTAGGATGCAAAGCAGGTATGATTGAAGAATGCCAGAACAGACTGCTACTATGCTTACAACTGTATTCCTAATTTTTCATTTGTGGATCAGTGTTCTTTTTTTGTTTGCATCTTGTCCCCATCCATTTTTTAAAATTTATTTTTGTAATACTGAAGACTTCATTCAAGTTACCTCAAAATCTCTTTTAAAAGAAAACACACATGCATTGTTTTCTTGATCATCTATTTTTTAAATTCATGATGCCCAGAATTGTGTACCTTTTGAGGACAGTTATACCCTTGGAATATCAGCCTTGTATTTACGCCTACAGTTGCACCACTGGTGAGACTTTTTCCCTGAACTTGCTGGGTGCCAGAGATTTTGGTTCATTCTGTACCTATTCCCTTTTTGTTTTTTCAGCATGTTGTGCTATGAAGGCTAGAATCTCGTCTGTTACATTTAACAATGTTGATATTGGTTGTTGGTTCTCGTCCCCATTCAGTGCATGATGGGTGGTGCAGTCAGTCATTAGTTTATGCTGTATTTTTATTTTTTATCATTTTGTAAATATTGACTAACAAATATCACTTTCAAAATGGGTGTGAAGGCTTGTGCTTTGCTTAATGACTAACTAAAGGGAAGTTTTAATCATCTCTTCTGTAGCTTGACACCTTGTGTTTTTTGACTGTTGGTATTCTTGTTTCCATGTAATCTGGGAGCTTCCATTGTGTAATTGGCAAAAACTTAGTGTAAAGTAAAATGATTCCAGCAGAAAGTTTAAGATCCTTGCAATAAAAAAGGGGTAATAATTATGGCTAAGGAATTATTCTACAAAATATTTGGTTTATTTTTAAATTGCAAGAAAATAAAATATTTAACTGCTGGAAAGCAGATAACAAGTTCTTAGTATATAAAATGACTTCACTTTTGGGGAGAATAAAAGGTCTATTTGATAACAAGTTCTTAGTATATAAAATGACTTCACTTTTGGGGAGAATAAAAGGTCTATTTACATTTGACTACTGTTTAATGACGCCAAGGTAAGTCCTGTGTAGCAGTGTGTTAGAGATCAGGAGCTGTTAGGTACATTGGTGGGATGTGCCATTTCCCATCCTCCTCCTACCTGTAAGATGCATCAAACTTTAGTTCTCTTTCATCTCCAATTATTTTTCAGAGAGCTTTGGAACCTCCTGAAGTGCATCATGAGCGGTTGCTGTCTGTATCTGTGCTTGGGTTTCTGGTGAATTTGGTTGGCATTTTTGTATTTAAACATGGTGGCCATGGACATTCGCATGATGGTGGTAAGGGAACAGTTCTATAAACCTGCAACTATTCAAGTTGTTTGGCAAAGTAAGACCAATATCATGGGAAGGCTTTATAGAGTGAAACACTGGTATGGGAAATTATTTTCCATCACGGTTGCTTTTTATTGTTACGTGTGATGTTTCTATCTACTAACGTATGTCCTGATTTACATATGTTTTTGATTTTTTAATCTTAATTCTCCTCCTCGCCAAGTGGGCAAAATTGTCAGAATTAGCAAATTAGAGGTAATGCCTGCATAGTCACCTGCAACCCTTGCTGAGCTCTTGGCGAATGATCTGGGCTAGTGACAAAGCCCTTTGACATCATGGTTAATTTCAGTTCCTACCTGACATTTAACATGCTGTTGGCTTGAGCAATATATATCTGTTACTGATCCACCAGGAGAAGCTCTAAACCCAAAAATTCAGTAAAGGCTCCTCTACCCTGCACCTTGAGGGAGAGAAATAGCATTCCACTTCCTTCTCCAAATGAATGCCATGCACTCCATTCCACTAACAACTACTTCCACCCTTAAACTTCATTATATTTAATACTGACAACTCTAAACTAATTTGAAGCTTCAAGCATTGAACCATTTTGAGCTACAGTCACAGTGTCCCGAAGTAACTTCAGATAAGAAAAAAGTAATTCCTTCTAAAATTTGCTTATTTCTAGTTTAAAATTGAAGTGTTATCTAAAGAGTAAATTGCTGGGAAATGTTGAGTGTTTTTTTTCTTTTGGAACAGAATAAGTTATTAAATGGTGAGAAGCTATTATTGTTTTTTGATACCCAAATCTATCCAGTGTACCCAAAACACAAAGTTAAATGTGCAGATATATCAAACAATTAGGCAAAAGGTATTGGCTTTTGTGGTAAGGGATTGGAGTCCAAAGGTAAGAAGATGTTGCTGTTGTTACACAGGATTTGGTGAGGCCATTTTGTACTTGAGGTTAAATTTAACCTTAGCAACTGTAGTCAAGTTTCACTAGATTGACTTTGACTTTGGAAAGGAGGGGAAATATTTGAGTAGGATGGGCCTATATTTCCTGGAATTCAGAAAAAGGAGAGATTATCTCATTGAGACAGCATTCTTGACCAGGGTCCACACTTTTGGGATAAGGGATTGGTGGTTAAGCAGAGGGTGAAAGCCGGCATATTGCTTAATTTCTGTATTTGAATTTCTTCACTGATAGATTTGTGAATCTTGGCAATTTTCCTGGCAGATGCTCAATTATCCAAATTATTCAATGTTACTTGATAGATTTTGGTATTGGTTTATTATTTGTCACTTGTACTGAGATACAGTGGAAAAACTTGTCTTGCATATCGTTCATACAGATCAATTCATTACACAGTGCATTGAGGTAGTACAGGGTAAAGCAATAAAAGAGTAAAGTGTCGCAACTACAGAGGAAGTGCAGTGCAGGTAGACAATAAGATGCAAGGTCATAACAAGGTAGATTGTGAGTTCAGGAGTCCATTTTATCGTATAAGGCAACTGTTCAATAGTCATAACAGCTGGATAGAAGCTGTTCTTGAGCCTGTTGGTATGTGCCCTCGGGCTCCTGTATTTTCTGCCTGATGAGAGAGGGGAGAAGAGGGAATGTTCCAGGTGCGTGGGGTCTTTGATTATGCTGGCTGCTTCACCAAGGCAGCGAGCAGTATAGACAGAGTCCATGGAGGGGAGGCTGGTTTCCGTGATTTGCTGGGCCGTGTCCACAACTCTCTGCAGTTTCTTGCGGTCCTGGGCAGAGCAGTTGCCATACCAAGCCATGATGCATTCAGATAGGATGCCTTCCATGGTGCATTGATTAAAAATTGGTGAGTGTCAAAGGGGACAAACCAAATTTCTTTAGCCTCCTGAGGAAGTAGAGGCACTGATGAGCTTTCTTGGCCATGGTGTCTATGTGGTTGGACCAGGATAGGCTATTGGTGATGTTCACTCCTAGGAACTTGAAGCTCTCAACCTTGGCACCATTGATATAGATGGGTGTATGTGCACTGCATCCCTTCCTGAAGTCAATGACCTGCTCTTTTGTTTTGCTGACATAGAGGGAAAGGTTGTTGTCATGACACCATGTCACTGAGCACTATCTCCTTCCTGTACTAAGACTCATTGTTAGTTGAGATACAGTCCACTGCGGTGGTATCATCTGCAAACTTGTAGATGGACTATCTGAGACTGGGGGTGGTTACAGAAGCACAGTGGGATCAGGCATGGCTTATTGAATGACACTGCAGGCTCCAAGGGCTGTATGGCATGCTATTCACACTTTCATGTTTTTAACCAGTTAATGATGGCTTTGTACATTTGTATGTAAGCTTGTTTATCAAATTCAAAGATGTGCATTATTTTTTTTGTACAAACATCACTTTTGCTGCATTAGGTCATGGCCACAGTCATTCACTCTTCAATGGAGGAATTCCTGGGCTGAATCATGGACATAGTCATGGTGGACACGGGCACAGCCACAATTATGAACATCCATCTGTACATTCCCATGGGCATGGTCATTCCCATGGGCATGGGCATTCCCACGCTCAGGAACACTGCCATGGTGAGTAATACTATTCCCAAGTCTCTATGAATCTAAAGTTACCTTGGCTGAAATATAGAAAGCCAGCATATTGCCTACTGTATTTGAATTTTTCTCCAATTATGTATTATACTAGACTTCATAAAAATGAAATGTCTTGATGATCTGGATTCTTGCTTTGTTAGATGTCAAGTATCAGGTGATTAATGTCTATAAAACTCATTCCAATAAATAATTGCTTTTGTTTTATTATTCTTTGGGCAATGATTGACACAAGGATATTAACAGGTCATACAGAAATCTTAAAGAACACGTTTGGTCCAACTCTCTTCAAGAACGAATAGTTTAATCATTCTTACCTATCCTGTTTCTATGCCTCTTCGGCTCTTTTTCCTTTAATCCACCTACCTACTCTAATACTGAATGCTGACATATTGCTATCTCAGCTAGGAAGCCTGGAAGTAATGTCCATCTTCTCTGAAGAATTATCTACTCCCTTTCTTAAACTTCTATATAATGACCTTTCAATAAATGTACGTCTTAATCCTTTTCCATGTGCTCACTCCCACCCTTCCATAATATTATGCAATTTTATATTTTCATATATTTTGTTGGATGTGGAATGAGCTTCCTGGCCCATCAATCTGTGCTGGTTCTCAGAGCACTCCCGTCAGCCCCATTCCACCACTTATTTCCCTGAAACCTATTCTTTGACAGCCCATCAGCTCCTTGATGATTTTCCTGTTGCCCACCTATGCTAGAGGGGTAATTTACAGCAGCAAGTTAACCCACCAGCATGTCTTTGAGATGTAGGAGGAAAACAGAGCGCCTGGAGGTAAACCCCACAGTTACAGGGAGAACGTAAATTCCACAGAGACTGTATTCAAGATCAGGATCAAACCTGGATCCCTAGAGCTGTGTAGTACCACATTATCTCACAATGTAAATTATTGTAAGGTGATAGTTTTTTATTTGTATTTCTTTTCTCCACACAAGCCAGCATTCTATTAAATCTGAATTCTACCCTTTTTGAAACCTCGGTTTCTTTCCGATGATAGGAAGAATATTATTTCTGAATTCTGGTTATGGTTTTATCGAAGCTCATAATTACCTCCTGGATTTTGTATTCCATAGGTGTAGGGGGAGAGCCTTAGAAATGAAAAACCTCAGTTCAACAAACTAAGGTGCTTCTTGTAATAGTTTTTGAATGTGATTCCACCTCCTCCCCTGTATCATGTCTCACTGCTAGACCAGAATTAAATCATAATCTAAAACAAAACACACCCAATTTTAGTTTTGTAACTCTGTTGCAATATATAGACGACAGATGGGCAGGGCAGCGTAGGATTAAGTTACTCAACTGGTAAGAAAGACCTAAATTATTGATCCAGAGATTTGAGTTTGTATTCCACTACATTAGCTAGTGAATTTACATTCAAATCATTACATAAATCTGGAATCAAAATGGTATCCAAAAAAACTACTAGGTTATCCTTTTACACACAAAAACTCTCGGTTGTGCTTCAGAGAAGGAAATCTTCCATCTTGTAAGTGATATTAGAATTGACAACTACAACTGACTCATGAAGCCACAATAGGCTGTCAGTATTGGCATCAAGCAGAAATAATAAACTGCTGGAAGAACTCAGTTGGTCAAGCAGCAAATGTGGAGGCAAAAGGAATCTATTATATACTGGCCTTCCTTTCTCTAGCAGTTTATTTTATGGTTGACTCTTAACTGTTCTTGGGAATGAATCAGCTAGCCATTCAGTTTGGGAAGCAAGAAGGGATAAGCGATTAAATGCTGACTTTCCCCCATGACTGATTAATAAGTGTCATAGAGGGCATCAAGTGATGTAAGGCACTATAATGCAACTGAGAAACTTTTGATCAATCACTAAGGTAGGGTACAAATCTGTCAGGAACTTTGAATATTTCTGATTGTTCCAGATATTCAGAACTTCTCCAAAACATTTCAAAAACATTTAAAAGTCAATCAAACAATGTTTTTGAAAAACAATGTTTAACAGAAACACTTGAGTAAACACAATTAATTCATTTAGATAAATTAACAAATATTTGTGCATCCATTGAGTGAGTGCTGGGGAACTCCAGCATCTTGGGCTCTGATGCTGCACTCCATGAGGAGTCGTTGAACATTGTTTGCAAAAGCCCAGTGAAGGGCATCAAGCAAGTTTGAGATTTCCATGTGTCTGAGAGAATCAGGAGCTTTGTGGAATGGTATCCTTGACCATGAGCTATAAAGGTCATTTTCTGCAGCCCCCTGCCGAGTGAGTGCAGGAAAAGTGAATAGATATCAAACTGTCTACTAGTATTGATAGCCTAGTTACAAGTAAGCAATGCCATTTGGCTGAGGTATTGAAAGGTGGGTGATATGAGCAAATCATAACTCAGTGCCTTAAGCAGATAGTGAAGTAACTGTATTTTAAGTACTGTGTTTGAAAATAAGTTTTTTTTTGTTGGAGAAGCTAAATATGTAATATGTAATTTGTAGATGGTGAGTTGGAGCATATTTGAAATAATTAGAAATTTTGTGGAAGTTTGAAGGTTAAACCAATCATTCTTCTCATATTAATATAAGAGAAATGTGTGTAAGTGAAACAATCATTTCTTTTCTGTTCAGCTCTTTAAACTCAAGGAACAAAGCATCCCAACTTGGGGTTAACTACGAATTGCATGCCAGTTTTGAGTATATAAAAGCAGCAACAACCTAGTGCTTAATTTTCCTGTTGGTGGTGCTTTGCTCAAGTTACAGATTTCATCCTACATAGAAGTCTAATTCAATTTATATCCATGTTATGGTGAGCTATCAGCTAAGGGTGAATTAGGGACACTAACTTTAGAAGTGTATCTTTAGCCTAATATCCTGCCCTTTCACTGTTCAATTCATTATTTACATTACAGAAGACCATCAGTGTGATACACTTCAAGCAAAAGGATCCAATAAGCAGATTTTAGAAGGTTTGTGAATTAATCATTTTGTATAAAATTGTTACAGATTCATCAAGTTGAACTTAATTATATCTTTATCCAAAAATCAGATAAGTAATCTAAAATGTTTTTCTAAACCAATTGGTCTTTCTCTAAATATAGGAGATATTCAGTGATTTTTATAAATCAAGAATGGTATTTCATGAAGACATAAGAATTTCTTCCCCTCTTGTCATTATAGGAGTCTTTCTGCATATTGTAGCAGACACTCTTGGCAGTATAGGTGTCATAATATCTGCCCTTCTGATGCAGAACTATGGCCTTATGATAGCAGATCCTATCTGCTCCATGTTGATTTCATTCCTTATAGGAATAAGGTAAGTTACTCGGGGTTTCTGTATTATTGGTTTGATGTTGTTAAGTTGCTGGCCAATATAAGAGGGAAATGTTGGACTATAATTTAATGTGGTGTTGATGAGCTTTTATTAAGGAGACATTAACAAAAATTGTGTTTGAAGTCACTCTGTGTGATGAGAGAATAAGGAACATATGGATGCACTTGGATAAAACCTGCCGTTCCTTTTTTTTCATCCCTGTGCCCACAGAATGGTTACAGTATACAAAGAGTTCATTTGGTCTGTGCTGGCTCCATGGAAGAACAGTCCAGCTACAGTCCCATTCCCTATCCTCATTCCATAACCCTCCAAATTCTTTCAGCTACCTACCCAGCTCCCTTTTAGAATATTGGAATTGAATCTGTCTCCACTAGCACCCCTGGCAATGCATTCCAGACCCTAACCACTTTTTTGTAAGGTAAGTTTTTCCTTGTAACACTTTTTGATCTTTTGCTAATCCCCTTATTTTCTTTTATCTTAGTGGGAATACTTTCTCTCTATCCACTGCTCATACTGTTCTATTTGATTTTTAAATACATCTATCAGGTCCTCTCATAACTTCCTGTCTCATAGCGAACAGCCCAAGCTGCTTCTGTCTATCCGTGTAACATTCCTCATCCTTGGAATCATAGAACAGTATAGCACAGGAACAAGCCCTTCAGCTCACAGTGTTGTGCCAAACTAATGACACCTAATTAAACTAATCCATTCTGCCTACACATGATCCATATCCCTCCATTCTCTGCATATTCATGTGCCTATCTAAGAGCTTCTTAAACACCTCTATCTGCCTCCACCACCTTTGTCAGCACATTCTAGGTACCCACCACTCTGTACAAAAAAAAACTTGCCCCGCACGCCTTCTTTAAACTTCCCCCCTCACCTTAAATGCGTGTCCTCTAGTATTAGACATTTCAACCCTGGAGAAAAAGATATCGGCTGTCTACTCTATTTCCACCTCTCATAATCTTATAAACTTCTGTCGGGTCACCTTCAGCCTCAACCGCTCCAGAGGAAGTATTCCTAGTTTGTCTAACCTCTCCTTATAGCACATGCCCACTAATCCAGGCAGCATCCAGGTAAATCTTTTCTGCACACTCTCCAGAGCCTCTGCATCCTTCCCACAATGGGGCAACCAGAACTGCAACCAATACTCCAAGTGCGGCCTAACCTAACATAACTTCCTGACTTTTGAACTCAGTGCCTCGACTAATAAAGGAAAGCATGCCATAGACTGCCTTTACCACCCTATCAACCTGAGCGGGAGCTATGTACTTGTATCCCAAGATCTCTTTGTACATCAGTGTTGTTAAAGGTCCTGCCATTAACTGTATTTTCCCCTCTGCATTTGATCTCCCAAAGTGCAACACCTCAAACTTGACTGAATCAAACTCCCATCTGTCATTTCTCTGCCCATATCTGCTGTATCCTTTGGCAGTCTTCTACGCTATCCACAGTGCCAGCAATCTTGGTGTCATCTGCAAACTTGCTAACCCATCCAGATCCATGTTTTCATTCAAATCATTTTTATGTATCGCAAACAGCAGAGATCCAGTAGGGATCCCTGCGGAATACTGCTAGTCACGGACATCCAACCAGAATAAGATCCATCGACCACTACCCTCTGTCTTCTATGGCAAGCCAGTTCTGAATCCAAACGACCAAGTCACCGTGAATCCCATGCATCTTAATCTTCTGGATAAGTCTACTATGAGGGACCATATCGAATGCCTTGCTAAAATCCATGCAGACAACATCCACTGCACTACCTTCATCCATCACCTTTGTCACCTCCTTGGAAAAACTCAGTCAAGTTAGTAAGACATGATTTGTCCCACACGAAGACATGATGCCTGTCCCTAAGCATGCTTTTCCAAATGCTGCTAAATCCTGTCTCTAAGAGCCCTGACATGAAACTCGACGGTTTGTGATCTCCAGGCTATTCCTATTCCCTTGAACAAAAGAACAACATTAGCTATTTGCCAGTCCTCCGGCTTGTGGCTACAGAGGACACAAAGATCTTGGTTAAGGCCCCAGCAATCTCATCTCTTGCCTCTCTCAATAACCTGAGGCATATCCCATCAGGGCCTGGGGACTTACCACGTTAACATTCTTCAAGAGACCCAGTACCACCTCTTTATCTCAAAATGCCCTAACATATTAGCATGCTCCACACTGATCTCACTATCCTCCATGTCCTTCTCCTTGGGGAATACTGATGCAAAGTACTCATTTAGGACCTCGCCCACATGCTCTGCCTCCAAGCACAAGTTTCCTCCTTTATCCTTGAGTGGTCCTACCCTGTCCCCAGTTACCTTCTTGCTCTTGATGTATGTTCAGAATGCCTTGGGATTCTCTTTAATCCTTGTTGCCAAGGAATTCTCATGGCCCCTCCTGGCTCTCTTAGTTTCGTTCTTGAGTTCTTTTCTGGCTTCTTTATATTCCACAAGGGCCCTGTTTGATTTTTAGCTTCCTAGACCTTGCATATGCTTCCTTTTTCTTTTGACTGAATTCACAATCTCCCTTGTTATTCAAGGTTCCCTTACCTTACCATCCTTGTCCTTCTTACTGGAACATACCTGTCCTGTACGCTGTGCAGTTGGTCTTTAAACACCCTCCACATGTCAGATGCAGACTTGCCCAAAAACAGCTGTTCCCAAATAACTCTCCCTAATTCTTGCGTAATACTCTCGTAATTTACCCTCCCTTATTTAATACTTTCCCACATGGTCCATACTTATCCCTATTCATAGCTCTCTTAAAACTTAAGGAGTTGTGATCACTGTTTCCTAAATGTTCCTCCACTGAAAGGTCACCTGTCCAGGCTCATTTCCCAATACAAGCTCCAGTATAGCCCCTTCTCTGGTTGGACTATCCACATACTGTTTTAAGAAACTCTCCTGGATGCACCTAACAAATTCTACCCCGTCTAACCCTCTTGCACTAAGGAGGTCCCAGTCTATATTGGGAAATTAAAGTCACCCACTGCGACAACCCTGTTGTTTATTTGCACTTTTCCTTAATCTGCCTGCAATGACCTAGTGATCATTGGGGGATCTATAATATAATCCCATCAGAGTGATTACACCTTTCTTATTTTTGAGTTCTACCCATATAGACTCAGTGGATAAACCCTCCATTATATACCTTCTGAGTGCAGCTGTGATACTGTCCCTGATTAGCAGTTCAACTCCTGTCCCTCTTTTCCTTCCTTCCCTCTCTATCTCTTCTAAAACATTGAAACCCTGGAACATTAAGCAGCTAGTCCTGTCCCCCTCTCAATCAAGTCTTTGTAATAGCCACAACATCATTGATAATTTGGTACAATGAAAAACCTGTCTTGCATACTGTTCATACAGATCAATTCATTACAGCAGTGAATTGAGGTAATATTGATCTGTATAAGTTCATCTCCCTTGCCCTTGGGAATCCTTGCATTAAAATAAACACACTTAAATTCTTCCATCCCATCATGTAGATTACCTTGCTCCTCCCTATCCTCCCTTACAGATTTACTAGTCATGACATTTACCTTCCCCTCAATATCTCCATTTTCTGACCTGGTTGCTCTGGTTCCCATACCCCTGTCAAATTAGTTTAAACCTTCCCAAGTAGCACTAGCGAACCTCCCTGGCAGGATAATGGTTCCCCTCCAGTTAACTTGCAACCTGTCCCCCTTGTACAGGTTACCCCTACCCCAGAAGAGACGGTAATGATCCAAGAACTTGCCCCCTGCACCAGCTCCTCAGCTACACATTCGTCTGTTCTATCTTTGCTTCTCTCCTCAGTAGTACGTGGTACTGGGAGTAACCCAGAGGTTACTACACTCAAGGTTCTGCTTTTCAGCCTCCTTCCTAATTCTCTATACTCATCCCACTTTCTACCCACGTTGTTGCTGCCAATGTGGCTGACCTCTGGCTGCTCACCGTTCCCCTTGAGAATTTTAATAAATTTCTTCTGAATTCTCTCTTAAAATCCGTCTTTTCTAAAGTGTGGCACTTGGAGCTGGGCACCATACTCCATTTGTGGCTGAACCAATGTTTTGTATCATTTTTGTTTGTGTTTGTTTTTCAAAACCATTTTCTTAACCCACCTACCACTCTCAATGAACTATGCATGTTTATCCTATGTATGAGATCCATCTGGGCCAGATGATTATCCACTTCTAAGTCAGCTAGACGGTATAGTGCTACTTCTATCAATTTCTAAACTGATCCAGAATCTGGACTAGTTTTCTTTTGCTGAGACACTGGCAGCAGCATCTCCCTCAGTTATGGCCTCTGCCTCTGCCTCTATGTGCAGACTTCCTTTGTTTGTCTCTGATTGCCCCCACCTCTCCTCTCCATTCTTCTCTTTGTTCACATAACTGTAGAATATTTTTGAATTCTCCTTTTTATGCTTACCATTCTTTTCTCATGCTGTCTTTGCCTGTTTCGTAACTTATCCTCCTGAACCTCCTGTGATCAGGCTGGTTCTCGGTTGTTTTAATAACCTGATATTGTGGAGTTTTTTCCTGTTCTACTTTACTTGCTCTCTTGGTCATCCAGGTAGTTCTGGCTCTAATTTCCCTACCCCTCTTCTTCGAAGGAATTTACCTAGACTGCAGCTGAAACATCTACACCTGAAAAGCTTCCCTCCCACTGTTCAATTCCAGTTTTGGCAACCATCAAATTTACCCAGGGCAGATCTATTTTAATCTCAGTTCAATTGGTCCTTTTGAATATTTTTACCTTGGAGTATTCCACATCCTTTTCCATTGCTGATCTAACCATGACATTGTCACTGATTCCTGTATGCCCCCCATTGATACTTGCTCACTTGGCCTTGTTCACTTCCCGGAACTAAGTCTAGCAGTGCCTTCCTTGTTGGGCCAAAAACATATTGATCAAGTCAGTTGTCCTGAGCACATTCAGAAATTCTTCCCCACTCTTTGCCCCTTTGCTATCCCAGTCTATATTTATATAACTTAAAATCCCCATAATTTTTTTTACACAATCCATAATTTCCATTTATATTTGCTTTTCAAAGTCTTTACCACTAGTTGGCAGCCTATAGAATAGCCTGGTTAATATAATTGTACCTCTAATATTTCAGGACATTCTGTCTCCAGCACTGCAATATTTTCTCCAATCATTACTGCCACTCTCCCTCCTTTCTTCCTTTTTCTTTCCTGAATACTGTATATTGGTTGGGTCAGTTCTCCTGAACTGCCTGATTACTTTTTTTGTGTATCTGGCAGTCACCCATTCCCTCTTTGCCTGCACTCTCTTGAGATGCAGGGTGGGCAGCAGCACAGTGACATCAACTGTTGCTTGAGCTCCTTCTGCTGACAATGCTTCCTGCACCTGTGGTTGTTCAGGATGTGAGAAACATCCTGGAGTTCCCAAGTGACACAGGATGTGAATTCCACGGGTCTGAGTCACCTTATCATGGTTTTATTTATTAAACTATCTCACTTAATGGATTTTAAAAATGTACTTAAAGAACTATTATTATTAAATTAGTGACTTCCTTTTCTAAAAAAAAATTCCTTTGCTCTGTGGTTAAGCAAATACTTTTTTAAACTAACCTGGAAGTTTGTCACCAGGCATCTATACACCAAACCCTTCTCCCCCAACTCCCATTGGACTAGTTTCCCACAATGGGTGAATGCTGCTTAGTTCCATTGTTCTTTCTAACATTCTCCAAAATGTTTGCAGGGTACTCAGCTTCCCAAAGCAATTTCATGTCTACTAGCTATTCAAGTCTTCCTTCTGTCTCTCAGCTCTTTCTAGCTTCATCAGTCACTATTCCTTCCTCCCCACCTCCCAACTGACCTTAGTTTTTTTTTAAAATTTAACTTAGCAATGAAGTTGGTAAATATGTTGTGTACAAAGGTCTTTGGAAAGCATATTTAAAGTAAATAGTCTGCAAAACTCAGTAACTATCTGTCAGAGTAGAGGAAGCAGCAGGAAATGGTATTATTTCAATTGTTCCACATGCTTTATTAATTTATTGCTATTAATGTGCCATTCTGATGTTAATTCAGTGTTGCCTGATGCTCCATTATTGTAGTCATTTGTTGATTTTTTTTTTCAGTGACTGATATTTCTGAAGTCAAAAATAAGGTTATAAGGTTATAAGTCAATATAATTCAGTAACCTCTTATTTTTAAGTCCTGGAACACATCTCCCACTCCATGATTAGATCATTTGTTGGCATACTTTTTCTTGCTGTTGTTGTTCTAAACTCTCTTATAAATCCTTGAACTTTTATCAGACCCCACCCAACTTATAAATTTGTGCCATGTTTCTGATCTTCAGCTTTTATGCCCCATCCTGAGCCAAGATGCAGCCTCCCTCCATAGTTGCCAGCTGCTATCAGAGGCCCACTTTAAATTACTTCACGTGGTAACTAGCGTTTACACTGTCAGCTCTGCACCAGCACTTTTAATTCTACTTATCAGGTTGCAGCGTAAAGGAAATGTGGTGATAGCAGACTTGGGCTACTGAAAGAAAGGAGGGTGACTGGATCAAGTTGTGGCTCCACCTCATTTAATGCTCCAAACTCTGACTTGTACCCAGTTTGCTATGCACTGCTCTCTCCCTGATGGGACCTTTATCCACTCTTCATATAACCAAACTCCCTAATCCTTCTGCACCATGCCATTTTGCATTCCAATGCTCCCAAATCATATTGGTGCAACAGAATTCCAGAGATTCCTCGCTGGTTCACAAGAGACCCCACAACAAGCTGTGCAGCACTACCAAACCTCTAGGCTATCTGCTGATGGTGTCAGAGTGGCTTCCTCTTCCCAGTATTCCCAAATATCAGAATCCTTTATTTCTCCCGTTTTAACAAGTTCTTCCTATTCCTCTAACATTTGGTGCACTATTCCAATAGCTGAACTCCTGGTTCCAATTAATTGTGGATGCTGAAAGATACCCACCAGTCCTTCCAGATTGATGCCAGAGTGTACAATCTTCTCACATAATTCTTCAGGTCGCCTTGCTTCCAGTTTAAACCAATGATAGCACTTTCTCGCCTGTTCTTTCCCTAATCGGTTAAATATTGTATCCAGTTTAGTTTTGTAATTTATCCTGAATATTGTGGTTGATTTTTGTCACATTTATTAAGTATACATAAAATGTTATATTATTTCCCACAAAAATTTGCATTTTATTCCTACATTAAAAGTGAATTAAGGCAAGCAGAGTAGTTCTATGACCAGCAAAAATGATTATTACCACTAGGGGTTGCTCAAAGCTGAAGTACGAAGAATCAAAAAGTACAAGAATCTTACAGCAGCTTCATTCAGTCTAACTTCAGATCTGTCTAGCCTTTTTTGCTAATTACTTTAAACTAATTTCAGATTTATTAACACTGCATCTTTTTGCTGGCCTGTATCTAGCATCAGTTCTATTCTGGCCATACTTTGTTTTGTACAATTTCCAACTAGAAAGAACATTGATTTTGATTTAAATCAAAATAAGTGAGGGTGACACTGTATTGTTTTAATTGGATGACTGTGGGATTGAATCTCATCCTCCTGATAAGCATTGAGCTGATCCTGCAGTACAGCATTAAAGTGCTGCAGTTTCAATGTGTTTTGGTTGAGATATTAAATTGAGGACCAGTATCTGATTTGAAGTGGCTGCGTAAGATCCCATGAAACTTGGTAGGTTGTACATAGCCCTGCCCAAAGCTGATCCATCAAATAGATTTATGATTAATTTCTCATTTGTTGTCTGAGGGCTCTTGTACAGAAGAAGATTTAACAAGTAACTACACATAAAAGTAATTACTATAAAACACTTCAGGACATGCTGAAGAAGTGAAAGGGCTTGTATGTATGCAAGTTTTTTTTACAAACTGAGTTGGATTTCAGAAATCCCTCCGTTTTATTTTCCCATGTCCTGAGACAGGAAAAGTGGCTGTCAGCCTAAATTTTGAGTTTCACACTGTACAAGTGTATTGTATATTGTATAACTAGGGTTAGTGGTATTAGCAGGTTTATCTGGTGCCAATTTTGGGAAAGGTGTTGAGTGTAATCTCTTTAATATCTGATTATACTTAAGTCACCAATGACCAGTCCTTTGTGTTCAAACTGTATAAATCAATTTCCTCAAGTTTGGAAGAACCATGTTCTACTACATAATTTCTTTGTTCAAGTAGACGAATTTGCTGATAGGAGATAAAGTACTGCGTTAGGTGGTGTTCCACCAAGATTTAAGTGGAGCAGCATTGGGATTGAAATTGATATAATCCAGTACATTTTGTCACTGAGCAATAACAGCACCCCATCCATATTTTCTGCTTATTGACTACATTTCATTTTGCTACTGTATACTTTGTCTCACCACAGATATTGGAGTATTAGGTGAAAATTAGGTTTTTTTTCCTATCTTTTCATTGCAGCTGTCACTTGCTCTCTTGTTTAGTTTTAATTTGCAGTCTTTTTTAAATTGAAGAAAAAAATTGAAAGTGCTCATGTGCTTCAGTTAATAGTATGAAGCTAGGGTGGCGTTGATACTAGAGCTATTGCCTTATAGTGCCATTGACTGACCTCTGGTGTTGGAGTTAGCACGTTCTCCCAGTGATTGCGTGGGTCATCTCTTGCTGCTCCAGTCTCCAACTATATCCCTAAGACATGTGGGTTGATAGACTAATTGACCATGCAAATTGCTCTGGTGTAGGTGAATGGTAGAATCTGGGAGGAGTTGGTAGAATGGGGATTAACGTAGGATTAGCATAAATGGGTGGCTGTTAATCAGTGTGGACTCAGTGGACCAAAGGGCCTGTTTCCGTGTTGTATATCTCTGTGAATCTGTAACTCCAGTCAAATGCAATGAAACCCTGTAATCCAGCACCCTCAGTACTCTGGTGTTGGGCAGGCAGATTTTCTGAACTATTGGATATTACTCCTGTTGATACTCCAACATGGAGAGACAAGAAACTACGGATGCTGGAATCTGGAGCGACAAACAAGAAGCTCAAGGAATTTAGTGGTCAAGCAGCATCTGTGGAGGGGAAATGGACAGTCAGCGTTTCAGGTTGAGACCCTTCATCTGGATCGACGCTGTCTTGACCCAAAACATCGACTGTTCACTTCCCCTCCACAGATGCTGCCGGACCCACTGAGTTCCTCCAGCTTCTTGCTTAATACTCCAATACACTTAGAATTCAATTTTTTTCAGGTGTTACGCAATAATATGAAGAATTTTCCAGTGAACTCGACCAGTTTAGAGGGAGTGCAGGAAAATGGGGCCCCAGTGAGTTTGGAGATAGCAAGGGAAGCAGGGCCCTGATGAATTTAGAAGGTGCACAGAAAACCAAATCAGGTGAGCCAGATGCCAAATCTTTGAATTTCCAGAAAATGAAGTGGTGGATTATCAGAGTTTTACTGTAATGTTTTTAGACTTCCACCCCTCCCCCAGCCTCGTCCTCACCCGCAAAGACTTTTTTTTTCTTCAGGATAAAATCGATGATGCAAACGTCAAACCAAGGAAAGAAATAATTCAGATTTTTGCCCCCTCCCCATTGGACCTCTCGAGCAAAAGGATTATTCAGTTCATTGCCAAGGTTTGATGAGTTAACTTTTATGCCCTACAATCTTTTTACAAAATTGATAGAAACAAGTTTAGAAAATTGCTTATATAAATTCAAAAATATTCTTTCATAGGAACTATTCTGTTCAGCAGTGAACTGGCCAAATAATCCATCTTCTTTCCCTACCCCCAGCTGCAATTTTTGGCATGCCTGCCCCAAGCCAAATCCTTGAGCTCAGAAGGCCACATTGAAGAGATAAATGACTTCCAGCTGTTACACATGCAGAGTTGTACATCCTTCCAGCTCTCTCCCATGCAGTTCCCTGTTCTTTGTGATCAGGGTATTACTTTGTAATGTATGGAGTTTTCCTGTAAATTACAAAAGCTATGTTGGTTTTAAAGAGAGTTTCCTTTTTGGAATAAGACAGTATAGGGCTAATGTGCAGCCTTTTGACTGAAGAGAGAAACAGGCAATAACTTAGATGGTAACAGTAATGGGAGATCTGATTAACCTTATAAAATTCAGGTAGTGACTTGGATAACAAAATGACTATTGTTTGTATTAAGTGACTATTATGTTGATGTTACTGCATAGGGGCAGGCACTGTAGTATAGCGGTTAGTGTAACGCTTTACAGCGCCAGCGACCCGGGTTCAATTCTCGCCGCTGTCTGTAAGGAGTTAGTACGTTCTCCCCATGTCTGCGTGGGGTTTCTCCGGGTGCTCCGGTTTCCTCCCACATTCCAAGACATACAGGTCAGGAGGTTGTGGGCATGCTATGTTGGCGCCGGAAGCATGGCAACACTTGCGGGCTGCCCCCAGAACACTTTACGCAAAAGATGCCTTTCACTGTGTGTTTCCATGTACATGTGATTAATAAAGATTTCTTATCTTCTCATCTTAGTCGTAGTATCCATTTTTCTTTGGACTGCTTTACCTTTGACATGCAAAAATGTTGCACTCTGTCAAAGTTAGTAACTGAGATATCTGATTACTTCTTACTAGTCACAGATATTTAAATTGTAAAGATAATTTGAACTCTAATCCTCTCCTTTTGAGGTTTGGTCAAAATAATCAGCTTGCCACCAAGTGAACTTTAAATTCCAGACAGATGTTTTGTGTATTTCAAATATTGGATTTTCCTGGGAGCTTTATTATTTTCAGATTTTGTGCATTTCTATAACTTGCAGAAATATTATATTGTACTTATTTACCATTTAATTAGCATTTTGTGCCTTTTTAGCATTTAATTTACTACTTGTAGTTCTTCACAGCCACTTCTAATTCACTAAAGACACGAAATGTATGATGCCTAGTAATGTGAATAAAATTGATGTAGTTTGTCAAGACCTTTTCCTCTGAACTTCACTGTTTTTTATTATTACAATAATAACCAAATAGAGAATATGATTTCACAAGCATTGTTGCTTATGAAATTATATTTTCCATTTCAGTCTTGTGAAAACTCAAACATGGTGCATTTTCATATACCTATATTTTATTGCTCTTGCAAGAAGAGCCTACAGTTTTCCTCAGAACATAAATTCAATTACTTTTATTCCCTTTGTGTATATAAAATCCAAATTGAATTATCTGCATGCGTACTAGATATATAAATTCAACATCTAGTACACAACTTTCAAGTATGTTCTACCTCAAGTCAGAGCTGGGACGTATTGCATCTGCAGAGTGTCAAATATTTCTGGGTTGAAATTCACAGACATCTCAACTAACCACTAGTCTGTAAACATCTTGTCATAAACCGTGTTTACTATCATGCGTCTATCAGCCCTGTTCGTATTGACCTATATTAGCTCCTAGTTCCCACACTCTTAATCAAAATTCTCAAACAGGATACTATTACCTTCCATCAGCAGGCTGATTATCTCTTATTTATGTCATTGTTGTTGGTGGGACTTTACCAGCTGCCATGTTTCCTTACATCACAATAGTAACTTGCTGAACAGTAAGTGGCTGTCAGCTTGTTTGTCGTGGAATCTTGCAGGATGTGCTGAGTTTGTGTTTAAATTCAGATTGCTTTTTACTTGCTCTTTCTGTGATATCTCATAGTCACTCGTGCTGACTCTTCCACTCTGAGCTTTTGTATGCCTATCCTCCCATCATCCCACAATTGCAGCAGTATCTTCAATTTTGTAGGCCCTGTGCTGTGGAATTGCCTCCCTAAGCCCCTCTGTTTCTTCAACTCCTCCTTAAACAACCCTCCTTAAAAGTCAACTCATTTACCAAGCTTTTGAACATCTCTTTTGTCTCATTGTTTATTATTTGGATCAGTTGACTATAAATTATTTATTTGATTTTTTTTGAGTTTTAAAGAACTGATGCCTTGTGGTGGCACATTATCAACTTGAAATATGTCTTTCTCAGCCCTTTAATGTTTCTTTGTGCTTGCCTGTTTTAAATATTACAATATGTAATTCAATGTCTATACCTTGTGTGCACAATATTCAGAGCTTATAATGGTTGTGCAGCCTTGGAATTATTTCATAAAACCGAAGGTGAAAAGGCAATAGTAATTCAGGATTATAAATGCTTGGAAACTTCCATTTCTACTTCTGCTTAAAAAAAAATCTGCAATTGTTCTAAATTTTAAGCAGTTTCACATCATGCTTTGTTCCTGATTTGTAATGAAACTTGTAGTTCCCCTGCAGCATTTAAAATTGTATGCAAGTCTGGGGAAGTCGACCAATGTTCTGTCATGTTGTTTACAAGTGGGCACCTGGTGCCTGAGAAGAAACCCGTTGCTCATGTGTCCAGCTGGTGATTTGATGTTGGCTGTCATGTGAAGTGGATTGTGATGGTGGTGTTGGTAAACTTTGTCTTTACTATATTTAATTCAAGTCTACTTGACAGAAGTTGGTGCCTTCATGATGCAAGGATTAGATGTCAATATTCTACGTCAAGGACCTGACCTCAAAAATAAACAGCTGGAGGGAAATCAGCAGACCAGGCAGCATCTGTGGAGGCAAAGAGATGTTGACATTTTGGTTGAAGGCCCTGCATCAGGACTGAGGGTGTCAGTATAAAGAAGTGAGAAGGAGGGGTGAGGCGAGGGCTGTTAGGTGATGGGTGGAACCTGGTGAGGTGGTATATGGGCGGAGGGGGAGGGTGTTTAGTGTCTGATGGGTGATAGGTGGAAATGGGTAAGGAATAAAATGGGCAGATGAAGCCAAGTGGGGGAGGGCAGTGGAAGGCAGAAGCTGGAAGATGATAAGTGGGACCAGATACAGGAGAGCTGATGGGCAGATGGAACCTGATGGGAAGGGTAAACTGAGGGAGAAGAAACACAAGCGGATGGGTGTGTGGCTGATTGGCAGATGGAACCATGTGGAGGAGGGTAACGGGTCTAGGTAACGGTTGGGTGGGGTTGGAGGGGAGAAGAGGAAAAAGTGAACAAAGGGAGAGAGAACCTAGGAAAGGACCGGTAGCAGTGGGAAAAGGATATGGGGTGTGGATTACCTGAACTTGGAAAATTCAATGTTCATACCATTTGGGTTGTAGGCTGGCCAATGAATGTAATGTGTTTTTCTACAACCTAATGCTATGAACACTTGGATAGCCTAGGACCCAGTGGTATGAAACTGGAAAATTAATATTTCAGGTAACCCGTGCTGCCTGTGTTCTTTTCCCTCTCCTACTGGTCCACCTAAGTTCTCTCTCCCTTTTGTCTACCTTTTGCATCCTCCCGCCCCCATCCCACCACCTGGTTCCATCTGCCTATCCACACACACCTATCCACCCGGGTTTCTTCTCCCTTGGCCTAATCCTTGCATCCCGTCCCCCATCTGGTTTCATCTGCCCACCATCCCTCCCTTACCTGCTTCCTCCTGTCCCTTTCCAACCTCTCTCTTTACCCTCACC
The DNA here is from genome assembly GCF_009764475.1 of Pristis pectinata. Lineage (NCBI taxonomy): Eukaryota > Metazoa > Chordata > Chondrichthyes > Rhinopristiformes > Pristidae > Pristis > Pristis pectinata. Next base: position 48,475,354 of record NC_067407.1, on the reverse strand, counting down.
TTTCCCCTTCCCTCCCCCCACCTGGCTTCTTCTGCCCATTATTTTCCTCTTGGGTTTTGACCTATTACCCACCAGCCAGCCTCTGTCCCTGAACTCTCCCCTCCCCCAACTATCTGCCCATCACCCTCCACCTCACCTGGTTCCAACTGTCACTTACCAGCCCCTGTCTCACCCCTTCCTCTCTCCTTATAATGGCTATCTTCCCTCAACACTCTGTATTGATGAAGGGTCCTGACCTGAAACATTGACTATCATTTTGCCTCCACAGATACTGCTTGACCTGCCGAGTTCCTCCAACGGTTTTTTTTTCCTCCAGATTCCTCCCATATTTCAAACCCAATGAGTTTGGACAAATTCATATATACAGTGGGTTAATAATGTCTCCATCTGAAAATTTTGGAGCAACAGAATCAGTAGCATGCAAATCCAGCCACAAGATATCAGCCTGGGAAAACTGTAACACATGATTCTGTGTGTGAAAGAGCAAAAACAACAAGCAAAAGGCGGAGCTAAGCAATTACACAATCTTAGAAGCTCTGCAGTCCTGCCATATTTGATTGTAAATGGTGGTGATAATTAAAGAGTGAGCAATTGGGGATGTACGTGGGACCATTCACAACAGATTGCAGGGCCCCGCATATGAATGGTAAAGACAAGGCTGAAACATTTGCAGGCATCTTCAGTGGGAAGTGCTGAGCGGATGATCCATCTCTGTTTCCTCCTGTGTTACAGAATATCTTTATTAGTCAATTTAATTTGTTTGTCAAGAGACAAATCTGAGAGCACTCAATATAGCAAAGGCCATGTTACCGTAAAAACATCCTTGCTCTAATATGGAAAACTTTGTACTCGAACTAGCTGTGAATGTAGTTCAGCTGTTCTGGTACATTTGTTATATGTGGAAAATTGCCCAGGTGTATCTTGCCCTCAGAAACAGGACAAAACCAGCGTGGCTACTTACAAGATAGTCACTCTATTCTCAATCCTGGAAGATGTCAGTGAATATGCAGTCAAACAGTGCCAATTTGTAACCTGCATATAATGTCAGCTTCCAGTTATGTTTGAATCACTCATCTCCACACCACATTACAGTCTTAGTCTAAACGTTGACCCAAGAGCTGAATTCCAGAGGTGAGATCAGATTGCCTGCCTTGACATCAGGTACCATTTGACAGGAAGGTGCCTGGTAAAGCTGAAGATCTGTAAATTCACTGATGACACCACTGTTGTTGGTAGACTCTCAGATGGTGATGAAGAGGCTTACAGGAGTGAGAGAGGTAGCTGATTGAGTGGTGTCGCAACAACAACCTCACACTCAATGTCAGCAAGACCAAGGAACAGATTGTGGACTTCAGGAAGGGGAAGTTGGGAGAACGTGGTATTAATGTTATAAGAAGTTCAGGGATTTTGACTCGGCAGCAATGCTGATATATTTCTAAGTCTAGATATTTGTAACTTGGTGCAGAATTGCAGGAATTTGCATTCTTAAGCACCAGCTGTCCTTGATTCTCCTGAGATTCATATTTGGGAATTGCAATAAAAGAAACCATGGCAAGTTGTTGCATTGCATTTTGTGGATTGTACAGGCCGTAGGCACGGGAGACCAGTAATGGAGGGACTGACTATCGGGGTAACAACATCCACATTTCCGTTGTGCACTTCCCCAAGAACATCTGTTCCCAATTTATACTCCCAAATTCCTGCCCAATAGCATCATAATTCCCCCTCCTCCAATTAAATACTTTCCCATATCATCTGCTCCTATCCCTCTCCAAGGCTATGATAAAGGTCAAGGAGTTACGATAATTTTACTTCATTAAATGTACTGCAGAAACATTTTATATTCCTAGATGTGACAATACAATTGGGTAATGTAATGCAGTATCAGACTGTTCTGTGATAAATTGACCTCCCAATTCTAGGAAGGTTAGTTGCAAATTTTGTAATGCTTATGCTATTGTTTGTACGTTATTTTTAAAAATGCTTTTAATTCATTGCTGGTTTTTGGGTGAAGATGTTGTATTTCAATTGATGCCCTCTAGGTTTTGAAGGAGCAAATTTTGGAGGTATATTACAAGAAGATTTAAGTTGAAATTGTAAGAAAGTAGCAGGTTTATGGTTTGCATTTGCACTCTTGGGTGAAACTTGATTTCCTTGACGAGTCTGCTTGCTTGTTGAAGCTTTAAAGTATACTGAGTTTCAGTACTTCCTTTTGCGGTTTATTGGTTGGACAACGCCTAGTATTCAGATTTGTAAACTTAAGTGAAATCTGTTTCTTCTCGATTTCTGTTGGGTATTTGCAGATTAAAAGAAATAAATTCAATGATGATTTACCTTTTGGGTAATCGAAACATTAATTATCCCCAACCCTTATTGTTGTCGAACTGAGTGGCTTGCATTTAGGAGGCCATGTAAGAACTTAAGGCATAGAGGAACATGGAATTAATGCAAGCATGTGAGGTTAGTATAGAAGCACATAATAGTTGACTAAGACATGGTGGGCTGAAGGGCCTTTTTCTGTGTTCCACAGCTTTGACTCTAATCCAGTCTGGAGTGAAATATAGTTGAGACTGGGCAAAGGTGGCAGACTTCCTTCCCTGAAAAACATTATAGTGAACTAGATGGGATTTTATGACTATTCTGTAGTTTTTTTTCCCCATATTTTTAACTGAATTTAAATTCCACAGCTCAGGCCTCTGGTTATTAGTTTTATCTAATCATTACTGTCATTGGTTAGATAAAGTTATGGAGATGCAAGTGGTACCAATGTCTGTTCAGTAGTAATGATTATAGTAATGTTGTGAAATCCTAGCTTGGGTGTTTGTGATTTTAAGCAATTTATGCCTAACGAGTTACAGAAGTACTTAATATCAATATTCTTCTAACAAAAACAGAAAATGCTGGAAAGATTCAATAGCATTTATTTTAAATTTCATGTACCTACATTTTCTTTGACTTCCATCTATATTTTTTGTTCCTATTACATTCATTAAATTAGTATGTAGATTTTAACATGTGCCAAGAGTACAACAGTTACAAGAGAAGATTCATTCTTCAGACTGCTTAAGTACTTAGTAATATTATGAATATCTCAGTGAGGGCTGCTCCTGTTTCTGTGATCTTCATTTTTTTTTCATGTGTGGTATTAGACAGCTTTAGATTAAATTCTGATGAATAAATTATCTTCTGGTTAGATAAATTTCCTGTTTTTTTACAAGATGGAATCCTGTTGCAAAATAAAAGTAATTGAGCAATCATATTAAACAAAATCTATTCATTTTGTCAATACTTTAACTGTATGTATGCAATTTATGTGTAATAATGAGAAACACAGACATTTATAGAGTAAAAGCATTTTTAATTGGATTTGAGATATTGAACTCCTGGCTGCATGGTTTGCAGTGCGTGCAGAATGCTGTGTGTGAAACAACAGGTGGCTTGTTTATTTTCAGTTTCATAGAATCTTGTGATGTATTATCCAGCTACATGGAGTTAGGTTCAGGGTCTTGCTTGTGTCCACCATAATTGCAAGGGAATCAAATGACCACTCATAAAAAGAAACTTCAATCTTCAAATCTGACTCTACATAACAATCATCATTGTAAGATAATGTTGACATTTTAATCCCCTTCTATCTCTAAACTTATGTTCCTCTTTTTTTTTAATATAAAATCATGAATTGTGTGTATATCACAATTTGTGTGTATATACACACAATTGTGTGTATATACATTATTTGTATCCTGTCATATAAAATTTAATTTTCATGGTGATCGGTTTCTTTCTGTCTTCAATGCTGATATCAGTACCTTGATGACTTATTTGAAGTAATTCTTTTAAGACAAAAAAAGAACTTTTCAGTATTTTGCATAATCTCATGATGTTCTCAAGCACTTTACACTCAATTATGTACTTTATGTCAATTTTAAAGTGGAGAAAAATCTGCAAGTAACAAATTTCACAAGAAATGCTCTGCTATTCATCTGTTCTTTGTGTTCTTTTTCAGAACTGGGCTTTGAAGCGGAGGGATTGTAATTGGGGAGTAATTGTGATGCAATACATCCCCAATATTTATTTCACTAACTTTACCTTGAATAATGAGGTTTTTTTTAAAGAAAGAGACTATTAATTGACTTCAATAATGAGCATCTTTTTGTCTATTTTCAAACCAAAAGACTTGTATTTCACAACCTCACAATGTCGCAAAGCAATTTAACAACCAACGTAATATTTTCAAGAGGATATAACGTAGTAAATGATGGTTGAGGAAAATATATCAGCCGAGACATTGAGAGGAATCCACCTATTCTTCTGATAAGAAACTATATCAAGCCCTAGACCAACGTGTATTAAATTTCTTCTCACATTCCCAATGACGGAATATGGAAGTTCTCGTAGGTGCACAGTTCAATTCTACAGGAGAGAAATCCTCGATCATCGTAGCATGTTTGATCCAAGATGTTATAAAGTAATATGAGGGCCCCCAATAATCTTTAAGAGTACTAAAGGTGTGTGTTTGTGTATAATATTTGCCCACATTCCTCAAAATAGCAAACTTTAAATTTGCCTATGATCAATGGAGATATTTTTCATTGAGCATTTAGTACAGCCATAACACTAATTAGCCTGTTGCAGACATTAAAAGAACATGTATACCAGTCATTGGAATGTCTCCAAGAGTGCAACCAGGGGAAATTGTATTCAAAACACATGGGGTTATTTTAATTTAGCACTAGCTGAGTTCCTTAGTTTCACTTGTTACCACAAAGTGAAAGGAATGTAGTCAACCAGGCCATTATAACCTGAAAGTGTAAGAAAGGCAATGTGTAAATCTTTGAATAGATAGGTGTATATTAATAGCCTCATAAGGAATATTATTGACATTTTAACCACTAGAGTGAAATAAATGAGGGGCTACTTTCAACATTATTAGACAGGGATTGAATTTTTTTTAAATTGGGAGAGGACATTCTTACTGCACAATAGAGGAATGTGGCTTATTTTCAGATAGTGGAAGTGATCAGTATTGGTTGCCTGAACCTTTGAACTTGTTTTCTTGTCTAAATATTGCTACATTTTATTACATTTTCTAACTATCAAGTAAGGATGACATGTTCTTCCCAATGGATTGTGACATTATCTTGAGTGCCAAAGTAATTTTCTTGTCCAGATGTGAAAGAAGTGATCGTTGCTCCAAAATGCACCTAATTGATAACCCATAAGTTTTTCAGTCTTTCAGTTGAAAACCATTGCAAAGCTGCTACTTTACACTTGCACCATCTATATTTTACAGAACAGATGCTAGATTTAGACAAGCAAATCCAATATCTATGTTGTAAACCGTACAAGCAGTTCTAATGTTTACTGTCATCTAAATGACCTAGCAAGTTACACCCTTGCATAAAGTTTCATAATCCTTTCATTCATATCCACATTAAAGAGGTATTTCTGAGGGAGTATTAATTGTTGCGAAAAAGAATGGCTTTCTGTAATGAGTTTGTGACCTTGCATTACTTAGTATTGGATATCTAATTTAAACAAAAGCCTTGTCTTTTCGCATGTCTTGTAGCCAGCAAAATGATGCAGTCGTCTGGTGAAGAAGCACTGCTCTGAATGAAAAACATTCATTCAGAAAATAGCTTCAACTGAAACAATAAATGTGAATCAGTACTTAGTGCAAGATATTATAGTGCTTTTGTGGATAAATATAAGCAAAATCAATGCCTTCAGATTTAACAGTGAGGTTTTCTGGGAATACTATCATGTCTATTCAAAAAATCTTATCGTGGAAGTTCAAAATAGCATTTCTAGAATCAAGGTGGTACAGAGGAGGAAAATTCTTCTAATTATGTTCTCCTTCCCTGCCTAACAGCGTTGTTCCACTTTTAAAGCAATCCATTGGGATTTTAATGCAGCGCACACCACCTTCATTGGATCACATACTGCCCCAGTGCTACCAGCGGGTACGTACAATTAATTTTGTATTTATTAGATCATAAAGCCTAGGGTACATATTAGCATTTCGCTGAACTAGAATTCTTGATCACTTCCTTTAAGGTTCAACACTTGCAAGGAGTTTACAGTATAATTGATCCCCACTTCTGGACCTTGTGTAGTGAAGTTTACATTGGAACAATAAAGCTTCTGGTAGCTCCTGATGCAGATGCACGATGGATTTTGAGCCAAACACATAACGTTTTTACTCAGGTATGTCAAGAGAAGGTTTATTATTTTTGTCAGGAATACTCCTCCGTACCTAAATGCAAGGTTCAAAAATTGCCATTGACCTTCTAAGAGTAGCTTCCATGAAAACACCAAATTGAAGGCAATTTTAAGTATTTAGGACATGCTTCTTGCTAGCATTATAAACAAGATTCTGTAATTTATGTCTCTAAGTTCTAAATATGAAAGACTTTTAGTTGGTCTGTGATGATGTAACATTCCGTATCCAATAAAATTGGATGCTGAGAAAGATACTAGAGAATAAACTTATTGTTTGGATATTACACATAATGTATCATTTATATAAGCCAACGTAACACCACTATTACTTCAGACTTAGTATCTTGTGTTTCTTAGGAACCATCCATTTTACTTAGAGTGGGGATTACTACAAAAAAATTAAATCTACAGCATGTTCTCTATTATTTTGCTGAGTCTTATATGGAGGTGGGGTACTTAGCAACTGTTGAGCTTGAAGGCTGTCTAAAACGGCACTATGTACAACAATGGGAAAGAAATAATTGCTTGTTTCTCCTCTTCAGTCTGATGCCGTCGTTCTCTTTCTAACTTCCTCGTGCTCACTAGGTGTTATCAATGCAGTTTTTCAATATCCTGTTTGTGTTCGTTGCAGGAATGCTAATGGCTGTTTTATTTTTTCTTTTGTAATCCATTATTATGTGTATTTCAAACAAAAGGATGTGGGAAGTTCAGCTAGTCCCATTCCAACATAGTATTACCACCACACACCATCAATCTATCAATCTATCATCTCAATTAATGAGAGTATCTAATGGATTTACTATTTTGAAGTGTTCAATCCTGACCCACTTAGTCTACATTTCTTCCCCCACCCCCCCCATCCAAGCCCTCTCTTACTCGGGACCTTTTTCTGGTGCTTTGACATCCCCTGGCAATGGAAATGTAACTAATTTGTTATTGAACTAAACTCTGCCACCAATTCTTTAAGATGCGGCATTACTTGGTAGCCTTTTGTGAATAATCTTGTAGAATGTCTGATCTTGTAACCTCAAAGAATAATTCGATGCACTTCATCAGATAGGACCTCCTAATATGCCACAAGTACATGACCATTATCTCTGCCTTGCCCTGCCTTAAGGACTCTCCACTCAAACTTAAGTCTTCATCATTTTTGTATATTTGAGCATGAACATTAACTTTTCAACGTGTGAGTTCAGTTGCCCGAGTTAGATCTCAGTGACCTGATCATCACCAATAGGAAAACATATTGGAACTTGATTAAACGTCTTTCTTGCACGGGAGGCCTTTGGCCCATTTAGAGCCATGTCAGTTCTCAGAGGCACAGTCCCATTCCTCTTCCCCCCCACCCCCCACACTCTCTTATTTCCTTGTACCTCTGCAACTTATTTTCTCATACATGCCTATCAGCTCCTTTTTCACTATTAACCTCTAAGGGGTAATTTACTGTAGTCAATTTACCTACCACTCACCTTTGTGATGTGGGAGAAAACTGGAACCTGCAGGTAACCTGCAAATTTTACACCAATCCCAATCTCATGTGCTGTCTAACCCAAGACCCTGGAGTTAAGAGGTCGCAGACACTTTTTTTTTGCCTGCTCATTTTTTCTCACTAATGTGGTAAAATTTGATTCCTCCTTTCCTGGGTTCTGAAGTACTCTCTAATGGAGAAGGTGGTTCCAAACTCCTGACCTCACTTTCTGTCAGCCAGTGATTTTGTGCATTACTAGCTGATTTTGTGGCTTCATTCATTTATTCCCTGATAGCACAGGTATGACTTGTCTTTGAAAACTTTCCAACATCATTCTGCATATTTGAGTTTACTGTGCTAAAAGTTGCAAAGTAATAATGTGGAAAGCCATTCACGTATTAAAATATATTTAGCATAATCCTCCCCATTTCTGATGTTATTAATCATAAATTTTATATTATTTAAGAGCTGGGAGTTTTGTATGATACTGAATTGTTGCTGGAGGGGAACAACACATTCCAACTTTAATGGATGAATAAACTTTCTTTTTGTTTGCAGGCAGGCGTAAGGCAGCTTTACGTCCAGATTGATTTTGCAGCAATGTAAAGATGCCTAAGTCACATTGGTCTGAACTTCTGGTGCTGGGATCTGGGAATAGATTTAACTGCTGGTTGGTCACTGGATTTGAAACACCACCAGCATGCAATGAACTTGAATGTGGACAGAACACTATTTACTTGCATCATTAGAAGGTCTCGAGTCAAGGAACAGTGAAATAATTTACATGGTCAGCACCTGCTAGATCTGGAACAATCTTTTTGTGTCTAGACCTAAAGTGTCTTATTTCATCTTGACTGTTAAGGAATTAAAACTGAGTTGGTGTTCTGTTGTACAATGAGCAATGTTGTGTTATTATCCTGCATCCATTTTAACAGATGTGTTCCCACAGTTCAAGTCTATTCCTGTTCATTTAAATATTGTCATCCTGGCTATCATTCTGCATTCTCCAGTTTTATTTTATTAGTTGTATGCTCACATATGTTGAATGATATGAACCATATTCAGTTTCTGAAGTGCCTTTTTACGGTGACCAAGAACTAATATTTGAAAGACAGGAAGTGGATACTGGACCCATCAGAGCAAGTTTTGTAATCATTGGCCAGTCGTGCACATCATGGTAATTGGCATGGTTCTTCTGGATTTTTTAATAGATTTTTTTAGGGAGGGGCAGGAGGTTAGGGAACTGACCCTTTTTGTTGTAGCACACTCGTATACAGTTCAATCATTTATTCTTAAATGGTCCTTTTGACATGTTCATTACATTGTGCTGAAATATAAAGAAATTCCATCCACAACGGGGGAACTTTGCACAGAGGTGATTACTTGAGGTCACCCTGGAATGGACTGGGTGAAATCGAACAGTCCAACAGACAATCCATACTGAAGAAAAATAGCCAGACATAAGAAAAGAGAATATTTGTAAATTGTTAACAGTGATTTCTTTAAAAGGAATTATACATTATCCTGACTCGCCTTTTGACACTGGTTGTTTGTATCTGTTCTGATAGGTGAAATCAAATTTAAACCCTTATTTTAAATGCTCAAAATGAACAATATTAATTGCTTTTAAAAATGCAAAGTACTGTGGATGCTGGAAATCTGAAATATTCAAAGAAAATTCTGGAAATGCTCATCATATAAGGCAGTATCAGTGGAGAGAGAAACATAGTTGATATTTACACCAATGAACTTTTGTCAGACTCGGTTAAAAACTAGTGCCAGACATGCTGTATATTTCTAAGTCTTTCTCTCTACTATTTCTAAATTGCTTACACCATGAAAAACAATCAGTTTATAAATATAAAAGGGAAATAATCCCAGCAGATTAAAACATGGTTTTGGTAGTTTATCAGAAGGAATAGGTCTGTTATGAATTTGATTAGTTTCGTGATTTTTATTTTCCATTGATGCTTGTGCTGGTCCAGTTAAATGAGTGTTAGACATCCGTTTAACTTTTTTCACATCAAAGTAGTGACTCAATAATTTGAATTTTTGTCATTAAATTGTTTGGAAGTAAAATATAATTCAGATTGAACTCCTTGCTGAGTTTATTAAGTCGCAATGTAATGAGGTTTAACAAATAATCAATGCCCTGTGGCAAATTAGGACGAATTGGTCAGAATCATTTTGCCCATGTGTCAGTGGCAAGAAGGAAATCAGATTCTTCCAGTGCCTGTGATTGGGGTTGGAAAAAGCAAAAGACAACAGTGTGGTTTTAGAAATAAGTGTCAAATTTTATTTTGTTTTTAGCTATTTCAACAATAAACAAAATCTACTTTTGTAAATTATTGGAGTTCATCCAGCAATTAAGTTGTTTGCTGGTTAAATGAGCTGCATAAGGAATATAACACAGTATCTTGCAGTGGGTGCCAAACTGCATTATCCAAAGCAAATGTTGATAGCTTGGAAACCTTAGTATGATGTGTTTGCACACTCACAAGCTGTAATCAGACGCTGTCTGTGAAGGATAAAATGAAGGTACTGCTTAGGCTTTCCCTTTTCCTACTCTGTTTGTTTTGCTCAATTCACATGCTACAAAAAGGTGTTAAATTTACAGCATTGTGGACAAAATGTGTGAATAACTCTGAGCAGGGCAAGTTTATCTGATAAAACGACAGTAAATACATTTGTGTCAAAGCAGAAGTATTTATTGTGTTTGTAAAGAATTATTACTCTTCACTTTAAATGGAATAGTCACTCTATTTGCTGTAATATGCATTGTTGCTGCTTCTGGGAACATTTTCAACATTAAATCAAAGGGTTCCTTGTTCTGTATCAAGCCTTTGCATCTACCCAGGAATTAATTGAGCATATGAGGAGAGAAAAGGAGTAGCATTACTTTAAGTATGCTTATCAGAATGTAGAGGTCTTTCCTGTTCAAAGCCGTTAAACTGAAACTTCTGAGATCCCACATGTGAGTCTTGAGCTCCTTAGTAGTTATTCTAGCCGATATAAATATCATTCTAGATAAATCTCGAGGAGATTCTTTAAAAAAAGAGATTGACTGCAGTATTTTTAATATTTTAAAACAATTGTAAACATCACCAAAGCAATTTGAAGTATGTACTACTCTGATAAAACGTCTCTATAGTAAATTCTCATCAAACAACTTGTCTGAATTGCAGAAATATGCATAATAAATATTTTGACAACTACAGTTTGTTCAAGTTTCTGAATATGTTAATTTTAATTTTCCTTGCACAAACAAAAGTTCCTTTGGATTTAATGCTGTGAAACAGTATTCCCTATGATTTTTTTCTTCCACGTACATTTTCAGAAGTGAGAAGCACAGGGGAAGTGGGTGACTATGGTGCGCCTATCCAAAAATCCCTGAAAACAGTGAGGCAGGAGATAATGATCAAGACAGTGCTTGAATTGTATAAAAGACAACAGCTCCAATACTGTTTACCGTTCTGGTCATCATATTGTATTTGAAAATGTACAGAAAAGACTTACAAGAATCTTACCAGAACTGGAGAATCTTGACTAGCATGAAGGGTTGGATCGGCTGTGGTTGTTTTCTTCAGTAAAGAGGTGGCTGAAGGGAAATTGAACGATGGTGTATAAAATAACAGGTGCCTAGAATGAGACCACAAGCTAGGGGCCATGGATTTAAAGACAATTGTAGGATGATTAGAGGAAAATGAGCAATTTATACTCCCAGAGCTGGCAGAGATCTGGAACACAAAGCCTGAAAGGGTTGTGTAGGCAGAAACCCTGCAATAATTTAAGAAATGTAGGATGTACACTTAAAATCCCAAAACCTAGAGTACAGATCAGCTGGAAAGTGGGATTAGGCAGGATATCACTCATTCAACACCAACGTGAAGAGTAAAATGGCCTCCTTTATTGCTACAAATGTTTGTTTCTTTGATTAAATCATTGACGTGTTGGAGGGAGCAATAATTTGTAAACTTAACATCGCATTTAACTGAACTCGAAACATGGAAAATCTTTCTAAAATAATCTATACTTGTCTCTTCAATATAAACTTCTTTATCTGAACTTTTAAACCGAAACTGTTACTGCTGGTCACTTTATCTGCATTGAGACAGGAATTTGAAAATACATTTTACAGATAAATCAGAGGTATAATTTATAAAGTTAATATTTTAATTAAACAAAAGTAGACTTGTTTAGGGAAATAATACTGAGGTTTTTTTTGTTGCATGTTCAAGGGTGTTTTAATCTCTTCATGTTGACACTCCTGACAAGGAAGGAAGTACTACTTGTTCTGGTTAATAAGCATGTAGCTAAGCTGTAAGAAATACTTGGGAACCAGTGACCACAACAGAAGCTAGCTATCAAATTAGGAAAACGAAACAAAGTTTAGGCAAAATCCTTGATTTGAGATTTTTAGAGAAGGTATTACATTTTTTTGGTTGGGATTTGTTTTTTTTTGCAGTTCCAGCAACCAGAGCAGCAGAGGGGAGGAGCCAGCAGCTTTTTTTTATGTTGTTTCTGATTAGCTAAGTGCATTGGCAACTCAGCCAATCAAAGGCAGGTAGGGTAAAGCGGTGTGGCCATTGTGTGAGTGGGCCAGTGTAAGAGTGGAGAGCTGAGGTTTTGGCTCGAGGCTTAGTGGTGGAGGCTAAGGTGAGGTTCTGTTAGGTTCTCTCCCTTTATTATTGCATGATGTGGGAAGTTAGGTTAACCTCCAGTGTCCCTGATGGCTACATCTGCAAGAAGTGCATCTGGCTGCAGCTTCCTACAGACTGGAGCTGGATGACCTTTGGATCTTTTGGGAGATGGGTTGATAGGAGTTGCAGGGAAGCAGTCACACCCAAGTTGCAGGAGGCAGGTAGCTGGGTGACAGTCAGGAGCAAGAAAGGGAATAGGTAGTGCAGGGTATCCCTGTGGCCGTTCCCCTCAATAACATATATCATTTTAGATACGGTTGAGGGGGCAACCACCTACCAGAGGAAAGCCATAGTGGTCAGGTCTCAGGCACTGAGTCTGGCTCTTTGGCTCAGAAGGGAAGGGGGGAGAAGAGGAGTGTGGGAGTGATGGGGGATTCATTGGTTAGGGGAGCAGACAGGAGGTTCTGTGGACTAGAACGAGACTCTCGGATGATATGTTGTCTCCCAGGTGCCAGGGTCAGAGACGTCTCGGATCGAGTCCATAGCATTCTTAAGGGGGAGGGGGAGCAGAGAGAGGTCATGGTACTCATTGGTACCAATGTCAGAAAAAGTGACAAGGTCCTGCAAAGTGAATTCAGGAGTTAGGTGCTAAGTTAAAAGACAGGACCTCCAGGGTGGTGATCTCAGGATTGCTACCCAAGCCATGTGCTAGTGAGGCAAGACATAGGAAGATGGTGCAGTTTAACATGTGGCTAAGCAGATGGTTCAGCACGGAGGACTTCAGGTTTTTAGATCATTGGGCTCTCTTCCAGGGCAGGTGGGACCTGTACAAACGGGACGGTTTGCACCTGAACTGGAGGGGGGCCAATATCCTTGCGGGAAGGTTTGCTGGTGCTGCTCGGGGGGGGCATGGGGGGGGGGGGGTTAAACTAGTGTTGCAGAAGGGTGGGAACCAGAGTGTGGAAGTGCAACAACTGCAGTGGCTGTGGGGAAAGTAGATGTTAAGACTACAAGCAAAGATGGAAACTGAAAGGTTGCTTGTGGTGGGACTAATGTTCTGAGTTGTGTCTGTTTCAATGCAAGGAGTATTGTAGGTAAGGCAGATGAACTTAGAGTGTGGATCTGTATGTGGAATTATGATGTTGTAGCCATTAGTGAGACTTGGTTGCAGGAGGGGCAGGACTGGTAACTGAGGAATAAAAAAGAGACAATCACATTAATGGGACTATATTATAGACCTCCCAATTGTCAGCGGTGATTTTAACTTTCCACATATTGACTGGGACTCCCATGGATGGGATTGAGTTTGTCAAATGTGTTCAGGAAAGTTCCCTTCTTCAATATGGAGAGGTCCCAACTGGAGAGATTGTGATACTGGATCTCCTCTTTGGGAATGAGACAGGTCAGGTTACAGAAGTGAGTGTAGGGGGAACGCTTTGGATCTAGTGATTTTAAATTGGAATAAGGCCAATTTTGATGGCATCAGAAGGGATCTGGCAGGCGTGGATTGGGATTTGGTTGTCTTCTGGCAAAGAGATGCTTGGTAAGTGGGAGGCCTTCAAGAGTGAAATATTGAGAGTACAGAATTTGTATGTACCTGTTAGGATAAAAGGCAAGGCTAACAGGTTTAGAGAACCTTGGTTATTGAGGGATATTGAGGCCCTGGTAAAAGGAGGTGTATATCAGGTATAGGCAGTTGGGATCAAATGGGGTGCTTGAGGAGTACAAGAAATGCAAGAGAACACTTGAGGGAGAAACCAGGAGGGCTAAAGGAGGACATGAGGTTGCTCTGGCAGACAAGGTGAAAGAAACCGCTTTGGATTCTATAGCCATATTAAGAGAAAAAGGATAGCAAGGGACAAAATTGTTCCTCTTGAAGATCAGTGTGGTCATCTATGCATTGAGTCAAAAGAGATGGGAGAGATTTTAAATGGATTTTTTGCATCTGTTTTTACTCGAGAGACAGAGTCTATAGAACTGAGGAAAAAGAGAAGTGAGGTCATGGACCATATCGGGATTACAGAAGAGGAGGTGCTTGCTGTCTTTAGGTGAATTAGGGTGGATAAATCCTGACGGCGTGATGAGGTATACCCTTGGACCTTGTGGAAGGCTAGTGCAGAAATTGCAGGGGCCCTGGCAGAGATAGTTAAAATGTCCTTAACCATGGGTGAGGTGCCGGAGGATAGCTGATGTTGTTCTGTTGTTTAAGAAAGGGTCTAAGAATAAGCCATGAAATTATAGGCCGATGAGACTGACGTCAGTCGTGGGTAAATTATTGGAGGTTATTCTAAGAGACCAGATACAAGTATTTGGATAGATGGGGCCTGATTAGGGATAGTCAACATGGCTTTGTGCATGGCAGGTCATGTCTAACCAATCTAATAGAGTTTTTCGTGGACGTTACCAGGAAGGTTGATGAAGGGAAGGCGGTGGACATTGTCTACGTGGACTTTAGCAAGACCTTTGAGAAAGTCCTGCATGGGAGGCTGCTCCAGAAGGTTAAGTCACCTGGCATTCAGGATGAAGTAGTCAATTAGATTCAACGTTGGCTTAGTGGGAGAAGCCAGAGAGTGGTAGTAGATGGTTGTCTCTCTGATTGGAGGCCTGTGACTAGTGGTGTGCTGCAGGGATCGGTGCTGGGTCTGTTGTTGTTTATCACATAAATCGTTAATATAGATGATAATGTGGTAAATTTGATCAGCAAATTTGCAGATGACACCAAGATTGGGGGCGTAGTGGACAGCGAGGAAGGCTGTCAAAGCTTGCAAAGTGATCTTGACCAGCTGAAAAATGGCAGATGGAATTTAATGCAGACAAGTGTGAGGTGATGCACTTCCGGAGGACAAACCAGGGTAAGACTTGCACAGTGAATGGCAGGGCACTGAGGTGTGGGGTAGAACAAAGGGACCTGGGAATACAGATCCATAATTCCTTGAAAGTGGCATCACAGGCAGGGAAGAGTCGTAAAGAGAGCTTTTGGCACATTGGCCTTCATAAATCAGTGCATCAAGTACAGGAGTTGGGATGTTATTTTGAAGTTCTGTAAGACATTGGGGAGGCCAAATTTAGATATTGTGTGCAGTTCTGGTCTCCTACCTACAGGAAAGATATCAATAATCTTGAAAGAGTGCAGAGAAAAATTACACAGATGTTGCTGGGACTTGAGGACCTGAGTTACAGGGATAGGTTGAATAGGGTAGGACATTATTCCCTGGAGCATAGGAGAATGAGGGGAGATCTTACAGAAGTATACGAAATTGAGGGGTATAGATGGGGTAAATGTATGCAGGCTTTATTCCGTCAGGTTGGGTGAGACTAGAACTAGAGATCATGGGTTTAGGGTGCAATATTTAAGGGGAATCTGAGGGGGAACTACTTCCCTCAGAGGGGGGTGCGAGTGTGGAATGAGCTGCCAGCCGAAGTGCTGGATGCGGGTTCAATTGTAACATTTAAGAGAAGTTTGGATAGGTACGTGAAGGAGAGAAGTATGGAGGGCTATGGTGCGGGTGCAGGTAGACAGGACTAGGCAGCAAACCAGGCCGGCATGGACTAGATGGGCCAAAGGGCCTGCTTCTGTGTTGTGGTGCTCTATGACTCTATAACAGATTCTAAGAAAATTCACATTGAATCATTGATTCAGCAATGAGAGGTGATAGGGGCACAAATTAAGTGTATGGGCCCAACATGTTGATGCAATCACAAAGAAGGCACGCTAGCGGCTCTACTTCATGAGGAGGTTGAGGAGATTTGCTATGTCACCAAAGTCTTTTACAAATTTCTATAGATGTATGGTGGAGAGCCTTCTGACTGGTTTCATCACAGCCTGGTATGGAGCCTCCAATATACAGGATCACAAGAGGCTGCAGAGGGTTTATAGACTCAGCCAGCTCCATCATGGGCACAACTTTCCCCAACTCTCAATAGGCAGTGTCTCAAGAAGGCAGCATCCATCATGAAGGACCCTTGCCATCCGGGACATGCCTTCTTCTCGTTACTACCATCAGGGAGGAGGTACAGGAGCCCGAAGACCCATACTCAACGCTTTAGGAACAGCTTCTTCCCCTCTGCCATCAGATTTCTGAACAATCCATGAACACTATCTTGTTATTCCTTTTTTTTGCACTATTTATTTATTGTTGTAATTTATATACTTTTATGTCTTTGCACTGTACTGTTGCTGCAAAACGACAAATTTCATGTCATATGTCAGTGATAATAATTCTGATTCAAGTAAATAAATAAACCCAATGATAATTATAGTTCTGCTAAAAAGTAGGGAGATGAGATGTAATTTAAACATTATTCATAAAATGGCAGATAATGCAAGGAACATTTTTTACATTAGTATTTAAAACAGTGCAATCTTGATGTAATGTGGGCCTCAGGGGATAACTAACACCTGTGTTATAAACTACTTGCATCATAAGTGTAACTAATATTTATTTAATTCTGTATCTATCTATCTTCCCGACTTTTGAACAGATTTCCCCAACATCCATCCCCCATCTTTCCACTCAATCTGCTCAATCAAGGCTGCCGCCCACAGCTGCAAGTCATAAATAAATACCCAGTGCTAAACTGGCAATCCTTTTCTGGAATCTGATGCTCCCTCCTGAATACTGCTGTTAGCAGATAGACATTTACAAAGGTCTGTGACTGTAAGGTGGGAATATTATTGCCCCCTCCCCCCAACCCCTGTGATCCTGGAATGAAAACACATGCTGAATCCTCCTTGGGGGTGGGTCCCATGCACACTGACTCACTGCTGACAGGTCTACAGACATTAATTCACTGGGGGACAGGTGCCACACCAATTTTCATGGCTTCACATTTGTCTACAATTGAATCCACCTTCCACAACTCTGTTATTTAATGCATTCTCTTTGTAAATTTTTGTGGACATGGTAATGCCCGGATTATATCTGAAACCACGATCACAAGATCACAAGACAAGGGAGCAGAAGCAGGCCATTCGGCCCATCGAGTCTGCTCCAAGGAAAAGGGAAAAAGAAATGGGGTGGGAAAAAAAAACCTATTCTAATCCCATTTTCCAGCCTTATCCCCATATCCCTTGATACCCTGACTATTTAGATATCTGTCGATCTCCTCCTTGAACACCCCCACTGATCTGGCCTCCACTGCTGTGCGTGGCAAGGAGTTCCACAATTTCACCACCCTCTGGGTAAAGAAATTTCTCCTCATCTCTGTCTTGAAACTCTACCCTCTAATTCTAAGATTGTGCCCTCTGGTCCTGGACTCGCCCACCAAGGGAAACAGCCTAGCCACATCTACTCTATCCTTTCCTGTCAACATTTTAAATGTCGCTACGAGGTCCCCTCTCATCCTTCTGTACTCCAGTGAGTACAGTCCAAGAGCCGACAAACGCTCATCATACGTAAGCCCTTTCATTCCCGGAATCATTCTCGTAAATCTCCTCTGAACCCTCTCCAACGTCAGCACATCCTTCCTAAGATGTGGGGCCCAAAACTGCGCACAGTATTCCAAATGAGGCCTCACTAGTGCCCCGTAGAGCCTCATCAACACTTCCTTACTTTTATACACTATACCTCTCGAGATGAATGCCAACATAGCATTCGCTTTCTTAACCACCGATCCAACCTGGTTATAATGAGGCATTCTATTGAGGTTACACTGCAATTCAAAAATGAAGACCATCACAAACACTAAATTCCAAATGCCAAGAGAAAGTAAGAAGAAGCACATTGACACATGACCCTGTAATTTTCCAGAGGTATTCCTGCTTTACTGCTGTGCAAAGTTAGTAGTTTCTGCCACATTTGTAAAGTTAAAATAGTGGTGCTTGGACAATGACATGGCCACATATTTGATTCATTCAACCTGCAATAACACTGTGCCTGGCATAGGGAGAAAACTCCTGGGCAATTCAGGGTAAACATGAAAATTTCTTTTGAAGTTTGCTAATGACAAGGGAAGATGTGACTACCGACTCTATAATTGATTTTTTTTGTAATTTGTCAAGTTACTTTCAGAGGATTGAAATGCTTATACTCTCCACATGTCTGGGTAATTTCTTCCAGAAGCAGTTGGTTCTCTACAAAAATTAATGTGGAATTACTCCTAGTCATACAATACCAAACTATTTCAATGGCTAACCAACTATGCTCTTTCCAGTTCCCTCAAACACCTTGGAAACATCATTTACATACTATCTATCCACGCATTTCTCCAAAGTAAATAACCCCAAGTTGTGGTACCTACCTTTATAATTAACAACTCCAAAATTTGATTACATTAGTCATCCTCATTGTGATCTCAATATTGTTCAGTGAGTAAAGACCAACAATTGTTGCAGTGTGGACACAGCATGGTTTCCTTCAGCCTCATCCACAGCCCTTATTTGGTGCACGACTCTCAACCATGAAACTTAAAATCCTAATTGCTTTCCTTATGAGTGGTCAACTTTTGCGCTAGGTTACTTTCTTCATCTATTACCTTCAGTGGATATTTCCCTGTTGCAACCTCAAATGCATGCCGCTGAATGGATCCACTTTAACTTGCATTTCTCATGCATAATCATTTGCTTACTTGCTTAAAGTACCTTTTCCTATATGTCTTTGATTCATCCATAACAAAGAAAGGTGTTTTATAGATCTTTGGATCTCATTAAAAGTAGAACTCTACTTGATGTTATTTTATGAGGCCTAAATCAGACGCACATCTGTAAATTTGACCATTTCCCTTGTGGCTCTCTAGAACACTTTACATTGATGCTGAAGGTTTTACTGCTGATTGCAAGAAGCAGCTGGTACCTTGTGTGTACCTCTAAAGTTTGGTTGACTTAATAAATAAATTGTGCTTCTAGCTGTGTGTAGAGAAGGAAGGAGAGCCTGCCAAGGTGATGGATAAGGTGATGGATCAGCTGATAAACTTGGAACAAGGTTCGATCTTCAAGCTAGTTCAAAATGGCAGACATGCAGAACTCCAGGAAACTTGAAAACTGAACAGCCGAACCGACTGACAAATGGTGTTTGGAGAAGTGTAATCAGGAATAGAAAAATTTTCTCAAGCCTTCTGCAAATCTACTCCAAAACACGGTATTGTCTGGATAAGCAGCTTTCATAAGTTTACATGGCTTTTGCTAGTTAATCTCCAGTGGGAGTGCTATGTGTACTTGTGGCTTGCTAAATAATTGACTCTGCTAAACTTTCTGGATTTGGGAATGCAATATATCACCAATAGGAAGAGTGTGGACAGTAGGGTGGGACAAACACATTTTACAAGTAGATGTAGCTTGAGTTGGAGGTTATTGAATTTTTCTTTCAAGTCACACTAGTTTGTCTAGATTTAATTTAAATCAAAATAGAAATTTAAATCTTGCCAAGCTTCATTTTTCAGTGTCTTATTTCTCCGCTGAGGATCTGTAGGAGCTGCAAGGTTTTTTGATAAGGCCTTCTGATTCCTATGTGGATTTTATAAATGCTACCATTTCCAACAATTGAGTAGTGAGGGGTTCTAAATTACAAGCCCATGATTAATAATATTACAGTTGTGTTTCTATTGATGGAGTAGGGATAAGAATCTTCCTGTGCTGTTAGTTCATGTTGACATGGGAGTAAATTCAATCCGGTATTAATAGAATTTGAAAAGCTTAAAAATGCAGATGCTGGAAACCTTTAATGAAAACAGAATACTGGAAATATTCAGCATGTCAGGCAGCATCTGTGGAGATAGAAACAGTTAGGCTGATGACCTTTCACCAAAATTGGCCAAATACAAAAGTGTAAAAGCTGGTTGTTTGCAATCCTGTGGGGTCTAATGACGTTGGTCTAAGCTCCTCAAGCTTTGGGCTTTGTTGGAACAGTGTTTGGAGAGCACAGAGAGATTGGAGTGAGAAGGAGAATTAAAGCGACAGGCTACTAGCAGCTTATGGATATCTTTGAAGACTGAATGGAGTTCCTTCGCAAAGCAGTCACCCAATCTGCATCTGGTTTCCCTGAAGAGCACTGAAGGCAGTACTATTAATTAGAAGAGGTACAAGTGAATTATTGCCACCCATAGAAAATGTATTTGGGCATTTGGATGGTGGGAAGAGAAGAGGTAAAAGAGCAGGCGTTGCATCCCCTGCAGTTGTGTGGGGCGGCGGCGGCGTAAGAAAATGGATGGGTGCAGGTGGAGAGAGAAGAATGAAGCAAAGCACCGTGAAGGGAATGGGCCACTTCGGAATGCTGAAAGGAGGGGACAGGAAGATGGCATCAGGTTGCAGGTGGTGGAAATTACATCCTTTGAATGTGGAGACTGGGGGCTAGGGGTGGTAGCGGTGGGGTCAGAGGAAACTCTATCCTTGTCCTGGGTGAAGGATGGGAAATGGAACAGATGCACTTGATAGTTCTGTCAGCATGGAGGTGAGACTCTGGCTGAGAGAAAAGCGGACATTTTGAAAGCAATGGTGTTGAAGGCATCATCATCAGAACAGAGCCAGAGCAAGGAAGTTGCTATGTCCTGGCAGAGTAAAACTAGCCTGTTATCCAGCTGTCTGCAGATTCCATTCCAAAATACTTGACCCATCCAAATCTGACCTGCTCCTTTCCATACCAGACATGCAACTCAAGTTACTTCCTCTGCCCCTTTGGAAGAATTCACTGGCTGCTTGGAAGATGTATTTGTTCGCATAGGATATATTATTTAGTACATGTTCACACTACTCTTTTGAGGTTAGTGTAGCAACTTGAGATTTGAAATAATCTCATGTTGCCTTTGATTCAGGACTGGATGCAATATTTAAAACTCGGCATCTGGTGAATTTTGGTTTTGAATTCCTTATCAGTTTGGTGAAAGAAAACTGGCTTGAATTTCTTTTTTTTTAATTTTTTATCATTTGAACAATTTTTGTGATGGATATCAGTGCTATAGAATGGAGCACTGTTCCGTCTTCAGCATTCGCTATCACACTGCAGTATCACATCTGGAAAACAAAAAGTTGTAGGTGCTTGTTATCCAAAATTGTTGAACTCAAATGTTGAGAATGGAAGGCTGTAACATGTTTAGTCAGAAGGTGAGTTGCTGTTCCTTGAGCTTACATTGAATTTTGTAGGAATGGCAGAGGAGGCAAAGGACAGTGTTAGGATGTGTGTGGGATGGAGAATTAAAGTAACAAGTAAGTGGAGGCTTAGGGTTTTGTTTGCAGCATGAACAGAGTTAAAAATTAAATATTAATTTTGTTTCTCTCTGCACAAAAGCTGCCTGAGTTGATGAGTATTTCCATTTTTGGTTATTAAGTCAGCTGCTCTGATTAATATTGGAATGGGCGTTAAAGAAATGTACATTGTCAAGAACTGCTTTAACTACTATATATGAGAAGTTCTCTAAATCTGAGAGTATCATGTGAAGTTTTCCAAATGACATCCCCACCCCCCCCCCCATCTGCTTCTTCAAAGTTTTATTTTTGCAGAGAAAATAAACTTAAACCAGTGCCCCTGTCTTCTTATTCTGTAATTCCTTTAAACAAAGGTGATTACTACAGTCATATTATTGGTCCTACACATATTTCCAGGCCAGGGAAGGCAAGAGTTAAGTTGTCTCAGAATTATCTCAGGCCAAGATACCTTTTCTAAATTGAACTCTGATCTCTGTTGTCAGAATGCTTATGTAATTTTCAGTCAACTATATTTACACACTGAGAAATTGTCCAATATTAATCGATTCTGGGGAATCTTGTTTTAGCCCTACTGTATACAAAATGTCCTCCATGTTATATCATCAATTATTTGATTTGCAAAGTAAGGCCCTATAGTTTTTTTAAGTGAGTTTAGGAGAGAAGAGAATTTACCATGTGAAATGCTAAGTTGTTACTTTTGCTCCTGTACAATCTGTCCCTCTGTCAGCTGATCCATCACACGGATGCTCAGCAGATTCTAACTCTTCAAGAGGCGACACCTCATATGAACAAAAAAGATCCATTGATCTCAAAATCTTGTTGGGGTAGCAAGTTATAAATGAGCTAATCTGCAGGAAGTTTGCATCAGGAATTATCAGGCAAACAAGTGCCAGACCAATAATTGCTCCAAAATGCAGCATACTTAAGATAGAAATAAGCATTCTGGGTGATAAGCCCTCCAAAGCTGCAGCTATCCAAGTTCTGGTCTGAAATAAAAGGGATCCCCACAGGGACACCGAAACAGGCATTAGGCTTTTGATGTGTTGTGCTACTTATCGTTCACTGTTGCTATGTGTGTTAATTCTCTCCCCTTATCACCCAGATACCGCAGGAGGAAAACATGGACGGAACAAAACTCTATCTAATCACCCCTATTGGTTCCATCAGCCATGGCTCTGGGTGATTGTGACACAGGCCAAGCCTGAAACCTTTTACTTCCAAAGGCAATCCTGCTCAGAAACAGACTTTCAGGTTAACAATTTGATTGTTAAATTACAGTGCCTTCTGAACAATGTCTTCACTCCGTCAGTGGCCACAAGTGGAACATTATTAACCAGTTAAAGCATGTCATGTTAGTGATGTTGTTTGGTGGGTTGCAGTTGGATCTATTCTGCCTGTCACGTGAGTTGCATTACATTTTCAAATACCTCATTCTTCAAAGTGGATGTAAGCGAGGATGAGTATGGATGGGCTGAGCAATGGCATGCAAATTTTACAGGTTGCATTTATACAATTCTCTTTGAAGTGCTAAAATGTCCCAAGAAGTAGGAGAATAGTACAGGATGAAGTAGTCTTAATTTAAAACAGATCAGTGGTAACGACAGATTATTTGAACCTAATGCAACCCTAATAAAATTCAATTGCTACTCTAAGAGATGTAATTACAACAACACAAAGCGGGAAATAGCCTGACCTATGTTCAGGGGAAATGAAATGAAAAGGATCTATTTTAAATAGATTGCCTATACGTTGTTACAGTGTAGATTTACTAAAGTCTCTTTTGTTTGCAGAAGGATAACATAACCAATCGTATTTAAAGTTGGCAGCTCACTGTACACTTCAAAATACCATCCCTAATTTTTCACTTCCCAAACCTTTGCTTTCTTTTGACTTGCCTTTTTCTCTTCTCAAAAACCACTCAACCCCTTTTCAAAGATGACGATAAAGAAAGTGTTGATAAAAGCTGCAGAGGATAAACAAGAGAGCTAAGCAATAACATGGAAAGAAGATGAGATCACTTACTACAAAGTTACAAAGACTTTTTTTATTAAACATAGTAATATTTGGACTGTAGATTTTATATTTTGGCTTGTAGCCATTCAAAGATGAGCATAACGTGAATGTCTTGACATCTCTATTATATAAGGTGACTTTAATGATTCAAGATTCATAAGATCTGAGACACACTTTGATAAGCTGGATATCTCTAAACAGTGAGACACACCCTTTGAGTCATATCACCATCAACACCAACACTGAGTATTGCTCTATCAGCATTTACATAAATAGCAGCTAACTTTCTGTAACATGTGAATCAGAAATGTGTGCCAGCTACTTCCCTGGGAATATAAACAGCCAGCAGCATCATCCTTAAAGGAAGTTTATAAAACCATCCCCTGTTTAATTTGAATTTCACTGTAGCATTTAAAACTAGTAAATAATTGTTTCTTGGCTTTATTCAACAAATGGCAATTTGTAAATGAAGCTGACGAAAGACTGGGTAAAGTGTGGTACCTGGAGACCAACTAAGGAAATGTTTATCAATCTGGAGAGTGACAACGTGCAATGTGAAATGAAACATTCACATGTGTCGTCACCCTCTAAATGATTCCATAGAGGAAAATATATTGTGGCACAATGAAGTACAGGATGATGCAAGGGACGTAATGAGTTATTTCAGGATCCTTGTAAGTTTTTTAATTCAACCAACGGTGTGAATGCAGCATGGACCTGTGAATCTTTTTCTGGGAAAATGCTGCATTTTATAATTTAGTTTTTTAAAAATCTTTTCACAGAGGTGGGATGGTTTATGATGATTTCAAGGTGAATGATGAATATTTTAAGTTTACTAGAATATGAGGAGCATGGGCAAATAGGGGTTGAAAGACAGAAGCTATTATCAAAATGTGCTGCAAGTTAACTTACAGAACAAAACAATTAAAAATCATCTAAATGTTGCTAAAAAGTGAAAAATTAAACTGGCTATAAGAGACTTCAGAAAGCATAGAGCAATGCGCCAAGATAAGGTGATTTGAAGAGCAAACCTGCCATCAGTGGTGGAGCAGAGAGAAGAGCAGAGATTGTGAGTTGGGGATTGGTTTGGTCAGGGGAAGTGTGTCTGGTGAATTCTCAAATGACCAAATGAATGTGTGTAGGTTAATGAATGACCGGAGGCTGATGAAACCAGCAGTAATAGATGAGCTGGCACAGAGAGTTCAAGGATGATAGTTTTAAAGCGGATGAAGGCAAAAGAACTCAGAAGTGAAATAATACCTGCAAGGCAGTGAGCAGTGAGCATTGACTGAGGAGCAGCAGTTGAACAGACCAAGAGGATTTCATGGAACAAATCAGTATGGTTAGGGTTGAGAAATTGTCATCGATATTGTGGGAGCAGGAACGGGGGAGGTGTGCAGCTGAAGACTTTGCAGAAATTTAGAGCTCTTTCTGCTAGCATTTAGGTGCAAGGATGGGTGGGGGGGGCGGTGGTTTAAGGATATAATTTGTGATAAAGAAGAGTTTGAATTGGTCTTTGCTTCTTTTGGTTAGAGGGAAAGCTGATGCTGGTTGAGGTGTTTATGGCAGTAGCTGTTCAAACCTATCATGCACCATGGTGCACTTCACACATGGTAACCACTGCTTCCTGTCTAAGATACCCACCCATAAAACTACCACCAAGCTCTGGGTTCACTTCAATCTAACACTTTCTGTTCTGAATGAGGGTTAGTTAGGAGGGTAGAAGAATCCAACCAAGAAGACTTTGGAGAAATGAGGATTTGAGATACCAAAGGCAAAGATCTGTGCGGCCATGAGGAACAGCTAGGTTGGTGGTGGACAAGGCTGCAAAGAGTGAATGAGGCAATGATGAGGACGGGGAACTATTATGGATAAAGCAGCATATCCAGTTTCTGCTCAACATGTAGCAGATCACTAGTGGTTAGCAAGTTGTCAAGGTTACAATCAGATCAACCATGAAATTATCAAATGACACAGCAGGCTTGAGGGGCCGACTCCTGCTCCTATTTCTAATGTTCATGGGGAGGGGCTGGGTAGTCAAATGGAACACATGATATAACATGAAGGGACTGGTGAAGGTGGCAGGGAAAGGGAGGAACAGGAACAGGCAGAGACACCTGGAGACAGATAAAGGGCTTGAGCCCTGGCTGTCAGCCAGTGAGTCCATGCTAGTACAGGTGGAGTTAGCATCCTTGTTGCATTTATCTGTATATTTTGAAGACAGTCCTTTAAATAGGAACTTGGTATTCTACTATCTTGGTAATTTAACAATTGAGTAAGTGTGAGTAAAACGTTGTGTGAGGGAGCTGGAGGGAGCTATACAGCTGTTACAAGGTTAAGACATTGAACACTGCCCCAAGTCCGCAGGCTTGCCTACCGGCAGTGCATACTGGGAAATCATGGGTGCACTCACACGAATTCACTAACTAACCTGGGTTATTGGCAGCTTTTAGATCTTTCCCAAAGATTCTGAAGCCTTTAACAATATCACAGACCTGCAAGGAACACGGAATACATATTTGTTTCAAGTTTTCTCACGCAGGCTACCTTTTTGCCTAATATCCCAGGCTGACTTATTTCTCTCTTTCTCAGATCCACCCACAGATGCTGTTTAACCTGCTAAATGCTTCCAGCATTTCCCATTTCCTGTTTTATTTTCTTATCCTATACACATAAGATTCGCCTGCCAGGCAAGTCCCACCACCTTACCATTAACAACTCATTACACAGATCTTATAGCTTAATGTGCTAATAACTGTCTCCATTAAGCCTGTGACAGACACTCCTTTTGTTCAACACATCCACCTTCCCTCCTACACTTGCATCTCTCTCTTTCTCTGTTTTGACAAAGGGTCACAGACCTGAAACATTGACTGTTTCTCTTTCCACAGATGCTATTTAACCTGCTGAGTTTTTCCAGCATTTTCTGTTTTTGTATCTTTTTTTGCCAGTGTGTGACTACACTAAGTTAGAAAGCTTGAATGTTTCCATCTCAAATTTAGGCCATTGACTTTAAACGAGAGCTGAACTGAGGCAGAGTGAATTCCTAACCACCTAATTATAACTACTTCAGAGACGCCTTTGAAGAAGTGACGGCAAATGCTTTCTGAACATTGAGATATTCATGGGTCAATGGATAGGACAAATGGCATTTAGACTACTCAAAGCTCTGTGAAATGAAAACATCTTCAGTTGGATGCTATTTGGCTTTACAGCAAATCATAACACTTACTGAGAATTATCCAGCTAGTCTACTCTCCAAGAGAGCAGTGTAGGTCATGTTATTGCTGCAGGAGAATCAGAATCAGGTATATTATCACTGACATACGTCATGAGATTCAATAACACCAATCAGAACAGTAACCATGCAATTACCAACAAACCATGATTAAAGTCACTAAAAATAACCACAAAAGTGTACACACAATTTGGATCCCATCAAGGCTCATGGGCTGTCGAAGAGGCACCCCTGATCTGAACTAGGCTACGCCAAAGTATAAACAACCAAGGAGAAATATGTGGTTGCACAGTAGGTCATGGCACTTGAATGCTAATTCTATGAGAGTAGAACTAAGCACTGTTTATGATAGCACCTTTCATGAATTCAATACTTATTAGTTATTTGAATCTTAAAGCAAACTTTGTAAGCGCACTTTGAAATATTAGTGAGGCAGTCTTTGACTATACATTGTTCGTGTCCGTAATAAAACATATCACTGGTATTTTTATTTCAAAAATATACCTTATAAAAATATATACAAGAAATAGGAAAAAAATGGGTTTCTTTACATTCATAGTGTCGTTCAGTCTATACATTAATGATGTTATTGATTCCATACATGAAATTTGTATCATCTCAGGAGGCCTCATGTTTGAGAGGCTTCTACACCGGGCTTAGCCCCTCCACGTCTAATGGCAGAAGGACCTCAGAGTGCAGCCCTTCACCAAAAAGACACTGGTTGCACTGGGCTTCAGTGCATCCCTTAGCACGTACTCCTGCAAAGTAGGATGTGCCAGTCGGCAGCATCCCCTTACAGATCTCTCATTATACAGGAAGACCAACAAGTCTCAGGCAGACCAAGGTGTGTCTTTGCTAAATTGATGATCTTCCAGCAGCATTTGATATTTGTCTCAATATGCATCCGCAGGACCAGCCCATAGATCAGAGTGTTATGCGGCTGCTCAGGATGAACTTCGACAAGGACTCTTGCATCCTTTTCCAGACCTTCTTTGCAAATGCACAGTCCACAAAAAGGTGTGCAATCGTCTCATCTTCATGGCAGCGATCCCAAGGGCATTGTTGTGTTGGGACTGAACTCCAACTGTGCAGGAAGGATCTGATGGGGAGGGCCTCTCTGACACCCAGCCAAGCGAGGTCTTGGTGCTTGTTGGTGAGTTCTGGCAATGAGGCATTCTGCCAGAAGGTTTTGACAAACGACTTGTGAAACCATCCCACAGGATCCATTGTGCCCTTCTCTTCTAGGGCCTGCAGGATGTTCCATGCTGACCACTGACTAATGATCCCGTAGTCAAAGGTGTTTTTCTGAAAGAGCTTTTCTATGAAGAAAAGGTAGTGCAGCGAAGTCCAACTGAATGGAACATTGTGCAGCAACTAGGCCAGGCCCATCCTTCACTACAGTGGAGACAGGTAGAACTTCAGCACCCAGTGACACTAGGTGCCTGCAAACTTCGGTTCTATACACAGCCCGATGCAGCCTCACACAAAGGTGGCCATCAGGACAAAGGCAATGTTGGGTATGCTTTTCCCCTTGTTCTCTGGAGATGTGCATCACAACCCATTGGACGCACTCCATCTTGGAGCCCCAGGTGAAACAGAAAATGGCTCAGGTGACTGCCATGGTGGAGGAGCAGAGTATGGGCCACACCTGCGCCAGGTACAGCAGACCGAGAGCACCTCATACCTGCTGACCAGGTTCTTGCCTGCCATTCGAGAAGGAGTGCCACTCCCGCAGTCCCAGTTTCCCTTTAATGTTACCTATCCATTCCCAGTCTCCCAGAGCTGGGGGGCATCAGGAGCTGCACTGCTCCCAGTCTCACGGTGCCGGGGAACATCGAGTGCTTCTCGGCTCCTGGCGCTGAGGGTCGACAGGCACTGTACTGCTCCCGATCTTCCGATGCTGGGGGGTGGGGGGGGATATCAAGTACTACACTGCTCCTGGTCTCCTGGAGCTAGAGCCCATCAGGCAGTGCACTGCTCCTGGTTTCCCAGTGCTGGTGTCCATCAGGC
The DNA here is from genome assembly GCF_009764475.1 of Pristis pectinata. Lineage (NCBI taxonomy): Eukaryota > Metazoa > Chordata > Chondrichthyes > Rhinopristiformes > Pristidae > Pristis > Pristis pectinata. The sequence goes on along the minus strand of NC_067407.1, from coordinate 48,446,627 downwards.
ACTGCACTGCTCCCAGAGCTGAGGGTCGACTGGTGCTGCTCCCTGTCTCCCAGAGCTGGGGGGTGGGGGGGGGGTGGGGCAACAGACTGTGTGCTTCCCTCACCCATCCCTGGCTGTGGGCTCTCACCTTCTTTTGTGTCCCTTCTGTTTTGTGGCTTCCTCTGCCTGCAGCTCCACCTCGCCATGGGGACTTCATCCTCAGACGAGGAGAGGTTGCTGACGTCTGACTGGGATATTGTCCTTTTCTTCCCACTACTTTTATTCTCAGAGGCCCACTGCCTCTTGGAATGGTGCCTTCTATGTCCTTTTTTCCCCTCTTGAGTGTTTGAAATGAAACCAGGAAAAACAAAGCAGGCCAATCAGCAACTGTGAAATGACAGGACAATATGTCAGAAACTGAACAAAGGAAGATAAATAAAGACTGGTATTTATATTGCTGCTTTCATCACCTCACAAGTCCCAGTGAAGTACATTAGGAGTGTTGACACTGTGCTAATGTTGTATTGTAATTGCATAAGAAATAAGGGCAGGGAAACAAAAATGTATCCCAGCCACAGTGAGTAATGGCGAATGACCAGTATTCTGTTTTAAGAGAAAGGAAGATTAAGTTATATGAAATAGTTGAGTTAAACAATAGAAAAAGAGCCTTGAAGAAACTAAAGGCATACCAAAAATATGTAAAAGCCAAGGCTACAAAAGGCCTGACCAGAATCAAAAGGGGGGGAAAAGTGCAGAAAAACAGAAGGTCAATTCTTAACTCAAAACAAAAATGTTAGCAAAGCAGCAGTTTCAGCAAGGCTCACAATAAAATAGAACCAAATGATTACTAACATCATGAATCCTTATGCCATAACAACATTCTAACAAAGGCTCTTCAGCATGAATCACAACTTGTTTCCTAACATTTAATCCCATCTCACATTTCCAGTTGTGTTTCTTTCTGGTAATTATTAGTTCCTCTCCTGAAGATACATACTTACACTAAAGTACAAATCCACAGCTATAAATGGCAACCAGTTTCTTTGTCCAAATATCCACTGACACATTCAAGCCTAGACAGTGAAAATACTGGCTACCTGTTAAATCACAGGGGGGAAATCAACAGTCATGCATGAACTTATTGTCAGCCACTGCAAAGCCATTCACATAGTCCCCCAGAATCCTATTAGGTCCCACTCAGTGACAGGGAGATCTATTGTGTTTCACATCATAAGAACATCATATTTTAATCTCTGAGCCAACACTACTTGTTTTATATTTTTACCACAGTAAGCAAGCAGAAATATTCATGTGGCAGCCACACTCAATCAGGAACATATTTTTTCTAATGACAATTTCAAACTTATTTTTTTGCCAACATAAATTTATATCCACTGTTGTTTTTGGCATGAAATAACCTTCTGCCTTCACCATATTTATCAATCATTTAATATTGTATATATTGTAATGAAGTTCCCTCATCATTTCAGAAATAGAGCCTGTCAGATTTGAGACCTTATATACAATTACAAATTGATTGCAATGCAAACATAATATAGATTGTTAGGTTTGGTATGAGACTATAACATGCAGATACAAAATCAAAAATATTATGCTAATTTGGTTAGACCTTAGCTAGAATATTGTGTTCATTTATAGGCATTACACTTCAGAAAGGATGTCAAGGTCTTGGGGAAATTGAAGAAACTTACTAAATTGATCCCCTGAGGCTATTCATTTATATGGATAACGTAAATAAACTGGGATTGTTTCCCTGAGTCCAAAGGAAGTTTAATAGTGGATTTAATGAACCCATTCAAAAATGTGGGGGGTTTTGACAGGACATAGGGGAGAAACTGCTTTGACTGGTAATCATGGGACATAGATTTAAGATGACAAAAACATTAAAAAATGGCCTCTTGGGCTAACTCGGCCATTCAATAAATTCATGGCTTACCTGATCATGGCTCATCTCCACTTTCCTGTCTGTCCAAAAGTCTGTCTATCTCGGCCTCAAATATATTCAATGACTCCACCTCCACAAGTCTCCGGGGCAGAGAATTCCAAAGGTTCATGACTCTCAGGGAAGAAATTCCTTCTTGTGTTTGTCTTAAGCAGGTGACACTTATTTTGAAACTCTGCCCATGGCTCTCGATTTCCTCCATGAGGGGAAACATCCTCATAACATCTACCATCTTAAGTCCCTTCACAATCTTGTATATTTAACATCACTTCTCATTCTTCTTCAGTCCAATGAGTATAGATCCAACCTACTCTCCTCATAAGACAACCTCTTCATCTGGGAATTAACCTAATGAATCTTCTCTATGCAAGTGTATCCCTGCTTAAAAAGGGGACCAGAACTGCGTGCAGTAGTCTGATATGGTCCCACAAACACCTTGTACAATTGTAGCAAGACTTTCCTACACTGACACTCCACCCCTTTAGCAGCAAAGGCCAAAATTCTATTTGCCTTCCTAATTAATTACTTGCATACTAATTTTGTGATTATGTACACAAACCTTTCTGTTCTTGAGCATTCTGTTGTTTTTTTCCTCTGTTTAAACAATATTCTGCTTTTCTATTCTTCCTAACAGAGTGGGTAACTTCATATTTACCACATCTTACTCCATCTGCCTAGTTGTATAACATATCTATGTCCCTTTGCAGACTACTTGCATCCTCCTCACAACTTGCTTTCCCACCCAGTTTTATAAATCTGGCTACTATAGACTCTGATCCTTCATCTAAGTCATAAATAGTTGAGGTCCTGGTACTGATCCTTTTTGCACTCCACTGGTTAAACTTGTCAATCTGAAAATGACCCATTATCCCCTCTCAGTTTTCTGTTAGTTAGCCAATCCTCTATCCAAGTTAATATAATATTCCTCTTACTTTGTGTCATAACCGGTACGTGGTACCTTACCGAATGCCATCTGCAAATACAAATCATACTCCATCTTCTAATTCCCTTTTATGTACTCTGCTTGTCACTTCTCAAAAAATCTCCAGTAAATTTGGCAAATAAAATTTCCCTATCATAAAGCAAAAAACAACAGGTGCTGTTAATCTGAAATAAAAACATAAAGTGCTGGAAATATAATGCAGGTCAGGCAGCATCTGCAGCAGGAGACACAGGGTTAATGATTCAAGACTATGACCTTCCTGCATAAAGAGTGCTCTGACTGTGACCTTCCTGATTGAAGAAGCTCTGCCTATAGACTGCTCATGACAAAACAGCTTGCCCTAGATGTTTGCTTCTGGATAGCACAGGAGTCCCAAAACTTATAGCACTCATGCTGAGAACTCCCAGAAGTTATCAGCGAAATCCAGGTCTATAATTCTAAGATTTGAGGTGAGCGCTTGATTCAGAAATAAAGACAGGACATGCTGGAAACACTCAGCAGGTCAGGCAGCATTGGTAGAAAGAGAAACAAAGTCAATGTTTCAGGTCCGAGACCTCTCGTCAGAACTCCGGTCAGAACTGCTCAGAACAGATGCAAATTTCTGCCAAGTCAGGAAAGTACCTAGATATCTTGTACATCAATTTACAGAAATTATTTTATTCCATTTGGTTTGATTTTCCTGTATCATGTTGACATTCCCTATCTGAGAAGTTGGAGAGTTAGGTTAATAATCATGATTGTAATTCTTGACTTAATATCACGTCCAGAGGAAGTAAGAAGTCAGATACTTCCCACAAAGAATAAAAGAAAAATGTATTTTCAAACCATATGGTCTAGGAATGTCTTTGGGAGAGCACATCATCTCAAGGATACAAAACAAATTCAGGGAAATAAAAAAAAGACAAGTACTGCATTTGACCTCAGTCCTTGATACTCAAACTCAAACCAGCTCAGCGTCATTTGAACATATCCAATATATGTCACCAGAAAACTACCTAGTAGCTGTTTTAAATATTTACCAATCCTTGAGTAATTTTTTTTCTACTGTCAGTTTCAAATTTACTTTTTTTGCCAACTTAAATTTATATCTACTATTGCTTTTGGCATGAAGTAACCTTCTGTCTTTACCATATTCATTTATCATTTAATACTGCATATATTGTAATGAAGTTCCACATCACTTCAGAAATACAGCCCATCAGATTTGAGATCTTTTCTTTGTTTGTTTTCTCAATTTTGCTGGCTTGAATGTGGTACCTGAAATTATACACAGCAGTTCAACTGTCTGAACAATCAGTCATAAAATACAGCATAATCTCTGTGGGCCTGTACTCCATCACAGATCTGCTGTTTTTTTTATAATCTGCTTGACACTGAAACTGATCAAATTACTGGCTAATTGTTAACACTTTTTGGGATGTCTATGTTATCAATTGTTATGCTTAAATCTTTGGATTTCATTTCTGTTTTACTTATCCAGTTACTTTTTCCCAGGGCGACTATGGCTAACACGAGGAGGCATAATTTTAAGGTGATTAGAGGAAGATATAAGGGGGATGTCAGGGGTAAGTTTTTTTACGCAGAGAGTGGTGGGTGTGTGGAATGCACTCCGGCAGAGGTTGTGGGGGCAGATACATTAGGGACATTTAAGAGACTCTCAGATAGACACATGAATGATAGAGAAATGGAGGGCTATGTGGGAGGGAAGGGTTGGATAGATCTTAGAGCAGGATAAAATGTCGGCACACCATTGTGGGCCGAAGGGCCTGTACTGTGCTGTAGTGTTCTGTGTTCTATGTTAATTACATTATACAACAAATTTAAAGCTTTAAACCATAAACTTCAAATCTAAAACCTAAAAGCTTCAAGTCATAAACCTCACTACTTCTTAGAACTATCCTGCAATTATAAAAGCTTACACTTGACATTGGCCACTGGCCTTTTATATAAATAAGAAACCACAGGGTTCCTGAAGTGAGCTTTGTGGTAACTCATTACATACCTCCTATGTCTGACACCTACAGTTCCCTTTATTTCATATTACTTTTAGCTATTTTTTCATATTACTACTTATCTAAGCAATCAAGAATGTTGGCATCTAAATTCTTAAAGAATTTTAGTTTGAAATGGAGGGAATTCCTTTCTGAGAGGCAAAATGAGAGACAGACTCACGAGCTGAATCAGAACCAGAATTATCATCACTGACGTAAGTCATGAAATTTGTTGTTTTGCAGTAGTAGCACAGTGCAAGACATAAAAATTACTGTAAGTTACCAATAAATAAATCGTGCAAAAAGGAATAATGAGGTGGTGTTCATGGACCATTCAGAAATCTGATGGCAGAGGGGAAGAAGCTGTTCCTAAAACGTTGAGTGTGGATCTTCAGGCTCCTGTACCTCCTCCCTGATGGTAGTGATGAGAAGAGGGAATGTCCCGGATGGTGAGGGTCCTTAATGATGGATGCCACCTTCCTGAGGCACCACCTCTTGAAGATGTCCTCGATGGTGGGGAGGGTTGTGCCCATGATGGAGCTCACTGAGTCTACAACCCTCTGCAGCCTCTTTCGATCCTGAACATTGGAGCCTCCATACCATGCGGTGATGCAACCAGTTAGAATGCTCTCCACTGTCCATCTGTAGAAATTTGTAAGAGTCTTTGGTGACATACCAAATCTCCTCAAACTCCTAATAAAGTAGAGCTGCTAGTGTGGCTTCTTTGTGATTGCATCAATGTGTTGGAAGCAGGATAGATCCTCTGAACTGTTGACAGACAGGAAATTGAAGCTGCTCACCCTTACCACCGCTGACCCCTCAATGAGGACTGGTGTGTGTTCTCCCGACTTCCCCTTCCTGAAGTCCACAATCAGTTCCTTGGTCTTGCTGACGTCATATGAGATTGTTGTTGCAACACCATTCAACCAGCTGATCTATCTCACTCCTGTACGCTGCCTCATCGCCACCTGAGATTCTGCTTCACTATTTACTGAGATAATAGTTGATTTGTTACCTTAAATCCACTTTCTCACCTGATCCCAATATCCCCTGGTTCCATTAGTGCCCAAAGATCGATCAATGCCTCCTAGTTCTGGACTCTCCACTGAAAGGAAACATGTCCTCAGAGTATTTCAGAACCTTATGTCTCAACAAGATCTCCTCTCATTCTTCTGAACTCTAGGAAGGAGAAACTAATCTTCTTCAGCCTCTACTAATTGAACAACCTCCTTAGAAGAACTGATCAGGTGAATCCATACTGCATTCAGTCAAAGACAAGTATATTCTCCTCTAGGTATGGAGACCAGAACTGCACATTGTTCTCTTTTTGTGTTCTCACCAAAACTCTGTATCATCTCAGCAAGATTTCCTTGCTTATGCATAAAAGACATCCTTGTAACAAAGGCCAACATTTCATTTGCTTTCCTACATCCTTGCTTTACCTGCACATTAACATCGTGCCTCATGAACCAGCATACCCAAATTCCTCGAAACACCAATATTTATAGCTTCTCACAATTTAAAAAAACGTCAATTTTTTTCCTAATCTTGCACTTTCCCATGTTATACTCTATCTGTAATCTTCTTACACACTGAATTGTCTATATTTCTTTGCAGATTCTCTGCATCCTCCTCATAACTTACTTTCCTACCCAGCTTTGTTATATCAACAAGTCTGAAGAAGTTAAGGTCTAGTTACGAAGTTGAAGTTAAGTCATTTGCAAAAAAAAAAATGGTTGAAATATAAACTAGAACAATGTTGTCTTTTGTTCAACCTTTGATTCAAGATTTTTTTAATGTTAAGATTTTCTTGAAAAAAACTTTCTGCAAGTACAAGTAAACAACTTCAAATAGGTGTTTCATCATCTAGTTCATTTGGATCACCTTCAAAGCATCTAGAGATTTGTAAAGCAGGAACTTAATCATTCTTTTCCAAACGTATCACTGTACAAAATAACAACTGAATAATCTTCATAGTTCTAAACAGAGGTCTTCTAATCTTGCAGCATCTCAACAGAATTCAGTCAATAGTATGTGAATGATGGTGCCACTGTCTCTTTGTAAACCTCCTCAGTCATCACATTCAATTATTACGTCAAATGCTTTCTCTCCTAGCTCATTCTGTGTAACACAGTATGTGCTTTTCATGTCACATGAAAAAATTAAAATACATGAATGAAATACAAATTTGTTAATCCCAATGAAAGTGTCTTTTGCTTAGAAAATGATTCCTTAAACTATAAATAATCATGCTGTCTTGTGATCAGTTTTGTTGATAGGAATTTTTGTTTCAATAATTATGTTATTTATTGCCCCTGTAGTAGACAAAATTAGTTCAAGAGTTTGAAATCTGCATAAAGGAATTCTTCTAGTTCAGCATCCAATCGAAACTTAATAGCATCAGAAAATGAACACAGAAAATGCCGGAAACACTCAGCAGGTCAGGCAGCATCCGTGAAAAGAGAAATAGAGCTAACATTTCAGGCAATGACCCTTCATCTGACAAAGGGTCTTGACTTGAAACATTAACTCTGTTTCTCTTTCTGGTTTTCTTTCCACAGATGTGCCTGACCTGTTGCGTATTTCCATCCTCCTTCTTCTTATCTTTTCTCTTCAACATATGTACAGGTAACTGGCCTGTTACATTCTGCTTTCTGACTTCTTCCCTTTTTGAATTAGGGAGTTGCATAGAACAGTAACAGCACAGGAACAGGCCTTTAAGCCTCACAATGTTGCGCTGAACTAATTAAGCTAAAGACGCCTAATTAAACTGATCCCGTCTGCCTGCACACGGTCCATATCTCTCCATTGTCTGCATACTCATGTGCCTAACTAAGAGCCTCTTAAATGCCTCTACTGTATCTCCCTCCATCAACACCCCAGCAGCGCATTCCAGGCACCCACCACACTGTGTTAAAAAACGTGCCCTGAAGAGTTACATTTGCTTCCCCCCCGCCCCCCCCAAATTAACATAAGAATATAACGAATAGGAGCAGGAGTAGGCCATCTGGCCCGTCGAGCCTGCTCCGCCATTCAATAAGATCATGGCTGATCTGGCCGTGGACTCAGCTACACCAACCTGCCTTTTCCCCATAACCCTTAATTCCCCTACTATGCAAAAATCTATCTGAGACTGTGGGAAAAGCAGTTTCTCCTCATCTCCTTCCTAAATCTACTCCCCTGAATCTTAAGGCTATGTCCCCTAGTTCTGGAGGATCTTTCCCAAATCTAGGGAATTTTGGGAAATTAAAACCAACTCATCTGCTATTTCACTAGCTCATGAAAAAAAATCAAAAATTGCTGATGCTAGAAATATGAAATAAAATAGATAATTCTGGAAACACTCAGCAGGTCAGGCAGCATCTGTGGAAAGAGAAACAGTTAGTATTTCAGGTCAATGACCATTAGTCAGAACTGGGCCAATGTAGTGTCTTTGACCTGAAATATTAACTCTTTGTTTCTCTTTCCATAGATGCTGCCTGACCTGCCGAGTGTTTCCAGCATTTTCTGTTTTCACCTCTCTGGTTCCTTCTTTTAAGACCCTAAGATGAAGTCTATCAGTGGCTTACCAGTCTATAGCTCCAACTATTTGCTTAGTTTCACTAACCTGGCAATTGTATTCTTTCTGAGTTCCTCCCTCTCTTCTAATTCATAATTTAGCTCTTTCTGGGATGTTACTAGAATGCAGAAATATCCATGGACAAGGTCAAATGGTCAGTAGTACAACATGCAACTGTATTTGAAAAACAAGCCTCAGAATGCTCTATTTACAAAAGGAAAGGTACCCAAAGCATTTTGTTAACAGCAGATTTAGCAGGTAAATGTATCACTCTATATTGAAAAGAAGCCAAAGACAAACTCTGGATCCATGACTGAAGGCAGAAAACGTGAGTCAGAAATGAATTCAAAAAGTTACATGCTCTCAGGGAAACTGAATCAGACATGATACACCCTAGAATCCTAATGGAAACAAAAGAGGTTCTATAAATAGATATTATTATTCTGGTTAATTTCCACCACCACTCACTAACCTACCCCCCCCCCCCCCAATGTTTCCTCATAAAATCAGAGAACAATTCATCATGCTCTGAGTTTTCTCCATTATTTTAGTCATGGTCATTCTTCATGTGTGAATTCAGTCTCTGGGATATATGCTCCTCCATTTCTTGCCACTTGAACTTGCCAGTATTAATCATTCCATCATCCATGGCCATACCTTTGGATGCCAAAGCCCTATCTTTTGAAACTTAAACCCACCCCCCCCCAAAACCTACCTTCATCCCTAAACCTACCTGTTGCTTTTTCCTACTTTTAAGATGATCCTTAAAAGCTAAATCCTCAACTAAATATCTTTTTAATTATCTTTGTATGTGTGTCAAATTTTGTGTAATAATGCTCCTGTGGAGTACCTTAAGACTCTTTACTTTGTTAAATGATTCAATAAGTTCAAGTTGTTTTTGTTGTGTGGACCCAAGTCCTGCAGTGAGGAATCAAATAGAGAATTATTGATCAGGACCAATGCACAAATTCATATTGATTTTATGCCAATACCTATCTAGAGTTAGGATATAGACTTAGAAACAAAAGGTGTAACAGTGATGAAAACCTCACAAATTTTATGGATTCCTTTTAAGTTAAAATATCAATCAGTGGATTAAGGGTGCTTGATGGAATGTAGATGGTATTTTGGTGCAATCTGAAATTGTGAACCTTGGAGAAATCTGAAATGTCTAGTTAATGGAAAATTAAGCACAGCTTAACCATTAAAAAGCTGGTTTGTCAGTAAAGGATTCTGATGGAAGTTTATTCAAAATACAAGTCAGAAATACCAAGCATTGAGACGATATGAACTTCCTCTTGTCCTGCAGTAAATACTTGTTAGCTGCTCTATTTAAACAGTTAGTGTTTCCTATAACCAGCTGATATTTTCCATTAAGCATTTTAACAGGTGTCAGATGAGTAAACAGATAAGAACAGGATTGAAGTGCCCCTCTCCTACTCTGCAATCTGTTTGGTCACCCATAAATACATTCTTTCTGATCTACATTGACTTCCATCTTCCAATGACTCAAGTTTAAAATATTCATCTTTGTGTTTATATCCTTTCATGGCTGCCCCTTTCACGATCCTTGCAACCACCTGCCATTCTTCCCCTTTCTGAGCCTCTTCTTTCTTCTAATGTTGGCTTCTTTTGCATCTCCCTCCACACTTTGTTTCACATTAACAGCTGTGCTTTCAACCATACAGCTATCATGTTCTGGAACTGTTAAATGTCCACCTCTACCTCTCCCATCAAGTTTCTCTTGAAAACTATATGACCAAGCTTTCGGTTTGGTTATGGAATCAATGTGCGGTAGATAACTAATTATTCTATGGAACTTCCTGGCTATAGTAAAGTTGGGATCATGGGTATATAGGATGATGCACTAGCTGATGCAGCTGCCTCACAACTTTAGGGAACAGTGTTTAGGTTGCACCATTCCCTGTGAGTTTCTCCCAGTTGCTCAGGTTTCCTTGCACATCCAAAAGATATGCTGGTAGGTTAATTGGCAACTGTAAATTACCACTTAGTGTAAGGTAGGTGGCAAAAAAAAACAAAGGGGTGTTGATGGGTGTGTGAAAGGGAGAGTAAGCTGCAGGGCTACATGGAAATTGGTGATGGGGCAGCAGATATGATGGAGTTGCTCTAAGAGGAGTTGGCATGAGTCAAATTACCTTTTGCATCATAATAATTAGGTAAATGATTAATGTCGGTAATGAGTTGGATGGTGTGGATTAAAAGATTACATAGATGGACAAGATTTTTGTAACACTGATTGCTGGAGAAACATTTCCTATTGGAGGTTTATCAGCAGTTCCTCAGATTTGTGCAGGATGAAATGCACACTGCTCAAAGAATAAGGACTGGTTACTCCTTTATTCTATATCTAATGCTTTTAAAAACAGACGTACATTTGAGACTGGTTTTAGACTGCAAAGATGACATGGCAAGATTTTGCCAATGAAGGATGATGTTAACAGGCCTTCAGTATACTGGAATTGGAACATAAATATAACCAGCTCTAGTCTCAATAATCAATTTCTACCATGACATTTTGTGTGATCGTTATGACTAACCTCCAGATTTTACCATCCACTGTTCTCTGAATTCCAACAAAGTCTTGTCCAGGGTATTCCTTTCTTTTCCTTGTCTCCAAACATCATCTGCCTTTATGGCATTCACAGCTTTTCTGATAAGCTGCTTCCCTACTCAAACAATGGAATCCAATTCAGCAGGTGTCAGGAAACCCCCAAAGCCTCTCTCAGTTGTATGTGCTTGAACCTAGAAGAGCAGAGTTTGACTTATCCTGTAATTACTAAGTATTGCATCGGGCAGTGTAGGATAAAATCATTTGGCCCATGAAGACTGAGCCAGTTGCTTGAAAATGCAATCTGGTTTGTCTCACTCCCTTGGTCTTTACCCATACCCAGATGTCCCTTTCTCAATATGGACCCACACAAGCTTGCAGCAAGACTTTCCAAAAAAGGGGCAGAAATCCAACTAAACCCTATTAAGGAGTGCTGCCGCCAATGGAAGAGAGAAGCCAATTCAGCACACAAAGAGATGTAATTGTGGGACATTGCATGAATAGCCCAGTGTTACATCAACCAGTCTCTTTACTCACTTGATTCCAATGGAGACATTAACTATTTTTATCTCATATACTTAATCCATGATAACTCGATTCCCAAAACAAACAGATTTGGGGATTCATTTCACATACACTAAAAAAGAATTCCAGATACTGGAAACATTCAGGAGGTTAGTCTGCAGCCGTGGATACAACAAACATTTTGATGTTTAAGAGGTAGACCCTTTATCAGTTCTTTTAGGAGACAATCCAGCCCTTCCTCCACTTTTAAAGGAGCATAAAACTTAAAAAATTAAGACTTGAAATTGCAGTTTTATTTTGTTTTGCTATGAGTAATATGTTGATCCATCATGTGTAGTAAGATTATTAAAACTTGAGTTGTCCACAGCAAAGAGTTTCAGCATCTCAATTTCCATAGGATGCATGTGGCCTGTAATGATCAGGGAATGCAGAGGACCACCTAGATCCTCCTTCACCATCTGCTGTAGAGTTGCAGCAGCAATCTTTTGGTCTTTGGAACCCACTCTGGCTAGTCCGACACACAAGGTCTCTTCAGTCAGTGCTAAATTGGAGAAAGGCAGAACAACATTAGACACCTGGACACGTAAAAAAATAAGCATTTTCACTTCTGAAATACTCTCATCTTTAGGCACTGATTTTAATCTAGTGCACCTAACATAAATTTTGCAGTTGTGCCATAAAATTGTTTCAATGCATTTCCTGCCCTATCATCTCTAAAGGCTGATTCAGTTCCTGTGTGCTTGTGTGGTACAACCAGGCATGTTCATCATTAATACATGTAAGTCATAGTCTTATGATGTAATCAGGAGTGTAACATCCTTTTAAACTGGGAAAAATGTATCTAGGCAAAAGGGTTAGCAGACGTGATGTCCATTTCCTCTAAGGAAGAGTGCAGGATAAGACCGTGTCTCCAGACTTGCCATCCCTGGTCTCTGATCACATGAAAAATTACAAGAAGCATTCTCCATTAACAGTACCTGTTCCTTCTTCCTGTCTCTTAATTTTAATTAAAGAACATAAAAAGCAACAAAGTAACTTTTGTAATAAAATACTGACAATACAGATCTAGCAGCTCCAATGAAATTAAGTCTTACTAATAATCCATGATCTAAATTGAATCATCGAAACATACGGCACAGAAATGGGCCTTTACGGCCAACCTCATCCATGCCAACCATGATGCCTATCTAAGCTAATCCTATCTGCCTGCATTAGCTCTGTATCTACTAGTCATTTCCTGTCCAAATGCCTTTTAAACATTGTAATAGTATCAACATCCTTTACCTCCTAATGGTAGATCATTCCAAATATTCACCACCCTCTGTGTGAAAAATCTACCCCTCAGATATCCTTTAAATTTAGCCCCTCTCACCTTAAACATGTGCCCTTTACTTTTGGACTACCCTGCTCTGGGAAGACTCTGACAATCTATGCCCTTTGTAAACCTCTATAAGGTCATCTCTTAGCCTCCTACATTTCAGTGAGAATAAACCCAATCTATCCAATGTCTCCTTATAATTGCAGCCATGTCCTTGTGACTCTCTTCTACACTCTTTCTATCGCCACATCCTTACCGTTGTGTGATGACTGGAACTGTACACAATACCCCAAATGCAGTCTCACCAATGTTTTGTGCAGCTGCAACATAACATCCCAACTCATACTCAGTGCCTTAGCCTTTGCAGACAAGCATACCAAATGCCTTCTTCACTACACTATCCACCAGTGTCACCACTTTCAAAGAGCTATGGACTTGCACCCCAAGGTCTCTCTGTACAACAACACTCCTAAGATTCCTGCATTTACTGTATATGTCCTTACTGAATTTGACCTCTCAAAGTACATTCCTTTGCACTTTTCTGGATTAAATTCCATCTGCCATTGCTCCACCCAACTTTCCAGCTGATCTATGTCCTGCTGTATCTTTAAATAATCTGTTATCTACAACTCCACCAACATTTTGTGTCAGCTGCAAACTTACTAATCATACCACACACATTCTCATCTGTCATTTATATATGTTATGAACGCCAAAGGTCCCAGCACTGATCCCTGTGGCACACCACTTGTAACAGACTTCCTGTCAGAAAAACACCCATCCACCACTGTCCACTACCTCCTATCATCCAGCCAATTTTGGATCCAGTTTACCAACATGCCTCGGATACCTTGCACCTTAACCTTTTAGACCAGCCTACCATGTGGGTCCTTGTCAAAAGCCTTACGAAAGTCCATGTAGACATATCTACTGCTCTGCCTTCAGCAATCTCCTTGGTAACCTCCTCAAAAAAGTCAATCCATATCTGTGAGCAACAAAAACAAAATGCTGGAGGAACTCTTGTGAGACATGATTTCCCATGCTGACTCCTTCTAATCGGTCCCTGCCTTTCCATAAATCCTGTCCCTCAGAATCTTCCACCAACAACTTCCCTACCATTGATGTAACATTCACCGTCCTGTAGTTTACAGGTTTATCCCCACTGCCCTTTTTGATCAAGGGGCCAACATTTGCTGTATTCCAGACTTCTGGTACCTCACCCATGGCTAATGAAGATATTGCCCCCAGATCCCTGATTCCTCCTCTACACTAGCCTCACCTCCCTGAATGAGGCCCTGCTCTGATCCCGAACCTTCTTCCCCCATGACTTCCCAGAACTAAAGCTGGCCCCACCTCCAGACTTGCCTGATGCCATCCTTTGTGTGTTCAGCATTAGTGAAGTGCATGAAGGGGAAGCATGAGGGCCATTTAGCAGGACTACTGATTCTTCTTGTAATGGGTCCATGACCAAAATGTTTGCTGGTGTGCTATGCAATAACCCATTAGCGCATCTTCCCTGGTGCTAAAGAATATCTTGGTCAACTTCTTTCTTTCTTAATCTAGGTAAGGGTTGTTGGTTTGGTGGAGGGATAACCTTGCTAATCTCTCTGACAAAAACTTTGCAGAGTATTTATGCCCTCAAGCACTGAATCGAGTTACTTTTAAAAATTGACTTCCAAAGCTCTTTCACATGGCCAAGTTTCATGGAAAGAAAAAGAATTCCTGTTTCAGGTTGAAGATGAATGGTCTCTTTTCCACTGATGCTTCCTGACTTGCTGACTGTTTCCAGCCATTTTTGTTTTTATTTCAGCTTCTGCAGTTTTTTGATGGTCGTCTCTTTAGTTTTATGAACCCGATGTAGGGGTTGGCACCAAGGTTCCAGTAAAAGTAAAAATCTGGATGTGACTTTTTCTAATAATGTATCAATATCAAATGTGAAAGTGATGGGAAATGGATTTTGCGTTATGTCTGCCACATATTAGGGTGCAATACTGTCCAATTCAGTGTAGTAGTTAATTTATAATGGGTCTTTCTCACCTGCTTGGGTTTACTTAGTTGCATAATTTAATGAATACATTTTCAAAGAAAATTAGATGAAAATGTCCAACTAGTTTGGTCTAAGTCCAGTCGTGAATTTTAACATTCTTGAGATCATAGGTTTTTGACTATGATCACAACTAAAGATAATTCTCATTGTTTCCAGTTTCTGAAGAATTCCAGTTTGACAAGTTGCAAAGAAAATTTGTGAAAACTGGCAGAGCTGTTTACAGAAGGGACCATAAGTGTTTAGAAATTAACAGGATGGGGATCCAACTGAGAAAGTTTGCTTCCTATAAACTGCAATGAGAGGAAATGATTCACATTTGGATTTCTAAGTGACTTGGGGGTGGGGGTGAAGTGTTAAAGCCTGACAAACAATTGAATCAGAAGAAAGACAGGGTAAACATGGGAGAAAAAAAACAATGAACATATTTATGTAGGAACTTTCATGACTTCAACCAATTAAGGGCATGTTATTGAACAACCATTACTGATCAAAAAATATATTGTAATGATGTTGGTTTCAAGGATAAATATTGGCCAATGCACCAAGAAAACTCCCCTATTCTTCTTCATGTAGTGCTGGGGATTCTTCTACATCTACCTGAAAGAGAAGACTGGGTCTGGGCTTGAAGACAAAAGAGACTGCAGATGCTGGAATCTGGAACAAAAAGCATTACACTGGAAGAACTCAGGGGGTCAAGCAGCATCTGTGGAAGCAAAAGGTGGAAGTCAATGCTTCAGGTCAAGACCCTGCATCAGGACTAGATTTAATATCTCATCTGAAAGATGATACCATCAATGGCAAAGCATTCTTTCATTACTGCACTGGAATGTCAGCCTGGATTATGGACCGAATTCTGCAGAGCTGCCAGTATTTTCCTGCTGGAGTGTGGAATCCTGAACTTGCTGACTACTCTTCATTGACGATTTCCAATCTCTGCTCCAAAACTGCATACCTCATGAAGCTGTGGCAATTCCTTAGCACAGGTGCTGGCAAATCTGACCAATGAACCTGCATCATGACTCCAAATGAATAAAGATGAATGGCTGAAGGTAAGGTAATTTACATTTCTTGGAATTGATGTAGTTAAATGCTTTGGTGTTCAAAAATGAGCTAGTTTTATTATTTAAAAAAACATTACAAATTTTTACTATAATTGCTTGATAATTTTTGAATATTTTGAACATTTCTGAATGCCACAATAATTCCCCCTTAATGACATACATCTGCCTAAGGCCCCACTATGCAGGATATATGGGCAGTACTTAGCAGCATTGGTATTTGTGGAGGGGATCCATAAAAGGATAGCTTAGCAGCAAGCGTGGGCAATTCACAACAGGCAGGAAATCCTGGGCCATTGTGCCTCAGGAGTGAAGGTTTAACTCATGACCTTTATGGCGGACAAGCTGGAAATATGGTCAAGTTCTTTTCTGCTTTGTAATCAAAATCTGCTGATAAAGGAAATATTCTTGTTAAGTATGAAGAACAGGAAGAAATGTTTACAAAATTTGAGCATTTCATTTAAAATGAGCAGTTTTGTGGATTAATTATACAGCACAAAAATACTGGGTTACACAATGAGGAATTCATGAGGTACATAGTTTGTACCTATGACATGATTTTTAATCTTTGCTCAGGAAAAAATATAATAGGGATATTTCCTTTTTTCCTGTCTGGAAGCTGCTCAGTAGGTTTCAAGTAAAGTTTGCATTTTGGGTCAACAATGCAAGATCAGTCACTTTGGATGAGATCAGCATCACAAAAGGGCCTTAACGTGTCACTCCACCAACACGTGTGACCACTATGTCAGTTGCATCAGACTATTACCCAACCTGGGTTTATAAAAGACACTTGGATGCATTCTCATGGTGATAATTACTGTATAAATATAAAATACATATAAAGGAGTTGAATTGTGAATCCAGTGTATTACAATGTACTTGTATGGACAAAAGTGGAAATTGGGTTTAGTTGAACTGAGGAAGAGAGGGGTAGGGAAGGCTGATGAAACAGGAAGGTTGAGCATGGTTCCTGCAAATTGCAAATAAAGATAAAATGCTTGCATTATCAAAGGATGTTTGCAGTTTAGTAGTTTGTGTATGAGCCCTGGTCCATTTTGGAGAAAATTTTAGACCTGCTAACATTTTCCTAAGGAGATGCAAGGATATTCAGATGAAAAGTCTGCCGTGCATAGATGTGTGAATTGTTAACATAACTTGTACATTACCTAACCTAGTTTATGTTCAAAAAGGTATTGAGTTGCTACAACTAATAGATAAAATTGATTTACATCACTTACTAATTGGATGTAATGCAATAAAAGAATGAGATCACAATACTAATTATAGCTATCACTAATGTCCCTTAAGGATGTTTAAATGGAAATATTATACGTTAATGGTTTAATTGTTTTGAAGAAGGTAGAACATGGAATAATCTGTTATAAACACAGAAACAGTTACTTACCTAGCTCCTCTCCTTTACCTCTTCGATTTTCAATTATCTCCAGCAGTTGTTCAGCAGCTTCATTTACAGACATGAACCTGGGAGGCTCATAGATCTTCTTTCCCCTAAAAAAAATAATTTCATCTGTATTTCTCAATAAAGATGTTTTTTTCTCTTTCTTTCCTCTCCAATAATCAAGTGTTGAAAAAAGTAGAACAGGACAATATAATTCACTGTTGTTCACATTGAAATCAAAGAATAGCTTGCTTGACTTTTAAAATTGGATTTATATTTACTGATAATGGTAAGGTATCTTTATTATGCTGAAAATAAATCATAATATATCTCCCAGTTAGCTAGCTGCTGAAAATAAATCATATTATATCTCCCAGTTAGCTAGCTGGGGAAATGCATGATATGGCACTGACTCAGAGGCCAAAGAGGTCTTGGATTCAATTCACAGTCTGTATTGAATTAGCCAATCTCAGTTGGGGTGACTGCTAAAGAAGATGGAGGAAACTAATGAAAGGATGTGATTGAGAAGGAATGTGATTACCTCAATACCATTGCCCATAAAAAAAAGCCCCTTAGGCAAGGTGTAGAGGATTATTAGTATGCATGGAATCATAAATCATAATGAATTATTCTCTATAGGAGAAGGAAAATGGAAAAATATTTACAAGAAAGTGGGGTAAAGTAAAATACTGTTACATGAACTAAATATTTATCAGCAAGTCTTAATTTTACATTACCAGTAGCAGTGAAACATTTCTAATATGATACAAGAGCTTTATTATTAAACATTTTAAAAATGGCTGCTTCTGTCTAGTTAAGCTACTGCATTACTGCTGCCACTTACATGATTGAAGCACCATTCTTTGTTTTGAAGAACTAGATTCAAATCATAACACAGTAACAAGATTGCTGTGCAAAATAACCACAATTAAAGTATAAATTTCAAATGTTTCCCACTGGATATGTTCCAGTTTGACTGGAGTTTGATTATGAGAATTTGAAAGCACACAGTTGACTTATGATTGAGTTTGGAGCTACTGGGCATTACTTGTCAATCTTGTAACCACACCATCTCCTGATTGATTTTCCTTGTGTCTGTGAGGTTATCAAGCTTAGTAAAATCTTGCATTTGTCTGTAATAAATCAACCCTAATAATTTGCATATAATGTTACAGGCACAATGGAATAGTTTAACTGTTCTAAAATGGGGCAGGAAGAGACCAGAATCCATAAAATAAAATGGGAAACCCAACTACAACCTGTCCTCACTTGTAGTTTTAACAAAATAGGTTTAGCATGGTGATATGAGGGTATTAACCTGCTTCCCAAAGGCAAAAAATCTTTTAATGAGATTTCATACCTTACATTTTACCTCAATTTTAAATTTAGTGCTGTAAGGAGTATCACCCCAAGCTTATCTGTAGACCACTTTGTAATTGGACTTCCAACCTCTCACTTCATTGTCCTTCCCCCTCCTCCTGACTGAGCCACAAATCTATCTCCTAACATCTGCCAACCTTTCAATCTGGCAGTCTGCAGCCAGGAAACCTATTCAAGAATGTAGAATGGCTCCCAACTCAAAATTCAGTAGGACCTTCTTGTTCTCCTGGATTAATGGAGCATTAAATCTCCCCCGTTCTTTTCCGTATAATATATGCCACATGCAGGTTTGGTAAATAGCGTTTCCAGTTTGGATACTGTGAGAAATTCAAAATAGTCTGCTCCCTAAATAATGGAGCAACTTGCCTCATTAGATTTTCCAGTGATTGTTCCTTTACTTTGATGTCTGCAAAAAAGATATAAAGAGAAAGCTTATTTACAAAACATATCTACAACCAGATCTACATTTAAGTTTCAGTCTGCTCCCTAGGGGAAAATGGAACATAAAACAGGGAACACTACAGCACAAGAACAGACCCTTCGATCTGCAATATCTGTGCCGACCATGAAGCCAACTTAAAATGAACATCTGCCTGCCCATGTTCTCTGCCCCTCAGTTCTCTGCCTGTTCATGTGCCTGTCTAAATGCTTCTTAAGCATTGTCATTGTATCTGCTTCCACCACTTCCTCCAGCAGCACGTTCCAGCCAACTACCAGTCTCTGTGTAAAAGAAAATTGCCAAGTAAATCTCCTTTAAACCTGTCACCTTAAACCCATGATATTTCCATCATGGGAAAAAAAGACTCTGACTATCTACCCTGTCTATGCCTCTCATGATTTTATGTACTGTGATCAGATTGCCCCTCAGCTTCCCACACTCCAAAGAAAACAATCCAAACTTTTTCGAACCTTTCATTATAGCTAATATGCCGTTCACCTTCTTTACCACCCTATCGACTTGTATTGCCACCTTCCGGGAGCTATAAACTTGTACCCCAAGATATCTCAGTACATCAATGCTCCTAGGGGTTCTGCCATTTAGGAACATTGATATACAGAGGGATCTTGAAAATGAAAATGCTCTGTAAATTTCAGCAGTTATGAAAACATAGCAGGCATCCAATTGTCATACTTGAAATTTCCTTCTCATTGCTGAAGTGAAATGGCTAAGCAGTACATGTGAAGAAAATGTCCACTTTTTGAATACAGATAAACCCCCTGACCTTACCTCACCTGAATTAAGTTCCAAAGAGCAGGTGATATCAGATATTAAAATTCATGTATAATACAAAAAGGAACTTTAGATAATGGCAGCAAATACTTTCACAGATTAAAACTGAAGCTTATTTACTTGTTCAGCAAATTGGTTAATAGAAAACACTCCTAAAATCCAGAAGTATTTTATTAGTCAGTGTATTTGAGCATTAACATATTTTAGCAATGAACGATATGCATTAGTTCATCCATGTTTGTTATATATTCAATAAATGGTTAAGTGTTTCCCCTTTCGGTGCAATCAGTCTGAGTGCAATTGCGCTAGTTTTCAGAAGTACCTTCTGTTGAAAATGATTTGCACTTCATCCAACATAAAATCTTCGACAAATTAGCTCAATTGGGCAGTGTATTATAATATAATTTTAAAAACTATAATATTTGCATCAAAATACTCTAAAAATATATTTAAAACTGGTAGGCTGATGCAGTTTTAGTTGTAAGGCTGAAATAGATTTATCACAAAGGAGATAATTTATAATCAGGTCTTAAGCCAAATTGAGCCATCCGTTGTTAAATAACTGAAAATAACTTTAAGCTAATATACAGTACCAGTTAGCCAGTTACAATAGTGTAGCCAGTTTCTTGCAAGTTAAAACCTTTTTAAAGTGCGCACATAAAATAAAAGCTTAATTTTAAGCACCTCCTCAAAAGCCCACAAAATCGGCACAATTAATGGACACCAGAGTGATTCCTCCAAGTGGTGTTCAACATGGAAGAATAGTAACTCATCAGCAAAGGAAGAGAAGTGGATGGTAATTCTTCATGGAATTTTGGCCAGTTTTTAAGCACAATGTTTTTTTAAAAATTAGTGCAAAAGATGAGGAACTCGCTTTATATTGGATGTAATTTACACCTGGTTATTCAATTTCTTGATTCATTCAATTGATTTTGGGCAAATAGTACTAAAAAAAAACTAGTGAAGAATCCTGTCTTTGTTGCTTTGTGGTCTTCAGAGCCCTTGAATTCATGTTAAATAATGCTAAACATTACAGATGAAGCAGCTAAATGGCATTATGCTCTGGATAACAGTTAACTAAAGGTAGGAACTGTAACACTGCAGTTAGTATCACTTAAGGAAGAGCATTGTGTAGTAATCAGCAAGTTGTTTCCTTATCTATATTTGACCTGAAGTCTTATATACGCTCATGACTGCATACCACTGTGTCTATCCTGCAGCTGGGCATACCCAGGGATGGTGATGGAGGATTCTGGCATCTTGGCTTAAAGGTATGATTCAGTGAGTTGATTTAGTCTATGGACGATTCTCCTGATTTTGGCAGAGGTCCATATCACTGATTAAGGAGGAATATTTTATTATTTTACACTGGTCTTATAGCAGCTTGATTTGATTTCAAGGCCAGTTGAAAACTAACCACATTGCTATTGGGTCCAGATTTATATATATGACTGACCAAGTGTGTGCAGCATGTTCTCTTTTTTCAAAGGATATCATTAAGCCATGTAAATTTTGACAACAATGCAATAGATTAATGCTTCCCATCCTATGTTTTTGTTTCAGGTTTAATCATTCGCTGAACTTGTATTTCCTAGCTGTCATAGTAGGACTTGAATTACGCTTCTGGATCATTCCAGGTCTCCAAATTACTATTCCAGTGATCACCAACCTGAGTGCAATTGTGCTAGTTTTCACAAGTGCCTCTGTTCAAACTTATCACCCACTGTCCCTTGCTGGCTTATGAATTACTACTTCTTTATCAAAACTTGGAAGAAACACTTGAGCAGCAAAGCCACAGAATGTACTCTGTGCCCTAGCAGAGGAACTTCAAATATCCTACATCAAGAGTGGCTTAATCACACCTCTGCTGATGAAAACTTAATTATACTGCTATCAGACTGGGCTTGTCCATGACACTACTGATGAGATTATCAAAATACAGTACCCTCTCTCTAAGTCTTGCTCACCAATGTGTGATACTGTTGACTTACACTGGCTCCTGCTTCAAAAATTCCCCAATAATAAGATAGCCATTCCTGTTTTTAAGTATCTAAAGGTTTCAATGTCCACAACACCACTACTCTTTGTACCAAGACTTTTGGACCATTTTGTTTCTCCAGTTCCGGTCTCTGGTGCTCTCCTAAGCTCATTTGATCAAGCAATGCAGTTATGCATACACTTGCCTACACTCCATAATATTTGCTCTGCAGGTTTTCTCTTCTTAATTCCTTCTCCTCCTTCAAGATGCCACCTTTTTAATCAATCTTTTTTTGCTTGTGGTGACATTTCTATTGGATGGAAATAGTGCCAATCCCTTGGGACAGCATAAAAGTGCAAGTTTTTGCTGTTGTTGTTAAGTCACACTCACACAATCCTTAAGGAGAACCTTAAGGTACCCCTTTCACACTGATGACACCCTCTATTGCATTGTATGGCAACCAACTTCAGTTCAAAGCTCTTTAGTCCTAGCATTTTGAATGAAGGGAGACGAATATAAAAATGAATGAAAGGAAACACCAACCACAAAATAATGGCATATGAGAGAGAGAGAGAGAGAGAGAGAGAGAGAGAGAGAGAGAGAGAGAGAGAGAGAGAGAGAGAGAGAGAGAGAGAGAGAGAGAGAGAGAGCGAGAGAGAGAGAGGCGGCAAGGGAGGGGTCTTTGACAAAACTGCTTAAGATGGTTAAGCCAAAAACACTGCCTTGATGAATTTCTGCAGTGATATCCTAGAACAGGGACAATTAACTGCCAACAACCACAATCATCTTACTTTGAGTGAGATGTAACTCTAACCATTGGGGTTTTTTCCTTGATGCCACACTCAGTCACTGGTGTCACAGGCAGTCACTCCTGTGTCACCTCTGGAATTTAGCTCTTAGGCCCTTGGCTGTGGCGAGGTCTGTAGCTTAATGGTCTTGGCAAAACCAAAACTGGACATCTTTGAGTAGGTTATTGGTGAGTAACTGCCAACGACAGCTTCTTTCACTTTGCTGATGATTGAGAGCAAACTGATTGGGTTGCCCTGCTTTTTGTGAACAAAACATATCCAGGCAATGTTCTACATTGCTGGATCTATGCCAATGTTGTAACTGTACTGGAATATCATGGCTGGAAGCACAGCTTGTTCTGGGGTTCAAGTCTTCAGTAGTAAAGCTAGGATGTTGTCTAGCCTGACAGTCTTTGCTGTATTAATAAATGACTGAGAGCACTAGACATCATGAAGTCAGGCATGTATTGCATTTAGCTCAAGGTCCCTCTAGCATTTATTTCTCCAGAGCACTTACTGAAGCCCATATTGTGAGAATATGTATGTTGGCAGATCTCCAATGTAGATGAAATAAGTCAGGCTGTCATCTACAGCATTCTGAGAAAACTGCTCATATTACAAGGCTAATTAAGACTATTTTCAATGATTGACTTTAGTTTTGTCTTCTTAAAAATCCACAATTACTGAAATCAAACAGTTTTTAAAAAGAGCATTACCATTATTACTGTGCTTGAAAACTTGAGAAAGAGAAAGGCCTTGGATAACCTTTTAATACTGCTACGGCATGTTAAAGTAATTTGGTGAGATAGATGTTGATACAGTTTATGGTTATCTTGCATTTGTAATCTAGTAAGATGGCAACTTCTGAAACATATTCCATCAAAACATTGCGCTTCAATTAAATACTTATTCACCTTCCACAGATACAACTAGCTTCATTTTAAGCCACCTGACATATATACCACAATGTCTTATATTGAAGGTATTCTTCAACAACTAAGTGTCTCGGGTTGCTGGATATGGATTAGCCTGTTCAATCAATTTAAAAATCTAACAAGGTTGTTTTAGGATGTTAGATTCTGTAAATATTTTTTTTTAATTCCTTCATTAAGTTTTCATAAGCCATTAAGTTCTTTAAGCCATCTGCAGCAACAATACAGTGTCAATGTTTTCTAATGGAACCTGATATACAAGGTGCTGGAAAGAAGACAGATGGATGGAATGAGATGGTAAAGATGTACAAGAGGTACAGGGTTAACCTCATTTTGGGATCCAAGCATCCACATTTGTAAAGAAGTTGTGAAGAATTTACTTTGGCAAGTGCTCCAACTCTCAAGCTATATTTGGTAGTGAAATAAAACATTTCTGGTAAATGAACATCTGCATTAACCATTCAAACATCCAGGTATTTAGTCTGGTTTGCCCATGAGAATGTAGGCAGAAAATAAAAGGAAGAAATGTCACCCACCAAGTAAGCATAATGTGTGAACTCCAGTCTGTCGGTTCCTTTTGATTTTGTCATAGAAGCTTTCAGGTTTCCAAGTCTCTGTCCAGAACACAATGGATACAGTTTCGCCAAAATTGTACAACTAGGGAAGAACAAATAAGTCAATCAATACTTGACCAACATTTACATGGATCCATTTCTGATCTTAACATCAACAAACAAAAGTTTTATATTTGATGAAGGCTCTCAACCCGAAATGCCGATTGTCCATTTCCCTCCACAGATGCTGCCTGACCCACTGAGTTTCTCCAGCATCTTGTTTGTTGCTCCAGATTCCAGCATCTGCAGTCTCTTGTGCCTCCAGACCCATTGTGCAGACCTGTTGCAGGTGCTTTGATAGCAGAGTGGCATTCAGGTCTGCCAGGGTTCTGTGACTATTGTTGAACTTGTTATCCTAGAAAAATCTCTGCCTAAGGAGAGTTGTGCAGCCAACAAAGAGACAGCAGCTTACATCTCATCCAACAGGTGATGATGAGACCACAGGATCCGGGCTACCTTCTACACATGGAGTAGCTCCGCCAGTCAACAGCAGTGACCCACACTCACCGTGCTGGCCAGGATGCAGCCCTGAGCCCCACATCTCCACACTGACTGCTGTACCACTTGCCCCAGCCCAGACAACACCAGCCTTCACAAGCGACCTCTCCACATTCAGCACAGAGTGATTCAATGCTGGTGGGGCATTAGCAGAGGGCAGGGTTCACACTAGGTTTCTGGCACAGCAGCAGAGAGCATGAGGGTTCTCATCAGGTCTCTGGCATAGCAGCATGTAGCAGCAGTGGGGATGGCTGGAGTTCACACCAGGTTCCTGGCAGAGCAGCACAAGGCACCAGATTCCTGGGACAGCAGCACACATCCTGAGTTGATGCCTTTTTAAAGTACAGGAGATAGTACCTATCAGTATTTGAACCAGAGGTCCAAGGGTGTTACAATGAATCAGTGTTCTGCAGGGTAGCACTAAGCCAAGTATCACTGTATATCACTGTTCTTTCATTATTGCTGCGTCTAAATCCTCCTTGAAACTTTGACCCAATTGTATTGTGTGACTACCTTCCCCAAAGTACTGCAGTGGTTCAAGATGGCTCACCACCACCTTCTCAAGGGCAATTAGGGAGAGGCAATACACGCTGACCTTGGCAGGAATCCAAGATCTGAAAAAAATAATACAGGAAAGAAAAAAATGTAACTGCGATTTTTCAATGACTTAGAATCTCACTGCACAAAAGGTTGTTGAATGAGTTTTCAAATTAGGCCTAATCTTGCTCTTTCCCCATTCCACTTCTGCTTACAACAGCGGATTCAATAAAGTAAGTACAATTTTCAATATAACAATGACACTGTTCCAAACAGAAAACATGCACAAGTTTACCATTTGTTTTGTCAAATGAAAACGTTTGCAAAGGGATGTACAATGGAAACAGGGAAAACAGAGTCTATTTCACTAGTGGGGCACTCCAGATCTTGTAAAGTACACATCACATCTACATTAACATCTTTTTTTTATTGCTAATACCATACCCTAAAGTCTCAAGATTCTGCACCACTTTTAATTATGATCCTGATATCGTTACTGAGTTTGTAACATGGAGCAAAGATTCACAGCGGTAACATAAACCTCAATATGTAAGCTAGATTCACATAGAATAGTTTTGAGACATTACAAGAAATTGCACAATGCTTGTCCTGTTGCAAACCACAATGCTGCTAGAATGGAAATAAAATAAGTAAGACAAAACAAGTTCATTACTAATTCTCTTAGGTAATACTCCGTAATCTGAAGCTGATCAATTTTAGGATTCACATCTGCAGCAAATTAGGGCAAAAACAAGACATCTGCATATTTGAAATCTAAAATCTCTGGTCAGACCACACTTGGAGTATTGTGTTCAGTTCTGGTCGCCTCATGAAAGAAAGCATGTGGAAGCTTCAGATAGGGTGCAGAGGAGATTTACCAGGATGTTGCCTGGATTGGACAGCAGGTCTTATGAGGATAGGTTGAGTGAGCTAGGGTTTTTCTCTTTGAAGAGAAGGAGGATGAGAGGTGACTTGATAGAGGTGTACATGATAAGAGGCATAGATCGAGTGGACAGTCAGAGACTTTTTCCCAGTGCGACAATGGCTAACACGAGAGGACATAATTTTAAGGTGTTTGGAGGAAGGTATAAGGGGGATGTCAGGGGTAAGTTTTTTTTACACAGAGAGTGGTGGATGTGTGGAATGCACTGCCTGCAGAGGTTGTTGAGGCAGATATATTAGGGATATTTAAGAGACTCTTAGATAGACATATGAATGATAGAGAAATGGGGCGATGTGGGAGGGAAGGGTTAGATAGATCTTCAAGCAAGATAAAATGTCGGCACAACATTGTGGGCCGAAGGGCCTGTACTGTGCTGTAGTGTTCTATGTTCTACTATTAATACATTCCTGAATGTAATTTTACATAATGCTTGTCCCATAGCTCTTTCAATGATAATGCATTCCAAATCCTGAGCCAAGTTCAAGGTACCATTCAGCAGTGGGGGCTTCATTAACCTTGTTAAAGCAAAGATTCTCTTAAACCACTGCATGTACGTTTGGTGCCGTATCAAGCTTTCCAGATCAAAAGATTCCACATTTGATTTTTAATCTTTGAGGACGTGTTGAATCTCAGCTAGGGCAACACTGGGGAGTGGGAGGCGGGGAGGAGAGAAAAGAGTCGAGTCACCTGCAGATCAGCTATGCCTTTTGTTTTTAATAATTATCCAATGATCCCTTTTGCTAAATAGATGAACATTAGGAGAAGACCAAATCATGCATGGCTGTAATGTCCCCTCCAATGCACATTAATAAATGAAGAATTGTTATCTGACTGAAAAAGTCAAAGGTGCCAGAACGCAAGAAACGTCATTTCACTGAGAATCAATACTTCTTCTGAAGGAAAGAGGGAACGGAAAGAGTAAACAAAAATCAGTGCTCATTCCAAATATCTGAACATATCATCAGACGACAACCGTTTGCTCTCCAGACACAGGGCATGGCTTTATCATCATTACACCAATGGAGCACTCAGCTGTACAAAGGATACTGCATGATTTCTGTAATCAAAGATACCTAGCTTTGTGGAAGTTTCAAGATGCATCTGCCATGCTTCAGTGATCACATATGCAAATTTCTGTCTAAAGCAGATTTTAAAAATAATTTTTAAAAATGAATGACGTTCATTTTCAGTCTACAAAATACCTCAACAAAAAAAAATTACTTTTTAATAAATTTCAGGACTCAAACTGTATTTAAAAACACCATTTTGCCAACTAAACAACAATATTTCTATGACCACTAAAAGCTAAAGAAATAGAAGCAGAAGTAGGCCTTTTGTCCCCTTGTGCCTACTCTGCCATCAATATGATCTATTAGTTTTGTGCCACTTTCCTGCACTAGTCCAATGTTGGCACCCCATGTGCAAGTGTTGCAACAAATAGTGCTGCTGCCTAACAACTCCAGCTTCCGTGTTCAATACTGACCTCCAATGTTGTGTGGAGTTGCATGGTCCTCCCTAGGATAATGTGGGTTTACCCCAGGTGCTCCAGTTTCCTTACATATCTCTAGGATGTGCTGGTTGGTAGGTTAATTGTCTACTATTAGATGATTGGTAACAGAATTAGGCTGGAGTTGATAAGTACTTGAGTGAGAATAAGTTACAGGGAAACAAGTGGGAGAATGGGACTGATGGCACTCAAAGTTGGCATGGATTCAGTGGGCTGAATGACTTCCTTCTGAGTTGTGAGGAAATATGAGAATCCCTTGATTCCCTTAATATTCAAAAATCTAGCAATCTGTCTTGAAAATACTCAGTCACTGAGACCCCAGATCCTTTTTGAGTGAAGAATTCCAATGATTCAACACTCTTTCCATGAAGACATGTTTTCATCTCAGTCCTGAACAGCCAACCTCTTATTTTGAGACTGTGAACCTGGTTTTAGACACCTGCAGCCAGTCATCCTTGCATTGTACCTGTAAGAATTTTGCTTGGTTCAATGAGGTCATTCCAAAGTCAAAAGAGGATAGGCCAAATCTTTCCAATCTCTCCTCATAAGACACCTTCCCTTTCTAGGAATCAACATGGTGAACCTTTTCTGCACTCATGGCAAGTGAATACTTCCTTAGGTAGGGACACCAGAGCTGCATATGATATTCCAGATGCTGCCTCACCTGTTTTGGTACTCAAATCTTCTTCAAATGAAAGCCAACATATCATTTCCGTTTATGATTTCACGTACATGTATTACTTGCAGTGATACATGGACACCCAGATCCTTGTGAACATCAAC
Organism: Pristis pectinata; assembly: GCF_009764475.1. Lineage (NCBI taxonomy): Eukaryota > Metazoa > Chordata > Chondrichthyes > Rhinopristiformes > Pristidae > Pristis > Pristis pectinata. The sequence continues at coordinate 48,418,085 of NC_067407.1, read as the reverse complement.
ATCTTTCATTCTCTCACCATATAAAAAATACTCCATGTTTTTTTTAAAAGGTGGATGACCTCACATTTTTCCATATTATATTTCACTTGTCATTTCCTCATCCATTCCCTTGGCATGTCTATATCTCCCAAAGCCTCTCTGCATCCTCCTCACAATTCACAAGCACTTGTCCAAGTCTTTGATATAGACTGTGAACACCTGGGGCTCCAGCACAGATCCCTGCAAGATCCCACTCATCATAGCTCCCAACATGACAATGACCTGTCTATTCCTATTTTGTTTTCTATCCGAATTCTCAATCAACACCAATATATTACACTCAACTGCACCTGCACTTCTTTGGTAATCTCTTGGGTGGCAGCTTATTGAAGGACTCCTGAAAGTCAAAATACAGATATCTACTGTATAGGTTTACCCTTATCTATTCAGTTGGTTGCAATCTCAAATAATTCCAACAAATTTGTCAGACATGATTTCCCTTTCATAAATTGATATTGACTCTGCCCAACCCTTTTATTATGTTCTAAATGCGCTGCTACCACTTCCTTAATGATAGGTTCCAGAAATCTTACTACTGCTGATATCAGGCTGACTGGTCCATAATTCACCATTTTCTCTGTCTCATTTTTCTTTAATAGTGGGATTACATTTGCAACCTTCCAATCTATGAGAACAGTTCTAGAACTTATGGAATTTTAGAAGATGACAACCAATACATCCATCATCTCCATAGGGAACCTCTTCAAAATCTTGGAAATAAGATCATCAGGTGCAGAAGCCATATCAGGTTTCAATCCCATTAATTTCACCAAAACGATATATTTCCAAAATAATTCTCATTTCTTTCTGTCCTTTGTTTACTCTGGATCTGCTGTTCCCAATACTTCCAGCAACCTGTGACTGTAAGGGACCTACTTTAACTCGAGCAAGTCTTTTCTAACGACGTTTTTCTGGTCTGATTTTTGCATTTCTCACTAAATTACTCTTATATTCCACTTTATCTTTCCTTTTCAATTTCTTGAGCAACTTTGTTGAATTCCAAAATTTTCCCAATCCTCAGGTTTACTGGTCTTTTGGAGAACTTTAGAAACTTTATTTGATTTGATCTAATACCATCTTTAATTCCTCTGGTTAACTGTGGCTACCCTTGTGTTTGGCTTTTGTGCTTTAAAGGGATATATGTTTATTGTAAACTATGTATTATTTCTTTAAAGATTAGTGATTACTTGTTTACTGTCATGCCTTCTAATATAGCTTCCCAATCTACCATAACCAGTTCATGCCTCATGTTCCATAACTTGCTTTGTTTAAATTTAAGAGCTCGGTTTCAGCTTAAATTACGTTCAATCTTTATAATTGACTGCAGATGACATATTTCTTGAACCTTATAGTGAAACCAAATTACAAACTGCACTTCAGCAGCAGAATAATAAATTGTTTATGTGGACAATCTTATAATTATAGACAATAGTTATATAAAGCATTTATTGCAGCAATATGTCTCAAAGCCTTCATTAAGCAATTTTCAAGTCATGGAAGTAACTTTTTGAACAAATGACCAAAAGCTTAGTTAAAGCATTAAGCTTTAGGCAGCTTCACAGAGAAGAGTTGGACAGGTTAAGAGAGAAAATTCTATAATTTAGAGCCAACAGCCAAAGACAATGCTGCCCATGGTGAAGAAAATCAGGCATACCAGAAATGGGGGGTGGGGGTGGGGGTGGTGGGGGTTGCAGATATCTTAGATGCTTGTATGATAAAGCACATTGTATCCTCCAATTGTCTGTGATTAGTGCCGTGGGAAATCCAGTATTGTACAGTTAAGTGTGTAGCTCATACGGAATCACAACACAGGAAGCTTCTAAATAGCTAGATCAGGAATTCTATCCTATAAAGAAAAACAGGAATTAAAAGAAATAACACAAAAAGTAGTATGGCTTTTGCGAGCTTTCACGAGTTTTATGTTGAAGTGCATTTCCTGACTTTAAGGTGGACAAGAAGGTTAATTTAGAACAAGCCCTAAAAAGCTATAGTTCATCAGCCTAACATTTGTTTCACAAAATACAAAACAGAAATGAAGTTTCTCCTAATAGCTCTGCTACCTCAAGTTTTGATCAATTGTTACATACAAAATGCCAACTCTAATCCCAAACAGAGTGTTGTGTCTTCATGATAGGTATCCTGATTGTAATTTAGCTGCACTGGGTTTGATAGAAGGGAAATACAGTTAGATTCCTACTCTTGATCACTATCCAAAACTCCTAGACATCTGGTGAGAACAGAACTAGGTCAGATGATGATGTTGCTCAAGAAGACATTGATAGGAACGTATGGAAGGGTGCCTGCCATATATAGCAACAGTAACTAAACATGGAATGCATATCTTCAGGGAAGATGAATAGGGTAAAATAAAAAGTAGGAGGAACAAGTTGCAAAGAATCCATATTAATGTTTCAGTCTGGCTGCTTATTTATTTAAAATCCACTTTCTGCAATTTCCTTCATCACTCCAGTAGAACATCTCTAATCCCGTTCTGAGGCATTCTTTGTCCTTGGATTTTGTTGGGATCCTATCTATTCTCTGCAGAACTAATTTAAATGACTCCAATACTAAGTATTCAAAATTAGATACAGGTTACTTGTGCAGGAAACTATTTCAAATCTGAATATTAACAGTCAGTTATACAAATATACCTCTGAATATAGAAGATCACTCTCAATAATTTTCATGAATTTTTCACCACATAGTTTTCCGGCACCAATTCAAGCTGCCTCAGACGACAGCACTAATTCTCAACATAGTTCAATAACACAAAACTTCTTCATTCAAATCTGCAGCCTCAGCTGAGCTGCCACTGCTCTATTTATCTACTAAATCAAATACTATTACAGAAGTGAAACTGGAAGTGAAGCTTTGGATGTCAATATGGACAAGTCTCCAATTCTCTCAAGCCTGCTTAACTGTGGCATTACACTATGTATTGAGGCAGTCTCCCCAGACATCCTCACTCATTGTTGTAATAAGCTAAAGAATCTCTGAAAAGACAAATCGAACATTGCAGTATGTTAATAAGCTGGAAAAATTCAGAAAGGGCTCTAGATAAATTACTAAGCAACAATTAAGACAAATTAATTTTGGGTTCCTCATAGATTACACGAGGAAAGGCAGACACCGGAAACCACACTATTGTAGATATTTGTTGGGATTTCGAAAGAAAGAAGAAACAGCATGTAGGACTGAATATTCAAGGTATTGGGACATGCCATTTTGTTCAATTGCTGAAACAATTTCAAATCTAAATATTGAAAATCACCTTTACTTCAAATACTAAGGACAACTCACAATAATTGCCATGAATCTTCCAACAGTAATTACATTTAATGCATTTCCAGTGGTGATTCGGGTTGCTTCCAATACTGTGCTTGATAAAATATTGCAGATGTTTATCATCTGTTGAGGAAAAATATCTTTCTAATGTCAATATTAAATTTACTCTTCAATAATTTAATGTCTACATCCTCTTCTCCTGATAGTTTGATTTACTTTGAACCTTCAGGGTGCAGCAAGCATCCCTCTACCTTTTAATATGTAATTTTTCCGTAATTTTGATTGAAATGAAACATTAAAAATAATCAGATTACCAGCTGAAATTGATAAACGCTAATTAACTAACAGTTCAAGATTGTTAAAAAAAATCTAGAACTTCTTCTCACATAAGGTGCACGCTGAAAGAATATCAGCCTATATTCTCAGTTTTGGAATGACAGCACTATTTTGCATAGTTATGAAGATCCAAACAAACACAAGTGGGCCAGCACAGCTGCGCTGCACAGGACTGACCTGTCCAACCTCTTTCAGGGGTAGTGGGTCTCTCATTCCATAAACATGAAGATCAGTAGTGGTGATACATTTTCATCGACATAAACCACTCCATCTACTAAATTGTCCTCTGCTGTTACAAATGGCTGTCCGTGCAACCAAACAGGAACTCGAATAGTGGAAACATCAGCAGAAAATATGGATGAGGTTATGTGTTTGGAGTTTTTCATTACTGAGCAAGAGAATGGGAGAAACAGCAGACCCTAGGAAACCTCTGACTTAAGTCAAATAAGTCAGTTCATGAGTAGCTAACTCAGAGCAGTCAGTCAAGAGACTCAGCAATCTCCGAAGAAGGCAACAAACTTCAGTGAACATAAAGCAATCATGTAAGCTCCCTTCTACAATTTGCATGAACATGAGGTGGAACAACAAGCATTCAGAGAACATTTTGAAAACTTAAATTATGTTAAAAATATTTTAAAATATATAAAAGTGTATTTCACTTTTGACAGTAATGGCAATGTTCTATTTTTAAGAACAAGTTCTCAGAACCTTCCCCAGATAAAATATTTTGCATGGCATTCAATACTTTCTTGTAAGAGTAGAATACCCAAAGTCAAGGGATGATCTAACACTTTAATGATGGTAAGTTAAACTGCCTCTTATGTACACATCATTATTCATTTTACATCTTTCTTGCCTTGAAAGTACAACTACGATTGAGAATGACAAGACTGATTACCTACGTGCAAAGGTTGTAGTTAATAATGCAGATGAATTGAGGGCACATATCGGCCCATGGATGTGCCATATTTCAGTGATTACTGAAACAGGACAACAAATAAAAACAGAAGATGCTGGAGATATTCAGCAGATCAGGCAGCATCTGTGGAGAAGAGAACAGAGTTAATGTTTCAGGTTGATATCTGTTTTTCTCTCATTTCCAGCATTTTCAGCTTTTTTGCTATTCAAGGAAGCTCAACAGTCCCAGTCACTGGGCTTTTAAGATGAGATATAGATACAAAGAAATGAGCTGTGAAAAGAGATAGTGTGTTGGTATTATCAAATGAGGTTATTTGTTGAACAAAAAAGTGAAAAAGTACATTACCAGGATTGTATTAATGGCTACTTAGTGTGGCCTGAGGGACATGGAAAAGCAAATCCATAGGCAAATTTCTGATGTGCAAAAACAACAGGGCAGTCTTAGTTAGGGGTTTCAATTACCCAATCTGATCTTACCTTAATATTGATAGGGATATGAAGGTATTGAGGAAACAAGAGTTCTAAATAGCATGCAGAAGAACTTATAGAGCCAGAATGTAGCAAGCCCAACAAGAGGTGGGGGCAAATTCCAGATTTAGTTTTAGAGAAGGAGGCTACGGTGGGAGCAGTATATAGGGGAAAGTAATTGTGTGGTGAGGTTCATAATTTGGTTGGACTTAGCACAGTTATGGATAAAGATAAAATAAGAGTAAGATTTCTAAATTGGGGAAGGCAAATTTTACTAGGATAAGAAATGATGTAGCAAAAGCAAACTGGAAAGTACATGAACAAAGGGAGACATTCAAAGAAGGGGAATCAAAAAGTTCAGGATTAATGTGTTTTCAGAAAGAAAAAGAGTGATGCAAATTTAGAGCCTCATTGAGAACATAGAGGGTAAGACAAGGCGAAAAAACTTTCCAAGCTGTTAAAAGGAATGGAGGAAATTGTAAAGGCTCTCACCATCATTCTTCTATCCTCTCTGGAGTGTTACCAGAGGACAGATAATGTTGCACCATTGTTTAAAAAGAGAAGGGAATAAAACAGCATAATTGTAAGCCAATTAGTTAAACTTCACTGGTGAACAAGTTATTAGAATGAATTTTGAGAGACAGTTTAAACTTCATTGAGAAAGGCACTGCTTAATCAAAGACAGTCAGCATGAAAAAATCTCCTGAACCTTTTGAGAAGATGACAAGGAGGACCAATGAGGGCTGTGTTTTTGAAACTGTTTATATGGATTTCAGCAAGGGTTCTGACAAGGTCCCACATGGTAGACTGGTCAAAAAGTAAAATCCCATGGAACCTCTTGTTTTTGGTAACATATATTCAAGTCTTAGACTTAAATGTCAGGACCATGATAAAAAGATGTCAGTCGCACAGCCAATTTTTTGTATCATCTGCACAATGAGGAAGTGGGCTTTAGACAGCAGGAATATATCAACAGTCTGATCAGTTGGATGGAAAACTACCAAAACCAATTCAATATAGAGAAAGGGGATACACAATACATTGGAGCATGCTGAGACAAGTAGAGGAACACATAAACCTCTTAAGTGCATGTCCACAGATCTTTCAAGACTGAAAGATAGGTGGATTGAGTGGTAAAAATTATATTTCCTTTATTCACTAAGGCATGGAAGAGCAAGGGGATTGCACTAGAACTGTATTAGTTCGGCTGCAGTAACACTACAGGAAAGGTATAATTACGTTGGAGAGGTAGAGAGGTGATTTATGGGAATGTTGCTAGGACTGGAGTTTTTTTAAGCCTAGGGTCATTTTCTCTGAAACATGTGAGGCTGAGGGGAGATTTAATTAAGTATAAAATGAAGGACCTAGAGAAAGTAGGAAGAATCTATTTCCTTTACCAATTGGGTCAAAAACCAGAGAGCATAGATTTAAGAAATTGGCAGAAGATTAGAGAAGACATGAGGAAAATCTTTTTCACTGACAAGGTAGTAGCAATGTGGAACTCACTGCCTGAAAGGATGGTAGAGGCAAAACCAGTTTTCACATTAAAGGAGTACTTTGATATGTGCTTGACCTGCAGGGCCACGGATCTAATGTTGGAAGGTGTAATCAGGCAGAGTTCACAAGATCACAAGACAAAGGAGCAGAAGTAGGCCATTCAGCCCATCGTGTCTGCTCTGCTACCTCACCCTGAGCTAAACTATTCCCATCTAGCCCCAATTTCTAGCCTTTTCCCCATATCCCTTGATACCTTGACTAATTAGATACCTATCAATCTCCTCCTTAAACACCCCCGATGATTGGGCCTCCACAGCTGTATATGGCAACGAATTCCATAAACCCACGATCCTCTGGCTAAAGAAATTTCTCCTCACTTCAGTCCTAAATGGGTACCCTTTAATTCTAAGACCGTGCCTTCTAGTTCTGGACTCACCCACCAAGGGAAACAGCTTAGCCACATCTACTCTGTCCAGTCCTTTCAACATTCTAAATGTTTCTATGAGGTCCCCTCTCATTCTTCTGTACTCCAGTGAGTACAGTCCAAGAGCCGACAAACGCTCATCTTATGTAAGCCCTTTCATTCCGGGAATCATCCTCATAAATCTTCTCTGAACCCTCTCCAACATCATTACATCCTTCCTAAGATAAGGGGCCCAAAACTGCACACAGTATTCCAAATGAGATCTCACCAGTGCCCCATAGAGCCTCATCAACACTTCCTTACTTTTATACATTATACCTCTCAAAATGAATGCCAACATAGCATTCGCTTTTCTTACCGCCGATCCAACCTGGTGGTTAACCTTTAGGGTATCCTGCACGAGGACCCTCAAGTCCCTTTGCACTTCTGTACTTTGAATTTTCTCCCCCTCTAGATAATAATTTGCCCATTTATTTCTTCTTCCAAAGTGTACAACCACACATTTCTCATCATTGAATCTCATCTGCCATTTCTTTGCCCATGCTCCTAAACTATCTAAGTCTCTCTGCAACCTTTCTGTTTCTTCAATAGTCCCTACTCCTCCACCTATCTTAGTGTCGTCTGCAAACTTAGCCACAAAACCATTTATTCCATAATCTAAATCATAGATGTACAGTGTAAAAAGAAGCGGCCCCAACACCGACCCTTGCGGAACACCACTGGTAACCGGCAGCTAACCAGAACAGGATCCCTTTATTCCCAACCCTTTGCTTTCTGCCTACCAGCCAATGCTCCACCCATTCTAATATCCTTCCTGTAATTTCATGAGCTCTCATCTTATTAAGCAGCCTCTTATGCAGCACCTTGTCGAAGGCCTTTTGAAAATCCAAATACACAACATCCACAGCCTCTCCCTTATCCATCCCACTTGAGATTTCCTCCAAAAACTCCAATAGGTTGGTCAGGCAGGATCTTCCCTTCATGAAACCATGCTGGCTTGGACCTATCTTGTCATGCACCTCTAGGTATTCCATAACCTCATCCCTGAGGATCAATTCCAATAACTTTCCAACCACTGACGTCAGACTAATAGGTCTGTAACTTCCTTTATGCTGCCTCCCACCTTTCTTATACAGCGAAACTACATTTGCGACCTTCCAGTCCTCCAGAACCATACCAGAGTCTAATGATGCCTGGAAAATTATCACCAATGCCTCCACAATCTCTAAAGCCACCTCCTTCAGAACCCGAGGGTTCCCTCTTTTACAACCAGCATAGACAGGAAGGGGCAAATGGCATCATAAGGTTTCTATGATCCTATGAGCTTAAGCTCTATTTCAGGTCCTTGATCAAAAATCTTGATTGCCACTCAGTGTAATGCTACATGGCTGTAAATAGTGCCCTTTAGATGAGATATTATAGCAAGACCTGGTCTACACTTTCAGTTAGATGCAAAAGATCCTGCACAGTTTGAAGAACCAGAATGTCACAGTTTATTTAGTTACCTTTCAATCAATACCATTGCAATAATCGGTCAACTTTCTCACTACTATTTGCAGAACTATCACTCTTCATAAACTGACTGTTTCAATTGCCAAATCCATGATTGGCTGCACATCATTTAAGGAATTTGGGGAAACACACGGCAGTATGTAAAAGCAAAATGTTTTTCCTCTCATTGCTCTTGACCAGCAGGAGTAAGGATTATTTTCCATCGGGTAATGAGCTTCTATGGATACTTACTTCAAACAATCCCCTCACCTCTCCACTGTAATCGATGAATACATTCTTGATGCAAAATCTATTTTACAATGTAGAAATTACATTACTGGAATCATCAATACAGATCAACACTGAGCACTCCATATTGCTAATTATGGAAGTGGAAGTGTCACACAGCTGCAATTTCAACGCACAAAAACTACCATAACAAGAAAGAATTATTTTCCCCTAAACTAAAATTACAATTCTGACAGATATGATCCAGAATCCTCTTCCACATCTTAACCTCCATCATCTGATGAATGCCCTGATTAGAGAGAACACCAGAGTGATGAAAAACCAACAAAGGTGTTTCCTGTTATGATGGTAAAAAAAGACTTAACTCTTCACTAAAAAATGCATTTCCTTTCCAATGGGGTCTGATAATCTTTTATACAGTTGCATTATTTAGAAACTCAAGTACACAATAGGATGAAATGTTTCGAATTCTGGGACAGTACCATTATTGATATTCATTATTTTCCATTGAATCATGTTGTACTTACTTATCTTTGTATTATAACACAGGAGGCCATTCAGCCATCAGGTCCATGGTGGTTCCCAGCAGAGCAATCCCATCAGTCCCACTCCTCCTCCTATTTTCCCTGTAGTCATGCAACTTAATCTCTCTCACATACTCATCAACCTCTTTTGATACTTTTGCTATTTACCTGCAGTAAAGGATAATTTATGTAACCCAATTAACCTACCAACACATCTTTGAGATGTGCAAGGAAAACAAGATGGTCAAGGAGAGAATGTGCAGGCTCCATAGAGTCAGCACCCAAAGTCACGATCAAATCAGAATCCCTTGAGCTGTGAGGCAGCAGCACCAACTGCTGCACCATGTTGCATTGTGGGGTCAGAGTTCAATCTTGTTTATTGGGAACATCTGACTTTTTTTTGTATCCTTCATTATAATTCTAGTTATTACTGTTCAACCTAAATAACATCCAATTTGGGTTGCATGTTCTGAGTGATTGCAGTCAAAGAGAGCTTCAGACAGTTATGCACTTCTATTAGCAGGTTTCAGGAGAAGGCATTTTGGTGTCATTATTGATAATCCAGTGGAAATTTTCCACTAACGAATATGTTACTATCAAAGCCCAGGATTCATCTTGAACAGCATCTAATTACAAACTCAAACTGCCATAACTATTTCTGAAACAAATATCTAAATTTCAGAGAAGCCTGACAAAAACAGTCAAGATTTCAAAGCAGAGAACATTGCAAAAAGGACTGTGCATACAAGGGGATGGTTTGGAATGCAGGCCATGTGAATCTCTTCTACCAAAATGGCAGGTGCTACATTTCTGGCATAAAATGTTTATGTGCACAGCATATTGTATGTTTCAACATAAAAATCAGGAAGAAGAGCAAGTCATATGACCACTCAAGCCTACTCTGCTATTCAATAGGTAATGACTGATCTAACCTCAGTTTCAACTCCATTTTTCTGCCTGTTTTCCATAACCCTCAATTTCCCTTTGGCTGAAAAATCTGCCCATCTCAGCCTTGATAGCATTCCAGATTTTAAAAAGAGTCCATAGATTTATGACCCTTTGAATCTCAGCATCTATCTGTCAAACCCCCTCATAATCTTTGACTAGTAGTGTGCCACAGGAGTCTCTGCTGGGACCTTTGTTGTTCGTTATTTACAGAAACGATTTGGATGTGAATGTAGAAGGCATGGTTAGTAAGTTTGTAGGTAATACTAAAATAGATGGTATTGTAGAGAGTGAAGAAGGTTATCAAAAATTACAGGGGAATCTTGATCAGCTGGGTAAGTGAACCGAAAATTGCAAATGGCTTTCATTTCAGGTAAGTGTGAAGTGTTGCATTTTGGGAAGTCAAACCAAAGTAGGACTTATACAGTGAACGGTCAGGTGCTGTGAAGTGTTGTGAAACAGATGGACCTAGGAGTACAAGCACATAGTTCGCTGAAAGTGGTGTCACAGGTAGACAGGGTAGTGAAGTAGCCATTTGGCATGCTCGCCTTCATCAGTCAAGGCAGTGAGTATAGAAGTTGGAATGTTACATTGCAGTTGTACAAAATGTTGCTAAGACCACACTTGGAGTATTGTGTAAAGTTTTAGTCACCCTGTTATAGGAAAGACATCATTAAACTGGAAAGAGTGCAGAGAAGATTTACGAGGATGCTCTCAGGACTCAAGAGCCGGAGTTATGGGGAGAGGTTGGGCAGGCTAGGACTTTATTCCTTGGAATATAGGAGACTGAGGGGTGACCTTATAGAGGCGTACAAAATAAAGGGTTTAGAAAGGATGTATGCACCTAGTCTTTTTCCCAGAGAAGGGGAACCAAAAACTAGAGGGCATAGATTTAAGGAGACAGGTGAATGATTCTAAAGGGACCTTCACACAGAGGGTGGTGTGTATATGGAATGAGCTGCCAGAGGAAGTGATTGAGGCAGGTACAATAACAACATTTAAAAGACATTTGGATAAGTACATGGATAGGAGGGGTTTAGAGGGATAGAACCATAGAACAATACGGCAAAATACAGGCCCTTCGGCCCACCATGTTGTGCCAACCTTTAAACCACGTCTAAGACTATCTAACCCCTTCCTCTCACATATCCCCCTATTTTAAATTCCTCCATATGCTTATCTAACAATCTCTTGAACTTGACCAACGTATCAGCCTCCACCACTACCCCAGGCAGCACATTCCATGCACCAACCACTCTCTGGGTGAAAAACCTCCCTCTGATATCTCCCTTGAACTTCCCACCCATTACTTTAAAGCCATGCCCTCTTGTATTTAGCATTGGTGCCCTGGGAAAGAGGCGCTGGCTGTCTACTCTATCTATTCCTCTTAATATTTTGTATATCTCTATCATGTCTCCCCTCATTCTCCTCTCCGAAGAGTAAAGCCCTAGCTCCTTTAGTCTCTCCACATAATCCATACTCACACAATCCAGGCAGCATCCTGGTAAATCTCCTCTGCACCCTTCCCAGTGCTTCCACATCCTTCCTATAATGAGGCAACCAGAACTGGACACAGTACTCCAAGTGTGGTCTAACCAGAGTTTTGTAGAGCTGCATCATTACCTCGCGGCTCTTAAAGTCAATCCCACGATTTATGAAAGCTAACATCCCATAAGCTTTCTTAACTACCCTATCCACCTGTGAGGCAACTTTCAGTGATCTGTGGATATGAACTCCCAGATCCCTCTGCTCCTCCACACTACCCAGAATCCTACCATTAACTTTGTACTCTGCCTTGGAGTTTGTCCTTCCAAAGTGTACCACCTCACACTTCTCCAGATTGAACTCCATCTGCCACTTCTCAGCCCAGATCTGCATCCTATCAATATCTCTCTGCAATTGTCGACAGTCCTCCACACTATCCACATCACCACCGACCTTTGTGTCATCTGCAAACTTCTAACCCACCCTTCAACCCCCTCATCCAAGTCATTAATAAATATGACAAAAGGTAGAGGTCCCAGAACTGATCCTTGTGGGACACCACTAGTCACAGCCCTCCAAACTGAATGCACTCCCTCCACAACAACCCTCTGCTTTCTACAGGCAAGCCAATTCTGAATCCACATGGCCAAGCCTCCCTGGATCCCACGCCCTCTGACCTTCTGAAGAAGCCTCACTAAGATCCGTGTAGACCACATCTACTGCACTACCCTCATCAATCTTCCTGGTCACCTCCTCAAAGAACCCTATCAGGCTTGTGAGACATGATCTTCCCTTCACAAAGCCATGCTGGCTGTCCCTAATCAGTCCATGATTCACTAAATGCTCATATATCCTATCTCTTAGAATCCTTTCCAACAGCTTGCCCACCACAGACATAAGGTTCACTGGTCTGTAATTCCCTGGACTATCCCTACTACCTTTTTTGAATAAAGGGATAACATTTGCCACCCTTCAATCTTCCGGTACCATTCTCGTGGACAACGAGGACTCAAAGATCCTAGCCAACGGTTCAGCAATCTCCTCCCTCGCCTCGCGGAGCAGCCTGGGGGATATTCCGTCAGGCCCTGGGGACTTATGTCCTAATATTTTCTAACAGCTCCAACAATTCCTCTCTCTTGATATCTACATACTCTAGAACATTAACCTTACCAACACTGTCCTCAGCGTCATCAAGGCCCCTCTCCTTGGTGAATACTGAAGAGAAGTATTCATTGAGAACCTCACCCACTTCCACAGCTTCCAGGCACATCTTCCCACCTTTATCTCTAATCGGACCTACCTTTACCCTTATCATCCTTCTGCTCTTCACGTATGTGAAAAGAACCTTGGGATTCTCCTTAACCCTACTCACCAAAGCCTTTTCATGTCCCCTCTCCTCAGCCCCTTCTTAAGCTCCTTCCTTGCTACTCTATATTTCTCATGAGCCTTATCTGATCCTTGCTGCTTACACCTTATGCATGCTACCTTCTTCTTCCTAACTAGTTGTTCCACCTCTCTTGTCACCCATGGTTCCTTTACCCTGCCATTCTTTCTCTGCCTCACCGGGACAAATTTATCCCTAACATCCTTCAAGAGATCCCTGAACAACGACCACATTTCCACAGTACATTTCCCTTCAAAAATGTCATCCCAATTTACACTCCCAAGTTCTAGCCTTATAGCCTCATAATTTGCCATTCCCCAATTAAATATCTTCCCGTCCTCTTTGCTCCCCTCCTTGTCCATGACAATGCTAAAGGTTAGGGAGTGGTGGTCACTGTCCCCCAAATGCTCACCCACTGAGAGATCTGTCAGCTGACCTGGTTCATTACCTAATACTAGATCTAATATGGCATTCCCTCTAGTCGGCCTGTCAATTTACTGTGACAGGAATCCGTCCTGGACACACTTAACAAACTCTGCCCCGTCTAAACCTTTGGCCATATGGGCCGAACGCAGGCAAATGGGACTAGCTTGGTGGGCAGCATGGTCGCCATGGATAAGTTGAGCCGAAGGGCTTGTTTCTAAGCTGTATTACACTGTGACTCTATGACATTCTTCTAAACTCCAAATAAAGTATAGGTCAACCCTGCTCAATTTCATAAGGTTACCCTTCTTTCCAAGGATAACCCTTTCATCCAAACTGGATGCCTATTTTGTGCCCAAGAAGTGCAGCATCAACCAATTTCTAAACCTGTGTGCTCCAGAAATTTAAACATGTTCTACCTCATGTCAAAAAGATGAAGTGTAGGGACCAAATTACTCTAAGTTCAATGATCTAAGAACTGATGGAATTTAATTAAACTCTTACTTAGCTGTAAATTGCATTTTGATGCTTTCATCTTAAGCTATAAAGCTGGTTATTCAGAATGCCCTGTCGGATCTTGTTATTTTTGAATCCGCAGGTTCTTTTAGGAGTCCAAGAATGAGTTGAAAACAACTTGGTGCTTCATAAAGTTTTATTGGAAAAGTTAAAAACAAAGAAACAGTCACAGAGCACACGCGCTAGCTTTACTACTAGGAGATGAGCCAAGACAAAGGAACTAAAAATGAGCTAGGGCCATGAGGTAAGAGAGCAAGACTGTGAGATAAGCAAGAGAGAGAGAGCAGAGGCAAGAGAGAGCGAGATAAGCGAGGGAGAGATAGAGGCAAGAAAGAACAAGATAAACAAGAGAGAGAGCAGAGGCAAGATAGAGCAAGATAAGCAAGAGAGAGATAGAGGCAAGAGAGTGATTAACAAAAAATGACACCTTTTATACCCGAGATAAGGGGTACTCCTTAGCTAACAATAGTCCAATCAGAAAACCTATTAGATACCTGTGGCAAAACCAACTAATGAGAAAACACGTATTCACCTGATGGACGAATCAATAAGCTAAAAAGCGGTTATACCTTGTACAGCCACTTGAGGTGTATTAAACACTGTACATGTTAAAAAACTACTTAAAACAGTTGAATCCAACAGCCCCAATAATTGTGATTCTGCCTGTTCATTGTAAAACATATTAAATAGTACAGGCATTCAAATAAAGAGGTCACAAGAAGTACCCAATTTAAAAAAAAGTTTTCTTCTATCTTGCAAATAGAAATTATAATTTTGATCACTGGGAAGAAAATTAATATAGGTTTGTTGTTCAAGGTCTCATTAAATTGTGAACATGAAATTAATACATACACAATCATCCAATGTCAGGAGTCTTGCCAGATAATTTCTACTAGATTTTTAATGTTAGTTTTCTTTTGAAAATCCCTCATTCTAGTTAAACTTTTTATTTACATCTTTATGTCAGCAACTCATGGTAACATAACTCATTATTACATTGTTAGATATGAAAGGAACAAACAATCTCAAAGGTACTATTCACAAGGGGGCACCTATATGCTGAGATTTATAACCACACTGAAAATTGTGGTAGGGAATCAAATGCTTTTTAAGCAAAGATATGCATCTGAAGTCTACAGCTGAGAAGTACAAAGTACATCAATATAGCTTAAAAAAATCTAAATATGTAAATATATTCAACCAAGGGTTGAGACAGGGTAGTGATGGCTGGCTACTGTCATAAGTTAATGTGCTGTCTGCCAACATGTGAAACAGTGTGCACAGATCACGTCAATCTATATGACTAATAATACTGGTGACCACAAAGGGACTATAGCTGTTTATAATGCAATGAAGTGAAGCAGATAATTTTACAAATGCAGCAAAGGTAAACAGAATTGAAGGACAAGATCTTCACGCAGACAACAGAACTCATGATCTTGACTATGAAAGTGACACAGACTTTTCTTTCCTTGTGTAGTTGCTGCTATGTTACCAAATGCTTGTTAGCTAATTTTAGCGGGTTGCCAATCATAATCAACCACAATAATATACCGGAATAAAATAACTTACAAGACTGTAGATATTTGAACTGATATTGTCACGAACCAGCAACAAAAGAAACACACTGAGCATGATTCAGTGTTAAAAACTATTTTATTAATCACTACTATTGATAATACGTAAAATAAAAGTAAAAATGTTAGTATGTTAGAATCCAAGAATGTTAAACCTCGAACGTTAACCCCAAAACTAAACTCTTCGTGTGTGTGTGTGACAAAGTCCAAAACTCCCAGTTCCTGAATGGTTCTTAAAGTTCAGTTCCGCAAGCCATAAGGTGAAACATGAGCAAGGGCTTCTTCAACAACCACCGTTGTCTGAAGATAAGATGTAGATGTAGAAAAACATAGAGAGAGTACATACGAAATCCAAATGTTCCACGATGGAACCCAAACGACACTTCAGTGTTTACTCGGTAGTGACTTCCTCACCCCGAAAAGCATCCGAACCGTGGTCGTCCACATACAAATACCTGTTTCCTTCTACAGGTCAGCAACAAAGTGAACTCCACCGGATTACTTCCAACTTCCATACATGGATTTCAGTGGCAAACACAGTTATTGTTTCTCATCCATCGATAGAGAAAACAAGCAGGCTGGTGTCTCTCTCCCTTCTCTCTCTCTCTCTCCTTCTTCTTCTTCTTACTTCTTCAACAACGTCATTACGTCCTTTATCTTCTATTGACGTAAGCACGCCCCACACACATATACACACACACTCTCTATCTTAAAGGGACTTTCACTGAGTCCGTAACACCTCCCACCTAAAAAAAATTTTTCCCAAGAAAAATTTAACCGCACATACAGTTAGTAATGTTAATAATTATCATGCTACACAACTACAGACTATCAGATTAGTACAGATACATGTTTCCCATTTAACATCGGGAAAGACAATCAGCAATCACATTATCTTTGCCTTTAATGTGAGTTATCATGAGATCAAACTCTTACAAAATTAAACTCCAGTTTAACAGCCTTCTGTTCTTGTTTTTGACTCGGCTCAGAAACACCAATGGGTTATGATCTGTATACACAGTCAATGGTTTCTGAGCGGTGCAAACATATACACTGAAATGTTGCAAGGCTAAAACAAGCGACAGTAATTCTTTCTCTATGGTGGAATAATTCTTTTGATGCTCATTAAATTTCTTTGAAAAGTAAGCTACAGGATGGTCAATATCATCAAGGTCACCCTTCTGCAACAACACAGCTCCTGCAGCTTCATCACTGGCATCTACTGCTAATGAAAATGGCTTTTCAAAGTCAGGTGTTCTGAGCACAGGATGGTAGCATAAAATGGCTTTCAGCTTCTCAAATGTTTCTTGACAAGAATCTGTCCAAACAAACTTTACTCCCTTCTTCAGAAGATTAGTTAGGGGAAGAGCAATATCAGCAAAACTTTTACAAAATTTTCGATAATATCCAACCATTCCCAAAAATCTTCTAACAGTCCTCGTACCTGTGGGAATAGGGAACTCAGATATTGCTTGAACTTTTGCCTGAACAGGAGCTTGCTTGCCTTGACCTACAACATAACCAAGATACGTCACAGTGGCATGGCCAAATTCACTTTTAGCCAAGTTAACTGTAAGGTTAGCCTTGGAAAGTCTTTCAAACAACCTTTCTAACGCAGAGATGTGATCCTCCCATGTATCATTCCCAGTCACTAAGTCGTCAATGTAGGCATCTGTATGTTTTAACCCATGAATCACCGAATTAATCATTCTTTGAAATGTTGCCGGAGCATTTTTCATTCCAAATGGCAAAACATTGTATTCATACAATCCAGAAGGGGTTACAAAGGCTGAAATCTCCCTTCCTCTATCTGTTAATGGAACACACCAGTACCCTTTTAATAGGTCAATCTTTGTAAGAAATTTTGCCTTTCCCACTCTGTCTATGCAATCATCCACCCTAGGAATAGGGTAAGCATCTGACTTTGTTACAGCATTCACTTTCCTGTAATCTGTGCAAAATCTAACAGTTCCATCAGGTTTAGGTACAATAACACAGGGCGAACTCCAATTTGAACTAGAATGTCTAATAATATCATTTTCCAACATGTACTTTATTTCCTGATCAACAAGTTTACTTTTTTCCACATTCATTCGATATGGGTGTTGTTTGATTGGTTTTGTATCCCCAACATCAACATCATGGGTAATTATCGATGTTCTGTTTGGAACATCTGGGAACAGATTTTTAAATTTTAAAATTAATTCTCTCATCTGTTGTTTTTGTGAAACTTGTAAATGGTCCAACTTCATTTCAAGGTTCTCCATGATATTTTGGTTTTTTAGTTTCGATGGAACAATATTTGGTCTAAATTGGCCTTCCTCAACATCAACATCAGGCATTCTAGAAACAACCTTTACACCATCCACCAAGGCCACAACTGAATCCCTCTCATAATAAGGTTTTAGCATGTTTACGTGACAGAGTTGTGTTTTCTTGCGTCTATCTGGTGTTTTGATTATATATGTTAGATCAGTCACTCGAGATTCAATAACATAGGGTCCAGAAAAACGAGCTTGCAAGGGATTATTTTGGCTAGGGAAAAATACCAATACCTTTTGCCCCACTGCGAATGTCCTAGGCCGAGCACGTCTATCAAAATATGTCTTCATTCTTATCTGGCTTGTTTTCAGATTCTCTCTCGCTAGCTGGCAGACTCTCTCCAACCGAGTTTTAAATTTTTGGACATAGTCCAACAGACTCAAGTGAACTTCCTCATTAACCCATTGCTCTCTTAACAACTCCAAAGGTCCTCTCACCCTATGTCCAAACACAAGCTCAAAAGGACTAAATCCGATTGACTCCTGGATCGATTCTCTAACGGCAAACAAAAGTAAATGGATACCTTCGTCCCAATCCTTGGTGTTTTCAAAGCAATAAGTCTTCAGCATATTTTTGAGAGTAGAATGAAATCTCTCCAGAGCTCCTTGAGATTCTGGGTGATATGCAGATGATACAATCTGCTTTGCTCCCAGCTCATAGACTATTTGTTGAAAAATTTTTGACATAAAATTACTACCTTGATCAGATTGCATTTCTTTTGGCAAACCAAACAAGGTAAAAAATTTTACAAGAGCCTTTGACACCGTCTTGGCCTTAATATTTCTAAGGGGTATTGCCTCTGGAAATCTAGAAGTGGCACACATGATGGTTAACAAATACTGATTTCCAGTCTTAGACTTTGGTAAGGGGCCAACACAGTCCACAATCACCTTCGAAAAGGGTTCACCAAAAGCAGGAATTGGTTTCAAAGGAGCCACAGGGGGTTTTTGATTTGGTTTACCTACCATCTGACATGTGTGGCAGGTTCGACAAAACATCACCACATCTTTTCTCAAACCAGGCCAATAGAATTGTTTCAAGATCTTCCCTACAGTTTTATTCACCCCAAAATGACCACCCAAAGGCATACTATGGGCCAGGTTTAAAATCTCATCCCTATAAACTTTTGGAACAACAACCTGATGAATAACTTCCCATTCCTCAGTAACAGGAACATGAGGAGGTCTCCATTTCCTCATTAACACTCCATTTTTGACATAGTATCCAGTTGGCACCTTTTCAATCTCCTCACATGAGAGAGCTTTTTCTTTCAATTCTGTCAACTCAGGGTCCTTTGTCTGTTCCACCATAAAATCCTTCCTCGACAAAGACAAATCTTTAAATTCAGGCTCACTGTAAGGATGTTGATCCTCCAGTGAAGACAGAAAAGTCTCAGATAAGGCATCAAAATTTTCTTCCTGTTTAGGACTGTCACAAGGAACTACATCAGACTGCACCGGACTGTCTGTCTTGGCTAATTCTCTAGCTCTAGCTCGAGTCACCGCACATGATGGGTAAACATCTGGATCATTCTCAGACTCATCAATCCTTGGTTTGGTCGTTAACCGTACCACAGGAACAATTTCTCCATCTGCAAGGTCATTTCCCAATAACAAAGAAACTCCTTCCACTGGCAAACTAGGTCTTATCCCTATCTCGACTGGTCCTTCTATGAACTTTGACTTTAAAATCACCCTGTGAAAAGGGACAGACATGGTCTCACCTGTAACGCCTCGTACTAGATTTACTTCACCAGTGTCACTTTCTTCACCAAAATTTAAAACACTGTCCAGCAAGAGAGATTGACTAGCCCCAGTATCTCTAAGAATTTTCACTGGCACCTGGGGTGACTCATCATTCAGTGAAACAAAACCCTCTGATACATACGAATGGAATTCTTTTCTCACCTCCTCCAACTTTTCCGCTTTTCCCTCTTGCAAGGACTGATCTTTAACAGCATCTCCTGAACCTTTTTGATTTTTAATTGCCTGAAAGCAAGCATTGGGCCCAGCTTCCTTCTTTTTCTTCAAAAGGGCACAATTAGATATCACGTGGCCAGGATTCCTACAGTAATAACAAGTACGCTCAACAGGTTTCTCCAGCCCTGGCTTCTTTTCATCTTTTCCTTTTTGATTACCTCCCAATTTAATCTCCGGTTTACCTGGATTGTCTTTGTAACTCCTTTGAAAGGTTTTAGGTTGTCCCCATTTGGATTTATGGGTTAAAGCATAATCATCTGCCAACCTAGCAGTTTCTTGTAAAGTTTCCACTGCCTTTTCATTTAAATATGTTGTTAATTCAGCTGGAACACATCTTTTAAAGTCTTCCACTAGTATCAATTCTGTCAATTTATCATAATCCCCATCTACATTTTTAGCCAGGCACCATCGTTCAAAACATATTCTCTTTCCATTGGCAAATTCCATATAAGTCTGATCTGCAGATTTCCTCAAGTCTCTGAATTTTTTGTCTATAAGCCTCAGGGACCAATTCATAGGCCTTCAAAATAGCTTGTTTTACCTTGGTATAATCAGCTGCATCCTCAGCAGACAAAGCAGAATAAGCTTTTTGAGCTTTACCTTTAATCACACTCTGTACCATAAGAGCCCATCCTTTCCTTGGCCAGTTTGAACTCACAGCAACCTTTTCAAAATGTTGGAAATACTGATCAACCTGATCTTCTTCAAACGGAGGGACTAATCGAACCTCCCTGCTGGCTGAAAAACCATCATCAGAATCAGATTCCAAACTCTCTCTTGCTTCATTTGTAACTCATGCTGCCTCTGTTTCTCCTTTTTCTCACTATCCAGCTCCATCCTCTTCAATTCCATCTGCTTCATTGCTAGATCAGCCTCTATCTTCATCTGAGTTATCTTTTGTTCGGCCTCTAATTTCTCTCGTTCGGCCTCTATCTTTAACTGGGTTTGCTCTCGTTCGGCTATCTTTAACTGGGTTTGTTCTCGTTCAGCCTCTAATCTCTTTTGTTTTCGTTCAGCTTCTAATTTATTTTGCTCTCGTTCAGCCTCTATCTTTGCCAGCTGCACCTGTGCCTCAGAAATTGCTATTTCACTGCCAGGAAACTGTTTTAACACTTCCTTCTCAAACACCTTCTTTTCCACATAATGGCCAGCTATCAGTCTCTGAATATCTGCCTTTCTCATAGACTGCTTTACTTCTGTAAGGTTTAACCTTGTAGCAATCTTTATCAGATCATCCTTTTTCGCCACCTCCAATCCCTTTTGGGTTGGTGACTCCAAAAATGCCTTAATATCCATTGCTGCTGGTTTCCACACACACAAGCCAATTAAAAAGAATTTATCAGACCTTCCTCAAAAATCTTTGGATTGAATCCCGAACAAATCTCGTCAATCTGGGGTACAATCCCAGACGACACTCGTTAACCTTGGGAACTATCCCGGACGAATCTCGTTAACCTTGGGAACTATCCCGGACGAGCCCCCAATTTTGTCACGAACCAGCAACAAAAGAAACACACTGAGCATGATTCAGTGTTAAAAACTATTTTATTAATCACTACTATTGATAATACGTAAAATAAAAGTAAAAATGTTAGTATGTTAGAATCCAAGAATGTTAAACCTCGAACGTTAACCCCAAAACTAAACTCTTCGTGTGTGTGTGTGACAAAGTCCAAAACTCCCAGTTCCTGAATGGTTCTTAAAGTTCAGTTCCGCAAGCCATAAGGTGAAACATGAGCAAGGGCTTCTTCAACAACCACCGTTGTCTGAAGATAAGATGTAGATGTAGAAAAACATAGAGAGAGTACATACGAAATCCAAATGTTCCACGATGGAACCCAAACGACACTTCAGTGTTTACTCGGTAGTGACTTCCTCACCCCGAAAAGCATCCGAACCGTGGTCGTCCACATACAAATACCTGTTTCCTTCTACAGGTCAGCAACAAAGTGAACTCCACCGGATTACTTCCAACTTCCATACATGGATTTCAGTGGCAAACACAGTTATTGTTTCTCATCCATCGATAGAGAAAACAAGCAGGCTGGTGTCTCTCTCCCTTCTCTCTCTCTCTCTCCTTCTTCTTCTTCTTACTTCTTCAACAACGTCATTACGTCCTTTATCTTCTATTGACGTAAGCACGCCCCACACACATATACACACACACTCTCTATCTTAAAGGGACTTTCACTGAGTCCGTAACAATATAAGAATTTATGCATTTATTATTCCAAAACAAGTCACCACTTTGGGATTCTGTACTCCAAAAACCTGCACAGGTATAAAAGCCCAAGCTTGAGGACTTTTTTGAATGCCAACCAAACCTGAATCAGACACAAAGTTGGGTTCTATTAGGAGTGGTTCAGGTAGCCAGGCTCCAAATAAAGTACCTTAGTGCATTTATTTATACTATAAAGTACTGGTCCAGCCTGTGGGTTATAGGTTTTTTTTGATACCTGATCCAACCCAGCCCAGAGGTGTGGGTTAGGTAGGTGGATTGGACAAGCTTCCATTTCCAAGACTCTAAATTCTAAGTTAATCTCTGTGGGAACTTGCCACTTGCAAATTGATGCCACGTTTCCCACACTTCAACACTGATTACCCTTTAAAAGTACATTGTGATATCCAAAAGTCATGAAAGGTGGTATACAAATTCAACTACATTTGTTTTAGAGAGAAGTTCCAAAGCTTACTAAAAATGTTACCAGAAGTAACCAAAGCAAAAATGGAGAAGGCTTGGGTTGGGAAGAGAGAGTTTGCAGGGAAGACCTGTGATGATGATATTGCAGGGAACACAGGAAATAAAGTTTAAGTTACTAAACACAAAAACCTGGAAGTACACACTGCAGTTCAAAACAAATAAATTGTGATAGAAGTGTTTCTGAAGAACAAAATAGTGCAGAGACGCAGATAGCATTCCATTTCAAATTTCATTTCAAAGGGTGGCACGGTAGTGCACACTTTTACGGCACCAGCAACCAGGGTTCAACTCCGGCTGCTGTCTGCAAGGAGTTTGTACGTTCTCCCCGTGTCCGCTTGGGTTTCCTCCGGGTGCTCCAGTTTCCTCCCACATTCCAAAGACGTTGTGGACATGCTATGTTGGCGCCGGAAGCGTGGCGACACTTGCGGGCTGCCCCCAGAACATTCTACGCAAAGAGGCATTTCACTGTATTTTTCGATGTACATGTGACTAATAAAGAAAACTGATCTTAAATTTATCTCTGTCCTGAATCATTGCTTCTGGATTTAAGTATAGGAAATATGAACAAATTTAAATAAATGTAAAACATAAAACAAAATTATAAATATTAAATTGAATAATTGAAAGTTCACCATTCAATAGTGAGGTCAGAAAGAACTTTTTCAAACAAAGGAAGATGTCTGGAACTTGTTCCTCCAAAATCACTGCTGGATAAAATGAAAATTTCAAATTTGAAATGCTGAGCTTTTGTAAGGCAAAAGTACTAAAGCATAAGGATCGAGGGCAGATAAATGATGTCAAGATACAAATAAGTTTGCTACAATTGAATTGAATGGTAGAACAGTTCTAAGGGGCTGAACAGCCTACTGTCATATTTTCCCATTTTCTGTCCAAAATTATAGCCGATGACTTTTCTGGTTTACTGCTGTGTACAGATTTACTAATTTGCAAAATGTCAGAAGCATGAACTAAACTTGTCATTCTCATCTCCATACAAGCTTTGAAAAATTCTTTCCCATTAACAACATTTGCACATCACCTTTCATATATAAGAGTTTCAAGGAACTCAATCACAAAAGAGACTATATCACACGACATTCATGAATGATGGTTTGTTTGATCCATCCTTCTAGAACAATCTTATATTCTCCCAGCTGTTAGTTTTATGCCTTTGTTGCTCTGTTCCGACATTTCACTGACTACTCTACTTAAGATGGAAAATCCTCATAATGGTCCCAATGTTACTTTTACTGGTTGCACTGTTCCTCACCCACCCCATAGTTTAAATGTAAACAGTACTCTTTTAACTCTTTGCATTCACCATTTTCCCAATCTCCATCAGGTCATCTCTCAGATACATTCTTTCTAAGCTGAAAAGTGCAACTCTCTTCCTCTCTCACAACTCAGAGATCTAATATTAACAATAATCCTTTTGGCTCTCCACACATTGTCTCCTGAACTTGAATGGCTTCCTTACTTCTTTGAGACCAGAAACAGACATGGCACTCAATCATGGTGCAATCTACCAGACGTTTGTAGGTCTATCTTGTATTTTCCTCCTTTGGATTAGTTATTTCAATAACATTCATGACGTGTTGCTCATATTAGTTTCCTATGTGAATTGTTTACTTCACTCACTTATTTTGTTTAATTCATTCTCTAATTTCTAGTTGCCACCTAGAGTGAAACTACTCTAATATGGCAAATTTAACCAATTTGCATTGAATTTCTGAATCCAAATAAGCTGTGTAAATTAGAAACAATCTACAATGGACTAGCAGGGAGGATGTTGTGGTTGGCAATGGACCAGTTGGGCCAAAGGACCTGTTGCCATACTGTATTACTCTATGACTCTAGGTATATAAAATCATGAGGGGGGGTAGATAAGCTGGCTGGTCATAGTCTTTTCCCTAGGGTAGGGGAATATAAAACCAGAGGGCATAGGTTTGAGGTGAGAGGGGAAAGATTTAAAAGGACCCGAGGGGAAACATTTTCACACAGAGGGTGGTGGTATATGGAACGAGCTGCCAGAGGAAGCTGTAGAGGTGGGTACAATCACAACGCTTAAAAGATATTTGAACAGCTACATGGATAGGACAGGTTTAGAGGGATATGGGCCAAATATAGGCAAATGGGACTAGCTCAAACAGACATCTTGGTTGGCATGGATGAACTGGGCCGAAGGGCCTGCTTTCTGTGCTGTATAACTCTTATGACTCTACAACAATGACCATCAGGACACCCTACTCACCACTTGCATATTACTCATCTAACCATTATCTGTTGTTTTCTGCCTTTATGATCAATAACATTCCATTCTCAAGTTTTGCTATGAATGCCCACGACTATTAAATTATAACATTCCTAAAATCACAGTCGTAGAGTTATAGATATACAGCATGGAAACGGACTCTTTAGCCCACTGAAATAGCACCAATCATCAACCACCCATTTACACTAACCCTACATAAATCCTATATTTTATTCTACCTACATTCTCATCAACTACCACTCACCTACATACTCCGTACTCCTTTCTGCCTTTCGCAGGGACCACTCTCTCCGCGACTCCCTAGTTCACTCCTCCTCCCCCCCACCCACCCATCCCGCTCCCACTCCAGGAACTTTCCACTGCCCTCACCACAGGCGTACCACCTGCCCCTACACCACCTCCATCCAGGGACCCAAACAGTCCTTTCAGGTGACCTCCCTTAATATCATCTACTGCATTCGCTGCTCCAAGTGTGGTCTCCTGAGACCAAATGCAGACTAGGTGACCTTTTCGCAGAACACCTGCCCTCTGTCCGTAACCACGATCCGCATCTCCCCATTGCCAGTCACTTCAACTCCCCCTCCCACACTATCGCTGATATGTCAGTCCTCAGCCTCCTCTAGTGTCAGGAGAATTCCAAGCACAAACTGGAGGAACAGCACCTCATTTTCCGTCTTGGAACCTTGCAGCCTAACAGCATGAACTCTGAATTCTCCCACTTTAAGTAATCCCCACCCCCCCTTCTCTACAACCACCAACCACCACCATGCTTCTTCTCTTCTTCCCTTTCCAAGCCTCTCTCTTTTTTTTCCTTTCTCTCCTTACCTTTGACCCATCCCCCAGTGGATCTGCTCTCCCCTCCTCCCCCGTACCTGCCTATCACTATTTCTTACCTGCATCTACCTATCACCACTGGTGCCCACCCCGCCTCCCCTCTTTTGTCCACCTATCACTGCTCTACTTTTGCCTCCTATATATTGGGCTTCCCCATTTCCTATCTTCAGTCCTGAAGAAGGGTCCTGACCCGAAATGTTGACCACCTGCTTTCCTCCACAGGTGCTGCCCGGCCTGTTGAGTTCCTCCAGCATCATCGTGTTTTTCATCCAGATTCCAGCATCTGCAGTCCTTTGTTTCTCTACATACTCCATTAGTGGCCTGATATTATGGAATCCACAACATAGGTAGGGTTTTACTTAGTACTATAAGAGATTCAAAAATTGTGGGACACCAACTAAAGATTGTAAATTTTCCTTGGGGTGCTTCTGAATCTCTTGTGTACTTGCAGATGAAGTTTGGCTGATCTTCAGCTGAAGCAAATCAGCGGAATCATGGAGCAAATATAGGAATATGAGCAGAATCAGAAGTATTATCACTGACTTATAACTCGTGAAATTAGTTGTTTTGCAGCACCAGTACAGAGCAAAGACATAAAATTACCATAAATTACAAAATAAATAAATAGTGCAAAAAAAAGGAATAACGAAGTAGTATTCATGTACCATTCAGAAATCTGATGGTGGAGGGGAAGAAGCTGTTCCTAAGTCATTGAGTGTGGGTCTTCAGGCTCCTGTACCACCTCCCCTATGGTAGTAACGAGAAGAGTGCATGTCCCGGATGGTGTCCCGAAATTGGTTTAAAAGGAAATGTACTGCTTCTGAAAAGATGCGAAGGAAATGGTGACAGAGTGCAAGAAGTGTTTTTAATTGCATAAATAGGGCTATAAGGCTTCCCTGGAAAATATAAACAATAATTTTCTAATCGCAAAACTATAAAAGAGTTTTCTGGGAAAATGCAAATATAGAAAAGTAATATAAATGCAATAAATGCTTCCTCCAATGTTACCTAATTACTCATGTTAATGGTTCAAATTGGAACTCAGAAGATGCAATCACTAGCATGTCTCAGTTCATCCAAAATGTCACAGTCATGTTCTCAGAGCCACGATATTTCATGTTTCCACGACTCAACTCTACCTAAATAACCTCCAACTGACTTGCATTTCTGCATATCCCAACTGCTTCTCTCGTGAATGATTCTTCCTCTACTCCATCAATTGCAACTGATTCTGAAGGGTGTTTTGGAGGGAAAAATTGGAGGGGAATTCTGAAATTAAATCCCCTTAGGAGATGCATTTATAGAACATAGAACAATTACAGCACAATTCAGGCCTTTTGGCCCACAAAGCTGTGCCAAACATGTCCCTACCCTAGAAATTACTAGGCTTACCCATAGCCCTCTATTTTACTCAGCTCCACATACCTATCTAACAATCTCTTGAAAGACCCTATCGTATCAGCCTCCACCACCATTTCCGGCAGCCCATTCCACGCACTCACCACTCTCTGAGTAAAAAACTTACCCCTGACATCTCCTCTATATCTACTCCCCAGCACGTTAAACCTATGTCCTCTTGTGGCCACCAATTCAGCCCTGAGGAAAAGCCTCTGACTATCTACCCTATCAATACCTCTCATCATCTTATACACCTCTATCAGGTCCCCCCTCATCCTCCGTCTCTCCAAGGAGAAAAGGCCGAGTTCCCTCAACCTGCTTTGATAAGGCATGCTCCGCATCCCAGGCAGCATCCTTGTAAATCTCCTCTGCACTCTCTCTATGGCTTCCACATCTTTCTTATAGTGAGGCAACCAAAACTGAGCACAGTACTCCAAGTGGGGTCTGACCAGGGACCTATATAGCTGCAACAATATCACCCGGCTCCTGAATTCAATTCCCCAATTGATGAAGGACAATACACCATATGCCTTCTTAACCACAGAGTCAACCTGCGCCGCCACTTTGAGCATCCTATGGACTCGGACCCCAAGATCCCTCTGATCCTCCACACTGCCAAGAGTCCTACCATTAAGACTATATTCAGCCAACATATTTGACCTACCAAAATGAACCACTTCACACTTATCTGGGTTGAATGACAGCTGTCACTTCTCAGCCCAACTCTGCATCCTATCTATATCCCTCTGTAACCTCTGACAGCCCTCCAAACTATCCACAACACCCCCAACCTTCGTGTCATCAGCAAACTTACTAACCCACTCCTCCACTTCCTCATCCAGGTCATTTATAAAAATCACAAATAGTAAGGGTCCCAGTACAGATCCCTGAGGTACACCACTGGTCACCAACCTCCACTCAGAATACGACCCCTCAACAACCACTCTTTGCCTTCTGTGGGCCAGCCAGTTCTGGATCCACACTGCAATGTCCCCTTGGATCCCATGTCTCCTCACCTTCTCCATAAGCCTCGCACGGAGTACCTCATCAAACGCCTTGCTGAAATCCATATACACTACATCTACTGCTCTTCCTTCGTCGATGTGCTTAGTAACATCCTCAAAAAATTCAATCAGGCTCGTAAGGCAGGACCTGCCCTTAAAAAAGCCATGCTGACTATTCCTAATCATATTATACCTCTCCAAATGTTCATAAATCCTGCCTCTCAGGATCTTCTCCACCACCTTACCAACCACTGAGGTAAGACTCACCAGTCTATAATTTCCTGGGCTATCCCTACTCCCCTTCTTGAATAAGGGAACAACATCCGCAACCCTCCAATCTTCCGGAACCTCTCCCGTCTCCATGGATGACACAAAGATCATCGTCAGAGGTTCAGCAATCTCCTCCCTCGCCTCCCACAGCAACCTGGGGTACATCTCATCCGGTCCCAGTGACTTATCTAACTTGATGCTTTCCAAAAGTTTCAGCACCACCTCTTTTCTAATATCTCCATGCTCAAGCTTTTCAGGCCACTGCAAGTTCCCACTACAATCACCCAGATCATTTTCCATGGTGAATACTGACGTATTCATTAAGTACCTCCGCTATTTCTTCCGGATCCATACACACTTTCCCACTGCTGCACTTGATAGGCCCTATCCTTTCGCATTTCATCCTCTTACTCTTCACATACTTGTAGAACGCCTTGGGGTTTTCCTTGATCCTGCCCGCCAAGGCCTTCTCATGTCCCCTTCTGGCTCTCCTAATCTCTTTCTTAAGTTCCTTCCTTTTAGCCTTGTACTCCTCCAGATCTCTAACATTACCTAGCTCTCTGTACCTTTTGTATGCTTTTCTTTTCCTTTTGACTAGATTTATTATAGCCTTCGTACACCACAGTTCCTGTATCCCATCACGACTCCCCTGTCTCATCGGAACATGTCTGTTCAGAGCTCCACACAAATATCCCCTGAATATTTGCCACATATCTTCCGTACTTTTCCCAGGGAACATCTGTTCCCAATTTAATCTTCCAATTTCCTGCCTGAGAGCCTCATAATTCCCTTTACTCCAAGTAAACACCTTTCTAGCCTGTCTCTTCCTATCCCTCTCTAGTGCTAACGTAAAGGAGGTAGAATTATGATCACTATCACCAAAATGTTCACCCACTGAGAGATCTGACACCTGACCAGGTTCTTTCCCAATATCAAATCAAGCACAGCCTCTCCTCTTGTAGGTCTATCTACATACTGTGTCAAGAACCTACCTGAACACACCTAACAAACTCCACCCCATCTAAACCCCTCACTGTCTGGAGATGCCAATCGATGTTTGGGAAATTAAAATCCCTCATCACCACAACTCTGTTATTCTCACACCTTTCCAGGATCTGCTTCCCTATCTGCTCCTCAATAACCCTGTCACTATTGGGCAGCCTATAAAAAACACCCAGCACCGTTATCGACCCCTTCCTGTTCCTAACCTCCACCCACAGAGACTCCGTAGACAATCCCTCCACAACGTCCACCTTTTCCGCAGCCGTGACACTATCTCTGATCAACAGTGCCACTCCCCCACCTCTCTTGCCTCCCTCCCTGTCCTTCCTGAAACATCTGAAACCCGGCACTTGAATCAACCATTCCAGCCCCGAGCCATCCAAGTCTCCGTAATGGCCACCACATCATAGCTCCAAGTATCGATCCAAGCTCTAAGCTCATCCGCCTTGTTCACACACACCCTTGCGTTAAAATAGACACATCTCAAGCCTGTCTGAACACGTCCCTTCTCTATCACCTGCCCACGGCACCCACTCCTAGCCTCCTCCACTCAAGAGCCAAACACCTCCTCCCCAGTCTCTCCAATACGGATCCCACCCCCCCAACAATTCTAGTTTAAACTCTCCCCAGCAGCCTCAGCAAACCTCCCAGCCAGTATGTTGGTCCCCCTGGGATTCAAGTGCAACCCATCCTCTTTGAACAGGTCATACCTGCCCCAAAAGAGGCCCCAATGATCCAGAAAACTGAATCCCTGCTCCCTACTTCCATCCCTCAGCCACGCATTTAACCTCCTCCTCATTCTGTTTCTATACCCACTGTCACTCAGCACAGGCAGTAATCCAGAAATTACTACCTTTGAGGTCCTGCTTCTCAACTTCCTTCCTAATTCTCTATAGTCTCTTTTCAGGACCTCATTCCTTTCCCTACCTATGTCGTTGGTACCAATATGTACCACGACCTCTGGCTGTTCTCTCTCCTCCTTCAGGATATCTTGGACACGATCCGAAACATCGTTTAATTTAGTATAATTTAGTTATACTTCAATCTCCATAACAAATCAAAATCCATTATCATGGTCAAAGGTCTCACTGTTAGGCCATTTGGGTAAATCATGCCTCCTTCTCACCAGTTTGAAAACTTACAGCCTAAGAGATGCTTGAAGTTTCTAAAAGGATAATGGATTCACTGAGAAGCACCAAAGCATAATTTAAATCAGTTAATATAAAGGATTCCAAAGAAAAGGCATATTTGCCTTTTTAGGTTATTCATTTAAGAAAACCAATAAACTCACCATCCCAAGGTTTTTAATTTGATTATCCTTATAAAACATCATTTGTGTTGAACTTCCTAACATTTGTTACGTTTCTCTGCCCAGTTTGAAACTAGTGGTTCTGCTGATCACATTTACCTTGAGCTAGCTAATCTGTTCTATACCATTGAAAGTATCTCCATTCTCAAGAAACTCATGGATGAATTCAATGAATTCAAGTCTGCTAGACTTCCTTCATAAATCACTCCTTTGGTAACAGGGATCAACCCTCATAGCTCTCTTCATCACAAATATTTCTCTTACAAGGTATGTTCTAACCACAGAATTATACAGCTTCACCTATCAAATTCCAGATTTATATCTTAAAGACATAGGATGGTCAACCTTCTACAAAATTACCTGATTCCTGCTTTATAATGATTACAAGCATACACTGTTTTCTCCTTAAGTTTTAACTAACCTACAATTTTTCCCTATTGTAAAAGAAATAGGAAGAATTCTGAAATAATAGACATTTGGATAAGTCTAAAAGACATTTGGATAAGTACATGGATATGAAAGGTTTAGAGGGATATGGAACAAACATAGGCAAATGAGACTAGCTTAGGTGCACCTCTTGGTCAGCATGGACGAGCTGGGCCAAAGGGCCGGTTTCCATGCTGTATTACTCTATGACTCTAAAAGGAGCTGGCATGACTAGAAGCAAAAAAAAATTACTTGAGTACTGTATTTATGAAAATCCTTAGCCCTCATTAAAATCTCACCCTGCACAGGAATACATGAGGTTTTAATCACCACCTTTTTTCCGTTATACTTGCATTCTAATCGAGATTTGTTATTTTATACAATTCTGCATGCATTTGTGAAACGGTTAGCATACCTGTTGATACAAAGTCACAGTCAAGGCATTGTTGAAATCTGAATACATCCTTAACATTGCTCAGAAATCTCAGTGTACTACAGAAAAGACTCCATCACATTGACAGAACAACAACTTGCATCTAAGTACCAACTAAGGTGCTTTGCAGTAATACCATATCAGCTAGAGATACAGCAGAAAAGACAATCAAAAGCTTGGTCTCAGGAAGATACTGTCAACCACCTTTTGAGAATATTTCTCTTTTCTGCCCAGTTATCTCCACTAATTATAAACAATAAATCTTGTTTTAGGGATCATGCCTGTTTCTCACCAGATTCAACGTTCCTAAAAGGAAAGGCGATTCATTGAAAAGCATCAAAGCATAATTTAAAAAGGATAAATCAAAGCCTTTTCAGAAGCAGCGAAACAAAACTTAAAGATGTCTCAAGAAGGGGCCTTCACCCCTTCAAAGACAGAATGAACTTAATGGCAGAGAAGAAAATCTCCAAGGGGGTTCTGCACATCAAAGAAACTTTGTGGTGTGATTCACAAACAACATCAATTCCACAAAGAGAGGTCAGTGAATAAAGAGTGAATAAACTGTGCACCAGCAGATGCGATCTGAGCATGTTTGTGTAATGATGTAATGTGAACAGTTAGACCGTAAGATGTCAAAAAACATACCAGCGAGTTAAGACTGGAAATAGGTGAGCCACAAAGACCTGAAATATTCTAATCTGATTCCTGATCTTCACTGGGTTAGCTGATCTGAATTTCAACATGATAGGAATGTTACAGTAAACCTCAATATGGGTGGGGAAATAAACACAAACATTCTGCTCCTAACTGCTATCAAAAGCTCTCTGCTGGTCTAGGACAAATTGGATTAGTAATTTGAAGCACTGCAGTCAAAATAATTTGGTGACTCTCGTGCTTAAGCTCAAACATATTCAATGACCATTTGGGTGGGGTACTAGTAGATACTAGTTGAGACAGAAAGAAGTCAAAAGGGAGAGAACTGGCAAGGTGACAAAAAATGCAAGAAAAATAAAAGAAACACCAAGAACTTTGAAGAATTGTATTAGAATTATTATCAATATTTTAATTGCAATGCTTCCGATTAATGGGCCATTTGACATTTCTGTTTAATTTAGCCCAACTTGGGCTTCAGGGTTCAGATTAGGAACTAAGATGACAGAAAAAGCAGAATCAGCTATTATAGAAACCTAGTTCATTATCAGGCCTGATGATTCCCTGAAATAACACTGTAAGAAAAGTTAACATTGCATAGCAGATAAATTAACTAATTGGCATAACTTTATATTGAAGAACATCCATTATACTTTCAATAGCACAACTATTTATCTGATCCACAAAAAATCATGACTAAATTATGAAAGAAACTTTAATTTTAACAGTAATGTTAAACTGTAGTAAGAACTGATTCGTAAGAAGAAATGTCAATGGATAAACTTTATCTTATGTAAATACAACCACATTTCAATTCCTTCACCTTATTTAACAACACCCATCTTCATTCCTCTCTTGTTATATAAATCAAACTTTGTTAGATCTGGAGAGGCATTTTGACTTAAGTGTTAATGCCCTAAACCCACTGAAAAGAACTAAAATAAAATTAGTAAATTAATTCATTGAGAAAATTACCTGATTAATGTTATTTGCATCTCATCCAAGTCTTTTCATCCCAAGATAAATCAAGTCCAGACTGATGGGAAAATTGTAGTGCTAAGCCTAAAACTTTGTCCATTGACTTATCTAAGACAGACTTACACTGGTACCTATATTCCTGACATCTTATCAAAGGGCAAAAATCAATACTCAAAGTCAACAGTGCTTTCTGCCATTTGCTGATCTCAGCAAAAAAAGCCATCAAGAGTAAAATGTAACAAAAGACATTTACCAGTGTTAGGAAATTTGTTAGTACATGAAAAGTTCTCCATTATCTTGAATCTTGTGACATAATTAATGAATTGATTCATAAGTGATAATTAAAATACACTGTGTATTAGTCACGGCATTTATGAAGTGAAATTACTAATGTGGGGGAAGTAGCCTGTAACATGACATGTCAACTTGCCTTAGTTCCCCAAAGTCAAAAATCAATTGGTGAGGTGCAACATTTCTACATCTATAAGATGTCCTCTTTGTGAAAGTAAAATTATGCGTGTTTATGCTTTTTTGTACCTTTAATGTACATAGGAACTTCCTGCTTCGTCCATTCCACTTTTGGGAAGGTGGGGAGAACAAAGCAGGGATTAACATAATGGATGCTTAGTGGTCAATATGAAATTGGTGGGCCGAAGGACCTGACTCAGTGTTGTAATGACTCTATAATCTTGCTGTGAAGGGTCCCAAAGAGCAACCAGAACATGATAGAACTTAGTTTGAAAATGACGTACTTCAATCTGAAGCCAGGGTTTTCAATCTAAATAAAGGAGACTATGAAGTTATATAGGGCAGTTTTGGCCATGGTAGACTGGATAACGACAGTGGAGAGGCAATTATTAATATTTAAGAAACATGATTTGGAAGAAACATTCATTCCTTTGATGCTAATGACAGGAAAAATGGTCCAAGAAGAAATTAAATATAGTATTAAATCTAAGGCAAAGTCTTATAAAGACACCAGATAAAGCAGGAAGCTGAGGATTGGGAGTCTTTTAGAATTAAGCAAAGGATAACAAGAAATTCATAAAGAAAGGGAAAACAGATTATGAGAATAAACTAGTGAGAAATCTAAAACAAAACAGATTGCTAAATTTCTATGGAAAAAATTGAGCACGGGAAAATGTGGATTCCTTAAAGACAGCGAAAGAAGAATCTATTCTTTGGAAGAACAGAACATGTTTATCATTTTTCATACATTTTTTCAACATTTTTCAGACTAAAGTAATTAAATATCTTGCTTATGATGAATTTTGGGCATTGAATTATTCTTGACGTCATTTGGATAAATATGACAATGAAGAAACAGAGCAAGTGAACACAGAGATCTCAGTCAAAAATGGCAAACAATGTTAGCAATTGGTGATAAAATACCATGAAATGTATGCAAAATTATTTCACTTTCTAATCATGCAATATTTAACTTTTATCTATGACTTTTATTTGGCATTTTATAAACAAATTTCTAGACCTATCTTTCCTGTTTGGAATGAGGACGACTTTACTTAACATTGGTTCTCCAATCACATTCATGTAATAGTCCTGGGTCCAGTAACTACCCAACTGATTTTGTTCCCAAACTTGCTCCACTATATTCCAATAAATTATTAAAACTGCTTTGGTCTCCAACATTTACAGAGGTGTATTCATCTTTCATATTGAAAACTGCATGAATCAACAAATAATTTTACAAATTACATACAACAAGTAATTTTACAAGCTACATACAGTATATCGGCAAAGAACAAACTGTTTAAAAACTCAGACTTTGTTTTCTTTGTAATAAAGTGGAGGAGGGTGTGGAAAAAAAATGAAAGCTTATGTAGAAACAATTCATAATTTTAACAAGTATTTTGCTTTTGCGCATAAGTATTGTAAGAGGTTTGATCTGTGAGAGAAATAATTCAGAACATCAAACAGATGATTACAGATTACCAAATGACAAAGCACATTTAAGAATAATTTACCTGTAGACCGCAGCATCCAACTGCATTTAATATGGAAGCATTGTGTACAACACGATACTGAATTCCTGCTTTTACTGCTCGCAAAACTAGATCACTATGTGTTGTTGCACTGCAAGAGAACATTGAGAATATAGCTGAATAAAAATACTAAATGACAGGGAACACAGCTTATGGATAATTTAATTCCTTGTCCCTGATCTAATCAATCTTTTGCTAAATATCTTCTACATGTTTCTACCTAAAAGAGGACTGTTCCCAATTTAAACTACATCATTATCTGTTTTCCTTTATTTTAGACTTCCTCCCATAGACACCATACATAAGCAGCCAATCTGTAATGTTAATGCAGTTACAAAACCAGAATATTCCACCACATGTACAATACTCAATGTCTCCTCATAATTTTTAATTATCCAGAATGTGTGTTCAAAATCAAGTTTGAATAGTCGAAATGTTCAATGGTTTTGCCATAATTTACTTCGAAAATTGAGGAGTATCATGCAGAATTTCCTGCAAGTGATTAAATGGGTGGATGAAATTCATCAGCATGCTGTCACTGGAACTGAACTTTTCTCATTATGTTAGTTCTTGTTTATTTTTTTTAAACTGAGCAACTTAAATGAAAACCCCCAAGAGTCATAATGCAAGCGTCACCAAAATGAAATGATTAGGGAGTGGTAACCATTTCATACAATGGTCTCCAAAAGCTTTTACTAAATCCCTGACAATCATGAACTCAGTCCAATAACAAATGCTAAAACTGTGAAACTTGTGTCATTCAAAAATAGTCAAGCTCTCGGTCCAATACTGCACATCTGTCATTGACAATTTATGAAAACACCCAGTGTTAAATGTTGTAATTTCATTTCTATAATTGGGGCTACACTAAACACATCTTGGACAGGTGCTCAAAGATAACTGCACTTCATTCATAAAAATAAGTAAGAGCACTTGCATATCTTTCATTTATTAGCACCCTAGTTCTTGTAATACTTCATTGAACAAAAATAAATATAACAATTTTAACATATGCAATAAAAGATGCAGTTGATTAATTTTCTCAATCAGATTTACAACCAACATTGTTCTCATCTGATCACCATACACAGACCATTCCTGTTTGTGCAGGTGAGCAAATGAAGTTTCATTCACTTAACTCTTGTTAATCTGGTGTTTAAAGCTTGATTTGCAGCTAGTCCTTTCCTACAACCACAACACTCTTGTGAACAGCAATTGGGTTTCCAAGCTTCATAGAAAAGTTTTCAATTATGGCATTAGAAGGCTAGTTAAAAGGTATGCTTACAACAACGGACAAAATTTGAACTGATAGTTTTCTGAGAATTGGAGCTGCAGACTATTTCCACAAAGGTACCAGGGAGAAACATTTTTAACATTTTACAGGTTTGGAAGTAATAAATCAATAAAACAATACTTTAGGGTGTGCAAGGATGTGCCCCGCCCATCACCCACACCTTCCTCCCTCTGATTCCCCAACTCCTTTCCTTTATTCCATGGTACACTGTCCTTTCTTATCAGATTCCATCCTCTTCAGCCCTTTGCCTCTTCCACCACCCAGCTTCTCACATCATTCCCACTTTCCCCCTGTCCCACCTATCTATCATCCCCTTCTCACCTGGATTCACATCACCCGCCAGCTTGTGCTCCTCCCCCCACCCTTTTATTCTGGCTTCTGCCCTCTTTCTTTTCAGCCCCGATGAAGGGTCTCAGCCCAAAACGTCAACTGTTCATTTCCCTCCACAGATGCTACCTGACCTGCTGAGTTCCTCCAGCACTTTTCGTGTGTATCTATTTACTTATAGTAGTGAATAGAAGAGTGCCAGGACCTACATCTAAAACAATACTCATTAAAACAAAACTGCTAAATACAGTAAAAGCTGATAATCCTCCATCCGACAATTCAGAAGTCCCAGTGGTTCAGCATCAGACTCAACAGGTAATGGTTGCTGTGCTCCTTTACCATTCACCAGAGCCCAAGTCCTGCACTCCCCATTCCCAGTGCTGGGGCCCCAGCTCCTATGCTCCGTATCCACTCACCAAAGCCCCATTTTCACAGTCTATTGCCATTTACCGGAACCCCGGGTCCCAAGCTCTATTTCCACACACAAAGACCGCTGTTCCTGCACTTCATCTGCTCACTGGGCCTCATTGCTATGCTCCATTTCCTCTTACCAGGACCCCAGTTCCCACACTCCCTTTCAACTTATCTGGATCAGGGGTCATTGTATTATTGTAATAATGCCAAACATCTTTAAAAAGTGAATTAAAAGGGTGCTGGGGTGTTAATAGAAATAACATCAAGTAGTCCAGAAAATCTGCTAGTCTGGCACCACCAAGTCCTGAGGATGCCGGATTATCAGAGCCTTACTGTAGGAATATAGCACGCAAGATAATTTGATACAGTTAAGTATGTTGAAATGTTAACTGAACATGCTTCTTGAAAAGAAAACATTTAACCAACTGGAAATATTAAATAACTGATAAATTAGTTCTGGTTCTTTATTTTATATAAAGATGATGAAATATGCAACTAATTTTCCTATGTTCAGATGAGTTCCTGACATACAGCTAATAACTCACTTACCCAAATGGATCTCCTACTACAAGAAAGGCAATATCATTATCAGCAGCATCCCTTAAAATTTCATCAGCGTCTTGTTCAACCATCTCTCTCTCTGCAATGATCAGTTCACGGCCATAAAACTCTTCCTACAATGAAAGAGAACATAATAATACTTAGCTATGATTTTACCCATTCAGATAGTTGAGTGTGTGACGGTAATTGAAAAAGGACCATGCTTAGGCACCAGTCTAGCCTCTATTTTGTTCACCAATGAGCCTATTTTACT
Source organism: Pristis pectinata (assembly GCF_009764475.1). Lineage (NCBI taxonomy): Eukaryota > Metazoa > Chordata > Chondrichthyes > Rhinopristiformes > Pristidae > Pristis > Pristis pectinata. The sequence goes on along the minus strand of NC_067407.1, from coordinate 48,380,093 downwards.
GAGCTCATAACACAAATGTATCCAGTTACTAAAGGCTATTTTTTTTCCTTCCATAACCTGTCCAAAATCATTATTTTTAAGTGTTACTCATAACATGTTATAATGAGATGATGACAAGAAGCTAAAATTCTGCTCTGGAGAGTGATGCTAATTGAAAATTCAATCAATCTCTTCTTCACTTTTAAGATAACAACTTCAGGGAATTTTAAAAGAATGAATATACTCATGACCGAAAAACAACTGGGTCTAGGAATACTACATAATCTTATTCTCTTTAAACTCAAAAACGCTGGGATCATGGAAACAATTTATCAAAACATCACGTTTAATCTGGCTAACAGCAAATTAGTACACAGCAGGGAATACAAACTAAGACCCTTTACAGTTTTATGGTGCAGGATTTGCTACCTTAACTGCGCAACAGATAAAATTTAAAATATTACTTTTACATTGTTCTATTTGTACTGTGCAAAGTGGTCATTTTATGTACTTTCTCTCACAATGAATTAGATTTCCAGCATTCCCAGCAGATCTACAATCTAATAACAGATGCATGCACTATCTTAAGAAGATTAAGGCCAATAGTACTGGTAGAGATGACAACTCCATTTGGGAGGGCAAACTGCACGCAGTAATTTTTGAATAATTTTAAAGATAATCACATACAGGATAGCAGTGGCAGGATATTCAAACATCAAAGGTGTCAGAGAAACCCAATTCTCACTTCACAAGATGTCCACTTTCTAACAGGGTTCATGGAATTATAATCAGGAACAGGAAACATGACTGAAGATTTGCCAGCACAGAGTAATTGGGATGATTAATAATAGCCTTTCTACTTTGAATGGTTAATGAGTACCCTTTCTATATGAACAGATAATGAAAATATTGCTGGTCCTCACGGCACAGTACCATACTATGTGATACATCTACCAACCTAAATAATGATGGAAACTTCAGAATACCTTTGATATATCTTCGTCTCTATTTAGCAATGGCAGAAAGGAGCAAACGTAGCTAAAGTGTTTGTTATCTACTCAAAGTCAAAGGGGGGGGATTTATGCATGGAGCCAGAGGAAGTGGTTGAGGTTTTTTATGAGTACTTCGTATTAGTGTTGTCCAAGGAGAAGGACAGGGATGGTAGTGAGATTAGGGAGGAGTATGTTGATATTCTAGGGCATGTCGATATTAAAGGAAGAGGTGTAGGGTGTCTTGAAAAACATTAACTTGGAAAAGTTCCAGGGCCTGATGGGATCTATCTCAGACTACAGAGGGGAGGAGATTGCTGGGACCTTGACATTTGTATCCTCTTTAGCCACGGGCAAGGTGCCAGAAGACTGGAGAATAGACAATCTTGTTCCTTTGTTTACAAAGGGCAACAGGGACAAACCAGGAAATTATAGGCTGGTGAGCCTTACATCAGTAATACAGAAATTATTGGAGCAGATTCTTAGGGACAGGATTTACTCGCATTTGGAAAAGCATGGATTATTAGCGACAACCTGAATGGCTTTGCATGGGACAGGTCCTCTCTCACAAATCTGATTGAATGTTGTCTACATAGACTTTAGTAAAACATTTAACAAAGTAGGCTGGTCCAGAAGATTAATTCACACAAGATCCACGGTGAATTGGTAAATTGGATCCAAATATCACCGACAGCTTGTCCTGGTCCAACCACATAGGAGCATTGGCCAAGAAAGCACACCAGCACCTCTACTTCCTCAGAAGGCTAAGAAAATTCAGCATGTCCCAGTTCACCCTCACCAATTTTTATAGATGCACCATAGAAAGTATCCTATAGAAAGATGCATTACAGCTTAGTATGGCAACCACTCTGCCCAAGACTGCAAGAAATTGCAGAGTTGTGGACACAGCTCAGTCCATCACGATAACCAGCCTCCCCTCCATGGACTCTGTCTACACTTCCTGCTGCCTCCAGAAAGCAGTCAACATAATCAAAGACTCTCTCCATCCCGGACATTCTCTCTTCTTCCCCCATCAGGCAGAAGATACAAAAGCTCAAAAACACGCACCACCAGTCTCAAGGACAGCTTCTATTTGCTATTATAAGACTCTTGAATGGACCCCTTGTACAATAAAGATGAACTCTTGATATCTCAGTCCACCTCTTCATGATCCCTGCACCTTACTATCGACCTGCACTACACTTTCTTTGAAACCGTAACACTATATTTTGCATTCTGTTATTGTTTTTTCCTTTGTACTTCCTTGACGTGCTTACATTTGTACTTATGAAATAATCTGTATGGATGGCATGCAAAACAAAGTTTTTCACTCCATCTTAATACACGTGACAATAATAAACCAATTACAAAATTGGCTTGGTCATAGAAGAAAGAGGGTACTGGTAGAGGAGTGTTTTTCTGACTGGAGGTCTGTGACAGTCTGAGACAGAACTGAGGAACAGTTCTGGGCTTTCTGTTGTTTGTGATACATATAAATGATTTTGATGAAAATGTAGATGGGCTGATTAGTAAGTTTGCAGATGACACAAAAATTGGTGGAATTTTGATGAGAAAGATTGTCAAAGGTTACAGCAGGATACAATGGTTGGAAATTTAGGCAGAGAAATGACAGATAGCGTTTAATCCAGACAAGTGCGTGATGGTACATTTTGGGAGGTCAAATGCAAGAGGAAAGTACACAGTACATGGCAGGACCCTCAGGAGCATTGATGTACAGAGGAATCTTGGTGTATAATTCCATAGTTCCCTGAAGGTAGCAACACAAGCGGATGGTGTGGTAAAGAAGGCACTTGTCTTCATTGTTTGGGGCACTGAGTATATAAGTTACAAAAACATGTTGCAGCCGTATAAACCTTTGGTTAGGTTACATTTGGAACATTGTGTACAGTTCTGGTTACCGCACTATAGGAATGATGTGGAGGCTTAGGAGAAGGTGCAGAAGAGATTACCTGGATTGAAGTATATTTGCTATGAGGAGAGTTTGGACAAACTTGGATTGTTTTCTCTGTAGTGCTGTAGGCTGAGGGACAACCTGATAGAACTATATAAAATTAAGAGATGCACAGATAGGGTAAATAGTCAAAGTCTTTTTCCCGGGGTGGAAACGTCAAATACTCAAGGGCATAGGTTTAAGTTGAGAGAGGGAAAGTTTAAAGGAGTTTTGAGAGGTAATATTTCTTTTTACACAGTGAGTGGTAGGTGCCAGAGAAGGTGGTAGAAGCAGACACGATAGCAACATTTAAGAGGCATTTAGACAGACACATGAACAGGGAATATGGACCACGTGCAGGCAGATGGGATTAGTTTAGATTGGCATCATTGTTGGCACAGACACAATGGGCCAAAGAGCCAGTTTCTATGTTGTACTGTCCTACGTTCTGTGTTCTATGGTAAAGTCTAGACTGTGTTCAACAGGATACCTGGTACTTCAAAATAAAAGTGATGCCAAGGCAGTCTGTTGCTTCTTTCAAAAAAATCTTTGAATCGTCTGGCATTTTAAACAATTTAAACAAAACAGCATTGAAGGTAATTTTTGATCTAAAGCTGTTACTTAATAGAATTAATTTCAAACTAATAGTAACATTACATTTATTTCAGTTTTGTTTTAATATCATAGTCACATTAACAGTGTAGTCTCTCCAGCAGGATAAATAACATATGCAATGTTTGAATGGAATTAGACTCAAAATGTTAAACTTTCGCACCTTGACATTCCACAGCAGTAATTTAGTTGAACACTGAAGAGAAATTGTAATGTTAAACTAACTAAAGGTGAAATAAGTGGGACTTTCCTTGAAATCTCGGCAAAATTTGACCAAGCGAGGCATCAAAGAGCTGCAGAAAAATTGAAAGCAAAGAGAAATCTCTGCATTGGCTAGTCAAACCTCACACAAAGGAAGAAGGCTGAATTTTTGGTGACCAAGCATGTCAGCCACACGACACTGTTGCACGTGCCTTAAGGCAAAATACTAGCCCAAATAAATTTCAGTGCTTAATCAATGATCTTCCCCTAATACAAGATCAGAAGTGGTAAAGTTTACTTATGTTTGCGCAGTTCCATATGCAACTATTCAATGAAGCCACCTATGTGCATGCATAGGGTTTGGACAACATTTAGGCTTGGGCTGATAAGTGCCAAGCAATGAATCATCCCCAACAAAAGTCATAGAATCATACAGCACAGAAATGGGCCCTAGCAGCCCCCCTCATCTATGCCAACCTTGATGCCAATCTATGCCAATCTCATTTGCCTGCTTTAGGCCTGCATCCGTCAATGCCTATCCTATCTAAGTACATAACTAAATGCTTTTTAAATGTTGCAATTGTATCTGCCTCTATCACTTTATCTGGCAGCTTGTTCCAGATAACCACCACCCTGTGTGAAAATCTTCCCCCTCAAATCCCCTTTGAATTTCTTCTCTCTCACCTTAAACCTGTGCCCTCCAGTCTAGACTCCCCTGCCCTGGGAAAAAGATTATCTATCCTATCAATGTCTCTAATAATTTTATAAACCTCTATAAGGGTATCCCTCACGTCTACCACCCTGCCTTCATCAATTTTCCCAGTTACCTCCTCAAAAACCTCAATCAGATTTGTGAGACATGATCACGCTGCACAAAACCATGCCAACTCCTCCTGAACAGTCCCTGCCTTTTCAGGTGAAAATAGATCTTGTCTCTCAGAATCTTCTCCAACAACTTCCCTACCACTGATGTAAGGCTCTCTGGCTTGTAGTTTCCAGGCTTATCCCTACTGCCATTTTTGAACAAGGGAACAATGTTAGCTATCCTCCAGTCTTCTGGTACTTCACTCGTGGTTAGCAAAGGTTCTAAAATCTGTCAGCAATCTCCTCTCTTGCTTCCCTTAGCATCCTGTGATAAATGCCATCACACAAATTTCCTAAGCCTGACATACACTTTCTTCTTTTCCCTGATCTAACTTTCAATATCATTCGTTGACCTAGGTTCCCAAAACTTACCATCTTTGCTTCTTACCCCTACAGGAACATGCCAAACCTGGACTCTCACTATTTCACTTTCAAGCAACTATTTTTCACATGTTGTTTTTCCTTTCAAGTAGCTGTTCACTATCTACTTCCTCCAGGTCCCATTTTATACTACTGAAATCCCCCACTTTAGGGCCCAATCTCGAGGGCCAACCTTGCCGTTTTCCATGATTACCTTGATGCTTACTGACAACGGTTATTGTTCCCAAATGGTTCCTCTACATACTCTTCTATCACTTGCCTATCCTCATTCCCTAAGATGAAATCAAGTACGGCCCTCCCTGGTAGAATTTTCTACATACCGCTTCAAAAAACCCTCTTGGATGCATTTTACAAACTCCATCCCACTCCAAGCTCCTTGCACTAATGCAATCCCAGTTCACATTGTGAAAGTTTAAACACCGCCCCCCCCCCCCCACACACACTTTGACAACCCTGTCTGCAATCTGCCCACCCAAGTCCACCCATCCCTATTTGATTGGCACCCCATCAAGCAAGTTTCCCGTAACAACCTCCTTTGCAATCTTTATTACCTTAAAAGACATGAGGCACTTTGGAATATGACTTCAGAATGTATTACCATTCCTTCATCATTGCTAGAACAAAATCCTCCTACTTCCTACCCAAATTAACCGAATGTGTTCACTCAACACGTGGACTGCAGAGGTTCAAACGGGCCTTTGCTGCTCAGAAAAGATTCGAAAATGGTGAATACCTTCACTTATTATCAGGTCTTCCCCAGACCACCCTCTTTTCCACAACAAGCGTGCAGTTCTGTGATTAAACTGGAGTGCAATCTAGTCACTGCTGTTTTATAGAATAGAATGCAGTGATAATAATCTGAGTGTATTCTCTTTATCATTTGGGGTCTGGGACTGAAGAGAGAAATTGTGACCTTTATAACATAGGATTACAAACTTTGCTCATGGGAAACCCGATGTTTTGAACGTTGATGTGTGTAAAACGGCCGTGCCGCCTCTCCCGCTCCACGTACCAACACGTCTCTGCCGACACACAGGAGCGAGGTGTAAGCCTCCAGATAGACCCGGCTGCATCGCCTGACGATCTCCAGTCCTTTCACCGTGATGTCCCGGGCGTCCCCCCAACCCCAAGCCGATCAAAAACAACATGCCGCTGTATATCAGGCACCGACCACTCTAATCCCCCCCACCTCCCCCCGTGTCAACGGTGCAACCCTCCCGCCAATGACCGGATTACGGCACGGCCGCAGCACACCCGGTGGCACTTCGCGTCGTTTTGCGACGTCGTAACTCAGGAGGTCAAAGGGTGATATTATTAATTTTTTTAATTGAAATCTGGGAATGGATGAAGCTGAGGGATTTGGGATTCCGACTGTGGAGTTGGCGAATGGGTTGAAAATCCCAATACTGGGTCTTGGTGAGTTACTTAATGCTCTTGCCTGCGGCTTTGAGTGCTGCTGGCTCAATTCATGGCTCACCGTGTGACCTGAATGCAGACTCCAACCTACTGCAGTTGATTCTAATTATCCCAGACTGGTAATATCTTTCCTGCTGTATTAAATGTGTGACCTAATTTGATGCATCTCTGCTTGCAGAATAAAATCTGACACACGTGTTGTGTGGCACCTCATCATAAATGTTACTCAATATAGTTATTTCCCCAACGAGTTCTGAAAATTGGGTCATGCTTTTTGAAGTACCGTCTACAACTCCACCCTAACCACTTTCTACCTCATTCGCAGGAGATTTTAAGAAAACAATTAGAAGCGACCTTGAACTACAGTTTGTTTGTATGAAGTAGTTAAATCTCTAATGAAAAGCGCCAACAAGAACCTGCAGTTAAAAAAACTTTCAATACCTTAAGACATGGATCATCAAATAAAATGTAATACCCCGTCACGAGGAGAGGTATTAGGGCAGGCAATTAAAAATTTGTTCAAGCCTCTATTTTAAAAAATGTCTTAAAAGGTAAAAAAAGTGAGGCAGAATGTTTTAGAAATGGAATTCAGAGATTAAGGACTTGACAGCAGAGAGGACATTTGTTAATGTATATTTTGAAAGATTGCAGAGCTAAAGGAGATTATTGAAAACGCGAGGGGTGAGAACATGAAAGAATTTGTAAAATAGGTCTTTTAAAATCAAGCTTTTATTTAACTCGGTCACAGTTTGGGGTTGTGAGCCAAGGTTTGATGGACATTGGTATTAGTTTATTATTGTCACTTGTACTGAGGTACAGTGAAAAACTTGTCTTGCATACCGTTCGTATAGATAAATTCATTACACAGTGCAGATACATTGAGTTAGTATAGAGTGCATTGAGGTAGTACAAGTAAAAACAATAACAGTACAGAGTAAAGCGTCACAGCTACAGAAGAAGTGCAGTGCAGATAGACAATAAGGTGCAAGGGCATAACAAGGTAGATTGTGAGGTCAAGAGTCCATCTCAATGTATAAGGGAACCGTTCAATAGTCATATCACAGTGGGATAGAAGCTGTCCTTGAGCATGGTGGTATGTGCCCCCAGGCTCCTGTATCTTCTGCCTGATGGGAGAGGAGAGAAGAGAGAATGACCCGGGTGGGTGGGGTCTTTGATTATGCTGGCTGCTTCACCAAGGCAGCGAGAGGGATAGACAGAGTCCATGGAGGGAAGGCTGGTTTCCGTGACGCGCTGGGCTGTGTCCACGACTCTCTGCAGTTTCTTGTGGTCCTGGGCAGAGCAGTTGCCATACCAAGCCATAATGCATCCAGGAAGGATGCTTTATATGGTGCATCGATAAAAGTTGGTGAGTGTCAAAGGGGACATGCCAAATTTCTTTAGCCTCCTGAGGAAGTAGAGGCGCTGATGAGCTTTTTTGGCCGTGGCATCTACGTGGTTGGACCAGGACATTGGTGATGTTCACTCCTAGGAACTTGAAGCTCTCAAGCCTCTCAACCTCAGCACCATTGATGTAGACAGTTGCATGTACACTGCCCCCTTTTCTGAAGTCAATGACCAGCTCTTTTATTTTGCTGATATTTGAGGGAAAGGTTGTTGTCATGACACCGTTCCACTAAGCTCTCTATCTCCTTCCTGTACTCCGACTCATCGCCGTTTGAGATACGGCCTACAACGGTCGTATCATCTGCCAACTTGTAGATGGAGTTAGAGCAGAATCTGGCCACACAGTCATGAGTATGTAGGGAGTAGAGTAGAGTAGAGGACTGAGGACACAGCCTTGTGGAGCATCAGTGTTGAGAGTAATCGTGCTGGAGGTATTGCTGCCTATCCTCACTGATTGCGGTCTGTTGGTCAGAATAATGAATCTGCTATGATTTAGGATACAGAAGCATAGTTTTGGATGACCTCCAGTTTCCAGAGGTTAAAGAACATGATGAAAGCCAAGAGTGTGTTGGAATAATCAAGACTTGAGATAACAAAGGCATGGATGAGGGTTTTGGCAGCAGGTGAGCAGAGGCAGTAATGGAATTGGTCAATACTCAAGATGTGGAAGTTTGTAGTTATATTCTATAGTTGTCTATATAGGCTATATTGATATTATGGATTCATGGTCTGAAACTCCAATTCAGACAATGCTCTGTTAGTTGCAACAATGCTCTGTTAGTTGCAAACAGTCTAGTTCATTTTCAGACAGTGGCTAGGGAGAGAAATGTTGATTACAAGGGAACAAAGACTATGACTTTGATTTTCCCACTATTTATTCAGAGAACATTTATGCTCTTCCAGAACTTCATATAAGACAAATAGTCAATCATTTTAGAAATACATGAAGGGGATAAGTGATGGTGGGTTAGAGTTGTTGTTGTCTGCATATGCATGGAAACTGAATCTGTGCTTTTAGTTGATATTACCATAGAACACCATGTGAATGAAAAAATAGAGAGGATGAATGGATAGCCTTGGGAGCACCAAAGATGAAACTGCAGTTGTAGGAAGTGAAGCTGCTGTGGATACTCTCTGGGCTAAGCCAGGTAAATAAGGATGAAACCACACAAGTGTGATTGAACTCAATTAGACAAAGATAAGGAGATGCCAGAGGAGGAGGAGGATGGACAACTAGTGACCATCTTCATAGGTGTGCCAGCACCAGATGTGATTGACTTAATGGACAGGCCAGTATTTTCAGCTTAAAACCAGATTTCAGAAGTGGAGAACACCATGCAGCCACTATAGTGTTGCATGGTGCTCATAGTGAACTTCTACGCCATTGCCTAGTTCTGCAGTTTGTAATGGAACTGAATTTCAGAGGCAGACAACACACAGGTGCAACTATATAGTGTTTTTAGTGTTGCTGGCTGGGTGCCAAACTAAGTCAATGTGGTTTTATGAAAGGAAAATCATATACAACATATTTGTTGGTGTTCTTAAAGAAGTTGATAGAAAGGAACCTGTTGATGTAGTGTATTTGGATTTCGAGAATGCATGTGCTAAGATGCCACATAAGAGGCTGGTGCACAAGGTAAGAGCTCACATTATTAGGGGAAGTGGGTTCAGAATCAGGTTTATTATCACTGACATATGTCGTGAAATTTGTTGTTTTGCGGCAGCAGTACAGTGCAAGACATTAAAAACTACTATAAGTTACAAAATAAGTAGTGCAAAAGAGGAATAATGAGGTAGTGTTCATGAGTTTGTGGACCGTTCAGAAATCTGATGGCGGAGGGGAAGAAGCTGTTCCTAAAATATTGTGTGTGGATCTTTAGGCTCCTGTACCTCCTCCCCAATGGCAGTAACGCGACGAACGGCATGTCCCGGGTGGTGAGGGTCCTTAATTATGGATGCCACCTTCTTGAGGCACCGCCTCTTGAAGATGTCCTTGATGGCGGGGAGGGTTGTGCTCGTGATGGAGCTGGCTGAGTCCACAACCCTCTGCGGCCTCTTTCGATCCTGCGCATTGGAGCCTCCATACCAGGCAGTGATGCAACCAGTCAGAATGCTCTCCACTGTACATCTGTAGAAACTTGCAAGAGTCTTTGGTGACGTACTGAATCTCCTCAAACTCCTAATGAAGTAGAGTTGCTGGCGTGCCTTCTTTGCGATTGCATCAATGTGTTGGGCACAAGATAGATCCTCTGAGATGTTGACGCCCAGGAACTTGAAACTGCTCACCCTTTCCACTGCTGACCCCTCAATGAGGACTGGTGTGTGTTCTCCCAACTTCCCCTTCCTGAAGTCCACAATTAATTCCTTGGTCTCATTGATGTTGAGTGCGAGGTTGTTGTTGCGACGACACTCAACTAGCCGACCTATCTCACTCCGGAAAGCCTCCTCATCGCCATCTGAGATTCTGCCAACAACAGTGGTGTCATCGGCAAATTTATAGATGGCATTTGAGTTGTGCCGAGCCACACAGTCATGAGTGTAGAGAGAGTAGAGCAGTGGGCTAAGCACACATCCTTGAGGTACACTTGTGTTGATTGTCAGTAAGGAGGAGATGTTCTCCTGATAAGAAGTTGAGGATCCAGTTGCAGAGGGGAGTGCAGAGGGAGGTACAGAGGTCTACGTTTTGAAGCTCAGTATTGAGGGGATGATGGGGGCTGTAATCAATAAACATTAGCCTGACGTATGTTTTGCTGTTGTCTAGGTGCTCCATAGCTGAGTGGAGAGCCAGTGAGATTGTGCCCGCTGTAGACTTGTCGTAGAAGCAGGCAAATTGCAGCAGGTTCAGGTCCTTGCTCAGGCAGGAGTTAATTCTAGCTATGACCAACCTCTCAAAGCACTTCATCACAATAGATGGGTTAATGTGAAGACGAATTATCACATAGAATACAGAGAGTTGGAATATATGGGCCTTTTTCAGGTTGGAAGGATGTAACTAGTACAGTACCCATGGATCAGTTCTTGGTCCTCAATTATTTACCATCTATATTAACGATTTGGAGGAGGGAGCAATCTGTACGGTTTGCCGATGAAGTGAAAATAGATGGGAGGGCCTGCTGCAATGAGGGTATGGAGAAGATATATATAGGTTGATTGAATGGACAAAAACTTGGCAAATGAAGTTTAATGTAGGAGAGTGTGAAGTCGTACACTTCAATAGGATGAATCAAAAGACAGACTAAACGGCGAGGGGTCACAAATGAATGGAGTACAGAGGGATGGAGGTATTCTTGTGTTTGAATCACAAAAAAGTTAGAATGCAGGTGCAGCAAGTAGTTAGGAAGGTAAATGGCACGTTGGCCTTCACTGATAGGGATTTGGTGTTTAGAAATAGAGAAGTGTTGTTACAATTTTGGGTGTTGCTGAGGCCACAGAATACTGTTTTGATCTCCTTGTTTAAGAAAGGATATACTAGCATTGGAGGGAATCTAGAAGAGATTGACTCGGCTAATTCCTAGGATGAGTGGGATGTCCTATTATAAGCAGCTAGAGGAGTTGAATCTATATTCTTTCAAGTTTAGTAAAATGAGGGGTGATATTATTAAAACACACAAGATGCTAAGGGGGCATGAACAGGGTAGATATTGATTTGTTTCCATTAGTGGGAGAGTCTCAAACATGGGGATATAGTTATAAAATTAGGGGGCTGTCATTTAAAACTGAGGTGAGTAGGAATTTTATCTCACAATGGTGAGTGAATCTCCGGAATTATCTACCGGTTGTGGAAGCACGAGAAGTATTTAAAGAGTAGGTAGATAACATTTTGGAAGATCAGGGAATTGAGGACTGTACCATTTCCACATAGAATAGGAGCTGATACTTGGAGCAGATCAGCCGTGATCATATTGAATGGTGGGGGAGGCTTAAGGGGCCAGGTAGCCTATTCCAGCTGTTTTTTTGTTTTGTTTTCTTGCGAATCTTTTGCACGTCGAGTGATATTGCAATAAATGTGATTTGAGGTAACGTGCGTTGGCTTTGGTAAGTTTCACATGAAAAACATGTGAAACATCTTTGTGGTAATGTGTGCTGAAAAAGGAAGTAATGGATACTGATGTGGGGAGAGGACGCAAAAATGACGTCAGGCTAGGAATATGCATTCAGTGAAGGTATTGAATTTGCTTTTGAAAAATGTTATATAGTTCACCCTGAATGAGAGCTGCATATTAGTTCACACCTCCAAAAATAAATCCCACTTCTGAGTTAATTATCAGAAAAGAATCTGTTTCTAATAAGCAAATGAACTGCTGTTAAGCCTGAATCTGGTGCTGAAAAAACTGATCTAAAATAAATGGAATTACAGAGTTTTACAGGAAAAGGAGCCAGTGAAGCGTAAATGGTAAATTCAAAAGACAGAGGTTGTTCAGCAGCTCCAGCTCGTTCTTTCTATGATTGCCCATCACGTAGCAACAACATTCTTCTTTGTTGCCCAGAAATTTAGAAATTTCCTAGAAATGGGTGAATGCATCTATTTCTGGTGTCCACTGAAATGAATAGTTAAAATTCATTTTAGTTACACTACCATAATGCAAGATCTGTCATCAGCATTTACTGTGTCTAAAAGCACTTGCCTGAGTCTTTGTAAACGTTATTAGCGATAGACTATATATATTCATTGCATATTGACAGAGCATATAAGGACTATGTGTGGGTTCATTTAGCCCAAGTACCAATTACATAGTCAAGAGAAACTATACCCCAAATTTATCAGAAAAATGATAGAAAACTGTAACCCTGTAAATTATCAACACTTTTTGGAGATTTCAGTAGAAAGATGTGTGTGATTCTCATTTATTTATTAAGTATGATTCCTTTGAAATTTCACCCTTTCTACATTATCAAACTTTCTCTTAAAGACTTATCTAAGCTAAATCAATCAGATTGTCTGGATTAATTTCTCACGCTGTTTTTATTTTAAAAAGAGGAATTACATAAGGGGGTGAGATACAAGTGCTAAACATTATTGTTGATTATGTTCCTTATTTCTATGATGTATATATTTTTTAATTAAATTTAAATTTATTGAGTGAAATTTATTTACTGGAATAAATAGCATCCTAAAGAAAGGATTACTTCAGGAGGAGAAACATGAAGATACAATCAATGTTTATCGAAGACATGAATATATTTTTAAACACTGGGATAACTTGCTATTCATACAAGAAGTGACATCAGTTTATTCCAGTAAACAGGCTAAGATTTGTTTATTCATGGGAGTAAATAAACCCTATCATGTGCCAAATTGTGTGTTAGAAATCATTTCTCTCTATCATATGCTTTACCATACTCTTTCCCTGAAATTGGCTCTTACCCAGTAACTGGTAGTCAGCTTCTTTCCATTTGCAGTGTATGTGTTTGGTTTGTAGAGCAAATAATGTTTCTCTACAGTCAGTTGCACCTTATGAACTGAAACCTCTTGTGACATGTGGCAATTTTTTTCTTCTTGTATTCATTGAAATTTCTTTTGAAGGTTACTATTGAACCTGTAACACCATATTATCAAATTCTAACTACTTGTCATGCAAAAAAAAACTCATGATGCTAATGAATTTATATCTCAATCAATTTAGCTATCAATCTTTAGCTATTAGAAATAGAATAAATAAAAAGAAACTATTTGTACTTCCATGGTTTTAAGTGGTTGGTAATAGTGGCTATCAGGAGAAATTGATGATTGTATTAGATCAAAGGAAAAGTTTTATAATCTTTCCAGAAGAAGATTTCAAAATGCAACAAGTAAGGACCAAGGCATTAATAAGGAAAGAGAAAGCAGAGATGAAAGTGGGCTAGTGAGAAAGCTAAAAACTGATGGGAACCATAGAAATATAGAAAGGAAAAGGTTATCAGAAGTCAATGTGGATGTTTACAGACTGAGACAGGAGAATTTATAGTAGAGAGTCATGAAATAGCAGATTCATTAGACAACACTCTTTATCTGTCTTCAAACAAAAAGACACAGAAATCCCCCTGGAAGAGTGGAGGAAGTATAAGAGTGAATGAAGATCATTAGTTAAAAGTAGCAGCACTGGGGAAATTAATAGAACAGAATGGCAAAAAAAGTGATAGGACTAGTGAACTGCATCGTAGAGTTTTGAAAGACGTGGCTCTGGAGATAGTGGATGGACTAGTTGTTATCTTCCAAAATTTCAGAGATTCTAGAACAGTTTCCACAAATTGAAAGACAGCAAATTTAACTCCACTATCTAGAAAAGGGGGGAGAGAGAAAACTGGGAAGTACAGACGAGTTACCCCAACATCAGTAGTAAAAGGAATGCTAAAATCTATTATAAATCAGTGGTAATAGCCGACTTAGTATGTACTAATAGGATTGGCCAAAGTCAACTTGGACTTGAGAGATAAATCACATTTATTCCTCCTTCCAAGCAATCAACGATCCCCTTTATCAGCCAGCAAAATGAAACACCTCACAATCAGCAAGACTTACCTTTATCATTTTTTGGGCCAGTCAGCCTGCCTTTTTATGCCTTACTGTATTTTAGTGCTGTTCTTCATGTATCAGTTGTGACACTAAATTTGATGGTGTCATAAAAATTCAAGGAGTAGAGAGGGGGTGAGGGGAGGAGAGAGAGGATGAGCGGGAGGAGAAGGACAGGGAGGATTGCAGGAGTGGAGCGAGGGGAATGGCTTAGCAGAGAGGGTGAAGCAAGTGCAGGGAGATGGAATGAGAGATGATTTAGAGAGAGAGAGAGAGACAATTACGTTGTGTGGGTGGTACATTTGGGGGAGGTGATAACATTATTTCTTTATTCATGTGATAAAGACAGTTTTAGTACGGCTGGAATTTATTGTCCGTTCCCAATTGCCCCCTAAACTGACTTCTTGTTCGTCAATCACATTGGTGTGTTTGGATTCGTGTTGACCAGACCAGTGGTACATTTGCTTCCCTGAAGGATACTACCAATGAACTAGGTGGGTTTTTACAACTGTTCCGTAATTTCATCATCACCATTACCAAAGCTATCTTTTTAACTGTGGATTTAGTTAACTCCCCTGCCATGGGAGGAATTCGTGTCTCTGGATTAATTGTCCAGTCCTGTGGATATAGTCCAGTAACTTAACAATTATACTGAAGTACACAATTTGTTAGCATGGGAGAGGGATATCTGACTGAGTAAAAAATGCAACATCCCCATGGATTCTTGGGGATCCCTAACCCATGACCCACTCAAAGTAGAGAAGTTGCATTCAAGATAGCATTACAGACCTTGAGTGCATGCATTTGGAGCACACAGAAGCCCAGTGTAGCAGCAGAAAGAGCACACCACCTCCCAAATAGCCACCAGGAACCTCTTGCCCCACATGTGGATGAGTCTCCAATTCCCACATCAGTCTCATCAGTTACCTCAGAACTCGCATAATCAGAGAGGAAGCAATTCCTCCTCGGTCCCAAGGGATTGCCTAAGAGGAAGAATTTCCAAGACGAAACATCTGACTAACGTTTGAAGTACGCACTGTCAGAATCAACATTCCATTTTAAGTAGGTGCAGGATGTTACTGTCAATCAACATGATGCACAAGCTGACTCCTGCCATTGTGTCCTTGTTCTGACGTCTGATTTCTGGGAATAAATACAGCAAGCTTTCCCTTACAGTTCAGTTAATCTAAGTCAATTGCAAATAAAAACCTCTACAGTGCAGCAGGATTCTGTGAGAACAAAGGCATGCATTTACATGAAAAGAATGTCATGTAATTTGCAATTTAAGTATTGAAGAACAGTTAGCAGTGTAATGTTGAAATAATGGTGATTTATTGATGCTTCTGTATAATTCTAATTTTTAATATACTTTTAGAAGTTGGTATTTAACTCCCAAAGTAGTGCTTTCACTAATCTGGAGATGATCACATGATATGAACACCGAATAAGTTAAAGGGTGTAGATCCACGATTGTACACCCCGTGAGAGTATGATCCCAATTATCTTGTCCATAATTCACCAAAAATCAGAGATCAGAGCATGTAATTATTGAAGTGTGAAATGGAGAATTGCTTGTGACACTGACATAACCAAAAGTGCACTTCATAGGTTGGGCCTTAGTATCGGGGTAGAAAGAAAGGTGTTGTAATCCTTTCTTGCCTTCTGATCTGGAAATATTTCATCCAGGCATCAGGTTCCTGACTTCCTCTACTGCCCAGCACTCACATTTCACAGCTTGAGCATACAGTTGGTTTAAAAAAAATCAAACTTAAAAATAGATTTTTGTTAAAATGCTAATGGTATATTTTGGGTATATTAAATTTGTCAGTGTATTAGGTGACCAGATTTGATTTGCTGTACACTAAACAAAGAATTCTATTTAACCTTCTATTACTTTCTCATTTTGATTTAATAGCAGATATTCAGAAAACCACTTCAGGCACCTTAATGCAATATTTGGTTTCCTCTAAATGGAGAGATTTGATGCATTATGTTCCTGTATAATTTATATGTTACAGTAGAAATTTAGCCAACATAGAACAGTACAGCACAGGAACAGACCCTTCAGCCCACGATGTCTGAGCTAATCCCACCTACCTGCACATGGACTATATTTCCCCATTTCCTGCCTGTTCATATGCCTATCTAAGTACCTCTTAAGTGTTGCTATCAATTCCACCACCTCCCCTGGCCGTGCATTCTAGGCACCTACCACTCTCCGTATAAAAAAAAAACTTCCCCCCCTTACCTTAAAACTATGCCCTCTAGCATTTGACATTTCCACTCTGAGAAAAAGACTCTGACTCTCTATACTTTCTAAACTTCTCATAGTTTTAGATGCTTCTATCAGGTCATCCCTCAGCCTCTGACATTTCAGAGGAAGAATGGTATATATTGTCCACAGGTTTGACAGATATGTAATTTAGTGCAGTTGTCTTGCTATGGAATTGATTGGGTCAGGCAAGTAGTTGTTTCTGTGCTTTTTCATTAATTACCTCCCGTTTACCTTACCTAAAAATAAATAGCTCCTTAGTCATTCAACTTGTTGTGGTAGTTTGCTTAAGTGGCCATTACACATGTTTTGATATTGATTTCTGATAAGCTATTCTTCCAGAGGATGAACAGATTGCAGCAGCAGTTGCTTCTTTCCTTATCCACAACATATTTCCAGCAAGGTCACTGCATTGCAACCATGAATCTTGGGAATTGCCCTTGGCAAAACAACAATCTCAATACAGATGGGGATCAAATCTGAGACATTTATTGGTTTGTTTGATTATCTACTTGCTTGATAAATTAAGCCTTCTGAGCTATAAGGGGGCACATGCTTGGAATAAATTATCTTGTATATAGATTAACACAATTATACACAAAATCTTAATTCCATAATTTGAAACAAACTGTATGAAGTATTTGTATATGTAAGGATTCATCAAGGATAGCCAGCATGATTTTGTCTGAGAAAGTTTTATTTGATAAATGTTTTTGACTGGATGTATGTAGATTTTCAGAGGCTGTTTTGATAGTATCTCTCAGGAGACTTTGTAGATAGGTATTCTATAGTATAAAAACTACAACAGTAACATGATGAAATATTGGTTGATTCAAGAAACACAGATATATTAAATGGATGTGGCTTGAAATGAGGAGCTCAAAGTGATGCACCACTGGAATCAGTATAGTGTGGTCTTGTCCTTCACAACCTATAGATGATTTGGATTTGGGCTTAGAGAGCAAATGATTAAAATCTCCTGGTACTCCAGAGGGTTTGGCAAACTGAGAAAGACTATAAATACTTCAAAAAGTGATAGATTGGTGAAATGAACAAATAGCTGATGCAATTAATATGAAGATTTTTGATGTTATTTTGGCAAAAAAAGGTCAAGGAATGAGATTGCTGACAGTGGTCCCAGTGGATAACACCTTTTAAAGACTTAGGGATTTTTAGATCAGTATCTGATATACTGCCACTTTTTCAATCAATTTCTCCTCCTCCTACTTGTTCTTAAATTGGTCTTTGCTTGTCTTCTATGTCCTTCTTACCCTACCTTGACTGCTTCTCCCAATCAATCTGATCCCTTTGCATCCTCCAAGTACTTAAAGCTTTTCTAGTCATTCTGCCTTTAAATATAAAATTTTCCTCAACTACAGTCCTTTTAAATGCCAAAGCATCTTCCTTGCAAAGACATTCTTCCTTAGTTTGTGCGCCATGTGGTCCTTTATTACCAGGAATTTCAATGCACACTTAATCTGTAACAATCTAAGCCCCTCCAGAGACTTTGCGCTCCCCCCCCCCACCCCACCAAATATGTAACTACTCAACAAATCCATTACAAGTAACCTGTACGCTTCTGAGTTTTAGTTACTGATAGGGATATTTCTGACAACCTACTGACATTTCCACAATCCATATTACACTTTCCTTCTCCAGCCTCACTAGCTTTATCTTCATTCTCCTAACTGAACTGGTCCTCTATCCCTCTTGTTGATCTGCTGAAAAGCTGTAATGGAAACTTCTTGCAGAGATTTCTAATTTTAGTATCTAATTCATCTTAATCCATGTTTTGATTTTTTTGTGTTAAAATGTCACTCATTCTAATGTATAATAACTGCCAGACAAGATTGTAGCTGTACAATCTTCAAGAATATAACTTGAGAGAGATTCAAACTATAATTTTTTTTTGGGCATGCTTTCTGTTATTTTTCAGCAAATTGATGCAATTATACTTCTGATCTAAATGCCACTGGCGTGTTGTTTCCTAGCTATAGACAACTTTATGTGGTGAACTACAAATTTACCATGGTTGGATTATGGCCTCAATGCTAATGTATGTGAGTGGGTGGGATTGGTTGTGGGTCAGAGATTAAACATGCAAAATGGCAGCACATCTGGAAACTGCCTCAAACCTGCCACCTTCTTCATTAACCTGAGATCAGCTGGCTGCATACAAGCAAACCCCTCAGGTGAGGCAGCTTGATAATTTTAATAACAATAGTTATTAGGAACTACTTTAAGAGGAGTTTTGAACTTTAACTCAACCCACATGAGTTCCTTGGGTTTTCTGGAACTTGCAGTGAAAGCAAGGCAGGAGCACATCAGCATTAGATGGGTTAACCTGTGAATGAATACTGCAAGTTTATGATTGCTTTCCAGAGTAAATGTGTGAAAGATTCTTCACAGGTTTTGCAGTTTTGAATTTAGAGATAACCATTCGTGAAGTTCACTTGACAGGATTTGGGAGGCTATTTATAAATCAGGAGCAGGAGTAAGCCATCTGGTCCTTTTAGCCTGTTCTGCCATTAAATAAAATTGTAATCCCAATTCCCCATTCCTGTGTATCCCTAGTAATCCTTCACTGCCTTGCTTATCAAGACTCTATATCCCTCTACCTTCAAAATATTTAGGCTGTGCTTTCACCACCCTTTGAGGAAGAGAGTTCTAAAGACTCATGACACTTTTGGGGGGGGGGTAATAATTGCTGCTGTCTTAAGTGGGCAACCCTGTGTTTTTAAACAGTGTGTCCTAATTCTGGATTCTCCTGCAAGGGGGAACATTATCTCCACGTCCACTCTGAGGGGAGAATCAGATGGGGAATAAAGCTAAGTTAGGGTTTCGAGTGAAGGGGTATTAACTGAACGAAAAGGCAATAGTGCAGAGCAATGACAGCCAGTGTGGATCAGGAAGGGGCATTAGAGGGCACCAACAAATAGAGTCAGAGTTAGGAAAAATGCCAAGATAAAATTAAAGGCAAAAAAGTAAAAAGAAATGGGGAAGACTGTTCACAAGTCAACATTAGGACTTTAATGAGGTCAGTAAAAAAAAAAGTGGAAATGATATAACTAAATTTGGTTAACGCTGCATGTATGTGAATGCATAGAGTGTGATAAATAAGGTTGATAAACTGTAGGTACAGATAGCCACTTGGGAATAGGAATGGTGGTGATAACAGAAATTCTGACCAAAAAGGTGAGACTGGGCATTAAATATTCCTGGAGATAAAGTATTCAGGGGGCATAGGGGAGGTAGCAGCATTGATTAAAGAGTGGGTCAAAGACAAAATCTGTTTGGTCAGAGCTAAGAAACAGTAGACTGAACATTACACTCCTGTACTCTGCAGGTCACCAACCAAGTGGAAGAAACATAGAGGAGCAAATATTCAGGAAGATTAGAGAGAAGTGCAAGAAGGAGATAGAGAGCCTAGTGGCATTGTGTCATGACAACAACCTTTCCCTCAGTGTAAACCAAATAAAAGAACTGGCCATTGATTTCAGGAAGCGGGGCAGTGCATATGCTCCTATTCACATCAATGGTGCTGAGGTGGAGATGGTTGAGAGCTTCAAGTTCCTTGGTGTAAAATTCAACAATACCTTGTCCTGGTCCAATTACGTGGACACAATGGCCAAGAAAGCGCACCAGCACTTTTACTTCCTCAGAAGACTAAGGAAATTCAGCATGTCCCTGCTGACCCTCACCAGCCTTTATAGATGCACCATAGAAAGCATCCTGTCTGGATGCATCACAGCTTGGTATGGCAGCTGCTCTACCCAAGACCGCAAGAAACTGCAGAGAGTTGTGGACACAGTTCAGCACCTCACGGAAACCAGCCTCCCCTCCATGGACTCTGTCTATACTTCTCACTGCCTCAGAAAAGCAGCCAACATGATCAAAGACCCCTCCCACCCCAGACATTCTCTTTTCTCCCCCCTTCAATAAAGCAGAAGATACAAAAGCCTGAAAGCGCACGCCACCAGGCTTGAGGACAGCTTCCATCCCACTGTTTTAAGACTTTTGAATAGTCCTCTTGTACAATAAGATGGACTTTTGACCTCATAATCTACCTTGTTGTGGCCTTCCACCTTATTGTCTGCCTGGACTGGACTTTCTCTGTAACCATAACACTATATTCTGCATTCTGTTACTGCTTTTCCCTTGTACCGCCATGATGTACTGATGTGGTAAAATGATCTGTATGAATGGCATGCAAAACAAAGATTTTCACTGTACCTCGATAGATGTGACAATAATAAACCAATTACCAAATGGGTCAAGTGTGCCAAGTTTTGGGAGGGGAACTTTTAGCGGTTAATATTATAAGGTTTAGATGAGCTATAGAAAAGAAGGAACAATATGAAGTAAAAGTTATTCTTAGGAGAAAGGCCAATTTCAATGGGACGAGAGCTGATTTGGCCCACGTAAATTGGAACCAAAAGTTAACCAGCAAAACTATAACAGAGCAATTTGCTGCCTTTAAGGAAGAGATGATTCAGGTATAGTGTGGTGCACACTCCTGAGAAGCAAAGGAAAAACAAGCAATTCTAGACCTCTCTGAACGACAAAAAAGATAGACAAAGCAAGAAAAGGGCAAATATGACAAGCGTTGGGTTAAAAATACT
Source organism: Pristis pectinata (assembly GCF_009764475.1). Taxonomy (NCBI): domain Eukaryota; kingdom Metazoa; phylum Chordata; class Chondrichthyes; order Rhinopristiformes; family Pristidae; genus Pristis; species Pristis pectinata. The sequence continues at coordinate 48,358,912 of NC_067407.1, read as the reverse complement.
GAGAACCAGGCTGATTACAAAAGAATCAGAGGGGAAGTGAAAACAAAAATGAGAGGCAAAGAGGGTGTTTTTTTAAAAAAAAAATTAGCTGCCAACAAAAATGGGAGGACAAAACTATAGCCATGTAAATAGTAAAAGGATAATACATGGAGAAGTTGGTCATCTGTGGTTACTGCAGTTAGATTTGTCTTCTTTCTTGAAGATGATCATGATTATGGTGACTTTGAGGAGATGAGGGAGAAAGCATTGTGAATCTGTGACTCAAGTTCCTCTCCAGCACGTTTTGGGACTAGTGAGGCCTTGTGTTTTTCAATTGACTTAACGCCTTTTTCAACTAACTGTCTGGGTGGTGGCAAAGCAAGACTGGATAATTTCCTATGGAAGGAAGTCAAGAGCACCCATGTCAACGATGGAGTCATGAATGAGTATTTCTTTTAAGCGCTTTCTCCAGTAGGCGCTGCCCCGATAAGTTGACTTGTTTTTGGCTGTCTGAGAGGTGGGCCCTTAGATGTTTGGGACACAGATGGTCTTGACAGTGTTGATGATTCCACACATCTCATGGTTTTAAGAAAGCTGGACATCTGACAGACAGCTGAAGATTCTCCTGAGGTTTTGATTTTAGGGCTTTGAGAGATCTGGCCTAGGTCATGTGTTGGGCAGTGGCAGTTGGAGAGTTGTCTATGATATTCACATGGTATCAGTTCTGAGAGAAATACAGGGAGTTGGCTCCCATCCTCATCGGAGTGCCTTTACCAAGTTAGTAAACCTAGCAATCTCACTTTTTCTCATGATAGCTCTTAGAATTGAAGTCTGGGTTATTGATATATCTGATGAGCCATCAATTGATCCCTTCACTTCAAAAAAAGTCAAAGAATATACAATCTTATCAAACCTAGGCTTAACTATAAACCAGCTAATTATCATTCAGTAAACATACTATATTAAGGAAAAGCATTCAGGGTGGATGGTATATTTATGGCAATTAGAACCATCTATTCTCAATGTCAGAAATAACAAGAATTATATACTAATTCTTAGAATAAAATGAGCTTTAAATCGAAGACTATTCCTTTGTAACAAATATCCCATCATTGGATCTCCACCTAACCTAATATATCTGCAAGCTTTAGATTGCTCTATTGAGTGCAGCCTGTCAGATACAATTTTAGAATATAGTCACTTAGTCATAGAGCTTAGGCCACATCAGTTTTCATTTAGGGATGGAAATTTCTCATCTCCTTTTAAATCTCTGACTTCCATAGAAGTTTGTCCTGTGCTTTTACTTTGACATTCATAATCTGTTCTTTCTGATGACTGTGCACATTTAGTGACTTTCTCTGACTAAACTTCAAAGTCAGTATGATTGGAATGAAACCCTCAAATTGCTGAATAATGAGAATTAGCAATGCAAATTATTTTTTAAATCACTTAATTACTCAGAGGAGATTGTAATGCATTTGGTTTGTGATAAATACAACTAATTGGTACTGAAGATGTCACTGACCTACTGCCTGGTTAGGATGAAGCCCTGCAGAGTGCTGATTCATTGTAGCACTCCTGTCTTCTAGTCCAAACACTGATAGGTACATACTCCCCTGTATCTTTTACAAAAAAAATTCCCCTGGCCTTCATACTGCTATTGCTACACCAGGGACCTGGTGTGAACTTGCGCCTTGCATTGGCACTTCAAAAACAGTTAATAACCCACTGTTTGGAATGGAGAAGCTGTTTGTGAGGACTGGGGTTGGTGATAGGTGCAGAACTAGTAGCACCTTCTCCATATAATGACAGACTGCCCAAATTTGACAGTCTCTCTCATTTCCTGTTGGATGTGATGGAAAATGCTGTTTTTCCCCCCTCTCTCATTTGCCTGCACAGCTCTCCCAAGCCCTGAGATTTTGCTAACATTAAAAAGCTCAACAACAGGGGTTTTTGGCACAGTAATATGTTCGTCCGTAATATGTCTCTCTGTATGTGATGCTCTAATGACCTCTATTAGTGCTGATTCCATTAGCACCTTTGTTCCTGAAAACACATCCTGAGTGCTTAGTGAGGTATCAATGTATTAATCTGGTGGTCTAATTATCCTTTTCAAAAATAAGTGTTTTCTTATTACATCACTTCAATGTTTTCTTGTTATGCATAAACTGGACCTATCGTCAATAACTGGGTTGGCTGTTTATAATGACACATTAAAGACATTTAATGCAAAAAGCATAAAGTATACAATCGCAGAATAATTTGTTATTTTAACAATGTACTTACCTAAATATTTTTAGTAAAACTAGCTTTTTGTATCCAGTTTTTTGACAACATCTTGATGGTTCTGGTAACTTTCGAACTATTATTAGTAAAGGTTGTGGAAACAAAGTGCTGTATATTCCTTAAAGCATGTGGCAGTTGCCATAAAATACCATATCCAATCTCATAGTGAATATTGATTGTAGTTTATTGTTGCTACAGCAACTCACTTGCAGTTAATTTTCCAAAAATATCTTGCACAGCTACATGATTACATTAATGTTGGGACCATTATGGTCTTTTTAATGTGGTCACATTAGAAAGAGTGCAGAATAGATTCAGAATAGATATTAATGGCGGGCTATACTTAATATGAGAGATTTAGATAGATTGAGTTTATTCTCAATGGAACATAAGAGGCTGAAGGGTGACCTTATAGAGATTTATAAAATTATGAGCTGCATAGATGGAGTGGATAGTCAGAGTCTTTTCCTAGGGTGGGGAAGTCTAAAACTAGAGGGCATAGGTTTAAGATTGGAGTGGAGAAATTTAAAGAAGACCAGAGGGGCAAGTTTTTCCACACAGAGGGTGGTGATTATCTGGAACAAGCTGCCAGCAGAAAGTGGCATAGGCAGGTATAATTATAGCATTTAAAAGGCACTTGGACAGATACATGGATGGGAAAGGAGTCGTGAATTACAGGCCAAATATGGGCAAATGGGATAAGCGTAGATAGGCATCGTGGTCGGCATGGATGAGTTGGGCTGAAGGGTCAGGTTCTGTGCTGTACTACTTTGAATCTGTGACCTATTGAGAAGAATATAAAGCAAAAGGCCAAAACTATTTCTATGCTTAGATAAGTACATTGCTAAAAAAAACATTATTTTGCAATTGTATCCAAAAATACTCCACCTACTAATTTATCAAAAGTTTGCATTTATAATAGCCATTGACTATTAGAAAAAAGATGCTGATCCAGAAAGGGAGAGATTGGATGAAGTGACTGAAAGCAGTTAAAGAACTAAGTTTGAAGAAGGGGTTTATAGGAGCTAAGAATAGGAGAGGGATTTCTGAAGTAAGTTCCAGGGTATAGAACCAAAGACAACAATAATGGAGTAAAGGGAAACTGGATAGAAAGAAGGCCAGAGTTAAAGGGAATTGAGTGTTCAGCAGTGAAGTATGTGGTTGATGAAGCTTTAGAAATTGGATAGGACAGTACCATGGAAATAATTAAAGGAAAAATGCAAGGTTTTATATCTAGTGTATTAGCAGAATAGGGAGTTGATGTGACTCTGCGCGTTTGGTTAATGAGTGAGTGGAATTTGGTGAGGTCATGGCAACAATTACAGGATTTTTTATATTTTCATGTTTCCTTATGACACAGAAGGAGGCCATTTGGCCATCAGGTCTATGCCAACTCTCAGAACAATCCCATTCTCCCACTAATTTTACCTGTAACCTATTTGCCCCATAATCCTGTATAGTTTGTATGTGTGTAAGTTGTGAAGTCTGCAATGGGTTTGTTGGAGTAGTTATGTCATTAGGTTACAAAGGCAAATGTTAGAATTTCAGCAGTGAAAGAGTAAAGATGAGAGTGTTGCAGAATTGAAATAAGATATTTTTATGACTGGAAAGATGAAGAATCCCAACGTTGCAAATACTCTGGTTAGGCCTAAGACATACCTAAGAAGGGAGATGGAATTGGTTAGAAGAAATCATGGTTTAGAGGATGGAGCTAAATACAAATTTTTGCTAATTATGGACTGCTGGAGGCCAATAGGAAGAGTGCATATTTTGCTGGTTCTGACAACCTCTCTAGGAATCCAAAAAAAGTTGACCACCAACTAAAATAGGTGGTAGACATTGCCTCTGTTCACCTTTGTTTCTGTTTAGAATAATTCCTGGAGAAGATCACTTTCATTAATAGCTTAGCCATCGCTCTAACTTCTGGAATCAGCTTCATCTCCCTATTTTGGTCTTCCTTTGTATAAGCTTATTACAATGCACTTTGGGGTATTTCATGCCATCTGGTACTTATCAGACTGGCTTATCCACTTCAAAAAACTTTATTCTAAAACTCCATAAAAAGACCTTCAATGTACTAGTAAGTTAAGAGATGTCCAATCACTAGTGGCGATGGCAATGGGTTTCTGCCTCATGCTTGATGCGTAGTGATCATGCGAACTTAAGAAATATAGACAGGAATTGGCCACACAGCCCTTTGGAACTTGCCTGCCATTCAGTAAGATTACAGCTGATATGATATCTTGTCCATGTTTGTTGGACAAAAGTGCTGAAAAAAATGAAAAAATACCCCCACATATATCTATACAATAAAGGGGCCTTAGTGCTATTAATTGTGTTTTTTGATTGCGTATGTGCCACCTAACAAAGGCATCATTGTCACTTAAAATATATCCATTTAGTATATAAAGTTACAATATTTTGCTTTTGCGCTGCTGCACTTCAAATTAAAAGAAGATATGTAGCATCATCAATCGAAGTGTGTGTGTGTGCACACGCATCAGGGTCAATGGAGAAAACTTGTCAGGGTCAATGGAGAAATAAAGATGGTTTTTAAATGTAATGGTGAATGTGTTGGACCAGAATCTCAACTGTGCAAATACTGTACAACATATGTTGAATTAAATATCATGGAGAAAGCTAGGAGGGAGCAAAGGATAAAGTCATTGTTTACGTTTGTAATAGGCATCTGTAGTTGCCCAAAGCAAATAATGAAAACCATTAAAGAACATTCAATTGTCATAGAAAATTATAGGACAAATGAATGAAGTGGATGCAAACCCAAGACGAGGAACTGCAACAGAGGATACAGGTGCTTGCTTCTGTTCAAGCAGACCTCCAGACAAAGATATTAATGAATGCAACCATTCCTCCAATTGTAAAATGGATGTGTTCCTAGAAAACATTTTGTTGAAGTATAAAGGTTAAATGAACCTTCAAACGTATAAAATATAACTTCTTGATAAATTTCAGGATGCAGTGTCCTTATTGTGTGTTTATTGTGTAAGAACCGTAAATTGACCTTAAGTTAGTGAGGGAACACTTTCGTAAGGATTGGAAAAAGTTTTGAAATAATCTTATTGGATCAATTCTTGTTTTGGAGATGGTTGTAGTTTTGAGATCCTGAGCGTATAGTCCAAGGTGACATGTCATTGCATGAATGAGAAAGAGCTGCCACTGTTGGAGATGCCATCTTTCAGATGTGATGTCGAAACAGGATTCTGTCTCTGTTCTTCAGTCCCATGATCACATGGTATTTGAAGAACAGCAGGAGAGTTCTTTCCCCCTCCTTCAAAAGAAGCTAAAAGATAGTTTGGACACTTATTTCATTGGTATAGGTGGATATTGCTCTGCATAAATTAGTTGCTCCATTTTCCAAATTAAGAAATATGTACATTTATGTCGCATCTCTTACTTGCTTCCAGAATGTTCCAATGTATTATGGTCATTAAAAACTGCTGAAGTATTGTCAGTGTTGTAACACAGGAAACTGAAATTACAGTGCAGTACAACAGTGACAATATTTCAGAAGTACTGTCCATCATTAAGATAAGTGCAATATAAATCCTTAGATCATCAGCTGCTTAAGCTTTTACCCATACCTTTGATATCTCCAAATGTGATCATTCCAGTGCTATCCCGTCAGGCTTCACATCTTCCACTCTATATGAGCTCATCAAAACCATGCTTGTATTTGCTGACCTTCATCCTGGTCTGGAATGCTTCGATTGTTTTAAGATATGTTTATTAGTCACATGTATATCGAAACACACAGTGAAATACATTTTTTGCGTACAGTGTTCTGGGGGCAGCCCGCAAGTGTCACTACGCTTCTGGCGCCGACATCGCATGCCCACAGCTTCCTAACCCGTACGTCTTTGGAATGTGGGAGGAAACCGGAGCACCCAGAGGAAACCCGCACAGACACGGGGAGAACGTACAAACCGGGTCACTGGCACTGTAATAGTGTAACGCTAACCACTATACTACCATGCCTGCCTGTAATACTTAACTATCAGGAGTGGGATTCAAACCCATGCCTCCAGTGGAGACTGCGACATGAACGCAGTGCCTTAGACCGCTTGGCTATTCTGACGACCTTTCATCCTTGTTATCAGATCAATTAAAGGCATTCACCCTCTGCCAAGCTCTAAAGTCTCTGCACACATTCCTGATCTTTTACACATTCCTAATGGTCAGTAGCTGTGGCAGAACCTAAAGCATCTGGAAACCCCTTCCTAAACCACGTTAGCATTTTCTCCCTCCCTCCCTCTTGAGCTCTCGGTCTCTACCTCTCTCTTGCTATCCTCTCTTTTCCTTCTAGATGATCTTCAAACTTCAAATCCTGCACCTCAATCCAAGTTGTTGGGCATCTATTGCAGTACTTCCTTACATGATCTGGTGTCAAATGCAATTCCTGTGGTGCTAAAACTACTTATAAGAAGCTTAATTTCATCCTTGATGCCAAATGCATCTTTCCTTCATAATGTTCAGTTTCACTGAAGCCCAAACACTCTCAATATTTGAATTCTCTAAATCTGATGAATTAATTTTATTGCAACCAAATATAATAAAAAGCCTCTTACATACTTATTACACAAAGTATAGGCCATTCGACCCATGGGGTCCACATCAGTTTCAGCAGAACAATCCCATTAGTCCCATTCTCCTTTTTTCTTATTTCCCTGTACTCCACAACTTACTCTCTCTCTTGCATATCATTAACTTCCCTGGACTTCTCTTGCCATTTATCTACACTAAGGGATAATTTCTGGTAGCCAATTAACACAGCAACATGTCTTTAGGATATAGGAGGAAACCAGAACACCCAGCAGAAACCCACGTAATTATGGGGAGAATGTGCAAACTCTACACAAACATCACCTGAGGTCAGGATTGACCCTAGCTCCCTGGAGCTGTGATGCAACAGCAGTAATTGCTATCCCATCATGCTGCACATCCAGCTTCCATCCACCTTTTTTTCTCTCTGTCTATTGCCAGTGATTCTGAAGTTTCATGTCTGGTTATTGCCTATTGTGTTGCACAGAAATATGGATAGAGAAATGGCAGATGGAGTTTAATCTGGACAAGTGTGAGGTGCTGCATTTTGGAAGAACAAATGTAAGAGGAAAGTATACAGTAAATGGCAAGACCCTGAGGAACATTGATGTACAGAGGATCTTGGGGTCCAAGTCCATAGCTCCCTGCAAGTGACCAACACAATGTAAATAGGGTAGTAAATAAGGCATATGGCATACTTGCCTTGATTGGTCATAGCGTAGAGTATAAAAGTTGGGAGGTTATGTTGCAGCTGTGTAAAAAAAATAAAAAAAAAATTGGTTTATACCACATTTGGAATATTGTGTGCAGTTCTTGTCATCGCATTAAGGGAAGGATGTGCAGGCTTTGGAGAGGATGCAGAAGAAGTTCACCAGGATGTTGCCTGGATTAGTGAGTATTAGCTATAAAGAGAAGTTGAACAAACTTGGATCGTCTTCTCTGGAGTATCAGAGTCTGAGGAGCGCAATCTGATAGAAGTATATAAAATAATGAGAAGCATAGATAGGGTAGACATTCAGAGTCTGTTTCCCAGAATGGAAATATCAAATACTGGAGGGTAAAGTTTTAAGATGAGAGGAGGAAAGTTTAAAGCAGATTCACAAGGCAAGTTTTGTTTTACATAGACTGTAGTAGGTCCCTGGAACACATTGTCAGCGAAAGTGGTGGAAGCAGATACAATAGTAATATTTAAGAGGCATTTAGACAGGCACATGAACGGACAGGGAATGGAGGGATATAAACTGTGTGTAGGCAGATATGCAGTTTAAATTGGCTTCATGATCAGTACAGACATAATGGGCCAAAGGGCCTGTTCCTGTGCTATACTGTCTGTGTTCCATCTCCATTGTTGATATTCCTCACTTCTATATTTTTTCCTGTAATATTTAAACTTAAAGCTTGATGTCAGTGGCAGATTCTCCAAGCCTACATTGTCTCTTTTGAAAGTTGGTGCTGTCCTTCACTCATATTTCTCAATAGAAAATATTTTGTTTTCTGATATTTGATGTCTAAGTTTCTTTTGTAAATATTAGACAAGATTTTTGCACCAATAGTACTATCACCTGGGCTTGGGAGAAATCAGAATCAAACTTTTTATCATGTCTACCTCTTGGTATCATGAACCATTTACAAAGTTGTTTTAAGAAGCCAAGAACACAGTTTTTCAAGTCTTTGGTACTCTGACCAATGGTTTAGAAGATTCAAAGTACAATACCTCTTCTGTATGATTGGCTAACTCTGGCCATGGAGGAGTTAAAACAGGTCTGTGTGGAATTTCTGTTTGTGACTAACTGTTTGAAACAGGTGCTCTAACTTAAAGAACAAGCAGGCTTCTATAATAAACGTGGTTAAGGAAAAGATAACTGAGTGAAAGACAAGCTGCTGTTGCTCATAGAATTGTACTTCAGCAACTATCTTCACATAGTATGGGAGCAAACAATGCCGTACTGACAGATCTCAGTATGTGAAAGTGAAAAACAAAAGCCAAACACAAGAAATAGTTATGATATTTTATATTTTCATGCAAATAGTGACAATCGAAAGGAGCAATTTTATCACTTGCCTTTTGAAACACCTATTTTGGGTGTTTTCTCATAAGCTTCAGAAATCATCTGTATGCTGGATGCTGTGGAAGATGCTGTGAAAGCCATCCTTCATTGTCTGGAATGAAACAGAACATTTAAAAATTTCCTTTGTGTGCTTGTTATTTTTCCACTTCTTTCAGTACACACGGGTTCATCCTAGGCAGAGTTTTTATCATTCCCAGTTCTCTTGGAGAACTTTTTTTTTGCTTTGTTAGCATTGTTTTACAGAATACTCTTAGATGCTGTCTGTCATGCTGTTTTTGGAGGCTACATTTTGTAGAAAAAAATAGCAACAAAACTAGGCTCTGATCCAATGTGAAAGCCTTTTTGTTCTTGGTGAACGTTGTGAATCGCTTTGAAAAGCCTTGCATTCTTTTCGTTCCACTTTGAATTGGTCACAGCCACACTGACCTCTGGTTTCTATCAGTGAGTTGGATAGGCTTTTGTTCAATACTCCTGTGTGATAGTTTGAGCAGACAAAGCAAAGTCTGAAATAAAGAACAGTTTGTGGGTCCAACCTTTTCTGCATGACCTACAAATATCACTGTACTATATTTCAAGAATCATTTGAACAGTTTTTTTTGAGCCAATCTGCTTTTAAAACTGTATGAAGTATACAAGTTATTGGGAGATTGCAAATTTCCTTTTGTGATGGAAGATATTTTAATATTTTTCAAAAATTAGCTTATGAATTACAATCGTGAGATTCAGTACTTGAGCTAGTGTCCAAACATACGTCAGGGAGCTCCCTTTGCTAGAACTTAATCCTTGAGCTCTGTATCTTTTGTAAACACCTGATGGTAACAGTAGATATTGCCTTAACATTTGCAATTAAAAATTGTTGACAAAAAATTCATACAAATACTTTGTACTATATTTGCATCCCGTAACAGCTAGGATTCGGTCACAAGATATTTTTCAGAGAGAAAGGGTTTGTTGAACCCTGTTAATGGGTTATAATATATGCCAGAAATGCAGCATTTTCACAGCTGGAGTTTTCTATTGAAGAAGGCCACAATTCCTTATATAAATAAATGGTTTTCTAAGGAAGCTGTGTGGGACGTAGCATCTGAAAACAATTTGTTTGGTAATGGGAAATGTTTTAGACAACGGTGGGAAAGCATCAGCTGAAAAGAAATGATTCGTGAGTTGGCAGCAAATTCACAGTGGCTTTTGCCAGTGTGTGTTCCACAATGCCTTTTATAAATTGACTGCATTAAATGCGCATTCATTAATTGTCCCAACAAGTACACTACTGTGTTGTCTGCAAAGGCATTCCACTCCATTCCAATTGTGTAACCAGACTTTTAAAAAAAAATTGTTCATCCTCCTATCTTATGCTAACTTAAACCACTGTATATTGTACAGAGAATTTAATAAGGATTGAATCTTTGTTTGTATGGTCATTTAGTGAATCCAGGATGAAACCTGGTTCAACATTTTTTAACATTAAGGTCACTATATAAAAGTTCGAAGTCGATTTACAAGTTGGTGAAGATAGAGGATGAACAGAAATAGATTAGGAGAGATGAGCAAAATATTGCTATGGGGGTTGTGTTTTGAGAATTGGTTTTTAAAAGTGAAACTTCAGGAGGGAGTTATAAAGAGTTATATTAAATCGGAGGAAATATCTGGTAACTTTTCTTGAGCTAAAGGAAGAAAGACTACATACCATTGTCAAAAGTTGGATTTCAGAACCAGCTATAGGACAAACACAGATTTAAACCATGAACATGATTGTACAGGGTTTATGGATATGAATGATGATTTGAATTAAATCAGAGAAACAAAGGACTGCAGATGGTGGAATCTAGATGAAAAAAAAGATGCTGGAGGAACTCAGGCCAGGCAGCATACATGGAGAAACAGCAGACGGTCAATGTTTTGGGTCAGGACCCTTCTCCACGGCTGAAGATAGGAAAAGGGGAAGCCCAATATATAGTGATGGTGCGGGAGGACAATGTCCTGGTCGTCCTCAGTGGGGTCATGGTCCAGGGATAGGCAGGAGGAAGTGTTCCGAGAGTTGGCATCTGGCCTCTGCAAGGTAGAGGTCAGTGCACCAGACTTACCACGGCACCACTTTGTCAGCTGTTTGATGACTACGTCAGGGTTGGTGTGGAGAGCAGAGCATTCAGAAGGAGCGAGGTTAGTGGGTGAGGGGAGCGGAAAAGCCAAGACGGCTGATTGGTGAGGGAGACAATGTCCTGGTGGTCCTCGGTGGGGTCATGGTCCAGGGGTAGGCAGGAGGAAGTGTCCAAGAGTTGGCGTCTGGCCTCTGCAAGGAGGATTGAATTAAATCATTTTGGAAGGTATTAGGGGTCAGGGCAGGTCAAAGCAAGGGTAATGGGCAAGCATGTTAAGTGTGGAGCTTCCATCTTTGGAGGAATTGTTAGGATTTGGTTAGTATTACAATTTTTCTAATTGAGATACAGGATTGTTCCTGTGGAATGGAGATTAGCAAATGGGACAGAGGGAGAGAGAAAACAGAACTATCAACCTGTTAGCCTAGCATCAAGGATCTAACAGGAGAGCAACTTGAAAGAATAATAGGATTGAGCAGAGTCAGAATAAATTTTTGAAGGGAAAGTCATGATATGTGACTACTTGAAGATGTGACGATAAAAATGATGGTTAACAAGGTTAGAGCACATGGAATTGTGGGTAATGTACTGACATGGATTGAGAATTGACCATTATACAGAAAGCAAAGGCTGGGAGTAAATGGATCTTTCATAGTTTGCTAGGTTGAGACTCATGAGAAACCACAGAAATGGGTGTTCAGGCCCCAGCTAGTTGCAATCTACATAAGTAATTTGGTGGGGGAACAAAATGTCTTATTTCCACTTCTGCTGATAATACAAAGTGAGATGGGAGAGTGAGTACAGAGGAGATGAAAAGAGAGTTCAAGAGATGGGACAAGCTGAGTGAGTGGGCAAGATCATGGCAGGTGTAATATGTGGAAAATGAGAGGTCATCCACTTTGGTGAAGATAACAAAGGCAAAATATTTGCTCAGCGATGAGAGATTGGGTTATTGTTAATGTACAAAGGGGACTTGGGAGTGCTTGGACACAAGTCACTGAAGGCTAGCATGCAGGTGTAGCAAGCTATTAGAAGGGCAAAGAGTATGTTACCCTTTATCAAAAGAGAGTTTGATTGTAGGAGTAAGGCAGTCGCATTGCTATTGTGAAGGCCCTTGGTAGGGCCAAACCGGAGTATTTTATACTCCTTTGGTTCTCTTTACCTCAAGAAAGGATTTAATTGCCATAGAGGGAGAGCAGCAAAGATTTACTGAACAGATTCCAGGAATGGCACGTATGCCACCTGGGGAGAGATTGAGTAGACTCGGAGTGTATTCTTTAGAGTTCAGAAGCATGAGAGGAGATCTCATTGAAATTTGCAAAATTCTCAAAGGGCTTGACAGGCTAGGTACAGGGAGGATGATTCCCCCGATTGAGGAGTCTGAGACTGGGGACCCAGGTTAGAGTAAGTGGTAAACAGTTAAGGACTGAGATGAGGAGAAATTTCTTAGAGGGTGGTGAACCTTTAGAATCCTCTCCCCTGGCAGGCTATGGAATTCTATCTTTGTGTTCATTCAAAACCAAGATTGATAGATTTCTGGACTTTAAGGGAGTCAAGGGACATGGGGATAGTTCTGGAAAATGGTATTGGGATGCAAGGTTAGTCATGATCTTAATGAATGATGGAGCAGGCTCGAAGAGCCAAATGGTCTACTCTGTTGTTGTTTCTTATGTCTTATGAGAATGATGCATTTATTTTCTGTCTTTAACAAAATGGGATGTCTGTGAATGCAGATGGTCCACTCATGTTCCAGATGCAAAACTATTTTACAGTATTGGTGTACTTCTAGAATTTGAACAAGCACATTCCATTCATAAAATTCCTGCCCAAGCAATAATTCAACTCTGACCTGTTTACCTAAGAGTAGGCTTTAAAGAGATATGTCTGCATCTTGCCAGTAAATGAACATATACTATATAGCATAATGCTACTGACTGTAAAGCAGTGTATCATCCAACTCTGAAGATCACCTAAACAAAAACTAAGACCGGAAAGTCATTTCTTGTAGGGTCATGTGATTTAGCAGAATCTTGCTGGCTTTTGGGATGGCTTTCAGAAAGAAAATACAATCAAATACACATTGGTATGTATAGATTTTTTAAAATTATACATGCCTAATTACAATGGTTGAACTTTAACCACAATTGTGGTGCCCATGCATGTTACAGTTTGAGATTAATTTGGGTCATTTTTTCTTCTCAGAAACAGGCCCTTTTGCCCACTGAGTCCAGGCCAACCATCAAGCCCCTACAATAATCCCATTTTATTTTCCCCACATTCCCATCCTCCCCAGATTCTACCACTCAGCTACAACACTTTGGGCAATTTATGGTGGCCCAATAAACCTAATGACCCACAGCATTCTTGGATGTGGGAGGAAACCAGTGCAGCTGGAGGAAATGCATGTGGCCACATGGTGAACATGTAAACTTCATGCAGACAGCATTAGATGTCAAGATTGAACCCAGGTCACTGGAGCTGTGAGGCAGCAGCTCTGCTAGCTGTGTCACTGTAGTTACAGAATGGTTACAGAATACTGTAATCATTCTGTGATTCTAGATTGAAATTAATTTTAGAAATTATTTCTTTGTCAATTTACTCCCAAATTGTTTCACGCAAACTTTGGCCATGTAATACTTTGTTGTGATAATTTTCTTCCACTTCATAAATGATGCACATGTGTACATTTATAATCACAGTTCACATAGCCCATCATTTAGGAAGGGCCTTAATGAGAATCAGTACACATACTGATTAATACCAATACATTTGCGATCATCATGGCTTGGCCCTTGTTAACAGCCATGTGGGAACCAAGCTATGGAGCTCAATATGGGGAGGAGTAAAGAAGAAGTCACAGCCCTTTTTAGGCCCACTGTCCGAGACCAGCTTCTCAGATTGTGTAATATTTCCGAAAAGTTTAATAAAGCAACAGTCCCTGTTCCCTCTGTTGCTATCACAGAATCCATTAAACAAAGCACCGAGTATTCCAAAATAAGTTTATATATCAAATATCATTTAAAGTCAACTAATCACTCCCATGCATTCCATGTGCCTGGTGCTTCACACAATGTCACTCAGAAGCAGCCCCGAAGCTGGAAGGCTGATCACTATCAGTGGAGGAGACTGCAAATGGCCTCAGAAGACAAACTTGTGCAGCTCTCAGCCCTCGAGCTCCGGAGGGCCCAGTATCGGGCTGCATAAGTTTCACGATCAGCAGCAGCAGTCTGGGCTGGATGATAGGCGACAGCAAGGGTACTGGTGGATTGGCAAGTGTGGAATATATATGCAGATAGAGGATGACATTTATGCTTCAGCATGTCAGTACCACTTCTCTAGGGCAGTGACTCAGTCGTGGTTGGAGAACAAATTGCTGGACTGCTGGGAGACTTTGCGAGCCTCTTTGTATACAGGTTTCCATCATCGCACAGACGCGCAGTCTAAACAATGGGGGGATGATAGAAATGCTTATGAGCAAAGAAGCTATTTTTCAGGGAGGTCTATTTAATCAGTGTAAAATTATGGAGATGAAAAAAATCATATTGATAATGTGTAAGCAATGGCAGTTAATTATTCTAAACTACCTAGTTTAACTTTTAGCTTCTTGAAAACCTTAGTTGTTTACAAACCAGTCTGACTATTTATTATTTTTCTGTTGTGTTTTCTTCAGGCACATCACATCATGGAGGCTATTCCCACTCTTCAGTCGTGTATGCCCCTAAAAGAATGTGGCATTCGTCACATCGATACTGCAAAAAGATATGGCTGCGAATCGTATCTGAAGGAAGCAGTTAGAGAAAGTGGGGTAAATCGTGAGAGCCTCTGGATAACAACAAAACTTTGGCCTGGGGATTATGGCTATGGAACAACCAAAGCGGCATGTTTGGAATCCTGCAAAAACCTCGACGTGGATTATATTGGTATGAAGAAAGACCCAAACGAGCTTAAGAAAAAAAGATAAAGGTTTAAGTTATTAAGTTATTTATTTTTTTAAAGTATGAACTTGATATAAACTTATTTTTCATCTTGAGATTTATATTTGATGTAGATTTTTCAGTTATAGTCATTATAGTGGCTCTGACTCCTCACCCTGATCTAACCAGATCCCCGTCCCAATCTCCACTGCCCTGCATCCAAGTTAGCAGCAAAGATTGTGTTACAGTAAGCCTACCTAAGTCAAGCTTCAGCTGCCTTCTTCTTAAGCCATCCATTTACAAAACGGTTACCACGTTAATATTTCCAATTTATATTATTGACACAGTAAATTTGTTAATAGAACTTCATCGTTAATGACTCAACTCAATGTCATTCAAAGGGCATATTTATAACAAAAGACAAAGGACCAGGGCAATCAGCAACTAAAAGTGGAAAGAGGCAACTCTTGAAACCAAGATTTCAGCTGATTGCCTTTAATTCTTATGGTTATAGTAATGAGAGCCATTCTGTGTGGGATCAAATGGCCACGATATTTAATATGTTTTCATAATAAAGCTATAATACCACCTCAAGAGCAAGGGGGCTGAATCTCTAAACACTATGAGCAAATGTCCTAAAATTTTCAGATAATAAAGAAATGTTCTTCTTGTAGCGGTTGCTACCGCGGAATAAAAACAAGACTCTACTCGGAGGATTGCCAAACAGAACTGGTTTATTTTCCCGCCTTGCGCGGGCCCTTTAAGGGGAGAATGTTCCCGCCCAAAACAACCGGCAATGACGTAAGTCCTACGTCATCAGGACTTTCCCGCGCGCAGGTTTCTCCCATCGCTCGGAAAGACGAGGCCCTGCCGAGCCGGTTCGCCCGACTAGACGGTGAGTCGCCACACAACCCCCCCCAGAACCGGCGATACAGTCCCCCAAGGTCCGTGGGCTGTGCCAGCTGCCGCTTAGGGGGGCGGCCTCTGCGTCGCAGACGTGGCAACCTCGACAGGCTGTTGCAGATCCAAATGGCCGGTTTTTGAGGCGGTCCGCCGTGAAAACCTGTTCCCCTTCCTCCAATGTCCAAAATAAAAGTGGATCCTTTATTCCGTATGACTCGGAACGGTCCCTCATATGGTCGTTGCAATGGCGCCCGAGGTGTGCCCCGAGCGAACGAAACAAACTTACAGTCCCGTAGTTCCTTGGGCTGGCAGGATGGGCTGACCGTGCCGTGAGGTGGAAATCGGGGCCAAAGCGCCAAGCTTCCTCTCGCGCAGTCTTTGTAGGACTGCTGGGGGTTGTTCCCCCTTGGTCCCGAAGGGCAGGTATGAAATCCCCGGGGACAACTAGTGGCGTCCCGTATACAAGCTCAGCTGACGAAGTGCGGAGGTCTTTGGGGGCAGTGCGTATGCCGAGCAGGACCCAAGGCAGCTAGTCAACCCAGTTAGGACCCTTCAGGCGGGCCATCAAGGCCGATTTCAGATGGCGGTGAAAACGTTCCACCAACCCGTTGATTGAGGATGGTAGGCCGTGGTGGTGTGCAGCTGCGTCCCTAGCAGGTTCGCTAATGCAGCCCAGAGACTGGAAGTGAATTGGGTGCCTCTGTCTGAAGTGAATGTGGGCCGGAACGCCAAAACGTGAGACCCAAGTTGTGAGCAGCGCCTGGGCGCAGGAATCAGTTGTGATGTCAGTCAGGGGGGTTGCCTCAGGCCACCTCGTGAACCGGTCCACGATGGTAAGGAGGTACCCGGGCTCCTCTTGAAACCAGCAGAGGGCCCACGAGGTCGACGTTGTTATTTGGTCGAACTCTACGGGTAGGCTCGAACTGCTGTGGTGGGACCTTGGTATGTCACTGGATTTTTGACGTCTGGCAGGCGGACAAGTCCTGGCCCACTCACTGACTTGTTTGCGCAGGCCATGCCAGACAAACTTGCTGGCGACCAGTCGGACAGTAGATCTGATGGACGGGTGCGCCAACCCATGTACCGAGTCAAAAACGCGTCCTCCGCCAGGCTGCAGGGACTATAGGGCGGGGCTGGACCAATCTCAACGTCACAAAGTAGGGTTCCGCTGACCTGGACCAACCAAGAAATCTCGGAGCTGCAGACCCGAGACTGCGGTTCTGTAGCTGGGCAGTTCGTCGTCGGCTTGCTGTGCGTCAGCTAGGGCCGTGTAGGTCGACACCCAAGGATAGGTTGTGGATGGTTGGTCTGGAAAGTGCATCAGCAACAACATTATCCTTTCCGGAGACATGTTGGATGTCAGTTGTGAACTCGGAAATGTAGGATAAATGTTCTCTGCTGATGAGCTGACCAGGGATCGGAGACTTTGGAGAAGGCAAAGGACAGAGGCTTATGATCGGTGAAAGGCCTGCCTTCTAGAAAGTATCGGAAATGCCGGACCGCCAGATACAGCGCTAGAAGTTCCCGATCAAAAGCGCTGTACTTCAGTTCGGGCGGTCTAAGGTGCTTGCTGAAAAATGCCAAGGGTTGCCAGCAGCCTTCGAGTAGCTGTTCCAGTACCCCACCCACCGCGGTGTTGGACGCGTCTACCGTGAGGGCAGTCGGACGTCAGTCCTGGGTGTACCAGCATCATGGCGTCTGCCAGGGCGTCTTTGGCCTTAACGAAAGCAGCCGCAGCCTCGTCAGTCCAGGTGATGTCCTTGCCCTTACCAGCCAGCAGCGAGAACAGAGGGCGCATGATACGGGCTGCTGCAGGGATGAAACGATGGTAAAAGTTGACCATCCCAAGGAATTCCTGTAGGCCTTGACTGTGTCGGGGCGGGCAAAATGGCAGATAGCATCCACCTTGGCGGGTAGGGGTGTTGCCCCGTCGCTGGTGATTTGTGGCCCCGAGGAATCGATAAGTCCGAATTGCACTTGGACGGGTTGATCGTGAGGCCGAAATCGCGGAGGCGGGAATACAGCTGGCGGAGGTGGGAAAAGGTGTTCCTGGCGGTTACGGCTGGCGATCAGTATGTCGTCCAAGTAAATGAACCACGAAGTCCAGGTCTCGGCCTACTGCGTCCATCAGCCGCTGGAAGGTCTGCGCGGCGTTCTTAAGGCCGAACAACGGCATCCGAAGGAATTCAAACAGGCCGAATGGGGTGATACTCGCAGTTTGGGGACGTCATCCGGATGGACCGGGATTTGGTGGTATCCCCTAACGAGGTCCACTTTGGAAAAGATGCGGGCCCCGTGTAAGTTCGCTGCGAAGTCCTTGATGTGAGGGATGGGATAGCGGTCCGGGGTGGTGGCGTCATTCAGCCTGCGTGTAGTCGCCGCAGGGCCTCCACCCTCCGGTAGCTTTGGGGACCATGTGCAGGGGGAGCCCAGGGGCTGTCTGACCTGCGAACAATCCCCAGCTCCCTCCGTGTGACGGAACTCTTCCTTTGCCAGGCGGAGCTTGTCTGGAGGTAATCATCGTGCTCGGGCATGAAGGGGTGGCCCTGTGGTAATGATGTGTGTCGTACCCCGTGTGTGGCCTAGAATTTGTAAACGAAGGTGCCAAAATCGATGGGAATTCGGCTAGGAGCTTGGCGAAATCGTCGCCAGAAAGGGAAATGGAGTCCAGGCGCGGGGCTGGTGGGCTGATTTCTCCCAGGGGATAGGTCCGGAGAGTGCTAGAGTGGACTACCCGCTTCCTTCGCAGGTCGACTAACAGGTTGTGGGCCCGAAGGAAATCGGCTCCTAGGATGTGGTCGGGCGACAGTGGCAAGGGTAAAGGTCAGGTAAAAACGGCTGCCGCCAAAGTGTAATTGAAGCGTACGGGTGCCAAAAGACCGTATCGTGTACCGTTGGCGGCATTGAGTAGAGGACCTGGTGGCCTGTCACGAGTGTCGCGGCCTGTCAGGGGCAAAATACTGACCATCCGCTCCAGTATCAACGAGGAAACGCCGTCCAGATTTCTTGTCCTGAACGAAGAGGAGGCTCTGTCGGCGGCCAGCCGCCGTAGCCATCAGCGGCGGCTGGCCCTGGCGTTTCCCTGAAACTTGCAGGGTGGGCAGCATCGACGGGCTCCACACCCCACCTTGATGGTAGAAGCACAGCTGGTCACCGTGTCGTCGTCTGCGTTCCTGGGGCGTGGCTGCTCGGTTGCTGGGGCCGGGTGAGGCGGGCGTTGGGCTCGCGGCCTGGTGATTTGACTGACGGACCGAACGCTCTCGCGCTTGCCCTCCACAGGACATCTGCCTGGGCGGCCACCTCACGGGGGTTGCTGACAGTCGGCGTCAGCTAACAACAAGTGGATGTTCATTGGGGAGCTGTTCGAGGAAGGCCTGTTCGAACATCAGGCATGGCTTGTGTCCCTCGGACAATGCCAGCATCTCATTCGTTAGGGGCGGATGGGGATCTGTCCCCCAGGCCATCCAGATGAAGCAGGCGGGCGGTGCGCTCACAACGGGAGAGGCCGATAGGTCCGGATCAAAAGGTCTTTGAAAGCCGTGGTACTTGATCTTCCTCCGGAGGCGAGTGGATGAAGTCTCCAACCTGGGCGGCTGTCTCCTGGTCCAGAGAGCTAACCACATGGTAGTACTTCGTGGAGTCGGAGGTGATCTGCCGAAGGTGGAATTGCGCTTCGGCCTGGTCAACCAGACGCTGGGCCGAAGTTGTCCAAAAGGTGGGCAGCTTGAGGGCCACTGCATGGCTGCTGCGCTGTGTCCATTTAGCGGGTCCAAAAGCCGTTGGACCGTCAGGGTCAACCAATGTAGCGGTTGCTACCGCGGAATAAAACAAGACTCTACTCGGAGGATTGCCAAACAGAACTGGTTTATTTTCCCGCCTTGCGCGGGCCCTTTAAGGGGGAGAATGTTCCCGCCCAAGACAACCGGCAATGACGTAAGTCCTACGTCATCAGGACTTTCCCCGCGCGCAGGTTCTCCCATCGCTCGGAAAGACGAGGCCCGCGCCATCTTGGGCCTCCGTCGCTCCGACTCCGCGTGACCCGACTTGCCGAGACCAGTTCGCCGACTAGATGGTGAGTCGCCACATTCTAATTTTTCAGTGTACTTGCAACCAGTCATTGATCCTATGTCTCATCATGTGACTGTTCCACCTTGTCAATTGTCCTCAAATAACAAGAAAGCTAAAAAAAAATTATTTAAAAAAAAACATTTCTATATCTAATAATTAGTTTAAAAGACAATGTTTTCAGTCTAATTACAAATGTTTATAAATCACTCAAATGTTTCCCTGTTCAGTTGTTATATTTTTAAATCACTCAACTGAATTACTGCAATCTTTTGGTCTCTCACGAGGAAGACCACTTGCTATAGACTATCATAAACACAAGGAACAGTTAGACCCACGGTCTGCATACTTAAGCCTCCATTGAATACTGTAACCAATTCATCTCTCAAAGAGTAACTCTCTTTGACATAATCATAAGATAGTTGTGCAAAATTCCATCATATTTAGACTACATCACATCCCATAATGCTTAACTCACTTTAGCCATCTTCAGACTGCTGTCAGTTTTTCTTGCATATACTAAGGAACAGAATGTTCCACCAAGGATTCTTTCAAATCAGGCCATGAACTGTCAGTTCCTTTCCAGATATTATCAAGTTGTGGCACCTCCCAGTCAGAAAATTGTTGCACTGGGACCCACTTCAGAATTTGAAAATATGATCCACACTGATAATTAAGTGCTGAATTAAAGAAGGTGGAACTACTAGAGAGTGATTTTCTCAGTCGAATGTAAGAGATTCCATTGTCAAATATGAATAAATATGGAAGCTTTTCACACCATTCTGGTCAACTGTTCATAGTGAGACAGAGCATGGAAACGGTCCTTCAGTCCACTGAATCTGCACCAACCATCAAGTTCCCATTTCACATAACTACTCTGATTCACTCTCCCCATATTCCCATCAATTTTATCCCCCCCCCCCCGCCTCCGTCCCACACCCAATGTCTACCACTCACCTACACACTATTTACAGTGGCCAATTAACCTACCAACACAACATTTTTGGACGTGGGAGGAAGCTAGGGCACCTGAAGGAAACCCATTCAGTCGAAGGGTGAATGTGCAAACTCCACACAGCACCAAAGATCAGGATTGAACCTGGATTGCTGGAGCTGTGAGGCAGGAGCTCTACTAGTTGCACTACCTAATATTAATCTCTCAACCAGCCATTTACCTGGCTATTGCTGTTGTGGAATTTCACTGTGTATAAATTTGATATTGCCTTTTCCTACCTTACAACTGTGTATATTAATGACTATTCCATGAATAATTTATTTTCTGTAAAGCTTTTTGGGATATCCTGAAAGTGTGAAAGATGCCATATAAGTGCAAGTTCTTGCCTTTTATTTTATTCATTTGAAGCATAATGAAATTTCTTTTCTTATTTCACAATTATTTCCTTTACAATTCTATTTGCCAAAATCTCTCTTTATCTTGCCTTTATTTAAAATAAAACTCCTAAAATCTCAAACATAACAATATTGCAGAATAGTCCAAAATAGCACAGATTAACACTTTAGTTTGACACTTTTCATAAGATGCTCTTGATGCTTCCGTGCCTTTTTATTCCAAGCGTCGATTGATCTGTTTTGTACTTCCACTATTTTCATTTCACTTTTCGGTACCTGTTTAGCTTGATGAGCTCTTTCTTGATTTGTATCATAGAGGAAGGAAGGAAATTTGTATTAATTGTCCTTAGTTGCCATTTCATCAGTGTAAGAAATTGCATTTTTTAATATTTTGCTGCTCATTCTTAAAATATACTAAAGTGGTCATTGCTATTGGCACATTTTAAAAGTCGATGCTCACCCCTTTTTTTGCTTTATTATATTTTAAAAAGCAGATGTGACATCAGGAAGAAGGTTGTAACTCAGACCTGTTATTTGTACAATTTGGCAATGAACAGCTGAACAAACAATACTGATGGAATTTGCTTGTAATCTTCATATAAAGGGCAAACTTTCAAAGCAGACCATTTGCATTGTTGAACAAGTGCCTGCCTATTTCCGTCTTTGCAAACTGTAGTTGCTATATGTAGGACATAGTATTGTTTTGGATTTGTTTAGTAACCCTCATCAGAGGGAAAGCTGGCAATCAGCATCAAGCAATGCTGTTGATAAGGAGGCACTGAAAAAAATTATTGCCACAATAAGTTCCATGAATTCTATTATTTTCTATAGAGCAATTTTTAAAATTTTAGGTTATAAACACTTGTAATTATTTTTTTGGCATCAATCTGCATGTATTATAGGAGATCAGGAGGGAAGTGACCAAGCATGTGTGAGGGTGAGATAAAATAGTTACCTTCTGTACAAGCTGTGTGCAATAGTTTTTAAACCTTCATGTGCTGCTCTGGTTTAAGGTGAGGACTGTTATCCACCAACTGAATGTATAGAAGCTTTTTGAGCACTTTTGCAAAATGGTCCTTTATTATACAAGTTCAAACTAACCCATCACTTTGTAAAAGTGGTGTTAGCAAAGTATAGGGTGTTGCAACTCGCCTTACCGACCAAAACAAAACCTCTGTCGCTATCTGCACCATCAAATTTAGACTTTGCAGAGGTGCCATTACAGGGAGCGTCCTGCCTCTGAGAATGGTAACATATCCTATCCACCAGCAGAGGTTGGCAGCTTCCAATGCCAGTTGTTAGCCATGCTTTTTGGAACGAGCTAGCCATTTTACCAGGAATCTAGTCAGAGATAGAGTTTGGAACAGAGTTCTTTCAGCAAGAATTTTTCTCTGCTGATAGAGGAAGGGACTCTAAGCTGGGTTACTGGTTGAGAGCTTTCAAATGGTGGAGCAATGTGAGAGTTCTGTGAATTAATTTCAGCCCCATTGCTATCTAGAATGCTGTGCCAAATCAGGTGCTTCCCCAAGAGGAAGAAGAGGGAGTGATGTCTCCAGGTCACTTGTGTTCCTACCAGCATGTTCAGACTGCTGTTGGCCGAATATTTGGGTGTTTACATGCTTACTTAACCTTGCATGTGGCTGTATGATACCTACTTAAGGACTGGAATTATGTGCCCAAAAATAACTCCAGTAGATCATAAAATTGCTATGTTACACGATTGGCATGGCACTGAATATTCACTCAGTGAATCTACATGATGTGTATTACAGTCAGTCAAATTAAAGGACAGAAATAGATTACTGTCTGACATATAGTAGGTTTTTTAAACATGTGAATAACCTAATGCTATTTTTTTTAAAAAATCGATCCGTCACTCTTAATCAGCACCAAATTCTTACAATAATTTGTTTTCTTACTATCAGTCCTCAAGAATGAACAAATAATACATTGTCACTCTCAACCAATATAAACTCACAAATACGCAGATATATGTGTAAAGGACTTTTCAGACCTTTTATCCTGCTTTTAAACAGTTTACACTTATCAGATTTACAACATTCATATTACTTTTTTTGAACTGTATGTCTTAAATTTTTATAAGTAATTACCTTTCATTCTGCGCAGTAATTGCTAATTTCTGATCAGAGTATACAACTTTCACGATGAGTCAAATATTTATTATAAAAATCCATTAATATTTGTAATAATGCTTATTCAGCTTAAAATAGAAGCAATTCAAGTAATATTGTAGTGCCATTTTTTAACTTAAAATGTTCATTCTAGCCCCAGAAATTATAGTGATCTGTAGAAATTACAAGCTACAAATTCTATTGCATAGTACAATTTTTTTTCTGCAACACACTTCAGAATTGTATTTGAATATTGATTATGTTATACTTGTTGTATGTATTCCACAAATCATAATTTTGATGCTGAGTCCTGTTTACATTTGATTCCTAATGCACAGACATATCGGGATAGCCTGGATGCCATTTCTGGAAAGTATGCTTGGGCACATTTAAGGCTACACTGAGTAGATCCCAGCCTGTTCAGTCTAGCTCTGGGAACCAGCTGCAAATACGTGCCCTTTAAGTTAAAACCTATCCCTTAAAACATCTTTCTCATGTTGCCACAACACCAGCCAATTGCAACCCTGTCTCCTTTCCCTACAGCCATTTATGACACCACACCCTAAGGCTCAACCCAACTTCCAGGCCATGTTTCTCTCCATTTAATACTCAAGACTTCCTCCATCTATTTCCTCTCATTTCTTCAGTTAAGCACGTTTTGATGTGTCTCCACACCAACCAGCACTCACCATGCCCCACAACCCATCTGAAAGGCTTTTATGCATTTCATACAAGGCCCATCTCCTTTGCACATGATTCCTTGTGTTCATGCAGTAAAACATTACAAATGTAGGCTCCTGGAGAAAGCATAATGGCACTCCAGACATTACACATTTGACATGACATTCCTGATTCAATAGAGTTGACTTCTAGACCATTGCTGCAAAATTTGGATTCATAATGCATGAGTTTTACTTGTGAGATATAAGTGTTTGCACAATACTAATTTCATGCCATCAGTGCCATTCTAGAGCTGATCTTTGCAGTGAAAATCATTTTAATTACACAAAACTGAATGGACTTCTTCCATTTCCTCTCACTTCTGTTAACCCCACCCTTACCGTAGCAGAAAGGATCTCCTACTTGTGTTACAGTATTTAAAGCGATTATCAGTGATTCTCAGATTAGTCACTCATCAATTTCTATGTGCCCACTGTGAAAATCAGATGAGTGTTGGTAGTTTCTAGAGTTCTTTAACTGATTAAAGTCTACAGGGAACGGTGAGGCAGGTACTAAAGGACCTTTGAAATAAAAAAAAGCACAATGTTTGAAATATCCAGTTCAGGCAGCATTTATGGGTAGAGAAACTGAGTTAACATTTCAGGTCAATGACCTTTGGTCATTTCAGGTCACTGACTTTGATCAGAGCTAAGAAAAGTTAGAAATCAAACCTATTTTTAATGACAGAGAAGGGGCTAAAGGAACTTGTATTGATTTCAGGTTTTTACACAGACCAGAGAAGAAGCCCAGACACAACTAGGGTCACAAAATATCACTGGCAGACAGGATTAAGGTAAATTCAAAGGCAATTTTTATGTATATTAAGGACAAAATAATAACCAGGGAAAGAGTTAAGACTTGTTAGAGAGACTAGGGGTAATCTGTGTGTAGAGCCTGAAGGTATAGGTGAGGTTCTAAGTGAATACTTTTCATAAGTATTCACAAAGAAATGGACTTTGTGGTTGGAGAACTCATCGAAGGGGAAGGTGAAATCCTAGTGTAAGTTTCCACATATAAAGAGGAGATGCTTCATGCTTTAGTGGGCTTAAAGGTATATAAATCTTTAAGAGCTGGGTGAGATTTATCTCAGGCAGTTATGGGGGGCAAGGGAAAAGATTGCTGAGGCTCTGGCTGAGATTTGTATACCTTCAGTGGCCACAAGTGTGGTACCAGATGACTGGCGGACAGCAAATGTGGTCCCCTTTTCAAGAAGGGCAGTAGGGAAAAGCCTGGCAATTCCAGATCTGTGAGCCTAACTTCAGGAATAGGGAAGTTATTTGTGAGGGACAGGATTAATTATTACTTGAGAAGGCAGAGACTAATCAGAGATGACCAGCAAGGATAAATCTTGTCCGGCCAATGTGATTGAATTTTTTCATAAGGTAACAAAGTGTATTGACGAGGGCAGTGCAGTAGATGTGGTTTATATGGGCTTTAGTAAGGCCTCGACAATGTCCTGCATGAGAGACTGGTCTAAAAGATTAGTACTGGTCTAAGAGATTCAGAGCAAGTTGGCAAATTGGATTCAAAATCGGCTTGGCAATTGGAGTCAGAGGTGATGGTAGAGGGTTGTTTCGTGATTGGTGTCTGTGACTAGCGGTGTGCCACTGGGATCGGTGCTGGGACCCTTGCTGTTTGTAATATATGTGACTGATATGGATGTGGATATATTAATGAGCTAAGATATCCACCATGAATAGTAAGGTCCTGGGAGTATTGAGGATAAAGGGACCTTGGTGTCCAAAGATCCTTGAAGGTGGCATCGTAGGTAATAATGCGGTTAAGAAAGCATATGGAATACTACACTGTCAGAGAGAGTGGTGAAGCAGAGTCACAAACAGCATTAGGAGGTATCTAGTTGAGCACTTGAATCACCTAGGCATTGAAGACTACAGGCCCAGTGCTTGAAGATGGAATTAATATGCTGTATGACTTAATGACTTTGACTGGGAGGGCAAAGCAAGAGGTGACACTGAGTAAGGCAGGTCCTTTAAAGGGGGGATGGTGGTCGGTGGACTCTCAGTAGCAGGCCATGTGTGCTCAGGATGTTCAAGAAGCAATTCTATTTGCATCTTCATATCTATTGTGATGCCTTTGAAATGTCTTCCCCTTTTCCTTAACTGGATATTTCCTTAACTGATATTTGTTTTCTCCACCCCTCCCTCTCTTTGCATTTAAAACACTCTCTCCAATTCTGGTGTGAAACGGTCGTTGACTTAAATGTTGACCTGAATGGTTTACGTATATCTCTATGGATGCTTGCTGAGTGATTCTGGCATCATCTGTTTTTGAATTTTTATGAGTGAACAGTGTGTGAGGGGCACTGTTTGCTGAAGATGTCCCTTCCTGGATCTGCCACCTGCAGCATCCAAACCCACATTATCACTGATGCCATCTATCGTTGGGAAAAAAGAACAAACTGCATTCATTCCGTCCTACCAAAGAACAGTAGATTGGAGGATATTATTGGGATTGCATGCTCCTCCATGGTGTAGGGTGCCAATTCCACTGCACTTACAGATGTCACAACTCATCCTTGACATGTGCCACCAATCAAAAGGGGTATCAACCACTCTGTGTCCATTCTGTGACATTTAGCAGTGAATCATGCAGGTCTATACCCAGTATCAGCTGCAGTCTTGATTCTCTCATAATGTGGTAATCTGTTCTGTCATCTTCAAACAATCCAAGATGATGAACTAAAGAGTGGGTCCTTGTCAGTAAGGGCTATCCACCGATAACATAGCACGAGACTTCAATTTGTAGTTCATGTGAACACAGTATAAATATAACAAAAACATCTGTCTCACAGAGGTGAATGAGTAAACAACTGGCATGCTGAGGCAATGTTCTTGTTGCCTACATTCCTCTGTAAGAGCCCTGCAGTGCTCTACATGGAGGATGTCAAAGTTTGCTATTTGTCTGCTGTAGAATTAGCCACCAATGCTAAATTGGAGAAGGATGGACTACCAGCTCTGCCAGAGTTCATTCTGGATTAGTTGGCATGGCAAAAATAGTTTCCTGGCAAATTTTCCAATGCACCAATTATTTCCTTGTGTACAAACATAAGCCGCATTTGGCACACTGCTGCACCAAGCTGCTCACCTGGTCTCTGGTGTAGAAGTAAAGCACAATCTTACCCTTGTATTCGTAGCTAGTACAATTACTTCATGTCCCCGGCTGAAGGCCGTTCTCACAGTGTTCACCACTTGCAAATCCTATCATTTAAGCTCTGATCTAAATATTGCAGTGTCAGTTTCTAAGCCGGTAGCTTGAGCATGAAATCAAATGACCACACTTTCATCACGCTGCCTTCCATTTGCGTCTGTTGTTCACTTGCATGCCCAATTTAAAACATTCGGATATGTGAAAGGAAAAGAATACAAGATTAGATTGTTATGAAGAGAGGGTTTGGTAATTAGGAAGTACATCTTTACAACATCAGTGAGCTTCTAAATCATAAGAGATTGAGGGTAACAGGAGGTGGGATGTGAGATGGGGGATCCTTCATTTCAGCTTTGCCATGGGGTTTTTGACCTCTATAGAGAGACTGCCCCTAAGATGACAAACATCATTTTCTCTTTGGAGTAAGGACAGCCTGACCTGCATTTGTTTGTTCTTGCTGGCTGAGCTGATTATTCACCACCTTGCTTTGCAAGAGAATCATGCAATCTATTTGGTTGATGTGGCTGTCATATTAGTGTGTGAAAGTTGTGACATATAAGTGCAAAGCTTACAGCATTGCTAGGTGTAAGGCTAAAGTGAACCTCCAACTATTAGACAGGAGTCCTGTTCAATAGAGATTGTTGATAGTGAGTGATAGGGTACAGTGCATTAAACAATGTATAAGGTCAGTGGTGCAGTTGATGGGATATGGCATTTGCATGTACAGTACAATCACTGATCTTGATCACACGTTTGAGGTCATTAAACTTTTTTGTAGCATTGCTTTTTGGTCTGCTGCCTTCTGCAAGTTTGTCGGAGGGTCTTTTAGCGCTGCAGATTGAGTAAAGTTCTCTCACTAGTCCTCAGTGTGACTCTGGAAGACATTAATGCTTGACCTCTCCCATGTGACATTGTTCTATTATTTCAGCATTGGAATGGGACTGCAACAACTTCCATCATCTGTTGTAGCTACTCTGCACATTTTAAAGAGGTGTAAGCTGACTTTAAGTAGTTTAAGATCACATTTTTTTTTCTCCCTTGCCTAGACTTTTATTTATTTCAAAAATAGTCTTTATTCATAATAAAAAAAAGTACAAAAAACCTTTACATGTATGGTTGTTATATTCTGTAGTGTAAATTTTTGAAAAAAAAACACAAGATAGTGCCATTGCCATTCACGTGGCTCCCTGAGGTGATGCCCCTTTCATTGGTCAAGGGGATTCTCCACCCACCTCTGCCCCTCCATGTGTGCTAGTGGAAGGAGCCTAGACTGTGATCCTTCCCCACAGAGCCTTAGCATTGGCTGCACCGAGCTTCAGTGCATCCCTCAGCATGTGCTCCTGTAGCCTGGGACTGTGCAGTCTGCAGCATTCCCTTACAGACATCTCACGGTGCTGGAAGACCAACAAGTTTTTGGGCAGACCAAAAGGCATCTTCACCGAGTTGATGACCATCCAGCAGCACTGATGTCTGTCTCAGTAGCGTCCCCGGGAACAGCCTGTCTCAGTAGATGTATAGTCTTCCACAACATGGCTGGCACTTGCTGCATACTGAATTCATCGTAATTAGCAGGCAGAAAGGACAGGTAGACTCCACGTTATAGTCCCCATGTCATTATCTGATTCAGCCCCCATATAGGCTACAGAACTCGCATTGTCTTTTGTATAGCTAGATATTGGATAACAACCAGTATATTGGACTGCCAAGGTATTGTATTCCTGCTGGTTTTCCTGATAACAAAGTTTAGACTGTCCAATATTATCTGGCATAGAAAATAGCTCCTGTATATTTTGAAAGTTTGAGATTGGCAGAGATTTTCTTCTGTACAGCAACTGATTTTGCATAAATCTGATTCATTCTCAGAAGTAGCTTGCTTTGCCAACTTAATTTGCATAGAATACTTCACAGAAATATTCACTTCCTTTATTGATGCTGGAAAATTTGATATTTATTTCTAGCATTTCTGGTTTGTATTTTGTACTTTGAACATCTTTTCTTGAAGCAATTGATGGAAAGGGACAAAAAATATTTAGAACAACAGCGTTGGAGACAAAATGCTGTTACGAGAAATAAAAAGTTCAGTATCATTTTAGACAATACAGTAGAACTCCAATAAGCCAGCATTCTCAGGGCTTTGATGGTGCCAGACTGGTAGGTTTTCCAGACTGTTAGATGGTATTCATTTTAATATCCCTACACACTTTAATTTCCCTTTTTTTTAGACTGTAGTATTTCTTTTACACTGTAGCATTATAATTTATTCAGTGAACGAGGTGAACTTAAAAGACAATACAGGAAACAAAACCTGATGAGTTTAAAGGGAGTGTTGGAAACAGGGATCAAATGTGTTTAACAAGGGCACCATAGGACACTAAGGGACAGTTTATAAGAAATGCTAGAAGCAGAGCCCTGGTGAGTTGATAAGGAACGTGGGAATCTGGCCCCAATGTACTTATAAGGAGTACAGTGACAGGGCTCCAATGAGCCAGATGCGAAATCATTGGGATTTTGGAATAAGTGGAGAAGTAAATTATGTTAGTTTTGAGTGATTTGCAATCTCAACAGATCCATTTATTAAACCATAAATTCTGAAATATATTCAAAATTGGAAGATGTATTTCTTTATTCCATTTCTCTTCTTATACAAATAACTTAGCATAATACACTAATTTTGCCTAGAACTATATTCGTAGCAATCTGAAAACCCTATGCTGCTTGCCACCAGTGCCAACCTGAGATCATCTGATAATCAAATTGAATTAAACAGAGTACCTAAATTGTCTGCATTTTCACAAAATGTCAACTTTAACAAGAATCTAGATATTTCTTTTGTAGTTTAGATTCTTTATCCTTTGTTGCATTTTCCATTACAATTTTTATAAAGTTTATTTATGAATAAATGTATTAATTTCAAAAGATAATGGCAACCTTGTTTTCCTGCAAAAAAAGTTATAATGGTGGCTCTTTGACGCTTCCGGTGAGATTTTGCTTTACGTAGAATACTAGTTGTTGGCCAAACCAAACACAAGTCTTGTTTTCTTTTTATGGATGCTACATTTCTGAAATTGATACCAGATTATTATCTGAATTATTCACACACTGATACAATTTCTTTTCTATTTTGCATGGTAAATGGTGTCCAACTATACCAAATGTTATGCAAACTCTGTCAATGCAACTGTTATTCACATCAACAGTACTTCCACACATTCTTGATGTACTTCTCTAAAGTTGATTAAGTTCATGATTTCTTCAGTGAATCTACAAATAGATGTATATATTCTTGTTCCGATCTTTACCTCATGCATTGGCCTGATGGGAATGTCCCGGGAAAAAACTAATCGTGAACTTCGAGCTGAAACGTGGCAAGCAATAGAAGAATTATATGATGAAGGTGATTACTGGATTATGTTGAAATTTTCCACATATTCTGTGTGCTACCATTTACATTTTTTGTATCTTGAACATATACTTCAATACCTTTAGGTTGAATATTGTGTATTTTCCTAAATTGCCTTTTCTTAAAATATTTTTTCTTTGTGGGTAGCAGACTGAGAGTTGTGCAAGGTAGATTCAGAAATTGCTGAAGGTTAGTATTGGGTGATTGGATGAGCAGATCTTTGTCTTTTGTTGTTTGTTCATTCCAGGTATGTGAGGGTATGGGCAAGTGGTGTACCCGTAGATGTTCTTGCCCATCATTAGCAATGAGTTTCAGGTCTCTGTCAGCTTATCTGAATTGAGCTGGATGCTTTAGCACTTCAGGTAAAAAAAAAGTAGGAATGCTGCAACCTCAATTGCAGCTGCAAAGGTTTAGTGCTAGGCTTTCTGCATGTTCATTTGTTTGGAAATATATTGTTATATATGGAATTCAATATTGTATTAGTTGATTAAATCCTTTGATATGCTCTAACAGTGTGAAGTAATTTAACAACTATTTTTTAAAAAAAGAACCTTATAAGCTCTTTACCTGGTTTTTGTACTGCTTTTAGCAGGCTTTAATGGATTTAAAGTATATTTAAATTTACTCTTCAAAAAATAATAGAGGGAAATTCCCCTTGGTCAGATTTAAGTGTTGTGATGTGTCCTGAAGGCTCCCTTTAAATGGGGATACTGCAGAGTGCCCAGCACTGTAAGAGGATAGATGTTCTAGGAGTGACTACTAACAGGTGATCCTCAGAACAGCGTGACCTAGTTTCCCAGGTAACACTTTAAAGGAGCAGGAATTGCATTATCGGTACAAGGATGAATTGCAGGAGAGTGGCTGGTCACATTTCCAAGAAATTGACCAAGAAGTGATCACAATTGCATTCCACTCTGTAAAGCTCATAATTCTTTTTCCCTCAGCAGAGATATAAAACTGAAGATAACATAATGCTGGTATTGCGCATGGTGACATCCGTAGATATAATCAGTATGTCTGAGGATATGAACCAAGCCACCAATTCTAATCCATCATTCAGAAACTCTGCATATGGTATTATATTTCATTACAGCATACAGTAACAAGCCGACATCAGGGATTTCAAAATATCACTGACTAGGTTTCTGTAATTACAATGGTTGTGTATGACTGGACTGTGAAAATAAGTGATGAAACATGTTGAAATAAGAAGTACCCTTATTGATCTCCACCTGGAAAGCCACTGAGATGTATAATCTGTGGCACAATTGCTAAAATCACCAGTTCATATCACTGGTCACAAAAAACTGTGCTCATCACTGGAGGTTTTTCTCAATATGCAATCTTTTACATTTATATAGCACATCTAAATATTAGCTTATTGTAATCATATGACACACTATATGTAAGCAGTATTTTTTCCATGAATATGTTTTTTTCTGTCTTAAACATTCAGTTAACTACTCGCAAAATTGTGCATTTGAAGAAAATTTTGAGCAAAAGGTACAAAGAATAATTTGACAAAACACTTCTTATGTGGAGCGTATTTATAATTTGGAACTCGCAAGGGTGAAAAGGTGGTGGAAGCAGATTCAATCAGGGCTTTCAAGAGGGTGTTGGATAGGCACTTGAAGGGAAGTAGTTTGCAAGGCTATGGGGAAGGACCAGGAAATGGGATTGACCGGGTTGCTCTACTAAGAGATGGCACAGATTCACTGGCTCACGGGTGGAGCCATGTGAACTAAGTATGGTTTAGTCGCAGGGCAGCAGCAAGAGAATGTAGTTCACCTCTAATGGCAAATTCTGGGCCAGTGTCACGATTACTTCCCCACACAAGGCGGTACTCCTTGCTGCTATGGTTCTAGAGTTCTGAACAGTCTTTGAAATTTGTAGGTGTTATGTTTTTTTTAAATTTTCACATACTTCTGCCAGTATGTTGACCATGTCTAATTTCCTCAAACCAAAATAATTTGAAATAGTCACTGTAATGTTGAAATCTGCCACAAGTATATTATGTAACATTTCTCAGCAATATGACAAAATAAGATGATAATTATCTGCACTTTTGCAATATTCTGATCAGCTTCATAGTGCAGTCACATTTTTTGTTTATTGTTGTTTACCTTATAGGTTTTTTTTGCATATACTTATTAGGATAAGCCTAAGTCACTCTATATTTGCAATATAATAAAGCTGTTTGTTATTTTTTTTAAATTATATTTCTTGCTCTTTTAAAGACTTTATATTTCTTGCTCTTTTGAATCTGCTTGATAAAATTCTTACCTCCAGACTTTCTGTGGAAACACCATTAATGGCAAGAGTCAACTATGTCTCAGAATGGTTATCACCTTTTCATGCAGATATGCAACTGCGATGAAAACTAGAATAAAGTCAGAACAACATGCATTTGGGTGGGTAATGATGCTTCCATTTTGAGGAAACATAAGATGTTCAGTTATTCAAATATACTTTGAGATGTTAATTTATTTTCGTAAAAATTATCTGGATTGTAATTTTACTTCAATTTCTCCATCTTCTGTCCGTAATGCTGATTCACGCTCTGTAGAATTTCACATGCACCCATTAGTACCTCACTTAAATAACCAATGTTCATGTTTTAATATGATGGATATTTAAGAACCAATGGAGGCAGGCATATGAGTTTTGGACTTCATGCCTGTGCCATTACAAAGATGGTCTGTTTCCTATGCCATATCATCACCTTATTCTACGTTGCCTCAGCACATCTGCTACTGAAATCTATCTTTATTACCTCCAGCCCTGTCTAATCCTTCTCATTCCTAGTTTGCTTCACTCCCTCTGCTCCTTGCAAACTTGCCATATAAAACACTGTTGCCCATGTCCAAACTAGCATCACCCTGTGCTTCATGACACACTGGTTTCCATTTAAGCAGTGCCTCATTTTAATATCCTCATCCTTTTATTTTTCAGATCCCACCATGGTCCCAAAACTCTCTATCCACTTTAGCATTTTAGCAATATTTTGGATGGCCCAGTGGCACAACTAATATAGCTGCTGCCTCACAGCTCCAGTGACTTTAATCCTGACCTCTGGTGCTGTCTATGTGGAATTTACACATTTTTCCAGTTTCCACCCACATGCCGAAGATGTGCGGGTTGATAGGTTAATTGGCCCATTGCCCCTAGTGTATAGGTGAGTGGTAGAATCAGGAGAGTTAACGCCAATGTGGGAAGAATAAAATGGGATTACTGAAGGATTACAGGTACTTGATAGTGAGTGTGGACTTGGTGGGCTTAAGGACCTGTTTCCATGCAATATGATTCTATAACTCTAATTTCCTTATAGCAGTATCTGTACTGTTCTAATTTGAGTGCGCCTGTAATTATGACCTCTTGCTCATCCCTGAAATTAAATGCTCTCTTCAGCTTCCTCCCTAAACTGCTCTTCTTATATTTCTCCTCATAAGATGCTTCTCAAAACCTTCCCCTTTTACCTTTATTCATTTCCTCTAATATGTCATAATATGGCTCAGCAATTTTTTTTTGCTTGATAAAGCTCCTGTGAAGCACTTTGGGATGATTTTGCAAAAGGAATTAAATAAGGGGTAGTTAGAACTGTTGATTCTGTGATATGCATTCTCTTTCACGGTAACGTATAAAATAGGAGCAAGAATAAGCCATTCAGCCCTGCGTGGAGGACCAGCCATGACTGTGTTGAATAGTTCACCTGAACTATTCAACACAATCATGGCTAGTTATCCACTTCAGTACTCTGTTCTTGCCTTCTCCCGATATCCTTTAATCCCTTTCACATTAAGAAATATATATACCTCATTCCTGAATATGTTTAATGACTTGACCTCCATTGCCTTTAAGGTAGAGAATTCCAAACATTCACCACCCTCTGAGTGATTATAAATGGCATAGCTCTTATTCTGATGCTGTGACCATCATTCTGGACTCTCCAGCTATCAGAAACTTTCTCACTGTATCTAGTCTATCTTGTCCTGTTAGAATTTTATTCTATGAGATCCCCTCTCATTCATCCATAGTCCAGTGAATATAGACCTACCTGACCCAATCTCTCCTCGTGCATCATTCATGCCATCCCAGATATCAATATTGTAAACCTTCTCTGCACTTCCTTCAAGGCAAGAACATCCTTCCTCAGGGACAGAAACCTAAATTGCACATGAAATTCCTTCTTCTTTATCTATTCTACTAGTTCCATCCTCAAAAATCTCCAGTACATTTGTTAAGGATTGTCTCCCTTTCATAAACCCGTGCCGATTTTGTCCAATCGTACTAATGCTTCATAAATATTCTGTTTTTATATATTTTATAACAGCTTCTGGCAATTTCCCAGTTACTGATATTGGTTCCTGGTTTTTTTGTTTTACCTTCCTTATTTTTTTAAACAGTGGGCTTACATTTGCCACCCTCCAATCTGTAGGAACTGCTTTAGATTCTATATAATTTTGCATCCAACGTGTCTAGGGCCTCTTCCTTTAATATTCTTAAATGCAGATCATATCCTGAGGATTTGTCGGCCTTTGACCCATTAATTTCCCTAGTACTATTTCTTTACTGATAGTGATTTCATTCAGTTCCTCCCTTTCTCTAGAACCTTGGATTCCTAACATGTCTGAAGGTTATATAGAACATAGAACAGTACGGCACAGAACAGGCCCTTCAGCCCACAATGTTGTGCCAACATAGCTAATCCCTCCTACCTACAGAATGCCCATATCCCTCCATCTTCCTCTCATTCATGTGCCCATCCAAGCACCTCTTAAAAGCCCCCATTGAATTCGCCTCCACCACCCTATCAGGCAATGTATTCCAGACACCCATCACTCTCTGAGTAAAAAAACTTACTCCTCATGTCTCTTCTGAAACTACCCCCTCTCACCTTAAATGTATACCCTCTGATATTGGATCGCTCAATAATGGGGAAAAAAGTATTGCTTGTCCACCTTATCTATGCCCCTCATAATTCTATACACTTCCAACAGATCACCCATCAGCCTCTGCCGCTCCAGAGAAAAGAGCCCAAGTTTGTCCAGCCTCTCCTGATAGCACATGCCCTCTAATCTAGGCAGCATCCTAGTAAGACTCCTCTGCGCCTTCTCTAAAGCCTCAACATCCTTCCTATGGTGAGGTTACTAGAATTGCACGCAGTACTCTAAATGCGGCCTAACCAGAGTTCTATAGAGATGTGCGAGACAACAAAATAAAAGTATGTGTTCAATTGTTCAGCTATTTCTTTGTTCCCAATTATAATTCCGCCATCTCTGACTGTAGAGAATCTACAGAAGGAAGGTGACCAAAAGCAGAAATTCTGGCTAATTTTCCTTTTCTTGAATGCTTCCCACCGTATTCCCAAACCATCCTATCATCTAACATTGGGGATGGCAAAACCAGTTTGTAGCTGGGGATGATGGGCTACTAAGTTCATTTAACATATTATTAAATTGTCCTTTATCTCAGTCGGTAAAATAGACAGTTAGCTACAATTGCACTGACTCGGGTTTAGACATGCAATCTGCAAACATTTGCCTAAATGTACTATACTGTAACCTTGCAAAACTTGGAAATTATCCGCAGAGTTTGTACTTTAGTCCTATTAGCCTTATTTAGTCACTGATGGGATAATATATCCAATATCCACATGAATGTAAAAAAAAGAGTAGTAAATTGTCAAAGGCACAGAAACTGGATCATGTTATTAACATCGCTCTGCAGTGAGATGCACAGTCTTTGTGTGAATTGTAAGGGATGCCATTTAAAAGAAAATATTCTTACCCTATTTTTGTTTCTTTATATTTGTATAAAAGTACATTCCATAACTGTAAGAAGCAGGAAGCTTTTAAAATTTCACTTAGATTATGTTTTCAATACTAATTATCTTCCAAGTTAAATATAGAGCTGGCAAATTGTGAAAATATTGTTGGAAATGTATGATTCAAGAGAGTTTCTGCATATAGTTCCCTATATAGAGATGGATAGAGGAAATTATGTTACGTCATCATTTTAAAGCACACTGTATTCCAGTGAGTGTCAATAAGATTTGATAGATTTGTATAATTTTATTTTGCCACAGTTTGCCTGTGATTTGCACAGCTGGTAAATTAGTTTATTATTCTCACATGTACTGAGGTATGGTGAAAACTTTGTTTTGCATGCCATCCATATAGATCGTTTCATCACATCAGTACGTCAAGGTAGTACAAGGGAAAAGCAATAATAAAATACAGAATATAGTGTTACAGTTGCAGAGAAAGTACAATGCAGGCAATCAATAAAGTGCAAGGCCATAATGAGATGGATTGTGAGATCAAGAGTCCATGTTATCATACAAGAGATCCATTCAATAATCTTATAACAGCGGGATAGAAGCTGTCCTTGAGCCTGGTGGTATGTGCTTTCAGGCTTTTGTATCTTCTGTCCGATGGGAGAGGAGAGAATGTCTGGGGTAGGAGGGGTCTTTGATTATGTCGGCTGCTTTACTGAGGCAGCAAGAAGTGTAGACAGAGTCCATGGAGAGGAGGTTGGTTTCCATGATGTGCTGAACCGTGTCCACAACTCTCTGTAGTTTCTTGCCGTCTTGGGCAGAGTAGTTGCCATTCCAAGCTGTGATGCATCTGGATAAGATGCTTTCTCTGCTGAATCTATCAGCGGGGACATGGCGAATTTCTTGAGCCTCTTGAGGAAGTAGAGGCACTGATGCGCATTCTTGGCCGTGGCGTCTATGTGGTTGGACCAGGACAGGCTATTGGTGATGTTTACACCTAGGAACTTGAAGCTTTCAACCATCTCCACCTCAGCATCATAAACGTAGAAAGGAGAGTGTGCACTGCTCCCCCTTCCTGAAGTCAGTGACTAGCTCCTTTGTTTTGCTGACATTGAGGTAAAGGTTGTTGTCATAACACCGTGCCACTAGGCTCTCTATCTCGTTCCTGAACTCCGACTCATTTTTATTTGAGATTCAGCCCACTACGTTGGTGTCATCTGCAAACTTGTAGATGGAGTTAGAGCAGAATCTGGCCACGCAGTCATGAGTGTATAGGGAGTAGAGTAGGGGGCTGAGGATGCAGTCTTGTGGGGCACCAGTGTTGAAGATAACCGTGGCAGAAGTGTTGCTGCCTGTCATTACTGATTGCGGTCTGTAGGTCGGGAAGTCAAGGATCCAATTGCAAAGAGATGTGGTGAATCTCAGGTTTAAGGGTTTGGAGATGAGTTTGCTTGGAATTATGGTATTGAAGGCAGTGCTGTAGTCAATAAATATTAGTCTGAGGTGGGTGACTTTATTATCCAGATGCTCCAGAGATAAGAGTAGGGCCAGGGAGATGGCGTCCGCCGTGGATCTGTTTTGGTGGTAGGTGAATTGCAGTTGGTCGAGGTTGCCTGGGAGGCAGGGATGGAGGTAAAAGAGGTGGGGGAGTGGCTTTGCTGATCAGAGACAGTATCACAGCTGTAGAAAGGGAGGACATCCTGGAGGGATTATCTACTGAGTCAGTGTGGGTGGAAGTCAGAAACAGGAAGGGAGTGATCACCCTATTGGAACTATTCTACAGACCCCCCCAACAGCAGCAGAGACACTGAGGAGAGGATTGGTAGACAGATTTTGGAAAGGTGAAAAAATAACAGGGTTGTTGTCATGGGTGATTTCAACTTCCCTAATATTGGGATTGGCACCACCTTAGTGTAAAGGGGACAGGTGGGGCAGAGTTTGTTAGGTGCGTCCAGGAAGGATTCCTGACACAGATGTGGACAGGAAGAGGCCAGTGTGGACAGGAAGAGGCCAGTGTGGACCTGGCACTAGGCAATGAGCCTGATCAGGTTTCAGATCTCTCGGTAGGAGAGGATTTTGGAGACAGCGACCATAACTCCTTGACCTTTACCGGAACCTTGGAAAGGGATAGGAGCAGACGATATGGGAAAGTATTTAATTGGGGGAGGGGGAATTATGATGCTATTATATACAGGAACTTGGGAGTGTAAATTGGGAACGGATATTCTTGGGGAAGTGCACAACGGAAATGTGGATGTTGTTTAGGGAGTACTTGCATGGGGTTCTGGATAGGTTTGTCCCGTTGAGGCAGGGTAAGGATGGTAGAGTGAAGGAACCATGGTTGACAAGAGACGTAGAATATCTTGTCAAGTGCCTTTTGAAATCCAGGCATAGTATACAGTATCCATTGGTTTCCTTTTATCAATATTGTTAATTACATTCTCAAAAACTCTTTACAGGTCCTCCCCAGGTTACTGTTCCTGTGAACTATTCATAACCCGGACAGTTTGCGAGTCAGAAAAGCAGCCATGAACCAAGTTCCCACACGGCAGAAGATGCCTGCAGCCCCACAGCAGCTGGCAGATCTATCCCACTGGTCTCCCAAATGTTCGTTCGTATGTTCTGGCTGTGCATATGTCAGGCATTTCTAAACTGGGGAGGACCTATAAATGTGTGAAACCTTGTTTTTCCTTCATGAGATCATACTGACTCTATCTTACTATATTATGTTCTAAGTGCCCGTTACCACATCCTCACTGATGTATAATGCATTTTTTTGGAGAAGTTTTGAAAGTTGGGTGAGAGAGGGAAGGTCAGTGAGAGCTGAGGAGGCAGAGCCACGGGAATGGCTGTCAAGAGCCAGGGGAGGAAGAGTAAGAGCTGACAGAGAGAGACATCTTGTTTGTTTCACTTAGTGAGAACCCCTGAGACGGTACATTATAAGGCTCTACTTTTAATCCAAATTATCCCTTAAACGGAATGCGGGAACTAGAATAAAGTGAGTTCTTTACAGATGATTCTTTCTGTTTCTGCTTAGAAACAAAGTGTATTTATACACTTCAAAATTTTGAATCATGGGTAACTCTTGTAGTTTCCTTGCAGTATTTTCAAATTTTACAAGTGGTTTACTGCCTTGGAGAAAGGAGATTAACAAAGTAACAAAAGGAAAAACATACTGAGAGTTCCAAGAATCTGATGTGTAATTGTTCTGCCCTGTAAATAGTCGGCTCTTGGGAGAATTAGAATAGAGCAGCTTGCTGTCCTTTCAGCTGAAGCCGCTATGATATGATACAGACACTTTATCATAGTAGGAATTTGGTCCACTAATCTTGCAAGTGATCACTAGGCATCGATTTTCTTTCTCCCAGAACCACTCAACATGCTACAGTGGTTAGGGAGCTCATTTGCAGGAGAGAGTTTTTCATATCTGACCGTGTCAGTTTGAGAATTCAAACTTAAGTCAAAAAAGGGGTGATGAAGAGAAAAGCTAAGTAAAAGTCAAGCTGTCAGATTGCCCTAAAAACAGAAGGGGTTTAGTAATCTCCTGTCACAAAAGAGACTTGACTTCATTATCCAATCTGGCCTCTTATTTCCAGTTCCACACCAAAGTGTTTGACGTTTAACCGTCCTTTGAATTGTATCAAATTGTTGCAGCTGGTCTACAAAGAGGGCTCATTGTCATTCTATCAGCACAAAGAGGAGTATCAGCTTTGGCCACATTCTGGAAATCAGTTAAAAATCTAATTTGAGGCAGATAGGGAGGGTAATGGTTATCAAAATAAAACAGAAGGTCAAATTTGAATTATTTGTATTTTAATAATTAGAAATCTGTCCATGAGCCTTTTGCAATGCATGGTTCATATTAATATTCTATGTTGTGAACAGAAAGTAAACAGATCTTTTTTATGGTGATGATATATCATTAGAGAAAATATTCCCTGTATATCCATGTCACCTTTTGAAGATGTCTTATTAATTTTGTCCATGTATTTTTCTTTTTGTTGCATTTGCACTTCAGCTTCAGTATCTGTGATCCTGCATCGCTCCCAGGTCAATGCTAGTGTTTATGCTCCACACATAGGCA
The DNA here is from genome assembly GCF_009764475.1 of Pristis pectinata. Taxonomy (NCBI): domain Eukaryota; kingdom Metazoa; phylum Chordata; class Chondrichthyes; order Rhinopristiformes; family Pristidae; genus Pristis; species Pristis pectinata. The sequence continues at coordinate 48,318,413 of NC_067407.1, read as the reverse complement.
TCTATTCCTTTTTTCCTCATGTTTATCTGGCTCACCCCATAAATGCACCAGTGCTGTTTGCCTCAACTGCTTTTTTTTGTGAAAGTCTAACCACATTCTAGCCACTTTTGCTATGGATTATTTTGGCTGAATGGCCTGTTTGTGTGCTGTATATTTTGTGTAGTTCTGGTAAGGAAGTTTCTCCTAATTTCCTTGTTGCATTTATTCATGACTTTCTTATATCTATGGCTTCTAGTTCTAATTTTGACCAGAAGTGGGAACATTTTTTTTCTACTACTAGCTTTGAATTTTTCATAATCTTAATTGAATTATCAGGTCATGCCTTAGCATTGTCTTCTACAGAAAAGAATCCCAACCTTTCCTGGCAGGGAAAAAGCACAAAGCCATGCTAACTGTCCCTAATTAGGCCATGGTTTTCCAAATGTTCATAAATCCTATCCCTAAAAATCCTCTCCAGCAACTTCCCTACCACCGGCCTATAATTTCCAGAATTATCCCTATTTCCCTACCTGAATAATGGAACAACATTAGCTAATCGCAAAACCCTCCACACTGATCTCCCTACCCTCCACGTCTTTCTCCTTGGCAAATACTGATGCAAAGTACTCATTTAGAATCCCTCACATATCCTCCGCCTCCAAGCACATAGAGTCATAGAACACTACAGCACAGAAACAGGCCCTTTGGCCCATCTAGTCCATGCCGGCCTGGTTTTCTGCCTAGTCTCATCTACCTGCACCCAGACCATAGCCCTCCACAGCCCTCTCATTCATGTACCTATCCAAACTTCTCTTAAATGTTACAATTGAAACTGCATCCACCACTTCTGCTGGCAGCTCATTCCACACTTGCACCATCCTCTGAGTGAAGTAGTTCTCCTTCAGATTCCCCTTAAATATTTCACCTTTCACCCTAAACCTATGACCTCTAGTTCTAGTCTCACCCAACCTGAGGGGAAAAAGCCTGCATGCATTCACCCTATCAATACCTCTCATAATTTTGTATACCTTTATCAGATCTCCCCTCATTCTCCTGCACTCCAGGGAATAAAGTCCTAACCTATTCAACCTATCCCTGTAACTCAGGTCCTCAAGTCCCGGCAACATCCGTGTAAATTTTCTCTGCACTCTTTCAAGCTTATTGATATCCTTCCTGTAGGTAGGTTACCAGAACTGCACACAATACTCCAAATTTGGCCTCACCAATGTCTTACCCTGGTTTGTCCTCCCAAAGTGCATCACCTCACACTTGTCTGCATTAAATTCCATCTGCCATTTTTCAGCCCATTTTCCCAGCTGGTCCAGATCACTTTGCAAGCTTTGATAGCCTTCCTCGCTGTCCACTACACCCCCAATCTTGGTGTCATCCGCAAATTTGCTGATCCAGTTTACCACATTATCGCCTAAATCATTAATATAGATGATAAACAACAGTGGACCCAGCACCAATCCCTGCAGCACACCACTAGTCACAGACCTCCAATCAGCGAGACAACCATCTGCTACCACTCTCTGACTTCTCCCGCTAAACCAACGTTGAATCCAGTTGACTACTTTATCCTGAATGTCAGGCGACTTAACCTGGAGCAGCCTCCCATGCATAACTTCGTCGAAGGCCTTAATAAAGTCTATGAAGACAACGTCCACCGCCTTCCCTTCATCAACCTTCTTGGTAACCTCCTCGAAAAACTCCATTAGATTGGTTAGACATGACCTACCACGCACAAAGCCATGTTGACTCTCCCTAATCAGGCCCTGTCTATCCAAATACTTTTATATCCTGTCCCTCAGAATACCTTCCAATAACTTACCCACGACTGACGTCAGACTCACCGGCCTATAATTCCCCAGCTTATTCTTAGAGCCTTTCTTGAACAATGGAACAACATTAGCTATCCTCCAGTCCTCCAGCACCTCACCCGTGGCTAAGGACGTTTTAAATATCTCTGCCAGGGCTGCTGCAATTTCTGCACTAGCCTCCCGCAAGGTTCAAGGGGACACATTGTCAGGCCATGGGGATTTATCCACCCTAATTCGCCTTGACAGCAAGCACCTTCTCTTCCATAATCTGGATTCGGTCCATGACCTCATTACTCTTTTTCCTCAGTTCTATAGTCTCTGCGTCTGTCTCCCAAGTAAACACGGATGCAAAAAATCCATTTTAAAATCTCCCCCATCTCTTTCAGCTCAACGCATAGATCACCATGCTGATCTTCAAGAGGAACAATTTTGTCCCTTGCTATTCTTTTGCTCTTAATATAGCTATAGAAACCCTTTGGATTCTCTTTCACCTTGTCTGCAGAGCAACCTCATTTCCTCTTTTAGCCCTCCTGTTTTCTCTCTTGAGTGTTCTCTTGCATTTCTTGTACTCCTCAAGCACCTCATTTGATCCTAACTGCTTATACCTGATATGCACCTCCTTTTTCTTTACCAGAGCCTCAATATCCCTTGATAACCAAGGTTCTCTAAACCTGTTAGCCTTGCCTTTTATCCCAACAGGAACATACAAATTCTGTACTCTCAATATTTCACTCTTGAAGGCCTCCCACTTACCAAACATCTCTTTGCCGGAAAACAACCTATCCCAATCCACACCTGCCAGATCCCTTCTGATGCAAAATAATTGGCCTTACTCCAATTTAGAATCTTAACCCTAGGACCAGTCCTATCCTTTTCCATAAATATCTTGAAACTAATGGAATTATGATAACTAGATCCAAAGTGTTCCCCTACACTCACTTCTGTCACCTGCCTTGTCTTATTCCCTAAGAGGAGATCCAGTATCACATTCTCTCTAGTTGGGACCTCCACATATTGATTAAGGAAACCTTCCTGAATACATTTTACAAACTCGATCTCATCCAGTCCTTTTACAGTATGGGAGTCCCAGTCAATATGTGGAAAGTTAAAATCACCTACTATCACAACTTTATATTTCCTGCAACTGTCTGCTATCTCTCTACAAATTTGCTCCTCTAAATCCCACTGACTATCCTTGAGTGTTCCCTTTATCCTTGAGTGGTCCTACCCGCTCCCTTGTTATCCTCTTGCTCTTGCTGTATATATAGAATGTCTTGGGATTCTCTTTAATTCTACTTACCAAGGACTTTTCATGGCCCCTCCTGGCTCTCCTAATTCCCTTCTTGAGTTCTTTTCAGGCTTCTTTATAATCTTGAAGGGCTCTGTTTGATTTTAGCATCCTAAACCTTACATGTGCTTCCTTTTTCTTCTTGACTATATTCACCACCTCTCTTGTCATCCAAGGTTCCCTTAGCTTGCCATCATGTCCTTTCTTCATACTGGAACATACCTGTCCTGTACTCTGTACAGTTGGTCTTTAAATGCCTTCCACATGTCAGATGTGGACTTGCCCAAAAGCAACTGTTCCCAATTAACTCGCCCGAGTTCCTGCCTAATACTCTTGTGATTTGCCCTGCTCCAATTTAATACTCTCCCGCAAGGTCCATACAAAACCTTATCTATAGCTATTTTAAAACTTAAGGAATTGTGGTCATTGTTCCCTAACTGTTCTCCCACTGAAAGGTCAGTCACCTGGCCAGGCTAGGGAAGTTGAAGTCACCCATTACAACAACCTTGTTGTTTACACCTTTCCCTTATCTGCCTGCATATCTGTTCCTCAATATCCCGGTGGCTATAAGGGGGTCTGTAGTATAATCCCATCATAATGATTGCACCTTTCTTATTTTCAGTTCTACCCATTTAGTGGATGAGCCCTCCATTATGACCCCTCTGAGTCCAGCTGTAATATTGTCCCTGATTCTATGGGCAGGACTTGGTCAGACCTTGCCATACTTTGCCCATATGCTCAGAAAAGCTGCACACAGGGTCTTACTGATGGGTTCCCAGCAACTTACATGCATAAGATGTCACCCAAGGTCTCCCTCTGGGTAGGAGCGGGTTTCACAGGCACGTGACCAGTGAGCTTGAGTGTCTCACCAGTCAACAGAAGATTAGAACTAATATTAACTTACTGGACCTACAGCATCATTAAGCTAAGAGCTTTGAAAATTAAGTTTGCCTGCTTCTGCCCAGGAATCTGGCAGAGTTGGAGGCAAAGATTTTGAAATTTAACTTCATGCTTGCAGGGGATAGGTTGGGGCATTGGCTAAGTATAGTTATCACTGTAAACAGTGGCAAGCTTGCAAATGAATCACTTTCACCTCACTTTATGGAATGCAACTGCCATTTTGTGAATTTCTGTGGTGATGGTGGTGAGTGAGTCTATAAAAATTTTGAAAAAAACTACAGATGCTGGAAATCTGAAATAACAGAATATGCTGAAAACACTCAGGTCAGGCAACATCAGTGGAATGTGAAACAGAGTTGATGTTTCAGATTGAAGACTGGGTTTTTAAACATTTTCTGTGAGGGAATATTTGTTAGGGAGGCCCTAAAGAGTGGAGCCTTCAGTCAGTCTGGGCTGGATTCGTGTCTGTTTCCAGTGCAGAAGCTGAATGTCTAAAATGTTCTGTACTTTTATTCATTGTTTTTTTCAGTTGCAGAGTTCATTTTTTTTTTGCTTTTTATACAGCATTTACATATTTGAAATTCTGCTGAGTTTGTGCCATAATATATATTTTGTTACAAAACTCAGTGTTAATCTCAAAAACAATTGCCTGTATGCACAGAATGATATTTTCAAATTAATAATAAAGTATTCAATTTGACTGCAGAATCAAAGGATAACAGTTGGTCTGATGATAAAATGCAAATTCATATTGATGTTTAAATCTAGAATTACAGGGGCTCCCTGGGTTACAAATGACCTGATTTACAGAAATGAACGCCAGAGCCCTGGGGAGTGTTGTAGAACAGAGGGATCTTGGAGTACAAGAACATGGTTCTCTGAAAATGGAGTCGCAGATAGACAGAGTGGTGAAGAAGGCTCTTGGCATGCTGGCCTTCAGCAGTCAGGGCATTGGGTATAAAAATTGGGAAGTCATGCTATGGTTGTACAGGACGCTGGTGAGGCCGCACTTGGAGCGTTGTGTTCTGTTTTGGTCGTTCTGCTCTTGGATAGATGTTGTTAAACCAGAAAGAGTGCAGAAAAGATTTACAAGGATGTTGCCAGGACTTGAGGGACTGAGTTATAGGAAGAGGTTGGACAGGCTAGGACTTTATTCCTTGGAGCGTAGGAGACTGAGAGATGATCTTATAGAGGTGTATAAAATCATGAAGGGCATAGATAGGGTGAATGCACTCAGTCTTTTTCCCAGGATTAGGGAATCAAGAACTACAGGGCATAGGTTTAAGATGAGTGGGGAAAGATTTAATAAGAACTTGAGGGGTAACTTTTTTACACCATGGGTGGTATGTATGTGGAATAAACTGCCAGAGAAAGTGGTTGAGGCAAGTACAATAACAAATTTTAAAAGAAAGTTGGACAGGTATATGGATTGGAACATTTTGGAAGGTTATGGGCCAAACACTGGCAAATGGGACTAGCTTGGCTGGGGCACCTTGGTCGGTATGGACCAGTTGGGCTGAGGGGCTTGTTTCCATGCTGTGTGACTCTAAGCTTAAATCCGATTTTAATGACTGGATAAGGTATATGTTCCATTTTCTTAATTATGGGTCGTGTTAAGGTGATTATTCAATGAAAATGAAAGAATTATAACAAGCATATATAGAGCATGTGATACAAGTAACTATAGAAAACCAACATTTCTGACTTGGAGAAAATAGCTTACAGACAGTTCAAAGGAATCCTTGCACAACTCGGGGACTGCCTGTATTTAGGTTTAAAGCTTCCTAGTTTTATTGGAACAACACTAGAATGAGCATGCTAAATTGCTCATACCATGATTTTCTAAAGTGATTCGAAAGGAAATGTTCTATGTGCATTAAAAGAATGCCAAGCCTTTATTTCATTTAAATGTATTGGAGAATTATTTGGAAAGCAGGGAGAGCCAACAAGGAGACAGGAATGGTAGACAGGAAACCAAAGTGCAACAATTATTACCGACTCTTAAATGTAAAACTGCTGCAAGAAATACTGAGCCCATTCCATAAAACCAAAACCAGAACTACTACTACCCAGCTGAAAGAGCAGAAATAATGTATGTTCACAGAAAGCAGACTTGATTTATACTTTGAGGGGGAAGGAAAAACAATATACTATACTTCTACAGATTCTTTGTATAATGTTCTAAAATACTCTTCAGTTAATGGTTAGTTGTCAGCAGTAGCAGAACAATGGTGAGTCAAAGTGCAGTCATAGAAAGGTCATTTCTAAAGGACCTTTCGAAGTTGGGAAAGGGTTAAGTACTTCAGAGAATTAAGGCCCTACTACCAATGACAGAATGACAAAAGAGGAAACCCACAACAGTTATGTGTGGAAATAGGGGGGTGTAGAGTTGGAGGAAAGAAGGAAAACAGAAAAGAGTGAGATTGTGGGGGAATCTGGTTAGATCTTAATCACTCATCAATATTTACATGTTTATACATATTTACACACATTAAAACTCTGATAATCTGCTATCTTCTTTGTCAGGAATTCCAATGGTTCGACATTTGGTTCACCTGGTGCTATTTCCCACACTCCCTTTAAACTCATTGAGACTCTGTTCCCACACGCTTTAAACTTACTGGGGCCCCGTTTGCTGCACTCACTCTAAGCTCTCCAGAGCCCCGTTCCCACGGTCCTTTTAAACTAATTGGGGCACTGTTCCCACACTTCCTTTAAACTCACCTGGTTCCCTGGAAAATATATTTACTTGCTGTATAAAATCTTTAAAAGTGCGTAAGTGTATTAATAGGACTAATATCCAGTAGTCCTGAAAATCTGCCAGTCCGGAGGGCACAAGGTTATTGGAGTTTTACTGAGTTTCCGTACAACACCGACCGATTGAACATATATACCCTTTCCATGGGGCCCTGATGTGTTCCTTCATTGGGAGAAACAAAGTCTAGGTCCATCCACTTGGGAACGTGCTTTGCAACTATGATATGGGTAGTATCACTTTGGTAGCATTGTGACTAGTGACACTTAACTGATCTCCAGAAACTTTCCAGAATATTTTGATTCTTTTTTTTTACGTTTATGATTTATGACAGTGTCTGCAGAGTAGAAGCTGTCTGCAGTGGTGCTGTCCTCAAAAAAAACTGTAGGATGAATATAATTTCTCCCGTAAAATCTAAAACCGGTATGTTATGAGGTGGATTGTTCCAAACCACTGCAGTAAGGAATTTATGCTAGTGTAGTTTGTTTTCAAATATGCTCTTAAATTAAGTTTCACTTAAATTATTAATAGTACAAATGCCTTTTAATAACATCAATTATTAAATTTTGCAATGGCTAGCAATTGGTATGTAAAAAATGTATTACCTGAAGCTGTCCTTTGCAGTAGATTAAGTATCATCATGAAAAACAAGCTCTCTAATTTGAAAATTTCACTCTCAATTACCAAACTTTGTTTTCCAGTAAAATTTTACATATTACAACATGACTGGATGTTGTTGGCAAAGTTGTTCAGAGAAGTACAGCTTCTTTTCCAGTTTCTAGATACAGTAATTGGTGCAAAAGATTAAAACTAAATGCTGTTAACAAACTTGGAGAGCTCTCTGGAGTTTTATTTTAAGTAAGAGCTTGCTCACATTTTAACTACTTTATATTTTCTTTCTTTTAAACCCATGATTCACTACTTTGTGACATTTTAACTGGTCTGCTGCAGTCCAATAAATGTCAGTTATTTAAGCAAACATTAAATAATTGATTAAGAGAAATATTTGAGGATAACCAGAAGAACTAAATGTTATTATTCAGTGAACCTTAATGATCACAACTAACAGGATTTAAAAAAAAATAGATGCGGCAGTTTTCTTACTGGGAAGCCCTTTCTGAGAAGATTGGCACAAGAACTGATGACAATTAACACTTGCTAATCACTTATGCTTGTGATTATTTATAAAGTTGTTTGGTCTTGTCAAGGTATCATTTGAGCATTTTGGATTTTATTTAAAATGTCACATCGGTCAAAAGGAAAGTGATTTTACCAAACCGCCTGGTAATGCCCCATCTAATTTTATTAATAGATTAATTCAAAATATCCCCCAGGAATAAGATTGGAAAATGTTTACATATCATTTCTGCCCATTTTACTCACTTTCTGAGAGTGACTTCCACTGGCACTCCATCCATGTATCCGAATAAGCATCACTTGTATGGAAAATATGTGACTTCCCTGTTGGCACCCAAATGCAAAACCTCCAAGCTATTTTGAACTTTAATCAACTACTGTCAATACATATGGCCTCATTAGATTATCATGTAATATTTAATATGTTTTTGAATACCAAAATAGAGGGGCAGCAAGTCAATTAGAGACAATTAATCAGGAATATGATTTTTTGATCAGGAGGGATTTAGACAATGATGGGGTAATAACTTCTAATTATGTTAAGTGTTGATATGAGCCAGGGTTGGATTAATCACATAAAAAAACATACATTCTGCAATAACAATTTGAATTTGTACATTCTTTTTAACATTGAACATAATTCCAAAGTGCTGTACAGAGCCACAAGATAAACTGGAGACCAAATCAGAGGAGAGAGCAGATGCAATGATCAAAAGCTTGATTAAAGATATAAGCTCAGTTTGGATTCTGCCAAAGTCAGTCGACTTCTGACTCATTCTTGGTTCAAACGTGGACAAGAGAGTTGAACTCCAGAGGTGAAGTGAGAGCAACTGCCCTTGACATCAAGGCTTCATTCGATCAAGTATGGTATCAAGAAACCCTGGCTAAACTGAAGTCAATGGGATTCGGGGGGAATCCTCCGCTGGTTGAAATTATATCTAGAATAAAAGAAGATGGTTGTGAGGTTAATCATCTCAGCCACAGGATATCTCTGCAGGAGTTTCTCAGGGTAGTGTCCTTGTGTTAATATTTACTTTTAACTAATAATAAACCAGATTGTTAGTTTGTAGCTTGAACACGCAGCCTGCTTGTGTTTAGTTTGCGATTCAACAGCAAGAAAACAGCAGGGATTGTTTGAGTTAAGAAGAGTCTTTGTTAATGAGAAATATTATGCATATAGAAGTGATCTTTAATGATGAATATGAGAGAACTATGTGTTGGAAAATTCACATTTTAACACGCAGTATTTTACAGACATTTGTACGATTCCTTGCTTTTCACTATGAAAGTAGTTTTATTAATGCAATTCAATGATATTCCCTGTTCAGCATATTAATGATCTCTTGGTGATTACTTTACACATATCTCTCCACTACTTCTCCCCACCCTCCACTCACACCAAGGGAAAAAACATTCAAAGAACTTCTGGCACAGCTGTAAATGGGTCCTCAATTTAGCTGATATTTTTCTTATATTGCAACAAATACCACAGTCCAGAAACAAAACTTTGTATTCTTTAAAGTGGACTTTATCGGTGTAGAATAACACATTTTTCTTTCATTCCCAGTACTCAGGATTCTGACTGAGTAAGTTTGATCCTGATGACTGGTCTCTGCATTCATATTGGAAAGCAGTAGCTTTTCCTGAAGCATAAGTAACAATAGTGGGAGACAACTTACTAAAGACTGATGTAAATTTCCACAGAGTGAAGAGGGAATCCCAGTCTCTCCATAAAATAAACAGAAGGTTGCCAATGTATACAATTCTTAGAAAGGAAAATGTCTGAGAACAAAGTGAAGGATTTGGAGCAAAACCATACAATCAACTTAAGCCTTTCTGAGTGGGGTGAAATAGTACACAGTGTTTAAAAAAAATCATTGGAGATGGGAAAGTACTTTAAACAAAGCAATAAATCTCCCAGATGCACAGAGCATATTGAATTAAGCTAAGGTTGAGCTTACAGTTGAAACAGGCATGCTGTGTTCAAATGGAGAAAATTACTGTATATTTCACATGCTGATCCCTTAGGTAACCAGAAAAAAAACCCAGGGATACCTAACTCTTAATTTCTTTTCACAGTAAAACCACACAACATAGGCTATATTAAGGTCATCTGAGGTTGAACTCCTTGAGATTTATTTTTCATCTACTTGCTACATGGCTGCAATATATCTACTGCATTGCAGAACATAGTGCATAAATTTTACAACCCAGTTGCTAATGTCTGGAATGCCTTTGGCTTTCCCTACTTAATTAAGGTAGGGTTTATAGGGGTGGCACGGTAGCGTAGCGGTTAGCGCGATGCTATTACAGCGTCAGCGATCGGGGTTCGATTCCCGTCGCTGTCTGTAAGGAGTTTGTACGTTCTCCCATGTCTGCGTGGGTTTCCTCCAGGTGCTCCGGTTTCCTCCCACATTGCAAAGACGTACGGCTAGGTTAATTTGGGTTTAAAATGGGCGGTGCGGACTCGCTGGGCCAGAAGGGCCTGTTACCACACTGTAAATAAAATTTTTTAAAAAAATTTAAAGAATCATAGAAATGTACAGCACAGAAACATAGCCTTTTGGCCCACCTCTTCCATGCTGACTGTGATGCCTGTACACTATTCCTACTGGCCTGCATTAGGCCCATATCCTTCTATACCTTTTCTAAAAGTTTAAAGGGATATGGACCAAATGCAGGCAAATGGGACTAGCTGAGATGGGCATCTTGGTTGGCATGGAGGAGTTGGGCCAAAGGGCCTGTTTCCATGCTGTATTACTCTATGACTCTACCCAAGTACCTGTCCAAAAGTCTTTTAAATGTATCTGCCTCCACCACCCTACCTCCAGCAGCTTGTTTCTGATATTAACCACACTCTGTGTGGAAAAATCTACCCCTCAAATCTCCTTCTCACCTTAAACCTGTGACCCCCGCCCTGGGAAAATGATTTTGACTCTCTATCCTACATGCTTCATAATTTTATAAGACCTCTGAGGTCATCCCTCAGCCTCCTACATTCCAGTGAGAATACACCCAGCCTATTCTATCTCTCCTTGTAACTCCAGCCCTCCATTCCAGGCAACGTTCTTGTTAGTCTCTTCTCCACTCTTTCCGTTGCTGCCACATCCTTCACATAGCGTGGCAACTGGAACTGTACACAATACTCTCAGTTTGGTCTAACCAATGTTTTGTACAACTGCAACATAACATACCAACTCTTATTACCTCGGCCAATGAAGACAAACATATCAAATGCCTTTTTCACTACCCTATCCACCTGTGAAAATCAGTCCCCACCTTTCCAAGTGAACATAAATCCTGTTCCTCAGAATCTTCTCCCACAAGTTCCCTAATACTAATGCAAGGATCACCAGCCTGTAATTTCCAGGCTTATCCCCAATGCCCTTTTTGAACAAGAAGAGAACGTTAGGTATTCCCCAGTCTTCTGGTACCTTGGCTGTGGCTAACAAAAATGCAAAGATCGCTGATAATCTTCTCCCTTGCTTTCCTTAGCATTCTAGAATAGATCCCATCAGGCCCTGGGGATTTATCCACCCTGCTGTGCTCCTATATTTCTAGCACTTCCTCTTCCTAATACACTGATTTTCTGGAGCACATCTGTATTTCTCCTCTAATTCTCCAGTGTTCACGTCTTTCTCCCTGGTGAACATCGATGAGAAGTATTCATTCAGAACCTCGCTCATATCCCATTACTCCATGCATAGATTACCCCTCAGGTCCCTGAGGGGAGTCCTTCCTTAGCTTACCCTCTTGCTTTTAACATACAGGTTCTCCCTACCTTACGAATGCCCAACCTATGTATAGCCTGTACATACAAACGAGCATTTGAGAGATTGGCAGTATGGATTTGCTGGCTGCTGCAGGCATCTTCTGCCACCTGGGAGTTCAGCTCAGAGGAACAGAACCCTGCTGTAACCTGGGGACCATCTGTACACATGAAAGGTTTTAGGATTCGCCTTGGTTTTCTATTTGCCAAGGTCATTTCATGTCCCCTTTTTGCCCTCTTAATTTCTTTCTTAAGTTTTTTTCCTATATACCCGAGAAACCTTAAGTGACTCATTCAATACTAATTTCCTATACCTGACATATCTTTTCCATGATCAAACCTTCAATATCCTTAGTTAACGAAGGTTCCCTAAACTTAACATCTTTGCCTCTTACCCTTAAGTGACATGCTGCCTCTGAACTCTTACCACCTCGCTTTTAAACACTTCCTGCTTTTCAGATGGTGTTTTTTCCCTTTAACAGCTGCACCCAATCTGTCCCTTATACTTTTATTTGATAAAGGAAAATGGTGATCTTCAACAGCCATCCACATTGTGCCTTTAAGCTAATTTTGACCAGAGTCTGACGTTGCTGTTTACTCTTGTATTGAAAAGGCGTAGTTGGCAGAACGTGCAGCATCTTTCTTTGGCGATCTGATTAGCATGTCAAGTATCCAGAGGACAAAATAATGAGCATTTGAAAAGAGCCAAAAATTGCAATGGACTTGAGCCTTGTGGCATAGTTACTAGATGGTCAGGATATGTGCAAAAGCAATGAGAAGGGGATAACAACTTAGCTGGGGAGGAAGGGTTTAATCAAAGATGGTCAGCATGGCTTTTTTAGGGGGTGATCCTGTCTGACTAATTAGATTGAATTTTTTTGAAGAGATAACAAAATATGTTTATGAGGGTAATGCAATTGCTGTGGTCGACGTGTACTTTAGTAGTGTATTTGGCAAGGTCTCACATGAGAGACTGGTCCATAAGGTTAAATCACGTGGGATCAAAGGCTGACAAATTGGATCCAAAGTTGGCTTGGTAATAGGAGGCAGAGGGTGATGGTGGAGAGTTGTCTTTGTGATGGGAAGCCTGTGACCAATGGTATACAACCAGGATCAGTGCTGGATTCCTTAATGTTTGTCATACAGTATATATTAATGATTTGGATGTGAATGTAGGAAGTATGATCAGTAAGTTTGCAGGTGATACAAAAATTGGTGGTGGTGTTGATCATGAGCAGGATAGCCTCACAGAAAGATGTAGATAGTTGGTCAAATGGGTGGAGCAATGGCAGATTGGATTTAAATCTGATAAGTGCTAGGTGGTACACTTTGAGAAGACTATTAAGGGTAAGACATATGCAATGAATGGTAGGGCCCTAGGGAATCTTGAGGAATAGCAAGGCATTGGCATACAAGTCCAAGGATCCCTGAAAGTAGTAGATTAGGTGGTGAGAATGTATACAGGGTACTAGGCTTCATTAGCTGGGGAATTGAATACAAGAGCCAAGAGGTTATCTTGCAACTTTCTAAAACATTGATTAGGCCACAACTGAAGTGCTGGAAGCCACACTACAGGAAGAATATGATTGCACTGAAGAGGGTACAGAGGAGATTCACCAAGATAATGCCTAGTATGCAACATTTCTATTATGAGGAGAGGATGAAGAGGCTGTGTTTGTTTTCCTTGGAGTGGAGGAGGCTGAGGGGGAACCTGAATGAGGTTTACAAAATTATGAGGGACAGACTCTGGGTATATAGTAGTAAACATTTCCCCATAAGAGGTCAAAAAGCAAAGGGCATAGGTTTAGAATAAGGAAGAAGAAGTTTAGAGGTGCTCTAAGGGAGAATTTATTTTTAACGTAGATAATGGATAGAATCTGGAACACATTGCTTGAGTGGGTATTAGACCTGGGTACTCTCACAACACTTACAAAGCATCTAGATGATCAAATGCTGGCAAATGGAATTAGTATAGGTGGGTAATCGATGGTCATCATTGGATGTAGTGGACTGAAGGGCCTGTTTCTGTGCTCTCTGACTCTCTGAGAAGGGCAGTCTTTACCTAGGAAGTCTTGGTGAAGTAAGTTCTTCCTCGCATGCCCTCTCTAAAAAGCGGAAAATAATTTTTGGATGCAATCACTTGTGTCTCGAGCCCCCAGACAGATCACACATTAAGTCCTTTGAATATACTGTTCAGTTAATTCAGTTTTTTAGGGCCTCAATAGTAAATCTGTCCATAATTTCGTCTTTACTTGTATGTGAGTCCTGTGGATGATTCACCCAACAGAGCTTTTGCAACACAGTCCCTTCATTGTAATGTTGTGGAGGGATAGGACCAAAGTAATTATTCATTAATGTTAAAAATGCAAGTTAAGTATGTGACAATAAGGCTTGGGAATTTCAAACCAGAGTGGCTAGACTAGAGTTGGTTCATGAAAAATTGCTGTTTCAATTCACAAATAAAGATTATTCAAATTCAGCAATTCAACTGTGATCTCCTTTCATAATCAAGGGAGAGCAGCTGTGCAATAAGGTAATAAAAAAGGTATTTGATAAAATACCGTGGTTTTGATTCCATTGAAAGAGAAAAAAGGAACCAGTCTTTGCAATTTTTTATTCTTACAGTTTTTATCTTGAATGACATCTTGTGCATTATCCTTGGGTACATAAGGGCTGATTTTAACTGGGAATGGATTTTGAGGAAGTTACAGTGCCTATTTATCTCCCCGTCTGCCTGTCATCAATTTGCAGCTCAGATTATTTTAACTCCCAGGTGTCACTTACATTCCACCAGCTAGCTGTCCATGAAAGTCCTAATGATACCACATGACCCTGCATTAGGAGCATTAATTCATCTGCAGACAGATATCTTTTCACTGAAAGCTGGGTGCAGACAAGATGGTAGCAAAGATGGAACAGAGCGATTAAGGTTCTGGAGGCTACTGCAATCACGTTCTTGCCATTCCAACCAGGCAAGTCAGGCTAAGTTAGTCCTGATAATGTTAGACACACAGTTGTTATCAAAAGATGTTTTGCAGAAGTCACCTCTGCAGCAGTCTTCCTTAATGGACTTCCCGTCGGAGGCTTCTGTCACACAAAGATGACATTCATCACCTCTGTTTGATGAACCCGTGACAGAATCCAGGTTCCATTCTATTTTTTGTTATTCTAAATGATGCTCCCTAGGTATCAAATCTGTAAGTACTGTATATTTCCATCCCTCTAGCTGCATGCAAATGCCTCAGATGCCATCTTAATCAGCTGACAGCTTTAAGGATTTTCTAAAATATTCTGTAGCTGTACAATATGAAACATATGCAGGTTTGCACTTTGAGTCTAATATAGGCTCACCCATAAAATCAGTGTTACTCAAAACGTTTAATCAATCAAATGTAAATGTACAGATTGTGTTTTCTTTGGCTACTTGTAGGTAGCTGGATCTGACCCTCAAATGGGAGGTATTATTATGATGCAACTTTCTAATTGTAATAATGTCAAACCATATTTGTACAAAGTATTTTTCAACTCAAACTTGCTAACTAATGAAGATAGCAGTTTGCCATGGCATGACTTCCACATTCCACAAGTCTCATGGAGATATTAAACTAGCTTGACAAAATAATTGAGAATGAGGACTCGCATATCAGAAACACTTACGGGATAAACTTTGGAGGAGCAAAACCAGAAAATGAACATCAGGCCAAAGGAGCCCAACCAGTTGAGTATAATTTCCTCATCTGAAAGCTGTGATTCTCAGTGAAGTATGATATACTGGACTTTATAGCCCTGTGATGCCTCACTCAATTCTTGATCCAAGGTCCAAGTCCAACCAGAGAGGAGTTCTAACCTCAATCTGATCTGAATGGACTAGCTTTCCAGAAGATGTCACTAAATTGTTATGAAGACTGGGAGACCCAACAGTTTAGTTTCCTCTTTACCAGGAACACAGCATTCTTGTATGGGAGGAGATCAGCTAATGAAAACAGAAAATGCTAGGATCGCTCAACAGATCAGGCACAATTGGTAGAAAGAGAAACAGAGTTCTGCAGATGCTGCCAGGCTTGCTGAGTTTCTAGCACTTTCTGTATTATTTTCAATATCCAGCTTCTGCAGTTCTTTTTTTGATTCTCATTTACTAGAAATTAGCTAATGCAGTTCTGATCAGGATTGAATCTGGGACCTTCCTCATGATATCCACCTTGATACCACACCATGCTTCCATTACTCTGCAGGACCACTAAGAGTTCCATAAGTTTTTGTCTTCAATAAAAACTTTATTCCAAACCAATGGAAAGCAGAACAAGGTGGTCAGAAATGAGATCCATGAACTTCCGGGTTACTCCAAATATGCAATGAAATTGAACACCAGCATGAAGAAAGAAAGATAAATATGTGAACATTGTGAACATATGATTATGTGAACATATGATTATGCAGTGATTCCAAATAATGTTTATTTTAAACTGGAAAGTGCTAACAATACCCAGCAGGTCAGTTAGATCTCAAGGCGAGAAATAGATTAATGGTTTGAATGAGAATCATCACCAGGTCTGAAACATTAATTTGTTTTTCTCTTTAGGATGTTGACAATATGTTTCCTTTCTTTATAATTTCAGATTTATAGTTTTTTAAAAAATTTTATTTATAGCGTGGTAACAGGCCCTTCCAGCCCAACGAGTCCATGCCGCCCATTTTAAACCCCCAAATTAACCTACCCGTACGTCTTTAGAATGTGGGAGGAAACCCACGCAGACACAGGAGAACACACAAACTCCTTACAGACAGCGATGGGAATCGAACCCTTAAACTAAGCTTCTCTAAGAATATCACATCAAGGATTAGGGATTTTCAACATAGTGTTAGCCAGTAAATTGGCATATTCAGTGTTCAATAAGTATATTAAACACAAAGTTTACATTGTACTTCTACAAAGTAAATTGTGCAAAAGATGCAAAACCTCAAACTATCCTTCAGTAGGAAAACCAAAGTTTCCACTACACACCTGTGCTCAAGACTGGGATTTTCTCAATTGCCATTTCGCTGAATGCACAAACATTATGTTGCTTATTTGCCCATTACACAGTAGTGTAGTGGTTAGCATAACGCTATTGCAGTGCCAGCGACCCGGGTTCAATTCCAGCCGCTGTCTGTAAGAAGTTTGTATGTTCTCCCCGTGACTGCGTGTGTTTCCTCCCATATTCCAAAGACGTACGGGTTAGGAAGTTGTGGGCATGCTATGTTGGCGCTGGAAGTGTGGCAACACTTGCGGGCTGCCCCCAGAACATTCTCCGCAAAGATGCATTTCACTGTGTTTCGATGTACACGTGACTAATAAAGATATCTTATCTTAATCTTGCTAAAAGTAATATTGTGCATCCTTTTAAGTCATTGGTCTTTTTATTTACAATTAAACTTTGCACCTTAGTACCTTGCAGTCAGAACATGTACTATTAAGATGTTGTTGCATATTATTCTCCATAATTAGTACCATCATACAGACAATGGAATAGTGCTTGTTAAGAACTCTGTGCCCTTCCCTGTGACCTTCTTATTTGTTGCAGTTCCCTATAAATTTGGCAAGCAGCGCAACACAAAGTTTCCTTCTTTTGATGCTGACGCATTTCTGCTTGTTTTTTCACTTATGCCTCATTAGATTTTCCCAGCACTCAACTTGAGGCTCTTATTCACTAGGGAGTTGCAGTATGTTTGTATTAGAAAACTGTTTCCTTATGTGGTTTGATGGAACAGGCATTTAAGACTATGTTATCTAGTTAAAGTTTTCACTAATGGGGTTCCCGGTCTTCTCTGAAAGTTCCTTTTATCCAAGCACTTGTGCATCTGCACCTTTATCATCCTGTAAAGTATTCTAAATTCAGGATATCCTCTGATATGTAACTAATTCTCTGGCATTATTGTCTCTCATGTTGCTTTTTGTAGGGCTATGTCGATCCATAGGAGTGAGCAATTTCCTCATTTCTCATTTAGAGCAGCTGAAGGAAGACTGTGACATCATCCCACATGTCAATCAGGTGAGAGTCTGAATGCACTTAATGCAAGATCATATGCATGCATAGAAAGAAAGGAAGTTTGGTCATACTGCAAATCACGTACAATCTGTCCTATTACACCCAATTTCTTCTCTTGAGGAAATTTTTGCATGAACATGAAGTCTCAAACAAGACTTCAAGATATTTATTCTTCCTAAATCTTGATTGTTTGGCCTTAATATATTGTTCCCTTAGGGTATATTTTAAAAAAAGATCTTCCGAAAACATTTTTGTCCATGATCTACATTGCGAATCTCCAACCCAATCAATTCGTATGGCTATTAAAAAACACCAGTTAGCCACCATATAAACACTGCACAAGGACTTGTCTTAGTGGCCAGGTATATTTTGGGAAACTATGGCCATCTGCCAACCCGGATGGATAGAGGTATGTTCAAAGACAACATATTGGTTTATCCTGCAACATGTTACTTCTGAAATATTTTGTCTGTGGTTTCAAACTATCAAGGTGATCAAAGTTAAATTGTCATATAATTCTTTCAGGTTACTTGCTTTGAGCTTCAAAGTACCTTTGCTATTACGTTGATGAGTTGGTTAGGGGCAATCAGGGAGCAGGTACTTTGCATAGCACTGCAGTCTTACATATTGTGATGAAGTTCAATTTCAGTGCCATTGTGAATCAGGAGTATGGTAAAAGCTCAATCCTTGCATTCAAAAGTCCTGAATTATGAAAGGCAATAGCTGGACATGACTGAGATATACTGTACTAATTAAGGTATCTCCTTTTCTAATTTACGGAATTTATGCAATTCAAACAAAAACAGCACTACACAAAGTCACCCCTATTAAAGTGGCTGAAACAGTTAACCTCCATTGTGTAGAATTTACTTGTGATAGATAGAGAGTTCAGTTATTTATTTGTGATATGTTGCTAGCCATTTCAAATGTAAGCTGTGAAAGCTGAGGGAATCCCAGTTTCCTGTTTTTGTTTTTATTTATTTTTGTTCTATTTACAAGAGGATGTATGTTACTTTCTGGTATATATAATTTTACTTCCACGATAAATGGTTACTGCTGAAAGTTGGAAGATGTAGTCAGAGTTATTTGTCAAGTTTATGTAATTAACAGAATAATATACTACTGTTAAACTGTTTTCCAGAGACTGAGTTAAATCACTTTGTTCTGTAGTAGTTCTGAGGCAAATGAAATCTGCTATATTAACTTAGTTTATGTTTTACTAATAATAAACTGTTGGGCATATTTTATGTAGCTGTGTTCCTACGTGCTACATAAAATACACCTAGATTGAGTTCCTGTCAGTATTGCTTATGACATGAGGATTTACTTCATTATTTTGTTTACAGGCAAAGTGATAAAATAGTGTTTTACATCAGCTGCAGTGTTATTCCATGTAATGCAAGATGTATTGTAGTATTCAAAGGCCATAAAGTTAACTGTTGTCAAAGGGATGTCTGGTCATTTGGAGGTTAGATTTTGGCTAGGGTAGTTTGCAGACTGTCAGATGCTTGAAATTTTTTTAGCACTAGGTCAGAAGAAATCAGCATGATGCAGACTAATTACTAACTCAATTTAATTTCTCTAGAAAGCACAATTGTTCAGGGTATGTTGAAACAGCACTGTGAAATGATGGGGGTTTATCCCAATTATCAACAAAGCAAACAAAGGAATAATTTTAAAAAGTTAACCACTTCAATAGAAAGATTATGATATACATGAGGCCATTTGGCTCATTGTAGCTGTGCAAGTCTAAAAGGAGCTACCTAGCTCAATGGTCATATAGTGCTGTACACAAATATGCCTCCAAATGCTTTATAAATACATTGAGGGTTTCTGCCTTTTTCACTGTTTCTGGTAGCATGTCCCAGTTTGCTATCATGCTCTTGGTGAAGAAAATTTACTCATCTCCCTTCTAATTATTTTACCAATTATTTTAAATCTATGCCTCCTGGTTTGTGACCTCTGCTAAGGGAAGTAAGTTTACCTACTTACTCTGTATGGGCCCCTCATTATTTTACAGACCTCAATTAAATTTCTTCCTACCCTCTTCTGTTCTAAAGTTGCTCTTAAAAAATGGTGTTGAGCTGCTTGCTATGATGGTGGACAGCACATGAGGAGGGTTAGATGGTTCATCCACCTAGCACTTACGGCTGAAGATGATTGCAAAAGCTTCAGCCATGTCCTTGAGCCTCTGCTGTCAATGTGGATAAGGATCTTCTTAGTGTCACTTCCTGCTGTTAGCCCTTTAATTGTCCACCACCATTCACAGCAGGATGTAACAGTACTGCAGAGCTTTGATGTGATCCTTTGGTTGTGAGACCACTTAGTTCTTTTGCTGTTTAGTGCACACGTTATAGCGTCGTGAGGTGGGTGGGTAATTCATTGTTAAGTATCTCTAATGCTGCACTTACCATGCTTCATGACAGTTTTGATTGAATGAAGGTTGGCCCCTGGATTGATAGTAGTGATAGAGTGAGGTAGAGCAAAGCTGCGAGGTTTATGGATTATTGCAGAATACAATTCTGCTGTTGCTGTCGGTCCACAGCACCTCATGGATGCCCAGTTTTGAACTGCTGCATCTATCCCTTCTCAGCTACAAGTCTATTTACTCTTATTCAAAAAATTGTATTCGTATACATTTTGTATTCATTCATTTTAATTTCCTTTTCTTGTACTACTTGTGTCAACTTGATCTGGTTATAAATATCCACATTTATAATTTGTTTCTCCTTTGTCACCTCATTACTGTGATTATATTTTGTATCCACCAGGTTACTTTTTATTTTTAAAAAGTTGTGGTGGATTGGTGGTGGATGGGTGGGAGTCTAGAGTGCAGTGCAGCCTGGCAGTGATGAGTTTCTCTGTGGAGTTACAAAAAGAACTCTCTTCCCTTCTGGCTTAGTGTTGCAGTCAGTAAAATGTAAGAAACATATCCATTCTTCAACAGACTCTAATGGGCACTTTAACTTCTGCTGCTTAAGCTCAAGTACATTTTACTGACTGAATTAAGGATGCAAATCTGACAGCAGGTCGTAAAATAGGTGTCAGGCACACATGATTTCTTTGGAGCCATAAGGCAACTTGCACCAAGTCCAACTCATGCTCACTGAGTTTCATTGCTCCCCATCCAGTAAGACCAAAGTATTAAAGTTCTTATCCTTGTTTTCAAAACTCTTCATAGCCTCTATACTCCCTGTCTCTGTAACCTCCTTCAGCCCTCCAAGATATCTGTGGTGATCCAATCCTGGAATTTTGCACATCCCTGATTTTAATCATTGCACCATTGATGGTGATATCTTCCACCACCAAGGCCTAGAGTTTGGCATTCCCTTCCTAACCTCTGTGCCTCTCTATCCTCATTTAGGATGCCTTTTAAAATCCATCTCCTTGATCTAGTTTTTGAGGTTATTTGTTCTAGTGTCTGGCCGGCACATTTGCAGAGTTAGTATGTTAGTATATCTTGACTCCATTTTGTCCCCCTTGGGTTAGTCCCTTCCTACCTATGTCCGTGACACCTCGCATGCCCTCCATCACTTCAACAACTTCCAGTTCCCCAGCCCTGACCGATTCATTTTCACCATGGACACTTCCATCTCCCATCAGGAAGGCCTTGAGGCTCTCTGTTTCCTTCTCAATAATAGACCCAACTGGTTCCCCTCCACCACCACCCTCCTCCATCTGGCAGAACTGGTGCTCACCCTTAACAACTTCTCTTTCGGCTCCTCCCACTTTCTCCAAACTAAAGGTGTAGCCACGGGCACTCGCATGGGCCCCAGCTATGCCTGCCTCTTTGTCGGCTATGTGGAACAGTCCACGTTCCAAGCCTACACTGGTAACACTCCCCAACTCTTTCTCCACTACATTGATGACTGCAATGGGGCTGCTTCCTGCACCCGCGCTGAGCTCATCAATTTCATCAACTTTGCCTTCAACTTCCACCCTGCCCTCAGATTCATTTGGTCTATCTCTGACACCTCTCTCCCCTTTCTGGATCTTTCTGTCTCCATCTCCAGAGACAGATTAACCATAGACATCTTCTACAAACCCACTGACTCCCACAGTTATCTTGACTACACCTCTTCCCATCCTGAAACTTGTAAGGACTCCATCCCCTTCTCCCAGTTCCTCTGCCTCCACCACATCTGTTCCCGTGATGAAGCTTTCCATTCTGGGACATCAGAGATGTCCTCCTTTTTCAGTGACCAGGGTTTCCCTTCCACCACCATCAATGCTGCCCTTGCCTGTATCTCCTCCACTTCCCGCACGTCTGCCCTCACCCCCTCCCCCCACCAACATAACAGGGACAAGGTTCCCCTTGTCCTCACCTACCACCCTACGAGCCTCTGTATCCAACACATCATTCCCCGCAACTTCCACCACCTCCAATGGGATCCAACAACCAGGCACATCTTCCCCTCCCCCCTCCTCCACTTTCCGCAGGAACCACTCTCTCCACGACTCTCTTGTCCACTCATCCCTCCCCAATGATAATCCTCCAGCACTAATGCCTGCAAGTGCACCAAGTGCTACACCTGTCCCTACACGTCCTCCCTCACCACCATTCAGGGTCCCAGACAATCCTTCCAGGTGAGGCAGCGCTTCACCTGTTAGTCCAAGGGTGTCATTTATTGCATCTGGTACTCCCAGTGCGGCCTCCTGTACATCAGTAAGACCCAACACAGATTGGGTGACTGCTTCGTCAAGCACCTTTGCTCTGTCCGACCCAACAGCCAGGATCTCCCAGTAGCCACCCACTTCAATTCTTCACTCCATTCCCATACTGACATATCTATCCATGGCCTCCTCTACTGCCACGTTGAGGCCAGGCACAGGTTGGAGGAACAACACTTCATATTCCGCCTTGGGAGTCTCCAACCTGATGGCCTCAACGTCGATTTCTCTAACTTCTGGTAAATCCACCCCTTTTTCTCCCCCCCCCCCCAACTCCTTTGTCTTCCTTTATTCCTATGGCTCCCTTCCCCCACCTTGATGACCTGCCCATCTCCTCTCCTCCCCTCCCCCATCATTTGTTCCATGGTCCACTGCCCTCTCCTACCAGATTCCTCCTCCTTCAGCCCTTTGCCTCTTCTACCTATCACCTCTCAGCTTATTACATCTTCTCCCCCCTCCTCCACCCACCTACCTTCCCTCTCTCACCTATCACCTGAACTCACCTATTCCCTCCCTGCCTGCGTGTGCTCCACCCCCTCCCCCCAACTTCTTACTTTGGCATCTGCCCTCTTCCTTTCCAGTGCTGATGAAGGGTCTCGGCCCAAAACGTCAACTGTTTATTTCCCTCCATGGATGCTGCCTGACCTGCTGAGTTCCTCCAGCACTTTTTGTGTATTGCTCCAGATTCCAGCATCTCCAGAATTTTTTGTGTCTACGTTTCTGTCTTTATCAGTCTGGATTAAATCCTAACCTCTGGTGCTGTCTGTGTGGAGTTTGCATGTTCTCCCCATAACCATGTGCATTTTCCTCCAGGTGCCCTGATTTCCTCCCACATTCCAAAGACGTGTGGGTTGGTAGGTTAATTGGCCCTAGTGTATAAGTAAGTGGTAGAATCTGGGGTTAATTATTGGGATATAGGGAGAATAGGTTACAGGAACAACATGAAGTTACTCTGCGAGTCAGCATACTTCAGGACTTTGACTTCAGGAAAGGGGGCGGTGTACATGCACCTGTCTACATCAATGGTGCTGAGGTCGAGGGGGTTGAGAGCTTCAAGTTCCTGGGAGTGAACATCACCAACAGCCTGTCCTGGTCAAATCACATAGATGCCATGGCCAAGAAAGCTCACCAGTGCCTCTACTTCCTCAGGAGGCTAAAGAAATTTGGTTTGTCCCCTTTGACTCTCACCAACTTTTACCGATGCACCATAGAAAGCATCCTATCAGGAGGTATCACGGCTTGGTACGACAACTACTCCACCCAGGACCGCAAGAAGCTGCAGAGAGTTGTGGACACAGCCCAGTGCGTCACAGACACCAGCCTCCCTCCTTGGACTCTGCCTTTACCTCTCGTTGTCTTGGCGAAGCAGCCAGCATAATCAAAGACCCCACCCACCCAGCACATTCTCTCTTCTCTCCTCTTCCATCGGGTAGAAGATACAGGAGCCTGAGGGCACATACCACCAGACTTAAGGACAGTTTCTACCCCACTGTGATTAGACTATTGAACGGTTCCCTCATACAATGAGATGGACTATGACCTCATGATCTATCTTGTTGTGACCTTGCACCTTATTGCACTGCACCTTCTCTGTAGCTGTGACACTTCACTCTGTACTGTTAGTGTTTTTACCTGTACTACTTCAATGCACTCTGTACTAACTCAATGTAACTGCACCGTGTAATGAATTGACCTGTACGATCGGTTTGTAAGACAAGCTTTTCACTGTACCTCGGTACAAGTGACAATAATAAACCAATACCAATACCACAGACTTGATGGACCAGACGGCCTCCTCCAACGTTGTAAGGAAAGCTGGAAATATCTCCATACTTTGGTTTCAAATTTTGTTCAATAGTGCTCCTGTGTATGCCTTATAATGTCTCACCATATTTTAAAATGCTACAGAAGTGCAAGCTGTTGTTATTGTTTAGCATGACTATAAGCTTGGAGGTAAAATAACCACAGATGCAAGTACATAAGTAGTTTGCGTCATTAATGTGAACATAAACATTTATGATGGAAGTATGAATATAACAGAAAATGTGACTTTAAAATGTGACCTAAGTATCTCATGGTCTTTAACTCCACCTGACAACAACTTGTTTATGAATCCCCCTGTGCAGTGTCACAGAAGATCAACCTATGGAAAAATAACAATGGTTTACTGTTAACCAAGCCACAAGGTGATTGCTAACAGTTAATATCCTGGATGATTATTATTATGACAGAATGAGAGCAAATCTAATAGATCTTTCTCACAGTTGCTCAGATAGAAAACGTAAATACACCCCAAAGTCTGTTAGAGTGAGTCACTGAGAGGAAAAGGAAAAGGGAGGAGTACTTGTAAGTAACACATTCACAACTGATTGCCACTGGAGAATGTGTATCGTCCGCTCTTACAGATTAAATTACAAAAAAATAATCAGTTTGTTTACAAAGTACCAAAACTATCTCCTTTGAAAAGTTTTCTTTTAAAAGTATTTTGAAAAGTGTTAGAATTATAACCTGTAGCACCCAGTGAATTTATTTGAAGTGGAGGTTCTGTAATGTCCTCAGAAAAAGCAGTTAAAATCTACTGAAGTTAACACATAAAAGATGGTTACCAATGGATGCACCAGATAGACAAAGTAGCAGAATGTCTTCCATCAGTTGCCTTAGGTGCAACTGATCAGGCTTTGCTCGATTTTGACTATTTTAGTTATACGGAGAGACTGTCTAGACTGGGGTTGTTTTCTTTGGAACATAGGGGACTGACAGGAGATATAATTGAGGTGTGCAAAACTATAAGAGGCCTGAACAGGAAGAAACTATTTCCCTAAGGAGAGAGGTTAATAAGCAGGGACAAAGACATAAGTTGGTTGGTAGAGAGATTAGGAAAAGAAATTTTCACCCAAAAGTAGTTAGAGTTTGGAACACATTGCCTGAAGGTAGTGGAAGCAGAAAACCTTATCACATTTGAGATGTAACGTAGCAATCTAACATAGAAACACGGAAAATAGGAGCAAAAATAGGCCATTCAGGCCTGCTCCACCGTTCAATATGATCAATGCTAATCATTTACTTCAGTACCCTGTTCTTGTTTTCTGCCCATTTCTCTTGATCCTTTTCACATTAAGAAACAAATCAACCTCCCTCTTGAAGAAATTCAGTGACATGGCCTCCATTGTCTTCTGTGGTACAGAATTTAATATGTTCCACAGCCTCTGAGCCTGAAGGAATTTCTCCTGATCTCGGGGGTTCAAAAAGGAATACCATGTATCTTAAAACTGTGATCCCTGTTTCTGGATTCCCAGCCATAATGAACATCCTCTCTGCATCTAGTCTGTCTAATCTTTTTAGAATTTTATGGGTTTCTATGAGATCTCCTCTCATTCTTATAAACTCCAGTGAAATCAGGCCTGGTTGACCCAATCAGTCTTAAAACATTAGCGCTGCCATATCAAGAATCAGTCTAGTAAACTTTGTTGTTTGCCCTAAAGGTAAGAACGTTGTTCCTCAGATAAGCAGCATAACAACGCACAAAAACAGCATACAAAGCTCCTTAAGGGGCATCACCAAGGTATTGTAAACCGCCAGTAAGAGAGATCCATCCTCCTTTCCTCAAATCCTTTTGCAATAAAGACCAAGCATTCAGGTGCAGCAAGCAGTAAAAAGACTGTATGCTTGATTCCAGTGACCGGTGTACAGACCTTACACCAGATCTGCACCCCTCCCAATCTCTCACCATTCAGATAATAATCTATCTTTATGTTTTTAGAACCAAAATGGATAACCACATATGTAGCCACACTGTAATGTATTTGCTATGTATTTAGCCAACTTGTTATCTGCAAACAAAGATGTTACATTTAGTTCCCTCATCCACATCTTTGATACAGTGGCATGAAAAAGTTTGGGCACCCCTGGTCAAAATTTCTGTTACTGTGAATAGCTAAGCGAGTAAAAGATGACCTGATTTCCAAAAGGCATAAAGTTAAAGATGACACATTAATATTTTAAGCAAGCTTACTTTTTTATTTCCATCTTTTACAGTTTCAAAATAACAAAAAAGGAAAAGGGCCCGAAGCAAAAGTTTGGGCACCCTGCACGGTCAGTACTTAGTAACACCCCTTTTGGCAAGTATCACAGCTTGTAAACGCTTTCTGCAGCCAGCTTAAGAGTCTTTCAGTTCTTGTTTGGGGGATTTTCGCCCATTCTTCCTTGCAAAAGGCTTCTAGTTCTGTGAGATTCTTGGGCCGTCTTGCGTGCACTGCTCTCTTGAGGTCTATCCTCAGATTTTCGATGATGTTTAGGTCGGGGGACTGTGAGGGCCATGCAAAACCTTCAGCCTGTGCCTCTTGAGGTAGCCCATTGTGGATTTTGAGGTGTGTTTAGGATCGTTATCCTGTTGTAGAAGCCATCCTCTTTTCACCTTCAGCTTTTTGTTTTACAGACTGTGTGATGTTTGCTTCCAGAATTTGCTGGTATTTAATTGAATTCATTCTTCCCTCTACCAGTGGAATGTTCACGTGCCACTGGCTGCAACACAAGCCCAAAGTATGATCGATCCACCCCCGTGTTTAACAGTTGGAGAGGTGTTCTTTTCATGAAATTCTGCACCCTTCTTTCTCCAAACTCTCCTGTGTCCTCACCACAAAATTCTGCATCAGAAGTTTGCAAAGGAACATCTAAACAAGCCTGATGCAGTTTGGAAACAAGTCCTGTGGACTGATGAAGTTAAAATAGAACTTCTTGGCTGCAATGACCAAAGGTATGTCTGGAGAAAAAAGGGTGCAGAATTTCATGAAAAGAACACCTCTCCAACTGTTAAGCACGGGGGTGGATCGATCATGCTTTGGGCTTGTGTTGCAGCCAGTGGCACGGGGAACATTTCACTGGTAGAGGGAAGAATGAATTCAATTAAATACCAGCAAATTCTGGAAGCAAACATAACACCGTCTGTAAAAAAAAGCTGAAGATGAAAAGAGGATGGCTTCTACAACAGGATAACGATCCTAAACACACCTCAAAATCCACAATGGATTACCTCAAGAGGCACAAGCTGAAGGTTTTGCCATGGCCCTCACAGTCCCCCAACCTAAACATCATCGAAAATCTGAGGATAGACCTCAAGAGAGCAGTGCATGCAAGACAGCCCAAGAATCTCACAGAACTAGAAGCCTTTTGCAAGGAAGAATAGGCGAAAATCCCCCAAACAAGAACTGAAAGACTCTTAGCTGGCTGCAGAAAGCGTTTACAAGCTGTGATACTTGCCAAAAGGGGTGTTACTAAGTACTGACCGTGCAGGGTTCCCAAACTTTTGCTTCAGGCCCTTTTTCTTTCTTGTTATTTTGAAACTGTAAAAGTTGGAAATAAAAAAGTAATCTTGCTTAAAATATTAAAGAAATGTGTCATCTTTAACTTTGTGCCTTTTGGAAATCAGGTCATCTTTTACTCGCTTAGCTATTCACAGTAACAGAAATTTTGACCGGGGTGCCCAAACTTTTGCATGCCACTGTATATATTGAAAACAACTGGGGGCCAAGCTCTGAGTGCTGCAGCTCTGAGTGCTGCAGCTAGTCACTAACTGCCATCAGAAAGAGGTCCTGTTTATTGCTACTCCCCAATATATTACCCCAATTCAATGAGCATTTATTTGGCATACTAACCTCTTATGTGGGACCTTATCATAAAACCTTCTGAATGTCCAAATTCACCACATCCACAGGGTCTCCCTTATCTATCCTACTAATTACATCTTCAAAAATGAGCACTATTTCTCTTCAACAACCACCAGCTGGCTTTGTCCAATCCTGTTAATGTGTTGTATTATTACATCTTGTATAATAGATTCTGGTAATTCCAAAGCCACTTGCTTCAGTACTCTGGTGGTTGATTATCACGCTCTAGGGATTTGTTAGCCTTTAGCTCCATTAATTTTCTGAGCACTATTTCTTTACTAATACTGATGTCCTCCAGTTTCTTCCTCTTACTAGATCCTTGGTTGTACAATATATGTGGCAGGTTAAGTAGGTGTCCTCCTTTGTGAACACAGAACTAACATTTATATTTAGTTGTCCTGCCACTTGGTTCCCAATAATGATTTCCTCTTTTTCCTGACAGAAGAGGACCTACATTTGGCTTTGCTAATCTTCTAGCTCTTCCAAATTTATAGAAGCTTTTACAGTCAGTTTTTATGTTCTCTTCATCTTCCCCTTCTTTATCAATCTTTTTGTCTTCCCTTGCTGAATTCTAAACTGTTCCCAATTCCCAGGCCTGCTGCTTTTCCTGGCAATTTTGTACGTTTTCTCTTTAGATCTAATCCCTAATTTTCCTTGTAATCCATGTTTGAGCCATCTTCCCTGACATTTCTGTGCAGGCATAAATGAGTGATTATTATGCTTCATTACTTATTACATATTCTTTAAATAATATCCATTGCCTATCCATTTGATCCCATTGAGCAAAGTTCCCCAATCTACCATACCCAAAATGTAAGGCAAATTCTAGATCAGCTAGATTTAGGATGGAACAAGATGGATCCTCCATTCCACTTTCTGCACTCCGTTAGTGAGACCAGAAATAGACCTCTTGGCAACACTTCTGATCCAGGCACCAGAACTTGTTAAATTATACTGGAACCAATGACCAGGCAAAGCAAGAAATTAAAGCTGCAGATAAGTCATTAAATAAATTATGGAGTGGAGAGTTCACGCATGGGGAGTCCTAAGGTGCACCATATTTAGCACCTGTGAAGAGACCCTTAGCTTCTCTAGCAGTAAACACCAGGACTCATTTGAAGAAAATAATCACGAGATACTTAAATTCAAATGTAAGTTGTTCTTTATTGGAAGCTCCACTGTGCTGAACAGGCACCTGTAGCTTCAGCTCTAATAGAAAACCTTTGATCTAAAGGGGTGGCACAGTATCATTGCTGATAGAGCTGCTGCCTCACAGCTCCAGCAACGCAGGTTCACCCCTGACCTCCGGTGCTGTCTGTGTGGAGTTTGCAGAACAAGAGGACAGAAAAGCAGTTGGCGATTGGAAGAAACCCTTCAAAGGTTTCCCCAAATGTTCCAGTTTCCTCCCACATCCCAAAGACATGCAGGTTGGTAGGTTAGTTGGCTGCTGTAAATTGCCCCTAGATGGGACTGTGAGGAGTATAGGTTGCAGGGAAAATTACTGCAGGAATGGGATTGCTCTATGAACTGGCATCCCCCACCATCATGAGGAGATATAAAGATCAGATGGGGCTAGAAGCAATGCTGATATTTATGGCATGTATGAATTCTTAAGCGTTTCAGGGTCTCTTTACCTCAAACACCTTAGGGCCCACCTTATGGAGAACAGATGGAAAATATCAAGGACAAAAAAGCAGTCAGCCATTGGAAGGAATTCTTCAATGAAACCCCACAACTCCAACCCACCACAAACTCTCTGGTCTGGCCTAGCCACCATTCTTGACCAGCAAGATCAAAAAGGTCATAAGGCAACTGAGAAACAATGCCTCAGGAGCAGGCAGTGATTCTGCTGAAGTTGTAAAACTTGGCAGTGAATGTCTTGCTCCATCCGGGAAGAGGAGAAAATGCCTGGAGATTTAAAAGACACCATTATTGTGACCATTGTCAAGGAAGGAGAAATTTGGTTGCAGAAATCACAGAGAGATTTCCCTACCCTCTGCCAGAGGGGAGGGCACCACCGGGTCCTCCACAACTATCTCCTCCTGGAGTGGCTGAAGAGCTGCTCCCTGAACTGCAGTTTAGATTCCGTGCATCGTGAGCCTCAGTGGACATAACCTTCACCACATTTCAACTCCAAGAGACTGGCAGTAAAGAGCATAATCTCACAGTGGCCTTTTTGAACTCTCGAAAGCCTTTGGCTCTGTCAGTTAAGAGGGACTATGGAGGATTCTTCTCAAATTTGGCAGCCTGCAGAGATTCATGTCCATGCCATGGCTGCTTTGTAATGACATACGGGCCATGATCATCATCAGTGGATCCACTTTAGACATAATCTGCATCATCACCTCAACATTTTTCTTAAATTTTTCTCACTGCAATCATGTAGCTCGTATCCAAAAAGTTTTCTGCTGGAGTAAAACCAATCTACGGTACAAATGGGAATCTGTTCAACCATGAAGCCTCCACCCCAGAACCAAAGTCACCCCAAATTCAGGCATCAGGCAGCAGTACAGATGCCTGTATATGCAAACATTCAGAGATTGAGCAAGGATATGCAAGTCCTACACTGGCCTCATCAGCTTACTCAGAACCCACAGAACTGGCATGGAAACAAGTAATTCTCACTCTCAGGATTCTACCCAAGAAGAGAAGATGGCTACAACAATTACAGCTTCCATTGATAAAATACCTTTAATATTGCAAAACTGTCCCAAGGTGCTTCACAGCAGCATTGTCAAATACAGTTTGGATGCTTTGCCCCATTCAGAGATATGAGGGTTTATGACCAAAAGCTTGATCAAAGAGGTGGGTTTTAAGGAGCGTCTTAACAGAGGAAAGGGAGATATAGAATAAAGAGGGAGTTTCAATGCTGAAGATACAGGTAAAAATAGTGAAGGGAAAAACTCAGGATGGAAAAAAAGTGCTTAGATCTTTGAAGGTTATAACATTTCCAAAAATTGGAGTGGGCAGTGGTGGAAATACACCGTCAAACCTGTGGAGTAAAATTGACATCTTGGGTGTAGATGTAAGTTGTCTTCCCAAGAACCTTTCTCTTTTCAAGTGAAAATAGATATTTCCCATAATCCCTATTTTAACTTTAGATCTTTTTCTTTCTGAAATAACAGCAGTTTCTTTTAATCCAAGGTTATTTCTTACTTTCAATAGTCACTTCTATAGTCACTTTCATTTTATATCATGCAAACACCACTTATTTGTCTTTAGAAGGGGATATATCTTCATTTCACCCAAGACTATTAATTTCTGCATTTTACTTCCTAGATATGAGGTACTTGAAAGTACCCAGTAAATGAAGCTATCTAGTTCACTAAATACATCTCTTGCACATTACTTCCTGTGTATGGAGGTTTATGTACAAAAGATACAGATGAAGAGACCTACAAGTCCATCCAGCCCAAACCATACAATTATGATATATTGTATGTCATATTGCATGCACTCCCCCATCCCAGTGGAAAGCTCTGTTTTCCTGGTGTGCCATCTTAGAGGAATGGAGAAAAGAATAAACTCATGATGCTGAGTTGAGACAAAACATTTGACAACTGCAAGCATCTTCCCAGTTCTCCAAATTTTGCTCCTGATATCACACTGAAGTTCCAGTCATAATACTGGGAAAGTTACTGTCCTGGATGTGTCTGCTTTGTGAACTCTTTTCCTGTTGGTAATTGTTTTTCCATGCCACTTTTTGTTTCTTGCCTGCACTTGGCCCTCAAGCTTGATTAGCACTAAGTGAAAGCTGAATGTTGGCCAGATTATTGTTGTCTGGGCGGACAATGTGTTCTGTAGAAGGAGAGCAGGATGTTTCTTGGCAAAGCAGTAGAATTCTATGGTGTTAGAAATCCTCGCATGTGTAATTTAGCTACTCCAGTCATAAATACATTAAACTGCTTAATACATGAATAGTGTTGTCTAGCTAGGGACATGTGCTCTAAGCAAACTATTAAAAATGTATTGTTTTGATTATGGGAAACTAAAGTGCACGTTCATTAATATAACAAGGAGTTCCTTTCAGTGAAGTGAATGGATGCTCAATAACAACAGAAGCTTCATTCTCCCTTAAGATTTTGTCCCAGATTTTACAATTGAAATGATTGTGAAATTGTGAGCATCCACTTTATATTGACAGAAAACAAAATTTTGTGATTTTAAGATACAAGTCCTAAAGGTCCTGCCAGTGCTCAAAGATGAAAAGACAATGCAGGCTTGAAAAGAACAGGCAGTCTGATAGATATGATGAAGAGAGTATATAGTGTAGGAGGGGGAAGAAGCTGGGGAGGAAGATGATGAGACCTCCAAATCACATGATCCCTGCTCCTCTTCAAGGCCACCATTAGAAATTGTAGTCTATACCCTGAGCAGCTGCCAGCAGACAATGCCACCCACCTGATAGGATTGAAGCAAAGAAGAACATCGAGACAGAAATGGATAAAAGCAAAACGGGGGTGGGGGGAAGGGGTGGAATGCAGAACAGAAAAGGGATAGGGAGGCAGAGAGGCAACTTGAAAACAGCACAACAAATAAGAGCAAAATATTTGGCCCAACTAATCCTCAACACAAAAAAGTCTACGGAGTTTATGGTTATTGAATCATTGTAGTTTGTAAATGTAAAGGACATTTTATGGTTTATACTTTGGTTGGTTTGGTCTTTCATTTGTCATAATCACAGAACAGCTGATCTAGCCACTAATATGATTTTGCATTTTACTTCAAGTTGGTGATGTATTTCCATGGTTAATAGCGCATCCTAGTTGAGCTAAAGCAAGATACTACTTCATGAAAATAACCAAGAGTGGACTCATGACCAAACGTGAATACAGCCTGTCAAGTCAGTTACAGAATAATAGTTCAAAACCGAAGACATGATCATTAGACTGTCAATCTCTAACTTAATTGCACACTGTAAGGGAGCACCCAGTAAAGTGAAAAAGCAACCAACCCAAATAAAATAAAAGCATTTTCAATTAACAAGGTTGTGTTGGATTTTAATGTCATTTTTATTATACAGTGCTTAAATTTAGCACAACGTTTAACAAAAGTTAAATATTTAATCCATAGACCCAAGATCTGGCTGTGTAATACTGCAGTGCACTACAGATTTTCATTCTGTTGATATGTTGCACAGGTTGAATATCATCCTTTCCAGAAGCCCCAGGAGCTGGTGGACTACTGCAGGAGCCAAGGAATAGTTTTTGAAGGATACTGCCCTCTGGCTAAAGGCTTGGCTTTGTTACACCCCGATATCATCAAAAAGGCAGAGAAATATAACTGCACACCTGCTCAAATCTGTATACGCTGGAGCATACAAGTAAGGCCAAATTCCTGGTGTTCTTCAGAAAAAGTATTCTGATTTGCTATTGTCAACCTTTTTCAGGCTTGCAGAAGCAAACCTGTAGTTTAATCGTGACTCAAAACTCATCAGTAGTTTTGATTGTTAAGAAAATTAGTGATAATTCAATTTTTAAGTGTTTAATTTTATTTAGGGTTATCTCTATTTTGGATATTTCTCCTTAAGTAAGTGGTTACATAAAAATTACTAGAAACTGCCTCAAGACTGGAGATTGCCATTATCGATGCCAAACTAGCTCCAGATCAAAGATGTGAGTTGATGGCTGACTGCCTATTACTTTCAAACTATTGTGATTAGGATTATGTACATATTCAACACTGGAATTTTAGTTCAAACCTGCAGGGGAAAGTGGCCCCCATATATCTCCTGATTCTAAGGACCAACGTGTAATTAATTTGGGCTAGTTTGCCTCATTTTATGATGGGTAAGATCTTGTCAAAGGAAAAAAAACTGGTCCATAATTAACACTAAATTGGCTGTTTCACTTAGAGCTTCAGAAAAACAAACATCAGAGTGGTGAACAACAGATATTATGCTGTTATAATTGAGTATGTTGTTTTCCATTTAGAGAAAGGTAACATTTGTGTTTCACTGCTATATCTGAGCAAGAGTAACTGACACTGGGTACTTCAGTTTTAAAATCTATTCCACGGCACTAACATTTATTATTTTCATGATACAAAAATGAATTTATTAAAAAAAATCTAAGAATCCTTTTGAAAAAATTGTCCCACAACTAATGAGGAAGATACTTGAAATGCCTGTTAACCTCCATTCCCACTAATGTTCCAAGTTAGTCACTTCATAATAAAAATAAGCATACTCATGTCTTCTGCATTGATTTTGTATTAATGAGTGGCCACATTCTTGCACATTTAGTGGAATTCTGTAGTCAGAGTTGATTGGTGGTTAACAGCTGTCCACATGAGCAAGGCCCTATTCTGCTGTTTGGTGATCCTTGACCTGTGCAGAAAATCAGATGTTGCAGTGTAAATTGTCTCAGTATTCGACACAGGTTTTCAGCATAATTTCCCAGTGTTTTAGGAATTTGATGGGTTGAACAGTGCAAAATTCAAACACTATTTGTTATAAAGGAGAGCACAGCAATTAATTGAGGAACACAAATGATTTTTTTGAAATTTTGCTTCTCAGATTGTTTAAGGTCATAAAATCATGACAGTAAAATATGCATTTCCTGTGCATGCATGATGTCCCAGTAAATTGTACTCAGTATCAAATCCAAATCTTTATTTTCAAGATTAAAGCTACATACCAAATCCGGTCATCTACTGCTAAATGGATTGGAATGGATTCCTCCAAGTGGAGCATTTCCATGAATGTTTTCAAACTGAGAAACAAAGGACTGCAAATGCTGGAATCTAGATGAAAAACAACCAGATGCTGGAGGAACTCAGTAGGCCAGGCAACATCTGTGGGGAAAAAAACAGATGGTCAATGTTTCAGGTCAGGAAAGTGTCCTGACCCGAAACGTTGACCGTCTGTTTTTCTCCACGGTTGCTGCCCGACCTGCTGAGTTCCATCAGCATCTTAATATTTTCGAACAGCCCTGATGTATACAACTACAGTGTATAATCTGCTAACCCTTCTGTATGCAGTTTAATAGTCATGAGAGGGAGATTACCCCGAATTGATATTTGCTGAATTGCAAAGGGACAAGGTTCGAGATGAATGTGTGTGCACATGACTTTAACCTTGCATTATATATGTTTGTCTGGACGATAATTGAGGGAGCGCATACCCTAGTTTGCCCATTACTGCCCACCCCGTACTACCCAAAACCTTGCACACATTGCTGGCCCTGACACACCATCCACATCTTTGATTCCCCCTAAGAATATTGATAATATGTATTTCTATAAAATTTTAACCTTAAAAAATTCACAAAACTCCATCTATCCAAAACCCACTGTCATTAGCTCTTGTCCTATCTTAGTAGCTGCGAAAAGGTTCTTTTAATGAAATTGAGAAGCAAAGTGATTCCTTTCAAAACTGTTCACTGAGCTAGAGTTTAAAGTCAACATTTTTGAATGATTAACTATTTGACCTTTGGCAATTAACTATATTATTTTCTAATCAAGAATGGAATTGTGACCATTCCAAAATCTACAAAGAAGGAAAGGATTTGGGAAAACTGCCAGGTAAGGTTTTTTTTAAATGCAGTATATTGTTTTTTTTCTTTCTTTGTATTAATTTTATAGATCCTTCTGTGGCATCCCCCGAATTAAAGGTTAATCAGTCTTCATCCTTCGGGATTAAGTTCCATATTAACAAACAGTACCTCCTAATGAACATCTAGGTGTAGATAGATTGGTAGTAACGTTAATTACTATTCAGTGGCTTTGCAATTGTATCAATTAGTCAGAGAATCATTAGCACAAAGCTGTAATATCACTGACCATTGAATCACTGGCACATGACTTTAGCATAGCAACTAGTCACAATCACTGGGTAAAAAACCATGATTACCAAAGATTAACAGCCACTGGCGTAAAGAATTCAAATAAATGAGTGACAGTTATTGGCATAATAAGAGAACCCATCACTGAAACACTGATGCAGAGCTTAAGCCAAAACTCCCTGGAATTAATGTGACTGGATTCTGCACCAACACATCTGAATCACTGCCACATATTTACCTGGAAACTTTGTTCCAGGAGACAGTTACACCCCTTGGATTAAGGATTGGTCAGGCAAATGAGACAGTGGGTAGACTATGAGTAAGGCAGGTGTGGGGGTCCAGAAGGTAGTGTTCCAGGAGCTTCTGCCTTTGCACTTGTCCAACAAGAATAAGGTTCTTGCAGCAAATGTGGATCAGAGCAAAAACTGCAGGGAAGATGAGTAAAGTGACCACAACACTGTGGTACAGGAGGCCATTCAAGATGAGAGATTTCACAAGAAAATAGGGTAAAAGAGATATTGCACAAGCCATGTACTAAGAGTGGATTGGTATGACAGAAGCAAGTATCTGTGACTTCTAAGGGCAGTTGGAAAGAAGGAACACCTAGAAAATCTACTCAACCATAATTCTATACTTGACTTCATCCCAAAGCAAACTACCCAGTCCAGCCTTGCAGCCTTTACTGACAAGAAGTCAAAAGTGTGATATGCCATCTAAACAGTGACAAGGGATCTGTCAGTCTCCCTGCTGAAGTTCTAAAACTTGGTGGTGACAAACTTTAGTCGCAAATTCACAATCTCATCTTCCACGTCTGGAAAGAGAAGAACATGTCAGGGGACCTTGTAATTGTGACCATTTTCAAGAGAGATGACTACTTTAGAGACAAAGGGATCTCCCTTCTGCCTGACACAGGGAAAGTTTTCACCAGGGTCTTCTGCAACAGCTCCTCCCAGTGTCCCCTGTTGGAGTGTGAATTACGTCCATCGAGAAGCAAACTGGATCTTGATGACTCCAAGAGGAATGCAAGGAGAGAATTCAACCACTAGATATGGCCTTTATCAAGCTTGCTAAAGCCTTTGACTCCATCAATCGAGAGGGACTTTGGAGCATCCTCCTCAAATTTGGCTGCCTGCAGAAATTCATGGCCATCTTGCAGTTGCTTCATGATAACATGCCACCAATAGGTCCACAACATGTCCAATCTGAGTACATTGTGGTATCGAGCGAAGTTATTTTTTTCACCCTGACCCTCTCACTTATTCGTGAAATGCCTGAGTGCTGCACCTTGCCTTCACAAGCTTTCTTCTGGACTGCAGCCAACCTACAGGACCAAGAGGAAATTGCTCAACCTACATCGCCACCACTCCAGAGCCGAGGTCAATCTTACTTCAGCATTTTACCTGCAGTACACGGATATTCAAAAGCCAGGCTTCAAGTCAGCATTGATATATTAACTGAGGTATGTGGGAGAATGGACCTACATTCAACATCCCCTACCAACCTCCCCTCCAACAATAAAGATCCATGACGAGAATCAACAAAGATGCCTTCAGTTTTCTGAGAAAAAAGCATGTTGGAAGAACAACAACTCTAACCCAGTGCAAAGCTTTTGATCTGCTTACAGCAGGCACCTCAAAGCATTGAAGATATACCACTAATGCTGCCTCTGCAAAATCCTCTGAATCCACTGGAGGATAAGCGAACCAACATCAGTGTCCTCTCCTTGATGAATATACCTAGCATTGAGGCTATAATTACATTCAGTTCACTCCGCTAGGCAGGCCACAACATTCAGATGCCTGACAGCAGACTCCCAAAAACAACACATTATTCTGATTTATGTCATGGGAAAAGATTACCGGGTGGACACAGGAAGAGGTTCTGGGATGTTAGTCAAGCCTCCTTTCAAAGGTGCAACATTCTCACTGATTCCTCGGAATCCTTGGCCCATGACCAGTCAGTGTGGCAAAAGAGCACTGGGAATGGCACTAAAGAACCTTGAGACCTTGCATTGGGAGCACATAGAAGGCCAGTGTAAATAACAGAAGGAGCTAATTACCTCCCGAACAGCCGCAGCACCCCACCTATCCTGCCAGGCACCTCTTGCCCCAGCAGTAACCTCAAAGCCCACAGATCTGGAGTGGATGCAAGTCATCCTTAACTATGGGATGAAAGAAAAGTAGTAGTAATAGGAGACCGTATAGTTGGAGAGATAGATATTGTTCACTGCTGTCATAAGTTCCAAAGGCTATGTTACCTGGTGCCAGGCTTAAGGACATCTGCTAAGTGCTGGAGTAGGATAGGAAAGATCCCGGAAGGGACAGGGTATGCAGACATAAGAGTATTCTAACAATTGGGGTCAGAGGAGGGAAAAATGGTAAAGAGAAAAATAAATAGACGAGATCTAATAGCCATTACAGAAATGTGGGAGCAAGGTGACAAAAGGTTGAGAATGAAATATTCCAGGATAATTAACTTTAATAGAGGTGGGCTAAATGGAAAAGGAGGTGGGCTTGCCGTGATAGCAAAGGGTGTGATAAAGGCAGTAGCAAGGATGGATGTTAGATCAAAAAAATCAAGTGGAATTAAGAAACAGCAAGGGTTAGAAGCAATTGGTGAAAGTTATATTGAAGCTCCCAAACAGTAGCGGTAATACAAAACATGGTATAAAGCAAGAAATGCTTTACACTGTGAATGTAACATAGTGGACTTTAATCTACATATAAACTGGGCAAACCAAATGAGCAGTGTTTATGTGGAGGGTGAATTCATGGACAGTTTTCTAGATCACTATGTTGAGGAACCAGTGAGGGAACAGGCTATTTTAAATTTATGAGAAAGGGTTTGAAATCTGGTAGTCAGGGGTCTTTTGGGAGGGGTGACTACAATACACGATTGATTTAGTTCAGTCTGTAACTAGAGTTTAAAATCTGAATTAAGCAAAGTATGAAAGCATCTGGCAAGAACTGGCTATGGTAGATCGAGAAAGTATGACAGGTAAACTAATAATGGCTTGAGGGGGTGGAAGGGTGGGTTAGCAAGTTTGAAGATGACACAAAGATCGGTAGTGTTGTGGATAGGGTGGAGGACTGTCGAAGCTTACATATTGATAGGATTCAGAGCTGGGCTGAGAAGTGGCAGATGGAGTTCAATCCGGAGAAGTGTGAGGTGGTACACTTTGGAAGGACAAACTCCAAGGCGGAGTACAAGGTTAATGGCAGGATTCTGGGGAGTGTGGAGGAGCAGAGGGACCTGGGGGTTCATATCCACAGATCACTGAAAGTTGCCTCACAGGTGGATAGGGTAGTTAAGAAAGCTTATGGGTTGTTAGCTTTCATAAGTCGTGGCATCGAGTTTAAGAGCCGCGAGGTAATGATGCAGCTCTACAAAACTCTGATTAGACCACACTTGGAGTACTGTGTCCAGTTCTGGTCGCCTCATTATAGGAAGGATGTGGAAGCGTTGGAAAGGGTGCAGAGGAGATTTACCAGGATGCTGCCTGGATTGGGGAGTATGGATTATGAGGATAGACTAAGGGAGCTAGGGCTTTACTCTTTGGAGAGGAGGAGGATGAGGGGAGGCATGATATTAAGAGGAATAGATAGACAGCCAGCGCCTCTTTCCCAGGGCATCAGTGCTCAATACAAGCGGGCATGGCTTTAAAGTAATGGGTGGGAAGTTCAAGGGAGATATCAGATGGAGCTTTTTCACCCAGAGTGGTTGGCGCATGAAATGTGCTGCCTGGGGTAGTGGTGGAGGCAGATATGTTGTATTGTTCTACAGTTCTACAGCTTACACTTAAACATTTAAAGAATTTATACATTGTTTGCAAATTTGTTTTTAAAAAAACTAACAGTAAAAGTGGTCCAGCCATTGCTATCAAGAGTTAAAGATAGTATTTAACCAAAGGAAAAGGCTTACAATGTTGCCAAAAAAAGCAGTGAGCTTGAAAATTGGGAACATTTCAGAATTCAGCAAAAGAGAACCAAAGCATTGATAAGAAAGGGAAAATAGAATAAGAGTGTAGTCAAATGGGAAGCATAAACAGACTGTAAAGAGCTTCTACAGATATGTCAAAAGAAAAAGATCAGCTGAAGTTAATGTGTGTCCCTTCCTGATTAATACAACAGAAATTGCATTGCTAGGTTTGTAAATGAGAAGTGATCAAGCAGACCAAGAGTTTAGAAAAATGAGTGGTGATTCTTTGAAAATATGTAAAATTTGTAGAGCTTGACAAGGTAGTTGAGAAGCTGATGTTTCCCCTGGCTGTGATATCTGGAACAAGGGCTCACGGTCACATAATAAGAGTCACATATATAGCACAGAGATGAGAAAAAGTTTCTTCATCTCAAAGTTGTGGAAGTTTTGGAACACTCTACCCCAAAGGGCTGAGAAGGCTCAATTGCTGAACATATTCAAGACAGAAGAAGTTGTTAGATTATTAGATATACAAAGAGAATCAAGGGATAAGGAGGTAGTGAAGGAAAGTGGCACTAAAGTAAGAGATTAATCACAATGCTGTCTCCTGCTTCCATTTCTTATGTACCAGTGAATATTAGGATATTTGTCTGATTAGGTAACAGAATCATTTGCATGAACTTGGGTGTCCAAGTGCACAAATCACTAAAAACTAGTGCCCAGGTACAAAGATCAATCAAAACTGCAAATGAAATGTTAGCTTGTACTTCAGATTAGAATTCAGAAATGAGTTTGTTAGGCTTCAGTTGTATTGAGCCTTGATCAAGCCTTTTCTAGATGGCAGGTTATGTTT
This sequence comes from Pristis pectinata, assembly GCF_009764475.1. NCBI lineage: Eukaryota > Metazoa > Chordata > Chondrichthyes > Rhinopristiformes > Pristidae > Pristis > Pristis pectinata. The sequence continues at coordinate 48,277,850 of NC_067407.1, read as the reverse complement.
AGGACACTGCACTGCACGAAGAATATTTTGGCTTTCATGGAGTTGCTGAAGTTTCGGCAAAATTATACCAGGCTCAAAGTATCACATTATGAGAACAACTTGCACAAACCTGGCTGGTATTCTCTTGCACTTAGAACCTTTAGGCTTATGAACACTGGATCAGGAGTAGCCCATATGACCTTTGCCTACTCCGCCTTCTAAAGAGATTTTGGCTGATCCTTGATCTCAGCTACTTTTTCATGGCCAAAAATCAGCCAGTCTCTGTTATGAATAAGGTCAAAAGTGAAGTATCCACAGTTCCACGAGCAAGAGTATTCCAAGGAATCACAATCCTCTGAGATACTTTTCCTTGTTGCAATCCAAAGTGCCTTACTCTTTATCCTGGAATCATGCCCCCTTCATCCTACACTCTCCTACCAGAGGAAATAGTATCTTAGTCTCTACTCTGTCAAACTTCCTCAGAATCTTATATTTCAATGTGATCACTTCCCACACTACTAAGCTCCAAAATGAGTGTAGGCCCATCCAACTCCAGCTAATCCTACTGCAGACTGGGGTCAAACAAGGCTGCATCACTACTCTACCCTCTTCCTGAATCTCTTCCACCTCAATATCGATTCACCTACAAGCTTTCCACTAATGCACAGAACAAAATGGAAACTGTTCAATCTTTGTTGCCTGCACTCAATAATTAAGAAAAAGGAGGAGAAAAACATTTTCAAAACTCTATTAATTGCAGAATACAATTTCTCTTTCCTGGTACTATGTTGACTATGTCTAATCTTTGTGTTCTAAAATGTCCTGTTACCAGTTCTAAAAATGAATTCTACCCTTTTGCTGACTATTGACATCAGGCTACCTGACCTATAATTTCTATTCATTCACCCTTTCCACTACCCCTGTCACCATACTACCTCTCTCCAACCCTCTTCCTCATGCCATACCCACTTCACCTCCCCCCCCTTCCTTGAACGGTGGTTGTTGCATTTATGACCTTCCATTCGATTTGAACCATTTTAAAATCTAGGGAATTTTGACAGATCAGTGCAACCATCATCTCTGCAACCACCTCATATAGAACTTTAGGTTACAGGCCATCAAATCCAGGTGATCTATTACCATTTCCCGATTAATTTCTCCAGTACTTAACCTTAATTAAGTTCTTCACTCTCCTTAGACCAATGATTTTCCATTTTGTTTTATTTTCTACTGCACATACAAAGGGTTGTTTACCATCTCAGCCATTTCCTTATTTCCCTTCACATAGCCTCTTATTTCAGCAAGAAGGTTCCTGCTAAGAAGTCTACTCCCATCAGTGTTTTCTACCCATTTGTTTTTTTTTAATTTCTGTTTCTGATCTTCTGAGCTAGATACTTCCTCACTATCATCCTTTTGTTATCCGCTATTATTAGGCCAGTCTTTTTCATTTTGGTTTGTCTTTGTTCCCTTGGACTAATTAGTTTCCATTCCTGACTCACCATGCAACCACATCTCAATAATGGCTATTACATCAACCCCATTTATCATTCTTTGTCATTAATTCACCCATCTCGTTAAGAATACATGTTGCATTAAGATAAAGGACCTCTAATTACATTCTCCCCGTGTCTGCGTGGGTTTCCTCCGGGTGTAAGAATACATGTTGCATTAAGATAAAGGACCTCTAATTACGTTCTCCCCGTGTCTGCGTGGGTTTCCTCCGGGTGCTCCGGTTTCCTCCCACATTCCAAAGATGTACAGGTTAGGAAGTTATGGGCATGCTATGCTGGCGCCGGAAGCGTGGCGACACTTGCGGGCTGCCTCCCAAAATCACTACGCAAAAGATGTATTTCACTGTGTGTTTCGATGTACATGTGACTAATGAAGATCTTATCTTATCTTACATTGGTGCATTGTTACTGTTAACTCACTATCTCTTCTTTTCATACTACTCTGTGGGCTTTAACATTTCACTTCAGTTGCAAAAAACTTGCCCTCATTTGAAGATTTTTTTTTGGTGGCAACCCCTAGTGATTTGGTTCACCAGGACACTGATCTCAGCCTGATGGATCGGCTCCCCCATTCATTGCACAGTACTCATACAAGTGCACCATCACTCAAAACACCCAATTCCAATACCATTGCGTATGTCACATACACACTCTCTGATCTATTTGATCTCAGGCTGATTAATGTAAAACTCGAATAGTAATCTAGAAACTTACCTCTTGAGATTCTGTTTGTTACTCTGAACCCTGGTTCCTCAAACCTCCTCTGCTGAAGCTCATTCCAATGTGAAACTCAAATAGTAATCTGGAAACTTACCTCTTGAGATTCTGTTTGTTACTTTGAACCCTGGTTCCTCAAACCTCCTCTGCTGAAGCTCATTCCAAGCTTGCCAATGTCATTGGTTTCCAAGTGGAATACAACTTGATACTCTCCCTCCCACTCATAGCTGCTGACAATGTTGTCCCCTGTCCCCATCACATTCATTTTTACCCCCACAATTGAATGGTTTCATACTGCTGGGGTCAAATTGCCCATATTAAAACATAGAACACTACAGCACAGTACAGGCCCTTCAGCCCACAATGTTGTGCCGACATTTTAGCCTGCTCTAATGTCTATCTAACCCTTCTCTCCTAAATGTTAACCCTTCCCTCCCATTTCTCTATCATTCATCTTCTCTGCATTCTTTGTTCTCACTCCTGTGGATTCAAAGTATTTACCTATTAGCCAGCGTCTCACAGAATCCTTAGTCCCCAAACCTGTCTGACTGGAAGTTACATTCTCCTGACTGTGACCATTAGCTAAATTGAAACGACCACCTAAGGTACCTACCTACTGGACTAAATTATCCCAATAATTCCCTATATCCTACCCACCCTCTCTCAAAGCCCCCCAAACTATGCAAATATCTTCAAACTTCACTCAGATATAGAAGCTACCCAGGATCAAACTGGTCACCACAATCTCCCACAATACCTTTGATTTATTGCATTGATAACAATGACAATCACTAGAGGAGATGGCTATTTCTTTTTGTGAACTCCAGAACAAATGGGCACAACTTCAGAATTAAAGCTAGTCCAGGATGAAAGATTTTTCCAAATCAACAGCAATGGAAATCTGAAATTCTCTCCTCCGAAGGCTGTGGATGCTACCCGGGGAGTGGGCAAATGCTGTATGTTCCAGACCACTTGTCATCTAACTGAATGGGATAAAAGCCCAAGGAGCTGAATGGCTTACTCCTGGCACAGAGCATTCAGTATCAGTACTCTACAGAATTATGCCTCAGCATGACAATAAGATTGAGTAACAGAACCATGAGCACAGAAAGTTAGTGCAATGGAGTTACAGAATTGCAAGTGCAATGTGTTAGCAATGACAAATCAGAATCACTATACAATGTGCTCATGCCATGCATATTTCTTCACTGCAGAGAGTGAACATGACATGCTCTGTTGCTGACTCAGTCACCAATAGACATGGGAGAGCAGGCTAGGATGAGCCAGTAATTCTCTGTGAGCTGATGTTGTTGGAATCTGCTTTTAGTTGACGGCAAGGGATCAGAAATCTGTGTGGGGAATGACAATCAAAAATTCATATCCTGCCTTTTGAGTATGGTGGACCTTTATCAGAGTGTTTCCTAATTGTACTTAGAGGTTTTTTTTTCAATAATAACAATGAGTTTAGATAAACAATCTTGGTACATCAACATAATGACCTACAAAATTCAAAAATTGTTGAGTTGAATTTAAAATTATTACTTTAAATAAAATGAGCTGATGTTTCCCCATAGTTTCATTCCACTGAACTGCTATCTTCAAGGAACAAAGGAAGTCTACTAACTTCACTGCACCATATACCTCATAGGTATTCCATTTTTCCCTTGCGGAGGATGATGTTGCATGTCTAAATGGAATGCATGATGGCCGGCATGTGTCTTGGGATCCTACAAATATCGAATAATGTATGTCAAAATTTTATTCACACTCAGTTTCTTGATCGATATCATATGTTCATTCTTGAAATGTGGGTTAAACTTTTGTTTTATAAAGGCTGATATTACAAAAATACTTTAGGGAATATATCAGGAAGTAATGCAACAAAATCATCGCATACCAATGCCATGATCAGACCTCGTACATAAGGAACTTTTCATTTTATGTTACTGTTAGAGATTTAAATAGATAGTGGCTAATATTTTATAAATTCTGCATGTCATGTATACTGTAGATTATAAGAGGTATTTGTATGGGCTCCCTGTTGCATTGAGCCTAGTTTTATTAATCCCAAACCTGAGATTTAAAATTTTTAAATGTTAAGATAATATTGCTTACAAAGCACTAGAGGATCTAAATAAAATACATTTATCTAAAAACATAAAAGCAAGAAATAAAAGCAAAAGAACATTTTGAAATGTAAAATAAGTAAATAAAAGGTTATGAAAAATATGAAAAGTATGAAATAAAACCAAACCCTGCACATTTGGGGAAAAAATAGAAAAGTGTTCAGGATGATCACCCTCGGAAACGTACAAGATCTTATCAATACAAGTGAGTCAGTACCAGGTTGGACGCAAGTCATTTTGTATTGCTTATTGACAGGTTTTAGAGGGAACTTATGGCATAGTACTGATTGATGCTTTGGATCCCAACATTAATGTGGGGTATTTGTAAGGAATCTGAAAAGGCTTTGACCACAATTTAAAATGAAATTAAACATGACTGCTAAGAAGATAAGATCAGGACTGTGCTTAACCGTGCAGATTTTAAGGTGGCATTCACCAGTAGTCAGCTTGTCTTCATTAGGCTAGTAGCAGGGGTGCAGCAATGCTCTTTAACTGTCAGATTTAGTGAAAAACTAATTTCAACACATTTTTCTCAATTCTCTTCCTGGTCATTAATTAATACAGGATAGAATCAGAATCAGGTTTATTGTCACTGACATATGTCGTGAAATTTGTTGTTTTGCAGCAGCAGTACAGTGCAAGACATAAAAATTACTATAAGTTATCAATAAATAATGCGAAAGAGGAATAACGAGTTAGTGTTCGTGAAGCGTTCAGAAATCTGATGGCAGAAGTGAAAAAGCTGTTCCTAAAACATTGTGAGTGGAATGGCCTGTATATGATGCAATGATCTCTTTACTTCTATGCATTAATGCCTGATCTCTGATCCTTCACCATCGTGGCCCAGATGAAAGTAGAGTGCAACAGTACAAGTATCAAGAGACATCTTCCCTTTCCTTTTACTGGTTGATGCTAAAAATAGTAATCTATAGATATTGGTATTGGTTTATTATTGTCACTTGTACCAAGGTACAGTGAAAAAACTTGTCTTACAAACCGATCATACGGGTCAATTCATTACACGGTGCAGTTACATTGAGTTAGTACAGAGTGCATTGATGTAGTACAGGTAAAAACAATAACAGTACAGAGTAAAGTGTCACAGCTACAGAGAAAGTGCAGTGCAATAAGGTGCAAGGTCACAACAAAGTAGATCATGAGATCATAGTCAATCTCATTGTATAAGGGAACTGTTCAATAGTCTTATCACAGTGGGGTAGAAGCTGTCCTTAAGTCTGGTAGTACGTGCCCTCAGGCACCTGTATCTTCCACCCGATGGAAGAGGAGAGAAGAGAGAATGTCCCGGGTGGGTGGGATCTTTGATTACCAAGACAATGAGAGGTAAAGACAGAGTCCAAGGAGGGGAGGCTGGTGTCCGTAATGCACTGGGCTGTGTCCACAACTCTCTGCAGCTTCTTGCGGTCCTGGGCAGAGCAGTTGCTGTACCAAGCCATGATACATCCTGATAGGATGCTTTCTATGGTGCATCGGTAAAAGTTGGTGAGAGTCAAAGGGGACAAACCAAATTTCTTTAGCCTCCTGAGGAAGTAGAGGCGCTGGTGAGCTTTCTTGGCTATGGATTTGACCAGGACAGGCTGTTGGTGATGTTCACTCCCAGGAACTTGAAGCTCTCAACCCTCTCAACCTCAGCACCATTGATGTAGACAGCTGCACGTACACTGCCTCCTTTCCTGAAGTCAATGACCAGCTCTTTTGTTGACATTGAGGGAAAGGTCGTTGTCATGACACCATTCCACTAAGCTCTCTATCTCCTTCCTGTATTCCAACTCATCGCTGTTTGAGATACGGCCTACAACTGTGGTATCATCTGCAAACTTGTAGATGGAGTTAAAGCAGAATCTGGCCACACAGATAAGAAAAGAGACGTGATAAAAGGGCTTTCCTCACACCAGTAGAGAAGAGCAAGTGGAATTTTAATAATGTGTTTAAAACTGTGGATGGTTTTAAAAGGATAGGACTTTATTTGGTTGGAGATGTGATGACAAGGGAGGTATCATAAATTTAAAATGCTCACTGAGAGACTGAGCTGGGAGGTTAGGAGAAATTTCTTTATACCAGAAATTTCTTTATAAACTCTTGCTGCATCCCACTTCAGGGAGACTTGCTTTTGATGGAATCATACTCATTCTTTGCACCATGGAAGATGGTTAGTTCTTGAGGGTCAGTCATCCCAACCCCTGCATATTAATGCAGGAGTTCCTCAAGATAGTTTTCTAAGCCAAACCATCTTCGGGTGTTCCACCATGGACTGGGCTCATAAGTGGCAAGCAACATTCTCACCACTCAAGTGCCAGGCAGTGGCCATCTTCAAAAACAGATAGTCTAACCAACTATCATTGATATTAAATGGTATTACCATCACTAGCTTCCCCAGTATCAAAATCTTCAGGGTCGTCATTGACCAGAAACTCAACTGGAGCAGTCACATAAGTACCGTGGCAATAACAGCATGTCAAAGGTTAGATACCTTGCAGTAAGTGACTCATCTTATGATACTGCAACATCTTTCCATAATCTGCATGGTGCAATTTAAGTGTGCGATAGAGTACTGAGTTATGAAAACTAGCCTAACCAGCAGTACTTATGCCCCATGAGAAAATCTTTTGAAGTCTGTTGTCTTAGGAATTCCTTGAGAATTCCCTTTTGAGATTACAGTATTAAATTTCTTCAATCAGTTTTTCTTTTGACCTTTAAAGTAGTTAATTGACTGCTGCTGATTAACCATTTAACTAAATAGCAGGTGGTAGAAGGAGATCATAGATGAGTGAGACTGAAAGTAAAGTAATATCTTTCAGTTTAACGGTCTATGCTAGCAACATCCTGAAATCTCTTTGGAAGTATCACATATTGCAGATTTTGTTTTCTGACTTTATTATTGGTTGCAGATATACAAATGAAAAATTCCTCTAGTCATTAAATGAGACCTTTTAGAAGAGTGTTATGAAAGTCTCAGAGATTAACTTCACAGTCATATGACTTTAGATGCTAAGAAAAGTAGCAGCCAATATATGAATAAAACACGTAATATACCTTTGTTGTATAACTGAAAATTAAGAATATGTGAACCACACCCTGAAGAACCAAAAAGCGATTTGTTTTCCAGTCGTGTCTCGATTCGTTGCATACTTCAGTGTGTAGTACAAAATGTGCAGTCACTCAGACTGCTAACATCCTGTCTTTATCATGACAAAGACAATATATGAAAGAAGCCACGCCTAAACTGTTACAAAAGAAACCCAAGTTCACACATTTCTAAAATACAGCTGATAAACAATGGAGAGTCAGACAACCTCCCCAACAAATCGTAGGATTATTGTAATACAGGGAGAAGAATAGAAGAAAGGAGATTTACTCTATGGTATGGCATCAGCAACAATGATCTGAGCTAAGAGTACTAGGGTGTGCCTCCACATTAACAAAGTCTTGGTCTCAGATATGCTGTCACAGGGGTTGCTGGCCAGAAACTTGACATAATTTTGCATCGAGCATCACCTCAAGGAGGTCACATTCTTCTAATGTCTAAATAGAGGCCCAACCTACTCAATCTCTCCTCATGTCACAAACCTGCTGCAGAGGATCAGCAGCAGACGAACTCCAATAAGAAGAAACAGAAGCAAGAGTGAATTGTTTGGCTCCTCAGAACAGCTCTGCCATTCAACAAGATTGGGGCTGGTCTACTACACCTCAACACTTTCCTGCCCTCTCTCCCCATCCCCTGATTCCTCTCATATCTAGGTCTATCAATTTCAGTTTTGAATGCAAATATGTCTGAGACCCTATCCTTCTGGGGTAAAGAATTCCAAAGATTCACCACCCTGAGTGAAGAAACCTCTTCATTTCAGTCCTAGATGGCATATGCCTTATTGTGCAACTGTGAGCCGTGGTCCTAGACCCCTCGGCCAGGACAAGCATCCTCCTCAGATTTACCCTTTCGAGCCTCCCAGGTATTTGTTTATGTCTCAAGGAGGTCACATTCTTCTAATCTCTAAATAGAGGCCCAACCTACTCAATCTCTCCTCATATCACATACCTGTCATTCCCAGGAATCTATGCTGCATTCCCTCTAATAACAAGTGCATCCTTTTTAGGCAAGGAAACCAAAATTATACATAATACTCCAGGTATGGTTTCACCAAGGCCCTATATAATTGTAGTAAGACATTCTTAATCTTGTACTCAAATCCTCTTGTAGAAAAGGCCATACTATTTGCCTTTCTAATGGCGTGTTGCACATGTGTACAAGACTTGTGTACAAGAAGACCCAGTTCCCTCTGTACCACAACAGTTCCCCGTCTCCTGCCACTTAAAAACCCAGCATTTATATTTTTGTTAGGAATTGCATTTTTTCTCCATCTAACTTGCACATTCATTGAGCTTGTCCATATTGAAACTCTTCGTATCCTCATCAATACTCACATTCCCACTTGGTTTCGTATCATCAGCAAACTTGGTAATGTTACATTTGGTCCCATTAGCCAAATCGTTGATATAGATTGTGAGTAATAGAGGCCTAAGCATTGATCCCTGTGGTTATTCCACTATCACAGTCTGCTAGCCGAAGAAGGACCCATTCGTTCCTGCTACTTGTTTTCTATCTGCGAACCAACTCTCAATTCTCACTAGCATGTCATCCCCAATTCCATGTGCTCAAGTCTTGTTCAACAACCAAAGATATGACCAAAAGTTTTCTGAAAGTCCTAATATGCTTCATCCACTGGTTCCCCCTCATCTATTCTACCAGGTAAGTCCTCAAAGAACTTCAACAAATTAATCAAACATAATTTCCTTTCATGAATGCAGGTTGATTCTGCTCAACTTTATTATCTTAGGTGTCTTGATATCACACTTATTAGAGATTCCATCATTTCCCCAACTAACATTTAGTCTAAGAGCCAGCTGGTTTCCTGTTTTCTCTTTCCTTTCTACAATAGTGGCGTCACATTTGCTACCCTCCAGTCTTCAGGAACCATTCCAGAATCTACAGAATTTTGGAAGAAATAATCTCTACTGCCAAGTTGAGGCTAGACACAGATTAGAAGAACAGCACCTCATATTCCGCCTTGGTAGTCTCCAACCTTACAGCATGAATGACGATTTCTCTACCTTCCGGTAACCACTCCCCTCTGTCCCCCCCTTTGTTTTCCCTTATCCTACCAGCCCCATCACCCCTTCTCTTTCCCCTCCCCTGCCCTCTCGATTTGCCCATCACCCACACATTCCTCCCTCCGGTTCCTCTCCTCACCTCCTCCCCTTTAATCCATGGTCCACTGTCCTCTCCTAAATTCCCATCTTCTTCAGCCCTTTGTCACTTCCACCCATCACCTCACTTCATTCCCATTCTCCCCCCTCCCCCACCTGCTTATCAACCCCCCACTCACCTGGATCCACCCATCACCTGCCAGCTCTTGCTCCACCCCTTCCCCCCCACCTTTAATACTGGTTATCTCCCCACTTATCCTGATGAAGGGTCTCAACCTGAAACATCGACTGTCCATTTCCCTCCATACATGCTGCCTGACCCACTGAGTTCCTCCAGCATTTTGTGTGTTGCTCCAGATTTCCAGCATCTGCAGTTTCTCTTGTCTCTCCATAATCTGCTTTCATGTTTCTTGCTAGTTTATTCTCATTCTGTTCCCTTTATCAATCTCTTGATCATCCTTTGCCGAGTTCTAAAATGCTCCCAATGCTTGGGGTTTTCTTTCTGACAAGTTTATAAGCCATTTCCTTTTATTTAATACTATTTTCAATTTCTCCCGAAACTCGCGGTTTGACCACTTTTCCAGTTGAGTCCTTGTGCCTTAAAGGAATGTATATTTGTTGCAAGTCATGGTTTATTTAGATGCCAGCCTTTACCCAAAACTGTCATTCCTTATACATATTCTTTACTTTAGTTTCCCAATCCACTACTGCTAACCTGTCCTTCACTTAATAATTCCCTTTGTTCCAATTGAAACCCCTGGTTTCACATTGAACTACATCTGTTTTGAACTGAATGACAATCTTTCCTCGGGCAATTTCACAAGATAGGATGCTGGAAGAACTCAGCAGGCGGGAAGTGGACAGTCCACAGTTCAGGTGGAGACCCTTTATTTTAAACCTGAAACGTCAACTGTTTATTTCCCTCCACAGATGCTGCCTGGCCCACCGATTTCCTCCAGCAAGTTTATTTGTTGCTCCAGGTTCCAGTATCTGTAGTCTTTTGTGTCTCCACTTCACAAGATTATTAATTAACTCTTCTGTACTGCACAATACTAGGTCTACAATATCCCATTATCTAGAAATCCATCTTGGATATTTTCTAGGAATTCACCCCTACATTGTAAATACTAATTTCATTTGTATAAATTACAGTTCCCCATGATTACTGTACTAACCATTGCATCCACCTCTAATTCCTTCATATATAACCACACACTTGATCTCCACTAATATTCAGAGGCCTATAAGCAACTTCCAACATTGTTTCCTTCCCTTTGCTACTTCTTAGTTTCACCCAGAGTAACTCTAATTTTGCATCACAATCTGCTACGCTAGGATCCTTCCTAACTACTATACTGACGTCATTATCTTTTAACAGCATTGCCCCAGCTCCTTTTCCTTTTTGCTTCTCTTTCCTTGAAGCTGAATACCTTAGAATATTTAGTTCCCAGCTTTTGTCACCATGCAGCCATGTTCTCGTTATGGCAGTTAGATTATACCCGTTTACAACTATTTGTGTGCTTAATTCGTCTACCTTGTTGTGGATGCAGTGTGCATTTAGATGTAGTGCCTTTGAATTTGGCCATTTAAGTTTTCTGTACTGTGCCTGTATTTCTCCTTGCCTTTGTTTCTGCTACCTACTTATTTTGCTTTATTGTATTTCTAATTTCCACATTCCAACTTTGATTGATATCCTTCATCTTCTGTATTTAGCATGTGGGACTGGGAGTAATCTTGAGATTATTTCCTTTTGAGACCTTTCTTTATAACCTTTTTCCCACCTCCCTAAAATCTGCTTACGGCACCTCAAACCAATAAGGCCCTCAACTTCCGGTTCCTCTCCCTTAAGGATACTCTGCAGCTGCTCAGTGACACCCTTGATTTTGGCACCAGGGAGATAACATACCATCTGGAGTCACACCCACAGTGCACCTATCTAAAAAGATTTAGTAGGAACTTCAGGGGTAACTTGTTTTTCCGTATATATACACAATGGTGACACACAAGTGGAACGAGCTGCCAGTGGAAATGATTGAGACAGGTACAATAACAGCTTTTAAAAGACAGTTGGACAGGTACATGGATAGGAAAGGCTTAGAAGGATATGGGCCAAACGCAGGCAAATGGGACTAGCTTAGATGGGCATCTTGTTTGGCATGGACCAGGTGGGCCGAAGGGCCTGTTTCCTTGCTATAAGACTATGACTCTAAACACAGGTGGATGCTAAGATGGAATATGTTTTAGTATGAAAAGCTTCAAATGAGCAGGTGGGATTTTACACCCTCGATTATTCTCATGTTTTTTAATTTCAGACTGAAGTATTTGAGCTCTGTTTTATTTATTTTGTCTTCCTTAACAGACCAGGCTTGTGAATAAATTTGTCAAAATTAATTTAACTGAAAGATCTAACCATCAGTTACAATTTAAATATATACAATTTGTAGAATTACACATTGAATATCTGACTGCATTAAAAATAAATTGTAAAACTACAGTATTTACAACAGGATTTACAATGTAAAACAGCAGGATCCTTTCCCAAATAGTCCATTTGTTAATTTCACAAAAACCTCCAAAAAAAAAATCCTGGACCAGAGATGTTAGATCTGTCACTACCCCATAAGTACTACTCATACAAATGTTAGATGTAAGCTCATATATTTATGTTTACCTGAGTAGCCTAAAAGAGTTGAGAGATGTATATGGTAAATGTCCCCACATAGGGCTTGTCTGACCATAAGACATAGGAGCAAAATTAGGCTATTCGGCCCATCAAGTCTGCTCCGCCATTCGATCATGGCTGATTTATTTTTCCCTCTCAACCTTCTGACGCCTTTCTAATCAAGAACCTATGAACCTCCATTTTAAATATACCCAATGAGTTGGCCTCCACAGCCGTCTATGGCAATAAGTTCCACAGATTCACCACCCTCTGGCTAAGGAAATTCCTCCTCATCTGTGTTCTAAAGGGACACACTTCTATTCTGAGGCTGTGCCCTCTGGTCCTAGACTCTCCCACTACTGGAAACATCCTTTTCACATTCACTCTATTCAGGCCTTTCAATATTCGGTAGGTTTCAATGAGATTTCACCACCCCCATCCTTCTAAACTCCAGCGAGTACAGGCCCAGAGCCATCAAATGCCCCTCATACATTAACCCTTTTATTCCTGGGATCATTCTTGTAAACCTCCTCTAGACCTTCTGTAATGCCAGCACATCCTTCCTTTGACATGGGGTCCAAAACTGCTCACAATACTCCAAATGTGGTCTGACTAATGCCTTATAAAGCCTCAGCATTACATCCTTGCTTTTATATTCTAGTCCTCTCGAAATGAATGCTAACATTGCATTTGCCTTCCTTACTACCGACTCAACCTACAAGTTAACCTTTAGGGAATCCTGCACTAGGACTCCAAGTCCCTTTGCACCTCCAATTTCTGAATTTGCTCCCTGTTTAGAAAATAATCAATGCCTTTATTCCTTCTACCAAAGTGCATGACCGTACACTTCCCTACACTGTATTCCATCTGCCAGGTCTTTGCCCATTCTCCCAACTTGTCCAAGTCCTTCTGCAGACTCCCTGCTTCCCCAACACTACCTGCCCCTCCACCTATCTTTGTATCATCTGCAAACTTGACCACAAAGCCATCAATTCTGTCATCCAGATCATTAACATCTAACGTGAAAAGTAGTGGACCCAACACCATTCCCTGCAGAACACCGTGAGTCACTGGTAGCCAACCAGATAACGCCCCCTTTATTCCCACTCTCTGCCTTCTGCCAGTCAGCCAATCTTCTATCCAAGCTAGTACCTTTCCTGTAATACCATGGGCTCCTATCTTGTTTTGCAGCCTCATGTGTGACACCTTGTCAAAGCCCTTCTGAAAATCCAAACAAACAACATCCACTGACTCTTCTTTGTCTATCCTGCCTGTTATTTCCTCAAAGAATTCCAACAAATTTGTCAGGCAAGATTTCCCCTTAAGGAAACAATGCTGACTTCAGCCTGTTTTATCATGTGCTTCCAAGTACCCTGAAACCTCGTTCCTAATAATGGACTCTAGCATCTTACCAACCACTGAAGTCAGGCTAACTGGCCTATAATTTCCTGTCTTTTGCCTCCCTCCCTTCTTAAAGAGTAGAGTGACATTTACGAGTTTCCAATCCTCTGGAGCCATTCCTGACGCTAGTGACTCTTGAAAGATCACTACTAATGCCTCCACAATCTCTTCAGCTACCTCTTTCAGAACCCTGGGGTGTAGTCCATCCGGTCCAGGTGACTTATCCACCTTCAGACCTTTCAGCTTCCCAAGCACCTTCTCCTTAGTAATAGCGACTACATTCACTTCTGCTCCAACTTTCTTGAATTTCTGGCATGTTGCTGGTGACTTCCGCAGTGAAAACTGATGCAAAATGTTTATTCAGTTCATCTGCCATTTCTTTGTTCCCCATTACTGCCTCTCCAGTGTCATTTTCCAGTGATCCGATGTCCATTCTTGCCTCTCTTTTACTCTTTATATATCTGGAAAAACTTCTGATATCCTCTTTTATACTATTGGCTAGCTTATCTTCATATTTCATCTTTTCTTCCCTTATTGCTTTTATAGTTGCCTTCTGTTGGCTTTTGAAAGCTTCCCAATCCTCTGGCTTCCCACCAATTTTTGCAATATTATATGCCTTCTGACATGACCAAATAAGGTTGTTTGGAAGTGACTCCACAGTTCAACAAAGTGATAAATGGTCAAGATTAAGGAATTCTGCCCTGTCTTTCCAAAGATTTTACCCCAAACGTTAAGAATAATGTATAAATTTAGACCATGACAGCTGTTCTGAATACACTTGGGTTGTAACTTGTGTTTGCTGTTGTTACATTGGATTCTAAAGACCTGTCATTCTCTGTAGTTTTCATAATTATCCTATTTTGTCATTTAGGCTAATTTAATAATGGATACCATTACAGTTCAACTTTTCCTTATTTAGTAGTGTCATTTGTGACCATTGATAATGTCCTCTGTCCCTTTAGACTTGGTCTCAATTCTTTCTTCAGAGAAAGCTTGTACTGGATGACTGTGGCAAAGTAAGACTGGCTGAGGTGCCACACAGGCTAAGGAAATTATAACCCAGCAATGTTGCAAAATCAGATTAATAATTCTGTCCCAGCTTCATGGAATAGTGTTTACAATGAGACATGCATAGCGAATAATATCTGAAGAAAATAGTCCTCAGAGGGTGACATGCACTCCATACATTGGTTGACAAGAATGTGAGGTGAAATTCTTTATCTTTCAAAGTCCCTCAATTCTGTAGATTCATGAAAAACCAGATGAACCCATGAATGTTGAGCTATAATTTTATGAGCAATAGGGTTAAACAGCTTTACTTTGTATATATCATTTTCTAAGATAATACAATGATTTTGGCTAAATTATAAATGATAACTACGCCACCCATCCGATATGCTATCCATTAAATCTCCAGCATTGCCATTGTATTTTTTTTGATACTCCTGGACACATGACTGTGATTTGTTTTACAGGTCTTCAATTTTTCACTCAGTGAAGAAGATATGACATTCCTAAACTCACTTAAGGAGAACAACAAGCTGATTACACTGAAATTCCCTTTATGGAAGGATCATTAATCTCAATCAGACCCTACTACTGCCAAGGATTCCTCCAGCAAACATGTTCAATGAATGCTCTTAAGACACTTATTTTGACTATAACTATAGTTAGTGAAGATAGTTTTTTTTATACCACTTGATTAGTTAACCTCTTTGGATAGAAAGCTACTCCAGGAAAATCTTAAGTCAGGTACCTTACTCAAATGGAAGGTAACTCCTACTGTTGAACTTAATATGTGCACTAATCCACATTTATTGCACTGGGAATTGAAGTCCATTCTACTCTGAGCATTCAATGACATATTAATTTATTTAATATCTCAGTAACTCTACAAGACACTTGGTCCCATAAGCAGATGCAAATCAGAAGACACTTGCTGTGATTTTCCCTATCTGTGGGAATATATATTTAAGAAATTAAAGATGAAATAAAAAGTGTCAATTATTTTAAACTTTTAATCTGTGATTTTGAGAGGTTCAAAGATTATTGTGCATTTAGATTTGGATTTTATTTTGCTAATCTTCCTGGTCTGTTACTCCTTATATAACTGTTTCTTTGATTGATTAGTATTCCAGAAACTCACCTATGCAGCAGTACAGATTATTTAAAACCATTTGTTACTATTTCTTTTTTTCCACCATAAGAAAGAGATGTCTTTTTTTTAAAAAACAGAGTAATTCCTAATTATTTTTTCCCAAACAAACCAATTGGATCAAAACCAGAGTGCCTGTAACAAAAATATTATAATCCTGGATTAATTAATTGAATTATTAGTGTTTATATTTAATTAAAATGTTTACATTTTTACCAAATAATATCATAGTTGCATTTATTCTCTGAAGGAAATCTACTGAGGGATTTGACAACCAACAAGGCATCCAAAAGAATAAAACATCGATGGGAGTTTAGCTTGAATTGTTTTGCTGCTACTGAAAATTCATTAAAAATTTTCACTAATGCCTTTGCATAAGATATATCACTGTATAAACATGAAAACTGACTACTAATTTAAAGTACAGATGTTTTGCATTAAGCTTGAATTTTCCAGATTTTTAACAGCCAATTCAAAGATAGACAGTACAGTCCAACAGCACAGTGTTATTCCAAGCAACATCTGGAATGACAAACTACCTCTATATTTCTAGAATAATTTTTTATATAATAAATCTTGTGGTGGTTTCTTTGTTGGCAGCCCCTTCTGTAACAGAATAAGCATGCTGTACCTGATCATAATAAATTGTGAGGGCAATTTCTACATGATCCTTATACTGGAATTCTGCTCTCAAGTTCTGTTTAACTCTTGTGTAACTGTTCTGCTTTGGGCAATCCAAACACTAAGACAGCAAAAGAGCTGCAGTCAGATGATGCCTAGTAAATAGGAAGTGAACAGTCACTGGCATGTGGCCCAGAGGTTGGTGCCTTATTGATCACCAATCAAGTGCTGCTTCCCACAATTGTTCAAATTCTGCAAATCACTGTTTTGCAGCAATGTGACACAACAATTTGTGAAAAAAAGAGCAAAAGCAAAAAAAAACAAGCTACCTCTTTTCACCAGGTTCATCAGCATAGAAATAAAAAAAAGATTCATTGGTTTTTAGGTGGACTTATTCAACAGTTGAGTGCCGACATTTTATCCTTGCTTGACCTTTCATCTATAAATGAATGGCATGCATTTTCAACTGTGATAAATATAAATGTATTAGAAAGTAAAGAGCTACTGCATGTATAACATTCATTTTCAAAGCCTGAAACTGAAGAATCCACAACTAGCGGTTTGAAATGAGCCCCAGTCTGCCAGGTGTGTCAGAATAGTATTCATGCAACATGCATCTGTGCTCAGTTAAAGCCATATTCCACACACACTCTTTTATATTTCAGAATTAAGTATGATAATCATAGTGATAACTACTGAACAATGTACTCTATAGTGCCAGAATTCAGTACACAGTGTAGTGAATAAAAATTTGCTGATGTGATACAGATCTTATTCTGTAGTTCAGGTTATGACGTGGTGTTGGGTGTAGCATAAGGAGCTTTACTGTGCTTCCACACCCCTGCTATACCTGACTTGATGCGATTCATATGATATGTAAGACTGGCATTACTTTGTATCAAACCAATACTTTAACTGACATGCAAATTTTTAACAAGACAAAAATAAACATTTCTATAGCTGCATGTGATCTTTTAGAATTTGATATTTGCTGTGTTTTTCTTCCATCACCACTTTAATTTCTAATTTTAATACTCGACAGGACATGTGCAGGAACAGCAGGCCTTCCAAAGTTTTAAGCCCAAAATGCAAACTGCACCAGCTTGACAGGCAGTAAGGAGAATATTAAACAAAAATCCAAACCCAAGTTCAACAAGTCCTCAAATGGAAACAGACCATGCTGGAAATACTCAACAGGTCAGCTAGCATCTGGAGAGAGAGAGTTATCATTTCAGGTCAATGACCTTTCATGAGAACACAGAATATTACAGCACAGTACAGGCCCTTAAGCCCACGATGTTGTGCTGACATTTTATCCTGCTCTAAGATCTATCTACCCCTTCCCTCCCACATAGCCCTCCATTTTTCTATCATTCATGGGCCTAAGAGTCTCTTAAATGCCCCTAATGCAGCTGCCGGTAGTGCATTCCACACACCCACCTCTCTGTGTAAATAAAAACTTACCTCTGATATCCCCAGTATACATTCCTCCAATCACCTTAAAATTATGCCCCCTCATGTTAGCCATTTTTGCCCTGGGAAAATGTCTCTGACTGTCCACTCAATCTATGCCTCTTATTATCTTGTACACCTCTATCAAGTCACCTCTCACCCTCCTTCGCTCCAAAGAGAAAAGCCCTAGCTCACTCAACCAATCCTCATAAGACATGCTCTCCAACCCAGGCAGCATCCTGGTAAATCTTCTCTGCATCCTCTCTAAAGCTTCCACATCCTTCCAATAATGAAGCAACCAGAAATGAACACAATACTCCAACTGTGGTCTAACCAGAGTTCTGAAGAGCTGCAAAATTACATGACGGCTCTTGAACTCATTACCCTGACTAATGAAGGCCAACACTCCATACGCCTTCTTAACAACCCTATCGACCTGCGCGACAACCTTGAGGGATCTATGGATCAGGACCCCAAGATCCTTCTGTTCCTCCACACTGCTAAGAGTCCTGCCATTAACTTTGTATTCTGCTTCAAATTCGATCTTCCTATTGTATCACTTCACACTTTTCCAGATCTGCGAGGTCTGCATCCTATCAATGTCCTGTTGTAATCTACAGCAACCTTCTACACTATCCACAAAACCACCAACCTTCACTTCATCGGCAAACTTACTAGCCCACCCTTCCACATCCTCATCCAAGTCATTTATAAAAATGACAAAGAGCAGGGGTTCCAGAACAGATCCCAGAATACAAGGCTAATGGCAGGACTCCTAGCAGTGTGGAGGAACAGAGGGATCTTGGGGTCCACGTCCATAAATCCCTCAAGGTTGTCACGCAGGTCGATAGGGTTGTTAAGAAGGCGTATGGAGTGTTGGCCTTCATTAGCCAGGGTATTGAGTTCAAGAGCCATGAGGTAATGTTGCAGCTCTATAGAACTCTGGTCAGACCACACTTGGAGTATTTTGTTCAGTTCTGGTCACATTATTGGAAGGATGTGGAAGCTTTAGACAGGGTGCACAGGAGATTTACCAGGATGTTGCCTCTATTGGATAGGTTGAGTGAACTAGGGCTTTTCTGTTTGGAGAGGAGGAGGATGAGAGGTGACTTGATAGAGTTGTACAAGATGATAAGAGGCATAGATCGAGTGGATGGTCAGAGACTTTTTTCCAGGGCGACAATGGCTAACACAAAGGGACATAATTTTAAGGTGATTGGTGGAAGGTATATGGGGGATGTCAGGGCTAAGTGTTTTTTTTACACAGAGAGTGGTGGGTGTGTGGAACGCATTGCCTGCAGAGGTTGTGGGGGCAGATACATTAGGGACATTTAAGAGGCTCTTAGACACATGAATGATAGAGAAATGGGGAGCTATGTGGGAGGGAAAGTTTAGATAGATCTTAGAGCAGGATTAAATGTCGGCACAACATCGTGGGCCGAAGGGCCTGTACTGTGCTGTAGTGTTCTATGTAACACCACTGGTCGCCGACCTCCGGGCAGAATACGCTCTATCTACCACCACCTTCTGTCTTTTATGGGTGAGCTAATTCTGAATCCACACAGCCAAGTTTCCGAGTCCCATGCCTCCTGACTTTATGAATGAGCCTTCCATGAGGAAGCTTATCAAACGCCTTACTAAAATCCATGTACAGTACATTCACTGCTCCACCATCATCAATGTGATTTGTCACATCCTCAAAGAATTCAATCAGGCTCGTGAGGCCCCATCTATCCCCTTTACACTAAGGAGGTGCCAATCAATATTAAGGAAATTGAAATTACCCATGACAACAACCCTGTTATTTTAGTGCCTCTCCAGAATCTGCCTCCCGATCTGCTCCTCAGTGTCCCTTTGCAATCGGGGGTCTGTAGAATACTCCCAATAGAGTGATCGCTCCCTTCCTGTTTCTGACTTCCACCCACACTGACTCAGTAGATGATCCTTTCAGGACATCCTTCCTTTCTACAGCTATGACACTGTCCCTGATCAGCAAAGCCACTCCCCCACCTCTTTTACCTCTATCCCTGCCTCCCAGGCAACCTTGACCCACTGCAATTCACCTACCACCAAAACAGATCCACAGTGGGTGTCATCTCCCTGGCCCTACACTCATCTCTGGAGCATCTGGATAATAAAGTCAGACTAATACTTGTTGACTGCAGCACTGCCTTCAAGACCATAATTCCAAGCAAACTCATCTCCAAACTCTTAGACATGAGATTCAACACATCCCTTTCCAATTGGATTCTTGACTTCCTGACCAACAGACCGCAATCAGTAATGAGAGGCAGCAACACTTCTGCCACAATTATCCTCAACACTGGTGCCCCACAAGACTGTGTACTCAGCCCTCCCTATACACTCACCAGGTCAAGTTCCAAGGTGTAAACATCACCAATAGCCTGTCCTGGTCCAACCACAGAGACGCCACTGCCAAGAAAATGCACCAGCACCTCTACTTCCTCAGAAGGCTAAAGAAATTCGCCACATCCTCGCTGATAGATGCACCAGAGAAAGCATCTTATCCGGATGCATCACAGCTTGGAATGGCAACTGTTCTGCCCAAGACTGCAAGAAACTGCAGAGAGTTGTGGACACAGTTCAGCACATCATGGAAACCAACCTCCTCTCCATGGACTCTGTCTACACTTCTTGCTGCCTCGGTAAAGCAGCCAACATAATCAAAGACCCCACCCAACCCAGACATTCTCTCCTCTCCCATTAGACAGAAGATACAAAAGCCTAAAAGCACATACCACCAGACTCAAGGACAGCTTCTATCCCAGTGTTATAAGATTATTGAATGGACCTCTTGTATGATAACATGGACTCTTGACCTCACAATCCATCTCATCGTGGCCTTGCACTTTATTAACTGCCTGCACTTTCTCTGTAACTGTAATACTATATTCTGTATTTTGTTATTGCTTTTCCCTTGTACTACCTTGACGTACTGACGTGATGAAACGATCTATATGGATGGCATGCAAAACAGTCTTTCACCATACCTCAGTAAGTGTCAGAATAATAAACCAATTTACCAGCTGTGCAAATCACAGCAAACTGTGGCAAAATAAAATTACTCAAATCTATCAAATCTTATTGACAGTCACTAGAATACAGTGTGCTTTAAAATGATATTGTAACATAATTTCCTCTATCCATCTCTATATAGGGAACTATGTGCAGAAACTCTCTTGAATCATACATTTCCAACAATATTTTCACAATTTGCCAGCTCTATATTTAACTTGGAAGATAATTAGTATTGAAAACATAATCTAAGTGAAATTTTAAAAGCTTCCTGCTTCTTACATTTATGAAATGTACTTTTATACAAATATAAAGAAACAAAAATAGGGTAAGAATATTTTCTTTTAAGTGGCATCCTTTACAATTCACACAAAATTCACCACTCACACTGACTCAGTAGACCATCCCTCCAGGACATCTGTACAGCTGTGACACTGTCCCTGATCAGCAAAGCCACTCCCCCACCTCTTTTACCTCCGTCCCTCTCCCTTTTGAAACATCTAAACACCAGAATATCCAGCAGCCATTCCTGTCCTTGTGACAGCCTAGTCTCTGTAATGGCCACAACATCATAGTTCCATGTACTTACCCACGCTCTAAGTTCATCACCCTTGTTCCTGATACTTCTCACATTGAAGTAGACGCACTTCAGCCCATCCAACTGACTGCATTTTGCCCTTTCAACTGCCTATCCTTCCTCACAGTCTTTCTACACTCTGCATCTATTTGTACACAAAATGCATCAACCTCTGACCATCACTCTGGTTCCCCTCCCCCTGCCAAACTAGTTTAAATCCTCCCCAACAGTTCAAGCAAACCTGCCTGCAAGAATATCGATCCCCCTCCAGTTCAGGTGTAATCCATCCCTTTTGTACAGGTCGTACCTTCCCCAGAAGAGATCCTAATGATCAACAAATCTGAAACCCTGCCCCCTGCACCAACTCCTCAGACACATGTTTATCTGCCAAATCAACCTATTCTTACCCTCACTGGCACATGGCACAGGCAGCAATCCAGAGACCTACATCATTAGTACCAATATGTACCACGACCTCTGGCTATTCGCCCTCCCCCTTCAGAATGCGGTGGACCCGATCCGAGACGTGCCTGACCCTGTCATCCAGGAGGCAGCATACCATCCGGGAGTCTCCTTCATGTCTACAGAATCTCCTGTCTGCCCCCCTTACTATGGAATCCCTATCACTACTGCTCTCCTCTTCTCCCCTTCTCACCTGGTCACTGCAGTTTTCCCCTGGTAGGTCGTTCCCCCCCTCCCCCCAACAGTATCCAAGCAGTATACCTGTTACTGAGGTGAATGGCACTACCTGCCTATTCTCCGTCCTTCTCCTGCCTCCTGCAGCTTCGGAGTGACTGCCTCCCTATGGCCCTTTTCTATGAACTCCTCGTTATCCCGTAGGAGCCGAAGGTCATCCAGCTGCAGTTCCAGTTCCCTAACATGGTCTGTAAGGAACTGCAGCTGGATGCACCTTGTGCAGATGGTAAACAAAAATCCAAACCCAAATTCGACAAATCCTCAAATGGAAACAGACCATGCTGGAAATACTCAGCAGGTCATCTAGCATCAGGAGAGAGAGAAACTGAGTTAGCATTTCAGGTCAATAGACAATAGGAGCAGAAGTAGACCATTCGGCCCTTCAAGTCTGCACCGCCATTTTGAGATCATGGCTGATCCTCAACAATCAATATCCTGTTCCTGCCTTGTCCCCATATCCCTTGATTTCCCTATCTATAAGAAACCTATCTAGCTCCTTCTTGAAAGTGCCCAGAGAATTGGCCTCCACTGCCCTCTGAGGCAGTGCATTCCACAAATTCACAACCCTCTGGGAGAAGGAGTTTTTCCTCACCTCTGTCCTAAATGGCCTAGCCCTTATCCTTAAATCATGCCCCCTGGTCCTGGACTTCCCCAACATCTGGAACATATTTCCTGTCTCTATCTTGTCCAATCCCTTAATAATTCTGTATGTTTCAATCAGATCCCCTCTCAATCTTCTCAATTCCAGCGTGTACAATCCCAGTCTCTCCAACCTCTCAGCATAAGACAGTCCCGACATCCCTGGAATTAAATGACCTTTCATGAGAACATAGAACATTACAGCACAGGCCCTTCGGCCCATGATGTTGTGCCGACATTTTATCCTGCTCTAAGATCTATCTAACCCTTCCCTCCCACATAGCCCTCCATTTTTCTATCATTCATGTGCCCATCTAAGTGTCTCTTAAATGTCCCTAATGTACCTGCCTCCACCACCTCTGCAGGCAGTGTGTTCCACGCACCCACCACACTGTGTAAAAAAACTTACCTCTGACATCCCCCCGTACCTTCCTCCAGTCACCTTAAAATGATGCCCCCTTGTGTTAGCCATTTTCACCCTGGGAAAACGTCTCTGACTGTCCACTCGATCTATGCCTCTTATCATCTTGTACACCTCTATTAAGTCACCACTCATCCTCCTTCACTCCAAAGAGAAAAGCCCCAGCTCGCTCAACCTATCCTTGTAAGACATGCTCTCAAATCCAGGCAGCATCCTGGTAAATCTCCTCTGCACCCTCTGTAAAGCTTCCACATCCTTCCAATAATGAAGCAACCAGAACTGAATTCTCCAAGTGTGGTCTAACCAGAGTTCTCTAGAGCTGCAACATTACCTCACAGCTCTTGAACTCAATATCCCAACTAATGAAGGCCAACACACCACACACCTTCTTAACAATCCTATCAACCTGCGCGGTGACCTTGAGGGATCTATGGACGTGGACCCCAAGATCCCTCTGTTCCTCCACACTGCTAAGAGTCCTGCCATTAACCTTGTATTCTGCCTTCAAATTTGATCTTCCAAAGTGTATCACTTCACACTTTTCCGGATTGAACTCCATCTGTCACTTCTCAGCCCAGCTCTGCATCCCATCAATGTCCTGTTGTAACCTACAGCAACCTGCCACAGTATCCACAACACCATCAACCTTCATGTCATCAGCAAACTTACTAACCCACCCTTCCACATCCTCATCCAAGTCATTTATAAAAATCATAAAGAGCAGGGGTCCCAGAACAGATCCCTGCGGAACACCACTGGTCACCAACCTCCAGGCAGAATTTGCTCCATCTACAACCACCCTCTGTCTTCTATGAGCAAGCCAATTCTAAATCCACACAGCCAAGTTTCCCTGGATCCCATGCCACCTGACTTTCCATGAGGAACCTTATCAAATGCCTTACTAAAATCCAGGTACACTACATCCACTGCTCTACCTTCATCAATGTGCTTTGTCACAACCTCGAAGAATCCAATCAGGCTCGTGAGGCATGACCGGCCCCTCACAAAGCCATGTTGGCTGTCCCTAATCACCCTATGCTTCTCCAAATGCCAATATATCCTGTCTCTAAGAATCTTCTCCAGTAATTTGCCCACTACTGAAGTAAGACTCACTGGTCTGCAATTCCCAAGGTTATCCCTACTCCCTCTCTTGGACAAAGGAACAACATTTGCCACCTCCAATATCTGGCACTACTCCTGTGGCCAGTGAGGTTGCAAAGATCATCACCCAAGGCACAGCAATTTCTTTCCGTAATAACCTTGGATATATCCCGTCCGGCCCCGGTGAATTACCTGTCCTAACATTTTTGAGAATTTCCAGCATATCCTTGCAAGTTAGAAATGAAATAAGTTGGAAGTTGGAGAAGTGGAGGGGGAAAGCAGACAGAACAAAAAGGTCTGATTTGAAGAGCAGGAGAGGTTGAATGAGACTATTAGTAGTGGTCTCTGCTCAAAAAGGGTAGAAAAGGTACATCTGGAGGAGGTGTAGATAAAAGGGAATGAATAAAATCTAAAATATTGAGAGTGAAGAGAGCAAAAAACGGAACAAATGCTTGAATCTAAAATACCATACAGGACTGGGTGATTATATGAAACTTTTAAATTCAGTGACCTTGCCTAATGATCTGGAAGAATGACTTTAAACCCCACCACGACACCAAGGAAATTTAAATTCAATGAAATGTGCAAGTCTATGTTATAGTGATGATGCAACGACTGAACTGTTAAATTCCATCTGATTCACTAATACCCTTTAGGGACAGAAATCCGCCATCCTTGCCTGGTCTGTTTTTTTTTAATTTGGCTGGTCTACTTGTGGCTCCAGGCCACAACAATGTCTTAACCACCCTTTGAAATGGGCTTGCCAGCCATTCGTACATGGTATTAGGGTAACTGTACAACACAGAGTTCAGCAGCTGACCATCAGCTTCTGAATTAGAACCACAAGTAAACGGTATTCCTGCCAGCAACATCCACATCCAGAAGTGAATAAAAAAAAAGCATCTGAATCTACATTTCACAGCCAAGGTATAATGTTGCCAAACTTTTCATCAAAGAAGAGCACTACTGCTGAGCTTGATTCCATACCCACTTGTTGTGCATACATGAGCCTGCAAATACAAATGCATAGTACTGTTGTTTCCCACTCTACAAAATCATTTTTCAACAAATGAAGCATGATATAATTCAAGGATCATTTTATGTCACCAGGAAAACTTGTGACCTTGCAACCTGACACAATTTCTGTGTCAAAGCCACAAGGGAAGGTGTTGTTTCCCCATGAGGAACTTGGAGCACATTGTTCTCAGGGAGCCTGCTGCTGGGCGCTCTGGGGACAACATAGACTTGCCCCCTGCAAGGCAAGTAAAATGCTAAGCCAATCCCGCGACAACTACACCCCACTCAATCCCTCATCAACTCCAGCAATAAAACTAACCACCACCATATTCAAATAAGCTTCCTGGCCTGTTCTCACTCTCTGCTCCTTCCAAGACTTCTATGCTCATCACCCATCCTTTAACTATGAGCCACCAATCGCTCAGCCACCAGCCACCTCACCACCAACAACATAACCAGAAAGTCCCAATTCCTCCCCCAAAAACAATGCCAGTAAGTTATTTTTCCCCTCTACTACCCTGCCCCTGCATACAGGAAAATCACAGATAAATCCTTTTTTTCCCCTCACTTCCCCATCTCCTCCACCATGTTAAGTGTAGAAGGCTCATAAGTAAAGACAGAAACGTACAAAATTATTTTTTTCATTTTCCCACACATTACATTGCAGCATTTAGCATGGCACTAATTTAAGCATGAAACATTTTTACATTCTGAAATTCATATATGGAAACTGAGAAACTGTAGTTACTGGTCCCTCCAGAACTTCCTCTTTCAAGTACTAATAGGTGACGTGTTATATAAAAAATTGTAATACCACCATTGAAAACTTAGGGCATCAGATCCACCAGGTGGTTAGCAAGTTTCCAAGCAAACAGACACATTCAAAAGCTTAAACATGACTAGCACATATACAGTTGGTGTAGTCAGTTCTGCGTACTTGTATATTGAAACTAGCACACAAAATGTTGTATGCTTAATCAACTGCACTAACCAATCCTCACTGGCATACATTCCAAGCTTTTTTTAAGCTTAAATGCAAAACACTAACTATTACACAACAGAGTAATATAATTCTGCAGGAAATGCATTTGTTCATAGTCAGTGCTGTCATAGGAGCAGGAATATACCCATATGTATATAAAAAAAATCAAGATAAACATTGGCTTTTCAATGTTGAACGCAAAGTCCTTATTCTTCCAGGTGCTATCATTGTGTGCTATCTCTTTCAATGGGCAGGCACGGTAGTGTACGGGTTAGAGTAACGCTATTACAGCGCCAGCGACCCGGGTTCAATTCCGGCCACTGTCTGTAAGGAATTTGTACGTTCTCCCAGTGTCTGCGTGGGTTTCCTCCGGGTGCTCCGGTTTCCTCCCACATTCCAAAGACGTACAGGTTAGGAAGTTATGGGCATGCTATGTTGGTACCAGAAGCATGGCGACACTTGCGCGTCCACGCGCCAAGAACAACCTACGCAAAAGATGCATTTCACTGTGTGTTTCCATGTACATGTGACTAATAAAGATACCTTATCAATGCCATTTTGATTAAGCTTTAAATAAAACTTAATAAAAATCTTACAGGATGCAAAGAGGATGTTTCCCCTGCCTGCAGGGGCTAGTCCCAGAATAAGCAGTCAGCCACTGAGAAATGATACAAATGCTATAATAATGCAAGTTGTTGGAGTAAATTAGCATGCTCAGTCTTACTTGCTTCAAACACTGCATTTTCAGGCAGCATCACTATTCTAATGTGCTGCTTTTGTGCTTCTCCTTTGCAACCCCTCTGGGGTTTACTACATTGAAGTGAAAAATTTACCTTGTTTTTTTATTTAAAAAATTACTTAAGTAGAAGAAAAGGGAAGAACAAAACATCCCGTGAGACAGGACTGAAATTGTGATAATTGGTAAGGTCTTTTTTACCATGTCAAGTTTATGATTCATCACCTGCATCCAGAAGTTTTTTTTACTAAAATGCATGTCTGGTTGTAACTAAATGTCATGTTAAATTTAAAATATTTACCTTGTGCAAATGCATTGGAACTACTTTTTTTGAACAAAGGAGGATTAATGCCTCAGTACTGAGAATCCTGTATCCTCACCCCATAGAAAATCAACTTGGGCTGGAGTTACTTTGTATAAAATGGGGGAACTTTTTTTAAGCTTAAATGCAAAACACTAACTATTACACAACAGAGTAATATAATTCTGCAGGAAATGCATTTGTTCATAGTCAGTGCTGTCACAGAATATACCCACATATATAAAAAAAATCAAGATAAACATTGGTTTTTCACATTTTTTCAGACAGCCAATGAGCTACTTAAACCAGCAAAAATCTCTCCACTGCCTAAACTCAAAGGTGTGAAGTGAACATACAATAGTAAACGATAGCTGTTGACCAATAACTGAAAAAATTCTTGTGATCAGTGTAATGGAGTTACCAGAAATAGCTTTGATATTAATAAAAGAACAGAAAATCACAGAAAGAGGCATTTGTAAAAGTATCCAATGCCAGACAATGGGGTCTGCATAGAAATATTATTGTTTTTCAGAGCCCTGGTAAAATTTGCTGCATAAAGTAATTTATAGGATCAAATCAGCCCATTACAGGAGAGACCACAATCTCCAGGAAACAAAGCATTTGGCAGGAAGAGAAAGAATGTGCACAGCTCAGCAAAGACCATCGAGGCAACACAGGATATCGCCATAATTTAAAGCAAGGTAAACATGAAGCTGATGGCAATCTGCACTGTTGCTAAAAATGCAAAATACTTGATATAATATTCTACAGATATAACATTCTACAGCACAGAAAGAGGTCCTTCAGCTCACCACATCCATGCTGACTGTTAAGCACCCATCAATACTATTCCCATTTCCCAGCGCTTTGTTCATAGCCTTCTATGACTGGGCAATTCGTTGGGCCGGAAGGGCCTGTTACCATGATGTAAATAAAATTTTAAAAAAAATTCAAGTGCTCATCCAGATACTTCATAAGTGTGAATACCTGCCTCTACCACCCACTCAGACATTGTGTTCCAGATTACAACCACTCTAAGTGAAAGAAATTCTTCCTCAGGTCCCCTCTTACCTTAAATGTATTGCTCTCTTTATCAACACCTCTACTGTGGGGGAATGTTTCCCATATCTACCCTATCCATGTCCCTCAATCTTGTACACTTCTATCAGGTGTCCCCTCAGCCTCCTTTGCTCCTAAGAAAACAAATCTAACCTATCCGGTTTCTCCTTATAACTGAAACATTCTATCCCAGGAAACATCCTGGTAAGTCTCCTCTGCACCCTCTCCAGTGCAATCAAGTCCATCCTATAGTATAATGTATGACATGTAGTGATTGATGATAGATGATAATCAAGAGGAAACACACACAGTGGAATTTAAAACATCAAGGTGATGCACATCAGGGCATACAAGTCATAGTAAGAGACCAAAATGTACTGCTGGTTGCTTAATTTCAGCCCACCTCAATTTGACCCCTTCTTAACTTTTGAGAAGCTGAATGTACAGAGAGAGGACACAAGGAACGAGTGGTAGGCCTCAAACCCGAAAAGTTCCGATACTATTCAAGCAGGGAATCACAAATGTTGGCAGTGACATTGGAAAGGATGTGGCAATGGTGCACAACCTTTTTGCTCGAAGAGATACTTAGAGAATCTAGACCTCTTCTGGGATGGAATGGTATATTTTACACCAGATACAGTATTGCTGGACTCATCCTTGAAGATATAATTCCAATGTTTATGAGTAGCCTAGTTTATGTTCAGAATGCTACCAAAAAATAAGCCAGCAACAGTTTATATAAAATGAACTGAACTCTAACTGATGTTTTTATGTGTTTGACAGCATCATTTGTTAGAAATCATTTTTAAAGCCTTAGTAGACCTGCAGATATAATAACTGTCTGGGTTCTTGATCCAACCAGCAGTTCATCATGGATTTTAAAAATGTCCATTGTTTTATTGATTAAGTATTCCCTTGCCAAATATATTTAGTAGTTTGGCATAGTGTTCTTCCATTTCTCCCCCATCTTCTCTCCACTGCCCTTAACTAATACACTTATTTGATTCTTTACAAAATAATCAACTATCTCCTCATGAAAATCTGTTCCACACATTTACATTATAAATGAGGAAAAAGTTCTGATATTCTCCATTGCTTGCAGAACTTCAAATGCAGCAGAAGTGTTGTGATCAGGTTTGGTTGCTGGAGGTGATGGGGTTAGGGGATCAAAGGTCTGGACAAAATTTGAATTTTAAACTTGAAGCACACCTACCCAAAACCGATTCCCAGTGCAGTACTCCGTGGATTGGGACCTGGTCAGGCAGATCTGCTTCATGTTTCTCCAGGGTGGCCTCACATTCATTGTGTGGGCCTTCTCCTTTGTGAGGGGCCTTGCCATCCACAGTCATGCATGTGCGAACAAGTGAAGTTCATAGAAGTAGCGTCCAAATGCAGTTGCAGAGTGTTGGATGACACTACATACTTCTGAGCACCTCCATATCCTGGATCATCATATGCAAGGAGGATCATTGAGGATCAAGGAGGATCAATAGCAAAATCATTGACTTTGAGAACAAGGTGCCCTGTCCCAATCCATGATTAGCAATTGATTCCCTGAAGAAACTCTATTGCATGGCACACATAGACTTTGCACTATGCATTTGAATTTCTGGCCGATGATCTTAAGATATCTTTATTAGTTACATGTACATTGAAACATACAGTGAAATGCACCTTTTTTGCATAAAGTGTTCTGAGGGCAGCCCGCAAGTGTCGCCACACTTCCGGCACCAACATAGCATGCCCACAACTTCCTAACCCATACGCCTTTGGAATGTGGGAGGAAACCGGAGCACCCGGAGGAAACCCACGCAGTCACGATGAGAATGTACAAACTCCTTACAGACAGTGGGCAGAATTGAACCCGGGTTGCTGGCGCTGTAAAGCGTCATGCTAACTGCTACACTACCACAATCTTCACAGGTAGGAGGATGCAGAACCTGTGGATTATCGTATAATTCTGATGTTCAGTTATCAGATGCATTACATGTACTTATGCAAAATACATTGACTGGATATACGAGTACAACTGGATACATGTGTCTGAGTATACACTGTATGTAAATCACTGTGTGCTTACTATATATGGATCATTTGTAAGTGATTGCAATGCATAGAACTGATACCCCATGTCAGTATGAAGCTCCATCAATTAAATGACATGATAATGACAGTGTGATTAATCAGTCTGAGCTACAGTCTAACAATCTACTTAGTGAGAGCTGTAAAACAAAAGGTCAACTTGATTTAGCAGTCCTACAAAAGTTCAAGCTGCACTCCACCCTCCCAAAAAGGGGAGTGCATACTGGAGCAATTTATACAAACCTATCTGGTAGTGTTTTAATGGTGAAAGATACCAATCACCTCCATCATCTCTCTCTCATAATGATAAAAAATTAATATTGACAAATGGACCAGCATTACAAGTACAAAGCAACCTTATCACTGAGGTCAATGGGAAGTCAAGAAATGTAACTTGTACTCCAGCTGCAAACACGGATACCAGTTCATAAGCAGTAGCTCAAGCAGAACAGCAGGCACATTACACCCTCCACTCCATTCATAAAACAAGAAGATATTCACTGAGGCACCAACAGCAACCAATCCAATAGCTAGGGTCATATTTTACACACAGAAAGATGGTTGTGGTTGCTGAAGGCCAATCACCTCAGCCCCTGGCTATCTCTGCAGGGATTCCATAGTTCCAAGGCTCATCTACTCTCAGCTGTTTTGTTAACACTTCCTACCATCATAAAGTCAATGGTGACCTCCGCTGATGATTGCACAATGTTCAGTTCCATTTGCAATTCATGCCTGCCGACAGTAAAACCTAGACAATGTTCAGACAATAATACACGAGCCATGTGGTCCCAGACAATAACCATCTCCAATGAGAAAGAGAGTCAAAATAACTACCTTTGATAGAGAACGGCATTACCATTGCCAGATCCCCTAGCACCAACATCCTGGGGTCACAAATGACCAGAAACTCAATTGGACCAGCTACATAAATACAGTTGTTATAAGAAAGGTTCGAAGCTGGGTATCTTATGACGAGTGACTCACCTGCCCAAAGCCTTTCCACCATCTGTAAGGCACAAGTCAGGAAGGTAATAGAACAATCTCCACTTGTTTGAATGAGTGCAGCTCCGAAACTCAAGGGCAAAAACAGAACACTGGAAGAACTCATCAGGTCAATCAGCATCTATGGAGGCAAAGAGAGAGTTGACATTTTGGGTCGAGACCCCGCATCAGGACTAAGAGGGAAGAGGAAAGATTTCCAGTATATGGCAGTGTGAAGGGGGAGGGAGCAGAGGCTGATACGTGATAGGTGGAACCAAATGGGGTGGGGATGATGGGATGGGACAACAGGGAGGTAATAGCTGTCGATGGGATGATGGGCAGATGGAACTAAGTTGGGGGAGGGGATAAGAAAGGTAAGCCATGGGAGAAGCAAACTAAGTGGATAGGAGAATGTGTGTGGGAGGAGAACACCAGGAGTGTGGATTACCTGAAACTGGAAAATTCGGTGTTCGTACCATTGGGCTGTAAGCTACTCAAGTGGAATATGAGATGTTGTTTATCCAATTTGCATTTGGCCTCTCTGCGGCAATAGAGAAGGCCGAGAACAGACCGGTTGGTGTGGGAGCTGGAAGGAGTCAAAATGACCGGCAACCAGAAGCTTGAAAAGGCCGTTGTAGACAGAGTGCAGGTGCTCCGCAGAACAGTCGTCTAGTCTACACTTGGTTCTACCAGTGTAGAAGAGGCCACATAGCGAACAACAAATGCAGGTGAACCTCCGCCTCACCTGGAAGGGCTGTTTAGGTCCCTGGATGGTGATGAAGGAGGAGGTGAAGGGACAGATGTTACACCTCCTATGATTGCAGGGGAAAGTGTAAAGGGGCTGGGGAGGGATGAGCAGGCCAGAGAGTCAAAAGGAGTGGTCCCTGTGGAAAGCAGAAGGGAATGGAGAGGGGAGGTCTATTACTGTTTGGTGGATGCTGGCATCTTCTATACACCCATCAACTCCCACAGCGACCTCAACTATACCTCCTCCCAATCCGTCTCCTGTAAGAATGATGCATCTTTTTCTCAGTTTCTCCGTCTCTGCCGCATCTGTTCTCAAGATGGTGATTTCTGCTCTAGAGCTTCTGAAATGTCCTCCTCCTTCCAGAATTGTGGCTTCTCCTCTGCCATCACACACATTTCCTCCATTTCCCACACATCTGTTCTCACCTTCCCTCTCCTCAGACAGATCAGCAACAGAGTTCCCTCCACGTCATCCTCTGCCATTTCTGCCAACTCCAACGCGATCCCACCACTAGTCATATCTTCCCCTCTCCCCCACATTCCTTTCTGCAGGACCACTCTCTTCATGACTCCACGGTAAACCCATAGCATCTGTAACACCTCTCCCTTGACTTCCCATCCAGGGACCCAAACAGCTATTAAAAGTGAGGCAGAGATTCACCTGCACCACTTCCAACCTGGTCTACTGCATTCAGTGTTCGTGATGTAGCCTCCTCTACATTGGGGAAACTAAGTGTAGTCTAGGTGACCATTTTGAGGAGCACCTGCACTCTGTCTACAATAGTCATCTCGAGCTTCTGGTTGCATGTTATCTTAACTCTGCTTCCCACTCCCACACCGACCTGTCTGTCCTCAGCCTTCTCCATCGCTACAGAGAGCCAAAACACAAATAGGAAGAACTACATCTCATATACCACTTGGATAGCTTACAACCCAATGGTAATGACACTGAATTTTTCAATTTCAGGTAATGCACACCTTAGTCTTCTCCTCCCAGACACACACCCACCTGTCCACATAGTTTTCTTCTCCCTTTGTTTACCTTTCCCATCCCCTCCCCTGGTTCCATCTGCCCACTGTCCCTCCCCACCTGGTCCTAACCACACCACTCCTTCCCCGTCCTGCTAAGTACCGCCAATCTTTCCTCTTCCCTCTCAGTCCTGAGCAGGGCGTCAACCCAAAATGTCGACTTTCACTTTTTGCCTCCGCACATGCTGAGTGATCCGCTGATTTCTTCCAGCATTCTGTTTTGCTGCAATCTCTTTTATCTCTCAAACTCAAGAACTTGGACAACATTCAGGACAATGCAAACCCATTTGGCACCCCATCAACTATTCTCAACATTTATTTCTCCTACCAACATTGCACAGTTACTGTAGTGCATGCACCACATTTATTCACCCAGGATAACCCAACAAACCCACAACCCCTATCACCATGAAAGACATGGGCAGCTGGCACCTGAGAACACCTCTGTCTGCAGGTAGCCTCCAAAGTCAAACAAGGAGATCCAAGAGGTTCAGGTAAACACGTTCCCACAGGGGAAAAGGGAGGACTGTCAAATCTAGAGCACCTTGGAAGACAATGTCTCCAGAGGATAGAATGAGGCAAAAAAGCTTGTGTGGAGAACCTAATACCTAGAAAACTATGGATGGCAGTGAAATTTAAAAGGAAATCAGAAAAACAAAGTCAAAAAATGAAACAATACCAGCAAGAAAAATCAAGAAAATCCAAAATTGCTTTATAAGTACATTAAAAGCAAGTGGGTAACTAGAGAAAATGTAGGACTTAATCGGAGAAACAAAGGACTGCAGATACTGGAATCGAGATGAAAAACACTATGATGTTGGAGGAACTCAGCAGGCCAGGCAGCATCCATGGAGAGAAGCAAGCGGTCAACATTTCGGGTCAGGACCCTTCTTCAGGACCAAAAGGATAATCTATGTGTAGAGACAGAGGATGTGGGTAAGGTTCTTAATGAATACTTTTCAGTTGAGTTTGCAAAGGAGGGGAGACACCAATGTTGTTGTGAAGAGAGAAGTAGATAAGCATAGTAAAAGAGGAAGTATTGAGGGGTTTAAAGTCTTTGGAAGTGGATAAATCACCAGGCCCTGATGAAATCTATCCCAGTCTGTAGAAACGTGAGCGGGTAAGTCTGAGGCCTTGGTACAAGGGAGAGCGCTAATTGGGATCCAAATCTGGACAACCCGCAAAGCTCAGTACTCCCTCACTTGCATTGTATTGTATATATAAATGATTTAAATTTAAATATAGGGGACATGATTAAAAAATTTACAGATGATGGAAAAACTGGCAGTGTGTTTGACAGGGATGAGGAAAGCTTCAAGAGATATGTATGGTCTGGCCAGAAAAATGGCAAGTTGAATTTAGTTCAGTAGAGAAATGAGATCAAATGTATTTGAAGAGGTACAAGGGAATATACAACAAATGGGAAGATATTTGCAAGTGTGAAGGAATTGAGGGATCGAAGAGTGACAGTGGAGACAGATAAGGTGGATGAAAAGGCTTTAATAGCCAAGGCACAGAATTATCCGAGAAGCCACAATTTGAGTGCTGCACACAGTTCTGGTCATCACTTTACAGAAAATATGTGATCGCATTGAAGAGGGTACAGAGGAGATTTATGAGGATTTTTGACAGGACTGGAAAATTTTAGTTACCAGGAAAGTTTGGATAAGCTGGGGTTATTTTCTTTGGAAGAGAGGAAGCTAAGGAAAGACTTAATTGAGGGAGCCAAAATTATGAGGGGTCTAGATACAAGAGGACCTATTTCTCTTTTCAGTAGTGTCAAAAATTAGTGAGCATAGATCTAAAGTGACAAAGATTAGAGGGGAGATGAAGAAAAATGTTTCACCCAAAGGGTGGCAGGAGTCTGAAACTCATGCTTCATTATTCCCTCTGCTCACTCCATCACGGAACCAGCAAGTGATGGGCTATGGCCGTCAATGCAAACGTCCTCATCCTGGAAGCAATGAACAAGGTGAAAGAGGAATCTTGAGATGGGCAAGTAAAACCTCATGTTCCAGTAATGTCATGGGAGCTTTTACATCCACTTTAATCTGACAGAGCCTTGGTTTAATGTTGTATTTGAAATGGCACCTCTATCAGAGTCCTCTCAGTAGCACACTGGACTGTCAGCCTAACTTGTGGTCAAATACTTGGAACAGGACTTGTGCAAACAATATTCTGGCTGAGAAGAAAGAGTGTAAAAGCAGTCTCCCACAACTGACACCTGGGTTATTAAACCAGTTTGCTATTTATATGGGCAGACATCTCCTATAGTTGCTTTCCCTATCAAGAAAGAATGTAGAAATGGATATCTTGGATATATATCACTTTGATTCATAGATTGAGGGGTGGGAAGGGGGACAGGGAAGACACCAACACCACAAACCCAAAGTAACGCAATATTTATTTGGTTAACAATACTTTTCAGATGATCAGTGGATTATTGTGCATGGGTAACAAGCAAATATAGCAAAGAAAAAGGTACCCAGTGGATGTATGCCAAAAATGCAAAAAGAAGAACCAAGTACATTAAGCATTTGTCCAAACCACTGGCTGTCATCAACTACTGAAGAACTGAGCAATAATTCCTTTACCCACTTGTCTAGCCGCCTGTAGTGGCTGATCCAGTGTTGAAGGCTGCTGTGGCCCATGATCCTCTATAGTTAGATGTTGCTCATCCTCCATGGAGAGACCGCCGTCTATAGCAATGTCGTGTAGCATGCAGCACACTGTCACAGTTTTACTGACTTTCTCTGGGGAATATCTTAAGGCCCCCACTGACCGACCCAGATACCTGAAGCACTTCTACAGCAGCCCGAGAGTCTGTTTTATGACAGCACTGGTTTGCGAATGGTCCACCTTGTACCCGTTCTCTGCTGGGGTGCCAGGATTGCGCAGCAGTCTCATTAGTCATGGTTGCAGCAGGTAGCCTAGATACCCAAGGAGCCATCTATCCTTTCATCCCCTTCAAAGGTCAAAGGCACCTCAGATTGCTTCAGAACCTAAAAATTATGCATGCCCCCTGGGGAACCCCCATTAACATTCATAATCTTCTGATGGTGGTCACATATGATTTGGACATTGAGGGAATAATAGCCTTCTGCATTGAGGTAGGCCATTGGATTGTTATTGGGTGCACAAATGGCTACCTGCATACAATCGATGATGCCCTGCACTTTGGGGAAACCAGCGAGGCTAAAAACATACTGGCGCTGCTCGCAAACCTTATCACTCCTAAGCCTTAGGTAGGTGGGTGCATGTCGAAGCAGAGCATCTGTGACCTCCTTGATGGAACAGTACACGGCAAACTGACTGATCCCAGTGATGTTCACAGTGGCCGTTGGTGAGTTCCTGTGGCATAGAAGGGCAGCAGTGACCTTCACCGCCCCAGGGAGTGCAGTCCGGATGATTGATTCTCCATGCAAGTCACCCCAGAGAAGGCTGCACACCTCAGTCACGGCCTCCCTGCTGAGCTGGAGCCTGTGCGGGCACTGGTCCTCTGCCAGGCCTGAGTAGCTGACCCTGTTCCTGAACACCCAGTGCCTGGGGTTTGTGCGCCATGTGGTGATCCTTCTGTGCCCTCTGCATTCCCCTGCTGCTCCTCTTCCTCCTCAGTAACCAAAAACCCAGCAGTGGCTACTGCCCCCATACTTGGGGCCTACAAGCTCCCTAGCACAAAGTGCTCCAATGATTGTTTGGCTGATTCTTGAAAATATCCTCCCTCCCTGGGCCTGTTTGGCGCCAAGCTCTGACCTGGGGTTAAATACTTTGCTCGCCAGGTGTCTCCAATGGCCAGCAAGTGTGCACCACTTTTCCATGATTTGCCCTTTGAACAAGCACCAAGCTGCTTTAATTGGCTCTTCCCTCAACGTTAGTTATTCCTTCTATGGAGGTCAAGGGAAGCGGCAGGGACCCTAAATACCTGGCTGGCGCTTCCTGCTTGGGATTCCCAGCACTCCTAACCACCGACTTGCACAGTGGCTGCCGGAATTTCGCCCTCTTACCCCTCCCACTTAGCTCCGCATTCAGTTCAAATGATTCAAGCCATCACTTCCTGCGGAGGGATCCAGCCTGTGCTGGATCGAAGTAAATCCAGGGTCAGTTACTGCCTTGTGAAGCAAATACCAACCCAGCCTAGAGCACTGCCTTCGGTCGGCGAGTGAGAACCACAGCCACCCCCCCCCCCCCTCCCCTCTACACACTGCATTCTGCAAACCGACTGGGACACCTACTGAATGTATGATGGGGGGGGGGGGGGGTACCGGAGACGCTCCCCGTCATTCTGCAACGCCCTTTTCTGTGGCGTTCAGCAGTGGTGGGATCTTGCTGCTTTCCTCTGTCGTTTAAATTACACTTCAGATTTTATCAGTTAACACCCCCCTCCTCCGCCCCAGTGAATCTGGCCAGACCTACACTCAAAGCGTGATCATGTACTTTATCACCACCGTACTGAAACCTGCACAGTATGATTTCCAATATCAGCCACTTTGCATAGCGTGTATTTTTATTACATAAGCAACATAAAATTGACAGTATGAAAAACAGTCCCTCCTTGAGATTATTAATTCTGCAAAGTCCGTGCAAAAGTTTCAAGTGCATGTATGTGTCCTAAAAGTATTTGAAACGGCGAACAGAATTTAATAGTTGGAAATCTATGAAATATGCATACATTCCTTCCTTTAAAAATATCAGAATAATTGGATTCATTTGCAACAGTTCTGATGATTTAATATTTCAACTTTGTGCTGACATGCATTCAATGTATCTGCTCTTTTTTTAATCGATTACTTCTACTTCAAAACAATGCCCCTGCAAAGTAAATCCAGGGTTAGCACTGCCTTGTAAAAAAAAAGCAAATAGGAAACTAGGGGCCGTCTCTGCCAACTGTTGCTGACAAACACAGTCCAGCTCCTCAGCATTTCAGTGGCAACCAAGCGCTGGGACTGACAGCACGTACAACACTGAAGAGCAGCTTTCGAGGGGCGCCGGGTATCCTACACACGGTAAGGACAGGAAAATATATTGCACCTCGTTGTTCAATTCAAACTGAAAAGCAATGAGGAAAACTTGTACATTCTGTTGATTAAAACGGAATATCTTATTTTACATTGCTAGATTTTGTTACTTTAAAAGGTGTTATAGAAGAATTTGCGAACTTTCATTCCTGAATTACACATCTTGCCAAGTGTGAGCTGCTTTTAGTTCAAGGCGTTTTTTTTAAGGGACTTTTAATAGAGAACTTGAAATATGGGACAACAGTTCAACATTGTGGTCGGCTGGGTCTAACTGTTCAGTGGCAAGTTCAGTTGTTTGGCTGCTACCCTCCTGGACCCTTTGCGTCAAACGCTTTCCTGTTTTGTACTGTTTATCAGCTGAGTGCATCTTTTCATCCCCACCCAGTCTCACGATTTAGTTGACTTTGATATGACTGGGACAGCGACAGACATAAGTCTGGGACGTGTGTGCCTACTTTCTCAGAAGTAACAAGGTACTGAGAGGACCCCGCCGCTTTTCATTGTTTAGAATCGAGGAAAGGGTATCCTGTTCTCACGATCTCGTTTCTCTGAACTATTTGTTGCATTTTCTACTAAAAGGTATTTATCAACGAAAACAGTGAGCTGCACACCTTATTTTATTATAGATTTTCATAATTTAAATCATATTAGTTTATACCCTGTCGATATGTAAAATTTAATGCATTTTTTGGGATACATTGCATGCTTGTGTCGGGACAACATTTATTTATAACTGAACATTTAATATTTATAATTAAAAATATATACAAAATGTATCTATTTTATTGTCAAATTAAGTGTTTAAGGTTTTATTACCCGTTTTGGAAAATGACTTATATTTGATTAAATCATTTAATATCCATAATTTTTTTGAAAGTTGTGCAACTTATGCTTACAGTAATTTAAGATTTAAGTTGTATTGGGATAATTATTATTTCGGCAGAAAAAAATTGATGCATTCTGTGGATTCATCGCAAACGTAACTTTAATTGCCTGTTTTGGCGTTGACAGATTTATTTCTGACTGCAGCTAAAGTATGCAACATTTTCTATAGCCCACTCTCGCCCCTCCGTGGCTGTTATGCCACTATATTGTCAATCCTTTTTCTTAAACAAAAAGTCCAATAAATGATTTTCCCTAAAACAGCCAACATGTCAGTTCATACTTCCAGCGGGGAGGGGGGCGGAGGGCTGCGCCGAAGCCGTGGGACGCGATGCCTGCAGAGACCCGCCGCCTGACCCTGTGCTTTGATTTTGCAGGCGATGCCTCTGGTCTGACTCTCCCGCGGTCGCCGCGCCACCTGGTGGGCACTCGCGTCGCAGCCAGTCGGGAAAAGGCGGGAAAAGCAAACACGATGGGTGCAGAAGGCGGGCGCCGAGTGCTGATCCCCAGCCCCAGTGACACCGACCAGGAAATCATTCTGCAGCACTACAACCACACGGGCAAGCTGCCGACCATCTCAGGGGAGGGAAGCTTGGAGAGCAACCTGCGGGTCACGTCCGTCCTCTTCATCGTGGTGTGCTGCTTCATCATCCTGGAGAACCTGATGGTGCTGCTGGCCATCTGGCAGACCAAGAAGTTCCACCGCGCCATGTACTACTTCATCGGCAACCTGGCGCTCTCCGACCTGCTGGCCGGCGCCGCCTACATCGTCAACATCCTGCTGTCAGGCTCCAACACCTTCCGCCTGACGCTGGCGCAGTGGTTCGTGCGGGAGGGCAGCATGTTCGTGGCGCTGGCCGCCTCCGTGCTCAGCCTGCTGGCCATCGCCATCGAGCGGTACCTTACCATGATGAAAATCAAGCCACACAACTCGGGCGGCAGCCACCGCGTTTTCCTGCTCATCAGCGGCTGCTGGCTGCTCTCGCTGCTGCTCGGCGGCCTGCCCATCATGGGCTGGAACTGCCTGCGCGGCTTCCCGCACTGCTCCACCGTGCTGCCGCTCTACCACAAGCATTACATCCTCTTCTGCACCAGCGTCTTCAGCATCATCCTGCTGGCCATCGTGCTGCTCTACGCCCGCATCTACCTGCTGGTGCGGTCGCGGACCCGCCGCCTCACCTTCAACCGCTACTCGGTGCGCCCCAGCCGCCACGACGAGAAGTCGCTGGCGCTGCTCAAGACGGTCATC
Organism: Pristis pectinata; assembly: GCF_009764475.1. Lineage (NCBI taxonomy): Eukaryota > Metazoa > Chordata > Chondrichthyes > Rhinopristiformes > Pristidae > Pristis > Pristis pectinata. The sequence continues at coordinate 48,237,456 of NC_067407.1, read as the reverse complement.
ATCGTGCTGAGCGGCTTCATCGCCTGCTGGTCGCCGCTCTTCGTGCTGCTGCTCTTGGACGTGGCCTGCGAGGTGAGGGGCTGCCCGGTGCTCTACCACGCCGAGTGGTTCCTGGCGCTGGCCGTGCTCAACTCGGCCATGAACCCCATCATCTACACGCTGACCAACCGTGAGATGAGGCGCGCTTTCGGCCGGCTGCTCTGCTGCGTCTGCTGGCGCTGCAGGGAGGCGGCGGCGGCGGGCGCCGGGCCCGAGTTCAGCCGCAGCAAGTCCGACAACTCCTCGCACCAGAACAAGGACGAGTGCGGCACTCCCGAGACCCTGATGTCGTCGGGGAATATCAACTCCTCGGCGTAGTGGGCTCCCCGGTGGAGTGAAGGGGGTCATCCACCCTTCCGACGATCAAGGCGGCGACGTCCCACGTGGGGGCAATGTGACCTTCATACCAAGACCCGCCCCGGGGACTGCGGTGCGGGAGTGTACTAGACCCGCCTTACTCCACCCAACCGAGCGGCAATGCAAATTACTCCAGACTTCTAAAAGGAGATAAATGCATTTCATGATCAAGCGAATGCGGCAACAAAGACTTGATTAGCACCGAGAATTTGCGTCGCAAGACTGTTACCGTTCGCGACTCCTGTGTCCCTAATGCAGCTTTTCGGGGGAGTGGCGGAGATTTTGGCGCTTCCAGAACTATTGGAGTGCATTTTATGGAAGGATTGCCAAATTCCCAAACACTTGGCTTTACTTTGTGACTTTACTAAGAGGCCGAGTATTTTAGAGAAGCATTACCAGGCATTAAATTCTTGTCTACGAGCAGTATTAAAACATTGTATCAACCGTGTTATGTAAAATAAGATAAAGAGAATATAGTGTCAAAATCTCGAAAATTAAATTTGTTACTAACGGGCCTCATGTATCATTTTGAATGTATTTTGGATAGTGTCACTCCACCCTTTATTGTGAACCTAACCTCTGATTATTAATTTATTAACATTTGTGAAACTTAATTAGCAGTTCTCCAGATTTATTTGCAAAGAATTACTATGAATATTTAGGTATTTGCCCGAACAAAAAAAGAACTATGTCTAAATTATTGAACATATGTAATTAGGAGTTGACACGAAGTATTTCAAATGCCATGACCTGTCCGAAACTGAATGCTGTGATGTTCTGAAAATACTGTAAGAAAGGCATTCAAGTGGAATCACACAGAATATATGTAAATACATATACCTTTAAATTCAACAAATGTTTTAAAATTTCATTTATTTCGATGCACCCTTTAGACAGTTGAATAATCTACCAATCAAGTACTCACTCACATATACATATTATACATACATAGATTAAAGTTGGGAAGTAGTGAAAACAATCAATTTTCTTCAGCAGAATAAAGTCAGTCAGTTGGGAAACTGGGATGATTGAAATCATGTCTTACAGTAGTTCCGGGTCCTGATGTACAGTAGTCGTTCTTACTGATAGTTCACACATTGTTTTCACAGATAAAGACAATTCATTTACTCAAATAATTGAGATTAAGTTCTGTAAATGTCGTGGGAATTAATTGCTTTAATATTCTGAAGTTCTTATCCTTGATCAAATATATCACAACTTGCCCTTTGCCATTTCTGAAACCTTCTCAAGTCCAGCAAACATCCAGGATCCCGACACTGTTTATATTCCACCTTCAATGAATAGTTGGAAGATACAACACTGAGGGGCTGCCATACAGCTCATCATGGCTGGGTCAATCTATGGAAGTAAAGCCAGGTAACTCCTGTACATCTTCCAAACCCTTCACCCCAACCTTGTGGGTTATGTTTTCAGCCACCCAGACCCTAATCTTTAGACTTCCTTCTCTGAATCTCTCCATCTGATATAAAACACTCATTAAAGTTCTTTTTTTTTGCCATGATCAGTATCGACCAGTGTTGTGCCAGAGATTCTCAGGAGTCAGTAGGGATGTTGCATTTTTGCAAGGAGATCTTGAGCACATCCTTGAATCTTTTTCCTGTCTACGTGATGAACTCTTCCCTTGACAGAGTTGGGAATAAGGTGTCTTAGGGCATGCGAATGACATGGCTGCTGGAAATTCTCAGCCTGCCGGGCCTCATTTGTGGAAAGAGAAGTTAATGTTTCAGGTTGAAGACCCTTTGTCAGAACTGGGAAGGGTGTTTCTCTGAAAGGGTAAATGGGATAAACAGGTCATGTTGTGAATGGGAGCAGTCAGATAGTGAGGACATAGACAAAAGAACGTGGGAGTTGCAAAATGCAAAGTAGGAAGCCACTCCTGGGAGGTCAGACTGGGCATGTCTTCCATGCCCAGAGGAAAAAAAGAAAAAAAAATGGGATGTAAAACAAAACAAACAAGCTGAGCCAATATCACACGTGGACAACTTATACTGATGGAAATCAAGTTACGGTTTCAGAGAAACATGTTCTATTAAGGTCGAAGACCTTTCGTTAGAATGGACGACGGGTCTCAGACCTGTTTCTCTTTCCACAGGTGCTGCCCGACCTGATGAGTGATTTTCTGTTTTTATATCTGGGGTCTTTATACATTGATATGAGCTAAGGCTCTTAAGTTCCAATGGTCCAATAGAGGCTGATAGGCAGGATGACACAGATAGAATCAGCAAGTGCAGCCGTGAAGGAGTCCCAATATACCACACATTTTCATTGGCGTGAAGTAATTTTGGTTTTGCATCGATGGAAGGGGGATAATTCTCCAAGAGCATGGAGGTTACAAGTAAACTTCCAACTGCATTTAGTTGGCAACTGCTCCTTACGGAGTTATTACCTGAAGGAATTTCTACATTAATGGAAAATTTAATCCGGTGGAGAAACATTTTGTCGTCAGTGGAGAGAAAATCTCCAATGAGCATGGACAGTGTGCAAGGAGTTATACTGAACATATGAAGACAGAAAATTGCCCCAGAACATTTGGTTTGATTTCTGGGTAAGGTAATCTAAATTAACTCCTGTCAAGCAGGGCAAAAGTATTTGGGAGACAGATCCTCGACCTTGTTTGATATCACATGAACTGCAATTTATAACAGGAAGTTGAGCTTGGGATTTTTTTTACTGTATTGTCTATTGTTATTGGTCATACCAATAATGACATAAAAAAATGAATAGGGATTTGGATGCTGTGAAGCAGAGCTCCAAACATATATAGTTCAATATTCTGTCTGTGTGGCCAGGACAGACAGTATAGCTTGGGTGGACATGTTCAAATTTTAGCAGTAGGGAAGATGATAATTGTAGAGCACGATAGGTAGGGGGATAAAGTAGAAACTACTTGCAGTCTGAGTGAGCTTGCAGAACCGAGATCTACGCGTTCAAACTCCAGCTCCAAGTCTTGCAAACAATAAAATAAGTGAAATTAAAATCATTTCAAGCAGCAGGAGCACAGATCAGTAAGTGGAGTACCAAGCTACTTTATGGGTTGGAAATGTCCCATCTGTAAGTGAATTTAATGCCCAATCCTGAAGAAAATCCCAGGTAAACATAGAAAACAAAAAGTGAAAGTTTTTTCCCCTCGGTTTTGGAATTCCCACATGCATCGGTAGATCACAAGATAACAGGCCATCCATCTTCTTCAAATACATCCACGTTATTGTTCCTAATAATCCAGTCAAAAATTCATTAATCATTCTTCCTGTGAAAAAGGATATTGTGAATCAGCTCTAAATTTGTTCTTCACTAATATAAAATCAGAAAATACAGGAGATAACTCAAACAGGTCAGGGAATCTCAGTGGATAGAGGAATGGGGTTAATGTTTCAGGATGATGGCATTTTGCCATATTATTTTGAACCTGTGTCCTCTTGATTTGATAATGTTGTTTTCTTCAGTAGATTCACTGATTTCGATAATGTTCCATGACTCTATGATTTATGTGATGAATTCTATGACTCTATGATTTACTTTCTTGACTGTTCACTGTTCCAAAAACTCTATGAAGCCCCCACCCCTGGTTACTTTCTTGCAAGGCTGAAATACTCATTTGTCCATTCATTGCTCACTGGTTTGGTTATCTTTACAGCTATGCCAGTCCTGAATGTCTTTGAGCTGGAAACAGTACACAAGATGCAGCCTGACAAATGCACTGTACAGATTGAGAAGAAGAGTGTTTGAAGATCAAGACCCCAGAACTAGTTCAAAACTCCTGGTCTACCTGCATCCTTGCCCTCCTATCTGTTTCTGAGACCTGGAGTGCCCACAATAGGCACCTCAAGGCACTGGAAAGATGCAACCAATGCTATCTGTGTAAGATCCTCCAAAATGCCTGACAAGATAATTGAACCAACATCACTGCCCTCTTCCAGGTCAACTTCCGTAATAGTGAGGCCCTAATTACACCCAGTCAGCTCCATTGAGCTGGCCATGTCATTCGCATGCCCTAAGACACTTTATTCCAACTCTGTCAAGGGAAGAGTTCATCACGTAGACAGAAAAGATTCAAGGATGTGCTCAAGTTCTCCTCCAAAAAATGCAACATCCCAACTGACTCCCAAGAATCCCCTGCCCAACACTGCTCAAAGTTGAGAAGAAGCATTCTAGATGGCATTGAGAACGTCAGGAAAATGCACAAGGAGCACACAGAGGTCCACTGTAAATGGCGGAAGGAACACACCACCTCACAACTTACCCATTGCCACCCTGAACAATCCATGTAAGAGGCTACGTTTCCTACAATGGCCTCATCAGCTATCTCCCTGGCAAGAGTGAAAACAACTCATTTTCCAACGAACAACCCAAGAAGAAGGCGACATGATTTCTGGTTTGCACTTGAGGTTCTTTTGCTGTTTTAAATATAAACTTATCCAAATAAATATAGACATAATGAAAATGGAATCATGTCAGAAACCGCAAACATCAAACTGCAAGGGAGTTATTTTGAGGACTGGATGATAAAAATGTGCAAATGTTATTTTTCCTTGTGGCTTTTCTCTAAAGCCATTTATAGCATTGTGGAGAAATGTGAAGAAATCATATTTACTGTGATTATAAGATTATAATTCCATTCTTAGGATTTGATATGTTATCCACCTCTTTTACCCAGAGAAGATCATTGTTATCCTTCTCCTTGAATTACTGCGGAACTAGTGTGTATATGTTAGGTAGGAAATTCCATTGGTTTTATTCATAATGCAATGAAACTATATTCCGTGTCAGGAAGGTGCATGAATTGGGAGAAGAAGTTGGAGGTGATACCCATAATACTGTGGCTTGTCTCTCTCAATGGTGTAATACTCAAAGCTGGAAAGTCAGCTGTCAGGCTAAGTTCAATGATTTGCTATACTGCATTCTCTAGATAGCAGATTTTGCAGTCATGGGGAACTGAATGAGTGGACGCTTGAAATTGAGCCTTATAAGTTAGACCATCAATTAATGTAAACAAAAAATTATTGAATAGGCAAACCTATAAGAAGAGCACTTTTTTAAAAAAAAAGTGACTAGTAACAACTTTGACCAGATACCTGATTTTCCTTAGGATGGGGGAGAACAAACTTATTTAGTGCATGTATCATCAAATTAGACTGGATTGCATATTTAGATCACCCTCCACAAATTTTTAAAGAAAAGTCTCCAGCCATCTAATTTATTGGCCTGACTCTTGTGCTGTGTGACAAGCTCCCTGCACTGTGCTTGTACAGATCTCTGACTGTCAACTTGCTGCAATGTGCCAGCTTCATGGTCTGGGCATAATTCTTGTTTTCCTGGATGGGAATAGGGGGAACAGAACAAGTCCCTGCCATAAAAATGCCAAACAAGTTGTTAGGTAACCAAGTTGTGTCCTTTGCTTAACCAGCCATCAAACCTTTCGAAATCCATGAATGTTTCAAAATGCTCCTGACATTCAAACACATTTCAAAGTTAATGAAAAACATATAACCCTATTATTCTTACATCCATGAGCAATTTCTCGACACACCTGCTCCTCAAGTTCCTGCTGAGTACTTGGGGGTCTATAGTACAGCTCCACTAGAGTGAACCTCCTTTTCCTGTTACTTATGACTTCTGTAAAGCAATCAGAAATGCCAAGAGACAATACCGGTTCAAAATAGAGTCCCAGACCAGCCATCAGGTGTGGCAGGGCTTACATGCTATAACGGGCTACAAAAACAAAGTTGGGCAGCATAGTTAACAACAGCGCAACCCTTCCTGATGAGCTTAGCACATTCTAAGTGCGTTTTGAACAGAAGGGGAGTGAATTGCCACTACCCACCCTGACAGCCTCCAATGCAACTGAACCCATGGTCACCGTCGAGCACATAAGATTAGTCTTCCAGAGAGTGATCCCGAGGAAAACATCTGGCCCAGATGGTGTCCCTGGCCATGTGCTCAGATATTGTGCTGATCAGCTGGTGGGGGTATTTGCAGACACATTTAACCTCTCCCTGCTTCAATCTCAGGATCCCACCTATTTTAAGAAGACCACTATCATCCTGGTACCGAAGAAAAGCAAGGTAACATGCCTTAATCACTACCGACCAGTGGTTCTGACATCCACCATCATGATGTGGTTTGAGAGGCTGGTCATGGCAAGCATCAACTCCAGCCTACCAGACAACCTCGACCCACTGCAATTCGCCTATTGCTGTAACAGGTCTACAGTGGACGCCATCTCCCTGGCCCTACACTCAGCTCTGGAGCAACTAGGCAGTAAAGACACCTACATTAGGCTATTGTTTATTGACTACAGCTCCGCCTTCAATACTATAATTCCAAGCAAACTCATAAACAAACGTGGAGACCTGGGACTCAACATCTCCCTCTGTAACTGGATCCTTGACTTTCTAACAAACAGACAGCAATCCGTGAGGATAGGCATCAATACCTCAAGCATGATCATTCTCAACACTGGTGCCCCACAAGGCTGCGTTCTCAGCCCTCTACTCTACTCCCTATACACTCATGACTATGTGGCCGGATTCTGCTCGAACTCCAGCTACAAGTTTACAGATGATAACACCGTAGTAGGCCATATCTCAAATAACGATGAGTTGAAGTACAGGAAGGAGATAGAGAGCTTAGTGACATGGTGTCATGACAACAACTTTTCCCTCAATGTCAGCAAAACAAAAGAGCTGGTCATTGACTTCAGGAAAGGGGGCGGTGTGCATGCACCTGTCTACATCAATGGTGCTGAGGTCGAGAGGGTTGAGAGCTTCAAGTTCCTACGAGTGAACATTACCAATAGCTTGTCCTGGTCCAACCACATAGATAACATGGCCAAGAAAGCTCACCAGCACCACTACTTCCTCAGGAGGCTAAAGAAATTTGGCATGTCCCCTTTGACACTCACCAATTTTTATCGATGCACCATAGAAAGCATCCTATTTGAATGCATCATGGCTTAGTATGGCAACTGCTCTGCCCAGGACCGCAAGAAACTGCAGAGAGTTGTGGACACAGCCCAGTGTGTCACAGAAACCAGCCTCCCCTCCATGGACTCTGTCTATACCTCTCACTGCCTTGGTGAAGCAGGCAGCATATTCAAAGACCCCACCCACCCAAGTCATTCTATCTTCTCTCCTCTCCCATCGGGCAGAAGATACAGGTGCCTGAGGGCACATACCGCCAGGCTCAAGGACAGCTTCTATCCCAGGGTGATAAGACTATTGAATGGTTCCCTTATACGATGAGATGGACTCTTGACCTCACAATCTACCTTGTTATGACCTTGCACCCTATTGTCTACCTGCAATGCACTTCCCTGCAGCTGTGACATTTTACTCTGTACTCTGCTATTGTTTTTACCTGTACTACCTCAATGGACTCTGTACTAACTCAATGTATCTGCACTGTATAATGAATTGATCTGTATGAATGGTATGCAAGACAAGTTTTTCACTGTACCTTGGTACAAGTGACAATAATAAACCAATACAAATACTTCACCCACATGTGCTGTAGTCCCCAAATTTAAAACAACACTCATGAAATTTCCACTTCCCATTGCACCAGCTCTGAGGTCCCCTGAGTGAGATTGCCAGTTAATGTTACATCTAGGAACTAAGCTAAATTCATACCGTTCTGTAAAAAATAAACAGGCTATTTAGCCTATCATGTCTCTGCCAGCTTTCATAAAGAAAACTATGCAATTAACTCCAATCCAGATGTACACAAGAGAGCACAAATGCTGCTGTTCACCTTCATCTGTTCTGTGTAGACTGCATTGTGCCCTGGTCTGAGAAGTGAAATCACTTCACCTAACAATGCGCCATCCAAGTCCACACAAATGCCAAGAAAATTTGCTTATGATACTGAAAAGAGGGACAGGGGAACTTCAAAATGTTTTCAGTTTAATAAAGAAAGAATCCAATAATAAAGCAGTATATTCATACCATTGTTTGTGATTTTACTTACACTGAGCGTAGAATACAGTTCATTCACTGCCGGGACATGCCCTCTTCTCATTATTACCATCGGGGAGGAGGTACAGGAGCCCGAAGAACCACACTCAACGTTTCAGGAAGAGGTTCTTCCCCTCCGTCATCAGATTTCTGAATAGTGCTTGAACCCATGAACACGACCTCGTTATTCCTCTTTTGCACTATTTATTTATTTTTGTAACTTATAGTAATTTTTCTGTCTTTATGTCTTGTACTGCACTGCTGCCACAAAACAAATTTCACGACTTATGTCAGTGACAATAAACCTGATTCTGGTTTCATTGCATACTCCTTAGTTGATCAGCAGGTGGGGCTGTTGTCACAAAATTTGTTGAAGTACATCTGGATGCTAACTAATTGATTGTCGTTTTTATTATTGTTTAATGTTTAATTTACTATCTGATTGCATTTAATATTCAGTGTGATGATAACTCATTATTCTGCAAATGGGAATCTCTGAGCACTGAAGTAACATCCATGGACCAGAAAAGCAAGAGTGGATTCCAGTGCAACTGGGAAAGTATAAAGGCAGATAGGTCTGACGGTGGATCAAAGACAGAGAATTAGTCACGATGTACGTGAAACATAAGTGTTTAAATCAGCCTCAGGTTTCCTATCCATCACAGAACACCGGTGAGTCATTCACTGCAGATGATTACAATGTCAGTATAGAGTAAAAAAAAAGGTAAACAAAACCATTCACTTCATCAGTAACCGCTCGTATACATTAATAAGGATGTAGGCAGGAAATGTTCTCCCGGTGTTGTTATCTACACCCACTGAAGCACATATTTCTTGGTATTCAGGGAAAATGGTGACATGTGCGTCCATTTTAAACATGTTTCCTTTACAATTAAGAGATTTTTAATATCTAAAGTTAGTAGAAAATGATAAGTTACATCTGGGTTTATCCACGCTAAACAGTTCAACCCAGAGCATCAGTTGTCAAAAATGACTTCAATGGTCACTCTTTCCCTCAGACAGGAACTTCGGTCAATCTCTGTCCCCGACCCCCGATGTCACCGAGGTCTTCGTCTCCTTAAAGTACAACCTGTTGTTAGACATAGCTGCAGATTTTGCTTACTCTCCTGTCTCAGGGTGGGAGTGAAATCTATGCTCAAAGTGCAATTCCTGATTGATCGTGAGATCAGGAGTTTCTACATGAATTGCAGAAAGAGGTGTTGGAATAAAGTAGCGGCATGAAAAGTAATCAGACGTCAGGGCAAGCAAATCAATCCAGGAAGCTACCAAACGCTAGCTGGCAGATTGAAAGAAGACAGTGCAGCTACATGCAGTTTTATCCAGTGTTACAAAACAGAGGAAAAATTGTAGCAGATGCTGTGGAGATTAACCCACATTTCACAGGGAATATTTCCCGGTTATTGGGAATGCCTCTATTATTAAGATTGGATATTCAATCTTTTCATAACATTTATATACTTACCAGACTGAAGCGCAGATAATCTTCACCCTATTCAGTTCACATTTCCATTCCACTGCACCCCCCCCCCCCATACACTTTACATTCCCACTCTCCACTCTCAGTGCACACTGTCAACCTCCTCTCTTCATACACTTTACAAAGTCGGTCTCCTCAGTCCCGCTGGCTGCTGTCACTCTTCTCCGCACCCCTGGTTCATACTGTCACTCTACTGTCCTCACTCTCAGTCGTCACTGTCACTCCGCTCTTCACACTCCCAGTTCACAATGTCGGGCTCCTCACTCGCGGTTCACACCATCACTCATCGCTACTCACCACCGCCACGTTTACCTGCTCCCTCACAGTTCCCACTGCCACTTTTCTCTCCTCATTGATCCTGCAGTGCATGCATCACTTTGGCTTAATGTAATTAAATCAATAATGTTTTTCTGCTGTCCAACCTGAAGCCTGGTTCTAGAGCCAGCGGGCATTTAGTTATGATTCATCTGATCTTTCGCATGAAGACAATATCTTCTCTGCTCTCCTCAGCGTAAACAATGCTGCCTCTTCAATTTCCCCTCATAGTTTAAAAGGCTTTGGTCTGGGTATTTGTTTTAATTATGCTCTTCCACATTATCTAACCTTTATACAGTGTACGGCTTGCATTTACGCAAAATTTTGTTTTATGTACACCGTACCTTTTAATCAAATGCATAAAAAACAAGCAGTATCACACGACACAGTTTTAACCCACAAATCCCATCCCTGACAAGCTCTCACTTCAGAGTCTCCCAGGAAATAAGCTGTGGGGTGCTAGTGGGGGCCGCAGAGGTGGGCAAATCTCAGAGACAGCAGGAGCGGGATACTAGCGGAAGTATGCGGTACGGGGTTCCACCAACAGCAGTGGGGGACTACGGTACCAGCAGTGGTGCTGGGTGTAATATATAACACCTGAAGCAGTTGGGGAGTAGGGTCCCGACACTGGAGGTTAGACTATGTGCAATATACTGCCAGCAGCAGTAGCCCCCATTCCGGCAGTCGGACTAGAGATAATGTACTGCCAATGGTCCTGCTGCAATGTACAGCCAGCGGAAGTGGGAGAGTGGGGTCCTGACTCAGGCAGTAGGCCTGGGTATAAAGTGCCATCAGTTCAAAGGTCGGCATGCTTCTGCTGATGACCAGAGGTTTGCATGAGAGTCCATGCGTGAAACACCACTCCTCGTCCAGACCTGAGGCTTATCTTTTAACCTTCCCAAGACCACTGAACACTGCAAAAAAATTTGCCCCTCAGTGTTTGTATGTACAAGGAACAATCCTGCAACACTGTAGGAAAAGAACTAAATTTTGGGTATCTGGGGTTTAGTGCTCAGAACCCTTCGGATCATCCACTGGTATCTTAACATTCAACGGTGGCCGGACAGTTGGGATGTGCTCCCATTGCAATTCTACAAAGTTATCTGTCGACACGCAAAATGTTAAATTAGGTCATATAACCATTGAAACTGTATTTAATCATTTATTGTTATCTGTGTGTTTAAAGAGTATAAAACCTCACTGTACTGCTGAGTTTCTCCACAGTATCTCCAAGACAGGTAGCTTCTCCAGACTGCCTGGTTGTTGCGACATCTACAGCTCCAGTCTCCGTGTAGCTCATCCACAGGCGCAACAGTGAAAGTAGATTCCATTGGGCATTCACTGAATCATGGAAATTTGTGGAGGAGGAGGAGTCCATCTGCTACCCACCCCCCTCCTGCGCGCGCGCGCGCACACACACACACACACACACACACACACACACACACACACACACACACACACACACACACACATGAATAGTTCCAACTGATCCTGGCCTTCCATGTCCCGGCTCCTCTATTCAATTTTAAACTGCATTGAGGCTCCCTGCCTCCAGCACCCATTCGGTGAATTTACAGTGTAAAATACTTATTTGCTTAGTTTCTCTCTTCTACCTCTGGCTTTAAATGTGTGCCCACTATTGAGGAAGATGCATTCATGGGGCTCAGGAGAAAGAAGACAAGCGTGGGAATGAATTGGACATTTCGTCACTCTGGGAAAAAAAACTATCAAGCAAGCTACATCTGGGAAAACAGCAGATAACAACCAGATGCCTCCAGCGAGAGGCGAATAGTTCCAATGATCAGCAGTACTGCTGCAAACAATCCAACCTTTGCTGAAAGATTTGACCTAACAGTTGGATGCTCCAAAAATGGCATGTCCTTTACAATACAATTTTTGTTGGCAAAATGCTTCAACATTAGGCAATTTTCAGTGTTGCTTTTGTTGGCCTACTTTGTACATGGGAAAGTAGAAATGGAATCTATGTAATTTTGTGGAATATTGGCTCTCCATCTACCAGGGAAAAGGCAGCTATCCAGTAGAAGGACAAAGCATCTGAGTTCAACATTGCTTCTGGTATAAAGTAAGGCTGTATTTTAGCGCCCATTGGCTTTGGTAACCCATAAAAACACAATCAATCTAGGGTACTAATTGAATCGATGAAGGATGGCAGCGCATTGAACATCACGCAATTTCAGCGCAAAGAGAACGTGACCTAACACAATATTCAGGATCGTTCCTTGAAGATGTTGCTGCATTCATCGCCACATCGGATGAATTGCAGGTGATGTTGAACCAGTTCAGCTTGACAATTATCAACATAACAGTCTTGGCTCAACTCTAACTAGCTCATTCTGCTCTGAGAGACAACTTAAGAAGAAAATTCAGAAAGCCTCTGAAACATTGACAAACTTGCCCAACATGTCTAAAACCACAAGCTGCCGACCCTTAACACAATGCTCTCTGCCCATTAGACCTGTGCCCTACTGTACAGCTGTCTGTATATCCTCTGACAAAAGGCCTCCGACCTGAAACATTCACTCTGCTTCTCTATCCATGGGTGTTGCCTCAGTGTTTACAGCATTTTCTATTTTTTTCTCTATTTATTTGGCTCCTCTGTTTGACGACAGCGTTAAGTGGGCAACAAACATATTGACGGGAGGTTTATTATATTGACTACTCCAGACTGACCCTGAACGCTTCTACAAGCATCGTTGCAACCCAGAGAGCAGTCAACCACCCAATGGTATACTGAAGGAGATGAAAGCCTTCGTGCAACAAGTACCCTTTTGCAACCAATACTACATGTGCGATAGCTGGGTCGTTTAATCCAAGCAAGAGTGGAATCATTTCCACCTTTAATGTTTCAAAAAGTACCTTGGAGTCCCCAACAGTGAAATTCTTAAAAGAACACTGTGGCTTCGCTAGCTAGAACTCACCAACTAGCCCATATCCAGACACGGGTTAAAGCTCTGATACACCAACAAGACCGAGCAGGGAATTCATTATTCTCTCGAACGACTTAGTCTGGAGAAGGCAGGTGCAAAGTCAGCAGAGAGCCCGGGCTCCCTCTGGTGACTGTCTGCCGGGCAGCGTGTGCACGAACCTCCGTCTGACAAGTGGCGCTAAGGGAACTGCGAGAAGGTTTGCTGCTCACGCACCCACCCGCTTTTCCCACTCCATCGCCAGGGAACCCACTGCTCCTCATGTCTCCGCTCAGCCGTCGGGACGGCTGCGCCTGTGCTGTGCTGTACCTTGTTCTGGCCATTCATGCTGCTGAAGTGCAGACTCTAATCTCTGGTCTACCCTTCACATAAGTGTCACCAGTGACCGTAACTTTCATGGTGGGGTTGCTTTTCTTTTATTTCTTTTAATTTTTTTTCCTTTTTAAATTTTTTTGGGGGGTGCTTTTCATGGAGCGCCTGTGTGTGAGACAGGGCGCATTAGTGCGAGTGGCTCCAGAATGTGTGAGTATCAGCACCTTTGCATGGAGCCTATCTCCAATAGCCTTGCCCACCCCCTTGTCCACTGGATCAATGCCTCACTCTGGTGCGCACCAGCTAACTCTCGCCAAAATAATTCACTGGCACGCAACTTCCCTTTCACTATAATTAGAAAAACTTCCTTTCTGTGCCTGTGTTGTGAAACATACCCTACCAATCTTTCCTCTCATAACTTTGTTTATTCCGGTCTCTGCGAGGGATTTACTGTATAATGAATGGGTGGGCTTGACGCTTGACCTTTCGTTTAGGAAGCAGGAGCCGGGCGGATCCGAGCTGCCAGTCCCGGGACGGAATTGGCCGCCTTCCCCCGCCTCCTCGCTGGGTAAAGGTCGCCTTCGCAGTGGCAGGCAGCCGTGTGGATGCCGCGATGCTGGCGGACAGAGAGATTCAATACAAAGGCGAGAAACGAGGTGTCGCCGCCAGCCGGCGCTGGAAGCTGATAGCCGGTGTCTTCTTTAGCCTGTTGGTCGCTGCTTTCATCGGGCTAGTGGGGTACTTCGCTGGTTACAGAAGCTTCTTCTCAGGTAAGAGCTCGCCTGTTGTCCCGGGAAGCTCCCGCGCCCATCCCAGCCCACAGAGCCCCCCAGAGGGAGATCCAGTGACTGGCAAGACTCGTTCATTGCAGTCCAAATGAAGGGTTTCAACTCGAAACGTCGACTGTCCATTTTGGTATTGGTATATTATTGTCACTTGTATCGAGGTACAGTGAAAGACTTGTCTTGCATACTGTTGGTACAGATCAATTCGTTACACAGTGCAGTGAGGTAGTACAGAGTGCATTGAGGTAGTACAGGGTGCATGGGGGTAGTACAGGGTAAAAACAATGACAGAATACAGAGTAAAGTGTCACAGCTACAGGGAAGTGTATTGCAGGTAGATAATAAGGTGCAAGGTCATAACAGGGTAGATTGTGAGGTCAAGAGTCCATCTTATCTCTTTCCCTCCACAGATGCTGCCTGACCCTCTGAGTTCCTCAGCAGTTTGTTTTTCTTTACTCCAGATTCCAGCGTCTGCAGTCTCTTTCTTCCATTTGCCTGATGTTGCTGGGTGCCCATGTCACCAAGGCGGGAAAAACCGGGAGTTCACACATTATTCACAATAGTGATGAAGGTGCCGATTACCCTTCCGGAAAAGCTGCTTTTCATCATCTCGTGTGCACCGACAGATCTCCAGGGTGCCTCACCTGCACACGCTGATGCAACGCAGACAGTTGCACAGGCTAACTCTGACACACAAATATCTATACACACACACACACACACACACAATTAGAGAGGATATGCCTACATGGGTGCACACACACAGCTCCCTCTCACACAAAATCAAATGCAAACATCTCAGCACAGTGAACTTGTACAGTCTGAAATGCATGTACTCTGTCACATGTACTTATAGGCAAGTAGACATGCACAGAGTTATATACATACACATAAAGAATAATATGAAAAGTGGTCAAACTATGTGCTTGCTAAATCAATTTTATACACTAACCAGTGAAGGAAAGCTGTGAATGGAACAAGGTGAGCTTGATTGGTGCATATTTAAAGAGTATGAGACAAAAATATATAGATGTTGGAAAGCACTGGGAAGAAGATTACAATTTGCGGGCACCAACATTCATTCCAGAGGTGTGGCTGAAATGTTTGTTAATTACCAAATAACTAACAACAAACTGAAGCTGTCGGCTATCTTCACCCCCTCTGAGGCTCAGATTTGCTGGGATAAAGTTCTACCTGCCATGGTGTGTTAGGCTGGATGACAAAGTGTTGCCAGATCCTGCCCCTACCTGATTTGTAAACATTGTCGCAGAAATTCACTAGATTTTGATTGTCTTTGGGAGTCTTGCTGATTTTTTTGTTTTGCTCCCTGTAGACAATAAGCTACTAGTAGCAAATACAATACAATCATCCTGTGCTTAATACAACACAAGCTAGGAATGTCTTGCCTGTACAATTCAGTATTACATTGCTTTCAAATAGCCCTCTAACTTACAATATATCCACTGCCAACTTCACAGCCACCCAGAGTGGTTCAAAATCAACACACAAATCACAAATCTTCACAAATCTGTGTCAGCTACAATTAAACAGCAGAAACTGACCAAGACTCTCTGAATAGATTGCATCAAACTATAGGACAGGTTGGTAAACTGGCCAGTGTAACCCAAGTCAACTGATCATGGTCAGTAAAATGGAAAGCCCATGAGAATAGGTAAGATGGAACTCAGGTGCAACAGATGTGTCCCTGAGTCCACTCCTGTAACAAAGGCACTAAGTTAAAACTGATTATTGTAAGAGTCCATCACTATGTTTTCAGTAACAAAAGCAGAAAAAGCTTGCAATCTTCCCTGATTCAGGCATAACATTAGTGAAGAAAAGCAACAAGTTAATTTTTCAGCTATAACCCATCATTAGAGGACTGATGAAGGGTTCTGCCTGAAACATTAACTTGCTATTTCTCTCCACAAATGTTTTGTCTGACTTCTTGCATGTTTCCAGCAAAGTGGACCCATTAACCATTCTGGACATTTCAAAGCTAAGATAATAGACTTTATTGGGTAAGGTTTTCAATGAGTATGGTGCCGAGGCTCAGATTGGCCATGATCTAACAGAATGGTGAAGCTTGCTTAATAGCAAAGGTCAGGAGAAACCATCACGTATCTTTGGTGTAACCCATGAATGCAGAGCCAATTCTGATAAAATAGCACGTCAAGTTTCACTGCTCCCATTGTGAATTTCTAGGAAGGACAGGATTGGTCTTTGGTTTGGTGCTGCCCAAGCTTGGATTGCTCACTGACATCAATCTTAACCCCCCTGCCCCCAAAAAATCTAGTTTTAATAGAAGTGGGAGGAAGGGATGGGCGATGAACATAGAACAGTACAGCACAGGAACAGCCCCTTCAACACACTATGTCTGTGCCCACCATGATGCCAAATTAAACTAAACTCAACTGCCTGCACATGGTCAATATCCCTGCCTAATCTTGTGCTTGCCTAAATGCCTCTTAAACGTTGCTATCATATCTGTTTCTACCATCTCCCTTGGCAGTGTATTCCAGGCACCTACCACTCTCTGTGTAAAATAACTTACCTTTAAACTTTCCCCCTTTCACCTTAAAGCAATGCCCTCTAGTATTTGAGATTTCTACCCTGGGGGAATAAACTCCATCTACCCTATCTGTGCCTCTCATAATTTTATATACTTCTATCAGTTCTCCCCTTAGCCTCCAGCGTTCCAGAGAAAACCATCCAAGTTTGTCCAACCCCTCCTTGTAGCTAATGCACTCCAATCTAGGCAATACCTTCTGACCCTCTGCATCGTCTTCAAAGCCTCCACATCCTTCCTAGAGTGTGGCATTTCCTAGATATGCACGTCATCATTTAAACAGTATAATGAGGCCGCCTGTCTTCATTTTAACAGTCACTTTATTCTTATGTACTTATGTATGGAACGATCTGCCTGGAAACAAAACAAAAGCTTTTCACTGTATCTTGATACATGTGACAATAATAAACCAATTCCAGTTCCAATTCACTGGCTGTGGGCTCCCATCCAGACCCTCAGGAAATTTGGCAGCTCAAAGCAGCCAAGGCCACTGAATCCAGTCATATGTACAGCATTCTTAAAGCCCATTAGGAACACAGTGTTTTCTCCAGGCCCAATAAACATCAATAAAACTCCCTGTGAAATTGTCTACTCCCCCTAAACAATACACCAACTCTTTGGCTGGATTTGATCAGTGACATGATAGGTTTAAATATTGATGATTAGGTAGGAATAAAAAGAAGCCCCACCACAATTTAACATCTCATCATTTAACAAGCTTACTCCATAAAAGACCTTCACCCTGTTAAACTGGAGGGTTATGGGCAGAAACCCCAGCTGCAAAACATTTTGAAGGGACACAGCCTCCACCCTTCCCCATACCCCACTCCATGACAGTGGCACAGAAGTGCTTCCTGGGTAAAACCTAGGCCAAACTTTTCAAATACAAATTCTTCAAATGATTGAACTTTCAGTACTTGTGGAATCATATATGTAAGAGAGACAAAAGGTTTAGTGAGATGTTGGGAGAGAATCAGCAATGAGTAGGGAATGTCACATCGACTCTGCAATGGTCCATGTGCCACCTTGCTCAGGCACTGAGGCAGCAGAGTTTTGAACAGTTATATTGATAGAATGGTACATGAATGGAAACATCAGTCCGTAATTACTTGTAGAAATATTCTGCTAGATTTTGAATTTCTGGTCATAGTCCAGAGTATTTGATGTGTTGCATATCAAAGAATCACATAGCACTGAAGGAAGCTCTGCTGACTTTTAGAAAGAACTCATATTCCTGCTCTATTCATATAGCCAAAATTAACAGGTGGTCTATACTTTGCTGGGTACTAGACAATGTCTGTTCCCTCCACTGATATGTGTACATCCAAATTTTAGAGTGAAATCCATTGTTGTATGATTTTGTGCATTTCTATATTTATCTACAGGTAAGATACATCTAATGGAAAGAGAAACAGAGTTAATGTTTCAGTTAATGTTTAAGATCAAAGATACATTAACTCTGTTCCTCTTTCCACAGATGCTGCCTGACCTGCTGAATGCTGCTATCATTTTCTGTTTATATTTCAGATTCCCAGCACCCGCAGTTCTTTGATTTTCAATGTAAATTTACCTGAATTATCTTTCTTCAGATTGCAATGTAACACAGCCAAAGATACTGATTATTGATCCAACCACACCAGCAGGATTATACCTCTTAATTGAGTGATCTGTCATCATGCCACACATATCGAAATCAATGTATATTTACAAAGTAATTTAATGTAGTAAAACTTCACAAGCAGCTTTCTCGGAGAGGTGCTTGGTGAAATTGGCAAGTTTCAGAGTCACTTTAAAGGAAGAATGAGTGGGGGGAGAGGAAGAGAGAGAGAGAGAGGATTAGAGTTTTTGTTCTAGGGATTAGGCAGATGAAGGCACAGCTGCTGCGGGTGGAGCAAAGAAAACAAAATCGTCAGGAATCCTGAAGTGTATGAGCGGAGAGGTTGCAAAGGTTTGTAAAACCAGAGGAGATGGGAGATAAGGAGGGCTGAGCTCATGAAGGGATTTGAAAACAAGGGTGGGAAAATGAAAGAGCCATCATGCAGAAAAGTGTATTATTAACATCACTTATATTAACTACAATTGCAGGAAATGATCAGTGGCGTCACATTGGTGATTATGCTTGAGACAAACTGAATCTTATTAAGAAGTTACAGAACGTAGACCATCATAAATATAACCTAATCTTAAACATAATTTTATCTTAACATTTAATAGCTATGTTGGTGTAGGGATAATGTAAGTTTGTTCAAAGGTTCAAGAAAGGAGGGAGACAGAAAAGAGGGAAATATAGGCCAGTTAGCCTGACGTCTGTTATTCGGGAAATACTGGAATCTGTTATTAACTAAGTAGTAGCAGGCCATTTAGAAAATTGCAGTACAATCAAGCAGAGCCAATATGGTTTCATGAAAGGGAAATCATGTGTGATGAATTTATTAGAGTCCTTTGAGGATATAACATGCAGGTTGGGTAGAGTGGATACAGTAGATTGAGTTTGGATATCCAGAAAGCAGTCGATAAGGTGCCACATAATAGGATACTGCACAAGGTTGGGGTTATATATTAGCAATGGATGGAGAATCAGCTGACTAACAGAAAACAGAAAGTGAAGGTAATTGGTCGATTTCAGGTTGGTAACTATAACTAGTGATGTGTCGCAGAGATCAATGCTGGCGCATCAAGTATATAAATCTACATTAATGACTTAGATAAAGTGCATTGCAGTTAAATGCACTGATGTTATAAAGATAGGTGTGAGAATGCAAAGTCTGCAAAGAGTTAGATATAGACACCTTAAACAAATGGGTGAAAGTTTGGCAGATGGAGTACACTTGAAGAAAAGTGAAGTTTTCCACTTTGGTGGGAAGAATAGGAAAGCAGAAGGTGTGATCTGCAAGATAGATTTTTGATTTATAGAGAAGGCAAGAATTATGGTGAATAGGCAGAAAATTGGAGTAGACATCAGAATCTCATTGAGCAGCAGAGCAGGCTTGAAGAGTTGTTGTATGACACAAATTGAACATCTTTCAAATGACAGTTGGCTAGACAATGGCCCCTACAGTCTTTTAAATGTAGCCTACGGGTTCTTAATACTGTTGACGTTCTAAGTATTAGGTAAGTGTGCTATTCTGAAGAACAAAATCTCAATGTGCAACTTTTAAGGTACCACAAGATAGAACTTCAGTCACAATCAAAAAAGGGCAATTTGATTACTTATAACCAATATTTTGTTCAGGTACATAGGGAAATTTTCTGTAGTGATCTGCTGATGGAAGTCCTTGCAAGGCTGCATTTGCTACAGCTAACAGTTATTGTGACTTCTGAAAAAAGTATCCAATTTCAAAACCATCTGGTTTGTGATGTTTATCCAAAGCTCAGTGTCACCTGACTGAAAGAACACCCCTATTTTATATCATCTGACAAAATATGGCCATCTGACAATATATGGCAAACTGCCATTTATTCTGAACACTAACATTTTCTGGGGCATAGCCATTTAACCCTGTATTGTAGAGTTTAAAAAATGAACAATCAATTACTTAAGGAAACAATAGCAAATGACTAGATAAACTGATAATCAAAGTTGCTACATGGCAATAGATGCAATTTCAAATGTCAATGGAACATTACAAGTTAAATTCAAGATGGATAGATGGTTGATAAGCGAAGATAAGTCAGATCATGGAGAAAAGTCAGATTCTTGGAGAAAGGTCATGAACCAGCCATGATCTTACTGAACAGAGAAAATATCGTGGAGCCTAATAAGTATTCCGGTTCCTACATTTCTAATCTTCTTATTTTAGAGGCAAGGCTGTCCCTTTGATGTGCCATCACAAGGACTCTGTCTCACAACAGCTCAAAACATACTCCCTTTATGCAATTTACTCTCCAATGTATTGATGCTGACTTGCTTATAATTAAAAAAATGCCAAATGTAATATTAATGAAATATTGTTAAGAAATGATTTCCACAAAATGCAATAGATGACCCAGTGAAGAAGTTATTGACGGCTTAATATTCACTCAGGAATCAGCAGGATCTAGGCCCATGCACGAGATATCTTGCTCAGTGATTTCCCGTTTCACCCTGCCACTGTTGTTAATACCATTGCACAACTCTAGTGTACAGGTAGTTCTGCTATAATGCAATAGTTATATTCCTAAGAAACCTCATATTATAGAAAGTCGTGTTATTGCAGAACAGGCTGTAGTTGCCTTCAAAGCACAGGCTTCAACAGGTTTTTCCAAACGGGATTGCGCTATAAACAATGTGGTTTGCATAATGCAAATAGTGTTCCCTAATCTATCAATTGCATTATAACCCAATTGGCGTTTTGGAAACATGCTTTTATTGCAGAACTACCTGTACTTCACTTAAGAAACCCAGAAAATTGACAACAGAATAAGCCTAAATGCATTTTTGGTTGAGGAGTTAAGGCTATTTAATGTCAATATCCACTTGGAAAAGAAATGTAGAAATCATCAACTTTGATATGTCTTTGCAAGATTTCTGCTTTTATGATATTTTCTTAAAGTAATCTTTTTTCACTTGTTAGGTTCTTCACATGGTGCTGGCCTTGTATTCATCAGAATGCTATATCAGAAATCAGTGAGGTGAAGATTTCAAAATAAATCTTATCAAACTAATGAACCAAAAATGTGAGGCTAAGGCTCAGATGCTGGCACATTTGCCTCAGGGTCTGAAAGTCCAAGTCCAGTCTAGAAATCTGATCACAAAAATCTAGCAGGACACTTAAGTGCAGAACTGAGAGAGTTCTGCCCTTCCAGAAATGCTTGCTTAGAAATTCATCAGCTGGTTTGTAGTGCTACAACTACTTAAATGGAACTGAATTTCAGGGGCAGAGTACATCACACTGTCGCTACTGTTTAGCTTCATTGATGGGGATGAACTTCTAGACACCTGTCTGTCAGATGAGCTGTTATATTCCCATCTGCTGCCTCAGGTGAATGTGGAAAATCCCACTGCACTCTTCTGCAGCAAAGCGAGTTACCACTGGTGTCATAGCCAGTATTTATCCCTCAATTAGTGTCACTAAAATTATTATCTGCTTGGTTGAGCTTAATAAAAAATTGGCCATATTACCACAGTGAACAACTTTAAAAAGTAGTCCACTGGTTGTAGACTGTTTAAGGAGAACCTGAGGCAGTGTCCGGCACCTCACAAATATAAACCTTTCAAGTTAATAGAAGATAAAATCAGCATGTAGAAATTGTTTATAAGAGTAGCAATGAAAAATGATCCAGCTGAATTTTATGCTGCCAGCCCTTTATTCAGATAGCAATGATCAAACTCTGTGAATCATGACCTCTCCCTGCATTGCCCTATTTTCTGTCTCAGTCAGACAGCACGTCATGCATTTCCATAATTGCCCTGTAATTATCATCATTATAGACACCACATAACTAAGAGTGTCTTTTACTGATGAATTCTCTAAAGTACCAGAAATGTTAATCATACTGTTTATTGATTTTCAGATCTGGGCAGAGAATTGTTGGTTCAGACACACCCTGTTTGAATTTAGATCTCAAATCAGTGACTACAGACAATCATCTGAATTCATCAGATCATCAATCTAATCCTCACTCGCCCTGCTTTCTTCCTTAAATAAAAAAGAAAATGCCGTAAACAGTCAGCAGGTCAGGCAGCATCTGTGGAAAAAGAAATGCACTCAATGTTTCAGGTCAGAGACCATTTGTCACTTCTCTCTCCACAGATGGTGCCTGAACTGCTGAGTACTTCCAACATTTATTTCAGATTTCCAGTATCTTCAGTTTCATGTTGATTTTCACTCTCTTAGTTAATTTACCCCATCCTAAAACCATCTCCCCTCAGCTGGATGTGTAAGCTAATTCTGGGGGAGGAGTCCAGGGGTGGGTGATGATATTTGAGGTGGTTGCCCTCCATTTCATGGTCATTCTTTTCACATGCATGTCAATGCTGGGTAGAATCAGGCTGCTCAACAACAGAAACCAGCCCAACAAAGACTGATTGTTTGCTCACCCAGCATATAAGCAAAGGCTGAAGAGGATAGATTGCCAGTAAGAACCCTGCCTGGTTTCCTTTCGCTACTTGCGGCCTTCAGATGATGAGTTAAATTGCATTGACTAGATAGCTCTACTTGGAGCTGGCATAGATTTGATGGGTAGTCTGTAACAATTCTACGAATCTAACCTGCCTGTGGAATCACACCTGAGATTTTGCTCGCTTCTTATAGCTCAATACCACATTTACCTGACAAATTGTTAAGTTTGATTTTACAGTCAGTGTTGCCATTTGATTCAATGACTGCCTGTCTTCCCTGACTAATTACTTAGCAGGGAAACCCCTTTGTAGCTGTTTGGTTGTAGTGTTGCTGATTTACTGTATCTCATAATGAGCTACTCTCAAATCAGACAGGGCAGCTGAGGATATTTGAAAAAACATTTTCCTTCATGGCTTGCACTGTGGCACAGCGAGCAGAGCCACTGTCTTTGCAGTACCAGGGACCCAGGTTCAATCCTGACCTTGCGTACTATATTTGTGGAGCTCCTACATTCTCACTGTGACCATGTGAATTTCCTCCAGGTGCCCTGGTTTCCCCTCACATCCCAAAGATGTGTTGGTTGGTAGGTTAATTGGCCATAGTAAATTGCCTCTCGTATGTAGGTGAGAGGTAGAATCTGGGCAGAGTTGATGCAAATATGGGGAAAATAAAAAATAAGATCAATGTAGGGTTAGTGTAAATGGGTAGTCAATGTTCGGCACGGACTCAGTAGACCAAAGGGCCTGTTTCCGTGCTGTATCTATGACTTTGTTGTATCTCTCTATGAATCCATGATGTGCACCTTTGAATAATGGGGACCACACCTAAACTTTAGATTCATGTTTCCATTAACTTGTGTACAACTTTGTCTTTGAGAGATCATTTAGCCACTTGTGATGGGAACAGCACTAAGAACAGTCTCTTCCAAACTTCCGGGCTTAAAGAATTCAGCAGGACATTTTAGCAAAATAAACCATAAATGGGGTCTTAGGTTTCAAGAGCTGGGTTGTCAGAGCTTGGCAGCTGGGTGCAGCTCTCAATGTGCATTTGGAAAATCACTGATTTAAAGGAATAAACAAAGGGAATGGCAAGTAACATAAAACTCATTTCCTTCTTTTCCACTTCAGACAGTTGCTATGAATCTGCAGGTGGACCTTTCAGCCCAGATGGGGACCTGCTTGACTACTTGCTTCAAAGCGGAATTATTGAGAGGAAGGATGGTCTGCTGGTTACATGGCACCATGGTGCAAACAGCAAGAGCCAAATGGAAGAAGCTCTGAACAGTAAGTATTCAAAGCCAGCAGCCCAGATCAATGAAAACAAAATACTGAATAGGAACAGATTACTAGAACTTAAAGTACCAAGGTAAAGCATTTAAGCAGACAATATAAATGGTCAAAAGATGACACGATGTGTTTCCAAAGTGGAAGGACTGGGAGATGTGCAAAAAGCTGAGTTTGATGTCAGAATGAAAACTGCAACTAGAGAGGCTGCTTGGCTCAGCTTTTCACTCCTTCCACAGACCAGGTGCTACCTTCATTCTCATGGACACCCGACATTATTTATCTGATCGTTTGAAGGAATGCCCTCCACAATCAATCCCTAGATTATTCATCAACCTTCACAGTTCCAGTTTGCAATCTTGACTTGTCGTTCTCCACAAACGTTATCCCTCACCCTACTTCTCCTTTGTAGGAAGAGATCATGTTCCTGGAGAATTTTATTATTTTGTTCTACTGTCTTGCTGCCAATCAACAAAAGAGAGGTTATTGGTAAAAACCATGATTATCCTTGTCCTTTGTTTGTCTTCTTTAGAGTTTCTTGGAAATCAAGTTCTCTGATAAAGATAGGGAGACAATGGCCTGAGAAAACAAGATCAGTGTTGGAAAATGTATAGAAAGAAGAACAGCTCACCAAATGAATTGTAGATCAGTACATACACCTCATGAAAGCTGGTACAACGGAAACACAGAAAGCTAGTGTGTTAATTGATCCTTTGGGAAATATTCATTTGAAATGAGTTGTCCTATTCCTTTCAAACAATGCTGCTGATCTAAACTCAGTGTCTCTCTTAATATTTTGTTAAACTCTTTCAAAAAAAAGTTGACCTTTTAAAAAGTGCAGATTCTTGGCCAAAACACCAGCAATAACTCTTCAGTTCTTGTTTGAAATAGAGCCATGGGATCTTTTACATTCCTCTGAAAGAGTTGACATAACCTTGTTTCAACACCTCATTGAAAGGCAGTACTCCCTGAGCAACAGAACCCTCTCAAAAGTTGTGAGTATCACGCAAAGAGCCTTCAAGGCAATTTAGACAAATTGCGTGGCCAATGCAAGATAATGTTGTTGAAAGTGAAGTAATTCACCTTGTTAGGAAAAACAGAAAGGCAGAATAATACCTAAATGGTGTTAGATTGGGAAATGTTTTTGCACAAAGGGACCTGGATGCCCTTGTAACCAGTCACTGAAACAAAACTTGCAAGTTCAGCAAATAATTACAAAGACAAATGGCACGTTGGTCTCCAATGCAAGAGGTTTTGAGTGCAGACACAAGGATGTCTTAGTCCAGTTTTATCTAAGAAAAGTTGCACTTGGCATGGGCGGAGTACAGGAAAAGTTCATCACTAGTTTCGTGGGATGGTGGGACTGTCATATGAGGAAAGGTTGGGTAAACTAGGCCTTTATTCACCAGAATTTACAAATATGAGAGGTGAACATATAAAATTCTGACATGGCTTGACAGACTGGATGCAGAAAGGATAATCTGCCAGACTGATGGGGTCTAAAAACGGGAGTCATGATCTCATGGTTTGGAAAAAGACATTTAGGACTGAGGTAAGGAGACCTTCACTCAGAGGTGGTGAATCTGTGGAATGCTCTACCACAGAAGGCAGTGGAGGCTAAGCACATTTAAGAGTCATAGAGCAATACAGAGTGTATACAGGCCCTTCAGCCCAACCAGTCCATGCCAACCACAGTGCCCACCCAGCTAGTCCCAATTTCCTATGTTCAGCCCATATCCCTCTAAGCCCACCCTTCCATGTACCAGTGCAAGTGCTTTTTAAATGATACTATTGTACCTGCTTCAACCACTTTCTTTGGCAGCTCATACCATATACTCACCACCCTCCCATGAAAAACTTGCCCCTCAGGTCCCTTTTAGATCTTTCCCCTCTCACCCAAAACCTATGCCCCTTAGTTTTAGACTCTCCTACCCTTGGGAAAGGACCATTATCGTCCACCTTATCTATGCTTCTCACAATTTTAAACACTTCTATAAGGTTGCCCCTCATTGTCCTATGTTCCAAGGAATAAAGACCTAGCCTGGCCGACCTCTCCCTATAACTCAGGCCCTCTAGTCCTGGGAACATCCTTGTAAATCTATTCTGTACTCTTCTAAGTAAGAGATAGATACATTTCTAGACACAAAAGGTATCAAGAAGTATCACAGGCCAAAGGCGTTTGTGTGGTATTGTGTAATGCACGATCACTTCTGTTGTGCTAGAAGCTGAGCTGTGCTGCCTTGCCCAAACAGATGTTGAGGAATCTCAAGCGCCTGGGTTTTTGTGATTATTACTGCCTCATTGCCCATGTGTTCCCAGGTAGTGCCATGGTCCTGGAAGCTGACGTCAACATTGAAGGACTCAACACTCGAAATGAGACTGGCATCCCTGTCATGGCGCATCCACCTGACATCTACAGTGACAACACCTTTCAGGAGTGGCTGGACGTTGTTATCAAAACCAAGAGAGGTAAAACTCACCGACTTACTCCCAGCAAAGTCAAGACTCTCCTCCTGCCTTTCCATCCATATACATACCCTCTTTAAATGTTTTTAAACAGGAAATAGTTTTCTATTTCCACAGGAATCTCCGATGTTTGATGAAGTGCTTGAGATTTTTGCTTTGGGAAGGAAGAAGGAACAATCAGAAGGGATATTCATGATTATTGTCACAATCATGGCCAATGACAATATGTTAAGTTTCAACACAAGCCATCATTGCAGTGAGTGCTGATAAAAATCGAGGGACTCGTCATACTGGACTCAGCCGACTGCCTAGATTTGCCATCCACATTACTACATGCCTCACTTACTTAGGATGGATGTGATGGGCTGATCTTTCTCGACCTCTCCATCCTCAAGTCTTACAGTGGAGTCTGGACACCAGCTTAGTTTTGTGCGGTGAAATACTGGCCCCACCCCTGACAGCCTTTGACAGATCAAAGCTGGGAGATAATTTTAATAGTTTTTAAATGTCTCTGACATTCAGAAACATTTAAAATTATTAAAATGTAAATAAGCTTTTAAAATAAATATTAAAAATAAAGATAGCCACTGACAGAAAACATAGAAATAATATTAAAAAAAGCTAAAGTAAAATAACTAACCAAAGATAAAACCAGAAAATGGTCAGCAGTTGAGGCAGCATTTGTGGAGAGAGAAACAGAGTTACATCCAGGTCAATGAGCCTCCATCAGAATTGGGAAAAGTTAGAAATTCAGGCACGTTTTAAGTTTTGGAGAAGTGGGAGGGGCGAGGAGAACAGAGGGAATGTCCATGACAGCACAAAGACCAAGAGAAATGGACAATACAGATAGGCATTGATTAAGAGAGGGTGTTGAAGTCTTGATAACAGCAGCTAATCTGTCTTGTGGAAGTATAAAGAGAGAATGAAAGAGAAATTTGAACTGAAAAAGAACATTTTCTATTTTTATTTCAGATTTACAGCATCTGCAGTTTTTTTTTGCATTTTTATAAACAATACACATACCTTCCCCTATGTCTGGAATCGCCATTGAAATCAATGTGCCTCTCAAATTCTATGCCAGGTCTGATCCAAGTGGTAATTCCCGAGTATAATTCTGGAAAAATTTAGCTTGACTGGGCTTTACCATTGGACTCTGTGTGCAGAGTTCAACAACAGAGCTTACTGATAGATGAAGTGCCTTAGTAAGTCTCCAACTTGCACGCTTTATAACTGAAACCTGTGGTCCACCGACTGCCACACACAGCAAGTCAGAACAGATTATTCGTAGCTCATTTCACCAAGAATAAACTCACTTGTTCACATTAATCTTTCTGGTAGACTGCACAGCAAAGGCACAGCAGGTGCAACTTTTGCCCCTGTGGTCATCGGAGTGACCAATGAAATAGTAATAATGTTGATTATAGGTATGTACTTTGGGAAAAAATGACAGACCAACTCACCCTTCTCACTCTGCAATTTCCAAGATATATAAAAAAGCCATTTTTTATGAATAGGTATGGACCACTAAACCTAATCATACCTCTCCCTTATTCATTAATCAACATTACTCTACTCACTTGGTTTGGCTTCTTCACCCCAGTAGCCTTATTTTTAACCACTGGTTCTGAATCATGCATCACAGTGATCAACATCTACATTATTCATTATTTGGATTGCATTTATTATTTACCCCTTCTTGCCCTTCAGATGGTGGCCTTGAGCTGCTGCTTTGCAGTTCATACAGTAGTAATAAGAACAACTGATTACTTGTTAGGCCATTTCAGTGGACAGTTAAAGAGCCAACCACATTGCTGCAGATCCAGAGTCACACTTATATGTCAGATTGTGTAAGGGTAACAGATCTCCTTTGCAAAAGGACATCAGTGAACCAAAGGAGTTTTTCGGACAACCTCGTAGCTTTGTGATGGCTGTTGATGATATTAGCAGTGTGGTTAAGAAGGCATATGGGAAACTTGCCTTCCTTAGATAAGATATTGATTTATTAGTCACACGTACATCAAAACACACAGTGAAATACGTCTTTTTCCATTGTTAAGAATGTGCCGGGGCAGCCCACAAAGCTGGGGTATAGAATATAAAAGCAGGGAGGTTATGTTACATTTATACAAAACAGTAGCTAGGCACATCAGCAGTATTGTGTGCAGTTCTGGTCCCCATGCTATAGAAAGCATGTGATTACACTGGAGAAGGTGCAGGGGAAATTCACCAGGATGTTGCCTGGGGTGGAGCATTTCAGCTACGTGGAGACATATGCTGGATTTGTTGTCCTTGCAGCAGAGAAGGCCAAGGAGTGATCGGAATGAAGTACACAAAATTATGAGGCGAATAGACCAGGTAGATAGTGAGAAACATTTCCCCATAGCAGAGGTGACAATACTCAGAGGGCCTAGGTTTAGGGTAGGGGGTAGAGTGGATTTGACGAAGAGTTTTTTCACTGAGAGGATGGTTGAAACCTGCAACTCAATGCCAGAGTGGAGAAAGGTTCTGTCACAACATTTACGTAGTATTTAGCACTTGAAATCCATGGCATAGAAGGTTATGTGCCAAGTGAGATTAGCACGGTACTTGATTACTAGCATAGACATGGTGAGCCAAAGGCCCCATGTCCATGCTGTTTCACCCTATTACCCTCCAGCTTTTAATTCCAGATTTGTCTAAATATATGAAATTAAATTCCACATCTACTGTGGTGGGATTTAACCATGTGTCTACAGATCAACAATCCTGATCCAGATTACTCATCCAATAATCTAATCTTGAAAATACCCCTCTGACATTTCTCTTCGAACACTCTTATTAAAAGAGATTAATTAATACATAGTAAAAAATATTAAGCCTTTCCTAGGCTGATCATTAGAGCATCCCATGGTTCCCGTCTGGGAACTTGGGACATTTCAAACAATAATAAATCCCTTCATAGAGAAATTATTTAGTTAATATTATATTTTGTGTATTACTCTGAATCCTTATTAAATGTTGTGGCATCAGTGGCCCTTAATTTTATAATACTAATGCAGACATCAGCAATGATGCACAAGGAGCTATTAATATTCTGGGGAGGGAAAGGGGTCCCCAGGAGGTGGATTTCCAAAGACCCACTGATGGATATAATAAGTGTTCTAATGAAGTCAGTCAGCCTGTGGCGGTAGTGCAACAGTAGTTGCAAAAGTTGGTGATCACAAGCAGTCTAGGTTAGCTTGGGGCAGCAATTCCATTAAGAGTTGATTTAATAACTTCCACTGTTGTTACAGGATACCTTGGAGGCAGTAATGTCAACAACAGGGAACTCAATGGCTGTTACCACTGCCACCAGGAAACTCATTGAATAATACTTTTTGTGTGCAGTTGGAATAAACACTCATAGTTCACACACAGTTTTCACTTACCTGTTCTTTATATTGTTCCCAACAAGGCAGGTTTGTGTCTGGAAAATTAAATAATTGCCATTTTAAGCATTTGCTTGCAGAATCATTAATGGAACGGCCCCTCTGTTCTCAATGGTGTGTCTGAATCCAGTCTACAACCTGAACAACATCAGAAGCCAAGAACATTACACAGTTCTAAAATATACATGAGATCCAAGATGTACTCATTCTTAGTTGGCCAAGGGTTTAACTGTTGTAGTTAACTGAATATTATTTCCTAGGTATGAAGCTGGATTTCAAAAGCATTGATGCAGTGAACCCTTCCTTGGACATCCTGGTGAAGAAATCAAATGAAATGTCTATCAACAGACCAATTTGGTTAAACGCTGACATTCTGATTGGCCCGAATGTCCCACAGTTCATTAAGCCCGTCAATGCTTCCAGGTAACTTTAACCTTAGTGATGTCAATTTCAAATCCATCTCCACAATTACTGAGCACCAATCTTTCCTCAATGAAAACGGAACCTCTTCCTTGTTGGCCGAGACATGCTGGATAGAGAAATCAATCTAACTTTTTTTGCACCTAAATATTTCTGGATATTGAATTGGTAACAAAGAAATGCCATGGTGTCACCCATCACATGAACCACTTCTGAAGTTGTTTTCCAGTATTGTGTCAATACTACGACCAAACATTGGAACCATGCAGGGTGATATGTACATGCGTCCTAGTTTACACTGTCTCCCCTTGTTCAAGAGGCACAAGCTGCACAATTAACTGAAGACTTTTATGAACTTCATTGGGTTTATTGTCAATATTCCAAATAGTCAATGGTAACACTCATTACATGGGTTTCTACTTAGGCACGCCAAATAAATTCAGGCGTGAAACTGTAATCTTGTATGAATCAAGACATACAAAAAGAGAACAGAACAAAACTTCTAGAACATGGAACATAGAACGATACCGCACCGAAATAGGATCAGCCCACCAAAGCTGCGGGGAACAGAGGGAGGTGGACCATGTGTGGGCAGAAGGGATGAGTGAGATGGACCATGTTGCCCATCTAGCTCATCCCTTCTGCCTGCACATGGTTCCTATCTCTCTCTTCCCTGCCTATTCATGTGTCTGTCTACATGCCTCTTAAACATTGCTATCGTAACCTTAAACATCACTATCGTAACTGTTTCTACCCCCTCCCCTGGCAGCGCGTTCCAGTTGCTCTGTGGTTAAAAAAAAAGAACTTGCCTCACACATCTTTAAATTTTCTCCATTTCACCTTAAACCTATGCCCTCTAGTATTTGACATTCCACCTGGAAAAAAGACTCCGACTATCTCCCCTATCTATACCTCTCCTAATTTTATATACCTCTATCAGGTCACCCTCAGCCTCCAACACTCCAGAAAAGACAATCCAAATTTGTCCAAGCTCTCCCTAGAGCTAATATGTTCTAAGACAGGCAACATCTTGACGAACATCTTCTATACCCTCTCCAAAGCTTCCACATCCTTCCTATAATGTGGTGACCAGAACTGCACACAATATTCCAAATGTGGCCTAACCAAAGTTTTATACAGCTGCAGCATGACTTCCTGACTTTTATACTCAGCACCCAACCAATGAAGGCAAGCGTGCTGTATGCCTTCTTTACCACCTTATCCTTGAACTTTGTAACATTCCTTCATTTGCAGAAGTTCCTCGCTGAACAGTCCTGCATAGCATTTAATATCCTGCATAGCATAGTATAACATTTATTAAAAAATAAATCTTAATTTTTAAATCCCATCTCATCAGATACCAGCTCTAAGGACAATGTTTTGGGGATACTGTAGGTCTCTTTACCCAGCAATTAAAATATAAACATTTTTATTGCAATTCCTGAAATATTTCCTTCTCAATCTTTCCATTCCTTAAAAATGATTGTATACTGAAAATACAGCTGCAGGTTGCACGGTGTAACCATGGCAGCGTCATTTCATGCAATAACCATGACTGCACCCTGTCACATGATGTATTCATAGCTGCATCCCTGTCATGTGATGAAACATGATTGCCTCCCTGTAACATAATGTATCCCTGACTGCATCTGTGTCACATGAAGCCAAAAGCAGTACAAGCAGGGTTTGGCCAAACACTCTGGTCATGTGACCTTTTATCGCAACCATATTCCTTCACCATATTCCTGGATTCCCGCGTTTTTCAAAAAAATGTGATGCCCATTGTTGTATCCCTTTCCCATGTCTGTAAGACCTTACTTTGTGCTCCTCCTAGCTCTGGCACCATGACATTGGTCAGAAAAGCAGTTTATCTATCAAATGTACTCAGGGTGAGATATGTCTAAATTATTCTACACAATGTTGGTTATTGCAAAATGTTAGTTATTATAAAATATAAGTATTGCTTTCTGATTAAAATAATCTTTGTGATATGTAATAGCTGATTGCGAATTACAAAGTGGAAACAGTTGAAGGGGTTTGGATGTTTTACATACAAAATAATATTCCTCTGGACTGAGCGACAGGGAGACTTTTAGCCAAGAGGCTTAAAAGGTAGTTAGCAACCCAGTTCTTGGACTTTTCCAGTTTATTAAACTAAGTAACAATGACTGTCTGTAGGTGAGTGAGACATGCTGAAACTAATCAAGCAATTACAAATTGAGAAAATTAAATACCATTTTATAACTACATTCCTCGTGACAATAGATGGTATTACTCACAGAGAGCTGTGTATATTTGAAACAGCATGTTTGTATTTTTGATTTCAAATATTCTGCCCCGACTAACCCTCTGAGTTCTCAGCTTAACGTCAACTACACAGATGCCACACAAAAAATGAATCAGTCCTGATTCCCTAAACTGCTCCAACACCTATGGCAAGTCACTTGTTCGATGGACAATACATGACTTATCCAGATGATTACGGCTGCAGCACTCGTCAAGTACTTGAGACCTTCCTGAACAAAGTGATCCACTGGTTTACCCCCAGTTCCAGCCACACACTTCGTTGATGTTCCCACTGCGCTCTCAGTCCCGATTCTGACCACACCACTACCCACGTTCCTGATCCCCAGATCTGGCCACACCTGGTCCATGTTCCCACTGTGCTCCGGGGTCTGGCTGCACATCTACCCACCTTCCCAGACCCAGCTCTGGTCACACACTTACCCACTTTTCTGAACCCAGCTCCAGTTGCACAACGGGCCACGTTCCAGGCCCTTGGTTCCATCCGCACACCTACCTGTATTCCCAGTATCGGCCACATCCCGGCCCAAATTCCTGACCCCATTTCCAGTTGCACACCTGATCTACATATCCACTTTGCTCCTGATCCCCACCTCCAGACACTGACCTATCCACAGTCCTGAGAGCAGCCTCTAGCTGCACATCTGATTCATGTACCCACTGCATTCCTGACGTGTAGCGGTTAGCGTAACGCTTTACAGCGCCAGTGACCCAGGTTCAATTCCCGCCACTGTCTGTAAGGAGTTTGTACGTTCTCCCCGTGTCTGTGTGGGTTTCCTCCAGGTGCTCCGGTTTCCTCCCACATTCCAAAGATGTACAGGTTAGGAAGTTGTGGGCATGCTATGTTGGCGCCAGAAGCGTGGCGATACTTGTGGGCTGCCCCCCAGAACACTACGCAAAAAATGCATTTCACTGTGTGTCTCAATGTGCATATGACCAATAAAGATCTTATCTCTGGTTGTGCACCTACCCACTTACACGATCCCAGCCTGGCCCACCCATCCATCACATTCCTGACGTTTACTCTGGCTGTGCACCTACCCACATTCACGATCCCAGCCTGGCTCACCCATCCATCACATTCCCAGACTCAGCTCTAGCCATACACCTGGTCTATTTTCTTACCCCTGCCTCAAGGGCATACCTCCCCACATTTCCAAGGTGCGACCATTAAGAGAGGACCCAAAGCAGTGGTTCAGAATAGAAACTTATAAATTCCTCTCCATTCAGAAATCTAAGAATTCCATGTCAATTTTTTTCTTAAAAATATGCACTTCTCTATCACATGGACTGGTAAAAGTACAGCTGTGGACTAGCTTTGGCCCACAGGCTGTTTGTTGGGAAACAATGACCAACAGGATACACCGCAGAAGTTCACCAAAGCATCCGCACTGGTGCCACCCAAATACGGAGCACCTAGAGAGACAAGAGCAGCAAGCACACAGAAACACCAGCACTTCCATGTATATATCCAAGACACACACCACCAGACTTGGACATCTATTAGCATTCCGTAATGGTTGCTGGGTCAGAATCCTGGAGCCCTTAAAAGCATTCTGAGGGCATCTTTATCATTAAGACTGAAAATTTGAAGAAGGTAGCTTTCTGCTCTCAACTTATGAGGAAATCAGGAATAAGCAATGAATGCTAGGCTCACCCCTGATTCATAGAACAGCACAATACAGGCCCTTCAGCCCACAATGTTGTGCCGACCTTTAAACCTTGCCTAAGACTATCTAACCCCTTTCTCCCACATATCCCTCTATTTTAAATTCCTCCATATGCCTATCTAGTAATCTCTTGAATTTAACCAATATACCCGCCTCCACCGCCGCCCCAGGCAACGCATTCCATGCCCCAACCACTCTCTGGGTAAAAAAACCTTCCACTCACTATCAGAATTCCCTCACTATCAGAATGAACGAGAAGGAAATCCTAATACTGGCCAGATATCTTGAAGCTGTACTAAGATTAAAGTAGCATATAGAAGGCTTCAGGGGAAGCAGAACCTGCCGGCTGCAGGACCATATATTAAACAGAAATTTTGTATGGAATTCTTGTTGAACAATTTCTAATTCTGATCTGTAAAATATTTCATGTAGGTTCCTGAGCCTTATTCAGCAGAAGTTCCCAAATGTTGTCCTCTCCCCTGGCTGGATGACATTTCACTTACCGCTGATTGCAACCAAACCCTACACCCGAAAGATGGTGGAAGACATGTATGGCCTGGTCAAAGGTTTATCACAACGTATCACGTTTCCTGTCAGAGCTGTGCTGTTGAAGCAAGCCTGGCCACATTTTAGTTGGCTGCTCAGTCAGTCACCAAGGTAAAGGCAACGGAATGGTAACTAACAAAAGCACTGCTTAGTTTAGCAATTTTAATATTGATAAATTAATAGATTCTAGGTACGAGTGAAGGTATAAGATAAGAATCACTATCCTCAAATTATGTTGTGAGTGTAAGGTATGGTGAGCTATTGCTTGGACCATGAGTACAAGTTCCAGGTATCAAATAAAACCATTAGGAACAGTACACAAAAAATGCTGGAGGAACTCAGCAGGTCAGGCAGCATCTATGGAGGGAAATAAACAGTCAACATTACGGGCCGAGACCCTTCATCATTGAGTCCTGATGAAGGGTCTCGGCCCAAAACGTTGACTGTTTATTTCCCTCCATAGATGCTGCCTGACCTGCTGAGTTCCTCCAGCACATTTGTACTGCTCCAGATTCCAGCATTTCTGCAGAATTTCTTGTGAAAACCTTTAGGATATGCCACAGGGGGCCAATGTGTTTGAAACAAAAAGGTGGTTTGAATGCCAACCATGTGGGTCTTGTTGTCAGAAAACTGTTTCATCCCCAGTATCCCTGCCATTGGTTAAGGCCAAAGAAAGAGCTTGCTCTTTGACCTCTGTTGCTGGAGGTGGTCCAAAGAACTTGTGACAGAAATACACCCAGGGTCATCTCCTCCTCACAGCACTGGGGTGAAGTCAGATACCAACATGTCCAATGTGCAGAACTGCATGTCGTTCTTGGACATGCCCCTCTTTTGGAAATGGGCATGTGTTTAGTGCCTGTGATGTGTGGGCTGGTAATGTGGTAGCGGAAAGGTGGAGCTTGAAAATAAAATGTCATAAGTGGGATGAATGTGAATTTACTTTTGCTCACTGTTATCTGGCAGCTGGGTAATGATGAGACTCATGTGAGTGTACCCTGCAGCATTTGTTTAGATAGTAATTAGAAACAATTAGCATAACCACATGCAGCAGTGGGTGGATGCTAATCATTGCCACCCATAATATGAATGCAAAGCTCTGAATTGAAAATGAAATGGGCATTTGTTCATATTGAGTCATTGCCAGAATCAACA
This sequence comes from Pristis pectinata, assembly GCF_009764475.1. NCBI lineage: Eukaryota > Metazoa > Chordata > Chondrichthyes > Rhinopristiformes > Pristidae > Pristis > Pristis pectinata. Next base: position 48,201,374 of record NC_067407.1, on the reverse strand, counting down.
CAACCAATTTACTTTAATCCTTTAAATACAACTGTTCTATTAAAAAAAACTGACCTGATTCATTTACTGCGGATCTTTTAAAAAATCCCAATCAGCAGCCTGTATTAAAATTTACATTTGCCTAAATTAATTCAAATAATCTCATAATTTATTTTATTTGACTCCTTCTTTGATGGGTTATTGTTATTGGTTGAATCTTGCTATAGGGTAATTTGCCTTTGTTTTAAGTACAAAAGCAAACAGGTACCCCAACTAGAATGTGAATCTAACATTCTGCTGGAGATTGCAGAATTATGGTTAAGGGGAAGTCGTGGAGGCTGTATGAAATGATAATGGTGTTTTCAACCATATACATGGTTTCCACAGTCACCCAGTGACAGCCTGTTGTGAACACAATGCTAGGGAGTGCAATGCTTTGAGCAATTTATTTTCCTTTTGATATTTTTCAGTGCTCACAATCAGTTCCAGGTTGTAACTCAAAGCATTGACAAAAATATTTGTCCTTTCCCATACAAACAATCATTCATCCTATCAGAATCAAACTGGACAAGCTCGTGTACAGGACATTTATAAGAATCACACGAGGTAGCACATCCAGTCTGTGTAACAGGAATTATTTCTGAGTACAGAAGCAATTGCTGATTCATTGCATGTGGCTTGGAGCTTTTTGATGACATGTATCTACTAGAATCAGTCACTGCCTTCCTCCCCAGGCTAAAGAGGTGTATATAATGTTCACAAGTCACCCTTCAACTATAGAGGCTATGTACATATGTGCGTACACAAGCACACCACGGTCAAGTTGAGGTGGGGTATAAATGGGCTTATCTCTCCTTCAACCTATTCCAAGCCAGCCTATTCATCCACATTATAGAGGAACTAAGTGCAATGACTGGCAATGGGAATTTACCCACTGGGGTCAGCCTCTAGGCCAGGGAGGGATATATCTCCACAAGAGTTTATTCTTGTGGTCCCTATCAACTGGAAAACTACACATTCATGGATTGAGGATGAGGCTGATGACATTTCCTTCGCAGAAGGAACACATTCACAAGGAATAGTCATAGAGACCAATGATGCCACTGGAAGCATCATTTTAGAACCAATAAATATCTTGAAGAGTTGAAAGAAAAAAATAAGAAATGAAATAATTACTGCTCATCTCTGCACTAGTTTCCTAAAGAGTTCAGTGTTCTTTAACTTCCTACCTTTCATATTTGTAATGGTTGTTTGTGTATGTCTGTAGGTACAGCCTCACTCTCTGGCAGGGATCAATTGATTTCATCACTGTGGAAGATCTCTTATTCTTCAGAGACAACAGCAACGTTGAACAAATCTATTACGACATTTATGAACCAGTTTTGTCAGAATTCAAACAAATTGCATGTATGCATTCTAATTTCTTTGCATTTATTCTACTCTTTCTTTCTACATTGCACAGCTTCCCTTAGGAACTTAGCCTTGATGCTCTTGCCTTTTGCCCTGTTACCTAGTGGTTGAGGAGACCACATGAGCACAACCCATGAAGAATTTAAGTTTATTCATCCAGAAGGAGGTTGTCAAGTTTCTACTCATAAATCCCTTACTGCAGTGGGTTTAAAAGCTTTTGTGGCAACCTGCAGTGAAACCCAACCTGGTTAACCACTGTTCAACATTAATTAGCTGCATTTTTACTAGTGTTTCTATGGTCACTGTACTGCTTTTGTAAGTTGCTGCCCTTAAAGAGGTGATATTGACTCACCTTCTTCAACCAGTCCAAACCTTGGGGCAAAGTGCTGTTAGGTGGGGAGTTCCAGGATTTTGACAGAGCAAGAATAAAGGTACAGCCATATATTTCCACTTCAGGATACTCCAGCAACTTAACTACATGATCTCTTGCACTCCTGCACTTGTGCTCCTGCAGGAATCATCCTCTTTCTAAATGGGGGTGAGGGAAGGAATTTAGAACAAAATAAAAAATAACTTACATTTTCCTGGAGAGTCAGAATTCAATATAATAAATCTAGTTCATCCATTTTCATTGTGTTCAGTGCAGACAAATAGAAGACGAAGGTTTTACCCTGGTGGGAAGCTATTGGACTATTTTCCCCCTCAAGATTTTGAAGAATTGCAGATCCATTGGTTTGACATTGGAGCCACGTTTTTGAATTTGTCAGAACTTCTTCAAGGTAATGTTGTCCTCCACAATTAATGAAATTCTTGGTCATGCCACTGGATTCACATTTTGAGCGACTATAAGCTCAAACTGCGACACAAAAATAATCAAAATGAAAACAAGGATTATTAAAACTCAGAATTAACTAAGTGCCCTCATAAAATCAGGTTAACATAAAAACTTCCACAAACTATTATTGCAAGGGTGTCTTCACTGAGATTGGAATGAATTATTTTCCCCATTTAGTTGCTTCTAAATTCCTCTTTCCTGCCACCCACATTATCCCATTTCAAAATTCATGACACATACTGATATCTCTGATCAATGAGCAATTTTGTGCAGCACCCCAAATTACAGAAAAATGGCATGAACTGCCACAAACTCTCTAAACGGTTAGCAGAGGAAGATAATTTCCCCCAGTAAGTTTCAGATAGATTTGTGCCCAGATCTCAGTAGTGAGCATTCAATGTACTGTGCAAGTAGAGCCAAAATGGTTCAGGGCATTAGCACTCATCCCCAATCATGGACTTCATTAGACCTGCAATTATTTGTTTTTATGGTTATTTTCTTTGGAAAATGTAATCTAGTTGTGGTATATATCAGAGAACATGAAAAGATCAATCTCTTGGGAAAAATCCAGCATAATGTAACTGAATAAAAAGATCTTAAATATATCTAGACTCCACTGATCAAAGAATATTTATGTTCCCATTCTTTGACAGTAACTGAGTGGCCTCTCCCCCCGCAAGAATTCAAACACAGAACATGCACATTGCTCAGTAGGAGCAGCTGGGTTGATCTTTCCTGTTCCTAGCCTATTATAAGATACTGGATTTGACCTTCTGCAATTATTTTTTTTAAACTTCATTCACACATGTAGAGCAGAACATCATGGGCAGCCTCATAGCCTTGTTGTTGTCACATTCAAATGGGCATGCCAGATATTGTTGAAGGAAACCGTTGTGTCCATCTCTAAATTAAGTAAAGCAAGCCTTGTCAGGAAGATCATCTATTATCCCAATTATCATATTTGTTTTCAGCTCATGTAAAAAGTGCTGGACATTCACTAAAATGTTGTGATCTGGTCTTCTGTTCAGCCTAAACCCAGCACATTATATTGCCCAGTTGATTTGTCTTTGAGTTACCTACTGCTTATAAAATATACACTTTACTCAAGTTCCAGAAAGCACACTGCATCTGGGAAGCTACAAGGGCACTAATACTTCTTGCACACTAAACTTCTGCTGGACTAGGGAGAATAGTAATAAACTTTCAATGTGTTGAAAGTAGATAAGTGACCAAAAATAACTATACATTCGATGGAATGAAAATAAAAAACACTGGAAATACTCACAGGGTCAGGCAACATCCAGGGCGAGAGAAGAGTTAACATTTCAGGTCGATGACCTTTCATTGATATTCAGCTGCTGGATATTTCCAGGACTTTTTTTTTATTTTGGATTTCCAACATCTGTGTTTTTTTTTATTACATATGGGGTGGGCGGGGGGGGGGGGGGGGTAGTAGTTGGGCTGATACAGTGATTCAGCTTGTAGAACTACTGCCTCACAGCTCCAGTAACCTGGGTTTAATCCCGACCTCCAATGCCGTCTGTGAGGGAGTTTGCACAATCTCCTGGTGAGTGCATGGGTTTCCTTTCACATCCCAAAGGCGTGAAGGTCGTTAGGTTAATTAAGCCACTGTAAATTGCCCTTAGTGTCTCTGTGAGTGAAAGAATCTGGAGGGAGTTGAAGGAAATGCAGAGAGAATAGGTTTCAAGGAAAATATGTGGGGGAATGGATTGCCCTGTGAACTGGCATAGGCTAGGTGGGCTGAGATAGCTTCCTTCTATGTCATTAGGAAATATAAAAATATAGTGGGAGGGGTAGGGGCAAGGAGGCAGAGAAGACAACTTTCTCTAATGAGCTTGTAATAAGACATGAAAATGTCATTGAAATACCCAGTGTAAGTCAAAGAATGTACACTTTACTCATCAGTTTCCATCATTCTAAGAATTTCCACACAAGGGCTATTTCTGGACAAGCGATTTTCATTTGGCTGACCAAATACGTAAATATTCAATACCATTTGAGAAGATGAAATGGAGTATGTAATACAGATATGTAACAGTTGCATCCTGGGCTGGCACAGGTGGACAGACAGAGGAAAAGTCTTCTTACTGCAGTTCTTTGGGTCATATCCACTTTACAGTCAATGAGTCACTGATTTCACCTTCAATTATTACCTGAAGGCCAGGTTCTTCTTATATAGTTAAACACTGTCTGGGTTTGGTTAAGTTGTAAAACTGAAAACATAAGCCTGAACACATCATATAAATGTTCTTATTTCAATTTATTAAGGAAACGCTGGAGGAATGCTTGTTCTGAATGTGAAGAGTAAAGGCAATGTTATTCCAGTGGTGGAAAGTTCCAAACCTGGATCAGAACTCCCTTTGAAATCAGTTCTGAATCAGGTCTTTCTTTCATCAAACCGGTGGGGCATTTACCTAAAGATAAAATCCACACAGGCACTAGCTCCAACCCTGTATCTGCTTCGTGAACTTTACAGAGTACACCTTCTCCACATACCCGTCTGGATCAGCATGGATCTCTCTTATGGCAACTTCAGCACCCCTGGCTATATTGAAGGAAGCCAATTCATCGATACCATCAATAAGATATTTCCTTTTGTAACTATAGCTCCAAGTTGGCCAGCTGAAGCACTTAAACATGGTTACACAGAACCATTGGTGGAAGATATGCTGAGTCTTTGTCAGGGGTTGTGGCAAATGGTGTCCTTCCAGCTTCAGGCCATTCCGTTGTCTAAATCGTGGCAGGCGGCCTTCAGACTGCTGCAGGCTTCCCCCAGCTACACTCTGACAGTGGAACACCTACATGCACAGGGCACATATGTGGATGGGTTTCGAGGGCTGATCAACATCCGATTGCACAGCAATCATCGGATTTACTACCGCTTACCTCCAGATTATAGAAACAATTTTGAGATGGATATTTTTACTTCATAAAAACTGATCCCCAACTCTCTATTCATAACCACACATTCCTGCCACTTGGGCAGGCAAATAATCATTTACAAGTTCCAAATCAATAAATCGAACCACTGAGTTTGTTGGTTAAAACCTAGCACAGATGCAAGTTGCACTATTATTAACTTTCATTTTTCATCAGTTTAATATACATGAGTATTTAAGCTTTTGACACCAAAGATAATTTTCTGGATATTGATTGTAAAAGCTTGTTGAATAGGCTGCTAGAGGCAAAAGGTTGACGTGCATTTTAATGAATTATTCAGACACATTTGCTTACTCAGCAAGTTATAATTCCATTCAACAAATTGTTCTACATTGCAGAGACCTTGGTCGTCTTTGGTTATACTGTGCTTGTGGGATAACAAGGGAAATAAGAGGCATTGTCTCATGAATTCTAATTTGAAATAAGGCAGTTTTCGGCCAGCAGAAGTAATTGAATGGCCTCTCCTCTCCCTCCTCCAAGAATTCAAACAAAAAATATATCCTGTAGAACATGTCCAACAATACCCCAACTCATTTTTCCTGGCTCTAGTACATTATAGAATACTAGATTCATACTTCTTCAAAAAAAAAAATTTTTTTTTTTTTTTTTTTACTTTATTCACACGTGTACCCGGACCTCTCTTATCATCACTATGTTCTGATGGGAGGCCTGAATATCACTGAAGGAAACTAATATAGAGATGGAAGAGCAGTTAAAGCACCTTGTACAATCTAAATCACACTCAATAATTTACATTCTTCACCAAACATGCAGTTGAGACTCTTCTAATTCTTGGCCTCTAGCAGATGCATTAATAGTAACCACTTGGTTTGAGCATAAATACTTGGTTTAAACACCAGGTCATATTTTGAGATAGTGACCAGTGAGGATTATTTACTTTCATATTCAGAAAATAAATGCTTTTTTTGAGAGGATTTTAAAGATGAAACTATTGAAAATGTGTAGACACCCAGAGTGATGTTTTTAAATATAGTTCAGGACTTGCAGTTCAGAGTACACTTTCTGATGTTTATTGAAAGTTATATGTGACTGAAACTTATCCACTTGTGTCATGCAGTCGATGCAAAAAAAAAACACATCATTGGAAAAAATGTTATTTTGCCAATTTAGCAAGTTAGAGACTTCACAGATACATGTTAGTATGACACAAATGTAGCAACTGGGATACCATAGATTCCATAAGTGATCTTGATGATCACATTGCACAGGGTTTAAAATATCATGTCTACTTAAAGAAAATAGTCTAACACAAAGCAACTCTGGGTATAGATGGACTTTCTGTCTGGACATGAATTGGGTAAGCATATGTCATTATTAATTGTATGGTTGATCACCAGTCCATAATGTGATAATTATTTTTTTCAGCAGGAAGCAGGTAGAATAGAATACTTAAATCTCCGGTAAGGATAAAGAATTTGACAACAGGAACTGGGACTCTCCCATATTAGGCCCGCATCTGGGTAGAGAATCTTCTTTCAGTCAATTCTAAAATTAAGTGATAAATTTTAAATTGTATTTATTAATCTGTGTCACTCCCAAAATCATGCAAGTGCCAAAGAAAATTCGAACAAATCAAACTGGCCAACCAAGTTCTAGTTGTTTGCAAAAGTAAGAAATTTAAGTTTTAAATGTTGTGTGTTGTGGTCAATAATGGTATTTAAAGAAATTTTAGTGCAGAAGAGGTTTATGAATGAGAATCCTATATGTATGATAGTGAAAAGAATACCAAGGACATTTTGGGAACTGAATGGTTTCCAAAACCACTTACTCAGCAAGTTGTACACCAACTACTCTCAACAGTCTCCATGATTTTTAAAGCCTACCTCGTTCTACTTTGAATGCCTCCCAGCACTGTTCCTACATCAGTTCACTTGCCACAAGACCATCAGCCATTTTTTTTCATCTTCAACATGCCCAATCCAAAGTTCTCCTAGATGACCACTCATCTTCCATCGACTACAAACTTTTGCTCACTAGAAATCTCCAACCATTTGCTCCTCACCCCATGGGACTATCGCACGTCACTGTTTTCCTTCCCAGTCCTTCCAATTCCTCAAACATGCAGTTCTGATCCTGTGCTTAATTTCACCTTGGCCTCACCCAGACCAGCTTCCTCCAGCACGATATCCACTGGCACCCCATTCCTCCACCATCCTTCCCAACCCTTTGACCTAAGAGTCATTCACCTTCATCCATTAGCAGCTATCTGGACTGTCAACCTCAAGAAACTCCCCAAATCTCTTTGGTTTTCCACCTCTAAAGCCTTTTTATACATCAGAGGTCCTGAAATAAAATAGTAACAAGCTACTCGCTGCAGGTGTCTGGACATGATAGGGCCCTGTCGAGTCCTCATCCACAAGTTGCTACATGGTGCTTGAAAACGCATAGTTCGTCAACTTCAAATCCAGATTTTATACCAGAGATCCTTTCTGATATGAGTTGCTTGTTGATTGAAATTGCAAAATTCTTGATGGAGCCAGTGGTTGGATTCAAACAGCTTGATACACACCCAACACGACCAATCTGGCAGCTTTCCAATTGTACACCTTCCAAAAATGATAATGTGCAGTAGGTCCTTACAACAATATTTTTAAAAATAATTAAGGGCACTCCACTCACATTTCATTATTTCACTGTTGTCTTTTAATCAATCACTTGTCACATGACCACTGATGTTCTGTCAGTGCTGCAAAACAGCACTTAATGTTCAACTTGTTATTAAATCCTTATGTCTTTATGTTTTTAACAAATGATTTTTACAATCGGCCATTGCATTTTATTCCTGTTTTAGAAAGGCTTTAATTTTTTTAGTAATCAATAAACTATACAATCAAGGTCAAATGTTTTACTCCAGATTTTTTAAATGATAGACCTTCATTCACAGCTTTCCATTATCACCAAAATGAATTCCTGCACTAAGCAATGCACTCAATTTATAGATGGTAAGTTTGACTCTGCTGCAGCATTACATGGATTTGCATTTTGTGTTTCACTGTGAAATTGCATTGTCAACACTAGCATTGTGTGGCTGCTGTTAAAAGATGATGATTAAGTACAATGGAATGAAAATGCAACTTTCCAAATCCACAATCTCAACTAAAATGAACAGAAAATTAGCTTTTGTTTTTATAAAAGCAAGCATACACTACAAAGTCACTAGTAGATTATAAAGAAAGAAAGCTTACCATAAACATACAAAACAGATTGTTGGTGAGAATTACTCAGTAGTCAGTGATATGATCATGAACAGAATCGTTTTTCTTTAAAAATAATAAGGTTCCCTTTTTAAAAATCAGAAATATGCCTCAATTTAAAATCCTCATGTAAGCATTTTTCCAGTAGAATCTTATGAAAATTAGTATAAAAATATGGATTAAATCTGGCAGTTTGCAATAAATTGCTGTACATCATATCTGGTTATTTTTCTGTACAAAAACATTATTCAAATTTATACACCGAAGCTAATGGCAGTAAACCCAGCTCTAAGCAGATTACAAAGCAGTGGCCAAGTGCCACAATGCTCCACCACCATTGTTAATTCTCAATGAACGGCTCTTGATACAATACTAACATAGAAATGCAATGTACTCTGTTGGTTCCAAAGATAATAAGCTTAACTAGAATTTCTAGTGCTAATTGTTCACGACTGAAATTTTACCTTATTTTATCTGAAAACACTCACTTCATGAGCACTAAAGACAGTGGGCCAGCAAAACATGATGAAGATCTACGTCAAGCCCCACCCAATGTCACACTGACAAATGGACGACATCCTTATTTTGTTCGAGAAATTCATTGCAAGCCTCAATGATTTTGCACAGATCAGAAGACAGTCCAGTGATGTCACGGGTGAAGTATGGGAGAACTTGAGGGGTTGCCTGGATGTAATACGCAATCTGGAAAAAGTAAAACAAGTAGTTGTATTATCCACAGCGGAAACATGCCAGCCTACAAACTGTATCCTTTGCTTCCACTTGTTTAGCAGTCCAGATTTGTTGGGAATTCTCCCTAATTGGAAATTGCAAAGGAACTGAAATAATACAAAATAGCAATGCCCAAGGATAGTTCCAAGTTTCTTATGGAATACCTCTCTTACCGCTGGTATCAAGTACATTGACACTGCCCCTCCACTTTAAATTGGGGGTGAGTGGGGGAGGGATTGAGGAAAAGAGGAAACTCATCTGCAATGCCCATTACTCATCTCTTTCTTCTCTGACACAAACTGAAAAAATGCGGGCAAGAAAGTGGACAGACCAGTTCATGCCCAAGTAGCAAGGCTACGTTATAAATGTTTGCACATGAAGAACAGGCACCAGTTTCTCTGAAACCACAAGATGATCCCTTCAAGAAATGTGCATTAAAAATAGCACAGCAAGAGTTGCACTAGGTGTCACTTGTCAACATTAAATGTTTGGATTCTTTTACAGTGTCACAATCAATCATGTTACGGGGGAGGGGGGGTGGAAGTGGGTGCAAGTTTGAAAGGGGAAAAGACAAATTCATATGGCACTGGATCATGCCTCTTAATGTCATCCCAAAGCAGTGAGAGTAGAATGAGGGTATGGGGTAATCTGACATGCACTGAATTATAACTGTGTGTAGACACAGGGACATGTTGTCCACATCACTGAAGTCTGCAATAATAATACAATATAAACACATGTATAAAATTTATGTTTAATGACAACAATTGTACCACAATGTTACCCACATTAGTAACTTACATACAAAATATATATATAATTTTAGCAGCTTTATTGTAAAAAAAATTAAGCTAAGGTGCTGCACATCAATATAAGAATATAAATTAATCGATGCATTGTTTTATAAGGAGCATAATGCCATAATGTATTATTCTGCTGTGGAATTGAATTGGGTTCCCTTTAAAGCCAAACAATTCTTATGGCGAAATCCAATCCCACTCAGAAGTTAATTGTTATTTAGGGTGAAAACCAGAATGCTGTTGTCTGAGGGAAAGCCAATTGCAGACACTGTGGCTCCAGTCCTTTCCTGAATAGTGTTTCCATACATTCCCAATGCCAGACAAGAGACTGGATGAAAGCAAGCTAATTTTTGAAAAGTTTGCCTATGCCAATTGTGCACACCCAGGAGCTCTCCAACTTTGTCCCGGAGTCTCCGATAATTTACGAAAATAGATGAGCAGTGGGCCCTGTGTCGCTCTTGTTCTCTATTCTAACTCCTCCATAGCAGTGCAAGTCATGGCTTGTGTGCAGCCTACTAATACTGTGTCAACCACCAATCAGAGGACAAGAGAGGCCAACTTTTCGAAAATAAGGGTGAGATGATTATTATTGTTGCTGCTGCTGCTATTGCTTCTCCTCCTTTGATTCATTCTTCACTCCACCCACCCCTATACACCCCTCTCTCCTTCCTTTACCCACAGCAGCCCCCTATACTCAAACAGTAATAGTATTGCACTCAATCCATTAATTTTATCATACTGAATATGAGCTTAAATTATTACGAACATCTAAAAACAATCAAAATAGAAGTTGCATTGCTTTCAATAGAACGGGAAGTGCAGTTGAGAGTACAAGCAACAGCCAATATTTGCACATGCTTAGTGCTGGCAACAGAAGACTAATTTCTCCCCATTATTTATTAACTATCAAGTTTTAGATGCATGATGAGATTTTCCTCAAAAGTACACAGATCACTAACTTCTGGTGGCATGAGGGTGGGACAGGTGACATTGTAGCTTCAGTTGTTTAAAAACAAAATAGATTTCTCAGTGCTTGCTGGCTGGCTGTCAGGACACATTCATAAGGCATTGCTCACTGTGGGGCACATCTCACACCCTCTGGACTTGCCCCATTGTTAAAGGTGCATCACAAATTAAAGTTCTTAATGTGTCAGTTGAATTGGCCCAAATTGCTTTCAGGGTCTCATGGCCAGCTAATAGGAAATGTTCCTAAGGTGAAGGATCAATAAAGAAAGTGTGAGGCTCATATGATGTGAAACTACAAGTTGATATTCCACTTTTATATTATAAATGCAACAGCTGAGAAATTGCTTAAAGTATGTCAGTTGGAAAGGCAAGAAGCACAAGGATTAATGAGACAAAAAAACTGAGTTTCTGTCAGAGTCTGAAGTATGAAATTTGCTTCCAGAAAACCAAGAGAATTTTTGTTCACTGCTGTCAAATTTATGTCACCTTTTGCAGCTATTTTAGTGGGTGCACGGAACTGTTTCTGGTGGGGTTTGAGAGAACAGAGGGATGCAATGGGGGCATAGTTGGGCAATCGAGTGGTGGGGACTGGGGTTGTATGGTTGGTATGGAATTGTATGGTGTGCGGTTGGCATTGCTGATCAGTTCTGATGTAGGGGCTAAGATCAGACCAGGGTTACAAGTTGGCTTTATTTGGAGTCAATTTAAACCAGATCTGGGAAGATGGCCAAAGGCAGAACATAATGAAAAACACAATGATGCTGGAGGAACTCAGCAGGCCAGGCAGATTCCATGGAGAAAAGCAGGTGGTCAATGTTTTGGGTCAGGACCCTTCTTCAGGACTGAAGATAGGAAAGGGGGAATCCCAATATATAGGAGGGAAAAGCAGAGCAGTGATAGGGGCCTTAATATAATCTACTGCATTCGGTGTGGCCTCCTCTACATTGGTGAGACCAAGCGCAGACTAGGTGACTGTTTCGCAGAACACCTGCGCTCTGTCTGTAACCGCGATCTGCATCTCCCTGTTGCCAGTCACTTCAACTCCCCCTCCCACACTATCTCTGATATGTCAGTCCTCGGCCTCCTCCATTGCCAGGAGAATTCCAAGTGCAACCTGGAGGAACAGCACCTCATTTTCCATCTTGGAACTTTACAACCTAACAGCATGAACATTGAATTCTCCCACTTTAAGTAATCCCCACCCCCAACCACCCACCATGCTTCTTCCCTTTCCTCACCTATCTCTTTTTCTACCTTTTTCTTCCTTTCTCTCCCCCAGTGGATCTGCTCTCCTCTCCCCTCCACGTGCCTATCACTATCTCTTACCTGCAACTACCTATCGCCACCTTGTGCCCACCCTGTCTCCCCTCTTTTGTCCACCTATCGTTGCTCTGCTTTTCCCTCCTATATATTGGGCTTTCCCTTTTCCTATCTTTAGTCCTGAAGAAGAGTCCTGACCCGAAACATTGACCGCCTGCTTTTCTCCACGGATGCTGCCTGGCCTGCTGAGTTCCTCCAGCGTCATCGTGTTTTTCATCTAGATTCCAGCATCTGCAGACCTTGGTTTCTCACAGAAGACATAATGGTCGTCCACTCACTTTGCTTAGATTTGCTGCTACCCTTTGGTTTTTTAATTAAGGCCTCACCCCCTTTCACACATCTGAATACTAATTTTTGTAGGAAGACTGATTGAGGAGTTGTAATTTCATACTATTTGTTTCATAAAATGTGCTCCGATCTAGTCCAATAGTTCACATCACCCACCCAGCCCACTACCCTCCCTCCTCTACTCACCATCCTCCATCCATCACTTCCCAATCCTATTTCCTCACCTCTGCCGCCTTATTCATTCCATTCCTGTCTTGATCTCTTCTCTCCCCTCCTTCCCTGTCTCCCGGTTATCTTATTCATTCTACTTTAGCCCACTACCTTCAATTATTCATTCCCTCATCCCATTCCTGGTTTGCTACCAACTAAATCCAGTTTAGTTTAATATAAACTAAAAATAGAAAACGCTGAGCAGATCAAGCAGCATCTGTGGAATGAGAAATAAAGTTAATGTATCAGGTCCAGGACCTTTATCAGAAATGGGAAAGAGTTAGTTTTAGGCAGCAAAGGTGGTGAGGGAGGGATGATTAGAACCAAAGGAATAACTTTTATAGGGTGGGATCAGATGACTAAATATGGTAGTAGGAGTATCAGTTAAGACCACATTAAACTTCTATCTGCATTAAGTGTTGCTGATGATAAGATGGTAGGACATGCCTTGCAGACTAAAACAAAAACTGAGCCAAAATGAAGACAGGCAGAAATAACCAGTTCTGATTCAGACAAAAAGAGTTACCTAAAGAGGAGAATTCAATATTGTCCAGGAGGTTGCAACATGTCCAGACAGAAGATGAGGTATCATTCCTCAAACTTGTGTTGGGTCTCATTGTTATTTCAGATTTCCAGCATCTAGTTTTTTGGTTTTCAGTTTAGTTTACTGCTGGGGAAACATCAGAGAATTTGGAGTCGAGTGAAACCAGGTCTGGGAAGATGGCCAAAGGCCATTACACATAGGAAGCAGCGCTTGCTGCCAAGGAGACAAAAGGTCCCAAGCAATGGGCCAAAGAGCAGATGCTGAGAGGTTAGTTGGTAATGAAGGGTGTTTAGAGATTGTGAACAATGGGGATTAACAATCCAGGAACACCGGTCATTAAAAACTACCTTGTAGATGCAGAAGCAATCAAAATTGTGGGAAAACTTTCTTCATCACAATGAATACAGGATCTACTGTATTCATGCAAAGCATTTGTAAGACATCATTTGGAATACTGTGCTCAATTCTGTGTAATTCAAATCTGGATATATAGCGTATATAACACATACACACACACACACACACACACACAGGTTTTAGTAAGAAAATGCATCATTTAATTAGGATGCAATTTGGGATGAAGAGACTCAACTATGAGATAAAAAAGACTAGTTAAACTTGGATTACAAATCTCTGGAAATGCAGAAATAAAAGAATAATCTGGTGAGTGTTTCAAATAATCACCAAAGAGGCTGTCAGAATACTCTGCTTGAGGATGACAGAGCAAGGAGGCATAAATCTGCACTTAATCCCAGGACCAATACAGAAAATGTCCCTTCACTTGAAATATTATGGGAATGCTGGAGTTAAATTCTCCAGAACATCAGATATTTGGAAATAATAGTGTTAGAAAAAATGAAGAAGATTGGAATTGCACAGAAGCAGCTTCAGAACCAACTGGAATAGTCATTCAGGTTGATCATCTCAATAGTTTACACCCAACACAATATTATGATTTTATGCCTTATTCTCCCCTGCATTCCTGACGTAATTGATCCTTGCTGTTAATGATTTACAGCTTTAGAGATAAGTAGTCACTGTGGACCCAAGTTTAGAAGATATTGGTGGTTTATTAACCAGCATGTTTAGGATCCTCATGAAAGGTCCACACACAGTACTTATAGCAGGGCTACTGGACAGTAAGTTAGAGCAGGATTTCTGGCCATTTGGCTTTCCCTAACCCAATGGCAAACATCCCCACAAATATCCCACAGTAGATCATCCCATTAGTTGTAAAACTAAGTGTTAGTGAGAGAAACTGTATTGTTTTTCAGGAAAGTCATGGACCCAGCAAAATAACTGTTTGGAAGTATTGGTCTCAATCCAACACGTGTAATACATGCAAGTCATTTTTTTTTGTGATACTGCTGCTGCACAGAAATGCCATCATTTCAGATCATATTCAGAGCGTCTGTATTTTATATATATAACTCACATTTTAAAAACAGATTTCATTCTGGAAGCAAGCCAAACAGACTATATAAATTATAGAAAATCTTACTCTACACCCTCTGAAAGTCTCCATTTAATAAATCACATGTTTAGTTAAAAGAAATTATTTATTTTAGTCTTTCTGACTTTTATGGACAGTGTTGTGCATGTTCGGATCATTTGATTATTCATTAACATGAAGACCACTTACTCTGGTGCATGCATCTCCTTCCTGACAAAGTTTAAAGCCAGCGCAGGATACTTCACCCCTGTCAAGGTCCTTAGTTGGTGGAGCCGCAGGGAGACTTACTGATCGGAGGGCTATCAGATAGGGGTCCCTGGAAAGATAGTTATTGCAGTTATCCAAATGGTGGATGTTAAAATGCAAGTCATTGGAGTCTAAATTATATCATTTGACCCAAATATCTTGGGCCATGAAAGCCAGCGGTTAACTAGAAGTTTAGCATGAAGTCAACAACCTTTAAGGATAAAAGTTCTATTGCGATAACCCAGATTTTCTGCGTAGCTAATAAAGTCAATACACTGTATTGAGAGGCAAGGACTTGTATCTGCCAGCCTCTGATCCCTTCTACTACAGAGAGGCACATGTTAGCTGGCAGGCTGTTTGATCTCCCTCAGAGTCTGCCTAGAAGACGCGAGACATTGACAGCAACACAAGCTGACAAACTGTTGCACCATAGTTTGGCAGGTGGTCATTTTTAATAGTTTCATTCCATGTTAAATTCTACAAATTAACATTCAAACTTTGTGATCTGTTGGGTTCAGCTAGTCATCAGTTTCTAATTCCAACTGTTTTCAAAATACACACTACTGTTAGTATAACAGTTCAACATAACCCCAGCATGACCTGACCATGGAAAAGTACAGAATGACCTGACAAATCCTACCACAGTATCAGATGTGCAAGGGTAAGGAGTAAGTCAGTAAAGCAGCAAAGATAGGGAGCAAACTAGGTCTGAACAGAGGGCAAATGCAAAAGTTCACTTTACCATGAAAAGAAAACAGGTTAATCTTAAGCACTGGTCTAATGGTGAGGAAGGCAAACTCAGACACAACAGGTTAAAATATTAGTAGAGAAACCAGATAAAAAAAATATTAATTGACTGGTAATGTAGCAAATAAAGATTGATGAAAGAAATAGGAAAATTGCTGGCCTGGAGCCCAATTTGTGCCTGCTGGTCTGTGTGAATTGGAGCAGATCCCCACAGCAGGAAGGGTAAAACCATGGTCCATGATATGGGCCCTTGAGTCTCATTTTCTTCAAACAGGCGAGCTACGAATGCCTGCCACACACCCACAGGCAGCTCAGTGCCAAAGACAATTAGAATTTTGGGTCACTGCATCACTGCAGGCACATCTCGTATCAGGATCAGATTTTACATTTAGTAGGGAAGAATCCTGTCACTAAGGCTGAATGCCCATCCAATTTGATAGGGGCAGTTCTGACCAACAAGGATTGAGTCCCAGTTTTGCACTGAATGACCCTAGGATGGAATTCCACACCCCCCCACCCCCCCAAAGACCTTTATGGTCCAGAATTCATGGTGAGTGGTGAGCTGCCCACTCTTGTCACTGATCTCCAAAGAAAATTTAAACCTTGCATACTGAGACCTGCAGCATGGCACTGGATTCAAGGGCAGCAGAGAGGCTCTGTGCAGTATCTGGGCCTACCGTAGCATTCCTGCATCTTTTGGGTGGGAACAGAACAAGCTCCACTAATGTGTTGAAGAAAACTTCAACATGCTAATATACTGGGACATTTTGAGATTAAAGGAGGAGATAGTGCTCGGTCTTCTGAAAAGCATTAAGTCCCCCAGGACCTGATGGCATATATCCCAGAATATTGAAAGATGGAAGTGAGGAGATTGTTGGGGCTTGGACAAAGATCTTTGTGTCCTCACTAGCAACAGGCGAGGTCCCGGAGGACTAGAGAGTGGCAAATGTTATGCCTTTGTTCAAGAAGGGAAATAGGGATAGTCCAGGTATTGATAGGCCAGTGAACCTCACGTCACTGATGGAGAAGTTATTGGAGATGCTACTGAAGAATAGGATAGACGCATACTTGGAAAGGCATGAGCCCTGCTCAGGGACAATCAGCATGTCTTTGTGTGGGACAGGTCGCGTCTTACAAACTTGATTGAGTTTTTAGAGAAGCTGACAAAGAGATTCATGAAGGTAAGGCAGTGGGTGTTACCTACATTGGACTTTAGTAAGGCATTTGATAAGGTCCCTCATGATAGACTGATTCAGAAGATGAAGATGCCTGGGATACAGGATGAATTGCAAGTTTGGATTTGGAACTGGCTTGCCCGAGAGGAGGATGGAAGGCTGTTATTCTGGCTGAGGTCCATTACCAGTGGTGTTCCACAAGGATCAGTTGCTGGGGACCTCTGTTGTTGTGATAGATATATCAATGACTTGGATGAAAATGGTAGGATGGGTGGATTAGCAAGTTTGCGGATGACACCAAGATTGTGGAGTTGTGGACAGTGTAAAGGACTATCAAAGAATACAACGGATGTAGATCAATTACAGATTATGGGCAGAGAAGTGGCAGATGGAGTCTAATCTGGGCAAGTGTGAGATGTTGCACTTTGGAAGGTCAAATGAAAGGAGAAAGTATAGAGTTAATGGCAGGCCCATAAATAGCAATTGAAGTACAGAGTTCATAGTACACTGAAAGTGGCTGCGCAAGTGGATAAACTGGTAAAGGCGGCATATGGCATGCTTAGCTTCATTGGTAGGGATGTTGAGTATAAGAGTAAGGAAGTCATGCTGCAGCTATATAAAACTTTAGTCAGACTGCACTTGGAATATTGTGTGCAGTTCTGGTCGCCCCATTATAGGAAGGATGTGGAGACTGTGAAAAGGGTGCAGAAGAGGTTCACCAGGGGTTGCCTGGATTAGAGGGTATGGGATATAAGGAAAGGTTAGTCAAAATTGGGTTGTTCTCCCTAGAGCATCGGAGGCTGAGGGGAGATCTGATAGAGGTTTTTAAAATTATGAGAGACATAGATAGGGTAGACAGACAGAATCTTTACCCTAGGGTAGAAATATCAAATACCAGAGGACATGCTCTCAAGATTAAAGGGAGAAGTTTAAAGGTGACATGAGGGGCAAGTTTTTTTTAAACACAGAGTGTGGTAGGTATTGAAATGGGTTACCAGGGTAGTAGTGGAAGCAGACAGGTTGGTGGAGTTTAAGGCGCTTTTAGATAAACACCATGAATATAAAGGGAACGAAGGGGATATGGATGATAGACAGGAGGACATTTAGTATAAATTGGCATCCAGATCGGCACAACATCATGGGCTGAATGGCTGTCCAGTGCTGTAATGTTCTATGCTCCAAAATACAACCTTTAAAACATAACATTTCTAATAGTCGGAAAACATCAAAAACTTTTAAAAGACGTTTAGATAAGTTTAAAAAATGTCACGAATTTTACCTCAATATATACCGATAACACTTTAAATACTCTCAAATACTATAAAGAAATCTAAATTAACTGCCATTCGCCTTCGTCTCTCACAGCAGTTCCCCTCAACTGAAATCAATGGCTCATCTAACCCTGCACAGTTCAC
Source organism: Pristis pectinata (assembly GCF_009764475.1). Classification (NCBI taxonomy): domain Eukaryota; kingdom Metazoa; phylum Chordata; class Chondrichthyes; order Rhinopristiformes; family Pristidae; genus Pristis; species Pristis pectinata. Next base: position 48,183,081 of record NC_067407.1, on the reverse strand, counting down.
TTGTGTGGATTCCCCACAGAAAATTCTGGTGACAGAGAAACCACAAGCAGCAGAATGCAACTTCAGGACTTCTACGCTTGCAGAGAAAATACGGACGTTGTTTTCAGTTACGTCATGCCACTTATGCAACCTTTCCCGCAATCTCTAAGCCATCATAGCCACATCGCAGCTCGCACAGATCCTGGTTAGTGGCCCACAGTAGGAGAATCCAGCTTGTGGCATTTTATCCGCAGCGACAGCTACTGCAGGATCATGATGGCAGGCAACAGAAGGTGGCAGGAATAGCATTAGCCATGCAACACAAGTCCCTGCTCCCATACTACCAACTTTAAAACTTTATGGTAAAGTTTTAAAAAAATGATTTGCTACTCGCTAAAACTAGAACATCCAGACCAAGGCCAGCTCAGTCCTTCACTATGAAGCCTTGTACACCTGCAGAGCCTCCTTCATATGGAAGACTCAATAACAAGTCCTACCATAAAAGCTCGTCCAGACTAAATACTTTAGCATTTTGAAAGGATGGTCTCTTTGCCATCAACATTATTCACAGTTTCCTATGGAGTTTATGCAGACTTTTAAACAGTGCCTTGCTGTCACTGGCCATGTAATTCAAGACAACACTTCCTACAAGATACTTGTGGCAACCAATCAAGAAAAGTACAGCAGCTGGCTGGGGAGCATTTGAAAAACCAAATTGAGCCTTACAGTGATAAAGGATGTATGAATATCATAGAGTGCACATTAGAGACACCCATATCAGTAATATGCTGCCAGACATCCTCGCGGTCAACAGACTCAGCTATCATCTGTGGGACAGTGCAAATCATACTGTAGACATCAAAATAGATGTGGTTCATGATAAGATCAAAAGCCTGATATTTTGGGAGAATGTTCAGATAAAAATTAATCAGACAATTCATATGAAAAGCAAAAATTAAGTTACCCATCAGCACAAGGTGTTCTACGAGATGCCAATAGAACAAAGTCTTGAAAGTTGCCGGTCTTGTTGACAGAAGGAGATATCACGTGATAGATGACATCATCCTCATCCACCTTTTGTATCAACTGAAATTTCCTTGGAAGGAAAAACAGAATGAATCAAAATGAAGCAACAATCCAGATAGATGCATTTGAAAAACAACAGTTAAATTTGTGAATTCTTACTTCACATTCTTATTATTTAGAAACCTTCAATTGTGAAGACAATTATTTTGGGCAAAGTCCTTCAAAGAGGAATGCTTTCTCATTAGGTTGAACAATAACAACAGTGGAAGAGACTATTCAGACCATAAGACCCAGGACCTGTCTCTGAAAGAATATCTACTTCATTACATTCCCTTTCCACAGTTACCCTTTTAACGTTTATGAATTCTACTACCATCACTGTCTCTGGTTGGCATTTCAACTCTCAATGGAAAAATAAATTCTCCTAACTTCTCTTTCCACAGCAAGTTAAGTTTAGATCCTCTGGTTATCAACTCACCAACTTATGGAAATAGATTTTTCCGCTCAGTTTTTTTAAAAGAAAATCCTTAAAGGGAATAATAAGTTCACCCTTCAAAGTTTTAATATTCCAGGAAAGGAGACAACAGATTTGAGAGCATTTTTCTGCCAATCTTCTTTCCCTATCCAAAACTGGTGTATGATCCCATAGGTATGATTTCCCTTTAGTAAACTGACCAGCTAGCCTGAGATAGAGGAATTACCAACTGGCTTGACTGCAAGATCAATCTCGTTTTCACCATGTAGCCATCTTCAGCAGGAATTTTTTTTAAGTAATGATCATGGAGGAAGATTAAGGCACATGGGATCCACAGTGACTTGGCAAATTAAATTCAAAATTGACTTGGTCATAGAAGACAGAGGGTAGTGGTGGAGGGGCATTATTCTGACTAGAGGTCTGTGACCTGTGGCGTTCCACAAGTATCAGTGCTGGGACCTCAGTGATTTAGACGAAACTGCAGGTGGTCTGATTTGTAAGTCTGCAGATGACACAAAAATTGGTGGAGCTGTGGAGAGTGAGGAAGGTTGTCAAAGGATTCAGCAGGAATTAGACCAGTAGAAAGTGGGCAGAGAAGTGGCAAATTGAGTTTAATTCAGGCATGTGAGGTGTTGCACTTTGGGAGGTCAAATGTGAGAGGATTTTATACAGTAAATGGTAGGACTCATAGGAGCATTGATATATAGAGGGATCTTGGGGTGCAAGTCCATAGCTCCTTGAAAGTGGCAACAAAGTAGATAGGTTGGTAAAGACAGCAAACGGCATACTTGCCTTCGTCGATCGGGGCGTTGAGTATAGAAGTTGGGAAGTCATGCTGCAGCTGTATAAAACTTTGGTGAGGCCATATTTCAAGTGTTGTGTACAGTTCTGGTCGCCACATTACAGGAAGGATGTGGAGGCTTTGGAAGGGGTGCAGAAGAGGTTCACCAGGATGTTGCCTGGATTAGAGAGTATTACCTATAAGGAGGAGCTGGACAAACTTGGATTGTTTTCTCTGGAGCATCAGAGGCTGAGGTGACTGATAGACATGTGTACTGTATATACAGTATATAATTACAAGAGGCACAGATAGGCTAGATAGTCAGAGTCTTTATCCCAGGGTGGAAATGTCAAATACTAGAGGGCATAGGTGTGAAGCGAGAGCAGGGATGTATAAAGGAGATTTACGAGGCAATTTTTTGTTTGTTTTTACACACAGAGAGTGGTAAGTGCCTGGAATGCACTACCGGGGAAGTGGTGAAAACAGATACGATAGCAACATTTAACAGGCATCTAGACAGGCACATGAGCAAGCAAGGAATGAAGGGATTATAGACCATGTGCGGGCAGATGTGATTAGTTTAAACTGGCATCATGGATGGCACAGACGTCGTGGACCAAAGGACCTGCTCTTGTGCTGTAGTGTTCAATGTTCTATGTGGAAAACCAATTGATTCTTTCCTCTATGGTCCAGAGACACAGGCAGACTGTTAGTGTTAGAGCTCTGGTCGGCTGAGGCTTTTCTGATCTGCATTAGCTACCTACTAACCAAGTTAGTTGGACCTCAATGGAGTATTCACTGTGCATTAGTTGTCACTGATTCCATTTTTGCTGATCAGCTATTAATAATATTCACTTCATTTCTGGCTGCTTCTGTGGATGCTGGCCTGGGAATAGCTGGGAAAACACTGGTCTCACAGTGATGAAATATGGTGTCATATCAGTTACCTGATCACATCCAAGCTCCCCCTTCGATGGTGTGGTTATCAGTCATGGTAAAACCACCAAGCCATGGGGAAGGTGGTCCAACCAATGTGCCCTGGGAGAACTGATCACTGAGAAACCATGAAAATACAACCTTCAATAAGAATGGGAGATCTCTCAGATTTAATGTGTTCCTTAAATGGAGAGAGAAAATTAGGTTTCCTATGCTGCATCAGCTTCTTCCTCCTTCCATTATTCTTTCCTTCCCTCTGTTAGACAGGGTCATTCTTTAGTTTAGGGGGTTTTCTTACTGGTAGTGAGTGTCCCACTCATGTCGACGGCTCATATCAGACAGTAGTAGGAAAACTTGCTTGACGTTTACAGAAACAGTCATTTCTGCTTTGAAGAACAGTAACTGATCTTCTTCTAGTGTAAACAGTTTTGCCTGGAAAAAGGAAATTGAAATCACTTCCTGAAAATCTGGCTAGCTGGAAGTCTTGAACTCTTTATGTTGCCTTTGATTTAAACTTGCCTTCTTCTGTGTGCAGTTCAGTACCCAGTTTTGTTTTGCAGCCAGGGTTTTTAGTGCAGAGACATTATTGTAGCTGAGGTAAACCTTCAACAAAAAGAAAAGCAAGGCAATCTTTTAAAACGCCAAATGATTAAAGGAAACACCCCTGTAAACTAACCAAATAGACAACAGAAAGGCCTAGAATAGACACCTTAGCACAGAAGCACGTCTTTGGTCACCTGCACTAAATGTACGACATACTAGTAGCCATGTACTGTGTTGCGCTTCCAAAGTTGTTCCGTCACAGCTGCAGAACGTCAGAGGTGGAATATGACACGCAGCTAGTACAATATTCTACTTATAGTGTTTGAACTTGTAATCTTGGCCCACGCAGGATCTACTGATCTTTCCCATTATTGTTGAGTGCTGCAGTCTGCAGGGTTAGATGTTCCTGGATTAGGGGCAGAGGATTACAAGGAAAAGGCAGCTGGATATCTCACTCCATGAGCCTTTGTTGGCCATACAGGTTTCAGTTTTGAAGATCCTCAGGGTGGAATAGCCCATCTGGGTTTGCACATGAATAATAACCACGTAGGCCAGTTATCCTGCAGCTGCTGTTACAAGTTGTTGCTACTTAACAGCAGTAACCCAATGAGAAACACCCCTTCTTTTAGGGGGTGGAGAGAAAGAAAAGGGAAGCAAAGCATGGAGCACAAAAGTAAAGAAAAAAAACAAGACCTGAGCTCTGGCTGATTCAGGTTGATCTTGGTGAGTGCTTAGGCATAGAAGGTGAAAGTTTCATGAATAACCAAGCCAACACAAGACAGAATTAGGCAGATTCTATCCTGATTATTATATCTCACCACCACATAATGTTTAGGTTTCATTCTTTGCATGAATCACAATTAGCATTCAAAACAGACCGAGATCTTCCTCACTGAAAAAGATTCCAGGGATGACTAATGTCAGCTTGCTTTTGCGATTTTCAGCTTTTTGCATTTGTGTAGAGAATAACCGTACAAAGAATAATTAATCAAATAATTCCTTACCACAAATGATCAAACTGTAAAATAAAATGCCTTTAAAGAATACAGTTGACAGGCATGGAAATAAATGAAAGACAAAAGGCCACTTAATTAATAATCAAAAGGCAGATTACCTGGTTGCTGGGGTCCCAGGGGACAGACAGTGGTACTTCAGTTTGTTTGCATGAAATAATATATTTTCTGAAAAGTAAACAATAGGATTGAAATTGAGATGTGAGATTTTAAGATTACTTATTGAATCAGAATACACTAATATAATCACAGCAAACCTGACCAACTTCTCGACATCAACATTTTATTTGGCAAGGATACTTCCTATACTTCATTGTCCTTGAGAAGATGGTGGCAAGCTTCTTAAGCTGCTACAGTTCTTCTGGTGAAGGTCATTCAGTGTCACTGGACATGGATACCCAGTGGCACTGAAGGAATTTCCAAGTCAGGATGGTATGTCACTTGGTGGGGAATCTACATGTGGCATTCCTATGCATCTATTACCACTGCTCTTCTACATGGTGAAGATGATGGATTTAGGGGGTTATATCTAGATTATCATGACAGCTTGCTGTTGTGCATTATATAAATGGTATATAAAGTGTTATACCAGTGGTGAAGGGCTAAATGTCAAGAGGGGAGGAAAGAGCATGATTCAAGCCAGCTTCTTGGTCCTGGGTTGTACTGAGTTTCAAGTCTGCTGGCAGTCCACTAATCCAGGTAAATGGAAAGTGGGCTATAAGTGGAATGGAGTGCACAAATTAACCCAAAGAGGATAGACATTTACACATCTGGAAGTCTTCAACTGACCAGCCGACAAGAACTTGCATTTGTGTAGTAACTCTGCAAAGAAACACATCCCAAGATACTTGACGAAGTCAATGTCCACATTATGCATTGAGCTGCATCAGCAAGAACCTTCCTGGATTTTATTTATTACGAAAGAGATGTGGGGCTGCTGTGGTAAGTACAGGGTGAAGTCAGAGAGTGTGTTAGTAGCTGGCCAAGTTTATTTGCATCACAGGGACTATTAACAGTTCTTAGTGTGTTTCCACAAGGTGCACAGTGGTGCTCTCCAGCTAGTGGCAACAGATGCTTGAGGTAAAACATTAATATCTAGTGGTAGCTTTGCCAAGTGTTCACAAAGCAGTTTATTGTTTAAAGAAAACATCCTGCAACAGTGTAAAAATGAAGACTATGTAAAGAACCACTGCAATGTCCAACGCTGCTGGTCTGCAAAAGCTGTCACCCAATCCAAGAGATCAAGCATTTAAGTCTGCTGACCTGTCGAGTCGCATTTTCTTCCGCGCACTTGCTTCACGGTACCTTCTTTCTCCATCCTGTTCATGAAGCAGAGTCTGTGTTACAGAGAACCTATTCCTAATAGGACCCTCTCCTAGACATCTATTTTCCTTACGTACATCTCCACCCATCCATCCTCCCAACCCACACTTCTCCAAAGGTAATTGCACCTTCAGCTGCAATATACCACCTGATCTGAAATTCTCACATAAAGAGCCTTTCAACTCTTCACCTTTAAATGTGCTCCTTCAAAGCCATCTATTTGGCCAAGTTGGTTACCCGTCCTAGGCTAGCACTTCTGTGAAATGCTTTATATCTTGTTGAGAAAGCAATCTAAGTACAGGCAACAGTAGTTGCTATTATTAACTGATCATGCAAGGAAGCAGCACTCTACTTTTACTAGCGTTTATTATTATTATTATTGTGCAGGTTATATAGAATGTTCAGCATACAAAACAGGCAATTCAGCCCAATGAGTCACAGCTGGTTAGTGCAAATCAACCAAATGGTCAGCTCAGCAACAACATCTAAGGAACAACAAGGGTGTCATAAGATTGGATCAGCAAAGCATTAATATTTGTTATCTGCTCAATACAAAATTTAAAAAAAAACCCTACCACCATCATTGACAGATGGGTCTTCAGCTGTTCAGATTATCTTTAAGGCAAGAACACATGCTGTGGTACATTTCAAATAGTGGCCACACTCCAATAGCTCACACAGAAGTTGATTTTTCATTCCAATGCCATATCAAGAATGTTTAGGAGTTAATGAACCATGAGGGATGGGAGCCACAACACAGACTAATCGTGGTCACAAACAAGCACTTTCTAACACAGGTCACTAGGTAACATGTTGGAGCAGGAAATGATCATTTTCTCCTCCTTAGCCCAGGAACACTGAAGCAAATACAAGTTCCTGCTTCATTACCCAGGTTGTACCATCTGACTCAGTGGATACCACATTTGGGACCAGTCTGGTGTATTTTTTTAAACAAGCTCAGTAATCAAACAATGAGTTTCATTCACCTAGTCTCCCAAGTGAAAAGGTACAAATTTATCAGTTCCATTGTGCTAGCCATTTGCTCCTTTTATTCTTTTACTTGCACCAACTAATTTAGCCTACAGTAATTAAAATTCCTGTTAATCTTCTGCTCACCAACAGCGGCAACTTCCACCCAGCAGAAAAAAATCTTCTATGAACTCTCTGCATCAAACTCAAGATCAGAGAAAATTACTTTACTAATAGAACAAGCTCAGGCAATTATACTATTATTCAAAATGTATTAAGTAACCTTTTATAAGTCTTATACAATGGGAACTAAATCCTTATCAACCAATCTCAACACTCAATCTTAAATTGTCAACTATAAATCAGGATTTTAGTTAATAGATATTTAAAAGACACAATTACTTGTGAGCCAGCAATAAACTTTGCATGAAATTACTTCCAATAATAGAAAATTCAAAAATTTCTAACTAATGACAACCAGATAACCTGTACAAGTTCTATATGACCGAGTATATCATTCAAGACAGCCAGGGAAGTTGCCCCTAATGCTTCAAAAATATTCAATTCTACAATATCAACAATTTGTTTTTATTTAGAATCATAGAACACTACAGCACAGAAAACAGGCCATTCGGCCCTTCTAGTCTGTGCCGAAACTTTATTCCGCTAGTCCCATTGACCTGCACCCAGTCCATAACCCTCCAGACCTCTCCCATCCATGTATCTATCCAATTTATTCTTAAAACTTAAGAGTGAGCCCGCATTTTACCACGTCAAATGGCAGCTCATTCCACACTCCCACCACTCTCTGAGTGAAGAAGTTCCCCCAGTGCTCCCCCTAAACCTTTCCCCTTTCACCCTAAAGCCATGTCCTCTCGTACTTACCTCACATTATTTAGTGCCCATAATGTGGAAAAACATTGTAAGGGACTTCACAGGACCATGATACAAGGCACATTTAAAAAAAATAGGTAAATGTCATCTCAGGGGTAACTTTAAGGTGCATTTTATAAGAGGAGAGAGAGGTAGACGGTTTTAGCAAGAAAACCTTATTTCTAGCATAGAGGCAACTAGCACTACGGCCATCAATTATAAATCGAGATATGCAAGAATCCAGATTTGGGAGGTATAGTATATAAGGATCTCATGGAGTGGAGGGAAAGAGGATAGCAAGACATTGGAAGGATTTGAAAGCAAAAGTATGAATTGGAGAATCCACGCTAAAGCAGGAGACAATTTAGACCAGCTCACTAAGATAATGGATAAAGCATGATCTGGTGCATGTTAGAAGACAGTCAGCAGGGTTTTAGATGAAGCTGGGATGCTGACCAGAAGATCACAGATACTCTCGTATCCAGGCAATTGCATGGTTAATCATTGAAGTGAACATAGTTCTGCTAAATTGCTTGCTTTTAGGTTTTTTTTTCCTAGCAGCAATTTTTGTATTCTACTTGTATTATCATGACAATATTTCCTTTAACTAAAATGATTCCACAATGATAATACGGTCTACCAATAAGTATTAAAAACATTGCTGTGAGCAACCACGTTATAGGCCGTCCCTGGATTATGAACACCCGACTTGCAGGAACCCACACACATGAACAAGCTCCCATAATATCAAATTCAAAAGTCAAATGTATGAACATACACTCGTTCCAATGAACAGCAGAACAAGTTTCCGCTCTCTCTCCACTCTTCTGTAATTGTTCTTTCTTATCAGTCTTGTGTTTTTGCTGCCATACATTACAACACTGTGGAGGTATGGTTACCACATCAAGTGATTTTTATGTATTTTCCGACTCAAGGACAAAATCGACTAAAGGATGTCTGTAAAAGAGCCGCGTTTGGCTGTGGTCAATGCTTGTTTGATGAGACTAATGGCCCCAGTGCATTGACACCAGGACCTTTGAAGAGTGACAGTCCTTCACTTCAGCTGCTCAGGTTATATTGAAGGAAAGGTACTTGAGCCAAGAGTATGCCTGGGCAATGTATGAACCTACAGCACACGCATCTGCAGCTTTTTACCTACAAGATCATTACGGCCAAGTTCATTACACATGCTTTTCTAATAGAAGCACAGAAAACTGTCAGAGGACAGCAAACCGAGCTAGCTTCTCATCCTTAGCAAAGGAGTCAACTGTACTCCTACTCATATTATATCAGCATTTAAAAAAATTATGTTTTCTTAGATTTGGGTGTTGGCAGTATTTACTTACCATCTGTTAATGTGGTGACTGAGTGACCACTTCACAGAGCAGCAAAGAGTCTACCAAGTTATAATCAGATGAGGATATGAGGTTTCCTCCCCCAAGAAGACATTCCAAGAGTTTCACAAAGTTTTTAACCAGCTTTTGCAGTTACAGATTTTCCTGAGATGATCTACAAATTCTCAAAACCTTATGATGGGATTTGAACTTGCATCTTCTAGTTTATTAGTTTAGAAGCACAACCACTACCTCTGCACTCTGCAACAAAACAGTACTAACTGGCAATTGAACTATTCCAATCTACCCTACACAACTCTACTTAGTTTTGTCTGATGTGATACAGTCCACAACTCCCAGTAAAATAGCATTGTTTGCAAGCACAGATATAAGGTGCATTACCCCTACATAAAAGTTGACAAACTTGATACAACCTGCATTCTTAAGTGAAAACACATTAACTGCAAAGTGTGTCAGAGCTTACCCCTGGTTCTGGCTCGACACAGGGGATTGTGCTGAGATTCCCATCTTTATCAGGCACCACAAAGGTCATGAATGCACTGTTAATGTGTGTCTTCCTATCCCAGCCTTCTTGATGGTAAGCTTCGGCGCAGACACCAACTTCAAAGCTGAAAATTACCATAGGAATTTAGAAAACATCATAAGAAGCAATTAGTATTTGAGTTCATTCCAATTTAAGAAATGAAAAGCACAGATTTATACTTAACAGCAACCATGATCCGTACTAGGCTTTTCCATCACCAAAATATAGACTACCATTCCAAACATTAATTATTTTAAGAAGTTTAACATGGCTTTAAAGTTTAAATTCATACATTTTCCACATTATTATGAAAGGAACAGTTGTCTCAACTCCCCTGCCCACTTTAGCATATATCCATATATTAACATTATCCTCCGCCCCTCAACCCCACCCAAGTCACTAAGGTCCCTTCCATCTTCCCTCCCTCCTCACCTTTTATCCACCCTGCTCAACAAACTGATGCTAGAAAAGTTCTCGATGATCTCTAGCATAACACACAACTTATTTGACAAATGCTAGCTCAGACAGTATCGAGCAACAAGCAGTCACCTAAGTTTTGGTTTTAAACCTCTCAGTAACTGATCAATGGAAAGACTCACATTTCTGCAGCTCATTTTGTAACCTCAGGATATTCCAAACCACTTTGCTGCCAATAGAAAATCTTGATGTGCAGACATGTTTTATTATGTGAAATGTGGCACCTGATTTCATCACAGCAAACTCCTACAAATGGCAACGTGATGAAGCCCACAAAATCTGTCTTAGTGGTTTGACTGAAGAATAATTAAGGCCAAGATGCCTGGGGCAACTCCAACCCCACCCACCCTTGCCCCAACTGATAGATATACAGGATCTTTTACAGGAAGCATTTAGGGTTTTAGTTTAATTTTACATCCAATATTCAGAACAAGTAGCAGCATTATACCCTGTCAGTGCTGCGCTGGAACATCAGCACTCTACTCACTGGATTGCTAACTTGAATTCACAATCTTCTGACACAAAAGGAAAGTATACTGACACAATGCTAACTGATCCATCCACTGTTCTAGCTGTGATCAGACAGCTTGCTACAAACCAAGAGTTTGCGCAGTTACATTTTTAATGCAGCACAGCATTTGCTGATTAAAGCCACAGATAGATTTTATCCTCCTCCACCCCCACACAGTTAAGCAGAGAAGCAGATAAATACTGCAATTAATCTCCATAATGGGTGCAGCCCTTGATAAGTGTAATTCTTTTGGGAACACGGGATAAACTTACAGGCGGTGTTGAAATACATTTTATCAGTTCTGAAATTGAACAAAGGTTCTTCCCTCTCCTGATATTTTTTTTATTTTGAAAACAGTAGAAAGATTGAATTCAAAGCAGATGTTACCACTTTAAAATTTTAAAACAAAACCATTATCTTGGTCATTAGTCTTCAAGCTTCATCATCAAAAGCAGTCATAACACCCAGTGTATATAATTTACTCGGACTCTCTTACCCTTAATACATTGGAGATATGACAACTTATACAGCAGTCCTTAGCTAGAAACAGGCAGCATAATATCCCTCTTATCACACACACTGTTTATAATTAACCAAAGCTCAGCTCAGATTCCAGAAATGTTTTCTCAGACATACAAAAGAACAGCATCCTGAATTACTCCAGCATAACAAAAAATAAAATCAGCTTGTATTTTTTTGGCGCCTTTAGCAGACTAAAATGGCCCTAGATGCTTCAAAGAAATTTTAATTGAAATGCATCAGGTTCCATTAGTGTGCTGACGGCATCCACCTTACTGCTTCTCACAGTTGCAAAATATTCATCAAGAACTTTACCTCTCTCTTTCACCTCGACCACACAAGTTATCTTCTTGCTCCCAAATAGACCCTACTTTCCCAAGTTATCAGTTTGTTCTCTACATAGGTATTAATGATATTTACTTTTCTTTCATTTAACTTTGTTTTCCTAATTTCCCTTTTAATTTCACTCCTATTCTTTCTAAACTTATCAATGTTTTCTGCAATATTCAGCTCAGTATCTGACAGAAGGTTTCCTCCTTTCCCTTTCATACACTTTGTAATTCAGGGTTGCTTTAGGATTTGCCAGTCTCTCCCGTTCACTTGTGGTAACATGTTTACCTTGAATCTATTGCATCTCCATTTTAAGATGCCTCTCATCGCTCCAAGACTGATTTGCTTTCAAGTAGCTGTTCCCAGTACACTCTTTTAAATAACTTCTCAGCCATACTCCAATTTAGAACCTTACCCCTATTTTATCTTTTTGTTGTTTTCCAGAACAATGCTGAATCTAACTGAATTGTGAATTTTTCAACAAAAATAGTCTACCACTGACAATCCTTTGAACTTCACAGCTTCATTCCCTAAAAGATATCCAGAAATGTTTGTTGCAATGTATAATAGACCTATGATATTGTCCCTTTTTGTTTGCTCTTTAATTCAACCTATATAGCCTTCTTTAGGATCCTAACATAACATCACACTTCATAGCTACGTTCATTGCTTGAACCAATATTGCCAACCCCCCCTCTTCACTTCATCTGAAACCTTGTGAGCAGGCACATCAAGCTTCCAAACCTGAGCTGCCTTCTCCTATTCTTAGAACATATTACTCTTCCAAAGACAAAAACACTAGGTGGACCATCCAGTACCTTACCCAAGTGGAATTCATTACGTGTGATCCAAGACCACATGCAGCATGAATCCTGCCCTTGGGAATATCGATCAGCAGCTCTGCTCCAAATACCAAGGTGAAGACCAAACCAGAGTTCATGTGATACTCCAGTGCCACTAACTACACAGATTGCCTTCTAAATTTAATTTGATTTGTTGATAAAAACTTATTAGTTGTCATGGAAAAGCTGCATGTCGAAAATGGAGTATTCAAGTAATGTAAAAAAAATCTGCTCCGTCCTCACCTTTTTTTAAATGCATTGTTAACTATTGCCTTCAATGTTATACGGTCTCCAACTTGCGAGGGTCCCCTGAAGTGAAACATGTCAATGGTCTTCAACACCGGATGTCCTTTGCAGAAGCGGCTACAACCAGGAGTTTAAAAATCAAATTACATTATCACGGGTTAATCTAGCAAATGAACACACATCCTCAGATGAGCAAAATACATGTGTCATTTCTGCTATCCATTGATCTCTTCCAATTAGATGCAACACAAACATTATGAGCTGCTTTAATTAAACACAGAGTACATAGTTTCAAACAGGAATATATTAAAGGAACAGAATTTCTGCTTAAAGTCTGTCATTTCTATCAACCCTGTTCTTACTTCAAATGCCAATACCCTAAATTTATCAATTACAAGCAATTCAGTGAGTTGTGAACCCTCAGGTTACATTTCTTTTCCAAATCTCTCAGACTGTGGAGAAAACACCCAAAAAGTGCAAAGGTGTAATATTAGAGTTAACTGATACAAATGCAGTGTGGCATGGCTTAGTTAAATTCAAATTGCCCAAAATAAAAAAAAGTTATTAGTCATCACAAAACAAATGGTTGTATGAAATGCATTTAATAGGAATCAGGTTTTTTTTAAAACATCAATTAAAAAAAACTCCAGATAAAGTAGTTTTGACAAAGGAACATCTGCAATAAAAAATGTTCAGTTATCAAAATATTTTTATCCTACTTGGCTCATTGCCTTATCCCAAAAGGTGCGAGTAAGCATATTGCTTGCTCATTTGAACCAGAAGAATACAAGCTTGATTCCTGAATGGAATTAGCTGATCAAAAGGGACTGGAGAACACACTTCTCAGACTGAGCTGCCCACAAAATATTGCCTCCATGTTAAATTTGCTCCATAGCCAACATGCCAGTCATGATATTAACCAATGACTCTACAACAGAACCATTCTCAGTGAAGACCGGTGTCAAAGAAGGCTGTACCATTTCCTCAAATTTTCTTGCTGTAATATTGCATCTCACCTCCAAACTTCCCACAGGAATGGAGCTAATCTTCAGAAGTAATAGGAAGCTGTTCAACCTTCAGTGACTACGCTTCAGAACCAAAGTAATCTAAACCTCAGAAGCTGATCTGCAGTCTGTGCACAACATTTGCATTTGCTTCAGCTTCAAGCCATTATCAACATTGGAATTTTCATTTGAATCAGATTCTGTCGTCATTGAATGGCCCCACATTTAGTGTAATTCCCAAACTCATACACTAGATTTATTGAAATTCTGCAGAAATATCAGAAGCCACATTTTATTTCACCAAAGTAATTTTTCAGACAGCAAAACAACCATCATTCCACTAATCTCTACAAAGTTGTCACTGTTTCCAGCAATGTCTTTTTTCCCCCCTCAGATTCAGCATCTTCAGGACTAGAGGGACAAATTACAGAAGGGAAAAAAAAAATCATTTAATGTTTAAACAGCAAATGTTGATATCAGGGAAGTAAAGTGAAGGAGCCCCCATAGGCCACATAAAACAGAATGTTGGTTGTTTCAGGATACAGGGATTAAATAATAATGCAACAACTGCAGCTCAATAGTGCCATCAGTGCAGAGATACGCCCCAAGGTGCTTCATAGAAGTGCAAAGCTGCAGGCAATGTGTTAAACAAGCAGAAAAATTACGGCTTAATTAGAGGTTAGTTTTAAGAAGTTATTGAAGGAAGGGTGGGGAACGAAGTAGAGAGGAGGTTTATGGAATACGTTCCAAAAAAATAGGGGTTTAAGCATGTGGCTCAGCCAAAGAAAAAGGACAGGATGTAAAGGAATAGAAAATTCAGGTGTGAGATTTAATACAAGCGGACATTCCACAGAGAGTGAAGTGCAAGGCTCTGAAAGCAGTTGACACACTTCAGCATCTCCAGGGTCATGGGCACATGGAGCCCATTGCAAAAAGGAATATATGCACCAGAGTTTTGGGGAGAGTAGAGGATGGGAGGTCAGGTAATAGTTCCATCTGAATTTGAGGAAGCAGTAGATAAGGGCTTTGTGGCAGATGGGCAGGGGTTGAGTTGGAGACAATTCATTAAAAATTAATCATAATGAACCTCACTGTAGAAGGATCACTGTCACTCGCAGGAAGATGAAAATATAATTTACTGATATCAGAATTTAAAATTCCATCTAATTTAAAATTCTTCTCTCAAGCTTAAATTCTACACCTCTCCTCTTAATTGTCAGATGGGTCCATCTGGTGGACAGTGTTAGTAGCAACCAAAGCAATAAATTCCTGCGATTCATGAAAAGTGGCGGCTGTTGTGTCTGTATAAGCCATCCAGCCTCAACCTATTTTCCAGTTCTTTGGGTGAAGCCTTGCAGGTTATTGACAATTCAAGTCCTCACCCATGTAGATTTTAAAAATCTAATGAGAGTTTTATACTTCTACCAAGGGTTCAATAACAGTGGTAACGTTATGAGACTAGCATCCAGGGACACAAGTTCAAATCTTATGATGGCAGTTGGGGAATTTAAATTCAAATTAGTAAGTAGATCTGGAACTAAAAACCCAGCATCAGTAATATTAACTATGAAACAACCACGCTGTCATAACATCCCATCGGGTTCATTAATATTCTTCAGGAAAGGAGATCCTTCATCTTTACCAAACGTGGCTAATATGCAAATCCAGACTCACAATGGGGTGGTTGTATCCAAACTTCCCTAGTTAAGGGGCAATTAGGGATAGACAAAACATGCCTGCATTGCCAGCAGTACCCACGTTCTTTCAGGCAGTGGCTTCAACCCCTCCGTGCTCTGGGTAAAATAATTTCATCTCATCTGTCCTAAAATTCCTTTCATTAAGTACTTTAAATCTATATCCCCTAGTTATTAACTCTCTGCTAAAGGAAATTCATCCCTCTAATTTATTTTATTTGAATCATTTAATAAAATTAAAACAGCAAATATTGGAAATCTGGATGTAGCAAATTGTTCCAAGATATGACCAAACCAAACCTGGCACTGAGTTACTTAAAAAGATATTAAAGCAAATGAGGGCAGATCTTAAGACATTCTTAGGAGGGAAGAGAGATGGAGAGGATTATGGGTGGGGGAGGGGGGGGTGGGGGGAGAAATTCCAGAACTTGGGGTCTTCGGGCAGCTGGCCTGACCCTCAGACTGCAATCAGTAAGGATGGGCAGTGACACCTCTGCCATGATTATTCTCAACACTGCTGCCCACAGTGCTGCATCCTCAGCCCCCTACTCTACTCCCTATACATTCACGACAGTGTGGCAAGATTCTGCTCTAACTCCACTTACAAGTTTGCAGATGACACCACTGTAGTGGGTCATACAGAAAGGAGATAGAGAGCCTAGTGACATGGTGTCACGACAACAACCTTTCCCTCAATGTTGGCAAAACAGAAGAGCTGGTCATTGAATTCAGGAAGTGGGGCGGTGCACATGCTCCTGTTTATATCAACGGTGCTGAAGTCGAGAGGGTTGAGAGCTTCAAGTTCCAGAGTGAACATCACCAATAGCCTGTCCTGATCCAATCACATAGATACCATGGCCAAGGAAGCACTTCTACTCCCTCAAGAGGCTAAAGAAATTTGGCATATCCCCTTTGAACCTCACTCATTTTATTGATGCATCATAGAAGGCATCCTATCCAGATGCATCACAGCTTGATAAGGCAACAGCTCTGTCCATGACTGCAAGAAACTGCAGAGAGTTGTGGACACAGCCCAGCACATCACGAAAACCACTCTCCCCTCATTGTCTACACTTCTCGCTGCCTCGGTAAAAACAGCCAGCATAATCAAAGACCCCACCCTCCCGGGTCATTCTCTCTCCTCACCCCTCCTATTAGGCAGGAAATACAAAAACCTGAAAGCACGTATTGCCAGGCTCAAGGACAGCTTCTATTCTGCTGTTATAAGACCATTGAACAGTTCCCTAGTACAATAAGATCACAGTCTACCTCGTTATGGCCTTACACCTCATTGTCTACCTGACCTGCACTCTCTCTACAAGTGTAACACTTTATTCTACATTCTGTTATTGTTTTACCTTGTACTACCTCAGTGCACTGTTGTAATGAAATGATCTGTTTGGATGGTATGCAAGACAAGTTTTTTTACTGTACCTCAGTACATGTGACAATAATAAACCAATTTACCAATGATAAAGTGCACAGGAGATCAGAACTGGAGGAACTGAGACACCTCAGAGGGTCATAGGGTTGGAAGAGTTACAACAAACAGGAAGGGAACAGCTTTGTGATTTGAAATTCAAGATATTTTTATTTTTAAGATGGATGTCCAAGCAGGAGTCAGCGTAGGTGATGGGTGGAAGAGAAGGATCGGTGGGTCTTAGTGCTGAAGGATACTTTATATTTTGGAAATGATAGCTTTTCCAGTTTCCCCAATACCTTGCCAAGTAGTGATTCATTATCCCAAAATACTTCTGAAGTATTGCAAGGGATTCAACTTTCAAAATATGAACCCAACATCTTGTTAAATGCAGAAGCTCCAAGAGTCACAAGAAAGTTTGACCCTCTTCTTTCCTTCCTTGTGAACTGCCTGCAGTGTTGTTCATTAGGCAGGGCAAGCAGAAAAAAGGAACAATTTGAGGGAGGGTACCAAATGAAGGGAAGTTAGGGAGAGAACCAGGGGTTACAGGAATTAAATGGAGAAAAGCAATTTGGTAGATGTGGTCATTGAAAAAAGCACATAATCCAGTGGAACTGGGCAGATGGCAGTGCAGCTTAGATGAAGGGTTCCAGAATGAAACGTTAACTGTTTCTCGTTCCACAGATGCTGCCTGACCTGATTATTTCCAAGATGTTCTGTTTTTAATTCAGATTTCCAGCATCTGCAGTTTTTTTTTAAAGATTTCATTTCCTGTGATAGCTAAGACAGGCTTCAGAGGAAACTTATAAGGACATTGCAAAGGAAAAGAAGCTTTGGATATAAAAGAATAATAGGTGGGACCGGAATTGTTTACTTTGGAACTGAGGAGGCTGAGGGGCGATTTAACTGAAGTATATTCAATTATAAGACAAGGTAAACAGGAAGGGCCTATTTCCCTGTGACAGAGAGGACAATAATCAGACAGCGTAATTTAAAGTAATAGGTAGGAGATTTGCAAAGAGTTACCATAGAGTTATACAGCACGGAATCAGACCCTTTGGCCCAACTGGTCCGTGTTGACCAAGATGCCCCATCCAAGCTAGTCCCATTTGCAAGTATTTGGCCCATAACCCTCTAAACCTTTCCGATCCATGTACCTGTCCAACTGTCTTTCAAAAGTTGTTATTGTACCTGCCTCAACCACTTCATCTGCAGTTCATTCCACACAGATACCATCCTTTGTGTAAAAAGTTGCCCCTAATATTTCTCTTAAATCTTTCCCCTCTCACCTTAAACCTATGCCCTCTAGTTCTTAATTCCCCAACTCTGGGGAAAAAGACAGAAGAAAACACTTCTATAAGATCACCTGTCAGTCTTCTATGCCCTAAGGAATAAAGTCCCAGCATGTCCAACCTTTCCCTATAATTCAGTCCATCAAGTCCTGGCAACACCCTTATAAATCCTTTCTGTACTCTTTCCAGTTTAATAACATCTTTCCTATAGCAGGGCAACCAGACTGAATACAATACTCCAAATGTGGCCTCAATAGCATCCTATACAAGCGCACCATGACCTCTTAACTTTTATACTCGATGCCCTGACTTATGAAGGCCACATGCCAAAGGCCTTCTTCACCACCCTGTCTACCTGTGACTCCACTTTCAGTGAACCATATACTTGTACTCTAAGGTCCCTCCTAATAACATCTCCTCCTCGCTGACAATCAACACAAGCGCACCTCAAGGATGTGTGCTTAGCCCACTGCTCTACTCTCTACACTCATGACTCTGTAGCTAAGCACAGCTCAAAACGCCATCTATAAATTTGGCAATGACACCACTGTTGGCAGAATTTCAGATGGCGATGAGGAGGCAGGTTTGCTGGTTGAGTGGTGTCACAATGACAACCTCGCACTCGAGGTCAGCAAGACGAAGGAATTGATTGTGGACTTCAGGAAGGAGAAGTCAGGAGAACACACACCAGTCCTCATTGAGGGGTCAGCGGTGGAACAAGTGCGCAGCTTCAAGTTCCTAGGCATCAACATCTCAGAGGATCTATCCTGGGCCCAACATACTGAAGCAATCAGGAAGAAGGCATGCCAGCAGCTATACTTTGTTATGAGTTTTAGGAGATTTGGTATGTTAGGAGATTTGATAGAGATGTATGCTGGAGAGTATTCTGACTGGTTGCATCACAGCCTGGTATGGAGCCTCCAATGCACAGGATTGCAAGAGGCTGCAGAAGGTTGCAGACTCAGCCAGCTCCATCACGGGCACAACCCTCCCCACCATTGAAGGCATCTTCAAGAGGTGGTGCCTCAAGGCGGCGGCATCCATAACTAAGGACACTCACCATCCAGGATATGCCCTCCTCTCGTTACTATCATCAGGGAGGAGGTACAGGAGCCTGAAAACTCTCACTCAACAATTCAGGAACAGTTTCTTCCCCTCCGCCATTAGATTTCTGAACAGTCCATGAACTCATGAACACTACCTCGTTATTCCTTTCTTTTTGCACTATTATTTACTTTTGTAATTTATGGTAACTTTATGTCTTTGCACTGTACTGCTGCTGCAAAACAACAGATTTCACATCATATAAGTCAGTAGTAATAAAACTGATTCTGATTTTGTTATCAATGAAAAGCCAGGAGGTCAGCAACAGCCATCAACAAACAGAAAGGAGAAGGTGAAACAATCAAATTGCTGAAAACATTTTAAACAATTCTGTCTTAGACAAGGCAGTTATTGATTACAGGCCGTACCTGGGTTACAAAGGCCTGACTTATGGACACCTGTACATATGAACAAGTTTCCATTATATTATTAAATTCAAAAGTCCAATATGTGCATACATACGTTCGTTCCTACGAACAGCAGAATTAGTTTCCTCTCTTTCTCCACTTTTAGTAATTGTTCTTAATATTGAGTGATTTTGTGTATTTTCTGACTTATGGACAAAATCAACTTATGTACGTCAGTAAGAACAGAACTCGGGGATGGCCTGTACAGTTTCATCATCAACATTTGGAGAGTGGGATTGAGAAATAGTTGACGGGAGAGGGCAAAGTTCTGCACCCTATTTGTTTTTGCAAGCCTTGGGTGTGACAGCATAGGTGAGACATCGTTTCTATGAGCTCTGGTTGCAGTGTATTAAAGAAAGGAGAACAAGTAGATCCAACAAATATCTGACCTTGCAGAGATTGTAGCTGCACTCTCCATCCAAGCCATGATCTGTCCTCCAAAAGTGTTGCTCTGATGATTTGCATGAGGTGGCAAGACAAGCTCAACGGTCTCTACTCTGGTCTTCTCTGCTGGCACAACATGCTGGGATTCTTCAAAATCTGGCTCTGGTTTAGGAAAAATGTTCCACATTTGAGCAACATCTCAGCTTCATTCTATCCTGCGTTGCAACTTACAGACCCACATGAGACTTCATTGAAACAAACAAGTGAATTTGCAACATACATATTTTTAAAACACATGGGGTACAAAGCTTTGTCACACTGATATAGCACAGTATTTAAATCTTCCTTACATACTGTACCATATCAGTGTGACAAAGCTTTGTACCCTACGTGTTTTAAAAATATGCATGTTGCAAATTCACTCATCACATATACATATAGATGTTGAATTATGTGCATACTGACATAATCTTCACTCCACCAATAAATGAAAGAGGTAAGAATCATGTAAAACTCATAGGGGATCCGAATATGTGATCATCAATATCACTACAACATATTCTTTCACTGTCTCTCACCCATGTATTATGAGATTTATTGCAGAATAGCTTTGTTGCATTCTTAAAATTCTTCTTTGGTCCAGCAATTTATGATTTTCAAACTATTCTTTCTGCATTATGAAATGTGATGAGGTGTAGCCAAAGACAGTAGTAACAAAGGCTGCAGCCTCAGTAATTTGACTTGGGCAGTTGCTTGAAATTTTTGAAAAAAAATGTATTGAGATATCGTATAATAAATATTTATGTATTAAATTCCCCGTAGAATGAACAGACTATCAAAACCTGAAGTAAAAACACCTCAGGAAATCATCCCTGGCATCTCATTGCAGAGATCAAAGAGATACTCAGGAGCCTCCAAAATATCAGAGAGACGAGGTGGGGGTGGGGGGGGGGGGTAAGAGCTCAAGCGATCAATCTATTAATCAAATCTATTTAATAATCATCAGCATCATAAACAACTATTCCAACATCATCACTTGCATTATTTTGCAAATTGCATCTTTCACATTGTAAAACATTCCAAAGCACCAAGCATCCTACGACACTGAGGTACATTAGGAGATACTGAGCCAGATTAATTAAGATTTAGGTTTTAAAGCATCTTCTTGAGGAGGAAAGACAGGTAGAGAAGTGGAGAGATTTGGGCAAGTTTGCAATAATAGGGCAATCAAAAATAGAGCTGCACATTGGACCACAAATGGAGTTATCTTGCAGGACTGTAGGAGGTTACAGAGAAAGAAAGGGCAAGGCCACAGAGAGAGTTGAAAATAAAGGCAAGAATTTTAAGTAAACCTGGAGTCAATATCAGTCAGCAAGTGGTGTTCTGGCTAAATGAAACTTGATGCATCTTAGGATTTAAGAAACTGAGTTTGGATGCAGTTAAGTTTACAGAGGGTAGAAGATGGGAGTTTGACCTGGGTTGCATTGGTAGAGTCAAGTTTAGAGGTAAATAAGGCATGAATGAGGACACAGCAACAGATGTAAACAAAACTCAACAACAATAATTAAGAATGCATTCAGATCACATTTAATCAACATTCTAAAGTTGCTCATGTTGAGCAGTTGGTAACCAAAAAGGTTGGTATTCCAAATGTGTATTGATTTCTTGTGGAAGGATCAGCAGAAGAATGGAGAAATGAGTAAAACCATTACCTTTTTGAATTGTGCTTGAGGAGACCAGATCTTTGATGGTTTCCAAGTGGTGCAGCCTCATTCGGCGACGCTCAGCGGCAATACTGTACTCAATCTGCTCCTCAAGACGTTCTAGGAATCACTGGCTTCAGCTGGACCTGATAAGAGGAGGAAATTCGGATATTCATGAAGAGTTGTGGAGATTTTACTTTCCTCTCCTGAAGAAAGTCTGGCAAATTATTCAATATGTTACTGGGATCAAATACGAAACCTCCAATTCAATACTAATAAGTAGGAAAAGTGTGGGACAAAGATTATAACAGAAGCCATAGTGGGATCACCCTACTGATCAGTATTCTATGATTGGGTTGGTTTAATATAGATCTGACAAATAACAGTGGAGATTAGGGCATGACAATCCCCTTGGATAATGGGCTAATCAACACAGTCAAGAGTACATAATAACAACATGAAAGATGGTTGCCCTTGGAATGATAATGTAATGAAAAAAATCTAACTACACTGATAAGTAGGAAAGAAAACTCAAGAAAATAGCAGATAGAACAATTCATCCAGTGAGGGAAGAGTGGATCAAAAAAAGCTTTCCTTGAAAGCAGCAAAACATCAGTGCTGATAGGAGATACAGGACTCAGGACAAGCAGGGAGAAGCAGATATCACCCTCGTCATCAAATAACCAAATTACCGGCCTCCACCACATTGCCATTGGAAAGGCAGATGTTCGTCACACAGAGAAAAGAACTACTATGGAGACATGGAAGTAGAAAGGGGACAGATATCTCACAAGGCTATTATCAAGCACATTTTTTTATGGATCTGTGCTGGTGCCAGCAGAGGTGAAATCAATGATAAAACATTCAAAACTCTGGAGGGCTTTGATTTCAGTTTCTGAAACAAAAATTGTACTTCATACAAACACAAGGGTAGAGTATGTGGTGACTGTGACTGAGTCACTGGAGATTGGAAGCCAGTAGATATAAAAGGTCTTTATTCATCACAAGCAAGTCTCCTGTAGAATCTATTCCTCCTCTCCCCACATTCAACAGCACAGTAATGTTTCATACTTTTTAAAACACAAAGATAGCAATAAATTATTAACTAGTTTTAATGGCTATTATTGCCTACTTAACTTTAACATTTGAGTGTTGACAGGTAACTTTGCAGAATTACATACTTACAATGGAGGCATATCCCAACTGGTAGAACCCCTTTGAATATTCAAATACCAGTGGCTGGTCAAAGGGGTTCTAAGCACAAAACACCAGACACCCAAAATATAGCTCTTTTGTTACAGGGTTGAGGGATTGCTCCTTGAATATACAAACAGCTAAAATATTAAGTGACAAAACAGTCATGTCCTGAACTGTGTACTAAGTGGCAGGGATATGTCTTTAATCCTTTCCCTGATCTCATCAGAAGGGTTTCAATGAGGGGCCAATAAAATATTCATCTATTGTCTTCCCCTGCGCAGTTACAGTGGTATAGAATCAGAATGTCCCACACCTGATGACTGGATTTGATGGCCTTTAATTATCAGTGAAAGTTTAAGTGTGAGCAGGGGTTTTTTAAAGACTGCTTTTCGTTTTAATTAATGCTTGCTATACACATAATTCCATAACTCCTGAATAATGTAATTAGTAAGTTTGCAGATGACACTAAGATAGGTGGTATAATGGACAATGAGGAAGGTTATAAAAAATTACAAGGGGATCTTAATCAGCTGAGTAAGCGGGCCAAAGGAATAGCAAATTGAGTTTAATTCAGATTAGTACAAGGTGTTGCACTTGGGAAGACAAATACAGTAAGGGTAGGACTGTCACAGTGAATGCCAGAGCCCTGGGGAGTGGTGTAGAACAGAGGAACCTGGGAGTACAAGTACATGGTTCCCTGAAAGTGGCGTTGAAGGTAGACAGAGTGGTGATGGGTGGCTTTTGGCATGCTGGCCTTCATCAGTCAGGGCATTGGGATGTTATGTTGCAGGTGTGCAAGACGTTGGTATTGGTATTGGTTTATTATTGTACCAAGGTACAGTGAAAAACTTGTCTTGCATACCGATCGTACAGGTCAGTTCATTACACAGTGCAGTTACATTGAGAGTACAGAGTGGATTGATGTAGTATAGGTAAAAACAATAACAGTACAAAGTGTCACAGCTATAGAGGAAGTGCATTGCAGGTAGACAATAAAGTGCAAGGTCACAACAAGGTAGATTGTGAGGTCAGACTCCATCTCATCGTATAAGGGAACTGTTCAATAGTCTTATCACAGTGGGGTAGAAGCTGTCCTTAAGTCTGGTGGTAGATGCCCTCAGGCTCCTGTATCTTCTACCTGATGGAAGAGGAGAGAAGAGAGAATGACCTGGGTGGGTGGGGTCTTTGATTATGCTGGCTGCTTCACCAAGGCAGCAAGAGGTAAAGACAGAGTCCAAGGAGGGGAGGCTGGTTCCATAAAGCTGCATTTAGAATATTGTGTTCAGTTTTGGCCACCTTGCTATATATCTTATCTTATAGAAAAAATATTATTCAACTGGAAAGAGTGCAGAGGAGATTTACAAGGATGTTGTTGGCACTCGAGGGACTGAGTCTTCCCCTGCATAGTTACAGGGAGGTTGAGCAGGTTGAGACATTTTCATTGAAGCATAGGAGAATGAGGGTGATCTTAGAGGTGTATAAAATTATGAGGGGGCATAGATAGGGTGAATGTGCACACAGTTATTTTCCCAGGGTCGGGGAATCAAGAACTAGAGGGCATAGGTTTAAGGTGAGAGGAGAGAGATTTAATAGGTACGAGGGCCAACCATTAGTATTTTGAATGAGCTGGCAGAGGAAGTGGTTGAAGCAAGTACGTTAACAACAGTTAAAAGGTACTTGAACAGGTACATGGATAGGAAAGGTTTTGAGTGACATGGGCTAAACTTGGGCAAATTGGACTAGCTTAGATGGGAATCTTGGTCAGCATGTACCAGTTAGGCCGAAGAGCCCGTTTCCATGCTGTATGATTCTAACAGAGAATCAGGCATATTTACACCAGACTGGTAAATTGACTTAAACATAGTTGCCACACTGGAAATCTCACCATCAGATCAGATGCTGCAGATTTATTTGACATTTATACTGAGACTACAATCAACCTAACTCAGAGTTTACACAAGTTACCTGCAAGGATTCACTTTTTAATAATCAACAATTTCAAAGTTTCTATGATTTGAAACATTTGCAAAGTGCTGTCAGATTTCCACTCATCCATAAAATCACATGTAGTTTCATTTCAGAAAGGACAAGCAGAAAGGCTTAGCATAGAGGAAACATTAAAGTTGAGCAATCAGTAACGCAGAAGGCATGTATATCAAATCCCAATTTATCAGAACAGAAGGATACTGAAAATTTCCAGCATTTCTTGCTTTGCTTTGTTTTTTTATACAACATCCATAAGTTTCTGCTTTTAATTGGTGAAATCGTAAATTAGCACAGAAAATTACCATCAGTTCATTCATTCATGTACCTCAGATATAGGCATTTGCCACACTTACCTGGTCTAGCTGTAAGTTTTAATGATGTTTGATAGTGCTCCTGAAAGAAGTCGGCACATTTTGTTTCATTAAAGTCACTATGCAAATGCAAGCTGCTATTTATGTGACTAGGTGCTGCAGCAGGATCATACAATCTCTATAACTGCAATGGTCCTAACCAGACTTTGAGAAGAAAGATCACCTTGTGCTTGTATGTAAATAGAACAATTGTTTATATAGAAACTAACATGGAATTCAGTGAAAGAAGATACTGCTTCCTCTGACAAAGTTATACACACTTAGTGATTAAATTCACACAAATTCTGACATCATCCCCAAATACAAACTTCTGCATATTCACGAATATACAGTACAAATATATAAAATACACATTTTTTTCTTGACATGAAAGTTAACTGTTTTATCTCAAAAATAAAACACTGAATTTTATTTCAACATTTTAGCAAAGCAATCGATTTTTTTTGTTCCTATGTTATTTTATTAATGTACAGGATTCAGAATTAGGTGAGTATTAACAGATAGTTTGATCATTTGGAGGAGGAGTATAAAATTGGACTCCACACTTCCTGCTGCTTCTGCACGTCATCTCACATGTGCATTTGGGATGCTTTTTATGCAAGGTGCTACCTTGGCAAGAGTATCGATGCACTCACATGTAATATACACTGCAAGGTGAATTTTAACATCAGTATGCAACACAAATTAAAAAATCAAATCTGAAGCAAATGTTCTCATTTTGTCGCTAAACAGACCAATTAATATCTTCTCAATTACATATATTTGGCAGCAAGTAGACTCCCCAATTAATGTTGTTTGAAGGAATCATAAAAGAATCTTACTTCCAAGTTACTTGTTGATAGATTTCTACTGCCTGTTGCAAAGGCTCTATATGTTAGGTGCCTTCAGAGTACATTAAAAATTTTTAAATGTTATGGAGAGTGGTATGGCATGTGATGAAGTAATCTGGACTTCAAGGCTTTATGTACAAATTAGTTTCTCAAGACGGATGCACTATAAAAATCACCTTTGATGTACAACATGAATAAAAGAACCAGCAGGAGGCACCTAGAGCAGGACTAGGAAGAGAGGAGGACTAGATGGTGCAAGACTCTTGGCACAAAATTGGATCCACCCAGACTGGAAGACACCAGGTCTCCTGCCTAAACTTCAACAAGCAACAGTGTACAAGTAACTTGCATTTCAATAAAGTCACCCTCACTGAAATCTGCCACCCAGTACAGTGCAACCACAACCTCAGCACAGAGCAAGGACTTCATTGCCAGCATCAAGGCAAGTATGGCTATGAACTTGTCGCACATAATGAGTGCCGCACTACAACAAGACACAGCAGACTACTAGCACGCTCAACCACTTCCGTTGTCTGGAAAACTCTGGAAGATCACTGCAGCTCATATCATATTTGAAGCCCAGATCCATAGTATCTGCAATACATTTCACAACCCTGCAATCACAAGAGCATTATCCTTGCCTCCAGACATAAAGCAAGCAGCTAAGAAAAAAGAAAAGGAGGCAGGTTCTAAGGTCTGTCTGAGCAAATCATGAGTAACTCATCCAGTTGCAGACTGGTGCAACATCATGCAAGTCTCTATAAACATGACATTCACCTCATCTCCATTCTTAATTGGCTAACTCGTTTTAAAAAGTGATTCCCCTCCTCAGTTCTAGATTGTCTCATGTGAGGAAACATTCTCTCTGCATCCGCCCTGCAGGATTTCTTCCCCACTCTAGCTTTTGTGTTTCAGTCAAATCCCCCTCACACTTCTTAACTCCAGCGATTACAAGCCTAGCCTGCTCAACCTTTCCTCATAAAGCAACCCTACCATTCTTGATATTAATCCAATGAACCTTCTCTGAACTGCTTCCAATGCATTCACTTCCTTCCTTACTTAAAGGAGACAAATAACCGACACAGACAGGACAGCAAAGTAGCTAAACCAGTCGCGCTGCTGCTTCTCAGCTTCAGAGGCCCAGGCTCAATCCTATCCTCCAGTGTTGCATCTGTAGAGTTTGCACCTTTCCCCCTATGATAAGTGGGTTTCCCTCCCACATCCCAATGACAGGAGAGTTGGTTGGTTAATTGACCACTGTAAATTGCCACTAGTGTTAAGGTAAGTGCTGAACCTGGAGGGGAGTTGATGGGAATTTGGGGAGAATAAAATACGGTTATGTAGCAGTAGCTACAGCGATGTAAAAACAAGACGCTAGTCGAAGGGTTTCCAAACAAGAACTGGTTTATTTTCCCACCTTGTGCGGGCCTTTTAGAGAGACTGTTCCCGCCCAATCCAAACGGCAATGACGTATATGCTACGTCATCAAGTCTTTCCCATGTGCGGGTTCTCCCCGTCGTGAGGCGGTCCGTTTGAGGCGGTCCGTCGTGAAGACCTGTTCCCTGCCCCCAACGTCCAAAATAAAGGTGGATTCATTATTCCTGATGTACCCGGAACGGTCCCTCGTATGGTCGTTGCAACGGTGCCCAAGGTGTGCCCCTGCGAACGAAAACAAACTTACAGTCTCGTAGTTCTTTGGGCTGACAGGATGGGGCTTGACCGTGCCACGATGTTGGAATCGGGGCCAAGTTGCCGAGCTTCTCCGCGCAGTCTTTGCAGGGCTGCTGGGGGTTGTTCCCCTTGGTCCCGAAGGGCAGGTATGAAATCCCCTGGGACAACTAGGGCGCCCCGTACACAAGTTCAGCTGACGAAGCGCGGAGGTCTTCCTTGGGGGCAGTGCCTATGCCGAGCAGGACCCAAGGTAATTCGTCGACCCAGTTAGGACCCTTCAGGCAGGCCATCAAGGCTGATTTCAGATGGCGGTGAAAACGTTCCACTAACCCGTTTGATTGAGGATGGTAGGCCGTGGTGGTATGCAGCTGTGTCCCCAGCATGTTCGCTAATGCAAACCAGAGGCTGGAGGTGAATTGGGTGCATCTGTCTGAAGTGATGTGGGCTGGAACACCAAAACGTGAGACCCAAGTTGTGAGCAGGCGTCCGGGCGCAGGAATCAGTCGTGATGTCAGATAGAGGGGTTGCCTCTGGCCACCTCGTGAACCGGTCCATGGATGGTAAGGAGGTACCGGGCTCCTCTTGAAACCAGCAGAGGGCCCACGAGGTCGACGTGGATGTGGTTGAAAACCTTCTACAGGTAGGCTCGAACTGCTGGTGGTGGGACTTTGGTGTCGTTGGATTTTCGACGTCTGGCAGTGCAGACAAGTCCTGGCCCACTCGCTGACCTGTTTGCGCAGGCCATGCCAGACAAACTTGCCTGGCGACCAGTCAGACAGTTGATCTGATGGACGGGTGTGCCAACCCATGTAACGAGTCGAAAACGCGTCTCCGCAGGCTGCAGGAACTATAGGACGGGGCTGACCTGTTGCGATGTTGCAAAGTAGGGTCTGCCGACCTGGACCAACCAAGAATCTTGGAGCTGCAGGCCCGAGACTGCAGTTCTGTAGCTGGGCAGCTCGTCGTCAGCTTGCTGTGCGTCAGCTAGGGCCGTGTCGTCGACACCCAAGGACAGGTTGTGGATGGTCGGTCTGGAAAGTGCATCAGCAACGACATTGTCCTTTCCGGAGACATGTTGGATATCCGTTGTGAATTCGGAAATGTAGGAACAAATGTCGCTGTTGACGAGCTGACCAGGGATCGGAGACTTTGGAGAAGACAAAAGGACAAAGGGCTTATGATCAGTGAGAGCAGTGAAAGGCCTGCCTTCTAGAAAGTACCGGGAAATGCCGGACCCGCCAGATACAGCGCTAGAAGTTCCCGATCAAAAGCGCTGTATTTCAGTTCGGGTGGTCTGAGGAGCTTGCTGAAAAACGCCAAGGGTTGCCAACGGCCTTCAATTAGTTGTTCCAGTACCCCACCAAACACGGTGTTGGATGCATCCACCGTGAGGGAGGTTGGGACGTTGTCCTAGGGTGTACAAGCATCGTGCATCTGCCAGGGCGTCCTTGGCCTTAACGAAGGCAGCCGCAGCCTTGTCGTTCCAGGTGATGTCCTTGCCCTTGCCAGACATCAGTGAGAGCAAAGGGCGCATGATACGGGCTGCTGCAGGGATGAACCAATGGTAAAAGTTGACCATCCCAAGGAATTCCTGCAGGCCTTGACCGTGTTGGGGCGGGCAAAATGGCGGATAGCGTCTACCTTGGCGGGTAGGGGTGTTGCCCATCGCTGGTGACTTTGTGGCCAAGGAAATCGATAGAGTCAAGTCCGAATTGGCACTTGGACGGGTTGATCGTGAGGCCGAAATCACGGAGACGGGAATACAGCTGGCGGAGGTGGGAAAGGTGTTCTTGGCGGTCACGGCTGGCGATAAGTATGTCATCTAAGTAAATGAACACGGTTCAGGTCTCGGCCTACCGCGTCATCAGCCGCTGAAAGGTCTGCGCGGCGTTCTTAAGGCCGAATGGCATTTGAAGGAATTCGAAAAGGCCAAATGGGGTGATAATCGCAGTTTTGGGGACGTCATCCGGATGGACCAGGATTTGGTGGTATCCCCGAACGAGGTCCACTTTGGAAAAGATGCGGGCCCCATGTAGGTTCACTGTGAAGTCCTGGATGTGAGGGATGGGATAGCGGTCCTGGGTGGTGGCGTCATTCAGCCTGCAGTAGTCGCCGCAGGGCCTCCACCCGCCAGTGGCTTTGGGGACCATGTGCAGGGGGGAGGCCCAGGGGCTGTCTGACCTGCGAACAATCCCCAGCTCCTCCATGTGACGGAACTCTTCCTTTGCTAGGCGGAGCTTGTCTGGAGGTAGTCGTTGTGCTCGGGCATGAAGCGGTGGCCCTGTAGTAATGATGTGGTGTCGCACCCCGTGTTTGGGCCTAGAATTTGTAAACTGAGGTGCCAAAACTGAGGGAAATTCAGCTAGGAGCTTGATGAACTCGTTGCCAGAAAAGGAAATGGAGTCCAGGCGCGGGGTTGGTAGGCTGGTTTCCCCCAGGGGATAGGTCTGGAAAGTTCTAGAGTGGACTAACCGCTTCCCTCGCAGGTCGACTAACAGGTTGTGGGCCCGAAGGAAATCGGCTCCTAGGAGTGGTCGGGCGACAGTGGCAAGGGTAAAGGTCCAGGTAAAACGGCTGCCGCCGAATTGTAATTGAAATGTACGGGTACCGAAAGACCATATCATTGTGCCGTTGGCGGCATTGAGTACAGGACCTGGTTGCCTGTTACGAGTGTCGCGGCTGGTCGGGGGCAAAATACTGACCTCTGCTCCCGTATCGACGAGGAAATGTCGCCCAGATTGCTTGTCCTGAACGAATAGGAGGCTTTGTCGGCGGCCAGCCGCCGTAGCCATCAGCGACGGCTGGCCCTGGCGTTTCCCTGAAACTTGCAGGGTGGGCGGCATCGACGGGCCTCCACGCCCCACCTCTGATGGTAGAAACACAGCTGGTCGCCAGAGTCGTCGTCTGTGTTTCTGGGGTGTGGTCGCTCGGTTGCTGGAACTGGTCGAGGCGGACGTTGGGCTCGCGGCCTGGTGATTTGGCCGACGGACGAACCGCTCTCGCATTTGGCCTTCCAGGACATCTGCCTGGGCGGCTACCTCACGGGGGTTGCTGAAGTCGGCGTTGGCTAACAGCAGGTGGATGTCATCGGGTAGCTGTTTGAGGAAGGCCTGTTCGAACATCAGGCACGGCTTGTGTCCCTCAGCCAATGCCAGCATCTCACTCATTAGGGCGAATGGGGATCTGTTCCCCAGGCCGTCTAGATGAAGCAGGCGGGCGGCACGCTCACAACAGGAGAGGCCGAAGGTCCGAATCAGAAGGGCTTTGAAGGCCGGGTACTTATCTTCCTCCGGAGAAGACTGGATGAAGTCTCTGACCTGGGCGGCTGTCTCCTGCTCCAGGGAGCTGACCACGTGGTAGTACTTTGTGGAGTCAGAGGTGATCTGCCAAAGGTGGAATTGTGCTTCGGCCTGGTCAAACCAGACGCTGGGACAAAGTGTCCAAAAGGTGGGTAGCTTGAGTGCCACTGTGTTGGCTGCTGCGTTGTCGTCCATTGTGCGGGTCCAAAATCCGTTTGGACCGTTGGGGTCACCAAATGTAGCGGTAGCTACTGCGATGTAAAAACAAAACGCTAGTCGAAGGGTTTCCAAACAAGAACTGGTTTATTTTCCCGCCTTGTGCGGGCCTTTTAAGAGAGACTGTTCCCGCCCAATCCAAACGGCAATGACGTATATGCTACGTCATCAAGTCCTTACCGCGCGCGGGTTCTCCCCGTCGCTCAGGGAAGACAAAGGCCCGACGCCATCTTGGGCCTCGCCGCTCCGACGACGTGGGACTCGACTGCCGAGCCGGTTCACTTGCCCGGACAGTGAGTCGCTACAGTTAATGTAAGATCAGTGTAAGTAGATGCTTGATTACATTGGCTCTGAAGGTCAAAGGGCTCATTTCCATACTCTAAAACTTAACAAATACTCCAGATGTGGCCTCACCACTTCCCTATATAACTGTTTCACCAAGAAGCCACTTTCTTCTGCATTATTTTGAAATAAGCAGGGAAATTTCCAACCACTACAATAGCACTTCAACAGACACTTTGATATGCCACAACTTGCAGAGTCTCTTTCAAAAACATTTAAACAAGTCATGATGAAAACTATGAACTTTTACCCAATTCATTCTTTATATCATCATATAAACTTTTAGTTTTTAAATCTGAATGATCAGCAGACTGAGTCACATTGAGAGTGAGACTG
This sequence comes from Pristis pectinata, assembly GCF_009764475.1. Lineage (NCBI taxonomy): Eukaryota > Metazoa > Chordata > Chondrichthyes > Rhinopristiformes > Pristidae > Pristis > Pristis pectinata. The sequence goes on along the minus strand of NC_067407.1, from coordinate 48,151,104 downwards.
CTTCAAGCAGCAGCATCTACATCTGAAGACACAAACTACTAGAAATGGCAAATGTAGCAGCATCGAAAGGATATGTGTACCCCACTGTGTCAGTGATAATGTAACAAAACAATGTTGATCGAGTCAACATTAAACAGGGAATTATTGTAAATATTGTTATATTGTGAGAATTGATTTGGTTGTCTGGTTGGGTGAGGCACTGAAAAAAAAATGCTGTGCCCCTCTCTGCAAGTTTTTTTGTTTCATAAAGAACATTTTTATTTTAACTTACTATCCTGGAAAAGTGATGCTGATGAACATTTCACACAAATTAATTGTTTTACCATTGCCATTTATTTCAGGAGAGATAGATTTAATTTTGCATAAAGCAAATCAAAATCATAGTCCCAATGTTTCTGATCTACATTGCACAGATGTATTCAGAGTGACAACAGAGGCATCTTTAACCTAACCCACCTATCAATAAGCCGCTAAAATAACACTTTTCAGCGACTTCTATCTGGTGGATCTATAAACCTGTATTTGATAGATTTCTTGCAAAGCAAATTTGATTAAAATTATCTTGAGGACAATACAATCCATCTGAAAAACAGTACATACTTTTTACTGACAAAAACTTTTCCTTCAAAACAAACCATCCTCAATCATATTCAATTTGTCGCAGCATCCACAGCCTTTAGGGAGATGAGTTGCAGACTTTCGCTACTTTATGTGTGAAAAGGTGTTTCCTGATCTTACTGTTAAATTTCACATGTAGTGCTCAGTACAAATTCAGTTAAGCTTCCTTGGACATTTACCAATTAAATATGTGGCAAGTTAAAACAAAATCAGAGTGAATACTTAGTAGATAAAGCACAACCTGCAGATCTTGGTTACCACTACAAGCTCACATTCTTACCTTTCCAGGTCCTTGTCCCCTCGCTACAAATGTTGCAAATGCATTGCACACTTTCCACTGCTTTGCACTCAAGGGATCTTCACAAATGATGATAATTCCAACCTAGGTAAAGAATTACTTTCCAAATTATCTGTACGGCATTTCCCAGCAAAACAATCTCCAACCCAGTGGATTTCCAATAATGATTTTATAAGATACAATAAGACTTCTTTATTAGTCACATGTACATTGAAACACACAGTGAAACGCATCTTTTGCGGAGAGTGTTCAGGGGGCAGCCTGCAAGTGTCGCCACACTTCCGACGCCAACATAGCACACCCACGACTTCCTAACCCATACGCCTTTGGAATGTGGGAGGAAACCGGATCACCCGGAGGAAACCCACGCAGACACAGGGAGAACGTACAAACTCCTTACAGACAGTGGCCGGAATTGAACCTGGGTAGCTGGTGCTGTAATAGTGTTATGCTAACCGCTACGCTACTGTGCCTGCCCTCAACACTACAGAGTTAGTGTTATGGCAGCTGTGGACAAGGGACACTGATGCTGGCTTCACAGAGCTTTTGGAACTGGCATAAAGGATAAGCAAAATCAGCCATTGCTGTTTCTGATCTCAAATTGTGGATACAGCGACACACTGGCAGGCTTAGGCTGAGCCACAGCACTGTATTTCTGTATGAAGTTTGAAATATAACAGTCAGCAAACTGCAGGCCATGATGGAACTGTATTCCAGGATAAGTTAAACATCCTGAGGTCATATAGAGAAAAAGGGTTTGAAAAAAGGCACAAGTTCTTAATAATTTTAAACCATTACTATAGGATGTGTCACTCAATTGGCTTAGTAAAATCCTTCATACAATTTAAAGTTCCAACCTCCAGACTTGTGTTAAAGGCACGATTCACTTTTGCTTTGATGTTCACCACTTGTCCAACACTAAAAGAAAATAAAAGTATTCAGAATTACCAAGAAAGCTACTTGCAAATGCATTGACAATCTGCTATCACACTAATTTTGACATGTTCCTTCTGATAATTCATAATACTAACTTTAGTGAATAACTAACATCTAATATAATCCTATTAATGGGTATCAAGCTCCAGCTTATGCTATTTTTAATCCACATACTCAGCGTTATCTTTAACTTCCCAATTCTCCCAACCCTATCTGCCACTGCTGTGCAAAATGTTCTGGTCTGCCAAGCTTTCTCTTTTGACAATTTTCCCTTTATCAGAGAAATGTGAAGAGGCGACCAAGAGGACTGACGAGAGCAGGAATGCAGACGTTGCCTCCATGGCCTTTGGCAAGGCCTTTGACCAGGTCCCACCTGGTAAACTGGTGCAGAAGATTAGAAACATGGGATCCAGGTGAGCTGGTTAAATGGATACAAAATCGGTTTAGTGGTACGAGGCAGTGGGTGGTAGTATTTCATCTTGGAGGCCTGTGACCAGTGGTGTGCTGCAGGGTTCGGGGCTGGTTCCTCTATTGTTTGTGATATATATTAATAATTTGGATAAGAATGTAGGTGGCATAGTTAGCAAGTTTGCAGATGACACCAACATTGTTGGTATAGTGGACAGTGAAGAAGGTTGTACAAGGCTACAACAGGATATTGATCAACAGGGAAAGTGGGCGAAGGAATGGCAGATGGAATTTATATCAGACAAGTGCAAAGTGATGCATTTTGTAAAGTTAAACCAGGGCAGGACTTACAAAATGAACGGCAGGGCCCTGGGGAATGTTGCTGAATGGAGACACCTAGGGTCATAGTTCCCTGAAAGTGGCAACACAGGTAGGCAGGGTGGTGAAGACGACATATGGCATGAGTACAAGAACTGGAATGTCATGTTACAGTTGTACAAAACATTGGTGAGGTCGCACAGAGTATTGTGTGCGGTTCTGGCTGCTGCATTACAGGAAAACTGTGAATAAGCTAAAGAGGGTGTAGAAAAGATTCACAAGGATGTTATCTGGACCGGAGGGCTTGAGCAATCAGGAGAGATTGGATAGGCTTGGTCTGCTTACCCTGGAGCAAGGTGGTATATAAAATTATGAGAGGCATAGATAGGGTAGACAGCCAGAGTCTGTTCCCGATGGTATGAGTGTCCAAAACTAGAGGGCATAGGTTTAAGGTGAGAGGGAGGAGGTTTAAAGGGAATCTGAAGGGTAAAGTTTTCCACACAGAGAGTAGTCGGTGTCTGGAATGAGCTTCCAGAGGAGGCAGTGGAAACAGGAACAGTAACGACATTTAAGAGGCATCTGGACAAGTACTTAAATGAGCAAGGTATAGAGGGGTATGGAATTGGTGCGAGCATGTGGGATTAGTGTAGGTAGCCATGACAGTTGGCAAAGATGCAGTGGACCAAAGGACCTGTTTCAATGCTGCACAACTCTGCAACGCTGAATCTTACATATTTTAAAAATATTCCGTTACTCATGCAGCTTACCTGCCTGATTTACCACTGAGACTGATCCTGCCGTTTACCTTAGAAACAAGTGTTCACAGGCCCTCCCTCTGGGCCAGCACCCAGCATTCATGGTTCTCCCTACCACCCAACCCCAACCCCACCCACAGGGGGCCAATGCCCCTTAGTCTTAGTCTACTCAAGGCACCACTTGCTGCCTCCCATGGCTTCCTGCCTTCACTCTTCAAGCATTTCCAGGATTCCGTGGGTCAGCAGGAGAATTATGTGTCATGCACTGCTGTAAGTTGAGCAGGAGTTCTACCTGAGGCCCTGGTCAATATTTAACTCTCCATCTCATCAGAACGGACAGCTTGATGATCGTCGTTTATGGAGCCTTGCTTTGCGCAAATTACTGGCATGTTTGCTATACTACCACTGTGACTATGCTTCAAATATACATCACTTGCTGCAGAGTTGGGATACTAAAGATCATGAAAATCGCTTTATAAATGCATATTTCTTTTTCTCTTGAGCCACTTTAGGTTTTCAGCCTTACAACACAACTTGATAACCTTAAGCATCATTTGCTGATGCAGTTTTGAAATCCCAGTTGGTTGCCTCCATAAATTGGTCAGAGTTCAAAAGTGAATTGTGCCTAAAGCATCCAAGATTACCAAGCGGCTTGTGATGCTATGTATTTTTGACACTGAAATCTAAAGGCCCAAAGCCACAGAAAATAAATGGGTACGAACTAATGGCCATTAGATATGTGGTTGCAAGTAAGCATTAAATATTCCAGGATACCAAGTTTTTAAGAAAAGATAGGCAAAATGAAAAGGAGGATAAGAAGAAATGGAATAAAGACAGTAAAGAGAAAGGAGCATAGCTACTTGATCATAAATCAAATAGAATAAGTTTGGGTGGAGCTAAAAAACAGCAAGGAGCAAAAACATTGAGAAATGTTTACGGGACTCACACAATCATGATATTGGAAGGCATGTTTTAAATCAGGAAAGCAAAGGCACTTGTAACAAGGAATATACAATAACCAATAAATTAGCATTAGTTAAAAAAGGGAGTGAAACCAATAAATCCCCAGGACCTGAAGATCTGCAGTGCAATGCTTTGAAAGAGTCCAGTCTAGAGATGGAGGATTTACTGGCTGCGATCTTCCAAAATTCCATAGATTCCAGAATGCCCTCACAGATTGGATGGGAGCAAATACAAGCCCACTATTTATGAAAGGAGGGAGAGAGCCAGCAACATGGCAAATCAAAAGCAGCTAAAAGAACAGAGATTAGCTATACAGGCAAGCAAGTTGTGACTTTGTAGTTCAATGAATAAATCAAAGTAACTGTATTTTAAATTACTTTAAAATCAAGTTTTACGTTATTTTAAATTATTAGAGGTCATTCAAAGAATTGACAAAACGAACACAGAAAACTGCAGTGCCAAAGCTAATCACCCAACAGAAGAGCAGAACCAGAAGTAAAAGAAACAACATAAATGCACAAGAGAAAAGGATAATCTGACAGAGCAGGCAACAGAGAGACCTCATGTTCCAACTTGCCTCAAACAAGGCATGCAGGTTTACTTTTTCTTCAAAACAAGGTTAGTAGTTTGACTCCAGAAAAATGTGTTGCACATTGTGCACTTTACCAAGAAAAATTACATGAAAAATTATTTAACATAATCAAGTGCAGCAAACTCTCAAGAGAAAAATAATAATATGAGCGTATTATTTGGAATGAGAGTGAGAGGGTGCAAGAGAGAACTCTGCCTAGTCATAGAGTCATACATCAGGGAAACAGGCCCTTCAGCCCAACTTGTCCATGCTGACCAAGACGTCTATCCAAGCTAGTCCCACTTGCCTGCATTTGCCCCATATCCCTCTAAACCTTTCCTATCCATGTACCTGTTTAAATGTCTTCTAAACCTTGCAATTGTACTCACCTCTGCCACCTCCTCTGGCAGCTTGTTCTATTTACCCACCACCCTCTGTGTGAAAAAGTTGCCCCTCAGTTCCCCTTTAATCTTAGACCTCTGCCCTCTAGCTTTAGACTCCCCTACCCTGGGAAAAAGATTGTGACCATCCATCTTATCTATGCCCCTCGTGATCTTACACCTCTGTAGGGTTGCATCTCAGCTTCCTATGCTCCAGCTCACATGTACCTCAAAAAAGTCAAGAAAATATTCATCACTTGAATGTTTGTAAATTAAGGACTAGTTGTACAGATAATACTTTTTCAAAAAACACATTTGTCTCTAATTGGTGAAACATTTATTACATTTCTCTCTTCACAGATGCTGCCTGACCTGCTGACTGTTTCTAGTATTTTCTATTTTTGTTTAAAGTTTTCAGCACCTGCAGTTTTTTTGCTTTTCAATAGCTTTTTGCCCTTTGGCCTTGACTCCATTTCTCAGGCCAACAATTCTAACCACCTACTGTGAGCATCCTTGAACTTACCTGTCTCAAAGGGATCACCTCTCATTCTTTTAAGACCCGGAGTATGTCTGCCCAATCATTCTTCACAGGCCAACTCCTTCATCTCATGAATCAATCTAGTGAACTCTGAGCAATCAGTTTACTCAATGCAATCCTCACTACCTCATGAATCTATAAGCCCAGATTAAAAAGAAAGACAGACTTGTGTTTGCATGGTGCAAACTACAAGATATTTTATATCCAATTAAGTATTTTGAAGTGTAGTTATTTTGCAACATAAGAAAATAAGGCTGCTAATCTAGAGTGTGCAATTAAGTGTCCAAAATGGATTGTTGGACATTGTAAATGAGGATCAGTCCTTAAGACTCAATATTCAGACTCTCCTGTGTGTGAAGAACTATGGAAATATTAATATTCAAGAGGGCATATCACAGAAGTAAATCTACACTAAAATCTGCATTAAAGCCTTAGCAGCAGATTTTGGATGTCAGAATTATGCACTTTACATGTCCCACTAAGCAGACTGCTCATACATGGACCCCATTTCTCATGCTAGTATCAGAGGACTTACTTTCCAGCTTCCTGATGAACGACAGCTCATTATTTTGCTGGGAATGTCACACATTTGATACTTTTTTCCTTAAACCTTTCAATTTACAGACTTTTCAACTCTCCCATCCTGAAGTGCTGTTTGGGTGAATCCCAGATGAGTGACACATGCAGAGGTGTGACCCCAACCAGAATCAATTCTGTAAGGTCATGGAATATAGCTGATGTATTCTTCATACTGAAAGGATGGGTGTAAAACTTTAATATACCTTAAGAGGTCACGCTATATCCTCTGTATTTATAAAACAAGCTTCATTTTCTCTCAATTATGGGAATGCAATTAAACACAAAGAGATATGAAATTGCTACCTGAGGGTATGCTCAAAGTCAATGTCATCCATTGAGGCAGTAACACACGGGCAATTTGCATGTCTTTCCGCTGCAGGGTGGAGATGAGAGGAGTAGGGATAAAAAAAACAAAGAAGTATTGTCAACAAAATGTATTACATTTGAAGCCTAAAATTCACTTCATCATTTGATGGAATATAATTATATATGTAGCAAAATATATCATGTAGGATAAACACGTTTTGGTTCTGAACAGCACCTGAGCTTTTCATTATAAGGTATTCCAGAAATTGGGGCAGTCAAATTTCCTTGAGGAGGCAACAAACTTTCTGCTCCCAGGAAGACCCAATGATAGCAAGGGTTTGTGAATAAGGATGCTGTAGATTCAGCAGCCCAGTTAAGATATTCACCATTATTAACATTGTTTAGGTCATAAATCAATTAATTCCTTTGTAAGCATTGTTGGAGTGCAAGCACTGACAGAATGAACAATATAAAGCCTGCTGGCCTGGATGCAAGTGTGAGGGCAAAGCTGAAGGGAATTGTAATATCACTTCTTAGCCCAAAACTCACCATATTCTTAGGTATTTCACATAAGCAATGGATCTTTGATATGGGTTGTTATCTACACAAGGTACAACTGATAACATCTAAAGACAAAATACAAAATTAAGGTACTTGGACTAATAAATTAATATCCCTAAGGTTTCTGCTTTGCCTAACATTTTAATACAAGCATCCTCAAATGTTTGGACCATGATACTGCATGAAAAGAATGCTTCCAAACGAGAAAATCAAGTTTAATGCTTTTGATATTAATGCTAGGAAATGAAGCCTTTTCCTGTTTTATGCAGTTTGTCTTATTCAAGTACTCCCAGGTCAGATGTAACACAGTCAAGTTCAGAATAAACATCAAGCCAACCAAAAACCAGGAGATTAATTTGCTCGACATGGCTCTGCTCCATGTAGTTCAACAATTTATGTGACAATGTTTCAGAACAATGTAAGTGACACATTGTGTTTTCCACACCAGTCATCTTTCAACCATTCGGAATGAGATGGATCATTTACAGATACATTTAAACCTGTTCGGCGGACAAACAGGAGAAACTAGTTTGAAATTTAATTTCACATAACATCACCATACCCAGCCAGCAAAGGAAACCGCATCCAGTCAATAGAGACTGAATACAAACTAATACTCAAGTGGTAAAAATGCAATGCCTAACCCAGGTACTACTTCATTGACAAACACATGTTGCTTTGCCAGGAAATTCACCACAACCACACAAATGAACAATTCACATTCCCAGGAACTTGAAAGAATCTAGTATTAATTAAAAGGTATGTTTTCTTCCTGCACCTCCATGTAGTTGAGCCAAAACAACATAGTTTTGGCACTTAGCCATATGAATATTAAACTTCATATTTTATCAATTCACTGAAAAATCTCCTTGCTGATACTGATATACTTTTACCTCCAGACACAATATTCCCAACACATCTCGCTTCATGTCCCTCCAGCTTCAATCTATCATTAACTGCAAATTGTTAATATCTCCACCAGTCATATCACCTATGCCAAATCACACCCACTTACCTACCTGTTCACACCAACACCCTGCACCCCCATCCCAATTGCTCGATCTACAAAGTTGTTTCACATTTTTCTTCACCTTAGCGCTGGTTCCTCTAGTCTTAAGTGACTTCCAGTGCCCTGTGATTCATTGACCTTGGCCTCCTTTGCTTTGCACCCTGCCTGTTCCATGATTATTGGCAGAGGTCTCAGCTCTATACTAATTAGATATCCCTAAACATCCTAGTCCAACATTTTGCCTTTAAATTTGCTTATACAAACAAATCATTCAGCTACTTCTGCTAACTCTCTCCCTCAACAGATCATCGTCTAGTCTTATTTCATCTCCCAAATACGTTGGAATTTTCTTTTGATGTTAGAGGAGCTCCATGTATACAAGCTGATGTGGCTGTAGTGAACAGCTACCCTAAGTGACTGAGCATTTTTTCCTGGCTGTACAGACTTTGCCCAGCAATCGATGTGAGCTGCTGCCACAAAACAAAGCTATTGGTAGTAGTTTTGTTGGAAAAAATTAGCATGCTTATCAGGTGAGCTGCTCTGGAAACCACCCTTGAAATGTCAACGGGTGGATCCCAGACAAAACATACGCAGCCAAAGCAAAACAATCTGCTGTTTGGTTTCTATGCAACATGAAGCTTTTTATCACTTTAGCACAATTGGAAATTATTAGAGAAAAAGAACACAAACAAAGATTAAAGCAGAAAAAGTACTCAACCTATTACTCAAATGGTCCACTGGAGAAGGAATGCAACACCCAAAAACCTGCCAGTTTGTAATAAAAATGTTTTGCTAATCATTTTAAATAGGGGACAGTAACATTTCTACTTACTCTGGTCTAATTGCAAGTCCAGTTCCATACCATGCAGTTAACTCTTAATACCCATTGCGAAAATAAGGGTGGGCACTAATGCGAATTTCCCAACAATAGCTTTTAAAATGTTGAAAAATAGGTAAACATTTTGAGTATGAGAATTTAGACCAGAACAGAAATACCAATGACCTTAAACTATGACAAGCGACTATCCTTTCAAAAACTACCTGATCAGCTGTCTTTGTCAATTGATAGTGCTTGGCCTGCACTCTGTGAGCATTTCACTGGGAAAGTAGTTATGCAACAGTGCAAGGCAAGGGTTAAGGTGCCTCCCTCCCTGTTCATAACCCCTTTTTAGCTTGCTTCTCACAGTGTTAGGAAACGATCAGAATTATCTTTTTCACTGTTTACGATTAGTCAGGGGAATTCTGTAGCCCTCTCTGAATCCTTATCTGTGGAATGTCTTTACCTCAAAAGTATAAGATATGGGTGGTTAGGCAGAGGCAGGATAATTAACTGAAGAGTAGCCACCTGAACTTTGCAAGGGCAGTTCCTGACGTCCAGCCAAGGACAATGAGTGGATAGTTTTGAAAAACTGTATACAAGGAACTCGGGAACGTTCCTTTATGGGACAGCACCAAGGGCCTGGTCGCAACCAGTGCCAGGGCATAATTGTGAGACCACCGGCTATCGAATCAGGAGTCTCCGACGAGCAGAACAGGCGAGTTAAGACATCCTATCTTGATATGTTGCTAGTTTGCCTTGTTTTAACTTTAAAAAATTGTAGAGGTCATCTACTACTTTCTGTGTGGTGTTCTCTTTCTCTTTCCGATAACACGTGCTGAGTCTAAACGAACCAGGACAACAGAGTGAGTCATTCCATTACAGATGTGTTGTATAAAATTAGCAAATCAGAATTTCTAGCACACCAGTTATGGACGGGCTTGGACAACTGCATCCTCTTCGTTTCACAGGGCTTCAGCTTCAAGTTTGCTATTTGAGGATGACATGCAAATAGGAAGCTTTCTGTATTGCAATACCAGTTAATTTCAAATAAACACATGCAAATGTAAAAGTAACTAAATTTACTCAACTGAGTATGACTATAGATACACTTCTATTGTAATATGTTGTGGTATGAAGAATATTGGCAGAACATGTGTGCGGGGTGGGGCAGATTGGAAGAACAAGCCTGAGAAATGGAGGAGAGCAAGCAGAATGCCGATAATTAATCACCCAATGCAATGGAGCTACTGGTCAAGCACACACAAGGCTGAATAAAGCTTTACTGGGATTGCTGCCTATGGTCTCCAACAGCCTGCACATACCTGTGTCAAATGTAAAAGGTCGGACACGCTGACTCTTCACTCCAGAAATATGGGCTGCACTGTTCATAAACATATTACCAGGAGATGAGGGGTAACATTTAAGAGGAGAAGCGGGAGAAAGTAGAGCAGCGAATTTACGGGGTTATTGTAAAGAAATCTTCAAGCTTGTGATGAGGTACCTGGTTACAATGGTTTGTCTCTAATCATTGGTAAGAGAGCACAACATTTAAGATAATCACAAAAAAGTTTGGATTTCCCCAGACAAGCTTGCTGAAATGCAAAGTGGTTTATCACAAAATGTTACTGAAGAGAAGCCATAATTATTCAAATTGGTTTAAAAAAGGTATTAGGAGCAAATAGATCAGTCTCAGTACCTCATAAGGAAGAAAACATTAGCACAGATTTGTTAAGCCAAATGGCCGACTTGTGTGTCATAATAATTCATAACTAATTTAACCCAAAACTTCCTTTATCTGTTACCTATAGCTTTGATTATGGTATTATGAAAATTGTTTTGGAAAATTTGTAACCCACCAGAAAGACAGGCTGTTGTGTCCATCCACTTCAGCAGTTGGCCTACACTCAGTTCTCCACAGTGATTGGCATGACAGGGCAGGATAAACTGACTCATCTTTACTTCTGTTGGATTTGTGTACTTATCTCCATTTTCTAAAATAAAGAGTGGCTCCTCCAATTGTTCACTTCCCGCCATAATTAAATTGAGGAAATCCTGAGAAGGGGGCAAAATTTGGAAGATGAGCATTACTGTAGGAAAATGCACAGAGTTATAATGATGATGGTACTCCAGGATCCCAAACATAAATAAATCACAACCTAGTTTCAAATGAGTACAGAGTGCCACCGCACCTCAGAATATCACAATTTGGGGAAAAATAAAATAGAGAATCTGTCTTAATGTCAGAATTGTGAGGAAGCATGAGGTGCGTAGGAGTAGCACAATTTCAGTTTTTGGAGAAGTATGGAAGCACCATTTCAGAAGAGCAATGATACAATGAGATATGCCAGCCATGAACTGCAGATTGTAGAGGAAATTAAATTTTTTGACTTTTGATTACTTTATTTGTAGTCTACCATGAGACTATCATAGGATCTAATATTCTCCATTTGTTTCAACCATAAATTCAGTAGCCCTTTGCTCACAGCAAGGAGTACATGTAATTGAACAAATCAGTGAATTGACAGAACTGCTATATTCAAGACATATTCTTTTGTGGATTTATGAATTTACTACGTGACACTGGTCAAAATCATTAATGGAGTTAGCTCATTGATTTCACGGAATTGTAACTGGGCTTGATGGGCTAAATGATGTACCTGTATTCCTATGTTTTTAATTTTCTCTTATATTTTCTATCTGTCTTCTATAATCAGGACTACAGTTGCTTCAGTCCCAAATCCTGACATGCAGTGGACAACAAGGAGAGAATCAACCAACCAATTCAGTACAATTCCTTACTGGGCAATGAAATAAACCAGGCCTTAAAAGAGCAAGGCCATTGTTGGTACTCATCAAATTTGAAGCAATGCTATTTTAGTTTTGGACCTCTTCTATACATTTGACAAGCATGCAGTTTGTTTGGGTGCATGAATTACCTACACCTTTGCTAGGGGGCCTTCAGACCTATTTTTAGTCAAACCATTAGAAGCTATCCAGGCAGAACCAACTGGTAATATACAAAGTGCTGGAGGAACTTGGCAGGTCAGGCAGCATCCATGCAGGGAAATGGACAGTTGACACTGCAGATCGAGATCCTTCATCCAGTCCAGATGAAGAGTCTCGATCCGTTGACCGTCCATTTCCCTCCATAGATGCTGCCTGACCCACTGAGTTCCTCCAGCTCTTTGTGTGTTGCTCCAGATTCCAGCATCTGCAGTCTCTTGTGTTGTCAACTTGTAACATGTTCTGACTGTACATCATAATAACCACTTTGTGTTCTGGGCTTTGGTTAAATTCCAGCTAGAAAACCATGTTTAATTTTGGACACAAAACCTCAGGAAACACAACAAGACATAAAATGCTGGAAATACTCAGCAGGTCAGGCCACGTCTATGGGATTAGAAACAGCGTCAACATTCCAGGTTGAAGCCTGATCTGCAGAGTATTTTCTGTCTTTGTTTAGATTTCCAGCATCTGCAGTTTCTTTGATTTTCATCTCAGGAGGTACATTGGCTTTGGAGTCGACACTAACAAATTCACCAATTTGACACCAAGGCTTAAAGGCCAAATCAAGATTAAAGTCTGGAAGGATGAAAATTGATCTAATCCAAGATTTTAAAAGAAAAGGCTGGATACAGGAATGCACAACCACTGGCAAAATCTTAAAATTGAACCAAAAGCATTTCGGAGTAAAATCAACAAATATTTTTTCAAACAAAGAATTGATGAATTCTATAATTTTCTCTACAAAAGGATGCTGGGGATAAGATTGATTGTTAGTCAGTAGCTCTTCTACTCAGAAGGTCATGCAGTGCTGGTCTGAGGAAGCAGATGAGCTCCTATGTGACTGCTTTGAGACAGTGGCTTGGTCCATGTTCAAAGACTCAGCTGCCAGCCTAGATGAGCATGCCACCACCATCACAGACTTTATCAGCAAACGTGTTGAGGACCGTATACCAAGGAGGACAATACGGTGTTCCCAAACAGGAAACCATGGATGAACCGGGAAAATCCACTCCCTACTGAAGTCGAGGACTGCTGCACACAAATCTGGTGATCCTAATCTGTACAAGAAATTGAGGTATGACTTTCAGAAAGCTGTCAGGGATGCCAAGAGGCAATACCGACTCAAAATAGAGTCCCAGACCAGCTGTCAGTTATGGCAGGGCTTACATGCCAATAACAGGCTACAAGACGGTCAGGCTGCATAGTTAACAACAGCGCATCCCTTCCTGATGAACTTAACGCATTCTATGCGTGTTTTGAACAGAAGGAAAGTGGACTGTCACCACCCACCCTGACAGACTCCAATTCAACTGAACCAGTAGTCACTGTTGAGGACGTAAGATCAGTCTTCCGGAGAGTGAATACGAAGAAAGCATCTGGCCCAGATGGTGTCCCTGACCGTGTGCTCAGATCTTGTGCTGATCAACTGGCAGATGTATTTGCAGACATATTTAACCTCTCCCTACTTCAATCTCAGGTTCCCACCTGTTTTAAGAAGACCACTATCATCCCGGTACCAAAGAAAAGCAAGGTAACATGCCCTCAATGACTACTGACCAGTGGCTCTGACATCCACCATCATGAAGTGCTTTGAGCGGCTGGTCATGGCACGCACCAACTCCAGCCTCCCAGACAATCTTGACCCACTGCAATTTGCCTACCGCTGAAACAGGTCTATAGCAGACGCCATCTCCCCTGGCCCTACACTCAGCTCTGGAGCAGCTGGACAGTAAAGACACTTATGTTAGTTTATTGACTACAGCTCTGCCATCAATACAATAATCCCAAGCAAACTTGTCACCAAACTCAGAGACCCAGGACTCAACACCTCCCTCTGTAACTGGATCCTTGACTTTCTGACCAACAGACTGCAATCAGAGGATAAGCAGCAATACCCCCGGCACGATTATTCTCAACACTGGTGCCCCACGTCTGCATCCTCAGCCTCTACTCTACTCCCTATACACTCATGACTGTGTGGCTAAGATTCTGCTCTAAATCCATCTACAAGTTTGCAGATGATACCACCGAGGTAGGCCGTATCTCAACGGCAATGAGTCGGAGTACACAAAGGAGATAGAGAGCTTAGTGGAATGGTGTCATGACAAAACCTTTCCCTCAATGTCAACAAACAAAAGAGCTGGCCATTGACTTCAGGAAAGGGGGCGGTGTACATGCACCTGTCTACATCAACGGCGCTGAGGTCGCAGAGGGTTGAGAGCTTCAAGTTCCTGGGAATGAACATCACCAACAGCCTGTCCTGGTCAATCACGCAGATGCCAAGGCCAAGAAAGCTCACAAGTGCTTCTACTTCCTCAGGAGACTAAAGAAACTTGGTTTATCCCCTTTGACTCTCACCAACTTTTATCGATGCACCATAGGAAGCATCCTATCTGGATGCATCATGGCTTGGTACGGCAACTGCTCTGCCCAGGACCGCAAGAAACTGTGGACACAGCCCAGCGCATCACAGACACCAGCCTCCCTCCTTGGACTCTGTCTTTACCTCTCGTTGTCTTGGTGAAGCAGCCGGCTTAATCGAAGACTCTACGCACCCGGGTCATTCTCTCTTCTCTCCTCTTCCATCAGGTAGAAGATAGAAGAGCCTGAGGGCATGTACCGCCAGGCCTAAGGACAGCTTCTATCCCACTGTGATAAGACTATTGAACGGTTCCCTTATACGATGAGATGACTATGACTTCACGATCTACCTTGTTGTGACCTTGCACCTTATTGCACTGCACTTTCTCTGTAACTGTGACACTTTACTCTGTACTGTTATTGTTTTTGCCTGTACTACATCAATGCACTCTGTACTAACCCAAAGTAACTGCACTGTGCAATGAATTGACCTGTACGATCGGTATGCAAGACAAGTTTTTTCACTGTAACTCGGTACAAGTGACAATAATAACCAATACCAATACTCTAGATGAAAATTTAAAAACTGCAGATTTTGAAATCTGAAATAAAAATAGAAAATTCTGTAAACACTCAGTGTCTGTGAAAAGGAAGAAGACAAGTTAGTTTTTAATATGAGATTTTAGATAACATCAGAAGGAAGCCGAGATGGATCATCTACTCGACACTTCTAACTGAATGTTGTCATGAATGCTTCAGCACTCACATGTTGGGCCCATCATCAATAAGAATGGGGATTCTCTTGCGTCTCCTCCTCCTGTTTAGTCACAAACAACTATACACCAACTGGACAGGCAAGACTGCTGAGCGATGATCTGATCTGCTAGTTATGTTTTAATTTAGCTCTGTCCATTGCATGTTATTTTTACGTTAAGCACATAGTCCTGTGTTGCAGCTTCACCATGTTGGCACCCCATTTTTAGGTGCACTTGGTTGATCCCCTGGCTTGACTGTAATGGTATAGTGCAGGATACATCAGGCTACAGATTACAGACTGTGGTAATGTATATTTGTGCTGCTGCTGATGGTTCATAGTGCTTCATGAATGCCATTTTGAGCTGCCAGTGTAGTTTTGTCTACTTAGTGCAATCTCAGTGACAACTGAGAGTTTTCAGCATTTTCTGATGTATTAATGTTTTGATTAGTATATCCACAATGGAGGTCATCCTCAATATGAAGACGGCACTTTGTCTCTACTATAACCCTGCAGTGGTTCCTTCTGCCAACGCTAACTTGCATCTCTTGTCAGTTCAGATGTCTGGGTTGTTAGTCTGGGAATCTATTCCCTGTAAAATCACCTTAAGTTTTTGCTAATATTTTGCTCTGTCCAAACTGGCTGATATGTTTCCCTGCATAACAAAAGTGACAATACTTCAAAAACATTTACACAATTTTCAACAGTCATCAGCTTGAAATACCAATTCTGTTTTGCATTGCCCTGATCTGCTAAATATTTCCAGCATCTCCTGGTTCTATTTCAAGTAAGCATTTTTATTTGCAAATAAAAACTGCAGCTGCTGGAAATCTGAAATAAAAACAGAAAATGCTGGAAACATTCTGCAGGTTAGGCCACATCAGTGGATATAGTAAGCTTTTTAGGTCCGGGACCCTTCATCTTTCCACATGTGCTGTCTGACCTGCTGAGAGTTTTCAGCATTTTCTGTTTTTATTACTGTTTTGATTAATATATCCAGACGATGTAAAAGTTACAGATAAATGCAAGTCCATTTGAATTTTAGCTTAAAGCCCAAGTACTTGCCTCATTTAATAGCGATTGAGTATACTCACAGCTGAAAGTTCTAATCAATACTGTGAACTATGGTAGATCCTAAATTCGCACAACCATTGGAATACTTTTAAAAACTGATGAAAAAGTAATAAACAATTACTGAAACATTACAAAAACCTAGCTCAGTACTGAGGGACTGCTGTACTTCTGGAGGTGTTATCTTTCAGGTATTAAGAGTCATAGAGTTATACAACACAGAAACAGGCCCTTTGGCCCAACTCGTCCATGCCAATCAAGGTGTCTTCCTGAGCTAGTCCAATTTGCCTGCATTTGGCCCATATCCTTCTAAACATTTCCCATCCGTGTACCTGTCCAATGTCTTTTAAATGTTGTAATTGTACCCACCTCTACCACTTCCTCTGGCAAGCTCATTCCATGTACCCACCACCCTCTGTGTGAAAAATTTCCCTCTCAGGTCTCCTTTAAATCTTTCCCTTGAATCTATGTCCTCAAGTTTTAAACTCCCCTACCCTGGGAAAAAGACTATGACAATCCACCTTATCTATGCCCCTCATGATTTTATACACCTCAATATCCTTTGCTCCAGGGAAAACAGTCCCAGCCTGTCCAGTCTTATAACTCCAGCACTGGCAACATCCTTGTGAATCTTTTCTGCACCTTCTCCAGCTTAATCATACCCTTCCCATAGTCTGGCAACCAGAACTGCACACAATATTCCAGATGCAGTCTCACCAATGTCTTGTACAGCTGTAACATGACAATCCAACCCTTGTACTCAATGCCCACTCTAATGAAGGCTGGCATGCCAGATGCCTTCTTCACCGCCTCGTCTACCCGTGTTGCCACTTTCAGGGATATATTAAATCAAGACCCTATCTATTTGCAAAACATCCCAATCCACTATTTTGGAGAAAAGTGGAGGTGTTATACCAGATACATTGGCCAATATTAATCCTTAAACCAACATTACTAAAACACGAAATGAAAATATTAAAAAACTACAGATGGTGGAAACATGAAATAAAACAGAAAATGCTGGTGGATAGAGAGACAGATTTAAGTTTTCAGGTCAGACACTTCATCAGTTCCAAACTGTTAACTCAGTTTCTCTTTCCACAGATGCTGCCTGACCCACTGAGTGTTTCCAGTACTTTCTGTCTTTACTGCAGGAAAACTGGTCATTTTCACAATGCTGTTCATGAATAATTGCTTTGCATAAATATTTGTGCCGAGTTTCCTATGACACAAAAATATTTAATTGCCTATGAAGCACTTTAGAACTGTGGGGGGAAAAAGGGTATGAAATGCACTACAAAGCTATGTGTAGAGGAAAATACTATCCGTATATGTTTTGGTTACATTACATGGCTTGAGTAACTTGATCATATAGATTGACACAGTTCTGGTCAGGCATTAGGGAGAGTGGGAGGAGGAGGAGGAGAAAGAGGGGAGAGGGGGAGAGTGGGAGGAGGAGAAAGAGAGGGGAGAGGAGTAAGCAGCGACCGACTTTTTCCCGGAGTTCCGCTCCCAGGAACAGGCCGAGCTAAACCAACAAAAACTTCCCTTCTCCATATTGGCGTTTACATAGCCGCGCCTCCTGACCAAGCCCGAGATTGAGAGAGGGGAGCGGCCTTCAGGATATCGGGACTGAAGCAGAGGTACCTGGCTGCCTGATAGTTGTGCTTACTCACCTCAGACACCACTAACCCAACGTCCCGCCGGAGCGCACCTCTGACTGCGAGGGCAGTGAAGCGCGCTGAATGAGTGCACCGTCGCCGCTGAGCCAATCCCGGGTCCGCTACAAAGCGGCTCCACTACTCGGAGCGCACGCTGCGTATTTTACTCACTTCTAAAATGTCTCTTTGGAATTATGTGGGCCAGATATCATTTACAACTTGGCAGAGCACTGCCGTCAGATTCCGTCCTTTGATCTATTCAAAATTATTATTCTCTACAACACTCCATGTGGGGGAAAAACTTGCATTTGTATGGCGCCCGTTGGCATGAACATTTGGAAAGCACTCCGCCTAGTGTTGAACAGATATAATTTGGCACACAGACTCACCAAAGGTAGGGTTTAAAGAGAATTGTGAAGCAACAAACGAGTGATGGGCGGCAAGGACGTGATGGGCCGAAGGGGCTGTTTCTGCTGCAGAGTATGACTCTAGGAATAGTACAAAAAGGTGGAGAGGTTTTAGGAGGAAATTCTAGAAAACAGTTTTGATGTCTGGAATGGACAATGATGGAGCGATTAAGTAATAGAGTGCCATAGGTCGGGATTTGAAGAGACAGAGTTCTTCAAAAATATTCATTTTGGGGGATCTGGTTGTCACTAGCAAGGGCAGAAGTTATTGACAATCCCTAAATGCCCTTGAGAAGGTGGTGTTGAGCCATCTTGAACTGCTGTTGTCCTTTGGTGAAGTAGTGCTGTTTGGGAAGTTCCAGTGTTTTGACCCAGGGACATTGAAGGACCAGCAATGTATTTCCAAGTCTGGATGGTGCATGACTTGGAAGGCAACCTGTGCTCCCATGTGCCTGCTGCCTCTCTTGGTGGTAGAGGTCTCAGATTTGTGAGGTGCTGTTAGAATAGAGTGGGTGGTATGCAATCCAGCCACTGTGCAGCAGTGGTGAAGGGAATAGATGTTTAGGTTTGTTGGGGTGCCAATCAAGAGGGCTGCTTTGTCCTGTGTGGTGTTGAGCTTCTTGAGAATTGTTATTGCAGCACTCATCCAAGCAGGTGGTGAATATTCCATTACATTCTTGACTTGTGTGTCGCGTACAGTGAAAAGCTTTGGAGCGTCAGGAGATGAGTCACCAGCCACCAGCTGCCCAACCTCTGACCTACTTTTGTAACCACAGGCTGGTCCTGTTGAGTTAATGGTAGTTTTCTAGATATTGATGGTGGGATACTCAGCCATGTTATGGGTGGTTTAAAGACTCTTATCTTGAAAGGTCATTGCCTGGCATCTTGATGCCGGTACACATTACATGCTATTCCTTCACCCGTGCCTGAATGTTGTCCAGGTCATACTGCACACAGGAATGCTGCAAGATGCACACAAGTTGCTTCATTTGCTGAGGAATTGTGAATGAAATTGGACATTTACACTAAACATCTCCACTTTTTACCTGTTGGTTGTGAGATTAATTAGTATTATAATTACATGTTGTTTTGTTTGCAGGTAGTCCCATGTTGCAGCTTCTCCAAACCTACCTACTGCTGCTCCTAGCGTGCCATTCTGGGTTCATTCCATGGCTTCATAATCATGGTAGAATGAGGAATATGCCAAGGTTTCCTTACCCATGTTTGACCTGATGCCATGAGACTGTAGTCAATGCTGAGGGTTACTGCCTTCATACAATTGTGCCACCCCTTTGAGAAGTCAGCCTTGCCAGCTATACAGGACATACCCAAGGACTGTGATCGAGATGTCTGGCATATTGTCTAAAAGGTATGATTCTATTAATATGATAATGTCAGTCTGTGGGATAGCTTTCCCAATTTATGTACATTGTAATAGAAGTTATGGAATGCAGGTGCAGTTGTGATGTTGTGGATAAAAATGAAGTTTATAAAAGGTAAAATTTGGGAGGATGCATTGGAAAACTCCAGCCTGAAAAGGATAGAGAGGTGGATTAGAAAGGGCAGGAAGTAGGTGATGTTCCAAGCAAATATTCTTGATGCAGATCAGGTGTGGAAACTGGGTCCCCCTTTCCTTCTCTTTCACCTTCTTCTGCCCTCCCTTGCTTTTTCCACTCATTCCACTTCTTCTCCCCCTTTTCCTTCCCCATTTTTCTTCTTTCCCATCTTCTCCCTGACCCTTCCCCCCCACCCCCGCCCCCATAAGCAACCTTAACCAATTTGTCTGATTACCCTGGTTTAATTGGCTAGGAAACTGCTTTCCATTTATGTGTTGTCTTCAGTTATTTCTGGGCCAAGAACTTGTAATGCTTCCTTCTACCTCTCTTTTCCTCCTCTCCTTTTCTAACCAGGTGAGCCATGCATTGGCCTGCATCCCACATATATATCCAGTCTGTGGCACAGGGAATTATGCTAAGGCTAGCATTCTGGAAATAATTTATTTTGATATTCTCTCTAGTTCCTGAAATTCCCTAGATACTCGGTGAAAAGTAGGCATCGAATCCTTTGACTAAACAAGGAAAATCTTCAGAGTGTGACTAAGTATTTTAATAGCTTTACCAAACTTTTGTTGTTAGCAACACCAAAGAACAGACAGAAGTACATCATAGAATGAAAGAAAGACTTGCATTTACATAGTGCCTTTTAACAACCTTTAGTCTTTTCCAAATAACTTTATGGGCAATGAAATACTTTATGCAAGATACATGGCAGCTAACTTGCATAAAACAAGTTCACAAACTGCAATAATGATAATATAAGATATCCTCAACACTAAGACCTTTGGTCTTTCTCAAGATAGGACTATGGGATATTCAATGTAACGTCTCACCAAAGTGATAGCATTTCAGACAGTTTAGCTGTCAATCAGTGCATTACTGAATGCAAGCAGAGATTTTTGTGCTCATTCTCGGAAGTGGGAATTGAACCCTACAAACCTGTCTCCAGAGGAGAGAGTAGTACTGAATAATTCATGACTCGTGATGTTTCAAACAACCACCTCCCCAGAACAGTACTTCTTAAGCTGCCATTTAAAATGGTCCAATCATCTGTGTAACAGAGAAGTGATATGATTGCTGATTCATAGAATTATTCCAGTTATGAGCCATAGATTGATACCAGTGGAATTACATACACAGAAGTTAATTGAATACTGTATATTTGACCAAAGCAGGGACAGATTTTATAGCTAAACATCAAGTTATTAAAGATTACAGATCCCTTAGAAAACACCCTTATCAGAATTTCCTTCAGACCTGATGGTTAAAAGGTATTCACTTCAGAGAGTTTAAAGCTATTTCTTAAGTGTCCAACTAAGTTTTGAAATGTTTTGAATTTATTGAAGTTAGGAATGTTCTTCTGCATGATATTTATATTTTTAATCTATCATCTAAAATTGAGGAACATAGTTTCATCTGGAAGCTCTGATACTGAGATAAAAAGCAGACAGAACCAACTAACACCCTCTTGAGTTTAGAAGAATGAGAGGTGATCTCATTGAAATGTGAAAAATTCTTATGGGATTTGATGTGGGAATGCTGCATTTTCTGGCTGGGTGTCTAGAAACAGGGGTCACTACTCAAAATAAAGGATTCAGCCATTCATTACTGTGATGGGAAGACATTTTTTCACCTGTAGAGTTATGAATCTTTGGAACTTTCTTCCCAAAAGAGCTGTGGAAGCTCAGGGCCTCAGTATATTAAAGGGATTTATAGATTTTGAAATAGTAAGAGAATAAAGGCATATGAGTTTAGTCCAGGAAAGTGGGGCAAGGTAAAAGATCACTATTTGATCTTATTAAACAGTTGTGTAGGCATAAGGGGCTGAATGGCCTATTCTGGCTTCTATTTCCTATGTTATAAATATTTTAAAAACTTTGTTATTTTTCAATTGCAAGCTGTCCACTTAAGTCACTGCTTCATGGGGAAAAAACATAAATGTAATCAAAAATACAAACTATTTCAACCACATGGACTGTTCCTGATAACCAGGTCCCATTAATATTTAATCTTCTTCACTCTTATCCTTTCCTTCTTATTCTGTTCTGTTACTGTTTTTGTTTTGTTGCTCCCTTCACACATTTGCCTGCCATAGGAATATGCAGACATGTGTTAATACCGTATCTGGTTGTTGGACAATAGAAAACAAAAGTTTAACAGGGGGAAAAAAAAATTCAAGTATGTTCATGCAAATTAAGGTAACCAATTGCTTTCTTTCAAAAACAGGAAGGAGAGGAAAGTTTTGATCAGGGTGTTTATCTTGGATAGAGCCTCAATCCATAAAATGAACCCTTGATGTTACCTAGTCCAAGGAAAATTGAAAATCTGTGCCCAGCTAAAAATCTCTCTCCCTGCTTTTATAATGAATTCTAATAAGGTAGCTTTATAAATATAGCTTCAATCAAAGAAAGCAGGAATAGTGGGTGATAACCTGCATTAAAATTAAGTATCTTTTCCGAAGAAATCTTTATTTGGCATGTCTAGAAATAGAGATGCTGAAAGCCTGATTTGAAACTAGAAAACGCCAGAAATACACAACAGGCCAGCAGCATTTTTGGAGAAAGTTATTATTGAGGTTGATGACCTTTTAGTGGGATTGAGGTGACAGCAGAGGTGATCATTCCATAAGAATACCAGGAAGGACAGACATCATAGTTGGTGCCATTCTTCAAAAAAAATGTATTTTGGTTAAATTATAATTGTTAGTTTGATTACTTGCTGTTCTAATTAAGGCACACATAAAGCCTATACAACCTTTGGACTAAATTTTGCCATGAAGGTGAATACTAACATGCTTAGAGCTCCAGTCAATAGCATTCATAGCATTCTCTGTGCCAAGCCAGTTATGAGACTATTAAAATTTAATTTGTTAAAGCTGGGTGATGGCGGGGCAGGGCGGGGGGGTGGGTGGGGTGAAGAAGGGGGCAGCAAGGCAGATACTGTGGAAATCAAGTCCATAGGTGTCAGCATTGACTCAGTAAAATATTCTCACTTTGAAATCATGTGGGTTCAATCACTACTCCAAGGCAAGTGCAAAATCCAGACTGACATTTTCATTAGAGTATTGAGGGAGCACGACATGGGCAGATGTGACATCTTTACAATACAGTGTTAAACTATGGCTTTTACTGGTCCCTCAGGTGGGAATAAAAGATTCCATGGTATTATTTGAGGAACATTGAAATTCTCCTGGTGTCCTGGCTAACGTTTATCCTTCCGATCAATGGCACTCACAGAGATAAAAGTTTTTGTGAAACCTTGTATTGTGCAAACACATTGCCACACTTCCTACAGCACAAAATTGACAACACTTAGAAAATGCTTCATTAACTGTGCAGTGCTTTGAGTTTGTGAAAACTGTTGTGTCAATGTAAGCTATTTCTAGATGACAGAAATACAGATTAGTTTTAGTTGCAGTGGGGCTGAGGTAGGAGCAAAGATGAGTATTCCACAATTTAGGCAGAAAATCTGCAAATCTACTTGATGTGGCCCAAGAGCATTAATAGTTAAGTAACAAGAGGTATGGAAGAGGTCTGGGGATTCCACTTATTGAACATGCAGCAAACAATTTTTTTTAAAAGATGTGAAATATCCCTCTAGGAAACAATGGGACTAACTTTAGCATCTAGGATACTTGCAACATTTTCAAAGATAGCAGAGTGATGTCATCCTGCAGCCAGCTGAAATAATGACCTTGTGGTAAGGAGATGAGTTCTCAGATTCAATCAATTGAGAAGCAGAGGTAAAATTGTCTGCATAGAATAAAATCAAGACTGCTGAGAGAACCATTGATGAGAATAGATGAAAAGAAAGGAACATGGGGTTATTTTTCTTTTGCAACTTATATGTTTGAGATTTTACAACCTTGTTCTCCACCCTATCACAGACATTCCTTTTGTTCTCTCCAGTCCTCCCCTACCATAAAACTCTGCAACTTAAAACACTGAGTTCTGATGAATGTTGGTGACCTGAAACCTTAAATCTTTTCCTCTCTCCATAGATGCTGTTTGACCTGCTGAGTATTCCCAGCACTTTGTTTTAATTCATATTTACAATTCTGATCAGTTTATTCCACTGATCACTATACAATTGTTCTAGTGTTTGGTCAGTTATCTGTACAATACAATCCTGATGTTAAACAGATAGTTATCCAGCTGTTTTGAATGAAAATCTAACAGGGGATCTATTCCAACATTTCAAAAAGACACATTACCCCAAGTGCTGATGGAGGGTCATCCACCTGAAATATTAACTCATGTTGCTTCCACAATGGATACCAACTAAGTAATTTCTATGTTTTCAAGCCACCAGAATCTAATCCTGAGCACTTCAAATTCAATTACAATTTTGACAAGCATCATCACTTCTGAATTCCCTCCTTCATATTGTCCACTTTTCCATCTGATGTTCCACATGAAGACATTGTGAACTTCTTTGTTTCCAAAATTGGAACCACTCACTTAATCAGATCCAATCCCCTTCTCCCAACTGAGACTCCTATTGGAGAGTTGTAGACACCCTGGACAGAAACAGGCCCTTTGGCACACCGAATCCTTGCTGACCATCAAGCACCCATTTACACTTATCCTACATTAATCCCATTTTTTATTCTCCCCACATTATCATTAACTCCCCTCCGGATTGTACCATTCGCCTACACACTAGGGGCAATTCACAGCAGCCTATTAACCTATCACCCTGCACATCTTTTGGATGTGGGAGAAAATCCTCATGGGGAGAATATGCAAACTCCACTTAGAGAGCACCTGAGATCAGGATTGAACTGAGGTTTCTCACACTGTAAGGTCTTTGATGTTTGCAACAAAATCCATTCTGTGGCTGGAACTTCCATCCCTGGCAAGATCTGGAGCAGAACCAGATAGTTCATTACCCTGGCGTCAAATCTGACCATAAAGCAAGCTCTCAATCATTTAATAAAACCATACCCAAAATGATCCATTACAACTTTCATGACGTTGCCTGCTTCACTTTCTACTAAGAATAATCATCTGCTGAAACCGTCATCCCACACCTTCGTTATCATGAGGTTTGACGATTCCAGCCCACTCAAAGCTGTTCTCCCATATTCTACCACCAGTCTTTGATCATCCAAAACTCTTCTGCTCATATCCTAATTTCCCTGTCCAACCATCTCCCTGCTTTGCTGACTTGTAATAGTTTCCTGTCAAACACAGTCTCAACTGTAAAGTTCTGTCTCTACTTTTCAAACCCTCTCCATTATCTCACTTTTCTTTCTATAATTTCCTCCAGTCCTGTAAAGCCAATAATTCTGGTCCATCGATCATTCCCAAATTTAATTGCTTGCCATTGGTGTCTGTGCATTCAGCTGCTAAAATTTGGTTGCTAAGCGTTGTTTCTTAATGCTCTTGCAATGCACCTTGAATCATTTTGTTAACATTAAAAGTCCCATGTAAATACTAACTGTCGTTATTCTCTCTGTCCTAAAATAGAAGGAACGATTCTTTCAGTAATAATAGTTTACACTTAAGTTTTCAGAATCCACAAAAACATCATTTCTCAAACAGTGATTCGAATAGTCTGCCTTTGCACACTCGATTGGATCCTGCAAAATATAACATTAAAATCATTATGAATATTATGACAGGTTTATGAGGTTGAGAAACCGTGTTTTACTTGCGTGCAAGTGTGGTTTATAAATATATTTTTAAAATCTCAACAAACTAGTTTGCAACTTGTTATGTTACCAACACTGCAGAGTTCCTCTACTTTGTAACTCACTTCCTGACAGTCCAAACAGCAATTTGCTGACGTGTCACGGTTTGTTCAAAAGCCATAACCTAGATTAAATCCACAGCACCTAATAAAGTAAAAGCCTTTTGCACAGCAAGTCCCATTGCGGCACCGGCTCCGTCTTTTATTCTGACAAAACAGTTCCTCGATTGATGCCGAGTCATCGTGAGTGCGACGGATGAGTGACAGCTCCGCCTCCAAAGGCCGTCTCATTCTCCCTCATCATTGGTTAACTGGCCACGATTGACAGGCAGCTGAGCCCGCCGCCTGGTGCGGCGGCTGTCTCTGAGTGGCTGCGGCGGCTGTCACTCAACCTGACTGCGCAGCTCGCTGTCGCTGACTGGTCCCTGGCGCCTCTCTTCAGTGCGCCGCCCCAGTTTTGTTTTAGGTGGGACCGGGAATCTGTCATCGAGCCTCAGTTTTGGAGATAAAACAGACCTGGGGGGGAGTTTGTGAAGATCCAGGCGGGAGCGGGTTAAACGGCAGCTTGCATCCTCAGTTCCCCGGGCCGAGTGTAAGTACCCAGAGGGGAGGAACGGTCGTGGCGGCCTTTTCGTAGTTCTCACATGTCGGGGTGAAAAATTGCGGCGGCGGCCGAGAGGTTGCTGCAAAGCAGCAGAGGGTCACTGCAAAATGTCCGAGCAGCATTGTTGCAATCAATCGGCTGCATCCGCGGGCATTGCTGGCCACGGTGTTGCAGTCTATTCCAAGGTTAAGTGGGGGAATGTGCCCGGGTTTCACCTCCAGATGCTGCTTTCGAAGCTCGGCCTGCGTGGAAGGCAAAGCCAGAGTCAGGCGCCGCGGCATCATCTTCTCCTCTTCCTCCACTTGTCCAGTACTCTTTTGTTTTCCCTGCCTGGCCCTGCTCCCCAATTTTATTTCCTTGAATTCGGCCAGGCCAAACCTTGTACCAAGTTAGCGAGAGCTTTGCAAAGGCTGAAAGGGGCCCATCTTTGGGGAAACCTGCGACCTAGACGGAATCTCAGCACAGGAAAGCCAGATAAAATTGGTTGTCACTAAAACACTGCTGATACTGTATTAAAAGGCATGTGGGTGCTCTTCACAATTGTCTCCCACCACTAAAATCCGATTTACTCCGCAAATATGTATGGTCATTACCTCGTTCGCCTTTAGTCTCGCATCTTAAACTGCAGTGAAACATTCCCAATTTCTCCGAGAAAATAGTAGTTTGGATGATTTCCCGAATTTACTTCAGTATTAATACTAATGTTGTAAAACATTAGACACGTTGCAAATATCAATAGTGTCATTTCAACTGCCAAAACGTTATATTTCCGTTCAGTAGATCTCAACTTTACGTCGGCACTAAAAATTGAAAACATTTTGCAGAAAACTAAACGGAATCACAAAATTAATCAACATAAAACTGCTTTTAAAAACAATCCAGAAGTATCAAGCAATATCAGAATTTGACCACTTAATCCAATAGACCCAACTATCCACAGAAAACCATGTTCAACAAATCATGTCTCTAGAATGGGCAATGGCTTCGTCTAGTAATAGTATAGTTAATTGTTTGGAATATATATTTACATCAGTCAGGGTCTTAACTGAGTTAAAGGAACAATGGACATATATGGGTGTTCTACGATTGTTTCTTTGTTTAATGTTAGTATTTGTTGCCTATGAATTAGATTAGGAGTTCAAGGTCAATTTAAATAAGTGTTAGCCAGAAAAGAGAGTGACTTTATTTATGAGTGAGATAACCAAAACATTACAATTGTTGGCTCAGTATTTGAACCATTGGATCTAAATTTCTATTGAATTTTATTGGTTTGCATGCTTTTAACTGCCTTTTATCAAAATGTCTTTGTATGACAGGCCATACTTTGTTCATGTAACATCTTGCATCTTTTAAATAACAGCATTTATGACCTAAAATATGACAAATGTAACTGAAGAAGCCTATTTCTCAAACATGCACAGATTTTGTTTTTTTTTCTATTTGCCATCTCCCTTTAAGGTCACCAAACTGATTAAGCTAGGCCCAGCCAATAAATGCATAGGTGTTATCAGTGTTTGAATTTCCATTTTTTTTAGCCTTTTGAGCAAAAAGGTGTATATAAATGAAATTCTCATGTACAACTTCTTCCCATCGCACACTGACTAGTCCTTTTCTATCCATATTTTCCAATAAACCACCAAATTATCAGGAGCTTTGTGTCCATTACTCTGGCCAATATTTATCCCACTCACACCACCATTACAAATTATTATTGTGTGTTCATTTATTTCACTGACTATTTGTGAAATGCCCTGTTGCACAAATTGATTGTGTTTCCCAATATAGTAAATAACTAAGCTTTAAAAATTAATTTGTAGCAGTAAATTTTTCAATGTTGTAAGGAATGATATAAATGCAAGCTTGCATTTTTTTATTTCAAGACTTTCCAGATTTGAGGTTTCACTTAATTATCTTGTTTGATACATCTCCCAGTGTTCTCAGTCCAAAATGATTGGAATGTGAGTTGCCCCCAGTAAATCCAATTCAGTTATGGAGACAAAATTAACAGCATTGGAGCTAAAGGTAGAAGAAAATGAGCAGCTTGTGCAACAAGATCTGTTGGTGAATAAAGAGAAAATGTGTGCAATGACAGCTGTTGGTGAAAAGAACAACATGTGCGATGGGAGCTGTTAGTGAATGCAGAAGAATGTGTGGAGAGACCTATTAGTGAATAATGAAAGCTGAGAGTTTTCTTGTTTTTCTGTGCAATAAAAATGATCCGGTAGCGATGAGTGACATTGTTAAACTACTCTATTTCATTCCCTTGGGATGATTTGTGCATAGTTATAAAAGTAAAGTTTATTATATTAAAAGTCTGAAAATATAAGAATATTTTAGTGGCATACAAAAATTAATAAAAGGCCAGAGAATCATGAGGAACTTAATATAAAAGAATTGCAAAATTACAATCATAAAGAAGTTCTTGTCAGTATTTTTGAGTAGATGCTTATGGTGATGTTATTGAGTCTATAGGCAAATTGGGTTGCACCATCATCTCCCTAAATTTCTAGTTTAAGCACCTTGCTCCTGCATCCAACTGACCTGGCGTATTACAAAGAAATGGATACAAAACCCCCGATGAAGCTTGCATGCCAAAAAGTCAATGAAGCCTGACTGGAGTGGAAACTTTTTTTTGTCCGATACCATCTAGAATAACTACTTTAATAAACTTAAAATATTTTTACCTCGGATGCAAAAATGAGTTTCGCTTTTTCTTAATGGAAGCTGCTTTCTTAAAAAAAACATTGGGTTGAAGGTTTTGTCCCACTTTAGTTATAGGAGTTGTGTCACAATCTGTGCTTGGGACGATTGTCCTTGTTCAACTCATTGAACAGAGTTTGACTGTGACACAGGAATCCCAGTGAAAACTTATCAACCATCTAAAATTTATGCTTTGAATTTTTTATACCAATTGCTTTTAATGTTAATGTTTAGTTGCCTTTTTGAAATCAATTTGGATTAAGTTTACTTCTAGTTGTTGGTTCTGTTCTGAATTAGTTACTGGATGGAGAGCCGCCAAAATGGAGAGTAAGTATCTGCTGTACCTTTCCTGGGAACAGGGGTCATCTGTAGGTGGGCAAAAACAGTTATAGCTGTATGACTAATTCACTCTCATCATTCAATTCCTATCATGGGTGATGTTGAACTAACTTGATTAAAGTGTTGTCATTTCAGCAAAACAGTTGGGAGGAGATGCATTTCCTAGCTGGTGCAAGTAAGAGTTAATGGGCAGGAAGGGGAGGATTTCTGGTTGGTTTGCTTTGCATACATGTTCCTTTCAGGTTAAAGTTGTATTGTTTTCAAGGTACTGTTCAAAGTCCAGACATCTCTTTGCTTTTACTTCCCAACAAATCTGTTGAGTTTTAGCTGATGCAAATAACTAGCTATTACTGCAGTTCATAGAAATCACAGTAGAACTGCTGTAAGCCAGTGAGGTAGATAATTGGTTTAGTGACCCCCCCCCCAATCCCATTTGCTCCATCTGCTAAAGTTTATCTTGGTCTGTTAAGCACAAAATGTTGAGAGAGGTTTTTTAGATTTTGTGTATAATGTTTGTAGATGCATTATATTTTTCAGGCCAGTGAAAAGCATAAGTTAAAAGCTGAACCAAGATCAAAACCGGTAGTTGACTGATAAAATGTTTTCATTGTTTTCAATTGTAGTTTAAAGTCGAGTGTCACCTGCACAAGTACATATATGCAATGAAAAGCTTGCTTGCAGCAGGATCATGTGCACATAGCATCAGATACACAACATTCATAAAAAGAGTGTAAATTAGATAAGAAAACACAATTAGAACAAAAATAAAACCAAGTCCATTGTAGTGCACAGTGATCATAGTGTTGCTATACTAAGGTAGTGACTAGGGTTGTGCAGGTTGGCTCAAGAACCTTCACTTCAGTTACCTCGACTACATTTTCTTCCACCCTGCTTTCTCTAAGGACTTCACTTCATTCTCCCAGTGTGTCTGTCTTCATCACATCTGTTCTGATGATACAAACTTTTATGATGGTGTTTCTGGGTTTGTTTCTTCTGTCATGGATTCCACTCCATTGCAGTTTGCAGAGCTGGGTGTGTTCTATTTCCCACTCTGCTGCATTGTACCAAGATTTCCCTTATCCATCCTTTCTACCTTGCCAGCTCACACATTTGGCAAATTGTCCTTTGCATCTCTGACTCCTGGCATGATGCCACTACCAGACATCATCATCCTGTCTTTCCTCTTCCAACATTTGTGATGGACCATTCTCTCTGGGAATCCATCTCCTCCTTCCTACAGCATCATCCCGTGCAATTGTAGGAGAAGCAATACCTTCTTGCCATTATCCAGAGTCTCAAATGCACTTTCTAGGTGCTTAAGGTTTAATGGTAATGTTTGCCATTTAATTTGCTGTATATACTACTCAAGATGTGGTGCTCTCTACATTGGACCTGTTAAATGCAGATTGAGTGACTGCTTTGTGGAATACCTCCATTCAGTCCACAAGTTCTTAGTTACCTGTCATTTGAATTCTTCAGCCCACTCCCACCATGATCTCCCTGCCCTTGTCAGTTGCAATGAAGTCCAACGCAACCTTGAAATGGCACCTTGTTCTCCAACTAGGGAAATAACAGCTTTCTGAGCTTAAATGTTGCGTCCAGAAATTTTGGGTAATCAGTATTATTAGATAATTATCCTGGTTCCACCATTTATACCTCTGCAGACTGACATTTGTTCCTTTGCATGTTGCTGGAAATCTGAAATAAAACTGGAAGATGCTGGAAATACTTAGCAGAGAAGTGGGATTAGCATTTTGGGTCAATGTTATCCTGTTTCCCTTATCCTATTATAACCATCCTTCATATTTGCACTTACATCCTTTTTTGTCACTTCATCTCTCCTGCCTTCCACCCTGTCATAGTCGCTTCCCTTTTTGTTCTCTCCTTTCCTTCTCTCGTTTCCTGTATATTAAAATTGTTTCACCTCTAACTTTTCTCAATTATTTCAATCTGAAAAGTTCTGATGAAAGATCTTTGCCCTGAAACATTGACTGTTTTTCTTTCCTCGGATACTGTCTGATCTGCTGAGTGTTTTCAGCATTCTCCATTTCTCATTATCTGGCTTCTGTTATCTTAGTCTTGAAAAGTTAACTTTTTCTTTCTCCACTTATTGCCTGTCCTGCAGAGTACCTCCAGCATTTTGTTTTTTTTCTTTTGGCCTGTTGAACTAGTGGGTTCTGAAATGATCAGATAAATATTGAGAGATGGTACTGTCATGTGATCAGTAATATAAAGGCAACTTGTTACTCCTGCTGGTTAAACATGTTTTACGGTTTTCTTTCCCCACACTTGATGGCCAATTATTCAACAAACAAATGTCCACCTTCAGTACTTCGTCCAAAAGTCTTAGTTCATTTAAGTTAAGACGTTCTAATTTCCACGTGACTTGCAGCAAGGTGGTAAAAGGTTTTATTTCCTCTTCTCCTTATTTCTGAGCAGGTAAATTGACTGAGCATTCTTCCATTCAGGCCCAAAGTTAAAGGATTTCTCTCCTAGATCCCTCCATTTCTCCATTCATCTTAAAACGTACCTATTTGGTCACTTGTGAAGTGCCTTGGGATGTTTGCTACATTGAGGGCAAATAAAAATGCAAGTTTTTGGTTAATAGTTCTGAAAGGAACTTTGTACAGATCAGGACCGAAGACGCTGGTGAAGTTCATGAAAATGTAATTGAGAAAACTTCGCAAGAAACTTTATGGGGAAACAGTTGGTGCAGTTTTGGAGCAGGCTAAAGTGTCACTTTCAAAGAATGGAACAATAGATCTGGCAGTGGCCAACCCCAGAGTGGAACAGGTCCATTTAGACTACCAATAGCGAAGTATTAGAAGAGGCTGAAGTAATTTTTCTTAAATTGAGTACATCTACCAAATCATACTGAAACTTCTGCACAACTTCAGTAGTGCCACATTTCCCCTGCTGCTGCCACAATGAAGAGCAAGATGTTCTGGCATGGCATTTGTTCATGTTGTTGAGGATGTTAAAAGAACTGCTGTAAACTGACAGTCATTAAACTGACACTAAGTATGGATCCTGGTTCTGAATCTGCAGACATTAGTAATAATTAGTCACATGTGCCTACTGCTCTGAGTTAGGAGGAGCCTCAACGTGCAGCATTTATACCTGCTTATTAACCGTTGAGATAAAGGAGCTTTGCATGCTGCTGTCTTGTGTGTGTACAATACTGTTCAAACAGGGGAGCTCTGATAGACAGTCACACAGGACGATTGTGTAAGTAGGGAATAATAATGGTAGCAGGTGTAATTAGTAAACATTTTGCATTCCTCAGGCAATAGAATGTCAGGACAAACATAAAGAAGTGAGAGGGTATTAAAAAAAATCCATCTACAATTGTACAATGAGAAGTCAGTTTTTTCCACATTGACCGTCTTTCCCACCATTTAGACCTCAATGTAGAACAAAAACAAAATACTGGATATACCAGATCAAGCAGTATCAGTGGAGAGAGAAAAATAGTTAACATTTCAAGTTTATCGTTGTCTCCTCCTTGTGTCTACCCATTGCATTACCTACCAAGCTCAAAGGTTTAGTGACCATCTGATCAGTTGCTTCCCCCCTCCACTGTCACTTTACCTTCAATGGAAACTTGCAATTACACGGCACCTTGAAAAGATGGTTTAAGGTGCATCTGAAAGGAGTTTAGCGAGGGAGTTCCTGACCCTATGGTCTCGGCAGCTAAAGGGACAGGTGCTAGTAGTGGAGATGAAGCCTTATTTTATCCTTGCCTGATGGTGTGCCTTTGCTATTTACCCTCATCTCATCGCCAAGCTTGATTTTGTTAGAGTTCCACTACGTGCCTTCACCCAATTCATTTTAAACATTCACAGCTTCTCTTACTGGCTTTCAGATTACCTATTATGGTAAGTGACTCCCTCTCTTTGAAAAATAATTACTTGTGTCCTTTAAGAATATGCATCCTCAATCCTTTGTTCCTCCAAACAAATGTCTCAGCTCTAGACTCTGTGGTTCTAGTGAAAAGTCTGAGAGACTAAGGGAGCTAGGGCTTTACTCTTGGAGAGAAGGAGGATGAGAGGAGACGTGATAGAGGTGTACAAAATATTAAGAGGAATAGATAGAGTGGACAGCCAGCGCCTCTTTCCCAGGGCACCAATGCTCAATACAAGAGGGCATGGATTTAAAGTAATGGGTGGGAAGTTCAAGGGAAATATCAGAGGAAGGTTTTTTTTACCTAGAGAGTGGTTGGGGCATGGAATGTGCTGCCTGGGGCGGTGGTGGAGGCAGGTACATTGGTCAAATTCAAGAGATTACTAGATAAGCATATGGAGGAATTTAAAATAGAGGGATATGTGGGAGGAAGGGGTTAGATAGTCTTAGGCAAGGTTTCAAGGTTGGCACAACATTGTGGGCCGAAGGACCTGTATTGTGCTGTACTGTTCTATATTTTTTTTCGCTGACATTTCATCAGAATGTTGCTTCCAAGATGTATTTAATTTCATCTTGCTGTTCTTCCAAGACTGTCCTGTTTACATGAACATACAAATTTAGGAGCAGGCCATTCTGTTGTTTAAGCATGCTCCTCCATTTGGTAAGTTCATGGAAGATTTGAATGTAGCCTTAATTGCATTTTGCACCTGCCCATGATAGCCTTTCATCTCTTGCTTATCAATTAGCTGTCAATACCTAACATTGTTGGCTATAATAGCTGAGGGGCAAGAAGAAATCTTTCATTCCATTAATGGCTGAAACAAAGGCAGATGGAACAAATTTGTTCACATCCATTATAGCGTAACCTTGACGATTTGTTTGATCTCTTCCTCGCCACCGTGACATGCATTTCCTATACTTATTGTTTGCTTCAAAATTGCAAAAGAACAAGTTCCTTTCACAAAAGATACCTTTGAAAAGAGGTGATCTTCATCCCACTATTCTGGGTTTTATTTATAAATGGGTATTGAAGCCAAAAAATGCATAGTTTGTCTGAATGGGATTTGTACCGTGAAAATGACTGTTCATATTTAAGGTAGATTGCTATAATCAATTATAATACAATTCCATTCCAGTGTCAGTGTTATATAGTGTCACTTGTATTATTTGAAATGAATCCTTTCAAATACAAAAAATGTTTTGGGACTCCCAATGATTCATTGACAAATACAAGAAATCATAATATAGAATTAGAATGGGTTTGGGTGGAGCTTAGGCAGTCCCTCGGATGTCACTTGCAATCCATTTCTGAGGAGACTGAGGCCAGTATGGAAACTGCAAATTTCCCCCATAGATGGGTCAGGGAGTGCTTGATCGGTCTGGGTAGTTTGTGAGGTGATGTACCCCTTCCATTGTTTATGCTGGACTTCTGAATGCTCCCAATGCATGAACTCGTTCTCAATACCATCCTTTGGAGCAGAAAGCATTGGGAGTTGTTTATTGGCAGAATAATAGTTGTCATGTCAGTGCACTACGAATAAGAAAATTTGAGGTTCTTGTAAAAGGTGATACAGTTATCACTGGGGACTTCAATCTACATTGGCCAAGCGGAATTATTACAAGCAACATTAAGGATAAATTCCTGGAATATATTGAGATGGATTTCTAGATCATTTGAGGAATCAATGACCTAACAGGCTATTTTAGTACTGTGCAACAAGAAAGGGTTAATTAATTTGTGAAGGGGATCATAATAAGAGAGAATTTTACATTAAAGTTGAATCTATATGAAGGAAACTAAAGGTACGAGGGGGCAGATTGGTTGTGGTAGAGTAGAAAACTATATTAAAAGGTATGATAGTGGACTGGCAAAAGCTAGCACTTGAAGAAGCAATACATGGTTTGCAACAAACATGCATTTCCTGAAGGCTAAAGGATGCAACTGGAAAATTAGTCCAACCACTGATTATAGAAAAAAAAATTAAAGGTAATAGTATTAAATCTAAGGAAAAGTTGCCAGAAAAAGTAGCAGACATGAGGATTGAAAGCTTCTTATAATTGGGCAAAGGATAACCAAGAAGTTGATTTAAAAATCGTCTGTTTCTAGTACACTTTCATGTTCTAAGAACTTCCATAATGTATAGAAATGAAAAGACAAGTAAGAAAATGTGGGTTCTTTACAGGTAGAGGGGAGAATTTATAATGGGGAATAAGTAAATGAGTGAGGAATTAAATATTTGGTCTTTAAAGAAGACAAACAGAAACTCCCAGAAATACTGGAGAATCAATGGTCCAGTGAAAATGAGGAAGAAAAAAATATATTACTAGAGAAATTAAGAAATCTAAAATGGGTAAATCCCAAGGATCTGAAGATCTACATCCCAGAATTTTGAAAGAGGTGGTTGTGGAGATGGTGGATGCTCTCATTATCATCTTCCAAAAATCTATAGACTCTAAAATGGTTCCTGCAGATTGGAGGGTATCAAATGTGACCCTACTATTTAACAAAGGAGGGAGAAGAAAAAAAATGAGGAACTATCAACTTCTTTGATCTGACGATGGTAGTTGGGGAAATGCTGAAATCTAAAGGATGTGATATCAAGATAATCATATATTTGATCAGAGTCGATGTGCATTTATGAAAGCAAAATTGTATTTGACTAGTTTATTGGAGTTCTTTAAGGAGGTATCTAGTTGAGTAAATGAAGGGAATTAGTGGATGTGTGGTATTTGGATTTGGGCAACGGTGGGTATGTGGTGGTGGGGGGAATGCAGTTATGTGAGGATAAAAAGATAAATGTAAGCATATTTTAAATGGTGGGATATTTGTAGGCATTTGTTGACATTCAGACTTACCTGGTTGTCACAGTACACAAGTCACTGAAAACTGCAGGTACAGTAAGTTGGCCTTTGCTCTTGTACTCTAATTCTCTAACAATAAGAATATCACTCAATTATATAGGGTCTTAGTGAGACCACATCTGGTCTACAATTTAGTCTCCTTGCTGAAAAAAAGATTTACTTACTATGGAGGGAGTTAAGTGAAGATTCACCAGACATTTTCCATGGATGGCAGGTCTATCATATGAGGAGTAATTGAGACATACAAAATACCTAGAGGACTCAACAGGGTAGATGGAGGGAGGATATTTTCCCCTTAGCTGAATCATTGAGAACTAGGGTAGGGGGAGACAGTCTCAAAATAAGGTGTAGGCCACTTAGCAGTGAAATGAAGAAAAGTTTCTTAACCTCGATGGTGGTAAATGTTTGGAATTATCTACCATGGAATTCTGTGGAATCTTGGTCTTTGATGCTGTTCAAAAATTAATTTAATTGATACCTGGATGTTGGGGGGAATTGAGAGATGTGGCAGGAGAATTTAAATCAAAGGAGAAAATTGTTTTTATTTGCAGTACGAGGCATTGATTAAATTCTACCTTAATATTCTGAAGTCTTATAATTACACAAAATGTTACCGTGAATGTAATTTTTGGAAACTGGGGCATTTTTAAGAAAAGGAAGATTAGTTTGTACTCTTTGAAAAAGGGGGTAATTCCACAGCTTAAATGAGGTTTTAAGAACACAAGCAATTCACAAAGCTAATGCCAGCAAACTTAAAATTGTAGTGAAGCATTTAAACACTAAGGACAAAGTTCGTGCGTGTGTGTGTGTGTGTGTGTGTGTGTGTGTGTGTGTATGTATATAAATAAATAAAAGTTTGGGCCAGGTGTAACGACATGTCAGGTAGCTCCCTAACATTCAAAGAGTTCTGAAATAACTTATCAGAGAAAATCATTTGAGATGAAAACACAAGTGGATTCAAAGGGTCTGGAGTGAGAAATGATCAAGCTGTTTACTTGAAGATGGGGAAATGTGCTAATCTATGTTAAGGATGAAGCTTATTTGGCAATGATTCTCGTGTTCTTAAAAATTAATTACTTTTCTCTTCCAAAGATGCCCAAGAAAATGATGTTCTCCAAAGAAGCTAAGGATGGACACGACCTGAATGGATTTGAAATGTATACCTTCCACTGTGTGACCGTTTTCTGCTTTTCCTGAGAAGCAATGAACTGCAGATAGTGACTTTGGAGAAATGTCGATGACAACAGAGTGCACGGCAGAAGTGATGCCATCACAAAATGCCAGTCGCTACTTCAGCTACACACTGGAAAGCCACACGGTGGAGGCCTTTAAAATAATGAATGAAATACGCTTAAATAAGCAACTCTGTGATGTGACACTCAGGGTGAAGCACAATACTCTGGAAGAAGAGTTTGTTGCACACAAGATTGTTCTCGCCTCTTGTAGCCCTGTTTTCAAGGCCATGTTTACCAATGGCTTGAAAGAATGTGGAATGGAGGTCATACCTATTGAGGGTGTTCACCCTAAAGTAATGCAGCGTTTAATTGAGTTTGCATACACAGCCAGTATTACAGTGGGAGAGAAATGTGTACTGCACGTTATGAATGGAGCAGTTATGTACCAGATAGATAGTGTTGTTAAAGCATGCTGCAAATTCCTGGTGGAGCAATTGGATCCAAGTAATGCCATTGGTATCGCTTCATTTGCTGAGCAAATTGGCTGCAGTG
The DNA here is from genome assembly GCF_009764475.1 of Pristis pectinata. Classification (NCBI taxonomy): domain Eukaryota; kingdom Metazoa; phylum Chordata; class Chondrichthyes; order Rhinopristiformes; family Pristidae; genus Pristis; species Pristis pectinata. The sequence goes on along the minus strand of NC_067407.1, from coordinate 48,113,399 downwards.
AGTTGAGTCAAAAATCCAGAGAGTATATATACCTGCACTTTAGTGAGGTAGGTACAACTACTGGTTATTTTTAATTTTGAATGGGTCTGTGAGATTTCTGTTGTGCTTTTGGAACATGAGAATAAGAGAAGGCCATTAAGCCCCCTGTTTGCTTCATTGCTCAGATCTTGGCTTATTGCTACCTCAGTTCCATTTAACCATCCTTTCTTAAATACTTTGATACGCTTGCCTAATAAAGATTGACTGGTCCTGAAAGTTTCAAATGGCCCACAATCTTAATTCAGATATCAACTTTTATGTTGACAGTAAGGTTGTCATTGTGCGTGTTTGGACTTGCTCTGGGATGGTTTGTGTAAAAAAAAAAGTAAGCCTATTGCACTCTATTGAATAATTGATGAATTAGGCACAGGGAACTGGTAAAGAAACAATTTGGGGACTGAAGTTGAATAGATGACATGATGTACATGTGAGTATTGAAGGGGACATTTGGGTCAGCAAGAGCAGAGAAGCTGAGTCAGTTGGATCCTGGTCAAGAGGAAATGGAAACAAAAATAGAAATTTTAAAAAATCTAAGTTTTTTGAAATCTGAATTATGATGCACATGACCATTCCGCATAATTGGCATCTTAGTTGGAAATTGTAGCATTGCATTTAAATTATTGGATTAATAATCCAGATTGTAGATATTTAAATGTAAGTATCATCCCCTGCTGCTGGAGAATTTAAATTTTGTCAAAATAATCTGGAATCTTCTTTAAAAATGCTAGCATTAGTAATCGGGCTTCCATCGTAAGACTAGAAGTGGGGATGCTTGCTAATTGCACAATGTTCCATCCCATTTGCAACTCAGTTGAAAATGAAGCATCCATACCTTTTATGGAGCAAGACCTAAACAACATTTGGGTGGCAAATAAACTCATGCCACACATGAGAGAGGCAATGACCATCTCCAATGAACAAGTCTAACAACTAATTATTGACAATCAAAAATCTTAACATTGCTAGATACCTCACCATAAACATCTTGGAGGTCACCAGTAAATCAGCTGGTCTAACCACATAAATACTGCAGCTACAGGAACAGCTCAGAGTAGCTCTTCTTTAGTGAATAGCTTGCATCCCAACAATGCCACTATCTGCAAGGCACAAGTCAGGAGAGTGTTAGAATACTCTCCACTTACCTGGGTGAGTGAAACTCCACCAGTGCTGGAAGCTCAACACCCGATGTAATGGCCTGCTTGATTGACATCCAATCTATCACCTGTAATGTTCAAACATGGGCTCTGTTACTACAGTGTGTATTATCTACAAGTGCATTGTTGTTACACACTTATGCTACTGTGAAAGCACTTTCCAAACCTGTGACTTTTACCACCAAGAAAGATAGGAATAGCAGGCATATGGGAATACGAACAATTGCAAATCATCCTCTTTTGAAATACCTTGTTCCCTCATTGTTATTGGATCTAAGTTCTTGAACTCCCTACCCAACATTAAAATACTGTAGTCATTCTAAAAAGCAACTCATTTCAAACTTCTCTACAGTAATAAGTGCTAGCTTTGTTAGCAACATCCACCTGTAAATGAATTTTTAAAGTAATGGTGAGCTCACAGTAATGGTGAGTTAAAGCCTAGGTGGAGCATTTGTGTATTTTTAGGGAAGGGCATCTGATGCCCATAATCTGATCTGGACTATGTGTGGCTCCACCTACAGCAATGTTCTTCTCTGAAATGGCATGTCTCCACCATCTTCTCAAATTAGGTTTGTTGACATTGCCAGAGATGCCCTATCAGATTTAAAAATAAGGGTGGTATTACATCTGTACTTCCATACATCATAGGCAAGGCAAAAATATCTTTGTTATAACATATCTATCAAATGTCTGGGGTGGCAGATTAAGTGAGTCTTTCACAAGAACGATCATCCTGGATTTTTTTTTCCTACAACAAATGATACTGATTTTTATTTTCTTTCCAAAATGCACACAGGAAAGAATAGTTATAAGTCGTGAATCAACCAAACACAGAAAACAAACCAATTACTTGAAAGTGATCTGCAAATTCCTTTAATGTTATTTCTTCACTGACTGACAAGAAACAATTTTATAAAAACCTGCATGAGAAATAATTGAATATTTTTGTGTTTTGGAAACAATTGAATGAAATTTGCCTTTGCAACATGTCTTCCATTTTAATGACTTTAAGCTTGCCCCCTTTTGGTATACTTTTGCATGTATTCCTGATGACTTCAGCATTACCTCCCTCTGGCTCCCTTTCCATTTCTGCTCTGAAGACTCCAAGTATTGGATGCTCTCTTGCCTCTGTGCCAGCTACTACTCATTCTGGTCTTGTAGCAGTATTTTGAAAAATGCATCCATGAACTGGGGAAGAAAATGAGGGACAAATAATTTTTCTAGAGCAAGAAGTGTTCAATAGTACTAAGGAACTATATTATTTTAAATAATAATGTGGGGATAGATATGGAGAGTGGGTGTTGATATAGGGAAGACTTTAGGCAGATCCCACTGAGCCAGGCATGTAATTTGTTGCGATACAGAGCATCTCGTGCTGTGAACAGCAAAAGTATCTTGTACGGTGCACTAAGGGAGCCCTATCCTAAAAACATTTCAAAGCTTTGACAGCTTTTAAAGATGTGGGGGTCATTTAATATTTTCCATATGATTCCATTGCTCAGGGATACTTTAAAGCAATTGAAAGTGAAGTAAATTTCTAACTTTCTAAAGAAAATAGCAAAACAAAATTAATGTTGAACTGAAATTTTTGAGGTTTCCTCTTTGTAGGGCAGCAGAAAAGGAAGCAATCCCCAATGAAGTTGATGCGGCATTTGAGAGCTGTTTTTCATTTTCCTCCCCAACATAAATGCAGCGGATTGTTAGCAAGACACAGCTCTGCCACTGATGATTCCTGCAGAGAAGCAAACTGACAAATTTGCATTCCGAACCTATCAATGAGTTCCGGACTTGCACAAATTCTGAACATCTGTTTTTTGACAATGTGTTTGCAGAATTCCCAGACTTGCTTCCCTTTTAGTTTAATGTGCCCATATGTTACTGATAAAGAGGCAAAGGGGAAAAACCAGGAAAAGAAGGCACCAAAGAAAATGTTGCATTTTGCAACATCAATTTTACTGGAGAAGTCTAGACTTATTTGTGTGTAATTTCAGAGGAGATGTACAAATTGATGATGAATAATTTATTCAATGCTTTCTGTGCTGCTCATGTTGAGAGTTTGTTGGGTTAATGGAACTTTTTTTTTGTCTAATGTTTGCAGGGTAATGGAAAACTTATGTAGCTTGTTGTAACATTCCATTACTACTTTTCAAACAAAAACCAAACTAAACTGGGGTGGCTTCTTGTGACCTCCATATTATTCCTGAATTTTGCTGAAACAGATCACACTCCTTTCCTGTACATCTTTGTACTCCATTAAGCTAATGCTGGATTCAAATCCAAGTTTCTAAGCTGCAAGACCATGTGAAGCTTTCTTTACCTCTCCATTCCCCTATTACTTTTATATTGAAGCGATTTATTGTGATGCCTCTTTGATTTCAACGCTATTTTGAAGAATGTCCCACTGAGTAATCTATAGGAGCTGAGGAATTTTTTTGAACAGAGCAGTTGTACAAAGGCTCAGTAATTCTAGTAGACAGGAAAGCTACAGATATGTTTTTAACGCTTAGACTAGTCATGGAAACTGAAGTATTCAGTTTGTGTCTGGCCTTCCATTTAAAAGTGGCGAGAGGTTTTTGAAAGAGTGGAGAGAAGGAACAAAGTATTGCCGCTGATGGAGGATTCATCTTTCATTGTGATGTATCATCTTCCATTTCCCATTCCTAAAACTTAGCAGTTAAATGATGGGCAATTTTTCTTCTTTTAAACTTTCTTGTTCAAGATTTCCATGTGCAAATTAAGACTGGAATTTGAATGTGTCTCAGTGTTGGGAATAATGTGCATTAAAAAAGCTTACTACTTTTCCTGCAATTGCTAGGACTTGGTTTCATAACTTAAATTTGTCTTTACATTTTTTTAAAGATTACTATTTAATTTTATTTGATCAGTTTTTAAATATCTATAATGATTTTTGCGAGAGTAATGTTTAATTATATTTCCAATAGGTAGCAAAACAAGAGGAGTTCTTCAACCTCACACAGTGCCAATTGGTCAGCCTGATCAGCCGTGATGAGTTGAACGTGCGCAGTGAATCTGAAGTCTATCATGCTTGTATAGAGTGGGTGAAATATGATCCAGAGAACAGGCATCCATACGTTCATGCATTACTGAATGCGGTAAGGTGCCATTCTCTGACCCCAAACTTCCTGAAAACTCAACTGCAGAAGTGCGAAATACTCCAAATGGATTCCAAGTGTAAAGATTATCTTGTGGAAGTCTTTAAGGAGCTGACATTGCACAAACCAACCAAGGCATGCCCCTGCAGGTCTCCAAATGTTCCTCAATTAATGTACACAGCAGGAGGCTATTACAGGCAGTCACTGAATTTTCTGGAAGCCTATAATCCTCTGGAGAACTGTTGGATCCGACTGACAGACATGCCAATGCCTCGAAGTGGTTTAGCTGCGTGTACAGTGCATGGACTTCTGTATGCAGTAGGTGGAAGAAACAATTCGCCAGATGGTAACACTGATTCGTCTGCTTTGGATTGTTACAATCCCATGAACAATCAGTGGTCCCCCTGCACACCAATGAATGTTCCTAGGAACAGAGTAGGAGGAGGAGTGATTGATGGAATGATCTATGCCGTTGGTGGATCTGAAGGCTGCATCCATCACAGTTCTGTGGAAAGGTTTGATGAACTACATTTCAATATACATTTTAAATTTTTTTCCATTTTCAGCACCCTTTCTTCCTCCCCTCATTCACTTTCTCTTGAATTTGCATGTTCTGAGTCTTATTGCAATGCCTCACATCCTTGCTTGCTGCTTATCCCAGCAGTAGACCAAGTGGGAACGCGTGTGCACCACTACATCTTAATATTGTACATTACCTACTTCAGCACTCCACTATCATGAAAAGACTGGAAACAATATATATTAGAATTTGTTTTGCTGACAAATCATCAATGCTAATCTAGATACCATTCCAGTAGCTATTAGATTTTCTTTGTTTGATAAATTGACTTGTAGTGTGTTGGTAATTTCAAAGCCAGTTCTATTAAGTGAGAGGACCAGTATTTGTTTTTTTTCCTTGAATATGCGAAGATTCAGTACTGCCCACTCTTACACTGCAGATTAGAAGTTATTGCTCTGGATCATAAAATGACATGTTTGAAATGTCTAATTATAATTCTGATAGTACAAAATATAGACAACCTGAATTATTTCTGTTCTCCTAACCCTGTGCTGTGCTTAATTTGATAATAACTCCAATGCCTCTGACTTTAAGTACGGTTAACCAACTTTTTTCAAAAACTGCTATCTTCAACATTGCTTGTATTCCCTAATTCACCATTCTAAACGCGGGCACCCTTCTGAATTGCGCTGTCCTCAAGTGGTACCTGTTGGGTGTAAAACTTAGTGACGATATATTGACTCTTGTTCATGAGGAGTTCAGTGTTTGTAGAGAATATTTAGAACAATAGTGTATGTACTTACAGGTATGATCCAGAAAAGGACCAGTGGGAGTTTGTGGCTTCAATGTCAACCAGTAGAATTGGTGTCGGTGTTGCAATTGTAAATCGCCTTCTATATGCAGTCGGTGGCTTTGATGGAACAAATCGCCTCAATTCGGCAGAATGCTATCATCCTGAAGATAATAGGTGGACTACCATTGCATCAATGAACACTGTTAGGAGTGGAGCAGGTGAGCAAATTGGAGAAAATTCATGTTGTTCATCAAGCATGGCAGGGACCTTGGCGTTAATATAGAGAGGGAACTAGGGGTGTACATCTGTAGTTCACTGAAATTGGCAACACAGATAGCGTAGCTTGGTATGCCTGCCTTCACAGGCCAAGGCTTTGAGAATGAGAGTTGGGACATCATATTGCAATCAAATCATTGGTTAGACTGCACTTGGAGTATTATGTACAGTTCTGGTTGCCACACTTCAGGGAGAACGTGGTAGCAACAGAGAGAGTGTAGAAGAGATTCACCAGAATCCTCCTTGGAATGGAGGGATGTAGTTGTAAGGAGACATTGGATTTATTATCAGTGGAATGTAGGAGGCTGAGGGGATGACTTTAAGAGATTTATAACATTTGAGGGGCACAGATAGGATAGATAATCAGAATCTTTCTCTCAAGGCAGTGGAGTCCAGAACTAGAGAGCTTGGGTTTAAAGTAAAAGGAGATCTGAGGGGTAAGCTTTTCATAGAGAGTGGTGAATATCTGCATTGAGCTGCCAGAGGAGGTGGTAGAGGTAGATATAATGGAAGTATTTAAAAGGTACTTTAGACAGGAAAGGTGTAGAGGGATACTAACCTAATGCAGCAAATGGGATCAGTGGGGATGGCATCACAGTCAGCATCAACAAAGTCACTGGAAAGTGCCTGTTTCTGTGCTCTATAATTCCATGAATTTTAAAAGTGATAATTATAAAATAATGATCATACTGGAATAATTAGTGAACAGTGCAGAGTGGAATTGAAAAGATTACGATAGACAACTGCTGGAGTGGCTGGATTCATTCTGGATGTGCCCTGGCATTTAACTGTTCCAGTCAGTTGTGAGGGACACCTCAGGGAATGTCTGTCAGACCAGTTCACTGGAGAATAACCCTGGAAATTTTATAAGCTACAGCATCTGTCCCTGTAGGCAAATAGATGCACTTTTCTGTCCCCTTCCCCACTATCCCTGAATTTACAGCACCTCCACAAATGTGGGTAAAACACACTAGTCGTGTGCCAAATGGAATAGGTAATGTACTGTTTTTCATTGGAATTTTGGAAGCTTTAGGCAGTCTAGAGCCCTTACCTGGGAACATTAATGACTCTACCCCAAGTGTGCAGTTAGGCTGCCTCTCAGCATGTTAAGGATAGGTTTAGTGGAAGTCATTAGGGACTCTCTTCCTGATTCAGCTGAATTTGAAAAAATGCCAACAAATTACCCAGACACCAAAGCCAATGACTCCTGGCATGTGTTTAAATGTACTGTATGTCACTTAATTCTCCTGAATGTTCACTAATGTTACAAAATACATACAGTAGAATACAAAATAAAGACATTTGAATATATCCTGTTTATATGAAAATAAATCTGGTCTATACTAAACTTGTGTTGCATTACTTGGATGCAGTGAGATATTGGAAGATTTACAATTATGCTTAACTCTAAAATACTTTGAGAAGACCAGACATCACATCAGATAATTGCATTGAACTTCTCAATAACTGTTCATGTGATAAGTTCAATAAGGTGCATTCATTAAAATGTCACATATGCAGAGAGATCAAGTTCACTTTTAATGCTTTCCCAGTAGAATTGAATAACCTGTTCACTGCTCCTTGTATCAGCTGATATATGAAGGTATAGGAGGAGTGATCGTCTTCATGGAAGCATAGCTCAGCATAAGAACATAAAAATAATGCGTACAAGCAGGAATGAACCATTCAGGGTTAGAGGTGATCTTTTCCTCAGGGTCCTGTCGTGCACAACTTCATATTCCTTGGTTCCCTTTTATCTTAAAAACCTATGCATTTCTGTTTTGATCATACTTGATGACTGAGCCTCCACAGCCCTCTTGAATAGACAATTCCAAAGATTCACTGAATGTTCTTCTCTTCTCAGTTCTAAATGCCTGACCCTTATTTGTGCCTCCTGGTTCTAGACACTCCAGCCAGAAGAAGCATCATCTTTGTATCTAACCTATCAAACCTCATAAGAGTACTATGTTTTACCAATGTCACTTATTTTTTTGAACTCTAGAGAATACAGCCCAACCTGCTTAATTTCTCCTTGTAGGACAACCCCACCACCACATGGAGTCAAGCGTAAATCTATACCTTCAAAAAAGAAACAAATTGGGGAGCGGGTAGAATTATGAACTGGGTCTAGATAAAGGACTTTGTGTTTCTATGTAGGTATCTGTGCACTAAAAAACTCTGTGTACGCAATCGGTGGATATGATGGTGTAAATCAGCTGAACAGTGTGGAGCGATATGATGTCGAATTGGACAAATGGACATGTTTAGTGCCAATGAAACATAAACGCAGTGCTCTTGGAGTAACTGTCTATCAGGGCAAAATTTATGTACTTGGTAAGTTTCAATATTAAACCACATTGTTTCAATTTGCCCTTGCAGTGGAACCATGCCTTGGTTCATGACTTGGAAGTTGAGTGTTTGTGCTTTTAAATAATTAACCTTCTCACTTGACTTTCCTGTCAAAGTCCCACGTTTGTTTTGGGAAATTATGTTAGGAAAGTCATCTCCCTGAAATCTGAAGTTTCATTAATATCTTTTTCCTGGTTAGGATTCTAGGTATGCAGAGAGATAAACAAGATATACACTGTAGATGCAGGATATTTGGCCTTTATTGTGACTTGTAATTATGACCATTCATTCTGAGCCTTTCAACAATTGGGAGTAGAATTTTTATTGACGTTGTTCTGTTCTTTCATAGGCTTTTAAATATTTTATCCCACTTTAATGTTCTCATTGTCTGAATTTTAAACTCCTTCCTATCTTATCCCCTTGGGAATTCGAGTTGAATCCTCTCTAAATCATTATCCACATTTTGCATACAGTACCCCGATGCTTCACATTGGGTTTTAATTAAGATTTTGAATAGACTCATTCTTCACTTTTTTATGGATCTATTGAAGTCTGTTACCTATCTTACATTTCTTATAAACCTCCAGAATCCTATAGCTTTTCCTTCACAGCCTCATCAACAGGTAATACTGCCTTTTAATGTCCTGCTAAATGTACCACCAAATCTCTCTGCTTTTCCGTAGCAGTGAACCTTGTTCTACTTGGCATATAATTACTGCCCTTTTACTGAATCAAAATGCCTCCCTTGTTTACTTGAATTTTGACTTATACTTACTACATTTTAATGCCCATTTCCCCAATATTTATCAATATCCCATTACAACTTCCTTTGATTGTCTAAGGAATTTAGATGAACTTCCTATTTTGGTATGGTTTGCATATTTTTGCACCACTTCCTAATCATTGAAGTACAATAAGCAGAAGTGATTTTCAGATCTGAACCCTGTGGGATACCACAAGCTACCTTCAACCAATCCAGAAAGCTTTTCTCTCCGTGTTCCTGTTTCTCTTTTACCCATCCACCTCCCTCAATTCCAGTTTCACATCCATTAATCTTTTCAAACTATCATTTTGTTCAAAGGATTTTTTTTTATCTGTATCCACTGAACTGTATCCATCTACCAATAGCTTGCACTTCTGGATTGTCTTTCGTGGCTCGTGCTTTCTGGTGTAGTAGTTGTGACAATCAGATTCCTCTGGTTCAACATTGCTAGAATATTTTTAAGTGGCAATGAAGAAAAATGAATTAAAGCACCAGAGTAACTTGCTTGCTCTCCCTGCATACAACTTGGGATCTATTACACTCATCTTGAGCAAGTAATTAGTCGTAGTTTAACATCTCAACAAAGAGAAGGTACTTTCAACAGTTCATTCCTGCTTTCCCATACTGGACTGCAGTGACTTTCTTAATTAGGCGTGCAAGTCTCAGGAATGGGCCTTGACCCATGACTTTGGTTTATTCACAGTATTTGGATAAAGATGTTCAAAATAAATAACTGAATTCATTCTATCAAAATGAACATGACTAGTATTCTGATTCAAGAGAAGAGAGTGCCAGCACTAAGTTATAGCAAGGTTTACACTATTTATTTTGTGTATGCACGCATTGAGGGAGCAGGTATTGAGATATTTGCAAGTCTTGACCCTACTTGGGGATAAAAACATGAATTGCAGGAATGTTAAGTTTTAGTGAATGTAATCTGTCTAAGCTTTAACTTGATGTTTGTGCATAGGTGGCTATGATGGACAAGATTTCCTCAGTAGTGTGGAATGCTTCGATCCGGACACTGGCCAATGGACAGAAGTGACACAAATGACCTCTGGGAGGAGTGGTGTAGGTGTTGCTGTCACAATAGAACCGTGCAATTTGGCTCAGTGCTAATGTTCCTGATCTCTGGATCAACCTCAATCTTAATAGTTCTCTTGGACTTTCTGCTGTGATCACCTTTTTTTTAAAAGACTTTACCAGCACTTTAGTGCAAATCCCATTTTCAAATATGGAGAGCTTTTTGCACTTGTTTTTTCTGTAAATCAGAAGAAAATTTATATAAACTCTGACAATTTGACATTTGATAACTAATAAGGAACATAAATTCTGAACCGCACAACCAATCCAATTAGAGATCTTAATGAATACTTGTTAGATATTCACAGGTGGGTTTGTGTTGCAGGGCTTGTCTTGCTCACCAATCTGAAATCTACAGTGTTTATCACCTATTCCCAAAGACAATTTCCCTGTTCTAATGAGGATGGCATCTTGTAACAATATGCTAATTACCTAAATTAATTAACTTTGATATTTGCAATTACCCACTTCTTGAACAGCATGCACTAAATAACCGTAATAGACGGGCATATGGTAGTAAATTGAAGCAGGAGCCTGACTGCTCCACGTATGAGTGCAGAATCCAGGTCGGATTACATTAGCTGCACAGAGTTAGAGGAGGAGCAGGGGGATGGGCACTAGAGCGAACATCCATTTAAAAGATTTTCTCTTTGCTCACTACATCTGTTTTCTCTTGTGCTCTGTTGAGAAGGGGAAGTGTAATTTAACTGCGACTGTTTCCCAGTGCCATACCACTTTATTTTGCACTAGTACTTGGGTAAAAACATCCTTAAAAAAAATAATTGAATCCATTCTAACAAAATGAACATCATTGACTTAATTTCTAAGACAGTATTTTTAATAAAATATGTTCATTTTAATAAATGTTGTATTTAATAAATTCATTGTAATATTGTGATTCACAGCATGTTCTTTTCCTGAGCATGACCAGAGTTGCTTATGTTTAGATTTCTAGCTGGTTCACTTTTCATATTTTCCATGTCTATGTGCTGAAAATGATGGTGACTTTTTACCTGATATTAATTTAACTGTCAAATCCAGCATTGGGAACACTTGATGCCACATTACAGGATTCGGAGAACCTTGTTAAACATTCTGACTTTAATTTGCCAATTGAAAATAAGGTAAGTGTGCATAAAGACAAAATGCTGGAGGAACTCAGCAGGTCAGGCAGCAACGATGGAGGGAAATAAACAGTCAATGTTTTGGATCGAGACCCTTCATCAGGACTGGAAAGGAAGAGGGCAGAAGCCAGAATCCAGCATCTGCAGAATTTCTTGTCTCAGTGCATATATAAAATACTTACAAAGGAAAATGTGCTAACCCTCTAAGCAACTAATCACCCTTTCTCTCTTCCTGGTTAAAGTACCTTTAGCCCTTACTGAATGGAGAACTGACCTATTGCTGCCAATTTTCACTCTGGGATTGGACTCTGATTAATGTTAGAGGACTGAAGGTTTGATTTCCCCCATTTTCACGAAACTTTAAAAATTTATAAAACATGGAAACTTAAATGAGGTCTACAGATTTTGGTAACTTTTTAATAATGTATAATTATGGGTTTCAAAAATAAATGCAGAGTACAAAAGCAGAGGTGATAAACCTACAAAAATTATTAATCAGATGGTTTTGGATGTGCTAATTTCGGAAGGATGTCAGAGGTAAGGAAAAGATATCAAAGAGATTTGCTGATCTGGTTAGGATGAGAGGCTATAATCACAAGTGGCGATCAGGAGACTCTCTACCAGTGTACATCAGGCTGTGGGGAAAAATATTATGATGATGATATTCAAACCCTGAGTTTGATCAGTTAAATAAGGGGGGGGGGGGGCGGGAACTGCTTTCTGTTGGTCAGTAAGGAGTTAAACAAAGGACAAAGCTAAGATTATCAAAATAAAGAGAGATTCAAGGTTTGTATACCCAGTGGTTTGCTATACTCTGTCCTATCAGAAATAATAGTGCAAGAAAATTCTATTACTGATTTTTTTTTTGTAAGAAAGCTATAACTATTTGAAATGGAGAGGAGACAACAGACTGTATGAATAATAGGACTAGCCCCACTGGAGTGAATTACTTCCCTTATAAAGTACTTGTAGGGGTTTCTTCTGTCTCCAGCTCCCTTCTGTCTCCCACTTGAATCCTTTCTTATGACACAGCTTATGCTACAATAGTCAAAAGTTGATGTAAAGCAGCAATTACCCCAGTCAAAATGGGTAACTACAACATCCCTGTTTCTATTAGTTACCCCCTTTGATTATCTTTGTTTTAATGTTCATACCCTTGTGCTTTCTGGAATTTGCTTTTATTGGTTTACTGTTCTCTGCTTTACCCTAGTGATCTCATAGCAGTGGCTTGTAATTTGCAATTACTTTGTAGCTCTGCTAATCCCTCTAACATGAGCAGTGCAATTGACTAATGTGGCCTTTGGAAAAGGAGTGGGAAATAAAATAAGCTAGATATTTGCAATCAAATGATCACTCCTGAAAGTAGGTGTCTAATGAGTCCAAGTTATAATGCTCACTGTTAATTAACCTGCTGCTATTCAAAGGGAAGGAAACATGAATAATGGCCACCAGTGTGAAATATTGTAGGATACCCAACAGCTATGGAATTAGACCTGCCGTCAGCAGTGGGTAGGATGCTGAAGTGTCGGTAAATTCCATAAAACAAATGGATAAGCATGGAATTGCCTTGAGTGACATAACTTGCATTTATCCTATCAAGTGAAAGTTGTATAGACTAATTTGTGCTGCACACATCAATCAGAAGACTTTTTCCCAGATCTGTTGCGTAAACAGTAATAATCTGATCAAAATAAATCCCAGTTGAGCGGATGCTTTTTAAATAAACTGAAGTTCATTTGCATTTTCACTTTTTTTTTAAACCGGAATGTGTTTCCAGATCTTTTTTGTTGTTCTCGAGGAGCCTTTGGTGTGCCCACTTCTGAAAGTTTAAGAGCCATTTATTGATAGAATGTGAATACCACCCCCCCCCCCCCCGCTGAAATGGGGGAGAGTCAATCAGTGGGGAATGGAAGTATAATATAAAAGCATATCATTAGAGCACAGAGGCACCCATTATTTTATGGACATATTTATAGCATCACAATACAGCAGTGAAGGATAGCAGGATTGAAAAGTTTGAGTGGCTGGACTGCTCTTTGGCTGGAAAGGTGACAGTAGCATTATTTTTTTAACCATTGGACTATTGTATGTTGGTGTAGAAGACATTACTAGTGTCTCCCAATACACTGTCCACTGCAGGATCAGGGAAGTTACAAAGGCTGCCGATGCAAAGAAAAGGAAAATCATCTCCTTCCCCCTCCCCCCAAATAGGGAACAGCAGGGAACACATGCACCAGACTTTGGAAATATGAGCTTTCCCCTCGCGCAGAGTGTGGCTAAATTGCACCATGTCACATTAATGGTTCGAGAAAGCTCTATGAAACTGCAAGCTGTTGCATTCCCCAAATGTGTGGGTTGTGTGCAAACTCATCAAAAATAAATCTTTATGATGAATACCAGGAAACCCAAGGAATTGGCAGGACTCATCTTGCTACCATCAACTGTGCATGCTGTATTTGAGCTACACAGCAAGACCAATAGGTAGCTTTTAGAGAAGATGCTTTATCCCCTTTGCACCTGGCTCCTCAGCCTATCAGAGCTACACAAATAAGGAGCAGCACTCTTACAGAGAGAGAAGAGCATCCACGTGGACTGCCGTGGAATCCACCATCATTAATTGAGCAGGAGGAAGAAAAGTAGGCTCTTTCTGGCATTGTCTTGGAGATTCATTGGGGAGCCTGGGTTAGATTCTTGAAGTTCAGGTAATGAGCTAGACCCAGATAGCATTTAGCCTTTGGCAGATGAGTGGCAATTAATATTCATGTCACACTGATGGAAGACAATGACCATCTCCAGCTTGTCTTACCAACCTCCCTTAAAATTCACCAGCAATTTCATTGCTAAATCCCCTGCCATCTATATCTTGGGGAGGGGGTTTGCAGAAAGTTCTCTGGGTCATATGTATAATTACTGTAGCTAAACCAGCATCATCAGATGCTGAATATTCTGCAGCAAGGTGTTCAACTTTTGAATCTATAAAGCCTTTCCACCATCAATGAGGCACAACTTGGGAATGCTCTCCACACCCTTGGATTAGTGCATTTCCACAACGCTGGGGAAGTGTGGCACCATCCAGGATTCCATCCACTAACGATACTCTCCACCACCGATGCATCATGACTACGCATACCATCTACAAAATGCATTGCAGATACGTGCCAAGATTTTTGACAGTGCCTAAAAAAAAATTAATCACCTCCCATCACTTGGAAAGATAAGGCAACGAATGATTGAGCAAACCTTTACATGTCAGGTTCCAATTTTCCTTGCATCCTCACTGAACTGTGTCTCTATTTCCTTACTCGTCTCCTGGTCAACATGCTTCAATTCCTGACATAAGAGCATTGTGAGAATAGCTTCACACGCACTACAGTGGCTCAAGGGGGTACCTCACCATCACCGTTGAAAACCAATCAGCAATGATGATTAAATCCTACCCTGCCACCAATGCCTTCATGCCTTGACTGAACAGAAAAAGGAATGAATATTCCTCACTCTGTTCAAGTACATTACCTATCTTACCTCCCTCTGTTGCTGATTATCCTGTGATCTGCTTGACCACAATTGACGCATTCAAGTCATCATTGCAATCCTAACTGCCATCCATCCACTTACCTTTGACAATTTAAAGTGTTTGGAACATCTTGAAACATTATATAAATATAAGTTAGTTATTCCCTGTGGAAAACAATGTGCTGATCTTCCATCTCTGTTTACTACCAGATAGAATTTTGATCAAAGAAAACATTATAACCCAGCCCAGTACCTGAGTGGGAAACCTGACTGATTTTTTCTCAGGTCCACTAAAGCCAATTGGAAGTGGGGTGGGGTGGGGTGGGGTGGGAGGGGGGGCATGTCCATGATGTTTATGGCCTGGAATCTTCAATAAGAAAGACAGAGTCAATTGGCCATGGTTTTAGTGTCTCG
The DNA here is from genome assembly GCF_009764475.1 of Pristis pectinata. Lineage (NCBI taxonomy): Eukaryota > Metazoa > Chordata > Chondrichthyes > Rhinopristiformes > Pristidae > Pristis > Pristis pectinata. The sequence continues at coordinate 48,098,258 of NC_067407.1, read as the reverse complement.
GGTGTTGGAACCTTTGGTTTCAATGCAGACCTGGAACAGTGGCTGAAAATTCTCAGGGTCATCCTGCTCCATTGAACATTTAGATCCTGGAGATCCTGTCATTAAAGTTCCAGTTTTTGGCATGACTCCCCTGTGGGTCAGCTGAGAGGAACCTGTCGGCCAATCTGATTGTATCAGCTTATTCAGCTTTCAACAACTAAGAGGCAACAGGACTTTTACCATCTCCCAAAACATTTTGCCATAACTTCCACAGGGTTGATTTTGCTGACACTGGAGCTGCCTATTTTGAAATTTTGTTCTAATCACTGGACTTATTGGTATTGAGCAGATTTCTTGGCGATGAGTTGGAGAGTAATTGGTAGGGAGCAGTTTGTTTATTGAAGAGATGAAAAAATACTGAATTTTGATAGTTTCACACAAAATGGAGAGCAGCATTATTTTTACTCATTTGTTGAGATGTGGGTGTCATTGGTTAGGTATGTATTTGTTGCCCAGCCCTAATTGCCCTTGAGTGGTAGTGAACCACGTTTTTGAACTGTTGCGGTCAGTAGCATAGCGGTTAGCGTAACACTAACACAGCGCCAGCGACCCGGGTTCAATTCCCACCGCTGTCTGCAAGGAGTTTGTATGTTCTCCCTATGTCTGCGTGGGTTTCCTCCAGGTGCTCCGGTTTCTTCCCACATTCCAAAGACGAATGGGTTAGGAAGTTGTGGGCATGCTATGTTGGCACTGGAAACGTGGCGACATTTGCGGGCTGCCCCCAGAACACAAGTGTCGCCAAGATGCATTTCACTGTGTGTTTCGATGTACATGTGACTAATAAAGATATTTTATCCCATCACAGTAGTGCTGGGTAAATCATTCCAGGATTTAGATCCAGCAACGATGGTATGCGACTTGGAGGAGAACCTGCAGATGGCGGTGTTCCCATGTGCTTGCTGCCCCTTGTCCTCCTTGTGGTAGCGCCTGCATGTTTGAAAGATAGTCTCACAGTAGCCTGGGTGAGTAACTGCAGTGAATTTTATAAATGGTACAAACTGCAGCTACAGTGCACTAGTGCTTGTGGAGGCGCTCACAATTTAGACACCAGTCCCAAATATTGTGAGGAGGACTTTGTAAGGTCAACCCTGGGCTGGGAGTGACTTTGCTGATTCTGAATTTGGTGCCTAGATTAATGCCAAGCTATCCATTTGATTTTATTCTTTTTCTGCTTTAACCTCTGATACAACCCAGTGGCTTGCTAGGCCATTTAGGAGGGCATCTAGGAGACAAACACTGCTGCAAGTCTAGACTCAGGTGTAAGACAGACCATGTAAGGATGGCAAATTGCATTGAAGGGCATTACGGAACCAAATGGGTTCTTATCAACAATCCAGTAATTTCATGGCCAACATCATTGAGACAGCTTGTTTTAAAATAATCCAGATTATTAACTGAAATAAAATTCCTTAGCCACCTTGGTGGGATTTGAATTCAAACCTCCTGAGTGTTAATCCAAGTACCTGGGCCACTAATCAAGTAAATTAACCACTATACTACCAACGTACCTTCATTGAGAAAAAAAGATTGAGATTTAGGAATATCACTTTCTGGTGTTCTGATTTCAATCCAGTGATGTTTTCTAGGAGAGGTATATCACAGTTACACAGGGGAACAATGAATACTCTGCTATTTATAAACGTGTTTCTTTGAATGTGGAGCTAAAACAACTTTGAATAGAATATGGACTAGATAATAATCTGAGCTGTCTATATACCTAAACTACTCACCTGGGAATGCTGAAAAGCTGACAGACTTTTGCCAGAAACATCTATGCAGCCAATAAACGTCCTTCCCAATGATACAATCCAACTTGAAACAGATCACTGTTTCAGATAGGTTCAGCTCATAGGCTCCTGTGCACCACACTCTTCAATCTCCTGTACTTTCTCTAAAGTGTATGATATAGTGATGGTACTTTTGAGATTTTGTTTTCACAAATTGTAGACATAGTTTCTGTGATATATGAATTTAGAATTAAGATACATATGAATATATATATATATATTATATATAGGTATATATACCTGGTGTGACATGTGATATGTTTCCTATTTCTTATAGTAATCAACTGCTCTAATTTAACTGGACATAATTTTCTGAGTGAGATTGCCATTTAATGCCAAATAATTAATTTTCAACTGTTGGTCTGGACCATCTCAGAAATAAAACTGAGACTGTCCAAATTAATTACATGTAGCAGGATTTCATCTTGGTTCCAGAAGTAAGAGACCAGGAGCTAATCATCTATACCAGCAAGTTCCCCATATATGTATATATAAGTGAATTAATTGCTTTTGTGCAGACTAGAACAGGACAAAGTCTCAGTGGTCTTGTTGGTGACTTGTAAAGCTTCTGCCTCAATACCAAAGAACTAAAGAACTGACAAATTAAAAAGAATTGGTATTGGTGTTGGTTTATTATTGTCACTTGTACCGAGATACAGTAAAAAGCTTGTCTTGCATACCGTTCATACAGATCAATTCGTTACACAGTGCACTGAGGTAGTATAAGGTAAAAACAATAACAGAATATAGAGTAAAATGTCACAGCTGCAGGGAAGTGCATTGCAGGTAGACAATAAGGTGCAAGGTCATAACAAGGTAGATTGTGAGGTCAAGAGTCCAACTCATCGTATAAGGGAACCATTCAATAGTCTTATCACAGTGGGATAGAAGCTGTCCTTGAGCCTGGTGGTATGTGCCCTCAGGCTCTTGTATCTTCTGCCTGATGGGAGAGGGGAGAAGAGAGAATGACCCGGGTGGGTGGGGTCTTTGATTATGTTGGCTGCTTCACCAAGGCAGTGAGAGGTACAGACAGGGTCCATGGAGGGGAGGCTGGTTTCCATGATGTGCTGGGCTGTGTTCATGACTCTATGCAGTTTCTTGTGGCCCAGGGCAGAACAGTTGCCAAACCAAGCCATGATGCATCCAGATAGGATCTTTCTATGGTGCATCGATAATTTGTTTTTTCCAATAGCTTGGTGGATGAATAACCTGCTGATAAGCAATATAAATAAGGAAGCTCCCAGTTTTGATCCTTCAATCGTTTTACCCAATTGTAGCCTGAGGAACAATCATTGGTCTTGACATCTTTCAGCCCAGAAGCAAAGGACTAAAGTGTACAGATTTCTATCCAGTAACAGCTGTTGAAAGAAATCACAAGTGCATCTCAGATGAGGTGGGAGAGACTCCTTTGCACCTAGAACTTGGAGCCATTTCAAGAAGTAAGGCTGATTCAACACAGATGGACTGAACCTGTAGTATTTCAAGAAGTAAGGCATGTTTTCTCACTGCTTTTCTGAGAGCAACAGATTATTAATATGTAGACTTTCTACTAGCTTCTGTTGTCAAAACACGGTTCTAATTTGCAGGATCTTTCATAAGTATGAAATCGTAGCTTTCCTACTTCATATTGTCACCTCATATCATCAAGTGTCTTTTGAAAGTCGAATAAAGCTCAAGTGTTAAATTGCATCCTCCAGGAAAAGAAAGGTCTTGTTAACATGTATAGCATGACCTCTCATTTGTAAATCAATGCTGGATTTACATCTCATCTTCATTTCCAAAAGATGACCCTGAATTGTGTCTTTAACAATACTCACAAATAGTTTTACAACATCTGAGGTCAAGCTTACTAGTCTAGAATTCCCAAATCCTCTTATTAATTGGTGCCAGGTTAGCTGCTTCTCAGTCATCTGGGGTCTCCAAGGAATTATTTTTTTTACAGAAAACCTTATTATACAATCAGTGTCAAGTACATTACCATCAATTACAAATGTTTTCCTTCCAGTTTTCTGCCTCTTCTGAAACTGCTGATTCATGCTACAGCAATTTCCACATTCTGCTCTCTGGTGCATCAGTACATCATTCAAATGAACAAATTTCCTGATCCTGGGCTATTCAACTATTGACAGGATCACAGAAGATCCTAAAATATTTGTACAAGTATATTTTTAAAAAATATTTAATAAAGTTCTAGAAGTCTTTTCTTCCTCACCTAGGTAATATAAGAACACAGAAAGTAAGTGCTGGTGTCAGCTATACATCCCTCTGCCCTCCTCTGCCATTCAATAAAATCATAATGCCCAAACCCTATTGATTGCAGTTAGTACACATAGTCCTCAGACATACAGAATTCTTGCCTGATTGAAGATATTTCTCCTGATTTCAGTAATAAATTGCTGACTCCTTGAGATTTTGAGCTTAGCACTAGATTTCCATCCAAGGTAAAACAATCACAGATTTCCACTCTGTCAGGCCCTCTAAGAATGCCATATGTTTCAATCAGATCACCTCTAATTCTTCTGAACTACAGGAAATAAAATCACTATCCACTCTGTTACTCCCCATGTGGCAGCCCTCTCATCCCAGGAATCAATCTAATGAACCTTCCTTACGTTGCTTTAAGAGCTGCTGAGGCCAGAAGTCATTGCCTGTTTGCTCCTCTAACTGAGATGAGATAAATTTTAATCTGGCACCTTTTGATCTATGTAACATATTATTGTATTTGGTAGTGTCTTTATCCACTAGAGTCCTCTAAAATGGCACTGAAATAATTCAAAGAACAGATGCAGGTAGTTTTCAAATGCTGCTCATAAAAAATGGATACATGTTCTAAGGCCAGAAACATTATAATATTCATACAACACTAATAACTAGATAGAATGGGATGTAGCATATTTCCAACTTCTCTGGAATAAACTAAACTATGAGTGGAAGAAATTTGCCACGTCAATGATTAGATAAACCAGAAAAACACTATAGGTTATCTTTGATGAACAATGGAAATCAGAACAAGAATTGTTGTATATCTTAAACATATTACTGAACACACGGGGCTTCCCAATGGTTTAATGGTGTAAAGCATTACCTGTTTCTTGTAAAGAATAATAAAGTTAAAGAAATTCCCAATTTCAATTGGTATTTGATGCTAAGTTAATTGCTCTTAGATTGTGCCTCACTGGTGCAAGTTACACTGAGCATCAGTAGAGGTGTATGTAGCGAATGTGAAAAAAAAAACATATTTCTGGCACTACAGAACTGTATGCCAGGATGAGTTTCTGAAAAGTAGTTAACATAAACAGAGGGAAACTGGAAAAAGAACAAAAAAATCTCATCTGACCGTAGGTTTTCCTAGATCAAACCCTTCTCAGCAATTCCTCAGACAGTGCCTCTAAGGGTTCTTATTATTCTTGTGACTGATTCAGATGATCTTACTATGCTTTCAATCTATCATTGCTGAAACAAGCTCTCCTTTCTGAATTCAGCAGGTACAAACTGGAACTGCATTCTGCAAAATACACCATCGAAAAGATATTCATGCCAAAACAAGTGAATGCAGAATTTGAAATTTGAGTCTTCTTCCTGTGTCTACTTGTTAGCCTAAATATAATCTATCATTTTAAGATTTACTTTCAGAACAAGTAGGTTGTTTTGTCTGTGTCTAAATAAAACAAAAGGATTGTTGAAAGCAGGTTGTACCTACAGCACTGACTGCAGATTTCCTGTGGCACTACTGGTGATTATTCACAAAATCTAACTGGAGGTTGTATCTAAAACAATAACTTCAGATTTTTATAGCATTACAATGTTAAATATTTCTAAAATATTAAATGCAAGATTCCTAAACCATTAACTGTGACCATTCCCTTAGTATAAACATAGATAGTACCATTAGTTCTGTTTACAGAGTAAATTGTTCCTATTAGTAACATGAAAAGCAGATAGTTGCTAGATGGTTCAAATTTGAACCATTCATGGTGTTTTATCCCTGACACATTAACAGCAGACTACTCTTATAGCTGTAACTTGATTGTACCCATTGCATCAACTGCAGATTTTATCTGCAGTGATAATTGCAGATAGTGTGCTGTCCTTTCCATATGTGTGATTTGCAGCTACCACCAGATGGCACTTCATTCACACTTTAAATACATCTCTTTGGTCCTAAGGTGGAGGGTCCTGATCAAACATTATTCTTTACCACTATGTGCGTTTTTCATAATGGTTCCATCTCCCACATCTTCCTTTAAAGATACAATGCAGGGTTTTAAATTTGGTGTCTAATTTGAATTGTTTACTTTATATTGGGACTGCTTCAATAAAAAAATGTTTGTTGATTAAAAATAAATCTTTTATAAAATATGGAGTTTTAACATATTTTGAACATAGCAGCTTACAATAGGGCCAACGAGAAAGGAATGCAAAAATTTAATATGAACTTGATTCCCTATTTATTTCGTGAACAAGAACAAGCGAAAGGGTGTGAGAAATATGATTAGAGGGAATGCATGAGGTTGGAAAGAGGAGAGAAATAGCGAGTGTGGTGAGAGATTGTGGGAGTGTTGAAACACAAAGAAGAGAAAGAGCAGGAATGATGAAGATGAGATAGAGAAAGAGGGAGGGAGAGTAGGGCAGGGTGCCAGGGAAATAAAAGGAATGAGAGAATGTGAGGGGGTAAAGAAGGGGAAAATGAGAGGGAGGGACAGAAGTGATGAAGTTGGGATGAATAGAGAAAGGAAGGAAAATGGGTGAGAAGTATACAGAATGAAGGAAGGAAAAAAATGAGGGAGACTGACAGGAAAATAGAAGTGGTGTAAATGGGAGGGAGAATGAGAGACAGAGGTGTGTATGAGAGGGCTGCAGTGAATAGGGTTGTGGGTGGATACTGGGGTTTGGCTAAGCAGGGTCTGAGGGACACACAGGTCAGGGCCAACTGTCCACCTTCTCCTCGTATCATCTGTGCTGTGATCAAGGCTGCCCACCAGGACCACTGCATTGCCACCAGGGCTGGAGGGTCACAGAGTGTCGGCAGAGTCTGTCTTTTGCAAACTTGATCTTCAATAAGTCCTCTCTTTTGACTCGATACCAATCCACTGCACTGAATGTTTTCAAAACATTTTGTTCCACAAATTACTTTCATGCTGGAATCATTTAAGAAGAAAATCCTTTGGTGCAAAGAAATAGGATTCCAGCTCTTGTGGCGTGGAGTTTACTTCCAACCAGATCAAAGGCAGGTTATTTTTTTAATAGGGTTTTTTTGGGGGGTTAGTTTTACCCCTCCTGTTTAGCATTCTGTGGTTCCAAGACCTCCTTCAGTCCTTCTCTACCTGTTTTATTTTCTCCTTAAAAAAAAATTAGCTTTGTCATTGAGGCGAGAATTTTCATTTACAAAACTGTCTGCAGGGGAAACAGAAAGCCTTTGCAGGAGGAGGTTTTTAAAATGTAGTTGACGAGGAAAAGTTTCCACAGGGAATTGGAGAGCAATGCTGATGTCAGGACTCCACTCTTGTTGGTGTGGTGGGGCTTGTGGACAGACTGAGATGTGCAACCTCTGCAGTTTAGCATCAAAGGAGACTATGGCGACTTTTCTAAACAGGGACAATGCTCTTCCAGTGAATGGAACAAGTGAAGATCTGTGAAGATAGCTGCAATGAGTGAGCAGGGTTAGGTATAGATCAGTTGAAGGAGCCAAGGAGGAAAGCTCTGGAGAATTAAATCTACAGATGAAGAAGGTGCAGCAGAGGGTTTCAGCAGAGATGATATTTGAGGAACGTGCATAGGTATGAACATATAAAGGTTGGAAAGGTTGATTTTGGTTAGGTACTGTATGTGGGTTTGAAGCTACACATCCGACCAGACAACAAGTTTATGCTAGGTTTTGCCCAAGCTAGCAAAGAGGTGGCCAGAATCACAATAAGCTGTACTACAGGCTTATAACATGGAACTACCAGGGCACATTTGAATTTCTCCCTACTTGTGACCAGACACAAATGTTTACATCAGGGTTCCCTGGATAGAAATCAGGACATGAAGTTGTCCCAGTTTCACCTCCCTAAAACCTTGACATCATGACACCAATTGTAGTTTTTTTCTGCTGCTGTCCTATTTAAGATTAAGATTTAAGATTAACAGACTCAATACCAATTGGAGACAAAATCTCCTGATTTGCATCTCTCACAGGAAAATCCATCTAGTGCAGTCACCAGTACCACCATGTCACTGGCCACGTCCTTCTGATAATGAAACAGCACGGTGCCATATTCTAGGGTCTGAAGGAAAGGAATAAGAAAACAGATGGTTCCTCCATTCGGCAGAGTTTCTGATTTTCATATTATATTGTGGACAGAGGTCCAGTGGAGTCTAGATGATGACACAAGATTCTGCAGATGCTGGAATCTGGAGCAACACACATAAAAAAGTACTGGAGGAACTCAGCAGGTCAGGCAGCATCTATGGAGAGAAATAAACAGTTGACGTATCGGGTTGAGACCCTTCATCAGGACTGAAAAGGAAGAGGGCAGAAGCCAGAATAAGAAGGTTGGGGGAGGGGGAGAAGCACATGCAAGCAGGTGATAAGTGAGTCAGGTGAGAGGGGGAAGGTAGGAGGGTGGGAGAGGGGGGAGATGTGAGTCTAGTTGATTATGGGAAGGGGTGGCATAGGAAAATGGGCAGGCATGATTTTTCCTGCTTTACTTGAAGAACAAATAGCTTGTGAAGGACAATACTTGCAGAGTACTGAGGTTAGCTGCCTGTCCTTGAGGCTACAAACAATGCCTAGTTCATGATGGTGGCTGAACTTGCAGGTTCAAACTGCAGTTAAATAAATGCTGCACATTGCACCTACCTCATTGGTCATCCTAGCACCTTTTGCCTTTCCACAGATTTAATTATTGTTGTGGATGTACTGTGAAATTATCCAAGCACAATTACTGACAGTGAATTCCAAGGATTCTTGTCAGTCTGCAGGGCGTTGGCATCTGTGGTGGGAACATGCATCACCTGGTGTGCAGCAAATCTGTGTAACAAGGAGATCCTAGATTTGATTTTCTGTATGCACCAATTTTTAGTTGAACAACAAAATGATAGGAAGGTTTTCTACTTCTGGCTGGGAGGGGGTAAAAATAAATCAAGCTTTCTCATCTTTATCACCATCCTATGGCTCCTGCTACACAAGGTGTCAGAAACCACCACAGTGCTCCCATATACGTGAGTGCCCCATCAACACACATCGTCTCAGCATGCACACAGAATGGCCAATTTGTACAAGTGTGGAGGACTGGCATGACAGAGCTCCTTGAGAATTGACTAGTAGCTTTTAGGATGGAGTAGGAGGGTGCAAAACTTACTTTAAAATATTTTTTATTCATAATTTTAAAAGAAGATCTCCCAACATTCTACTTTGACTTTAGTATGGTAGAGTTCCTCCTCAATGAGATTCTCAGTCCCGACCACATTATTAAGTCTAGGTCGTAATGCTACTAATTTGTTTAATTTGTGAAAATGTTGGTTCATTTAATGTGTAGCTTTCTTCAAAACACCAATTTGCTACTGTTTGTTTTGGTCACTGCAGCCATTAGATTGCTGTAACCTCAAAGGCAATTCTGCTAAAAGGAACTTCCTGTAACAGCTCATTAATACCACATCTTCCCTGCCCGCAGCCTGACTCAGCATAATTGGAATGGAGTCACACTGGGTATATGCCAGTGGGGCAGCAGGAGTAGTGATGACACCCTTAGGATACAGAGGGTGCAGTGGAGCCAAAGAAGGACACACCTTGGGGGTGGGGAAATGATTTACAGACATTCCTTTCCCTGGTGTATTCTCCCCAACTCTGTGCTGTGACCTCTGCGGATCTAGGAAGACCCAACAGTGTATCCTTTATAAAATTTGCTGTATCTGCTTTCAGTCTTCATAACTCCTGCTGTTTTCTCTGCTCTATCCTCTATTTTGTACAAACTCTGTGACATTTGTTGGAATATTGATTAAACTCAAGTGAGATTTTTATCCCTGTGGTCAAATTCTAATAGATGTGGGCTGATCTCTATTGGATAGGGAAGTAGATACCTATATTTTTCAATAATTTGGAGTCTTGAATCTTCGTTTAAAAAACTGAAAGCTGCATGAAGACTTAAGCTTTGTCTCAGGTGACCACAGGGTTTTCCCTTACACATGCTTGAACCCCTACTGCAATAAGCATTCTTTTTTAACTTCAGTATAATAGATCTAACTGGAATATAAAGAACATTCTTCCTGTAATTAATGAAGCATCCTGATCCCAAAACTGCCCTTTTCATTGGCCACTGATCAAAGGAAACTTTGAGGAACTCATTAAGCTTCAATCTTTTCCATCCAAACAGAAACATTCTACTTCTGAACAGGTTTAAAGGCAACTTAAAATAACATTATTGTTTAAAAAAGAGTAAATACCAACTGAAAATAAGGCTGCTCAGTGGACTTATTAGAAATTTCACTGTCTGGTTTGGTACAGGGCCACAGTACTGAGGGAGGCCCTGAGCTGGCTTCCTTACTTGTACAGAGATAGCTGAGTTTAGTTAGGATTGGTACAAATTACTTTAGTGTTTGTGGATTAGGAAAGTACAAATCAGCTTTGGTGGTGACTCCTGAGCGTCACCTCACTGGAAAGTGTAAATCAAAATTTATCGGCTGAGTAGAGAACAGAGTTTTCTGTGATGGCTTCACTGTTGAATAGGATTATTTACCTACAGAGGGATCTTTGGGTGCAATTCTCGATGGAAACCAGTGCCTGTGTAATCACCATGCACTTCCATGTGTTATAGACACTTTATGATACCAAGGCTAAGTGGCCATTCTTCATGTGGGAGCAAGTCGGTGCTGGCGTGCTATTTCACTGTTGTGGCTTCACAGGTTGGATTCATGGACACACGTTCCAGTATGTCCAGAGTATTGTGATTTTCCCTCCTTACCTCAAGGTTGCTAAGGTAAATTAGAAAGACACCTGAACCGCCTGCCAATGTTTAATGAGCACCACGTCTCGGAGACTTGGAATCTTTTTTGTAACACATTTAAGGGAATCCCACAAAGGTTTATGTATAACATTCAGGTAATTCTACCCTGTGTTCTATATTGACAGTGGTGCTAGCCAATGAGTGGAGACAGCTGTGCTTGTGCATGCCAATGGGCAACTTAATGCATACGAGTAGTGGAGGACTCCCACTGGCAAATACAAGATGGTAATGACAGCCAAGGGTGGAGGCAGGATATCAAGTATCACAGAGTTGTAAGAACATGTATATTCAACACAGCAGGTAAAAGTGTACACAGGGAACAAAGCGCCCCACATCTCATCAAAAAGCTGCAATCCAACAACCCACAGTGGTTTATAAAATCTGATATTAGCTCTCTGTTCATTGTTGCCTTAGGCTTTTGGTAGTGTTTTCCATACAGAGGGAAGTCTAGGGCTTCACAGTTCACCTAATACAATATTAGTTCAGAAATATGGCAGCAAGTCATAGCAGATGGTCAACTATTGATCGCACAGGACTTCTATAAAGGTCAGCCTTAAGTTCACTATTCAGGAGTAACAGCTTAATTATTTTCACTGTGTTTTCTGCCTTATATCCATACAATACTGGACTACTCAATGATGTGTTCATGTATTCTCATTTAAGCACTTTCTTTGCTTATATTTCATTGTCCTACTTAAGGGGTGCTTGGACAACATAGACTTCTGGAGGCTAGAAGATGTAGCAGAAAAATTTGGCAATTGAGTAATGATTTATTTTTCAATCAATGAGTAAAAAAAACTCAGAAGTAAGCAGCATTTTATCTGTATTTAGGTTAGGCAGCGAGAGAGTTAAAATGAGGCACATCTCTTCTTTTTACAGGAAACCTGTTGCAAAGAGCTTTGCTCTCATTACTTACTTCATGCAAGGAAACAACATGGGTAAATTACGAACCTTGAAACTAAACCATCCTACAATAAGTAACCAATTGCTCAGAACATCTGCCTATCAAACTTTGATTCTGACTGATTTTGACTTTGATTGTTAGAATGAACACATTTTAAAATTATTGTTGGCTAATGCCCTAACACAATGTTATGAACTGGAACTTGAATCTCTGGTTTGAGCTCGGGTTTCTAACTCCAGGACCACTGTGTGACAGCACTTCGAAGATTTATCTCCACACCTCAAATTGGAGAGTTGTAATGTTAAAGCTTGTAAGGACCTCTCCATTGAAAGCCAAACTAATGTATAGAAACAGCTTTTGTTAATATATATAAAAAAATAAATAAGCACTTGTAAAAGATCCTGCGGCAAAGTAGAAGTGGTACATATTTGATATTTAAGGAAGTTCTGTGGAAAAAATAACGGGGCATCAACAACTGGTTTAATTGGTGAAAGGACAATCATTAGTAACCTGCCTGTATTCATTTTGCATCTGTACAAGTTGGTTTGAAATGATAAACTGATCTCTACCTTCTTTGGCTTGTTGAACCTTCTAAAGCCACTGTAATCAACCAAGTGTATTTTGAACGTTTTGGGATGAAGACAGATCTACAAGACCTATAAGAATACAGAACCTGTGCATTTGTGATCTTTGGAATAAAACAAAGGCATTTTTGATGTAGTTCAAAACTTAGCTGTTATCTTGGACTGCTGGTTGAATATTTTGAACTGGTTTTACGGATCAGAATTGTAAGGTTCATGGGATCAAAAGCTTCAAGGGAATTTTTTTAGTAACTGTATTCATTGGATAGTAAAGCAACATGGACAAAAAAGAGCGAGGAACAAACATAAAAAAGACTGGAAAAAATTCTTGAATCTCATGGAATGATTTTGAATTTCAGAACTGCCTGAAACTCCCATCCTGTAACATGCAAATATTTTGATAAAGCTTTCAAAAAAATGTTATGAGATTCAAAGGAGATGAAAAAGAAGGAAAGATTTGGACATTACTTCTAGTATATCAGTAAAAGGAAATGTGTAATGAACAGAACACTTCCAAAATTAAAGATTTATCTGAGACTTTACAGGAAGGTACATGAACATCGTGACTGTACACAATCTTGTACTTTGGCAAGTCAGCATTTTTCCAGGCACTGAAAGAACAGCACAGTGATTTTGATTTGAAGCTCAAAAAGCAGCAGTAAAGACACATTTTTTCAAGTATGAAGAGGACGACTTGCACATCAAACAATAGTTGAAAAACTATTTGAAACCTACCTGGAAACTGACAAATAATTTGTTCCTCGGATGGACTAATTATCATCTTTAATATTACAGGAATCTGGTATTCACACCAAATTTGAATAACTAATTTATTTGGAGAGGGACAAGTTCTATGTTTCAGTCACCTATGGAAGCAGCTTTGGCATTTGAGGATAAAATGGTGTCCCGAGGCTTGGAAAAGCTTTTCCTTTGAATGAACATGCTGCCTGCGGTGAACATGAATTAAAAGTACAGGCTTAGTCCAAAGGACACCACTGCTATCTATGTACAATTGTTTATCCCTGTGTCTGAAATCGGTGAAACTTAATGAATTGCCTCCTACACTTTTTAAGCCATAGTCATTTGTGATTTTACTACTAGCTAATGAAGCATTCTGCAGGTCCCATGTTTTTTTTTGCTTGATTTCAAGCCTATTAAATATGAAGTTGCATCAACTAGTAGAGCTGCTGCCTCACAGTGCTAGAGACCTGGGTTCAATCCCGATCTTTGGTGCTGTCTATGTGGAGTTTGCATGTTCACACTGTGACTGTGTGGACTTCCTCCTGAGGCTCTGGTTTTCCCCCCACATCCCAAGGACATGTGGGTTGGTAGGTAAATTGGCCATTGTAAATTGTCCTCATGTGTAGATGAGTGGTATAATCTGAGGGGAATTGTTGGGAACAGAGAGAGAGCAAAAAAAAAAGATTCGTGTAAATGGGTGATTGATGGTTGGCATGGATTCAGTGGCCCAAAGGGCCTGTTTATGTGCTGCATCTCGCTCGATCACAGAATGTAAGAATCCCTCATCTAAACTGTCAGGAAATCCATCAAAGTATTGTTTCACTCGTCACATTCAGAGAACACATTTTATTCCCATAAGCACTGGAGAGGTACCGCCAATGTTGCAAAAGCCTCCAAATCCACTGGCAGGATAAGCAACCCAATATTGGTGTCCTCTCGAAAGCCAACAGCTTCAGCATTGAGGCTCTAATTGCATTCAGTCAGTTCTGATGGGCAGGCCATTTCATTCCCTTGCCAGAATCAGAATCAGAATCAGGTTTATTATCACTGGCATATGACGTGAAACTTGTTGTTTTGAGGCAGCAGTACAGTGCAAGACATAAAAATTACTATAAGTTACAAAAATAAATAGTGCAAAAGAGGAATAATGAGATAGGGTTCATGGGTTCATGAACCTTTCAAAATTCTGATGGCAGAGGGGAAGAAGCTGTTCCTAAAACATTGAGTGTGGGTCTTCAGGCTCCTGTATCTCCTTCCCGATGGTAGGAACAAGAGGCATGTTCCAGATGGTGAGGGTCCTTAATGATGGATGCCACCTACTTGAGGCACCACCTCTTGAAGATGTCCTCGATGGCGGGAAAGGTTGTGCCCATGAGGGAGTTGGCTGAGTCTATAACCCTCTGCAACCTCTTTTGATCCTGCACATTGGAGCCTCCATACCAGGTGGTGATGCAACCAGCAAGAATGCTCTCCACCGTACATCTGTAGAAATTTGTAAGAATCTTTGGTGACATACCAAATCTCCTCAAACTCCTAATGAAGTAGAGCCGCTGGTGTGCCTTCTTTGTGAATGCATCAATGTGTTGGGCCCAGGATAGATCCTCTCAGATGCTGATGCCCTAAAACTTGAAGCTACTCACCCTTTCCACTGCTGACCCCTCAAATAAAGATTGGTGTGTGTTGTCCCGACTTCCCCTTCCTGAAGTCCACAATCAACTCCTTGGTCTTGTTGACATTGAGTACCAGGTTGTTGTTGTGACAGTATCTTTAGGCTCCTCAATGTATACTCTTGAAAGTACCTTAATGCAGAGCTATGGACAGATAATCAAAGACAATAAATGAACATTTTTATGTTCAAAAAGCTGAAGCATTTTTGTCTGGTACTTTCTAATGTTGATGGAAGGTTTAAAATAAAGACCTCCCATGGATATGATTTAAGATTTCAGCACTTTTCCTCAAAAGACTTACTGAGGTCATTGTTCACAAAGGAAGCTCTTTTAATTTCTGAACTGAGAATTGTAACGTCCATAAGAGGTGATGAATTTTTATCTTTTATGAAGTGTATTCACAAAGCAGATTTTAAAAGGGGTCGTGTTTCATTGTGGTTACACCATGATGTCTACAGTTAAATACAAACAGATCTTGTAATAAACACACATAAGTAATATTAAAATCGACCAAAGATGCAAAGGTTCAAGCTATAATTCTGGTTGTGGTCGCAGAATTAACCGATTAATCAGTACATCATGCACAGGAAGCTAGCTCTGAATTATTTAGTGTAAACCATCGTGTGGAAGCTGAAGAAGTTAACACTGGGTCCAGACAGTTAAATCTCATTGTAGTCGTGCAAGGAATGGCTCGGGCTTTTTCCAATGGAGTTAGATGAGGGTCTGACATGGTTACGAACTGTGAGATCTTAACAAACCGATAAATGCCCCCGCTCCCAGTGCCTGTCCCGGTGTGAGTTTCAGTTCTTCGGATCATACCCATCTGAATGGAAAACTACTGCACATCACGTGCAGATTGTGTTCAATCCCAAAGTTTTGCATTATTCCTATTCACACCAACGAGCCTTGTAAGGGTGAAAACGTTCATTCTACCACGTAAAAGTAAAGATATTAGTATACTGCTATTAATTGGTGACGATGTAATCACTTGTATGTAGTACTCTGCTGGGCTAACTACCTCCCCACATGTTAAATTTTCACCTGAAGCATATGCTTTGCGTTGCATGCGCTTCTGATCATGTGAGTTGCGGGTTTTACAACATTGATTTAAAACCGAGTAATTAGATTCTGGTTTTGCACAGATCTACAGTTAACTCTGTACGAACCTAACATCCTTTCAGTGCCTGAGGGTATGGCGGGAGGAGTGAGGTAGTGGAGAAAGAGGTTGACTTCGTTAAAGCAGAAATAATACATTATCAAATGAGCCACAAAAACAAACGGCCTTCAATATGGAGATAATAATCAGAAAGAAAAAAATCCAGAAAGTTTACCCAATGAATGCGACAGAAGAAGAAGTGAGCGTCAAACAATAGATTTTTTTTCTGTGTGGACTTTATACCGAGTGCTCTACTCCGTCCCAGGTTTTTACAACAGCCGTCATGTGGGGGGATGCTGTCCTAGCCCGGAATAGCGTAAGGGGAGGGAGAGGGGGTTTAGAAACTCCTGGACACGCTGTTTCTAGGCTCCCCCCTGTCGATGTCTCTCAGCAGCCAACCAATCAGTGTAGTCCGTCTCAGTAACCAAACTGGCCAGTCACTCCACCGGGAAACACCCGCCTACTCATCTGGGTTTGATTGGCGGAGGGGAGAGTCGTCTACGGGTGATTGACGCACGAGCCCTGGTAACAATTGGTCATCTGTAGAGATTGACATCCAGTCTCGGCAGCTGACTGATTGAGATTCGTGTCACTCTAGTATGGAAGGCGGGGCCGAGGCCGCCCTTTCCGCTGCCGGGGCTGGGCTGCGTGCGCGGACGCGGCGATGGGGTCGCCCCGGGTTTGATGGTTTGACAGGTGCCCGACGCCAGGCAGCTCCTTTCCCAAAAAGCATGTTCGCTAAAAGCAAAGGTTCGGCGGTGCCCTCGGACGGGCAAGCTCGAGAAAAGTAAGTTTAATTTTTGTTATTCAGAATATACGAAATTTCTCAGCGTTTATAGGCTCCCCGGGGCCGGGCAGCGGCCGCTGCAAATCCCGGGGATTAAATTGCTTTTCATTATTATTATTATTATTATTTGTTTTTGACTCGCACGCTGTGCGTTTCCGCTTCTTTGAAGAAACTGAATGAAACATTGTGTCCGGCGGGTCTGGCTGGGTGCAGCGTCGCTCGATGACAACCCCCCCAGATCCTCACTTGCTCTCTCCCTCTCCCTCTCGCTCCGCATTCCCGCTGTAATAAATAGATAGCCTTGTAACCGGCTCCTTTGTGTCTCCTTCGCCTGCAGGTTGGCTCTGTACGTGTACGAATATCTGCTTCATGTCGGGGCACAGAAATCTGCACAGACCTTCCTCTCAGAGGTAACTGCATGTCTCCATCACTCCGCTTTAGCCTTTGTTTCTCAGGCGGACAATCTCGCCTCCATTTTGAATTGTGTTAACCTTTTGCCATTTATTGTGGCTACAAAACAAAAAAAAATTCTATTCAACTGACTAGTTTTGAATGCTGTCTTCCCTCGTCAACAACCCCTCTCCCCGTTTTTCTTCTGGACTTAGTCTGAGGTTTTTTTTTGCTTTTGGTTTGCAGATACGATGGGAGAAAAATATTACATTAGGAGAACCTCCTGGGTTTTTACACTCCTGGTGGTGGTAAGTAGATAATTTTGAGTGTCCCACATTGGGCTTGTGCAGAGTTCCCATCATTGCTCCCAGTCATAAATATATTCTATGATACCTTGATTCTGTGGCTTCTCTTGTAACTTTTAGGCAACATTATAACAAACGATAATGTAGAATCAACACAAAGGGTTATAGTAGCAACAGGCATCTCTTGATAAAATCATAAGTTTTGGAGCTAATTAAATATTAAATTGTTTACAGTTTATTGTGTTTTGTTTTAAATCATAGTGTGCAGGATTTGTTTACTATTTGTGCCATGCAGCTATGTTAATAATTGAAATTTGCAAAATTTTGTCAATTTCAGTGATTAAAAATTTCATTTGTGTAGCTGCTTTCCCAGTTTCTTTACCGTGTATTGTTTATAAACTATTGTATTATTGTTGGTTTCAGGATTTTAGGGCACTGTACTTGTGTTGTGTGGGTTTAATTTTCTCTTAAAATTGTGTTATTCTATCTTGTTACTTAAAGAGAATCAAAGAAAAGTATATGCATTTAGGTGGGTTATAATAACTGGTAGGTAATATAATTGTTTCACTGGTTATTGAGACCTTGGAAATTGCATGAGGCATGGGGGGGGGGGAGGAGAAAGACAGGATGTGTTGGGGGTGGTGGTGGAGGGAGGAAGTATCTTCCAATTTTTCTCCCTCATTTTGCCTATTGCTGAGATGTAATTCCACAGGTGTTAGCAGTTGTCTGACATCTCATCCAAGTTGTCATTGAATATCTTTGGATGTGTTCTTGATTGGGTTTTTGTCCATTGTTCATCCACATAACGGTTATTATATTGAATGGAAGTATTAACCACCTTTGTTCTCCACCGCTCCCCCCCCCCCCCCCCCCCCAACCCCCAGCTGCTGCCAGTTCAGCTCTGTACAGATTGGTGAATCAGACCTGGCTCAATTCCTCATCAGGATGACTTTATTGGGATTAGTTTTGCCTGTTGGGTATTTAGATGGATAGAGCAAGATGTTGGAGGCCCCTCTACTTTGAGGGCAGTGGCGTGAGCAAGAAGTATTGGATTTTCCTTTGGCTGTATGACGTGTTTAGTGTTGTTAGAAACATGCATTTGAAGTGAACTAGAAGTTGCATAGCAGACACAGGAGAGATGTCTGTACAAAGGAATGTGTATATTGTCTTTTGAGTATACGGACTTTTGAAGTGGAGTAATTTGGTTGCATGTGATTGTCTATAGCAGCCTGTGTAGATTGCCATAGTGTTAGTGTCAAACATTTACTGATTCATATACTTTTACATGTAAACATACAAATTTTGGGCAAGCTTAGTCAGCCCATGAGTCAGTTTGCTCGTATCTCCATCATTCACGGCGGGCACATTTTCGTGTCTCATTGGGAAGTGTATTCTTTTGCTTGGTACCTCCATGTAATGCCAGTGTTCGTGACTACGTTGGAAATGAAAATTGGAATCCATTTCTAGGGGTGTGATTTTTCGGTACTGAATGTCATGCAGTGCAAGTTTAAATCATGCTTCATCATTTCCTTTGTCAATTACAAATGAGTTGGAATGCTATAATATGTTCCTTGCGAATGTCGATACAAGAATAGTTATTCTGTAATGTAGGAAAATGTACAATTTTAATTTTGCTATATCTTTGCAACATTTGATCAACTATTTGGCTTAATTTTTTGGGAGAGTCTGTGATACACATATTTCCCATCCAGTTCTAGGTACTCAGCAGGATGTTCCTTGTTTATGTTAATAAATCTAAGTTCACCAGTGGGACAAAGATTGTGAATCATGATGACTGTAATTCGGTGGTTACTTTCTAGTTCATCTCCAGTGGCAGTGAGGAAGTGTGCTTTTTAACTTTGCTATTGATTAGTCCTTTTCTGGTTTGAGAAAAATTGACTTATGATTTTATAGTTCTGTGAGCAGACACCAAGTGCTTGGAGCTACTTGTATTTCTAGATAGAACTTTTTAAAACTCTCTTGACTTCATTTGGTCTGAAAATGTGTCTTCTACGTAACCAATAACAGAAGCGTATTTTACTTGTATCCTAAAGGCTTTGGTGAAAAGGCCAATGTTTTTGGTTACTATTTCAAAGTCTATTACCAGCCCACCTACCTATGCAAATGTGACAGTGGTGCAAGGGGATGCATGTTCATTCTCAAACAACTTCCCCTGCTGTGTTTGTGATATTGCCTACATTGTTATGGAGAGGAGTTGAGTGAAGGTAGTAAGCTGTGTCATTTAAAAGTATAGGCTTGGGAGTAAGTTGTCCAAAAGAGCAGTGTTTAATATAATAGTGAAGAGCTATTGTTTGTTTCGTACTGATCACAAAAATTCCAGGTTCAATCTGTGACTCTGCTAATCTCTGCTTGGGTGGTGGGGTACTACAAATGTCCTTAGTAACCCTCAGGCTAGGGAGGTTAAGAACCAACTTGAGGTACTGATTGCTGCCTATTGACTTGTGTTCAAAGGGTGTGTTGTGTTTGTATGTTTGTCTTTTTTTAATGCAATTATTTGGTCATCTGTTGTAAAATTTCCTTGTACACCACAGTGTTTAAATTTTGTTTCTGTGAAGTGCTTTGAGATATTTTGGAATCTTAAAAGTGCAATCTGTAATGGTGAATGATAGGCGATATTGTTATTGTCAAGAAAGTATCAACTGGAATAGAAAAGGTTATGGTTGCACTACAGCTGTAGGACTGAGACATGACTATGAAGTGACAAAAACCACATTCTGGCTAAACCTCAAGTAGCACTTCAAGAACTGTAATACTTGGAATGGTTTCCCAACTTTGAGGCAAAAGATGGAGTTATTCAAGGTGCAGTCAGATGGGAGAGTTCATGGATTAAACTGAAAGGGGCAAATGGATCGCTGTTTATCTGAGAGTCTGTGTTTGCAAATTGGGTAAAGACTTGAGAATTCTAGTGGTAAAGCTGGAAGCTACAGTTTGGATCTTTTGACAGGCTGCTGGTGGGTGCAGCAACATACCTTGAAAAGAATTGTTGCTTTTGAGAGTGAATTTGAGATTGTGATGTTAAGTTGAGATAATTAAGTTAAGATTGAGATAGACAAGTTAAGAGCAGGATGATTAACCTGTGATGTGGATGTAGTAGAAGTTGTAGAGATGTTGGTGGAAAACTAATTATATGAAATAATGACAAACTATATGAAATAATGACAAACTAGTTTGCAAATTTGCAGGTTCAGTTAGGTAAATGTTTCAGTAGAGCACCTGCAAGTACAGGCCCAGGGTGGAACCAGGGGATTTGTGAATGTGCAGCACACAACACGAATGGAACTGATAGAAGCCTCGAAGTAGACTAAGAACTTCGTGGGTTGGAATTATAACTCTTCCCTCACAGTTGGTATTTGCAGTCAAGTACCATGAGCATTAATGTTACTCAGCATAGATAACACAGCACTTTTTTACTCTTCAAATACTTCTTTTTAAAAAAAAGTATAAATTGAGTTGATTATGAATTTGCTGCTCTTTAATTCTATGAATTCATTGACCTGAAATTGTAATGGATCTTGGGGATTCAATGCTTGTATGTTCCTTGTTTTTATCATTAAGAACTGTATTATTTACTTGAGTGCAGCATTTTAGAATGTGAAATTGCTAACAATCTTTTTCTTTTTTCTATCAGTGTATTTTGGGACCTTTACTGTGCAGCTCCTGAAAGGCGAGACACATGTGAACATTCGAGTGAAGCAAAAGCCTTTCATGATTATGTGAGTTAAAGTTCTTTTGGATAAATTTTTTTTGTCAACAATCACGGTTGTCAAGTTGTGTGTTCCTTTATGGAGTAGTGTGTTGATGCTTGTTCACAGATCCTAAACTTTTCAGGAGGAGAAATTTCATCAACATAAATCCATGTGAATTGCAGATTCTGGTAGAAAGAATGAAAATAATTGATTTTTCTGGCCTTTATATTCTTGGGTTGACTTGCAAGAGTATCAGTTTGGATGATTTGCAGCAAGCCTTGATGACTCTGCTTTAAAACGTGAAGCAAGTGTAAATCATTGTTTCTTAAAAAAAAGAGTGGCATTAAGTCTGTTATCATGGCTTCTGGTAGACCTTTATTAAAGTAAATACATTTTGTTGTAAGGACATTTGAGATCTTGAGTTTGTAATTCTCTGTAAAAAGCTTGAAATGTGGTCAGGATAAACAAGGTTATTTGCCTTTTGGTCACTGTCCTGTCTGCCTACTGGTACATGTAATGATTTTCAGCAGGTGCCTGGAGGACCTTAATGCAGTGAGAGTCCAGGATCAATCTGCTTTGAATCTGAGCTCTGCTGCTGAAGCTTTCAGAATTGTACATTGGAGATTGTTCTGCATAATTTAAGAACACGCTATTAGAAGTATGTTCAAGACCGAACGCAAATCATTTTTATGTAGATGGGAAGTGTTCTTAAAATGGGCTTGATTGGTAGAAAAATAAACTTTGTTGGTTAACGACTAAGATTTACCATGAAGGTTTTTTGAAATATTGGGACATTATTTATTGAGCGAGACTTGTATTGGGGAGAAATTGTTTTTTTTTCCTTGGTAAGTGGCAATTTTTATGAGTTTGACTGGTTGATGACGCACACTCTGCACTGTTAACACTTTGGCACTGGGGTGCCATGATTAAGTATGCTGGTGATGGTGAATGATATTACAAACTGCTTTCTCAATATAAAACTTGTGCTGGAAGAACAAGCAGCCTTTTTATGGGAATATTTTGGAAAATGTTATCACGTTCGTGTATACAAAGGAGAGTCAGTGGATGTTGTTTACTTGGATTTTCAGAAGGCCTTTGACAAGGTGCCGCACATGAGGCTGCAAAACAAGATGGGAGCCCATGATATTACAGGAAAGGTACTAGCATGAATGGAAGATTGGCTGACTGGCAGAGGGCAAAGGATGGGAATAAAGGGGGCCTTTTCTGGTTGGCTGCCAGTGACTGTGTTCCACAGGGGTCAGTGTTGGGTCCACTACTTTTCACATTATATGTTAATGATCTAGATGATTGAATTAATGGGTTTGTGGCCAAGTTTGCAGATAATACAAAGATAGGTGGAGCAGCAGGTAGTGTTGAGAAAGCAGAGAGTCTGCAGAAGGACTTGGACAGGTTGGGAGAATGGGGAAAGAAGTGGTAGATGGAATACAGCATAGGGAAGTGTATGGTCGTGCACTTTGAAAAAAGGAATAAAAGTGTAGATTATTTTCTAAACAGGGAGAGAATTTAGAAATCGGAGGTGCAAAGGGACTTGAGGGTCCGAGTGCAGGATTCCCTAAAGGTGAACTTGCAGGTTGAGTCGATAGTAAGGAAGGCAAATGCAATGTTAGCATTCATTTAAGAGGACTAGAGTATAAAAGCATGAAATTAATGCTGAGGCTTTATAAGGTGTTGGTCAGACCACTTGGAGTGTTGTGAGCAGTTTTGGGCCCCATATCTGAGGAAGTATGTGCTGGTTTGGAGAGGGTCCAGAGGAGGTTTACGAGAATGATCCCGGGGATGAAAGGGTTAACGTGAGGGATGTTTGGCTCTGGGTCTGGACTTGCTGGAGTTTAGAAGGATGAGGTGGGATCTCATTGAAACCTACCGAATATTGAAAGGCCTGGATACAGTGGACATGGAGAGCATGTTTCCAGTAGTGGGAGAGTCTCGGACCAGAGGGCACAGCCTCCGAATAAAAAGACATCCCATTAGAGCAGATGAGGAGGAACTTCTTTAGCCAGAGAGTGGTAAATCTGTGGAATTCATTGCCACAGATGGCTGTGGAATCCAAGTCATTGGGTATATTTAAATTAAATTTTTTAAAAAACTTTATTTACAGCGTAGTAACAGGCCCTTCTGGCCCAACAAGTCCATGCCGCCCATTGTAAACCCAAATTAACCTACCCATACGCCTTTGCAATGTGGGAGGAAACCGGAGCACCCGGAGGAAACCCACGCAGACATGGGAGAACGTACAAACTCCTTGCAGACAGCAGGAGTCGAACCCTGATTGCTAGCACTGTAATAGCGTCGCGCTAACCGCTACGCTACCGTGGAGGTTGATAGGTTCTTGATTAGTAAGGGCATCAAAGGTTATGGGGAGAAGGCAGGAGACTGAGGTTGAGAGGGAAAAATAAATCAGCCGTGATCGAATGGTGGAGTAGACTCAATGGGCCGAACGGCCTAATTCTGCTCCTATGTCTTGTGGCATGTATAAGGCTGTTTCAAGAATTTGTTTGTATAAATGCTTTTATCTTAAATTAAAAAAAAATTTGGTCTAAACTGTGCTTAAATGCAGACAAGTTTTAAAATATGGAAGAAGCTATGTGAAGCTCTGAATGTGTGGGATGCCTGCCAACAGATGTTATGTGACGCTCTTTAATACTGCTTTTGCTCCTTGGTGTGCTTAGTAGTGTAACCATGACTGTTGATATGTCAGTGGTTCAGCTGAGTTAAGCTCTGTCATTTACTTGCTAATGGGATATGAAGTAGATTCAGTGTGCCTGAGCAAGAGCTGTACCTTCCCAGCATGACTACGCTAGAGACTAGAAAATTTATAACCCTGGCACAAGGTTTTATGTGTTGGCCAGGTGACAACAACCTGTTTATGATTAACTGCACTGCAGGTGGAATTGTGTGGTTGGAACCAGGCTAAAGTGACCAGTTGAGTAACAATAGTTTACCAGATTTGTAGGAAAAGGTGTTGAAGTCCGCGTGCTGTAAAATTTTGCATTACCACCATGTTCTGCAACTGTATTAAGAAGAAATACATAAGTGACATTGCAAATTATGCACTTTTCTATCATATGTAACCTGTTCAAACACCATTAGTGAAACACTAACTTTGTATTCCTCGTGCTTTACTGATATAAATTTACATGGGAGATGACTGTAGGACAGTATATTTAGAGCCTTCATTGTTGAAGTTACTTCTGTAGATCTCAACACTGCTACAAAATTAAGTTGGTTCCATATCCATTTTGCTGTAATTATTAAATAATTTATAAAGGATATAATGGAAACGGCTTTCTGTGATGTAAGAGCATTTGAGGTGTCTGATTTGAACAAGTGTTGATAATTACAGTCAAAGTCTCAGTTTTGAACAGGGGAAAGGCACTGGGCTCAAAGAATCTTGTCTGATTCCTGTCAGCCCACTAACTGTGTATTACATCTCAGGATATTCAGAACTGCTTGATGTCAGCTTCACTTCTCTTGGTGAGTTAGCTGATCCTCTACAAGATGGGTGGTCTTAATGGCAAAATTTCTTTAGAATGCATTTTTAGGAAAAGGGGTAAAAAAAAAAATGGCTGAACCTCCTGATTCCCATTGCTCTGCAAGGATGTGCTGATGAGCATAGGAAATGTACAAAACTCATGAAGATTGGGGCTACCCCTGCAACCCTTGACTGTTATAGGGGTGCGGGGGGGGGCGGGGGGAAGAAGTGAGGGGATTTAATATCCTATAAATTGGCTCCATCCAAAGTTGGACTTGCAGGTAAAACAAACATTTGGTCAGAATTTGAAGATGTTCAGTTCAAACTTTTCCTGATGCTTAAGTTTTTAATATAATCAAAAGGTTTGTGTGGTGATGTACAAATCTTACTGGGTTTACTCCGGATTGAGATGACAGTTAATACAAGTTGTAAAAATCATTTCCTGATTTCATGATTACTGCTGGAATTTGAGCTTTTGGTGAGAATGGTTGTAAGCTCGGCTAAGGCAGGAACACTCACTGAGTTGGTACCCACAGCAGATGGCATTCCATGAATTTTGGTATGAATATTATTCAGTTCTTTTGCCTGTGATTTTTGTAGAAAAGTTTGACATCCTTGTCCATGTAGATTCTTAAAATCCTTCAATTCTAATGAAAGTCAATGAGAAACCAGAGCCCTAAATTCTGTTTTGTATGAAATAATTGATGGGCGAATGATAGACCCAAGAAAATGCTGCCTTCTAATGAGTGTGTTTATGGATTGTAGCAGGATTGCAATTAATATGAGAAGCACTGTGCTTCTGGAAATGCTTGTGTAAGTATGCTCAAAGGATCTAGAAATTTGCTTTCTGTATTCCATTTGGGTAAATTGCACCATATAATATCAACTTCTACAGTTGAATAGTTCAAAATCACTGCTTGCCATGAAAACACTTGCGCTCTGTGATTGCCAGTTTTGTGCATTTAGACCTCATTATGTCACCATCCTTACAGTTAAAATTGGGTTACGTAAGTAGATTTCATAATTAGAACCAACAAATTCCTTTGTGCGAATTTCCAGTGGGTTGTACACATTCTCAAGCCCTCAATTAGATCCAAGTTTAGCTTTAGTTAAAAGTGTTCAACAGAAGCCAATACCTTAACCAAGTGCTAACTCTTGAGTGTGTCAGTGAATGTTTGGCTGAGGGGCAGCAGCAGCAAAGAGTGTTTTAACTTTTAAGAATGTTGTCCGGTAAGGTTCGTTTGATAATGGTTAGGCATAAGAACCTGTTTTGTTTTTGTTTCCAGACTAGGAACATGAAATCAATTATCCTAATTGCTGCAGAGATTACCTGAGTGAGACTTGAATTTGAGATCTTCCAGTAACAGTACTTTACAGGATGATGTGCTTTACCTAATAAGAATCAGAGGATGTGTGGTTAGCTGTAGTTTATTACCACTTTGTCATGTCAGCTGCAGTTGTATGCACTTGTTCCGTGGTTTAGAAAGAGACAGCTATTTGTGATGTATACAATGTCACTTTCTTGAATAACTGTTATGGGCAACTAGCAGTTAGGATTGGGTTTATTAAAATCATTTAATTAGTACATGTCAATCCTTGCTACCAACCTAAAAGCCTTTGACCTAAGCTGGCATGTAGCTACCTTACCAGGATATATTCACAAAATCTGAGATGGCAAGTGTCTGCAACACTTGCGACAGTGGTTGAGCCTGGCAGTTGTCGAAGTGCAATCATTCTGCAAGAGGTTGAGGTGAACAACAGGACTTTGGTAACACCACCTCAAGAGTTGGTGATGACAAATCAACATGTTCTTGATGTCTCTGCTGAGGTTGGCTAAGTCAGGATAAATTGGCTTTCTGCTCTCCGCGTATGAATCACTCAGTTCCACACCAATGCTGCTACATACCATTTAAGGATCAGTTGTTCATCTTCGAACTTTCTGTAAGTATGTTGCTGTAATTGTCATTGTGGGTGCAGCTTGGTGTAGTACATACTGTAACATAGACCAACCAAACCATTACTTGTGTATAATTGAAAGTTTGAATTTCTGAGGTTTGAGCTTCATTTTGATGAAGTTTGTTTAATCCTGATGACTAGCAATGAGTCAATTAGTTGCTGTGATTTAGAATTGCAATAAGTTTTGGCTGGACTGTGACATTCAGATGTGCTGGGTGACTGCCAAGTTGGCTTTGCATTGTTTTGAATTATTGGACTTAGTTCAATAAAATTTTCTTTGAAAACTAGTGAAAATGATGGACTAGTTAGCTTGGATATAACTCATCTTCATTATGCAGTAATGGGCAATGTTACCAAAATGTTCTGCAAGAACACTTAAGTTTTCCAGTGTGCTGCAGTGTTTGGTTTTAAAAAAGAAATACCATGCAGAATGACCAGGAGGGAATTTTGATTAGAATATACATATTTACAAAAAAAAATTATGGCATTTGATAGAACAAGCAACAGTAATCAATCTAAGCAGAAGCTTCCACACGATTTGAACCTGGGGCCTTGCATCTCAAAGGTTCTTTCTGATCATTGCTCAGTTCCACAAAGGACAGCAGCTCTTAAATACCATGGGTAAGTGGATTTTCTCCCCTTTTTTGTGTGCCTTAACAGACATCATTGGTAGCCTGTGGAAGATATCCCAGCTGATCTGATGCAACATCTATGTGTAGTTTCTAGTGAAGACCATTGAAGTTCTTTTCCACTTGTTTTTTTCTCTGAGAACCATCTTTGTTATCCAATTATCACCCTGGCTGGGTTCAGCAATCTTAGCCCCACTGTGGAAATTGTATGTGGGCTTTCTATTCAGCACTTCACAGCCAGTGAAGTACATTAGAATGTTTTAATGTCTCAGGCAATGCTGTACAAATGCAGGGCATTATGACTCAACACAATGTGACTTGCTCATTTATTATCTGCAGTACTGGGGGAGCTTCAGAATCTGCTTTCAAAAAGAGACTTTTCTGACTGTTTAAAAATTTGTAAATGTGGGGAGCAGATTGGGTAAGTGTGCAGAATTTACTGAATCTGTATGACAAGGGTAAAGCACTGTATTAGATCCTTGAGTTATGGGAGAAACTGGGAGCAAATGTAGAGGAATCATCCATTTAAGTTCCTTAACTCAGTATTCTAAAGTAGTGTGCATTCATGGCTGAACAGCATTTGTTAAACATCCAGGTTAATCCTACAAATGCATATAATTTTAAAAACAAAAATGCATTTATCAATTGAAAGCACTAGCCAGTGAAAATGTAAGTGGATTATAATTAGGAAGAATCGGGTCAGGTTAAGATGTTTTATCCTTGGGGGATGGAGAGAGATTCCTGCAGGCTTGTTCATATTTGAATACTGACTCTAAGTTACAATGGAGTGTCAGAAGTAGTCTGTGTATTACTAATGAGACTACATCATCTGACATCTGTACTAGGGTTGTACTTATTTGAAAGACTGGTCAAATCCCATATTTGATCATCAATCTGATTGCTAAATTCAACTAAGATGTTGTGAGGAAAGTGGGTAAAATGGGATTTACTTGAGTTAGGCATTGAACCAGATATTCTACTTCACATGGGCCTTAGTGGCTGGTGCATGTGAAGATCTCCTGCAATATCTCAGAAGCATAAAACAATAGGAGCAAGAGGAGGCTGTTTGGCTCTGAGCCTGCCCTGTCAATTCATTACGGTCATAGCAGCTCCTCTATCTTAATATTATTTTCCTACTTTCCCCCTTTACCTTTTAAATACCTTTTTACATCTAGGTATCTATCTATCTACGTCTTATTTGCTTGGTCTCCACTTCCTTCTGTTGGTGGAGAATTCTTCCTGTTCACTACTCTCTGGGTGAATAAATATCTCCATTTTTGTCATAAATGTCTTAACACTATATCCTGAGAACATAAGACGCTCCAACCAGGGGAAACATCCTCCCTGCATGTAGTCTTTCAAGCCTGTAAGAATTTTGTAAATCTCTCAATGTATGATAGTGTTGCTGGCTCATGAATCACTTCCTCTATAACAAGTATATCTTTTTATAGGTGAGGAGACCAAAACTGTTCAGTGCTCAAGGTGCAGTCTCACCAAGGATCTGTATAATTGTAGCAAGACATCCTTGTGCCTATACTCAAACTGTCTTGCAATGAAGGTCAATGTTTCAGGCACCGGTCTGCATTATTTCTCAATCTATCACTATTTAAATAATGCTCTTCCTTTGTTTTACCCACCAAAGTGAATAACTTCACATACATCCACATTATGCTACATTTGTTGTGTATTTGTCCACTCACTGAACTTGTCTAAATTGCCTTGAAATCTCTTTGCACCTTCTTCGTGACTCACAGTGACAACTTGGTGTTGTCATTGACAGGCTTAAAAATATTACAATAATTTCCCACAATCATTGATATATATTGTGAATGGATGAGGCCCAAGCATTGATCCCTGTGCTATCTCAAGTTGTCATGTGCTATTGCAACAAAGACCCATTTATTCCTTGCTGCTTGCCCATCAGTCAGTTTTCAATCCATGACAATATATTTCTTCAATCCCATGTGCTTTAATTTTCCACATTAACCTCTTGTGTTGGACTCTTTCAAAGGCCTTCTGAAAATTCAAATATAGCATATCTACTGGTTCTTCCATATCCCACCAGTTACATCCTCAAAAATCTCTGGTAGATCTGTCAAAGAGCATTTCCTTTCATAAATCTGTAAACTTTGTCTCATTCCTTTGTAATTATCTAAGTATCTTGTTAGCACATCCTTCATAATAATCTAGCATTTTCCCTCCTACTGGTAGGTTAACTGATCTTTGTTTCCTGTTTTCTCTCTCCCTCTACTTCTTAAATCATGGGGTTACATTTGCCATCCTCTGTAGGAACTTCTACATAATGTAGAACTTGGAAAATAGTAACCAATGCATACACTATTTCCCTGGCTCTCTATTCTTATTTTGGGATTCAGATTATCAGGCCTAGAAATTTCTCCAGAACAATTTTTTTTTTGTTTACTAATAGCAATTTCCTTTAATTTCTTTTCAGTTTAGAACCTTGGTTATCTAGCATTTCTGGGAAGTTGTGTCCCCATCTGTTAAGGCAACTGAAGTCTTTAATTTCTTTGCCATTTCTTTCTTAATATAAATTAAGGAACTACCTTTGTTGTCTTATTAAAAAAAGATTTCACAGTCCACTTTTATGCTCCTTCTAAGTTTACTCTTGTACTTTTTTTTTTGCTGTCTTAATCTTTGACCAAT
Organism: Pristis pectinata; assembly: GCF_009764475.1. Lineage (NCBI taxonomy): Eukaryota > Metazoa > Chordata > Chondrichthyes > Rhinopristiformes > Pristidae > Pristis > Pristis pectinata. The sequence goes on along the minus strand of NC_067407.1, from coordinate 48,068,468 downwards.
TTTTGCTGAATTCTAAACTATTCCTAATCCTTAGGTTTGCTACTTTCTCTGACAACTTTATATGACTCCTTTTTTTTGATTTAATACTACTCTTTTATAAGTTGTGGTTGGGTTCCTTTCCTTTTCAGATGTAGAACTGTCATAGTCCCTGCATTTGGTTCTTAAATGCTAGTCATTTCCTATCCACTGTCATACATTTCAGTGAATCTTCCTAATGTATCATAGTCTACTCACTGTTCATGCACTTGTAGGTTTGTGTAAAATTAAAGAAGCTAGTTTTGGATTGAACTATTTCACCTTCCACCTTAATGAACAATTTTATCTTCCCTAAAGGACTCGGCACAAAAGATTATTGACTAACCACTTTGCACAGTACACAAACTGGAGCAGCTTGTTGGCTGCTCAACTAAGGAACAACTGATCTAAAATACAATCCACTTCACAATCTGCAAATTTATTGCCTGTGCCATTATTGCTAATATAGTTTGACTAGTCTATATTTGTGATTTCCTGTCTCTAATTTCCTAGTCTCTAATTTCCTGTTTGTTGTCCCCTATATTATTGTTTGGATGCCAAGTGACAACTCCCACCAATGCTTACTGCCCCTTGGTGCTGCTTAGCCCTACCCAGACTGATTCTACGCCTTGATTTTTGAGTGAATATTCTTTCTCATAACTTGATTTTGATGCTTTCCTGGCAATGCCACTCAACTCTCCTTTTCCTTGGTGTCCACTGAAATCAACACTGGCCTGGCTAATCCATTGCTGATGCTGGTTTGAGCTAAGCACCTAAGAACACTTGTGCTGTGACCCAGTAATGAATCAACATTTTCAGAAGAGGTTTTAAAGGCGTTAATGATAAGAAAACAAGGGATTAAAAAGGCTTGCGTGAAACCAAGTGACAAGAATTGTTTCTAAACTAGATGGTTAAAGTAAATGCTGTATTTTGGCAACAAAAATTTTGACTCCCACGATTTTCAAAGTTGACCATTGATCAACTCAGTGGCCAATTGTGCAGGTGTTGAAGTGGCATAAAAAAATCACTTAGGTTGATAAGTGGAAGTAAGTATCAGATTTTCAGGGTTTGAAAGAAACTTGTCTTGAAGTCTTTCTGCAAGGAACTTGATTGAACCTTGAGGTGTCATTCTGCATGAATTGTGGATAAATTGATACAATTGTGTGAAGGACATGAAGTTTTTAGTGTTTTGAAAGGAAATTTTTTGAATAGTAGGTTGTTGACGGCACATAGGCTGACTTGGTATAACTCTCTGCCCAATATTTTAATGCCGCTAATGTTGAAAATACCCATGTTCTAAACTTTGGGGTATTTTTAAATTTGTGGAATAATAATCCTCCGCTGTCGTCCCCTCTCTTCCTGTTGCCACTTGGTCCTGCTGGTGCTAAGAGCTTTGATATTGTTGGAAGTGGCTGGCATGAAATTGAGCTGTGGCGGTTCTGCCTTTTAATTTCCAGGATGTGAGTGTCTCTTCACAATGGTATACAATGGTAGGTTAATTGCACACTGTTAATTGCCCTTTGTGTGCAGATGAATGACAGAAATCTGGGGTGGGGGCACAGAATAAAATGGGATTAGTGCAAATGGATGCTTAATGGTTGACATGGATTTGCTGGGACAGAAAGCCTGTTTCCATGTTGTATGGCTGACTTGAGTAATGGCAAAAATTGCACTTATGAGTCTTGTGTAAAGGACTACAGTTGCTCTTGCATGGCTAATGTGGAACCCATTTTATGGCTTGCATGAATCAGTGAGGTGATGGCTTCATTAACCTGACAGTGGCAGAGGGGTAGAACATTTCTCCTTGTGATTCAGTTGGATTTTCACTGTTCACTTGAACTAATTAAACGTGTGATAAATCCTTAATTGAAGGTCTCATCTGAAGGATGCTACCCTGACATACTTTTTCAGTATTGCACTGATGGTCACTCTTGATTATAAACTAAAGGCCAGCATGTGGCCTGAATCCACAAGTTTGTAATCCAGAATTTAGAATATAAAGCAGATGAAAATCAAAAAATAACTGCAGATGCTGGAAATCTGAAACAAACAGAAAATGCTGGGGAAGAGCTCAGCAGATCAGACAGCATCTGTGGAAAGAAACTTAATCTTTCAGGTTGAAAACCCTTCATCAGAACTGACCACCTGAATTTTCCCAGCATTTTCTGTTTGAAGCAGAATGTCAGGCAGATGCCCTGTTACACAATTTCCCACATGCCATTGCTGGTATGCTTTACAACTGATTTAATCTGGTAAAACCAAATCTGTTTGAATCATTTCCTGGTAATTAAGAATTATATACTTGCAGACCAGACCTTTTACGATTGAACTTAAAGGTATTTCCTCTTTTTCTATCCTTGAATTTTTAAGAAGGGATATTGGAATCCTTTTGCACAACGACTTCCAGTTGCATCACCTAGGTGGCCATTCTTTGCATCTGTCATCCCAGACTGAGTGTGTCAGCAGGCTTATTTACATGTATAACATTTTGTGGGAGGCCGATCCTGACCTCCGCTCGCCTGATTCTGTGCTTGTGTGCATTTTCCAACGTGGGTAGTGATTGAGAATGGGTACCCTTGCTGATGGTTTCAAATGTTAGATCAGAGGTGCTGAAGCCTCCAGTTGTGGTCCAACAGGCACCCTGATGAGATCAAACAGTGTAATTTGCAAAATAATAGGTGGACTAGAGACCTCACTTGTTTTGAAACCAGATTGACACATACAAATATATATGTCAAAAAGTATGTGTATTACTAAAATTAAAGTTTAAAAAAAAATGGATACTGTGTGTTCTTGCTTTTGGCATAAAATCTATGAAAACCATGAAATTTGGTATTGGGTACATCCATGTGATCCTGCCTGTGAGATTGCAAAATCCCACACTCTACCTTTTCTCTCTGTCAAGCAGCTACTTGGTCTGTTTTTCTTAAATCTTTATTCACCCAATGAAGTTTCACTGGAAGGAACATCAAAAATAGGAACTCTGAAACAGAAGAATGAAAAAAACACGTCACGTGAAGGATAAAATAAAAAAAATTAATTCCTTAAAACTGGTGCCCCAAAGCTGTATCTTAGTAGCCAAGTGCAAGCTAATTGAATAGTTCACAAACAGATGGAGCATTTGACACAAGTAAGTGAGTAACATTTAAAGAGCAGCGTGCAGTTCAATTCTGCTATGTCAGTTTAAATAAAACTTACAGAAAGCTTGATTTGAGGATTTTTATGGAACCTATAAATCTGCTTCCTCCTTCACCATAAAATTACATAAATTTAACTACTGGGATTTAATAGAAATTCAACACGCGTTCAGCTGTGCCCATAATTTCATGTTGTCTGGGTGCACAATATATTAACACCCCTCATGGTCAGGTTGAAATTCTCATGTCCTATACAGATTGCTGAGTGGTTCTTGAATTAATCCATTGGCTTTTAGATGTAAGGCTGTAATGTACAAGATTCAGAGTCCAATGCAGTGTCAACAACCAATGGTTTTTCAGCCGCCCTCCTTCACAAATGTGGATTAGTTATGTGCCAGTGTTTAGAGATGAACCCTGGCAGTGATACTTGTGTTTACTAGTTCATTCTCTTGGTTTACCCAAGCAATAGCTGATGTTTCACAGAGTATATAAATTAATTTATCAAAAAATTCCTGGCTGTGGAAGTTACAGCAAAATGTTTGCTGCATTTAAATTATATTCTTTTTCAATCCATTGTACAACAAATAGTAATAGAAAATTTGAAATGACACATCAAATTTTTGGTTTGGAGGTAGCACATAGTGTAAATACTGAGTGTTTGAACATGTTCAACAGCTGTAACTGGTTGAAGAGACACTGGCCACAGCTTGATTTTATTTTTCTGTTCACTACCCCCACAACCCCCAGTGGCTTAAGATATTGCTAACAGAGCAGGAGCAACACCCATTTCTCCATATGAACAACCTTCTCCACCACTGCTGCCACCATCCTGAGTTGAAATGAGTGTTTGTTTTGAGTAGCAGCAGCAGAGCTGTGCATAGCTGTTGCACAGTGTGAGCTGCCTTTTGTTTGTAGAATGTTGCTCATTGTGACATGGCCACGTGTAATAGAGGCCAGCATTCAGATCTGTCTTTGTGTTAGTATGGAGACAGCTATTGCTGGCTAAGTTGCACTTTGAGGTGTCTGACCTTCGCTGGGGAGCTGGGTGGGATCAGGAGCCTATTTCTTTTAGGGTAAAAAGCCTAGTTACAGATTTGTAGCTTATGGTGGTGTTTGGGCCTCTGTCCAGATTCTTTCCACAGTCTCTGTTTCTGAAGGACAAAAGGAAGACAAAAGAAGGAGATTTGCAATTCGTATCGGAGGCTGCAGTATGACTTGCTTTGTGAACCACGAAAGAGAAAGCTCTAGTTATTTGGGCTTTTCTATTCAAACGGGGCATCTGTCCCTTGTGTGCTCTTGATGGAACATCGTAAACTCTATCTGTGCTTTCTGAAGTGGTGTTGTATCTGGATTTATTTGTTTTTTTTTGAGGTTAGAATGTTGGGGGAGGATTGGCAAGCATGACCCTGCTGAAGATTGCTGGAAATCCCAGCATTAAATTCTGCACAGTGGGGTGATGGTGGGGGAGGTTGGTGAAGAACAGGATTGTCAAGTCACTTTCCACTACCATTTTCAGTATTTACTGAAATTGGGTTTGTTTTTGCATCTCTAAAGTAAAGAAGAGTGTAGCCTTAGCAAGAACCAGCTGTAGTTGATCCTTTTGTTTTTTTTTGCTGGATGCTAAATAACCTGTCTTTTATATTAGGATAATTAAGTGCTACATAGCTCAATATCGAAGTGTAGATTGGTTTACTGCTAAAGTTTACTATGTTTTCACAATTCTGATGTAAAACATTCTGTGGTTTGGTCTGTGTTTGCTGCTGAAAACTGAATTTAGATTATCCAGGTGGAGCCTAAACAAGTGTTTGCAGACTGTTGACCATAGAAGGGATAGTGGCTGATTTCTGACTTTGTCAAATATGCTCTTTTGTTCAGAGGTCACTGGATGATGAGCGGGAGGAGGAATTTTGGCTGATTTTGCAGCTCCCCACCCTAAACCACAGAGGTCGGTTGGCACACCCCTGCTCTCTCCCCAGCTAAGATCAGCTAATTTCTCAGACTGATCGCATAACTTACTAATTTGTATGCCTCCATTTTAAAAAAAATTAAATGCTTAGTGGGATGCAGAAGCTGAGCTTGTAGAAAACTAACAAAAATTACAACGACTCAATCTTCCCCCATGTCAGAGCAAGTCTAAAAATATTGCTGACTTTTAAAACAAGGGGATGAATTGCATATTATACCATGAATACTGTAAAATTATGTAGATGCTTTACTACTGAGTTTTTTTTTAACTAGTTCTCAAAGCTGGAACCTAACTTGTTTCTGCCCCAACCCACCCCCCAAAAAAAAGCTGTACCAGGTGCCAAGGAATTATTTTGCCTTGATGCCTAGTTTGTAGTAAATGTGAATTCATTACTTCAAAAGCTCTTCGTCAGACCCTAACCTAACTGTTCTAAGTAGCTAATTGCTGGCTGCGCATGCTGTTTACATGACTGTACGATGTTTCTCCTTGGTTTTTTTGCAAGTTACTTCCTCTTTTCCATTCTTTATGGAAATGATCTACAGCAGCATTGGTGTTATCAGGCAGACTGTGTCTGTTGAGGTTTTACTTCAGCACGAACTTTATCACCTCAGTTAAGTACAGAAATGGTTCATTTCTATTCCTTTTATACCCAAATTATAACTTGGAACACAAGTCTCAAATATGAACATTGTATATTGATGTGTGGCCAGTCATATACTAATTAGCATCTTAACTATTTCCTGAATGATGGTGACAAAATTTTATCTGCATTCTGAAACATTTAAAAAAAAGTATATCTAAGTTAACCACTGACACTCTTCTACTTTATACTTGTTCGTTACTTTTTGTTATTATCATTGTCTCCTCCTTGTATCTACCCATTGCATACCTACCAAGCTCAAAGGGTTAGTGACCATCTGATCAGTTGCTTCCCCCCTCCACTGTCACTTTACCTTCAGTGGAAACTTGCAATTACACGGCACCTTGAAAAGATGGTTTAAGGTGCATCTGAAAGGAGTTTAACGAGGGAGTTCCAGACCCTATGGTCTCGGCAGCTAAAGGGACAGGTGCTAGTAGTGGAGACGAAGCCTTACTTTATCCTTGCCTGATGGTGTGCCTTTGCTATTTACCCTCGTCTCATCGCCAAGCTTGATTTTGTTAGAGTTCCACTACGTGCCTTCACCCAATTCATTTTAAACATTCACAGCTTCTCTTACTGGCTGTCAGATTACCTATTATGGTAAGTGACTCCCTCTCTTTGAAAAATAATTACTTGTGTCCTTTAAGAATATGCATCCTCAATCCTTTGTTCCTCCAAACAAATGTCTCAGCTCTAGACTCTGTGGTTCTAGTGAAAAGTCTGAGAGACTAAGGGAGCTAGGGCTTTACTCTTGGAGAGAAGGAGGATGAGAGGAGACGTGATAGAGGTGTACAAAATATTAAGAGGAATAGATAGTGGACAGCCAGCGCCTCTTTCCCAGGGCACCAATGCTCAATACAAGAGGGCATGGATTTAAAGTAATGGGTGGGAAGTTCAAGGGAAATATCAGAGGAAGGTTTTTTTTACCTAGAGAGTGGTTGGGGCATGGAATGTGCTGCCTGGGGCGGTGGTGGAGGCAGGTACATTGGTCAAATTCAAGAGATTACTAGATAAGCATATGGAGGAATTTAAAATAGAGGGATATGTGGGAGGAAGGGGTTAGATAGTCTTAGGCAAGGTTTAAAGGTTGGCACAACATTGTGGGCCGAAGGACCTGTATTGTGCTGTACTGTTCTATGTTTTAAAAGTCATTGACTGCATTAATTATGTTTGTCTGTTCATTGATGCTGCTTGACCTGCTGCATATTTTTAGCATTTTATACTTTTATTTCAGATGTCCAGCATTAGGACTTTTGCTTTAAGATTCTTTTTGTTTCTCTGTTGCTTTCCATATCCATGTGCATCTTTCCTGTTTGAGTTTACTCCTACATTTTGTTGCAAATTTCATGATCTACTTTGGAGATCATGATGCATTTTCATTCCTGAAACTGTCAATCCCACCTTGCTCTCCCAGTGTTTTTTTTCTGTTCACCAAGTTGGTTTCACTTTTATCCACCAGAGGATAGCCAAATAATCTTCACTTTTGGCTTCTTTTCTGGCCTTCACACTATTGCCTGAAGGGTCACTCCTTGCCCTCATTAATGACATACTGCATGTTTTCCCTAAACAAGATCATATGTAGACATGAAGTTAGCTTCTCCATCACTTCCTCAACCATTCCACTGTCTGCTTTTGTTGAGTACCAGATGAACAGCAATTTCCTGCAAGTCGACATCGGCAACACTGAAGACCGTTGTTGCCACTGTCGCCAACTCTGACCTTCCAGCTCTGTTCCCCTTCCCAGTCATGGGCAGCTATCAGTCTCTTCACATCATGGAGTTCTTTTGAGCTGAGCTTCCAACTTTGTTGCTTCATTGCAAGCTCCACTTCATAACTTTGACTATCTGCTGCTGAAAGTCTGACTCCATGAGACATGGCTATTTTATCCTTGCATCCTCATGAGTTTTGTCACATTAGCTCATAGCAAACTTTGCCTGTGTACTGGCCAACTCCTGCAACATTCTGGACTTTGCTGATCTATGTTAGTTCCTGGTTCCTTAACACCTTTAATTTAAAATTCAATTCCTTATGTTTAAATCCCTTCAAGCTCACTCTGTTTCTGCAACCTTCTCCCTTCTGAGTCTGTTGCACACCTCGTTTCTTCCTACCATTGGCAGAAATAGCCTCAGTTAACATATACATGCTTTGGAACATTCTCCCTTAAATCCTCAACCTTATTTTTTTGTCTTTAAGCAATCTCCAAAGTCAAAGCTCCTTCCTATATCCCCTTTCTATAAATTGGCATCCAATATTGGTTGGCTATATCTCTGAATCAACTTTGTGTTGTTAAGTTGCAAGGCATTAACTTTTGTACCAAGAATGAAATATGCAGGGTAAATGCTTGTACATTTACATAAATTACATACTACTTGCAAAATCTCTGCAATGTTGGGATGTTTCCATTGATATTTACTGTGGGATTATATATAAGGAATGACTTTGTTCTACGGATTTGGTTCTCATTCAGTGTTAAAGATATTATAATTGTACAAAAACAACAAATGGGGAAAAGCCTGTATGTCCATCAAGGCTGTGCCTTTCTGATAGTACAACTTGGGCATGCCGTGATCCCCATCTGATAATACCAGCCCTCCTCTTCCAAGTCATGCAATGTAATAGCAATTTAGGCCAATCTAAAGGTGGTGTGGAGGGGTACTTTCTTTTTGCTGAATTAGTCACATGGCTGTTTCATTACAAAATTGTCCTGATGTTAATTTAGATGAACCTTTTCATCCCCCTCTGGTAAGCTTCCAGTTTCCTACACAGCCCAGAATGGATTTTGACCCAGTTTGGAGCGAATGTGATTCAGAACTAAGTCTCATGGCTTCCATTGATGTATGTGTGCTTCAACCTGTGTATGGTATGTAAAAACAGAAATAAGTTCTAATTTTGCTTTAGTTTTTCATTCAGTACGTCATTGCAGAAGAATGATTTGGGATGGAATTGCCAGAATACTATTGATAACTGATAATTTCATAGAATTTCATGAATATCTCAAGAGGGTAAGAATTTCTGTTTCTGGACATTAGTAAATAAGTGGAAAAAGAACAAGTAACTGTATATTAACAATATCTGGTTCCTTGCAAAGAGAAGCAAAAAATGGTCTACAAATTGAATGCTTTGTTCAATTTAGACAGCAATAATGTCTTGAGGAATTGGCAGCTGTATTTGCTTGCAAATGCACTGCTGTATACTCGTATTGTGGGTCATGATGAAAACTAGAAATGTGTATATAGGATTGAATGTATTGATTATGGAGGATAAATTGATTCATGCTCTGAGAGCAGCAGAAATTGACAAAACTGCTTTCTTTTACTGAACTTGTATTTTCAATTGTTTTTCTTTTATCGTGTTTATTTCAGAAATATGAAAAATGGTGATCTGTTAACTTTTTCCTGTATTCTGGGACAAGTCACAAGATTAAGTAGTTGGTTCCTTTTGTATTAACAGTGATGACAGAATTCTGGACAGGAAGCTTCCCTATCTGTAAACAGATTGGTGAATCGGAAGTTCTAAATAAAAACAAAAGTGCAGCTAAATAGGAAAAGAGGTAACTGTTCCAAGGGAGAACTTTGTTAGAAAAGCAAAGTTTTTTTGTTTTCTTATAGGAAATGTGATATTTTACTGAAAAGCTTCAAGGTTGAATTGCTGCCTTGTTTAACCTGTCTAAAGATTGTTGGTTAAGCAGGGAAGTTGACTTCTGCATATGAATTGAGATTGATTTATGCAGCGTTAAGTGCATGTGTAGCAATGGTACTTGAAGCCAGAAAAATGGAGGTGACCTTGTCCTCAACCAAGTAAATTGAAGGTGTTTGTGGTTTCTTCAGGGTTTGTGTGTGTGGAAGAAATGGTAATTGATGAATTTTGAGTTTGTCTGAAGTTACTATAATTTGGTTGTAACTACTCATTTTACTAAACTTCTTGATGGCTTTGAATCTGTTTCTTGTTTTCCCTCTTGATTTTTGTCTTTCCTGAATGTGAAGTAAATGACTGTTGACTTCAGGTACCTTGTTTAGATGTTCCTTCCTTAAAAAGTAGTTCTTGATGCCGGATGTGCAGGGAAGGATTTTGGTAGATGTGTGGCAACCAGTCCTCCTTCACTGTTCCCATGTGTATCTTTTGAGCAGGGAAGTCAGTTAACTCAAGAGTCTGATATGGACACCTAGGAGTATTTCTATGCTCTGTTCCACATACCAGTACGTCATTGAATAATGTTTACATTCGAACATATGAATTTAGGAGCAAGAGGAAGACACTTGTGCTTCTCCCCACCCGCATAGCCCTTAGTTTTAAAAATTAAATTATCTCTAACTGTTCAAGGGAATAGTTGGCTCTCTGGTTCTAAAGAAAATATCCAGGGCCAGGTCATTGGGTCCATATGTTGTGATCAAAGACTATAAAAGTAAGAGGGTACCATAAAGATAAGGTAATAGTTTGAAATGCTTTCTTGGTAATGGACACTTAAACACTCCTATGAAGAACTTAGGACCAAAGAACAGTGAGATGTGGAACCCTCTATCATGGGGAATAGTTGAGAGGAATACCTTACTGTAGTTGGAATTAAGGGGAGACAGGACAAGCATGTGAAGGAGCAGGGAAGAGAAGATCACCTGATCAATGTAAATAAGGAAACATAGCAGAAGGTTTGAATTGAACACAATTGCTGGCATAGATTGATAGGGCTTTATTCTGTTCCATTCATCCTGTGTTGTCCATCCGAACTAACAGATACTCATGCTGAATTTGCTTCTCGTGTTACTCCACATCCATGCTAAACTTTGTTTGGAACGGGAGGGCCTACTTTGCAGGACCAAATGCCGCAGACTCCATTGGTGTGTCCTGAATAACACAGGACCTTCTACGTGCAATGAGGAAGCCCAGCTCCCAAAATGTCCCTGATGACTTTGCCATTTGGTAAAGATCCACACCCAGTTTTGCTGCTGTAAAAGCTGTGAGGGCTGTTTAACAGTTTTTAAATATCCCTGGTATTTGGAGACATTGAAGCCATTAAAAATGATGTAAATAATTAAAATTTAAATATTATAAACACAGGCAAAACAGCCACAGTAAATAATTCTATCCATTAATATTTAATTATTTTAAAAGGGATTTTGCTTTCCCTTTTCCTTAATTTGTGGAGGCCTACAAAGTGTACTGAAATCAGTACAGTTTGGATCATGCACCAGATCTAAACTGGCACAGGATCTGAGAGACTATTTCCCCAGCTGAGTACTGGAGTACCTCGGGAAGATGGAGCTCTGCCTCTGGATTCCGTGTTGCTGAGATGCTATCTGTTACTCAGTATGTTCAGAACTTCTATGTTTGTGTGGAAGTCCCCGGTTTTCTTGCATTTAAACAGATGCTGGTTTTTCCATTTGGGACCATCAGCATTTGCCAGTGAGATCTGGAGCAATGTGTTGTTATGGTTGCCTGCCATCTTTTGTAGAGAATTGCTTATTGCAACTCTTTTTTTTCACTCTCCCCTTTTTTCTTTTTTTCTTTTTTTTCCCTCTCTCCTTTTTTTCACTCTCTCTCCTCTTCTTTCACTCTCTCTCCTCTTCACTCTTTTTCCTCTCTCCCTCTCCCTCTCTCTCTCTCTCCCCCCCACCCCCCCTCTCTCTCTCCCCCCCACCCCCCCTCTCTCTCTCTTCTCCCCCCCTCTTTTTTTTCCACCCTCTTTTTTTCTTTTTTTCTCCTTCCCCCCAGTGGACTCAAAGTGAGCCAGCAGCCATTTCATTGTGGGAGGGGTGGCGCTGCAGCTAAGCCTTGTATGAATGCTCACCCCAGAGGTGAGGGGGTGGTATTACATGTTAGCTAGCAGGAGTTCTATTTCCTGTAACCTCCCCCTTCCCACTCTTTAGTCATGGCCATTACAGCCTATTTATTGTATCACTCCCACTGCTGTCCTGTATAAGATTAACTCGAGTATTCATGATGGAATTTGGGACTTCTGTGACCTTTAGTTCAGTACCTCATGTTGCATTTACTCAGTGGGAAAGGTACAATGTGAATTATATCTGACATTGCTAATTATGTCAAACTTGCTGGCTCTAAAGTTGCCGAATAAATGTTTCAAACTGGTTACAGTTGCAGGAAGATTGTCTTGAAGCAGCTAATTAAGGTTTAAGGTAGTTTGCTGCTGTCAGCTGAATTGAAATACTTGTGTATACAGAGGTTACCTCAAATGATAGAAGAAGGGGGTGTGCACCACTCTAGGGGCGTGGATCATGATGGGCTTAAATTACTGGGTGGGGGTTCATACAAACACTGTATTGTTGAAACAATGTGCATCTTTCATGAGCGCAGTTCTTAATTGTAATATTAGACTTAAGCATGCAATAGTCTGTACATTTGCCCTCTGTGCCTCTGAGCTAGGGAGGGGAAAAGTTGGTTTCAGCTCTGAACCACAGACGGAACAGGCTTGGGTCTGTTGCCTAGGTGCCTTTGAGAACTGAAGGTAATGTCTACAAGACCATGACTGTGTGACACTGAGACAGCCACGCACCACCTTACAAAAAGACCCACTGTGGATGCCAGTGTGTCAGGTTGTACTTTCCAGCAAGTCCAGCTGACCCCAGTGTGGTACAACAGTGGCTTTGAAAATTTTATTCTCTTCCCCATGCAACAACCCTCTACTGACAGACAGACTTCCCAGTGGCCCTGTGTTAGTGGCCTTTGGTGCCCTGTTTGTGGGCAGCTGGGACAATTATAGTGCTCCCACTGTCGTGCAGGTAAGAAGAATTTGAAACAGTTTAGATTTTAATCTAGAGCCTTTGTAGAATGTTTAAATTCTTAAGATAATGTATCTGTGATCTGAGGGGACAGATTGACTGTCCCAGAGGTTTACTAGTGATCATCAGTTGATGTTCACGTGTGCGTTTACTTTCAAGGTTGTTGGATGGCAATCAGGAGAAATTAAACCTATAACCCAAGGCCATTCAGGATGGTTATAGCCCCTTGTCATTGCTTGACCATGGTCACTGATACCAACCATGGCCTCAGCAAGGTTTGGGGCAGAATCTGAGTAATTCACACCATATTCAATTGCTCCAGTTCAGGTTGGACAGTGCACTGAAAATCCCAGGCTACTGGGAAAGAACTTGTTTATTAACAGTTTGACCAGTGAGCTCTAGAAGTACATAAAGAAGTTACTAAGAAACGCATGCCAAAATCATCTTTTTACCTGTGGTCTGTATTGATTTAAAAATAAAATGATCTAGATTAAAGACATTTGATTTTTTTTGAGTTGGAAATATAGTATATATGTCTTGTACTTTGACACAGGAGTCCAGTGTGCCTCATTAGCTTGGTGTCTGTGAATGTATTTGAGTGTGGTGGTGAGCTAGTGAGGAGAAGAAAGGGAAGAGGATGATTGTTGAAAATGAAGCCATATCCAAGGAGGTGGTAAATTTGGATTCTTGGCCACTTCCTGTTGTGGTGAGGCTGTCACCACTAGATTGTTCTGCAGCATCACGGCCCTCTTGGGTTGTTCATTCCATCCTGTTGACATACGCAGCTACTTGGTACTTGATCTGTCATCTGGTTCTGCTTTTGCTAAAAGGGCAGGAGCGGGGCCATAAGAGTTGCCAAGGGAATTGAACTGAACACCACTTCACAATGTGTTTTATTTCAGCACCAGCTTTGTAGCTTAGAGTGTTGTTAAAGTTAATGCCACCTTGTCTTTGGAAAAATAACCTGTTTTATTCGAGAAGCACCAGAATTGGAAAGAATTAAGTTGTGAGAAGCAATTTTGGGTGTTGAGAACATTTTCTTATTTGACAATCCTTGTATGACATTGTAGTGTCCAATGTATTTTTTCCTCAATAAATGCACTTGTTTTTATAATTTTATTCTAGAGATTCTAAATTGCGATGTTATTGAACACATAACTTTAGAATGTTTTGGGTTTACTGCAGAATTGCTTCACCTTTATTTGCAGACAAATCATTTTGCCTTTCTTCATGTCTGGCCTCACTATACAGCCCAATCTGTTTGATTAAATCTCTCAAGTGGACATAAAGGACCTTATGGCCCTATCTTGAAGATGAGCAGGGAATTGATCCGATTAGTTCTGCCAGGTATCTGTCCCTCAATCAGCACGACATAAATTGGATTATCTAGTCAAATAAACATTTGTGGGAGTTTCCTGAGCAGAAATTGGCTGCCTGTGTTTCCCACATTTCAACAGTGACTATTCTTCAAAGGTATGTTAGTGATTGAGGTGCTTTAGGATGACTTGCGGCCAAGGAAGCACTCTAAAAGGCTAGTTCTTTTCTGTCCTTTAGTACAGAGTCCCAGAGGCAGGAAAATTCAAAACAGTGGTGATCTGTTTGCCATTTTATTTTATACTTTGCTTCCTTGCTGGTTGTAACATTGGATCCTTTTAATCTTGTTAAATTCTGTAAAGTTTGACTTAATGTCAGGTTCCATCGTAACTGTAATATTAGGATCTTGGTTTGTTGGACTGAAACATTGACTTTGTTTAACCTGGTGCAGATGCTGTCTAACCTGGGTGTTTCCAGCATTTTCTGTTTTAAGGTTTTTGAACCTTTATAGTCTTGAATTTGTCTCCTGGAAGGGAGGTGTTGCAGAAGAGAATTTTCAGGTACCACACAAAAATTGAATCTATACATCCCTCTTTCCCATCTTCCCCTCTTTGCCACTGGCCCCACCTCCCCATGTCCTCTCCTCATTTATGTTTATACCCAAGGGAAAGAACATTGGGAAAAAATAATGTCCTGTCTTTTTATATTTGTGAGCTGGAGTAGTAGAAATCTTATCTAAAAAAAATAGCGAATTATAAATCTTTACAGTGTTTAGCTTCATTTAAAATACTATAGAATAAATTAAAATACAATTTTCTTGAAATTGAGTAAAAATGATCTTATGCTGCAGCAGCTGGTATCCATAGAATTTATTTTATTTAAGCAGAGAATAATTGGCAGATGGAACACACACAGGGAGATGTGCGCCATTTGATATTTTTCCTTGTGAATTGCATTGTGCAAAATACTAAAAAATGTTGTCTGCCCTGAAAAGGGTGAAGGGTAATGCTTTGCCAGCAGATTCCACAGTAGCAGATCTGCACTGCAATAGGCTGAAATGTCTGATCTCCTCCTCCCAGGGTTTCGGGGCTCCACAGAGAAACAAATACAGGTGACTTTAGGATTGCAGCCATTCAGGTTACAGAAATTCGCCCTTATAAAATTCACAAATCTCTACCCAAAAATTTGTGCTCATGCAATTTGTGTGTCTGTGTGGGGGGGGGGTGTGGGTGGGGTTGGATTGGGGGGAGGAGAAAAGGGAGGAAGTAAATAAATCAATACAATTTATTTCTTTCGGCTCCCATTTCTTGACACGTGCAGATGATGCGGCTTTGTGTTACGGAAAATTGCTATACGGCCTGTCTTCTGGGAATGCAATTCCTCCCCCCAACACCACCCCCCCCCCCCCAATGCAAGGGTTGCCCGTATACCTTCTGACTTCTATAAATTACTGCAGATTACAGAAGTAAATATTTTCAACCATTTTTGTTTTGTTGGCAATGGCCACAATTTCATCCTGTAATTTAGAGGAGAACATGGGAGTGAGCAGATGAATGCACATCACACCAATCCCTAAATTTTATATCACTTGTGAATAGAAACAATTCTATCACAGTAGAGTTAATCAATTTGTATGACTTTGTATTTTTACCAAAGTGCAAGTTTCTGGCAAGCTTAATTGTGGTGCACCACGTGTGTGGAAAAACACACTGATAATTCTGATAATATTGCCGTGGCAACCAGCAAGCAACTAGAGGAAAGGTAGTGTTTTCTTCATTTCACAATTCAGGAGGTGGTGGCTGTTCTACATTTTTTTTTCTGTCATCACTCCTCTTCAGTTTGGGTTCAGGGCTGACATTTTTTAATAGTTTGTCGTAGACTTACTCCTCTCCTCCCCCTGCACCCCACCCCCCTCCAGATGGGTAAGGGTTCTAATTTCAGATGCAGGCAGCTTTTGTAGTGTGAGCAGTAAAGCTGATCTGAAGATAACTCGTTGAATGTCATGTGACCACTGCAGCAAAGGAAAATTTTGGACAGAAGGAAACTTTACGCTAGGTTTGGGCTTAACCTACAGTTGACCAGGGTGGAGCTGCTGATCAGTTATCTGGTGTACTTAATGTTGAATTTGCACCACTTATATTCCGGCCATCTCTGAACCAACTGTCTTTATTGGGAATATATTCAAGTGAATTTAAATGCACATTTTTTTCTATAAATCTGTTCTTTACCATAAAGAGGGAAATATAACTAGTTTCAAGTCTTTAATTTGTAGTGTCCAGATATCTCCCAGTTATAAGCAATTTTTTTTCAAGGCATTAATTTCTAATCTGAATGAAGTTATTTCCAGGTATCTCCTGAAATGTCTTTTACTGCATGTTTGTTACTTCATCTTTCAAATTATACCTAATTCCAAAATTGGATCTTTCTGATATCCTGATATGAAAGGCCTAGATCTAAATCAGAACACTTTTTCTGTTTTTTAATTTCAATAGACCATCATTACGAACCATCGGATTAAATGGCCAAAGAAACTTAATATTGACTGTTTACAATGAAAGCAAATACTTTATTTTGGATGGAGTGTGTGACATGGGGCTTATAACTATTCCACAGACCCAAATAACTCTTTAAATAAATTTTATAAGAGTAACATAGGTGTGAATATTGGGAAGATCTTTGAATTAATTTTATTGCAGAACTTAGTGTATTGAAACTAAACAAAAATGGTATTTTAACTTGTAATTTAATAAGCTCATTTGTGATGGTGATTTTTAAGTACCTTTAAAATTATGGTGAGTTGTAATGTTGAAAATGTTGCAGAAAGTGGGCTGTAATGAGCAGCAATATGAGAAAGATTGGACAATCTTTCTTGAAGTATCTTGGTTGAGGGATAAATATTAATCAGGATACCATTGAGAACTTTGTTATTCTTCTTTGAAATAATGCTGTTTGATTTATCCAATTGAGAAGTTCTAAGAAACCTTAGCTGAAAACTGACTGCTCTGATGCTGCCCTGGAATTTCAGTCTAGGTTGACTTTCTGGAGTGGGTCTAGAAACTATTGCTCTGAGGTGCTGTAACTATTCCATGACTGACATTTTGGTGCTACAGTTGTTTAGTGACATTACACTTGGGAGGAATGCACTAATAGGTTGAGGATTTGTACGTCCTGAAATATGTGATGGGTTGGTTAGTTGAGAAGATTGCTTTGCTTTGGTTTTATGCCAATGTTTATTTGGAAAAAATTGCTGATTGTGTTGATGCTAACAACACTGAGTTGGTTTAGTTGGTGAAGTGAACCAGGCAGCTCTTTGGGACTGTCCTTGTTTCACTGAGAAGCAACTCAGTTTAGGTTGGTGTCTCCAGTACATGCAACATCTGAGATAATGTTGCGCATTTTGTAATTCTATCACTGTTATCCAACTATAAATAGCATTCCTGTGCCGTGGTATGGAGGAGGAAACGATGATTGGGTAACTCCTGCTCTGATCTGAGAAATTTTGATTTCTTTCCTTTTAGCACTGAAATATGCTCTTTTCAGTCTTTGTATGCAGCCAGCAGTTGCTTTGTAAACATTGTGATTAGAACTAGTCAAGTGAGTGATTCCATGGATTTGTATGTATTCCAGCTGCTGCTGGTGGTAACTAACTGCCTGTGGAGGCATCTGAGCTATAAAAATTCAGTGCTTTTTCACCGCTGCAGATATGTTTTGTGGTTGCTCCCAGTTTCGTGAGCAATTTTGAGGCGAAAGGGAATGCCCAAAAATGATAAATAGTTTTAGTTGAAAAATTTTTTTGCTTTGAATTGAATGAACTTGTACTGATCTATTCAAATTCCATCCACTATTGTTTTGTCCACTTCCTGATTATGAGACAAATTATGAAGGAGGGCCTTTGCAGCAATGCAGTTACAACTGGTTAAAATTTGGAACAGAAGCATTGTCACAGAGTTGTACAGAAAAGGGCCCTTCAGCCCAACTCGTCCATGTAACCAAGTTGCCTGTCTGAGCTGATCCCATTTGCCTGCATCTTGGATCTTATTCCATTTGAGTTGTGATTTGTCCAGTTGATATGGCCGACGGAGTCTTGATTGAACAGGCAGTTCATTATTTTCTTTCTGTATTTATAAATTTTTATATCCTTATCAAGCAAAAATCTCCTGGTCTTGGGATTGAAATTATAAATGAGGAGCATCTTCTACTTGTGGGGAAACTTCTGGAATCCACAGTTGTCTATAATATACAATGCTACAGGGAGTATTTGCCTATTTTAATTATTTCAACTAATCTAGTTTTTGAAATCCTTCTTAAAATTCTGGTGAATCTGGTTGCAGTCCTTCCAAAATTAGTGATGATTTATAAGTAGCAGTATCCAGAATGTTACACAATACTCCATATGTGTCTAATAGGGCTTTATACAGCTGCAGTGAAACTTCCTCTGCTTTCATTCTACTCTTCCAGTTGTGGTCTAGCATTCTGTTGGTCTTGATTATTGTATATGCTTGATCAAAATATTACATTTGTGTATATGTTGTCCTTAATCTCACTGTTCTTAGCAAGCAGTTAAAATTTTCTTTTTTGCTTTGAATTGAATGACCTCATGCTGATCTGTTCAAATTCCATCTACCATTGTTTTGTCCTCTTCCTCAGTTAATACACATCTTTTTGATTTTTTTTGTATTCCCTTTTACACTACCTGTTATACCACTCGCCTTTGTGTCCTTGGCAAACTTGGGCATGAAGCTTTGTTATTTATGTCACTAATATTGATAGTTAATGGTTGAGATCTTTATGGAATACCTCCTAGTCATTTCCTTCCAGTTTAGTATTGAGTTATTATCCTTGCCCTTCTGCCACTTTGTCAATCACCTAGCCAGTGCAAGCATTTGCCATCGATACTGTAATCTCAAATTTACCTAAAGCACTTGTGTAGTACCTTGTTAGCCCTACAGACTTTGGAGGGCTGTGGTTATTCTGCCTAAACCCATCATGTCAACCTGACTTCATATTGGAGAAAGCAGAAAATTGTATATAAAAATGACAGTTTTGATGCTCAAGTTTTAAAAACTACTGTTCAAATTGTCATACTAAATGGTCTCTGTGAAAGCTCTTTGTTGATTAATGGGCAATTAGCATATTGGTCCAATATAATAAATGTACTGATTTTGAAGTTAGAAAATCAGCTTCCCACACATCCCATGAGAAATGGTCATTGCAGGGGTTAACCAAACTCCCTGCTCTCCTTATTTTCTTTGATCTAGCTGCTTTTTGATATTAAGGTTGGCAGAGCTAAGTGAGCACAGTTGGAAGTCGTGATGCTATCTAATATAAACAGAATAACTTGCTACTCTCTTTATCCCAATCTTTTTCGCTTCTACTTTCTGTCCTCTTCACAGAAATAAATTTGCTTACCTTCTCAGAAGCAGAACTCTGTCCCATTTTAGTTTGGTCTTGGGTTCTGCTGCCAGAATTAGGGGCACTGATTCTGATGATATACGAAAATTCAGGGGAAGCAGGCTCAAATGCCTGTGTAAAATAGATTTTTAAAACATAACTCGGATGCACTGACTAATTTAAAACAAAACATTTACTCTCGTTCTAGTCACTGGTTTCCACGTGTGTGCCGAGAGCATGTTGATTCAGTTTTTCAGCCCTTTCAAATCTTTGTAAATTCATTTCTTGGTTGCACATGATTTAGGGAAGGTGAGACAATGTGAGAATTTTATCTGACTTTTAGATAGTTAAAAAGGAAATGGGTGAATAAATCATGGCCCTTAACATAATGATTTATGTATTTTGAAATTGCAGATGTGTGGGAAGCTGATTTTCTAACTTCAAAATCAGTACCATATAGTATATTGGACCAATATGTTAATTAATTGGACCAATACATTAATCAACAAAGAGCTTTCACAGAGACCATTTAGTATGACGCAGGGTAAGAGTATGCGAGTCATAGAGCACAGAAAGAGTCCTTTTAGTTTTGTGGCCATATCAGATATGACTAGCATCTTTGGATGAGCTTTTGCTTCCAATTACTATCTCCTAGAATGTTGGTGACAATCTGGAAGAAAGCAATTGGCTGATTCTGTTGCTGAAGGCCAAGGAGGGTTTACGCTCAAAATACAAGATCAATAATTTTGTTGGAATAAACAGCACATATAAGAAGTGTGTAGATCTTGTATTGAAAGCTGTACAGAAAGACTATCTCTTTTTCTTCTAAACAGCAGTTCTTAGTGTGCTTGTTAGTTTCATTATTGAGAATTATAATCTTGACTTTTTTCCCCTGAAGAATTGCATGATTTTTCTCAGAAATGGCAGATGGAATTTACTTGCTGTTTTCCTGATGTGTAATTGCTTGACTGTTCAGCAATGCAAATGCTAGGAAGCTGTTTCAAATGTTTTTTGGGCTGCAGTCGTAGTGTTTGTCGCTTGAGCAGTCCGCATGCTATTTGTGTACTAGTGTGTAATCTTTTTGTGCAAGTGTGAGGTTTTAAGCGCTCTGCTTACAGTTATGAATGTGATAATAGATCTGATGTTGTTAGCATGTGCTCAACTTATTTCTGACAAACAATCACACTTGTAGAGCCAAATGATTTTCTAATTTGTTATTTAAAACTGTATCAGTATTGTATTCATGACTTGTATATGGTTTTCTTTTTATGCTTTAGAGAATACAGTTTGGTCCTTAATTTATTAACAATTCAATGAAGTCCATACTCTAACTGCAAAATAGTATACAAGAAGAAGTTGTGAGCTTTTCACAGCTGTGCCTATATTGAGAGGGACAGAAGTGATGTGTTGAGGGTGGGTGGTTTGGTTAGCATTGGTGGCTGCAGTTTGTTTTTTTTTTCATTTTCAATGGAATAGTTTATCTTCTCAGGGCACACTGGAGTCTGGGGCTTTGTTGCTAGGAAATTGCAAGTGTATCATTACATGCCATCCAGTCCAGATAAAGGGTCTTGATCCAAAACGTCAACTATCCATTTCCCTCCTGAGATGCTGCCTGACCTGCTGAGTTCCTCCAGCAACTCAGTTTTTGCTTTAGATTCCAGCATCTGCAGTCTCCTGCCTCCACATCCCATCTGTGTTGAGGATGTGGCTAGGGAACAGTACACCTGAAACCCAGTTGTTTTGAAATCGCAGCCATTAATTTGCTGCATTGTCTTGAGAATGGATATTCAATCTTTTTAATTATTAGGAAAAGATGCATGGGGAAACTAGCACAGCCAATACAGTTGCCCTTCATAGTTTGTTCAGTTCAGTTGATAAAAGGCCATTTATAATTATCTTGTTTTGGTAGGAAGCATATTTTTGGTATAATGGTTCTGATTTTTCTCCATCATTCTGAGGTAATTTATTACAAAAAAAAAGTCGATGGAAAGCTTTCCTGACTAGGAGTTCAAATCAAACTGACAGCTCTTAAAACATAAGCATCACGTGAAGACTAGACCAGTGTCTTTGGCTGTGGGTGTTTTTATTTCTGTATGCAACTAAGGTGTAGAGAAAGTCTGAGAGGATGAAGTAAAGGTCTCGGTGGAATAGAAGAGCTGGAAATGGTTAAACAAACTCATGGAAATCTAGGAAGTGCTGAACAGGGCATAGAAAATAAGTTGTCTGAGTTCAAAGCGAAACACTGCTTTTGGAAAATGTGAAACACTGGCATTTAGTGCTGGCCGTGTTAGATAGCTGAAGAACTAGTGAAATGCTATTTGAGAATTAGGAAAAGAATGAACCTTTGGGGGTGCTGAACATTTATAGGAGAAGGTATTGATGGGGTATTGTAAATTAGATGTAGATGTAATGGATGATTTACCAGGTCAGTGCCGACAGCCGATAAGTGGTCATCACATCATTGATAATATGAGATTTTAATTGCTCCTATTCGCTTGAAAACTTGAAGATGTCAGATGGGAAAGTGGGTGAATGGTGGCCCCATAACTATGGTTTTAATCGTCGTTATGGATGAGTTCCTGAGCTTGATGTTAAATGGGCAGAAGTCAACTTGTGAACAAGGGGGAAGGCCTTGTGGCACAGTTAGTTACCAGTCAGAAGTGTGAAATATTCTAAAATGGAGAGTAGATTACAAGAGGAACAAATGCTTTGAGCTTTAAGTTTTCATTGGTGTATTGAAGCAGAGGACCTATGATGAAGACATTGCTTTTGATTATCAGGAAATTGTTAAATGACTATAATCATTTTGTAAAGAAGCAGGAAACCAAATCTCTAAAACCTAGCTTTTTAAAAAAAAATCCTTATTTGGGCTACACAACCTTT
This sequence comes from Pristis pectinata, assembly GCF_009764475.1. NCBI lineage: Eukaryota > Metazoa > Chordata > Chondrichthyes > Rhinopristiformes > Pristidae > Pristis > Pristis pectinata. Next base: position 48,046,391 of record NC_067407.1, on the reverse strand, counting down.
GAAACATTAATGCTTAAACCAAGACATGAAAAGACAGGTGTCTGATCAGTGCTGGGCTCAGTGAAAGCTTTGAGGTTCATCAACTTTAACTTGCAGTTGTGACTAAAACACCTGGAGAATTTTTGTGTGGTGGTTACATTACTTCAGTTTATTTCTTTTAGTCAATTCTGAGCATCACTTAAATTTTTGCTGCTGCACTTTTACATGTTGTTGCACCATTCAGCTTCTAAAGATGGACATGGAAATCCAATAGCTATAGATCTGTTGATGAATTCTTTTTTTTGCAGTTGCTCTGCTGAGTGTGCCGATTGTGTCCATTTCTTATTGACAGAGAATTTGATTCCAAATGCCAAAGATTGGGAATATGTAGGTGATTTGTTCTTGCTATTTAACAAAATAATTCAGCTTTTCAAAGGCAACCTCTGATAGCTTGCTATTATCATTTTAAATATATTAATTTTGCTTGGGGGGGGGGAGGTCTTTTGTCTTGTGCTATGTGCTTGCTTTAATGGAAAGTGGAAACGTGAAGATGTTATTAAATTGAGAATTAGTAATTTTCAGTGGGTTGACTAAAATTATCTATAAGGTATGCCTATATTATTGTGATCATGTTTAATTGCTATTCTGGGACGAAACTTGATCTTAATGTGAGCAAGAACTACAGATCTAAGGTGAATCCTTGTTCTATCGAAATGATCACAAGTGCTTCGAAGTGAGTAAAGGTGAGATGGATATCCAGCTTGATGGGATGTGTAATTTACTTCAGATTCCCAGTTATACAAAACAGCAGGAAGCTTTCACATGTTTCATTGCACACTGACTGATAACCTTTACCCTGTTGGTTCCTGCAAATCCATTTTTGAGCTTCAGCTTTCACTGGCAGATTGAATTTGATCAAGATTGTTCATTGAATTAAAATTGCCAGGTATCGATAGAATTTCAACTCATTGAAGGTATAAAAGCCTTGAAGGAAATGTTTAAAGTACCGCTTCTAGCCCTCTCTTATCTTGTATATTACTTTCACCAAACCCTGTGGCCCAAAATCCCTCGTGTTATGGTATAGTTTCATATGTAATGAAAACAGAAAATGGGGGATAATCAAGCAAGTCAGACAGCATCTGTGGAAAGAAACAGTAAATATTTCAGGTCAATATAGATCTTGATCCAGAATAAACACTTTTTTTGGCTGGATCAAGATGGGGATTGGGTAAAGTTATGAGGTAAATCCCTGTTCCATAGAAATCATCAGAAGTGCCCACGTTAGCACAAGTTTGTGGAATCAATCTACAAGTTGTTAATCTTAAATGTGTGGTATTTAATAGTAAATGGGAGAGAATCACTTGTTTCACTCTGGAGCTGCTATCCAGGGACAGTGTGCTGGGCATTGCACATGGAGGTGGTGGGAAAGGGGCTTGCATCTTTGCCACCCACAATTGCAGCATTTAGTCACATCATTGAGCTTGTATAGTAACTCTGTGGCTGAAATGCATATTTGCAGGCCATGGCAAGCTGCAATCCTGTTGTGGCTAGGAACGGATTTGGGGAATTGAGTCTCAAAGGAATTGTATAGATTGTATTAAATCTTGTAGAATTAGGTTGACCTGACTCAAAAGATTTGGTGTCCAATAGCACTTACCTGCTCGTAAGAACAAAACGTTTGATTGGATTTCACTGCACCCAGGTGTGAATGGAGCATAGAATTTTTGAAGCCAGCGGATTTAGTCAGAATATTGAAATTCTCAACCATCCATTCGTTGTTCAGCTTTCCTGCTGTAGGATATAAATGATCCCCTGAAACCAAAACATCAGTGCCACATGCCAAATGAAGTTCTTTGTTGTTGAAGAGTTCTACACTGTTGTTTTAGTGTCAGAGCTGGGAGTTGTCAGAAGTTCAGTCTACTTACCCTATGTGATGGATGAAGGCTCGATTGGAAATTGAGGGGTAAAAATGAAGACTATTGTTTCGTTGAACTGTGCAGGCTGTCTGGCTGTGATGCTTGACATTTTTCCCCAGTTGTCAGATGCACAAACTAGAGATCCATTCCTTATTGAGGCATAAGAAACGAGTAAAATTTCAGTTATATCTTTCTTTTTCATTCCCACTCTTGATCCCTTACATCCTCCACATACTGATTTTTGAGCACACCACTTTTTGGGTTCTACAAAGCAGCAGATTGGATTCATCAGTTCCTTCCAGTTTGGAGAGCCAGACCATCCACACCAAGTTAATTTAGGGACTGCCTTATGACCTATGAGAATGTTATTTTATGGTTTCTATTATAAGTTAATTTTATTTCTCCAACTGAATCCTTAAAAAATTAATTCACCCCCTGATTTTTTTTCAACCACAGTAGTTAGTATTTCCTTGCTAGGCTGTTCAGTACACATGCTTAGATTGGGTCAGCAGGGTATAAGAAAAGTATGAATAACTAACATAATCCTCTATTTGTACTGTACCTGCAACCCTATATTTTCTGGTAGGAGTCACAGAAGTGGAAACTGTGGTTGATGTGTTCTCTCCCTTTCTTCGTTCCTCTTCACCAGAACCCAATGTATGCAAGCCAATTATACCACTTAATTACTAAACCCTGCTGTGTTGTCTCCTGGCAATTTAAAGGAAGTACAATGGAAAACAGGGTGAGCAGCCTTAGACTTGCAAGCTATCTCTGTCTAATTATAAGGCACATGAATGATTTTGTGCAAAATGGTTGTTAATTTAAATGAGATAATATTGAAAAAGGTCACAATTGCACAAATTTCTGCATTGTATTTGCAGAAAATTTAGGTAAAGTGTGTTGGTAAAATGCAGATATGCCGTAAAAGGGGATCACTTATCCAGACCTTTTACAGAGCATCTGGTGCCGACAGTGAGCTGGCCGTAGGAGAGAGTGGCTGCTGCTAATTTACCTAGGATGAAGTGGCAGACGGGCTATTTTCCCATGCCAGCCGCTGTGGCTTGCAATGGGCATATTGTTGTTGTTCCTCTTTTCTTTCCCCCAAGCAATTTTTCGTGCATGGGACTCTAGTATTATTTGTTGCTGCTTTTGAGACCCTGTGGAAGGATATCTTATGAGGGAGCAAACAGTTCATGGTAGAAAAAACAACTCCATAGGAGCTGGCTTGTTGCACGAGGCTGGAGCTGATAGCTAGCTGGGTTCTGTAGTGGAGCTGATGGCAAAATCAGCATCATGAGCAACACATTTGGGGAGAAGTTAACAACTCTGGTCTTATTCAGCTGCAATGCAGAAGTCCAAACCTTGACCTCAATTTTGAGGTGGGGGGGGGAATAATACATTACAAACACTTGAAAATGAAGTTTTTGATAAGCTGCTTTTAAACGCACATCTTTGAAACCCCTCATGATCTCTTAATGTACCTTTTGTCTTGAATGGGTGCATTGTCTTTAAGTTTAGTAGTATTATTGGCATAACTCAATAAGATGGGTTTTGACGATAATAGTTCTGTGGTCATTACTAAATTTTTTGTTTGCCTATCAAGATAACATTTCGGAGCAATTAAAAGTTTTTAATTTCTGAGCAAATAGGATAATTCTTAAACATCTGTCATTGGTGAAATCCAAGCATTAGTGTAGACATTATTATTGTATCCCTAATCCTATATATTAATTTGACCTTTAGTGTTAAACATTCTTCAGTACTTCCAAATCCAGACTGCATGGGATTTTGAGAAATGTAGCATTTGGATGAAGTGTTGAGCGCACATCTTGGTGTTGAAGACAATGAACTTGCATGTATTCGGGACCTTTTCATGTCCTCTGTGTTTCCAAAGCAATTCATAATCATTTTTTCCCACTGTAGTCCATGCAGGGGAATGTGGCAATCTATTTGTGTACATCTAACACGAGATGAATGACTAATTTAATGTGATCGTGGCGATGCTTAGTTGAGGACTGATGTTGGCTAGGACATTTCTGGAAAAATAACACCCAAATTAAAATGTATTACAGATAATGTACATTTAACCATAGACTGAATTTCTATTGGTGACTGTAATTTCACATATTTGTAAAAGTACTCCATCAAAGTCATCTTGGAAACTAAAAGCTCTAACATTGGAAGTCACATATTGGCTGGTTAACTGGAAGAAGAAACAGAAATGGATCTTTTTATTGGTTAATAGAATGTAATGAATGGTGTGCCACAGTGATTGGTGCTGGGACTTAAGCTTTTTCAAAGAAGATTTTCTAAATGGTGAGTGGTGAGACCTCTGAGATGCAGAGGGATTTGGGTGTCTTAGTGCATTACAGACAAGGATGTGGGTACAGCAAGTAATTAGGAAATCTGAAAATGTCACTCTTTGGGAGAATTGTATACAAAAGTAGAACAATTATGCTTCACTTAAAATGGGCTCAAAGGAGTAAATGTGCATTGGCCTCCTTATTTGAGGAAGGATGTTGAAAGCAATTCAGAAGGTTTAATAGACTAGTACTTGGAATGGGTTACTTCTCTTAAAACTTGGATAGACTAGGGTTGTATCTGCTGGAATTTGGAAGACAGAGAGGATTTGATTGAAACATGAGATTTTGACAGGGTGGATGTGGAGAGGATATTTCCTCTGGGAGAATATAGAATTATGGGTCACCCATTTAAGGCAGTTTTTTTTCCCCTGAGTTTTGGAACTCTTCCTCAAAGGGCAATGGAGGCAAAGTTTTTGAATATTTGTAACACAGTTTGATCTATCCTTGATAATAAGGTAAAAGGTTATCAGAGGTAGGTGGGAGTGAGGAATTAAGTTTGCAGTCAGATTAGCCATGATCTTATTGAATGGCAGAAAAGGCTCTACAGGCTGAGAGGTCAATTCCTGCTCCCAATTTGTATGTGCATATGAAATAATCCCTTTGTGTTTTCTGTATAAGATGTAGAATAAGTGTGTAACTCAAACTTAGAAGCTTAATTGTACTTAATTTTGTTTATCTTAGTCTACAGTAAGATTGCAACATTTGTGTGATGTGAAAATATCTCTTGCTTCGTCTGTTTAAAATTGACGGCCAAATTTTAGAAAACTTGAGTTTCAAACTACAGATTATTTGTGCTGAGAAATTTTTCAGTATTCAGTAGGTTACTCATGGTGGGCTGTGGTGTGAATATATGTGACATATACTGATCCAGAAAGATGGAGCTCAGCAAGAGATCAATGAAGCTTTTGTGATTAAGGTACCGAGAGCTGTAGTTGCAAAGTCACCTGGATAAGGAAATAGTTGAAGGTAAAGTTCTGACTTCTAACATTTGTAACAGCAGCAACATTTCAGTACCATTTGAGGAAATTCTCAGACACCATAACCAATGCTTATGTGGGAAAATGCATCTTCCTATAAGGTATTAGAGGTTGGTGCAGTGGTCATTGTGGAAAAAATAATTTGAGAAAAAAACTGAGCTATGGAGAAAATGAAAATAACTGGATATCTCTGAAAACTGGCATAGGCATGATGAACAATTACTCCTTCAGATTTTCGTAGACAGATTTCAGGCATGGTTCTTTACAGTCCAACTCTTGTAGTTTTATGGATATGTACAGGTAGCGTCTTTGTGGTGTATAGGTACAATTCCATTTCATAAATGTAGATCTCATGCAAAAGCTGCCTTGTAAATTTAGCAGATTTAAGGCATGTCAACGAAGCCTTTTTGGTGGAGTGGCAGACAGAGGTGTTGATCTTAAAATCTGTTGGATTTATAATGGGGTTGTATCCAGCTGGGAGATCCATAGAAAAGGAATAGCTAATGCAAGAACAACCTATTTGTACCTATGCAGATTATGGCAAGTTTTTACCATGGTGTGCAGGCAGAAGAGTGCAAGACAGCAACAGATTAAAAACTTGCCTATTAGGTCTGCAGCCTAATGCTAAATGTACCAGATGAAGTATGATAAAGCACAATGCAAGTTGACAGATCATTCTTGTATACTGTGGAGCTATAACATTTGCCACTGTTTAACCACAAGAAGGGTTGAATCAATCATGTCTGATAAAACTTCTAAACTGCAAGTGATTGGAAGGATTCTCTTCTATAAGTATTGAGGGAGATCAATACGCAAGGTGCTACCCTAAATTAACTTCCCAATCATAATTCAGTGCCTGTGTAACTATTTCCTTCAGTTTTTTCAGAAAAAGTGAATCCACAAATCTGTCCTTTCAAATAAGGGCCATTAAATGTGTCATAAAAGTTGCATAGACAATATTCTACTCTGAAAACATTAGATCAGCAAAATAAGCATGCATCCATTTGATATACTACTGAAAAGAGCTTGGATGTACCTTGTTTGTGTATAATTAAGCAAAGTGTTACATCCAGCTGTGTTGCAGCCTCACCCGCTCTCCAGATCAAGAGAACTTGCTGATTACATATTGCATTGCTTTTCAAAATGGAAGCCCCGACCCTTGGATGGGATGCAGGATGCTAAAAAGTAGATCACTGCCTCCACTCCTTTAAATAAAACCTGGTTAATAGATCAGAAGATTATTAATTTTGGGTTATTTGGATGAATCGTTTGGTTAAACTGGGTCATCTTGGGGGAAGAAAATGGAAAATCAGTGATGTATTGGGAAGATACCCAGTAGAATTAACAGTATTGTCAATGTCTTGGTAAATTTTGAACACTTAAGTTTATGTACAAGGATACGCTGCACAATCTAGATGCCAGATCTGATGAATAAAGATGTGTGTTAATTTTTAAAAATGGTGAGGGCCGCAATTAAATATTGAAGCAGTGTGATAAGTTTGTTTGAAAGTAGTTGATCTCCTGTGTAGGTGAGTAGGGAGGAGAGGATAGTGTTTCATCTTGCTGGTAGGGGTGCTAAATTATGATGATTGATCATGGCAATGGAATTTTTTTTATATTCCACTGTGTTTCATGGAGGATTGATGGCTTCAGAACTTTGTGCACAGCTTGGAAAGCAGTGGACTTTAATGATACAGTCTCTTTTTTTAATAGTGGGCATGTGTAACATTTCTCGTGATTTGGTATTAGTCCCAGCAGTATATTTTGTGTGATTCTGAATTGCATTTCTGGTTGTATTGGGCAAATTCTTAATAATATTGCACAAGGGAGTTTTCACGAAGGTGCCGGAGTTTCTTGGTATTTTGAATAGATGACCTCAAAGTGATGCATCCAGTGAAGGTGCAGCTGCAGCAGCTCCTGTGTTCTTGGCATATAGAAATCACTCTTAACTACTATTGCATCGGTCTTTCCCGATCAGAAGGTTTTGATGTTGGAAATGGTGTACTGCTCTGGATGAGGTGATCCATATTTAGCCCCCTGGTCTTTATAGCCTTGTACTTACCCCAGAAGCTAGAGGTGGGATTTTCTTTCAAGAATATAAGAAATAGGAGCAGGCCATCTGGCCAGTTGAGCCTGCTCCACCATTCAGTATGGTCATGGCTGATCTGGCCATTGACTCAGATCCACTTACCTGCCTTTTCCCCATAAACCCTTCATTCCCCTACTATGCAAAAATCTATCCGTGTGTCTTAATATATATTTAATGAGGTAGCCTCTACTGCTTCCCTGGGCAGAGAATTCTACAGGTTCACTAGATCACAAGACAAAAGGAGCAGAAGTAGGCCATTTGGCCCATCAAGTCTGCTCCATGAGCTAAACTAAAACTATTCCTATCTAGCTCCAATTTCCAGCCTTATCCCCATATCCTTGACAAATTAGATACCTATCTATCTCCTCCTTAAACGCCCCCAGTGATTGGGCCTCCACAGCTGTATGTGGCAAAGAATTCCATAACTTCACTACCCTCTGGCTAAAGAAATTTCTCCTCATCTCTGTTTTAAACTGGTACCCTCTAATTCTAAGATTACGCCCTCCAGTCCTGGACTCACCCGCCAAGGGAAACAGCTTAACCACATCTACTCTGTCCAGTCCTTTCAACATTCTAAATGTTTCTATGAGGTCCCCTCTCATTCTTCTGTACTCCAGTGAGTACAGTCCAAGAGCCGACAAACGCTCATAAGTAAGCCCTTTCATTCCGGGAATCATCCTCGTAAATCTCTTCTGAACCCGCGCCAACATCAGCACATCCTTCCTAAGATATGGGGCCCAAAACTGCACACAGTTTTCCAAATGAGGCGTCACCAGTGCTCCATAGAGCCTCATCAAGACTTCCCTACTTTTATACACTATACCTCTCAAAATGAATGCCAATAGCATTCGCTTTCTTTACCACCGATCCGATCTGGTCGTTAACCTTTAGGGTATCCTGCACGAGTACGCCCAAGTCCCTTTGTACTTCTGTACTTTGAATTTTCTCCCCATCTAGATAATAATCTGCCTGTTTATTTCTTTTTCCAAAGTGTACAACAGCAACTTCTCAACATTGAATCTCATCTGCCATTTCTTTGCCCATTCTCCTAAACTATCTAAGTCTCTCTGCAACCTTTCTGTTTCTTCAATACTCCCTACTCCTCCACCTATCTTGGTGTCGTCTGCAAACTTAGCTACAAAACAGTTTACTCCATCATCCAAATCATTAATGTACAAAGTAAAAAGAAGCGGCCCCAACACCGATCCCTGCAGAACATCTCTAGTAACTGGTAGCCAACCAGAACAGGATCTCTTTATTCCCACCCTTTGCTTTCTGCCTACCAGCCAATGCTCCACCCATTCCAATATCCTACCTGTAATTCCATGAGCTCTCATCTTATTAATCAGCCCCTTGTGCAGCACCTTGTCGAAGGCCTTTTGGAAAGTCTAAATACACAACATCCACAGCCTCTCCCTTATCCACCCTATGTGAGATTTCCTTAAAAAAAAAACTCCAATAGGTTGGTCAGGCAGGATCTTCCCTTCACAAAGCCATGCTGGCTTGGACCTATCTTGCCTTGCACCCCTAGGTATTCCATAACCTCATCCTTGAGGATCGATTCCAATAACTTTCCCACCACCGATGTCAGACTAATAGGTCTGTAATTTCCTTTATGCTGCCTCCCACCTTTCTTATACAGCAGAACTACATTTGCGACCATTCAGTCCTCCGGAACCATGCCGGAGTCTATGGATTCCTGGAAAATTATCACCAATGCCTCCACAATCTCTAAAGCTACTTTCTTCAGAACTCGGGGGTGCATCTCATCCGGTCCAGGAGACTTATCTGTCTCTAGTCCATTTAGCTTCCCTAGCAATAGTGGTTAGCATAATACCTTACAGCGCCAGTGACCTGGGTTCAAATCCGGCCACTGTCTGTAAGGACTTTGTACGTTCTCCCCGTGTCTGTGTGGGTTTCCTCTGGGTGCTCTGGTTTCCTCCCACATTCCAAAGACATAAGATTAGGAAGTTATGGGCATGCTATGTTGGCACGGGAAGCGTGGCGGCACTTATGGGCTGCCCGCCAAAATCACCATGCAAAGGATGTTTTTCACTGTTTCGATGTACATGTGACTAATAAAGATCTTATCTTACCTGAACTCAGTTCTATCCCCTGAGACCCCTGACTATCAGGTATATTGCTGATGTCCTCCACAGTGAAGACCGATGCAAAATACTCACTTAGTTCCTCTGCCATCTCTCTGTTAGCCATTATAATCTCTCCCGCACTGTTTTCAATTGGTCCTATATCAACCCGTCTCTCTTTTACTCTTCATATATTTAAAAAAACTTAGTATTGTTTTGAATGATATCTGCCAACTTCCTTTCATAATTCATCTTTCCTTTCCTAATGACCTTCTTAGTTTCCTTCTGTAGGTTTTTAAGTTTCCCAGTCTTCTGTTTTCCCACTAATTTTTGCTTCCTTGTATGCCCTCCCTTTTGCTTTTATTTTAGCCTTCACCTCTCTTGTTATCCACAATTGTGCCATTTTTCCATTTGTAATCTTTTTTTCTTGGAATATATCTATCCTGCATTTTCCTTATTTCTTGTAGAAATTCCATACATTTCTGCTCTGCCGTCCCGCCAACTAGCTTACTTTTCCAATCAATTTGGGCCAGTTCCCCTCTCATGCCATTGTTCCACTGAAATATTGACACATCTGATATCAGCTTCTCCTTTTCAAATTGGAAACTGAACTCAACCATATTGTGATCACTAGTTCCTAATGGTTCCTTTACCTTTAGTTCCCTAATCACCTCAGGTTCATTACACAGCACCCAATCCAAAACAGCCGATCCCCTGGTGAGCTCATCAACAAGTTGCTCCAAAAAGCCATTCCATAGACACTCCACAAACTTGCTCAACTGAGATCCACTGCCTTCCTGGCTTTCCCAATCCACCTTCATGTTAAAATCCCCCATAATGGTCTTGACATTGTCTCTCTGACATGCTTTTTCTAATTCTAGCTGTAACTTATAGTCCACCTCCCGGCTGCTGTTAGGGGGGCCTGTATATAACTGCTATTATTGTCCTTTTACCCTTGCCATTTCTTAGCTCCACCCATAAGGATTCCACTTCTTCTGACCCTATGTCCCTTCTCTCTATTGATTTTATATCATTACTAACCATCAGGGCCACACCACCCCCTTTGCCTACCCGCCTATCTTTCCTATACACTGTGTACCCCTGGACATTCAGTTCCCAATCACATACGTTATTAAGCCATGACTCAGTGATTGTCATATTTTTAATCTGTAGCTGTGCCACTAGGTCATCTACTTTATTGCTAATGCTACGTGCATTTAAATATAGTACATTTAGATCAGTATCTGCTACTGATTTCGCTGTATTTCTGATGTTCAGCAAATTATCCTGTCTTTTCACCTGACTGTCCTTCTTACCATCTTCACTGCACACTGTCTTGGACTTGTTCCTATATACCTCTTCCTCTATCCTAACATCCTGGTTTCCTTCCCCCTGCCAAATTAGTTTAAAGCCTCCCCAACAGCTATATTAAACATTCCTGCCAGGATATTGGACCCCTTGGAGTTCAGGTGTAACCCATCCTTTGTGAATAGGTCATACCTCTCCCAAAAAAGGTTCCAGTGGTCCAAAAATTTGAAGCCCTGCCCCCTGCACCAGTTACTCAGCTACGCATTCATCTGCCTGATCTTGCTATTCTTTCTTTCATTAGCACGTGGCACAGGTAGTAATCCTGAGATTACTACCCTGGAGGTGCTGCTACTCGACCTTCATCCTAACTACTCTCTGGGAAAAGCAGTTTCTCTTCATCACTGTCCTAAATCTATTCCCCCGAATCTTGAGGCTATGTCCCCTAGTTCTAGTCCCACCTATCAGTGGATTGGGCAACTGCAACTTTGTATTAATACTCAAATGGAATAACGACAGAGATGGTAATGAATTGTTTTAGACTGTTTCACCTCTGACTTATTCCTAAAGTATATTGTATTCATAACACTTGCAAATATTATACAAACATTCAAGTCATCAGTCACTGTTCAAGATATATCATTCCATTTGTTTATAAGATTTCTATTTGTGTCAACACATCAAACCTTTTTCACATACATCCCACGAATGATAAGTTCAAGGAGTTTTTAAACAGCTTCCAGCTTTTCTGTGCAAGGGCAGAGGGGCTTTAACCATGGCCTTTCCCCATAAACCCTTTGCAGCAGCTTTGCCAAGCTTGTGTGTGTACCTCTGTATGTGGTCCTGGACACCATAAAATGTGCCTGTTTGCAGCATTCATTAGTGGACAGATCCTTGTATGGGAAGATCAATGTGTTTCAGATAATGCAACATGCATCTTTGACCAAGTTGTTAATTTTGGAGAACAGTCCTGTGTTGTGCAACTGCAAAGGATGAACTTTGATAAAACTGCTGTTTCCTTTTCCAGATTTTATTGGCAAAGAAGATGACAATTTCTGTTGACTAATTCTGAAATTAGTCCTGATCTGGATTGATGTCTCCCTGGATGAAGAACTCCATGTGAATTTGGCTTGTCAGCCATGACATAGTGCAGTTTGAGTGTAGAACTGTATCACAGCTTTTACTAAATACCCGTTTCAAAAGCACCACTCATTACGTGCTACGACAAATATTCTTTTCCCATTCTTAAGTAGTCTTTGAGGCTGTTGATTTGTATAAAACTGTAGGCCAACTTGCATCCATAGCTTGATTTCCTCATTCTAACTTCCCATGGGAATTTTGCTACCAGTTGGCTTTTATGTCACTAGTCAGAAGTTTAACCAAAGTTTCAGAGCATGGAACATTGTTTTAACTTGTTGCATTGGACAGTTTGCATTTGGTGGATTACTTGATATGATATTTCATATCCTTGATCTTGCTGCTATTTAAGCACTTAACCATCTTGCCTGTTCTGCTAAGCAGTTCGAGTTCATTTGTACAGATAGTTCTGCTGTTACACTTGTTTCCATAACACACACCTGTTATCATGGGGTTGATGGATTAGCAAACACTATTTGCGTTATATGGGTTGCATTGGTTGTACCAAGACTGGGAAAACCTGTTTAAGTCTGTGTCATGAAGGCAACTACAGCCTGTTCTGCGAAAAAGCAACTTTCTATAGCGTGAAGTTTCTCAGGAACGTAACTAAATTGTTCAGTGGCCAATTAATTGCCTGGGGGTGTGGTACATCTACTTCATCAATACCAACATATTAGAGGCAGTCACTGGAGTCAATCAAAGGCAAGTAAGGCTGGTCATGAGTAAATACATGTTACAAAATAGATTCAAGAACTGGAGGACAAAGACAAGGGACTGCATGGTTAGTGCTAAGATGCTAGGAAGTGTAGAGAAAAAGAAGGATCTTGTAGTTTGCTTCCACAGATCCCCGAAGACAGCAAGATGGATGAATAAGGTGATGAAGGCACATGAAATATGTCTCTTTATTGACAGAGGCCATATTAAATAGTACAGAGCACTAGGCCATACAATGTAAATTCTATATGCTACTTGACAGGAAGCATGTGACAGCACTAGAGAGGATGCAGAGGAGATTTACAAGTATGTTGCTAGGGTTGGAGAACTGCAGTAATGAGGAGAGATTGGCCATGTTGGGGCTGGTCTCTTTTGAAACAAAGGAGATTTAAAGGTGTGTAAAACTTGAGACGTTTGCACAAGGAGAACAGAAAGGGCCAATTTCCCTTAGCAAAGAATTTGATACTGAAGGGATATAAATGTATGATACTTGATAAAACGATCAGAGAGGGTCTGTTTGGAACTTGCTGCCTGAAAGAGGCAGTAATTCTTAAAACAATTTAAATGTACCTGAATGAGCACTGGATAAATCATAACCTATGATACTAGGGCCTGGAGTTAATCTAAAATCCTTCTGGTTGACATGTGCATCTCCTATGCAGTACATTTCTATGATTCAATATTGTAATAGTTACTCTATCTTTTAAAAACTGTCATTGTTAAGTAAAGAGATGCAATGGGGAGTAGAATTGTAGCAGGCTTGGAGTTTGTGTTGCTGTTTTTGTGGAGTAATAATGTGTTTCAACATGTTATGAAGGAGTGTTGTTGAGCTAGTCTTTACTCTTCTAAATAAGAGTTGTATCTTTTAATTTGTGCAAATTATTGGAAGGTTGAGGATTTTTTTTTAAGAATTGTATCACCACAGCGACCAATTGTGCAGAGAGTAGAAAGCTGCTGCTTGGTGCTTGCTTAAAGGGTTTAGGGGAAAAGCCTCCACGACACAGGCAGAAGTGGAGCAGCTGCAACTGAGGCATATTTGCATTTACCAGTATTTTTGGAGTGACGGTTAAAGATAAAGGATTAAATCTTTAACTGGTACTTTTCATATCAGATCAGTGAGTGACAGGAGGATCACAAAACAGTTTAGATTTTTGTAAGCTCATATTGCAACAAAGAAAACCTAATGTTTTTTCGGCACAAGGTTGTTGTTGCAAAATGAGCCAAGAGCATGAACACAGCAGCTAACTGTAGTTTAGTGCATATGTATTTGAAGGAATGTGAACCATCAGGTTTTTATCATTTTTTTGAATCCCATTTTCATCGGTGTAGGAAGGGATTTCCAGACACTTAAAATTCATTGAAAAATTTCTTATCATGAATGCTTACTGTAGCTTAAAAACAGAATTGTACTGCTTGCTGTTGCCATCTTGGCCTCCTTTGGTGTATTGTGATTTGTCTTGTTGCAGATGTAGCACCATAAAAGATTGAAGCCTGATTTATTGATGCTGCCTGCTGTATCTGACTTGAAAATGACATCCCTCTGGGGCTTGTGGTCAGTGTTGTCATGTGATTGATGCCTGTCAAACTGCCGGTTTAGCAGATTGCGAGGGGTGGAGAACAACAGATGCTGGGCTGTGTGTTCCATATGACGCAAAATCTGCACTCGAAGCAGCAGATGGGAGCACACTCCTGTATTGAACAAAGTATTACGATGGTTTATTTGCCGGAACAGAACCGTGTTCATAAAAGAAAACAAGTGATTTTTTTGCATTTTATATATCAATCAAGGTGCCCAGAAAGAAAAGATTAACAAACAACAGGCACTGATTTCTAGCCCTTGCAAGTATTGAGTTAAAACCCTTAACTTATTCTGTGATGGGAGGGTTGAATTGTGCGTTGCTGGGAAAGGAAAGCTTTAGCTCAGCAACACAAGCTAGGGGAAAGGGAGGGTTTTTCGAGGGGCGGAGGGGTTGCGGAATGATGATGGGTAGAGAGAATAGAGGAAGCAATGTTTTGTGCTAACACCTCAAAACAACAGGTCATTCCGAAGATATCGCAGAGTCACACAGCATAGAAGAGTCCCTTCAGCCCATCAAGCTGACCATTAACCACCCATTTACACCGTTCCTACACTAATCCTATTTTATTCCCGCCACATTCCCATCAACTTCCCTCCCCCAGATTCTACCACTCACCTACTCGCAGTTGCCAATCAACGCATCCACACATCCCTGGGATGTTGAAGGAAAGCAGAGCACCAAGTAGAATCCCACATGGCCACAGAGAAAATGTAGACTCCACACAGAACCAGAGGCCAGGATGAAATCTGGGTCATAAAATATAAGTTCAAGTAAATGCAGTGCTGTTGGTAGTTTTAAATATGTAAGTGGAGTATTCAAAACAGTTTTTCATATTGAACTCCTCTTTCGAGCATACATTGTTCTTGCATAAAATTACTTCCTTTATCCCTTTCTTTGGAATCTTTATCAAGATGAAGATGCTTGCATGGGAAAATTATAAACATTGCTTTTTTTTCAAGGATCAAGTTTTGCCAGAACAAAAATGTGGGTTTGGTGCGAAACAAAGCCCACTCAGTATCATCATGTTGAGCATTGTGTGAGTGAGATTTGGAGTTAAATTGTTGAAGCAAAGTTATTGTACCAGTCTCAGAAAAAGCCTCTGCTGCTGCACTAGTGAGAACTTTTTACATCCCCTGACAGCCTTTTATAGCACCATTTACCCTGTGTCTTTTGGAATCAATCCCAACTTCTGCAATTATCTGCTATGTACCAAAAGCAAGACATTCATTCCTACAGCATCTTTAATGTGATAAAACATCATTTAGGAGTGTTATTATACAAAGCCTAACAGAGTCCCATGAGATGACATTAGGCCTATTTATCAAAGATCTGGTTAAGGAGGAAACAGGTGGAGAGGTTTGGGCTGGGAATTCCAGAATTTGTCCCTGGCACCTGGAATTACTACCATATGTGATGCTGGTAGAGATCAGAGCTGGGAAGAGAAGTTCGAAAGCAACAATGTCATATCAAAATAGAGATAATGCTTGATATTAGTGAACTAGGAGCCACTGTAGTTCAAAAGGTACACTGAGATGATGGGTGAACAAGAAGTAATGTGAACAACGTGCTTAGTTTGGCACAGGAGGCCATTCAGCCCATCGGGTCCATGCTGCCTTCCAGAAGAACAATTTCATCAGTCTGATTCTCCTTTCCTTCTGTAGCCCTGTATCTTATTCTTCCTCTGCCCATCAACTGCCCTCTGATTCTTCTATCTGGCAAAACTAATGGGTAGTATACAGCATCCCATTTAATCTACCAGCATGTTTTTGAGACTCAAATGCCAGAATTTTGGGTGATGACCATATGTTTAGAGGGTAAGTGAGCAAGGCTGACCAGAGTGCATTAAAATATTTCAAATCTAACAGTGACATGTATGAGTATTTCAGTAGGAAATGAGCTGAGTGATGTTATAAACCTGGGCTTGTAATGGTGTCTGGTCAATATGTCAATGGTACATAGTTCATTTCTGTATTAAAAGTGACACCAAGATTGTGATCACTCTCTATTTCAACTTCAGATAGATGTCAAGAAAAAGGATAGGGCTGGTGAATAAGGAGCAGTTTGACAAGGACGGAAGACCATGGCTTCAATCTTCTCAGAATTTTGGTGGATGAAGTTCCAGTTTAAAGATTGTGGTGGATTCATTAGAGGCAATGGTGGTATACAAATGGGTTTATCAGTTTGGATGTAGAAAAAGTTTTGTCAAGGAGCAACATGTGGATCTGAAATAACGGGCTGTGGATAGATTGGGGGGCACCAGAAAAAATATTGCGGGAGCAGGAAGTGAAGTATTTCAGTTGATTCCCTGGTTGTTACTGGGTAGATAAAAATAGAAGTGGTCAAATATGGCCCCACCCAGCTGGGCGATACTGGATAGGCACTAGAGGAGGATGATCAATTGTGTCCAAAAAAAAATGGAGAGATCATTTTTATTACAAATAGGATGTCATCTGTCAACTTGGAGCAATGGGAATCAGACTGAATTGCGACTCAGTTCATATGAGACTGTTGGATCCTAGAAGTATATAACTGGACATAGCCAACGACACATGCCTGCTGCCCTTCATTGCTCTGCTTCTCCAAAATTTGCCAACTGACTATTTGCCATCCCTTCCATTGGTCCCAGCTGGATACCCAGCCAGCAGCCCGTACCTCAACCTCAACTGCAGTGGACACCCAGCTCGCTGAATTAATGAGCGAGCCAGGTGCCAAAACATTGGGATTTCTGAACAATTCGATGGTAGATTATTGGACTTTCTTTTAGTGCACATTTTTGCAGTGTATGAATTGTTTCCTGGTGTGAGCTGAAGATTGAGCATAAAGGCATGATCCTATTGAAGACTTGCTTAAAAAAAAAATTAAGAAATGTTTAGGTTACATAAATGTTGCTTACAATATTTTGAGCTTTGTAAGGCAAGAATCTTAAATACCAGGTAGGCACGGATTAAAAATGGATTGGCTCAGATTAGAGAGGGGAATCAGAGTACTTGTTCCATGCACAGAGTTTGGCTTATAAAATGTCAGGTAGAGCCCTTGAAGTGGACAGCACTTAGGCATTCAAGAGGCAGTTGACTGAATGATATGGTATGAAGTTATTTAGATGATGTGAAGTTCTGTATTAAGAAATGAGCTTGTGTTCCTAAAAATTCTTATTTTTTCACCTGCATACTGAATTATTTTTTCAGGGCAAATCTACTCATGCAGCTCAAATATGAAGAACATTTGGCATGATGAGGATTAGAAAACACCTTTTCTAGAAAGCACGCAAATACTTGATCCTAGTTTTCAAAGAGTATGTACAGCCTTCATTCTGAAAAGCTCAAGACAAAAATATATCTTCAATTTTGTTAGAATTTAAGGGTAATCACTGCTGGGATTGTGCATCTATTGCTATTTCAAGCACTGCTGTAGTAGCCTAAGCAATTGGTGTCAGGGATCCTACTCTGCAGTTGGACTAGAGGGATTGTTGGGTTGGTGAGGGGGCTGCAAAGATCCTTGCACCTCCGGCCCCCCCCCCCCCCCCCCCCCCCCCCAGATCTTGGGTGGGTCGGACAGAGATGATATTCCCACGTCTGGTCACAGTTGGTGCACTCCTGCTCAGAAAATAGTGCAAATGCATTTGGGTGAGAGTTGTACAATATAAGGTGAAATAACTTGCAGGTTGACCAGTTAGTTGTCTGAGTACTTCCACAAGAATGACCAATTTTAGTCCAGCATCTCTTCAAAATGCAGAATACTATGGATTATTCAAATAGGGAAGAAAAACATGATGAAGATGCTCAACAGTATCTGTAAAGACACTGAGCTAAGATTTTGGATCAAAAACAGTGCTGGAAATCAGTAGATCAGGTAGTATCTATGGAGAGAGAAAAAGAGAGAACATATCAGGTCAGTGATACTTCATCAGAACTGGTAAAGTGAGAAAACAATTTTCTTTTGAGTTGCCCAAAGGGGTGGAGAATAATGTCTGTGGCAGGGTGGAGACTTGTTGTCCAGGTAACATGTATTTTAGTGCTGGCAGTTTAGGGAGGAAAACAGAAACAAAAGAACACATTGGAACTGAAAAAAGAGAACACATTTGCTGCAAATCTGAAACAACTGAACCCTCGAAGTACCCAGTAGATCGAGCAGCATCAGTGGAAAGAAAACAAAACTGAGTTAATGTTACCTTTTTGTATTTGCCCTGCGACAGATGTATCATTAAAGATGTCATAAATAGGGCACTACACTCTCGCACTCTATTTGGTTTTGTGAAAGCAAAATTGTATTTGACCAATTCATTGGAGTTCTTTGAAGAAATAACATTCTGTGGCTAGAGGGGAATCAGTGCTTGTTGTACACTAGATATACAGAAGGCATTAGATAAGGTGCCACAACAAGATAATTTTGGAAATTAAAAGTTCATGGTGTAGAAGCGAACTTTATTGGCATGGTTAGAAGATTGGCTGGCTAATAGGAAGTAGACTTTAGGCATAAATGGGTCTCTTTTTCTGGTTGTCAAGATTGTGTCAAAGGCATTGGTGTGACTTCCAACTTTTTACAAATGATACAGATGATTTGGCAGCAATGGAATCATTGGTAAATTTACTGATGACATAAAAATCATAATTTGCGGGGGACAGTGAGGAGGCTGCAAAGGGATATAGGTAGGTTAAGTGGGCAAAGATCTGGCAAATGGAGTGAGGGAAAAATTGTGACATTTTCATTTTGGCAGGAAAAGCAGAAAAGCATGCTATCTAAAAGATAAGAGATTGCGTAGCTCTGAGTTGAGCTGAGGGAATTGCGTATCTTGGAGCACAATTTGCACAAGGCTAGTTTGCAGGTATTGCAAGTAATTAGGAAAGCTAACAGAATGTTATCGTTTATTACTGGGGGATTTGAATGTAAAAAGTCAGAAGATTGTGCTTCAGTTATGTAGGGCATCTGGTGACACCACATCTGGAGAACTGCATAGATTGTTGGTCTCCTTATTTAAGGAAGCAGTTCAGAGAAGGTTTAATTAGACTAATATATCTGGAATAGGGGGATTAATCTGTGAAGAAAGGTTGATCAGGCTAGGTAGGATTGTATCTGCTGAAGGGGAGGTGGCATTGGCTTAAATAATACAAAAGCAAATTTCTGTAGAACCAAGTCTGAATTCAAAGCAGAAATACTCAGCAAGCAAAGGAGCTTCTGTGGAGAGAGAACCTGTTAATTTGTAAACTTGTAACTTCCAGAGGTGGCTTGGGCAAGTACAAGACAGAATAATTTGAAAGGCCTTGGGGAAAGGGACTGGAATTGCTCTACTAGGAAATGGCAAACTCAGTGGATCAAATGACTTCCTGTGCTTCTACAATTCTGTGTTTCTGTTATCCAAAATATACAAAAATGTGCTACATAAATAAAGGTTTGTGTTGCAGTTTGACCAGGTTGATGCCTTCGGTAGTGTTTGAATGAAAATGGTTATGTTTCCTAAGTCTTCCTGTTTGAAAGACCATTGGGTGTATCAGTATGCTTGAGAGGATTAAGACTTAAATAAGAGTTTTACGATTTTAAAGAATATTTGATGTTCTGAATGTTTTTCTTCTGCTTAGAATATTTTAGAAGGATACATGTTGGAGTACTGTTGTATTATTGTATCTGGTTACTGTAATGGGTAAGAACTTTTTTTTGGATGTTTGACACATCTATGAGGAATTTGATTTGTTTACAATTAGGATATCCGTTCCTTAATTTGAATGTAATCAATGCTGGCAATGCAGAAACACTCACCACCTGGCCTCCAGGCTATTTAGTGCAGATAAATGACAAAGTTTCTCTTTGATATTTTCCAGTGTGGTGGGAGATGCTGTGTAGCATGATTTGAGATTCCCTGCAAAATATTTTTGGAATGAATTTAAATAGTGCTCTTAGTGCAGAAGGCATGCTCAAGCCCTTTACTGCAAGTTAGGAAACCTTATTCAAGGAACAATAAATGAAGGAGCTAATTTGAGGAACTGTGATTGCAGAGGAGACTTTTGAACTTGCTGAGTCAGATGAAATGTGGTGAGAAATGAATAAAGAATTTCAGAGGAAATAGTTCCGTAGTAATTCAAGTAAAATGGCTACCAGTATTAAGCAGACTTGTCTGAGGAAAAGGGTCGAGGACAAGTTGAGAAGGTAGACAGGTGGAAGGTACTGGGATTTTCACTTGGGGTGATGCAAGGGTGCGAAGAGATTTGAAAATGTTGTTTTGAAATTGATAACAATGCTACATTTAGGGGTGATATGAATAGAGGATTTGGTCCAGGTGGGAACTGATGCATGTCGGAGTTGATGTAGTATGTCAGAGCATCAAAAAAAAATCAGGTTTTGAAGAGACTAAATCATGGATTGACAACTTAGCATTAAAAGATATAGGTACTGGCATTTTGTATTTGGGTAAACTGACTTTATTTAATAAAAGCAGGGAGCAAATGTTATCTGAGTTGAGCATTTTTCCAATATTTATGAATGTAGTTGGGGTCACTAGTTGAATTTTTTTTGGAAAGGGTGTTTAAGATGCACAGTCTGAATGAGCCAAATTTAAACTTGAATTTTTATTTGCAGGTTTGCAATGACTAAAATGTTGGCCTGGCAAAACCCTACTTTGCACATTTAAAGATTTGCCTGTTTTCTTCGTGAAGTGCATGGCACCAAATCTTGACAATAATTTATAAATGGCAGTTTGGCAAATGGCCAATTACATACTACTCTGAAATAAAGGTTAGGCTGGCCAGTCCATTGCTCCTTTTGCGTTAAATTCAGTAAGTTTAATTGCAGTTAATATATTATAACAGAACTTTTATGTTCTGGCTCCCTGTTATAAAGGCACACCTCTTGCAGCATTTCCCTATGGCTATGATCACCTTCTTCATGTAGTCAATTTCATTATTGTACTTTAGTGAGAAAGGATGAAACATAAATTTGTGAACTCAGCGTGGCTGTTGTGTGCATGGTTTATTTGATATAGATGTGCTGGTAATCCAGTTAGACTTTTAAAAATTGGGTTGAATTTATTTTAAGTGCTTGAAGATGTGCAATCTAACCCACATCTAAATTTAAATTTTTATTTGTAGTGTTTGCAATGACTTGGACCTTTCCCTACTTTACACCAGTACAGACGTTACCTATTTTGGCAAGTTTTGTGATTGGCATCTGGTTTCTCTACATTAATGTTCTTTCTTGTAACTTTGAGATGTTCCTGTCCTGTTCTGATTCAGTTTTGTTTAACTATTTAAAAACAATGTCACGTGGTAAATATAAATGAGAAATCATTTGACCTGTTAATCTAGAAACTCATCCAGTCCCCTTCGTCGTCATGTTGCATTTAGTTTACTCAGTTGTTTACTATTTTGTGCTGTATCAATATTGCTTACCAGGGATCACTTTTTATAAACAGTGTGCCTTTCAAATTTGTCAGCTGTACTTAGAAGTTATTACAATTATAAAACAGGATCATAGAGTTGTGGTGTGACAGAAACTGTGCAGTCCATGAATTCTAAGCCAGCTCCGAGTAGACTAATTCTGTCTGTTCCATCTCCGTTGTGCTCTCTCTCTCCTACCAAAGCGCTGGCAATTGTACCTGTCCAATTCCCTTTTGAAGATGGAGACACGAGACTGCAGGTGCTGGAATCTGGAGCAATAGACAAAATGCTGGACGAACTCAAGTGGGTCGGTCAGGACGTGTCCAGATGAAGGGTCTTAATCCAAAACATTGTCCATTTCCCTTCACAGATGCTGCCTGACCTGAGTTCCTCCAGCATCTTGTCCCTTATGAGGATGCTGATCTTGTCTTTTTTTTCATCACCTCTACAGGTTATGAATTGCACGTCATAACTACAATCAGAATTTAACAAAAAAAATACATTTTCTTATATCCCCTTTATATCTTCGCCCGAAATGGAATAATCTGTCAGAGAGAAAAGCCTCCCTCTATTCACTCTATCGGAAACAGTCGTGATCCCATCCACCTCCATCTTGTCTTCGAACACTCTTTGCTTCAAGGAGAGCAACTTCTGCTTCTCCAGTCTCACCTGCTAGCTGAATCCCTCATCCCTGGAATCATTTTAGTAAATCTTTTTCTGCACCCACTAGAACTTCTTGCATCATCCTTGGTGTAGCAACCAGAATTGGATGCACTACTCCAGTGTTTTGTACAGGTTCAACTTAGCTTCCAACCATCTATACTATAGGCCTAAATTTATGAATTCCAGCATCCCGTATTTTAACCATCTACTCTCTTAACATAGCCTGCCACTTTCAAGGATTTATATACACGTACATCCAAGTCCTTTCCTGCATACCTATAGTACTCTGCCATTCCGTTTGCATTGTGACTCATTCCTATTTCTGCCAAAATTTATCACTTTGCATTTCTCTATTAAATTTTATCTGCCACATGTCTCCCCATTCAGCCAGCTCATCTGTCTTCTTGAGTCTATTGCTATCTTCCTCATTGTTTACCCTGTTTCCAAGCTTTGTATCATTTGCAAATTTTGAGAGTTTACCATATTCACCCATGTCTAAGTGACTTAAAATCTTTCCAAGAAGCAGGGGTCTCAACACACAACCCTGGGGAGCATCTTTACCTACCATCCTCCAGTCTGGAAAAACAATTATTTACGACTACGCTCTGCTTCCTGCTTTCAAGCCAAGTTCTTATCTATGCTATTTGAGGATCACTTGTTAGGTGGTGGCATATAGCAGACATTGCAGAATTCTAAGTAAATAATTTATTTTGTAGAAAGTTTCATAGAAAATTCATACATTCTAAGTGGATGCAAAGGCGGGTAATGTTTCACATTTTTACAATCAATGTGCTGTTTGTGATTCAGGCTAAATTTTTTGAATTGCCACATCTCTGCTCTTGCACATGATATGAAAAGCAGGCTGGAGTGGGATGGACCTGCATATAGCCTTTGACTGCAGGCCCTTTAAATAGGCTTATGGGAGTAATAAGTACACCTGTATCTTGGTGTGCTAGTAGGCAACACTGACACTGAAAGAAGAGTCGGTTTTCGATAGATCACTAGGTTGATCTTCCAGCAGCAATTGGTGCCTGTCTGGGTCCCAGGAAAACTGCCTGTTATTGAGCTGTTGGGAAAGAACAGGGACATGTACCAGTGCTTCTGTTTCCACTCCTTTTGTGTATGGTGATATTTAACGGGAGGTGGATGATGATCTCTTCCTATCATAGCCTCTGCTAACTGGATGACAAGCAAAGAATCGACAATACTTTTGCTTCTGTTATCCTAGCTGCATTTTTGCTTCCAGTGTTAAATACTCTTTATGTAAAACAGAGATGCTTGGTGAGAAACAAATTCATCAATTAGGATGTGTGATCCGTTTGCTTTCTGTGGATTTCATTGAATTGTTTCTTTCAGTTTAACTTTATCATATCAATACTTGTTTTTGCCTCTATATCTACACACATCACTTTCTTCCTTTTTAAGACTGAGTAACACATTTTCTTCCCATTTCATTCTCTGGCTCTGGGATTCAGTCTCATATGTCATGTTTGTAGATCTTGTTTGTTTCTCTCATTTCTTGGTGACCAACACTGACCTCAGCAGTTGTGGCACAGATCAACAGAGATTAGAAAAGCTTCAAAATGACAAATGAAGGAATGCAGCAAAGTAATGTGGCAATATGTTTTCTGTTTGCTGCTCCACATTTATTGTGTTAAGTGGCAAGTCTATTAACATCTTGTTTATAGCTTTACCACTGAACTTACACCAATGTCCTCTTCACCCGTTACCCCTGTACTTGTGGACTCATGCTGGTTGCTAGTACAGTAATGCCTTGATTTATTATTAAAACAAATTTGTTACTCTTGTTTTCAAATCATCCAAAGCCTTGCCTGTCCTGATCTCTGTATCCATCTGAAACATTACAGCTTTCCCAGAATTGGGGAATTGCACAGATTGTGATGTTTAAGGATATTACCAAGACAGAGACAAGACTACAGAGTGAAGGGTCATTGACCTGAAACATTTTTTTTCTCTCTACAGCTGCTGAATGGCATGCTGAGTGTTCCCAGAATTTTCTGTATTTATTTCAGATTTCCAGCATCTGTTTTTTTTTCGTTTTTTCAAAGATTGCAGGGAATTTGAACCAAGAGCAAGTTTCTTTGTTGAAAACAATGTTGCAAGTGAAAAGATTGCTCATTAATACAGACTGGAATCACCAAGTTCCTTTGAGTTAAATCCCTGCCCTCGCCACCCTCCTTGCAGTGCTTCATGTCACAGCTGATCTGTACTCTATCTTCATAAATGTCAATAAGTACAGAAGACCTCATTTTGGGGGGTGGTGGGGAGGGAAGTTGCTTGAAATGTTCAGCAGGCTGAGTAGCAAGTTTGGAGAGAGAAATGGTTAAATTTTCAGGTTGACCTTTTGGCAGAGTAGAAGCAGTTCACTTTGTTGTTTTGAAACTTTATGCCTCTGGGGAGCTATACAGTTGAAGGGAATGGTGACTTAAAAACATAGGAAACCTACAGCACAATTCAGGCCCTTCAGCCCACAAAGCTGTGCCAAACATGTCCCTACCTTAGAAATTACAAGGCTTACTCATAGCCCTCTTTTTATGGTTAATTGAAAGAGGTTAATTGATGGTTAAGTTTGAGTGCTAAAGTTTGTGTGCTTGCCTTCATAGGTTAGGGCATAGAATATTAAAGATGAGGTGTTATGTTGCAACTTTACAAAACTAGTTGGACCCCATTTGGCGTAGTGTGTGTAGTTCTGGTTGCCACACTATAGGAAGGATGGATGTGCTGGAGAGTGTGCAGAAGAGATTGGCCAGGATATTACCTGGAAGGGAGAACTTTAAGATTGGCTACACTGGGCTTGTTTTCCCTGGAGTGAAGGAGGCTCAGTGGTGACCTGATAGAGGTGTATAAAGTTCTTAAAAAAAAAGCAAAGATGGGATAAATGGCCAGTATTTTTCTCCTATAAAAGGGCAGAGGTTAAGGTGAGAAGTTTTAAAGGGAATTTGATGGGAAAGTTTTTTTTACAGAAAGTGATTGATATCTGGAACTCACTTCCAGAGGAGGTGTGGAGTCAGATACAATCGCTATGTTTTGGAAGTATTTAAACAGACACTTGAATAGGCAAGACATAGAAGGATACTGACCTAATGTGGGCAAATGGGATTAATGTACATGGACAAAAAGATTGGCATGAACATGTTGGGCCAAAGGGTCTGCGTCTGTGCTGTACAACTCTGACTCTTAGTACCAGAGTGCTTTGAATCCTAATAGGAAATTGTGGCAGAAAGTATAACCATTACAATGAGCGAGTCAAATATTTGATGAAAAATATTGGGGTGTTAATATTTAGAGTAGAAAATTCTTTCAAGAATTAAACTGTCAATTTTATTGTTTGAATAAATAGAATTGATTTGTTATTTGCCTCTGTGGTAACCTTGGAATATTTTGTGTCCTTCAGGCTACTTAAGTACTTCTGAAGTGTAGACATGAAGCTTTGTAGGGAAATACAGCAACTAATTCGGGCTCAGACTGATCCCACAAGTAACAAATGAGATAAATGATTTGTTTCCCATGTTGTGTGAGTTGAATGTTGGCCTGTGTACAAAGAGGACAACCTTGCTCTTTGAATGTTGCCAAAAGAGAGCAGATGGAGAGTTGGTGTAATATTCCAGTCCTCAGTAAGGCATTGAAATGTCAACCTAGATCATATGTGCAAGACCTGAAGTAGTGTTGGAATCTACAGCCTTCTGACATGAGTGTTATGCCAACTGAGCCAAGGATGACGTTCTTGGTCAAATTGGTGATGCTGAGATAGCACCTAAAGATCCCAAAAATCTGCTTGGGAAGTAGAATTTGGAACTTATTTAGCTTCTGTCGACGTACCTATTGAGTGCATTCTGTAATGATTTAACAGCGTAGGAACTGTAAATATAATACCACTAAGTAAGTATAATACCACTGGAAAGCCCTTTAGGTTAATTGGAGGTGCCTGTTAAGATCAGTTTTGGGTGGGTCAGCAAAAAAAAGTAACTGTCTTTGACCCCGTGGAAAGAGAAGTTAGCTATACTATTTCCCTTTCATCCATCCATCGATGGCTGTTGGAAATCTACCTTGTGTGCCGATGTTGTGTGAAGGACACCTTGGGCATGGCTGAGAGGGGCAACAATTTCTGCTAGGCGTACTGCACTGTGTAGCATCCCATGCCTGAGTCCAGTCTACCTACTTCTGATTTTTGACAGTGTTCTTGTATCGCAATAAAATAAACTTCAATGAAATACAAGTACAATAGTATTTTTCCTTCAATTTTGTTTTGCCTAAGATATTTTGTGCCTTTTCATTCTGCTCTCTCAACCTTCCATTGGCAAGACTTATTGAGCCAGCACTCAATCCTGTAGGACTGCTGCGTGGTACTTTGCTCAGACGGCACAGCTGAGAGTTTAAATTTTGACCTTTTGGGGGATTATAAATCCCAGGCACATGTCAACAATCATAAACTGTTTGTTACCATGCTATCGTGGATTGCCATTGTGCTGTTAAACATGGGCATAATCTGTGTGGTGTTAAATAGGGGAAGATTATCACCTGCAGCCTTGACGACGGTATCCAAATACCTTTGTTTTGCTGGACCGCTGCCATGGGGAAGAAAGATGTTGCTGAGTGTGGATCAGAGAAAAGTCTAAAGGGGATGTTATGTATTTTAAGAGCTGAAGTTTGCCCCTCAAGCTTGGATATATTCAGCCATCCATATGGATGTTATACTGATCAGAATAGTTAAATAAAATACTTTGATTCGTACAGAATTTAAGGCTCTGCATACTCCAGTTCACTTGTCCTTTAGTAACCTGTTACTGAAAGCAGGAGGTTCTTCATTATTGCTTAAGGCTAAACAGCACAGTGTAATTCCTGCAGAGAAGTGATCAGAGTTGATGATTAACTAATCCAGCCAGGACTGGTGAGGCAGAGATCATTAAAGTCTCTGCTTCAAGGAAAGGGGTCATTGAGGGGCTCCATGTAATCATGGTTTTGAGGAGTTATGTTAAGGAACTGTCCAAGTCTCAGTGGGAATGCTGTATATTTGAAATGCTTCAAAGTCGGTGTCATTTCCTGCTGGTAGAGCAAGTTTCGGCATTGCTTTCTGGGAAATGGTTGCTCCCTGTTCCCGCTACCCTTATCAGATGCTGTTCTAATGGGGCTGTCATAGTTAGCAGCATTACAAACCAGCCTAACGCAGATTTTGTTATGTACTTACAGTATTTGTACTGTCTGTACCAGTGGGACTGCGCAAGTGTGACTAATGCTCTCAGAATGATATTGACTGTTGGCATCTTTCCAAAAGAAATGCAGCAGTCTCATGAAGCCCTTGTGTCTGGAGTTTACAGCATGTAACCATGGAAGGAAATTAGGGCTGGTCAGCTTTGTGTACCTATTCCTGTTTACTAATTCGTGCAGTAATTTGATTATTTCTTTGGTGCAGCTTTCTTATCCACTCCTAAAGGTCCTGACTCATAACTGTGGAATCTTCTTCTTGGGCTCCCCCTCAAGGTGAAGGCTAGTTTGCTTCAACAGTTTTGTAGGATCTGAGGTGGCTGATGAGGCCAATGAGTGAGACCTGCAGACCCTGCTGCAGGTGGTTCAGAGGATGTTTGACAGGTAGTTGGGTAGTTTGAGGTGATGGGCTCTTTCTGGCATTTTCACTAGGCTCCCATGTACTTCAGATAATAGCATTCAAGGTTCTCAATGCAATCTCGAACGCTCCTCCTTTTATTGTGAGCAGTCATGCACCAAGGGGTCCCATGATTCCATGGGAACGTTACACTTTTTCATAGAGGCTCTGAGCACATCAATGAATCATTTCCTTACTGCTCCTGGTAATTTGCTGTGATGGAGCTCAGAGTAGAGTGCCTTTTTTAGGAGTCTGGTGTTGGACATGTGAATCATTTGGCGTTGGCTAAATGTAATAAGAGCCTAGATGCTCAGGATGTTGCCTGTGAGAGGAAGGATACTGATGTTGGTTTATTTATCCTGCTAGTGGACTTGGAGGATTTTGCAGAAACTATATTGGCAGCATTTCGTCTGTGCTTTTGAAGTGCCTACTGAAGGTAGTCCTGTCTCTGAAGCATACAAGAGGGCAGGGATCACCACTGCCTGGCGGACCGTGAGCTTTGTGCTGGATTGAAGTCTTGATCTTCAGACACTATCTCAGAAGCTCAAAAGCTGTGTTGGTGCACAGAAGGCAGTGTCTGAATTGGTTGAGAGGTGATTCCTGAGATATTGAAAGTGATCTCGTGTTTTTCAGGGTCTTGCTGTGCTGGATTGAAGTGGGTTCTGTTTGAACAGTTTCCCATTTGTCCTATGGATTAGTTCCAATCAAACAGAAGGCTTGTCGGATATGAGGTGCAGTATTGTGGCAAGAAAGACGGAGAAAATTGAGGAAACGAAGCCGCCTTGCTTGACACCAGTCTGCATTAAAATTTGGTCTTTCGTGTTGTACACATTACTTGCAAGTTAGGATTTTAACAATAACATAGTAGATGTGGAATGGAGACAAATTTCTGTAGGCAGCCAAATGTGAAAAGGATGCTCTGTCATTGTCCTTGATTGACAGAATCAAAGGATTTGGTTAAATAAAATGGTGTTTAATAAAGTATGTGGTGGTTGATACTGCTCCCTTTTTTTTCCTCTTGGAATTGTTATCTGGTGAACATTGTCCTTTGCCTCCAGTTGGACAGAATCCACCGAGTTATGTGGATGAGATCACGTTGGCCCAAAAGTAAACAGAGGCAAATTTGTCCTCACTCCATGAGAGCAATTCTCACCTGCACAATGACTGGAAGTCTACTGTGGTGTAATTTCATGGTTGCTTGCAAACTTTGAATATTAAATAGAAAATCTCAAATGTATTGGTGTAGATATTGTAATCTTAAGCAGTCCCTCAGGGTTGACGATGATTTATTTCTACTCTAGTTGAGTAGAGGAAAATTCCTGTGTGTGAACTCCTTTAAAGTGATGTGGCTATTGCACACCAGGTGTCACATGGACTTAACAGAGCAAGGTCTTGGCCTTATGACAATGGGGTTCAAAATGATTGGAGACCAGGCTCTGCTGCACAGACTGTGCACACACATGCCATATTACCAAAAGCAGTTTAGCCAATTGTGACATTATTTATACTCGTTCTTCTCTTGCATTGAATGTAAGCTCTGGAGCACCTCACATTTGGGTGTCTTTTTTTTGCTTGCCTGATATCTATACATCAACGTTGCAGGAGGGATTGTTATAAAGTAATCAATAGTGAGAATTTGAATCTAATTAGATCTTTTCAGTCTTTGGAATTAAAAGCCAGTCATAGTATCCTCTCACCAAGTTAGCTGAGAGCATCTAATTTAACTGCGACCAAAGATTAAGCCTGTATCATCTTCCCTTTAGTGAACATCCCACTGTGCATCCTTATGCTTTGGCATAAAGAAGTCCCCTTTAGTGATCTCAATCATGACCCTTAAACTGGGGATGGATGACTTATTTTCCTAAAGAAACTTTGTTGTGCATTTCTAAAGTGGCCAAAACAATTGTAGAAATTTGAGTTTTTATAAACTGCAGAATTCCATTTTGACAGTGACAAATGTTTTGAAAAAACATTGAAAGATGTTCTGGCAAACATGAATAATTCATGTGGCTCAGTAATTTTGGGTTGTTCCTCTTCCAGCTCACCTCACTGTTGTAAACAGTACTGTGGATGATTGAAAATGACTTGAATGTTATTTACATCACTAAGTTCATACACTACCATCCTCAGTGGGTGTGGCTTGTGAAATTGTGACTGCAGTTCCTCTCTGCCAAGTTTTAGAACTTCATCTAGAATATCTTTGGCTCCAGAGGCCTTGCCTTATCTCCCACATCAGGAGGATGACCTCGGACACTGCAATCACGAGAACCTTTGTGAAAGGAGATGATGAAGTTGTGATAAGTACTGAGTTCTCCCTGCCATTTGCTACAGAGGAAGTCATTACCAGGGTCCTAATAAAAAAAGCCACCTCCCAGTGGGTGAAAAGCTTTCTGAATCTGTGTGGATTCCATCAACTTAGAGGCATGGTGAACGTGATCTTCACTGAAACTATAAGAGAATTAGGCAGGATCGAGCAGAGGTCGTTTGGGTGAGCCTATTTGAAGGGAAAGGAACGAAAAGCAAATAGGAGGGTTTTAAGAGTGTGATATCAAGAGTCCAGGAGCAGCATGTTCCTGTTACAGTGAAGGGTAAACCTGGCAGGTTTAGGGAACCTTGGCTGACGAGGGATATTGAAGCTCTGAGCTCTGGTCAAGAAAAAGAAGGAAGCATACATTGGATTTAGGAGGTTGGGGATGAGTGAACCCCTTGATGACATTAAGGATACCTTTAAGAGGGCAATTAGGAGGGCAAATAGAGGGGATGAGATGGATCTGGCACATAAGATTAAGGAAAATCCCAAGAGGCTCTATAGATATAAAAGGGTGGCTAGGGAGAGAGGAGGTCCCCTTAGAGATCAGCAGGGCCGCCTATGTCTCAAGCCGCAGGAGATGGGTGAGATTTTTAACAAATATTTCTCATTGTTCACTGAGGTGAAAATTATGGTTTCTCAAGATAAGGGAAACCAGTGGAGACGTTTTGGAGGAAATTCATATTACCAGAGAGGAGGTATTTTCAGCCTTTCAGTGCACTAAGGTGGATAAATCCCCCAGAGCCTGACCAAGTGCCTCCTCCAACTCTGTGGGAGGCTAGAGAAGAAATTGCAGAGGCCGTTGCAGAGATTTGCTTTGTTAGCCACTGGTAAAGTTCCTGAAGACTGGAAGGTGGCCAAAGTTGTTCCCTTGTTTAAGAAGGGTAGCAAGGACAAGCCAGGGAACTACAGGCCAGTCAGTCTGACGTCAGTAGTGAGGAAGTTACTGGAGGGAATTCTGAGGGACAGGATCTACCAGCATTTGGATAGACAGAGTCTGATTAGGAGTCAGCATGGCTTTGTGTGTGGAAAGTCATGTTTGACGAACCTTTTAGAGTTTTTGAAGAGGTAAGATGAAGGTAGGGCAGTAGATGTTGTCTATTTTGACTTCATCAAGCCCCTTGACAAGGTCCCGCGTAGCAGGCTGGTCTGGAAGGTTAGGTCCCATGGAATCCAGGGACAGCTAGTTGGCTTGATTCAAAATTAGGTCCCATGGAATCCAGGGACAGCTAGTTGGCTTGATTCAAAATTAGCTCAGAGGTAGGAAGCAGAGGGTGGTGGTTAAAGGGTGTCTCAGAATGGAGGCCAGTGACTAGTGGTGTGCTGCAGGGGTTGGTGTTGGAATCCTTGTCATTCATTATTTATATAAATGATTTGGACGCGAATGCACAAGGCTTGATCAGTAAGTTTGTGGATGACGTGAAATTAGGAGGTGGTGTTGATGGTGAAGAAGGTTACCGTAGATTACAGGGGGATCTTGATCAGTTGGGTAAGTGGGCCAAGGAGTGGCAAATGCATTACAATGTAGATAAGTGTGAGGAGATGCATTTTGGAAAGTCAAACTAGCGTAAGACTTGTACTATGAATGGTAGGACACTAGGGATTGTAATGGAACAAGGACCTAGGAGTATGTGCATAGTCCTAGGTGAAAGTGGTGTCACAGGTAGACAGCGTGGTGAAAAAGGCATTTAGCATGCTGGCCTTCATCAGTGAGGGCATTGAGTATAGGAGTTGGGACATTATGGTGCAGTTGTACAAGTCGTTGGTGAGGCCACTCTTGGAGTACTGTGTAGTTTTCGTCATCCTGTTATAGGAAAAACATGGTTAAACTGGAAAGAGTGCAGAAAAGATTTACGAGGATGTTGCCAGGACTAGAGGGCCTGAGTTATAGGAAGAGGTTGGCCAGGCTTGGTTTTTATTCCTTGGAACATAGGAGAATAAAGGGCAACCTTATAGAATTGTTTAAAGTTGTGAGAGGCATAGATAAGGTGGACTATAACAGTCTTTTCCCAAGGTTAGGGGAGTCTAAAACTAGAAAGCATAGATTTAGGGTGAAAGGGAAAAGATTTAAAAGTGACCCAAGGGGCAACTTTATCACGCAGAGGGTGATGACTATATGGGACGAGCTGCCAGAAGAAGTGGTTGAGGCAGGTGCAATAGTATCATTTAAGAAGCACTTGGATAGGTACATGGAGGGGCAGAGCTTGGAGGGATATGGGCCGAATGCAAGAAATTGGGACTAGCTGGGTGGGCACCGTGGTAGGCATGGACACATTGGCCTGTATCTGTGCTGTATTGCTCTATGACTCTGACTGTAAATGCAGGGAGCAGCATCAACCATTACTCATGGCTTTCTTTTTGACCTTGTCACAACTTTTCACTCCAATTGTAAAGGTCTGTGGAACATTCTTTTCAGTTGGGTCACCTGCAGAAATTTGTCTCCACCTAACTTTTGCTGCATTATGGCATGCAAACCATGATCTTAAGTGGGTCCACAGTGGACACAATCTCAGTGGAGAATGGTGTCAAGCAAGGCTGTTTCATTGCTCTCGCACTTTTCCCAATGCAGTGCTGTATCTCATCTCCAACAAACTTCCTGTTAGAGTAGAACTAGTCTCCAGAACAAATGGGAAACTGTTCAAATTGTATCACCTGAACTCTAGAACCAAGGTCACTTTAACTTCAATCACTGAGCTGCAGTAAGCAGACAATACTTGTGTATGTGCACGTTCATTGGCTGAGCTCCAAGTCATTCCAACAGGCTCACTGAAGCATATGAGAAAATGGCTTTACACTCTTCCAGTCTCTTCCCCCACCCACTGTATAACACTGTTCTCCCTTCCCAAAAACCCCCACCCAAGGCATTAAAGATCCATGAAGAGACACTGGAAATTGTTAACACTGCCCTTATCTTGGGAGCCACCTCTCAACAAAGGTGATGATAAAATTCACCGTTACTTTGTGTGCCAGCACTGTTGTTGGCCATCTGTGGAAAAGAGGATTTGAAGATCCCAAACCTGGCATGAAGCTCGTGGTCTACTGGACAAAAACGATCCCTGTCCTCCTTGTGTACTTCTGAGACGTGGACTACTAACAGCAGGCACCTCGCGGCGCTGGAGAGAGACCACCAGTGCTTTCAAAATCCTCCAAACCTATTGCCAGGGTAAGAAAACCAATGTAAATTTCTCTTCCAGGTCAACATCTGCATTGTTCCAGGTAACAAGTGCTAATTATACTCTTTTGGCTCTAACAGGCAAGCCTCATTGTTTGCATACCCAGCACCAGACCCTGAAGCAGAAACTCTAATTTGAGTTCTGTCATGACAAGAGATAACTAGTTGGACAGACAAAAAGATTCATGGATGTTCTCAAAGCTACCTTGGAAAAATTATAACATCCCCACCAACCCTTGGGAGCTCCTAGCCATGATAGCTCAGAATGGAGAAAAAACATGTGGGATGGCGTTGAGAACTTTGAGCCCATTCATTGGGAATACACCATAGTGAAAACTATGGAAGGACCACACCACTTCCTGAACTATCCAATCCATGAGGTACTGCTTACCCAGTCAAACACCTTCTGCTACCTCTGGCAGGCTCTGCAGGTTCACATTGGCCTTGTCAGCCACCTGGAAATCCATAAAACTGGAGTAGAAATGAGGCTTAAGGAGGATGAAGATAGGTTTTGATTTAAAATGAAACACCAACCATGCTGCTCTTCTCACTGCTCCTTGGGTTGCTGGGTCTTGAGGTTCGGGGTGAGGAGGCCTTCCTTTTTGTAGATGAAAATAATAAAGTGGTAGGAAACAGGAAGCTGAGTGCATATTTCAAAAGGGAAAAAAAATGTCTTTTTGCATTTAAATTACACTCAACCCTCTTTTTCAACAAAAATAAAAACCTTGAATGCTGAGAGAAGCTTGCATGGACACAGTACAGGCCCTTATCTCCCACCAATACATGCTTTGTTGATGATGGGTGGGGTCTCCTTCAGGAAAGGGGTTAGATGCAGTCTCGCCTAACCCCTTTCCTGTTTTCAGCTCTAGAAGCAACCTAAATTGACAACAGGCGTTCCTTCTATCTGCACTGTACAAGCAGCAGGCCCATGCAAATTTTTGCGGGTTGCTCTGATTTCTATGCTTCTAATTGCCATAAATGGAGAGAATTGGCTTCCGTCCATACACCCATGTGTCACATCATCTACTGGTCGGTTGGCATATGTGCAATTGTAAATATTAAATATCCTAGGCAGTTTAGATGGCGTGGCTCTCACCCTTCCAGCAGCAATAAGTGATGAGGCAAATTTTAGGAGTAGGAAGTGGGCTAGGTGGCAGTGGCAAAAGCTGTAGGTCTTTGATGGATCATGGCTTCTTGAGAATGTTGCTGAATTCAAGTGCCCAATAGAATTTAAGTTTGAATAGTACCTTCCATAACCCCAGATATCCCAAAGTGCTTTAAAGCAGTGTGATCTGTGTAATGTAGAAAATCACTGCAAGATCCTATGACTAGTATTAACATAAATAACTGACTATCTTTCTAATGGTTTAAAGATAAATGCTGGCCAGGAAAATTTCTGTGCTCCTCTGAACATCTCCAGACCTTTCAATTCCCAAGTTATGCAAGTTTTTCAGTGGAGTGCTTTCCCTCTACCACATCCCAAAAATATAATGTGACCCACTCTGTGCCAATGCTTCCTAAATGGTGATGTTCAGTTTCATTTTTTTGTTTGGACCATGCTTCCTGTGTGTGAATAATTAAGAATGTAACACCATATTGGAGCAGTTTCTTTAAACTAGTCTACAGAAAGGAGCTGCTGGAGGAAGTGGTAGAGGCGGGTACAATTACATTTAAAAGACATTTCATACAGGTACGTGGATAGAAAAGATTTAGGGTGATATGGGCTAAATGCAGGCAAATGAGACTAGCTCAGGCAGGCACCTTGGTTGGCATGGATGAGTTGGGCCGAAAGGCCTATTTCCGTGCTGTGTAACTCTGGCTCTATATGGTGGTGCAGCAGCAACTTAGAAACATTGAAATTAGTCCAGCTAATTTTGTGTAAGATTGTTTTATCTAGAGAAGAGTTTTTCATCACAATGTATCAGGTGCTGATAGGTAAAGGAATTATGACCAACCAGCTGCACAAACTGTGCTTGATCAATTGCAAGCGTGGAATGTTAAGGGGCAGAACTTCTCATGATGAAAGAGCCACTAAGTTCATTGATTTTTACACCATTGAGAGAATGCTATTTCCACCAGTGCATCTTGGGATGCATCCTTCTGAGGGGAGACCGGTACCTCCAGCCACAGGTGGGACTTTTTGGGAAGGGAGAGCAGTGTTATACAGGGGTGGGCAGGTTGGGAGAGTGTAAAGCCATTTTCCCATATACTTAAGTGAATCTGTTGTTGTGACTTGGTAATGCTCTTGGTAAAGCCTTTCTATCTCGAAGTGGTGAGGGCCACCCAGAATGGCAATGGCATTTGGTAAGGCCGTGGCTCACTGCCTGTCAGAGTAGTGGTATCTGGGATTTGAGTGGATGAGGACATCTTAAAAAAAAATTTGGTGAGTATCACATTATAGAATTGAGTGACTTTCTCTTGTACCATTAACTACTGTAGAGGATGTGCCTATTACTAAGCTGTATATTAAAGAATACACTATGTAAGGTCACTGTTCTTTCTAGCCATCACTCAAGCTATTCTAACTTAAATTTAAAGATGGGAGGATGCTTGTAGCTATGTCCCTCAGTTATCTCATAGAATATAAAATATGACTAAATTTGAAGGAGGGGATTGGGGGAAGGCATCGAAGTTCTGCATTGAGATGAATGACCTAATTTCCTCTTCAATGTTAAAGTGAAATGTTGCCTTTTATACAAGTTATACAAGTTGTTTTATTACGTTAAGTATTTTTATCATCATCTGAGCAACTCAAAGTACTCCTGAACCATTGGAAGGGCCTTACTTACAATATTACACACTTGGGATAGTTTGGGTATGGCACGGCACTCAACTAAAACCAGGATACTCAGGACCAAGTCTGAGCCTGAGCCCAGGGTTCTCTGGTTGGCATGGGTTTGATGGCTGTAAGGTAGGGACGTGCCTCCTTCCTGCCTGCCGTCAGCAGTCTAGGTATGCCAACTTGGTTCTGTGCGCCTGGGATTGGTTGTAGCAGGGGGCTGTTCATTTGCACAAAGACTCAGCGATGCCAAGGTAGGATGAGCTCCAAGTCTGGATGCAG
This sequence comes from Pristis pectinata, assembly GCF_009764475.1. Classification (NCBI taxonomy): domain Eukaryota; kingdom Metazoa; phylum Chordata; class Chondrichthyes; order Rhinopristiformes; family Pristidae; genus Pristis; species Pristis pectinata. Next base: position 48,010,056 of record NC_067407.1, on the reverse strand, counting down.
ACACCTCCGTGCATGATTGTTAATGTCATTTTAAGTGGGCTGAGAATGAGATGGTAACAGTTAGATTTCAGAACTATAGCCTCTACATAGGAGTGGATAATAGGGAGAAACAGTCATAAAACAATTTTATCACTGATGTGGTTTTAAAAAAAAATCATGGACATTAAATGAGCAGAATGCCAAGGCAGGTGTTAAATGTTCTCTATGGCCACACAATTATTGATGAAGTTGGGCAAAGATATGGTTGAGTGACCCCAAATACAATAAATTCCTTCTACTTTGCTCCTTAACATCTGATTCCTTTTTTGTCCAGACCACATTTCTTGTTCCCAGTATGCGGGAACAATTGAATTCTTGTACTTTCCGTTTGTATTAAAAAGTTGCAGATGTTATTGAGACTTCTTTTGTAATCTTTTTTCTTTCTTCCCTTTCCATTCACTCCATGACTTTCTGAAAGTATTTACTAATGTTGAAATAGTGGATATCAATTTCACTGTAGTACATTTAGATTAAGCCAACTCAGCAGATTAAAAATATGTTTGCATTGTGATAGTCACCCAATCATAACCTACATTTTGGGTCTCTCTGTAGTTATTAGTCTTGCAATACCAGAGCTCCTTAAACTGGAAATGCTCTTCAGGCTGAAGCCAGGTGAAAGCCTTTCCATTTTGATTGACCTTGCTTTAACCAACTCGCTATACTTCTCAAAAGTAAAAAGCATCATCAAAATTACAAACATTTCAATAGGCTAGATCAAACATGGAAATGACATATAAATTGTTCTAGGTCTGGCTGTTTTGTCTCAAACTAGTAAGTTCAATGGTCCTCTTCAGTAATGTATTCATTTGTCATAGTCAGTTTGCAGATAACATTTACAGATTTGTTAGTTTTGTGTTTTTCAAGAAAAGTGAACCCTGAATTCCCTTCTAACTTCCTAATTTTAACTCCTGATTCCTAGTACATGGCACTTGCATCATAAATTTCTTTAGTTCGTAAAGGTTCCTTGTTCTTGAGAGAAGCAGCACTCTCTAAGCTCTGATTATTTTGGACAAAAGTGTTTGGTTAGTGAAGGTACCTTCAGATTTATTTCTAAACAGGACTAAAACAGAGAATTTAACTATTACAAATGTAGAAGCATGGAACATATGATCATTGCTGATCCTCTATCTCAGTACTATGTTCCTGCCCTTTCTCCATACTCTAATGTCTTTTGTGTCTCAGAATCTATCTGTCTCCTTAAATATATTCAGCAACTTGGTGCCAGTGCCTTCCAGAGGATTCCAAAATTTCATCACCCTCTGAATGAAGGAATTCTCCTCCGTCTCGACCCTGAATGTCTTAACTTGTATCCTGAGACTTTAACCCCTGGATTTTACACCCTCCTAACCAAGGGAAACAACACTACTTGTAACTGGCCTGTCAGAATGTTGTATGTTTCAATGAGATCTGCCCTCATTCTTCTAAATGTGAATTCAGCCCTATTTGACCCAACCTCTCCTCTTATGGCAGTCCTGCCATCGTAGGGTACTCCAGAGAAATTAAATGTGAATAATTTTGAATCACTTGTGTTCAGCCACAAATGCATGCCTATATACATATAATAAACATCTGAAAAACAAAGCAAGAAACTATGAAATTATTGATTTGTGAACTGCAATATTCAAGTTTAATTAAGATGTTGTGCCTGTAATTGGAGTTGAGTGTGAAATCTGATCCAGCTGCTGTGGAAATATTATATAAAATGTTTGCTTCTTACCAACTGTTTATGTACAGAATGCATAATATAAAACAGGAAGACTTTTTTTCAGCTTTGGGAGGTTGATAAGATTGAGTGGTAAAAGCCTTACCAAGGGTGTGGGAGGAAGTTTTGGAACAGGCTAAAAAGCATTGTTAGCTGTAACGGAATTGGTGAAAGGAGGTTAAATCCCAGCAGTGTTCTTCACTCTTGAATTGGGAGGTGGGAAGAAGTATACTTGTCTTCTGATTGAAATTGGATGAATTGGGCAGTGTTAAAACCATTAATCCTTTTCGATGTGTTGTCTGGGTTTTTATTGTGGTTGGAGACTTCAAATTTTCAACTGCATAGCTCAATGTGCTTAGACGTCATATAATGTACACCATGCAAAAGAAAATTGCATGTTGAGCAAGAAAGGTGCTCCCAGCTTCCATCCCTCTGCTCTTTTACTCCCCCCCCAATATAAAACTGACTTTTATTTTTTCTCCTTCACAGTTCTGAAAAAGGATCTTTGACCTGAACTCTTTCTCTTTCCACAGATGCTGACCTTGTGTGTTTCCTGTATTTCCTATTTTTGTTTCAGATTTCTAGCATTTGCAGTTTTTTTTATATTTCTCTCAGCTTTGGCTCTGTATTTAGAGACCAGACTTGGTAGGGCAGGTGATAGGGCACTGATTTACCTCTACAAATTACTCTTTCATGGTCAGTTTAAAAATTCACCTCTTGTCTCATGTTGTTTTGGAATGAATTCCATAATCAGCTAGATAGCTTCCTGTAGGAAAGGGGCAAAATGACTAGCCATTTAATCCTCAGTAAAACCACACTGCAGTTGCCAATATACTTTTTGTCTGGCAATTTTCCTGCTGAGTGAAATACTTTTAGTTCAAGACTAAGGTCAGCTGTGCGTTTTGTTTTCCGATGTTTCCCCACTTTTTACTGGCTGCTGCACTCAGCTGTGGGCTGGTGGATGGCAATTTCTCTGATCTTTATTCCAGATAGAAGAGAGGTGCTTGGGGATTGGAAAGTAGTATATGTAACACCCTTGCTTGATCAAGCGAGTAAGGACATTCCTCATGACTACAGATCAGTCAGGCTAACATTACTGATAGATTAGAATTGAGAATGGGGGGTGGGGGTGGTAAATTAACAGACATACTGGAGAGATTTGACAACATTTAGACGAACCAGGAGGGATTTGTGCAAAAGCAGACTGTGCTAGACTAATCTAATTGAATTTTGCTATTATGAGTAACAGAAGGTTGAAGGAATGCATTGGGTGGATTTTAAGTAAGTGTTTGATAAAGTTTCGCATACAAAGCTGATTAACAACATTGAGGTCTCTGGAATAAGAGAGTCAGTGTTAGCTTGGGTAAAGTATTATCTTAAGGACAAAGATCAAGTTGTGGTAATTGGTTCTCCAGACCAGAGCTTGGTAGACAGTGGTGTTTACCAAAGTGTCATTTCTTGTTTTGCTGTATTTTGTTTGATGTATTTAAGTAATGAATATTGAGATACAGAGTAAAACTTAAGTTTGTTTATTATGCCAAACCTTTGAGGGCTGGGAAGCCTCAAGGCTACCTGTCAACTGCAACAGGATGTAGACCGGCCACTGGAATGGGTAGACAGAAGGCAGATGGAGTTTAATACAGAGAAGTTTGCGGTGATGCATTTGGCAGAAGGGATGGGGACAGGCTATAGATACTAGTGGCAAAGTTCTGAACTGTGGAGGAACAAAGCATCCTATGGGTTCATGTGCATTGATCTTTGACCTTGAGAGATTAGTTCGTAAAGCCTTTTTGGGCATGGACTTCATAAATGGAAGTATTGAGTACTGCAGTAGAAATTTTTGAACCTCTATAAAACTCTGGTTAGGCTTTCAGTTCTGGACACTGCACTTCAGAATATGAAGGTTTTTGGGAGATTACTGAGGAGATTTACTACAGTGTTTCCAGAAATTTAACTACAAATTTGAGGAAGCTGGGGTTCTCTCACTGAGAAAGGTTAAGAGGAGATTTGATGGAGGAATACAAGACTGATAGGTTTAGATGGGCAAGGCAGTGTCATAAGGTGAAGGCACAAGGACAAGATTGTCAGTAAGAGATAAAGGGGTGAATATGAATGGGTTTGTTTATGCAGCAAGTGGTGTTGACATGATAATGGCCCTGCCTGCGAGTATAGAGCAAGTGGAATGATCAATGATTTTGAAGGGAAACTGGATAGGCATGTGAGGAAAATATACTTGTAGAACTATGGGATTGGGGAAATGGGACTGACTACTATCAGGAATTTGGGTGGAATGGTCTTGTCATATTGTGTGTGAGTAAACAGACCTGGTGGAGAACATTGGCTCTGATAGGACTCTGGTTCAAGTGCCTTGCTTGTTTCCAGAATTTATTTTCACCACGCATTGCTTCAGGAAATTTGAACCTGAGGGAGTCGCGACGATTTTAGTTTTGGTATCTAGGTGTGTGGGCAAGCATTACTTGTCAGCAGGAGAGGTGATGGCTCTAAGTGACTGAGACCATAGCAGTTATAACAAGATAAAGATCCAAAAGATTAAAGTCCTCTTACCTCCTTACAGGCCCAAAAAATATGAGCTGCCTAAGTAATCTGCTTTATTAAAACCCCACTGCTGTCTGTCACCAGTGGTGTCTTATGATCCCTAAAGGTGTTGATAGCTGCCAGTTAATCAGGACTTCATCTCTATGACCTTGGTGTCATTTAAAGTGAACGGTAATTAACTAGCAGTCTGGATAGTAATTCTAAATTGTATTTTTTTTTCTGTAGCTGCTTGCAATCGCTGGCTTCTGATGTATGGGTCTTGTCCGGCTTGTCACAATTCCCAAAGTAAACCTGGCCTGATTTATTAAAGCTGTAGGGAATGAATATCTCCACTGTGCCACACTGTCAACTGAAGCACATCCTGAATTTTGCTTTGAGGCTGCTGGTAGTTGGACATGCCCACACATTGGGAATGACTGGCACTACCATCCCCTATTAACAGTAATCTAATAGTAGTAAAAGTATCTTGCAGGTAACTGAACTCAAATAAGTTCTCCAAATATACTTTCTCCCTCTGATCGCTACCCTGAATGTTTCCACCATTCATTACAGGCTCACTTATACCATGTATTTCTTCCACAATATCATTACCTTGTTTGAAGCAGGAAGGGATTGCCATCACTATGACCGGGAGACCTGCTTGAGCTGGGGTTCCCCTGAACAAAGGGCTTGCACTTTTACATCTGTTGCTTTGGGTGCGGAGTCCGCATCTATTTTTGTGCAAATAGTGTTGTTGGATGTTTTAGAATGGAATGGAAAACACTTTTTTTGAAATGGAAAACACTTATGAAATTTTCACTTTTGTCACGTACTCTGGAAATCTCTAGCAGAGACTGAACTTAATTAAAATCTATTGTGTTTTCACTTTTGACTAGATTATTTGACTAGATATTTTTGTTAAATTCCATTTTCAGCCCCCCGTTGAAGGTGTTAATTTGAACTGGAATGTGGTGATTTGGAATAATAAAACTCCATTCGAAGAAAGTAGCTCAAGACGTTGGACTCTGATGTCTGATTCTCAATGTTGTTCAGTGGGTATCAGCGTCTAATGTGTAATTCTGTCATTCGGTTTTACTTTTGTCTCTTCCTTGAAATTTGTTTGCCTGTTTTGATAGCTCTATAGCTTTTGAATCTTTTACTGAAGGGGTTAAAGCATGATACTGGGCAAGAGTGAAACTCGCTCTTTAAAGGTTTCGTTATCACTTAGCAGAATGAGTAAGCTCCATTAGCATACTGTAAGTGTGAAGCTTACACTCATTCAACTTGTAGAGCTGCAGTAGTGCTGCTAAAAGGATAACGTAGGACTGCAAAAATCGATAACTGTTGAATGTTATAAAATTAACTGGCCTGGTACTACACACAAATAGTTGGCTTTGCATAATATCAATTAATTCACAAACACAAGAATATTTTAAAATGCATATCCTGGCTCTGTTTGAGACATTGACATTTTTTGGTCACCCTCTGGGGCTAATTTAAAACCTAGTGTTAACATTGGAAACATTGTAGAGAGATTTAAAAAAAACACTTTCTTTGCAGGACTTGAACATCAGCATAACTACTCTGAACATCGTTGACACATTTGGGGGCAGAGTCCAGAGCTTTTATTAAAACTGTATTCTTTTTGGATTGGTGCCATGTAAATTTAAGGGCACGGATTATATTTCCACAACACCCCCTCCTTACCACAAGTCTAAATAATTTTGTTATCACTTCAGAGTGCATACTGTCTAAGTAAAGAGCAGGCAAGATTGAATTGATATCTTGGCTTCTTCCGTTCATTAATTGGTAAATGTATATATGGTACTGAGCCACACAGACTATCAATTGACCTTGACAAAGATTTGTATTTACAATGAATTTCCAAAACATTACAAGGTGCTTTATCAAAAAGAATATGACAAAAGTTGATATTGGACAAGAGCAGTTTAGGAGAAAGGGGCAGAGAATTTTGGGGAGGAAGTGATACCAGAGCTTCAGACCTTGACAGCTGAAGGCTCGCTTATCTGTGGTGAAGTGATGAAAATTGGGAATGCTCGAAAGCCTTATGTGGAGTTATTGCAAACAGTCGTCGAGTTGGAGAAGTTACAGAGAGGAGGTAGAGTAAGGCCACAAAGTATTACTTAACCAGGAGCCAATGTATTTCAGCAAATGCTGGGGTGTTGGCAGTGTGCATCAGGGAAAGGTAACAAAGTTTTGGGTGACCTTGAATTTGCACAGCATAGAATATGGGAGGTGTGCTGAGAGTGCATTGGAAAAATAAATAACTACTTCCAATATGAGAGTCTTTGCACCAAGGTGAGCTGAGACAAATGGCAGACGGGCAATGTCAGAAATAGACATTGTGGCTGGAAGTTCAACTGGAGGCCTAGTGTGCTACCAGGTTGACAGTAAGTCCTGTTCTAATTAACATAGTTGCTAGGAAAGGGGCAGATGTGGTGGCTAGGAAACAAGTTGGTGGAGATGACTGAAAGCAATGGCTTTGGTGTTTGATATTCATGTGGAGGAAGTTTCTTCTCATCCAGTACTAGATTTTGGACAAGTGATAAGGGAAATGGGGATGGAGGGCACTGGTGGTATTAGTGATGGTTTGGTCCTTAGGAGTGCAATAAATAGGTAGATGTGGCTGTTGGCTGTGTACATGCAGAGCCTGATGGTCTTTGAATGTCAGTTGGGGGCAGCATACGGATGAAAAAAAAGGAAAGAAGCAAGGATAAATCATTGAAGACCGTAACTTTGAGGCAGGACAGTTCTTGGGCAGACTTGAATACATCTGGATTATGGAATGGAAATGTTAGCCCATATTCCTATTCCTAGTTATTGGGTGCCACTCCTGAAAGTATGTACGTGACCTAGGTGAAAACATAAGCATGCAAAGAAGCATTGAGGAGCAAAGCGAATTGCTTTTCAAATGAGTATTGCTCAGTTTGCTGACCCTGTGCATTGTCTGGCAACTTGGGCTGTATTTATTACAATAACTGGAATTTAAGTTGTGAAGCATAGTGAAACTACCCAGAGGAGAGAAGCAAAAAAAAACCCACAGATGCTGGAAATCTGAAATAAAAACAGAAAATGCTAGAGATTCTCAGCAGATTAGGCAAAGCAGAAGAATGCTTTTCAAAGATGCTACAGTTGTACAAACTTATTGCCTGTTGTATATTGAACTAATTCTGTGGAGGTTAATGGTAGGGAAGAGCAAATTTACCCATCGGGGATCAAATGAAGCAAAATTCCCCATTGTAAACATTAATTGTAGGAATATAATATGGTATCTCTAGCAAATAGCTTTCAATCTTTAAAATGTTGCGCTGCTGTAATATAAATGAGCATGTCTAATTTTTTTTGGTTGAAAATAAGACCTTTTGCAGGCTTCCTCCTTGAAGCCAACAGCTTTGCTATTTTTGCTGACTTACCTCGTTTTAGTGACTATTGTTCATGTGTGGGGCTGGGCAATGAATGTTAGCTAAATCAATTCTAGGGAGAGGGAGAAATAATGCCAATTTGAATCTGTGTTCACCTGAGTCCCCATGTGCATTTTTCAACATGGAAACTAGCATACAGAAATGGGAACGATAGCAGACTTTTCACACCTTTCCCCTTTTTAGCCTTGCACTAAAGTGGATTGTAGCATGCTGGTTACTTAATAAATGTTAAGAATTGAAATGGAAACATTACAGGTCAGCACCTCCTGTCTCTGAAATTTGTGGGGTGGGGTTAACCATTACAGCATTGAATGGTCAATACAACATAAAACAATGCAGCATGGAAACTGGCCCTTTGGCCCAACTCATCCATGCTGACCAAGTTCTGCAACTGAGCCAGTTTCATTTGCCTGTGCTTGTCCCATATCCTTCCCTGCTCCCCCCCCCCCCCACCAACCTTTCCTATCCGTGTACCTGTCAAAATGTCTTTTAAATGTTGTAATTGTACCCACCTCCACCACTTCCTCTGGCAGCTCATTCCATGTACGCAACACTCTGTGTGGAAAAAGTTGCCCCACAGGCCCCTTTTAAATCTTTGCCCTCTCACTTTAAGCCTATACCCTCTAGTTTTGGACTCCCCTACCTGGGTGAAAAGACTGTGGCTATTGCCCTTATCTATGCCCTTCAGGATTTTTATCAATCTCTGTAAGGTCCCCCTTCATCCTCCTGTGCTCCAGGGAAATGTCCTGGTCTGTCCAGCCTCTTCTTGTTACTCAAACCCTCCTGTCTCAGTAACATCCTTGTAAATCTTTTCAGTTCACTGACACATCTTTACTATAGCAGGGTGACCAGAACTACGCAGTACTCCAAATGTAGACTTACCAACATCTTGTACTGCTTTAACATGACATTCCAACTCCTGTACTCAATGTCTTGACCAATGAAGGCTGTTCTACAACACTCCCCAGGGTTCTACCACTTACTGTGCAAGTCCTGCCCTGGTTTGTCTTACAAAAATGCAACACCTTGCATTTATCTGGTTTTTTTTCTCTTTTTAAACTCCAACTGCCATTCCTCAGCCCACTGGCCCAGTTGATCAAGATTCTGTTGTAATCTTAGATAATCTTCTTTTGTCTTCTATACCAACATGACAAAAAAATACAAAATTGGTGTCTATTTTGACATTAACTTGACAGTTATGAAGTGCACTCTGTTATTCTTGTACCAGATGGATGGCATCTTTATAGATTTAAAAGTCAGGGTGAGTGTGTGTGGTCATGATATTTTGATTTTTAAGATATAGAATAGGTTCTGTAAAGTGAAAAATATTATTAACCTCTAATTTTCAGTCCACAGTTGAAAAGTCTGATTCTTATTGCCAAAGGATTTGGCAATGTTAAAGGACAGTGGTCTGAAGACCTATTTATTCTGGAAAACAAGCTGGGATTCATTTTCACCAGTGGCAGAACCTATAATGAGCAAAATATTGAAAAGTCAGCTGATTATCAATTATCATGCCAATGATTTTAATACAAGTATTTTAGTCAGCTGGACACATTAGAATGTTTTGGGTACATAGTCATTTGGTTCTAAAAGTTGTTTTTACCTGACCAAGAGATTTACTTTTGGGAGTTGGCTGGCTTGATTAACTAAAGTTGCAAATTCTTGGCTTTTTACTGTGTATATACTAAAGTCTTAAATTAATTTCATTTTTTTTAAATGCTCCACTTAGAACTGGTAAGACGACCTAAAAGTCTGCTCCAGAAAGTGCCCCAAGATAGCAAAAGAACTAGGGCCTTCCATTTTAGTAGGAAATCTGAATTAATTCATTCATATGACCAGTTCATAAATTTAACAATGAGTTTGGTGGCTGCATTTGGTGTTGAAGCCAATTGAGAGTCATATCCATTTTCCCAAGCTGCTGCTCCCACGATCAGATTGAGAAACCAAACCATGAACATCCTTTTGTTAAAAATATTTTCTGAACCAGTCAATAATAAAAGAAAATTCAGTGGCTGTGTGCAAATTAAGATGAATTGGTCACATCCTCTGCTGATTTCCTTGTTACCATTTCTGCATGTATTGTATAATTCTCCTCATGATGAATGCTAAGTGTCTCCAGAGAAGCTGCTAGTAATGGTTGTGGTTGTCTTGGGTAGAAACTGCTCTTGCAGTAAAAGATGAGTCTAGAGTTGTGAAATGAGATTTTGTGAACAGAGTTTTTTCTTTCCTTCCTCGGTCCCTTTTTGCATTCAGTATTGTAACTGGGAGCCAGGATGTGGCATATTCAGCAATTAAGGTAATTCGTCAATAATGTGCTTTCAAACTACATCTGAAATTTTAGGTATGTAAGTTATCAGAACAATGACACAAAATTTAAATAGAACTATAAAACACTGGGTAGGATGGGGGGTGGGGAATGGGCAATCTCTATGAATGGGATGGAAATGGTCAAGGAGGAAATAGATAAAGGTCAGTGGGGGAGTGTTTCTTCATTGACTCAATTCTCAACATGTTCAATGAATGCAGGAGCTGGTTGTCCAAGTCAATGATGTTGAACTCAGCCAAACTATTTGTACATGTTGGAAGTAGTTGTGATCTGGGAGCACAATCGAGCAGTTAGAGGCCGATTTTATATACTAAAAAACATCTGGTCTCACTGTATCACACATTCCATTTCTGTCATCCATTTCTTCCTGTTGCCACTTCTGCAAATTAATTTTTTTTATTTTTAAACCCCTCATTCCCAGTTCTGACAACATGTTTCAGGCCTGAAATGTGAACTGTTTCTCTTTCCACAGATGCTGTCTGACATCCTGAATATTTTTATTTCAGATTTTCAGCATCTACAGCTTTATCTTCATCAGACTAGTGCTTGGGTCAAATGATACCTTTTTAATATTGTGTACATTTGTGGATGACATGACTTTCATGGCAACATTCTGGTTTTGAAAATGGTTGCAAAGACCACCCAAAAAAAACTACTACTTTTTCTAAGGGAGCTGAAGAAATTTTCTTTGAATCATTAGTGTTGGTGATAGAAGTTCAGAAGCATTTAAATTTGGAAATGATACAGAAATAGTTAACTTAATTGGAAAAGTAGGCTGAAAAGTCAAGCTCTTACTCGTGAAAAACCAATATGGAATTGATTGTCAGGCATTTTTTCTTACAAAGTAACTATTAAGCAGAATGGACTTGGATAAAACAGTAAAGGCAAAAGTTCTACGATAATTAGAGAAATGGTAATATTATCACAGGTGGGGATTTGGTGTGATTCTGCATAGGTGAGTTAAGGTAAGCTGGCTTCATCAACAATCATTTGTTTTTAGAAAAAGTACATTGGGGATTTATGGCTTTTTCTATATCAATGAAATTAAAAGTTAATTTTTACCTGGAGCTAGCAATTAGAAATTGGTTAAAGTCATGTCTCTGCTTTCAGTGGCAATCAACAAAGGAGTGGTGGTACCAAGCTGAAGAGGATGGCTTCTAGTTTCACTCAGCCATTGTCAGGCAAAAAGTGCAAAACAGAGGTTTTACATTCAATTAATAATATAAATTGAGAGCATACATATTTGTTGACTGAGCAGTGCCTTATGTGAGTGTATCATTGGTCTCTGGCACAGATGAAGGCTCTGATAGGTTACCATGTACAGCGGAGAACTGGCACTTAATGATTGCTTCTCCTGCTGGCGTGCCAGTCTAGTTAGCAGGTTTCTGGCTATGCAGCCAAATCAACATACTGTCATTTGTATCCAAGTGTCAAGAGACTGGATGAGTAGAGTCCTACAGATAATTTAAGTACACCGCTCTAGTCTCATTTTTTTCTCATCCAAATTGCGAGCTACATCATTCTCGATTTGCAATGCTGTACTTTCAGGCAACAGTAATAAATCAATTAATGACTCCAAATCATTTAATGGGCTAACACAATAACACGAAAGCCAACAGCTTGTGTCTCTGCAGTAATATTAGGGACCGCTTGTTGATTGGAGTAGAGAGTTCAATAGTGCTCGTTATCTCAATTAGCACAATTAGTGTATGATTTGAATGCAGGATTTACACCGCATCTGCTTGAACCCAGTTCTGTTTGCACATGTTATTTATGCAGCAAAAATGACCTTGCAATAAATGTTGTGCAACATTGGGGGAGTGGGGAAGGGGAGGGGAAAGAGTTTAACAAATTGTCATCATATGACAACGTATTTCCAGGTTAATGGCTCTTCAAATAAGCAAATTTAAAACAAATTTTAACTGACATTTATGTTCATCAGATGGATCCGGTATCTGATATGGTGGCAAAAGTGGAATTTTTCTGTATTCCAGTTTCAAATTAATACTTTCTCTTTGCAGTGTTTAGCTGCAACCATGTCAGACACAATACAACAAAAAATATGAATTGAAGTTATCTTATTGTATTTGAATACCATCCCATAACCACAATCTCAAAAAGCTTTTTGTTCTGCCAGTGATTTCTCTTTCAAATGCCCACTCAATCCTTTCAGTTCTTAGAAATGCCAATTTCAAGACGAATTAGTGGATATTATGTACAATGGGCTGATGTGCATTAAAAAGAGGGTAGAAACCATCCCAATTCATTGGAGCAAAGTCTTCAGTTGATCAGTTTTGACAACTTTGATCCCTAACCCATAGGAAAAAATTAATTGGATGTATCCAACCCTAGTGCTCTTCAAAGTTAAGACATTTGCACCAAGTCATATTGCATTTTACAATAATATTTGTATGTTGCACTGAGAAACTCTTGAAATGCAAAACATGTAACAGAGCATCAGAGAAAGAGTTACATGACTTGCAATCCTAATATATAGTAGTGATCTATCAAGGGCATAATGGTAATATGTGAGCAATGCTTGTTTCTTGTACCTAATAATTTTCACGAAGGAAAAATGGCACAACAATGCCAATGGGTTATTGAGTGCAAGAGGCTGAAGTAATGAGATTAAATTTATATGAAGTACAGGGACAAGGAATTCAGTGTTCAGAATCCCTATCATTTGCTAGTTTTGGATTTTACTGATTCATGCTGAAGTTCCATTTACATCTTTTTGCATTATACATTAAGCTGTAAAAAGATATTTGGGAAATATGTATCGTATGAGATGGTGAGTACTTCTGTGAATTTAAAGATTCTATGTATAAGTTATAGGTTTAATGAGGCCTAGACCAAAGTCATTGCATGCATTTTCTCCTACCCACTCACCTGATACAGCTTTCAAGTCCATTCCCTTAAATTCAAGACGTGCAGATATGAGCAGATAAGTCAAATATCTGGTTTGGTTGTTCACAATTAGATCTGGTCTTACCATGTACAGCACAATGGTGCCCTGTTTTTGTCTGCCACAACTGCTAGTTATTCCAGAGGAGACAAGGTTTCTGATATAGGGTTCAAACCTGAAATGTTGACAATTCCCTTCCCCTCACAGATGCTGCTCAACCCTTTGAGTTCCTCCAGCAGATTGTTTGCTAGTTATTCCATATGTGTGCCATCACTAAGATTGCTTATTTACACTTGCATAACATAGCCAGCCCTGCCACTGTGTCAGTTTCTCTACTGATAAACCCAAATCCATGTGTTTGTCATTTCCAGACTTGACTATTCTGTTGTATTCCCAGCCGGCCTCCTTCATTCCCTCCTTTGTAAACTTGAGGTCATCCAAATCCTAAATTATCTTTGTTCTTGCTGACCAGAATTTCTCGCTTATGCAGTTCTTTCAAAATTCTCATTCTTATTTCAAATCCCTCCAGGGCCTTGCATTCCATATCTCCGTGACCATCTCCAGCCCTATGATCCTCCAATGTAAGTCTATTTCTTGACTCTTAATCCACTTCAGATTTATGCATAATTGGAAGCTGTTTCTTCAGCATGGAACTTGCTCCCTAAATATTTGTCCCTCTAACAGTCTCTAACTCTCCTTAAATCCATGTCCATTTGATCTCCTTAAATCTTGTACATTAGAGCTTTTGGCCCTTTTGATGCTTAAGAAATTTTATTCGGTGACGTTTCTATAAATTTGGGGTGCTGAAGTTGTATAAAGTTGGTGGTGCTGAATAAATACAAGTTATTATTATTGCTTTTGCCTATGTTCAGTAACACAGTGGGCAAATGTTCCTCCTGGTTTTGAATCAAGCCTTAACCAAGTAGGCATGTGGTTCCTAACCAGGGAACATTGAACAACACAATTGGTCCCTGTTATGACTGCAGGGTTCTTTATCCTCTTCTGTATACTAGAGTCAGTGATTGGGAAATGTGCAGTAAACACAGAAGGGGCTCAAAATAAGTGTTGTTGTCAGAGAGTTTGCCACCCAACCAAGAAGCATCCCCAGGTTGAAAGATAAGAAATTGGCTTGTAGCAATATGCAAAAGACCAAGAGAGAAAGTAGGAAAATTTCCACAATTTGAGAAAACCTGTTAAGCCTTCCCTCCACTCAGTTGTAGACGTGCAGTCATCTTTTACGTGTAATAATTCTAGTGTTGGGCTCCTCCAGATGACTAATGTCATCTCCTGGGATCAAATCATTAATGGAATTTTGCATATGAATGTAAGCAATTTTAAAAGATAATCTAAGAGGTTTTTGGAATGAGTGAATGATCTTAATGGCATGGAATAGTAAAATGAGTGGTGTTACAGCATCATTGAATGACCTCCTGTGTCATAAATTTTCCACGGTTCTATCAGTGAGGTGCTTCATTGTTCAGGAGGGGGAAAAGTCGGTGGACGCAGTTTGTCGATGTCTGTCTTTACCTATTAGAAAGAGAAGTAGAATTTAAATTTACACACTGTATATTAATTGGTAAAGACAGACACTGAAACAGTTTTGATCATGGCCACTAGTTTACTATTTCCAAAAAATAATTTTAAGTAGATTAGTAAATACCCAAAGCAAAGGCAAAATCTCCAGTAACAAAATTAGATTATTACTTATTTGTGTACCATGCAGCAGTGGTCTTGCGTAGAATTTTGTTTCATAGATCCAGCAAACCTTTGAAATCCTTGACCAAAGATTGGATGGGTGGGCATGGTGTGTGGCAGGTAGGTATATAACTCTTAGATATTAGATGTTATTTGTCAGCTGTACCTGAATAGCTTAATGACTAGTTCTGTGCTATCAGTTGGACACCATATGTTGGATATCATATGTAATTCCATATGATATTGTGTTTTTGTGTAACTTCCTTATTTCAGGGAAGATTAGGAATGGGGAACGTATGTATAAGATTATCACTTACAAATCCAATAGAGAATTTGAGGGACTGTTTTACCCAGTTTTGGAAAACACTAGGTGGAGGTCATGGTGCACGGTATTGATTTAATTCGGTGGAAATAAGATAAATATGTAAAGAAGGAAGGAATAAAAGGATATTCTGAGAGACTCCTCTTGACAGTTGTACTTTTCACAATGGTCTGTTCCCTAAGTGCAATGGCCCAGATTCTGTGGTCAACTCATGTTTTTTACTAACTTCAAAACTAGGTTTGTTCTTAGAACAATCTATTCCAGTAGGAACTAAGAAAGCCAGCCTAGTCCTCAGTGACGAGGCTCTGTATGTTGCCGAGAAGTTCTATGACATAATATCATGCTGGGTGGGGGCAGATCAAGCCAATCCAACAAAGGAAACATTGGCCAGCAAACCCATGCTCCCAGATTTAGCTGGAGCTGTGTCAAAGGCTTAATACTGAATGTCTCAGCTGTTCAGAAACTTTTTTTTAAAAAGTTCAAAAACAATGGACTAGTTTAAAATGAAAATATAAAAGAAAAAACAGTTATAAATACTTGACACGAGATTCTGCAGATGTTGGAATCTGGACCAACACGCACAAAAAGTGCTGGAGGAACTCAGCAGGTCAGGCAGCATCTATGGAGGGAAATAAATGGTCGACGTTTCGGGTCGAGACTGATGAAGGGTCTTGACCCAAAACATCGACTATTTATTTCCCTCTATAGATGCTACCTGACCTGCTGTGTGTGTAGTTATAAATGCTTGCTTGCTTTAATCCCTGGCACTGGATGTTCCTGTGGATTTCCTATTGAG
The DNA here is from genome assembly GCF_009764475.1 of Pristis pectinata. NCBI lineage: Eukaryota > Metazoa > Chordata > Chondrichthyes > Rhinopristiformes > Pristidae > Pristis > Pristis pectinata. Next base: position 47,994,290 of record NC_067407.1, on the reverse strand, counting down.
TGCAGGGGTATTATCACATCCCCATGCTGGACCTCCACACCTGATTGCACGAGTCCATTTGGATTGTTTCAGTGACCCATAACTTCAAGATTTATGCGATCATTTGGAAATCCTTGTTTCTCGCAGTTACACTGAAAAACATCAGTTATGTGGTTAAATGTTAAGTGCAAAATCTAGCCCACTGTAATAGTATGTAATAACAATCTATTAATACTTGGCATCTGTGCCAAATCAGCATTAAAAATGGCATTTGGTCACTGGCAAGGAAAGTCCAGAAGAGGGTTAAGCACCTGCTTTCTTAATGGAGGAAGGTTTGAAAATAAAATGATAAAATATGTATATGGATACTCTAAAACAAAGTGTTAAATTATGCTGTAACCTCACAGCATCCTTCAGAGTGCTTATGGTTACGTTTCATAGAACACTTGCATTTGCTGTCATGATCAAAATTGAATATGTTTCAGATTTGTTGATGTAATTTTTGGCTCGTGATAAATGCACTGCATATTGTTCTGAGGTAACAAAATGTGGAAGACAAAAGTATTATTTCCCAATTTTCCTCTGTTAGTGATTGGAATACTAATTTTTTTCCCCCTGGTGTCTGCTGTAAATCCAGGCAATATTCTAAATTACTGTCTGGTGACCACCCCCCCCCCCCCCCCCCCCCCCCACCTCCCCTTTTTCTGGAACCTAGTTTTGCATGTTAGTTAGGAACTATAATTTGTTGTCTCGACAAAACATTTTGTAGAATAAATGGTTTGATCTGCAAACTTTGGACTTATGAATATTTACTATAACGCTGTTGTCTATTTGGGGTACGTCATTTACAAAGCTATTTTTCACTGGAGTGAACAGCCTGCCACACTCAGTGCATGGGAGTACATTATACCAGAATTCCCATTCAGCCTTTTGACCAACATTTTTGATTTACAAAATTTCATGTAATGAAATACTTTCCAGGAGCCTTCCTTCTGTAAGTGGAGAGATGGCTACATTGTCAATCTGCAAAGAGTGCTTGGGATCTTTTGGAAGTGTCCTTGCTGATGATGTGAAGCTTCCAAGAGAGAAGAGAAAGAAATTTGGAAAACAAAGCTTAATCTAAGTGAAAGTGTGGAGTATTGGGGCTCAATGAATTGTGTTCATTGTTGATGGGAAATGATTTTATGCTGATGCTATAGTTATGGCGAGAATGCTGTTTGAATGAGGTGTGGGGATCCCATCTGATGCTGTTTAAAGCAGAGCAACACTCCTGCTTTCCTTAAGGGTCGGTTTGAGCTTTCACACCCAATTTACACGCCATATGTTTATTGGTTTGAAGACAAAACAGCTGCACGGTGCTACTAAATTGGTAATGAATATAGTAAGCTGTGTTGCCTCTGTTCCTTGACACATGTGAATTTGTTAAATGGGCAGATGTTCAGGGATCACCAGCAAAAAAAAACATTTGCTTGCTGTGAATTGGACCATGGAAATATCTAATGTGGTCTAATCCAAAGATGTGTTTTGTGAGATTGACTTGCACATAACGGTTTTTTGTGAAGATATGGTTCCTTTGGTACAATCTGCACTTTTGAGGGGCTGAGTCCTGTTGAGACTAAAGGCATTCTTGCCTATTAATCTGTCACTGAATTTTCAACTGTGTATACTCTTAATTTTTCAAACAACTGTTCCTTTAAAGGTTAATACAGAATTCACACTGAAGGTTTATGCAGCATCTCAACAGGTTCTGTATATTACTCGGATATGAGAGACTGCGGATGCTGGAATCCGGAGCAAAAAAAAATGAGCTGCTGGAGGAATTTATGGAAGGAGCAGCAGCTGTGGAGAGAAATGGACAGTTGATGTTTGGGGTCAAAACCCTTCATCCTTGATCCTGTAGGCAATCCTTCAGGATCAAGGATGACTTCTACTCTAATATGTGGGTTCAGGTTTGACACATGAAGCTTATGTGGGACCTGCAGACTGCTGCGGTGGATCAGGTGAGGTTCTTTATGGGATAGGTGGGTAGTTTGGTAGGTCGTGCATTTCTGCCATTTACACCTGGTTTCCTGTGTGCTCCTGATGCAAGAACCTGAAACTCTCAATGCCATCCTGAATGCTGCTACTTCAGGTTGAGTGGTCAATGGCCAGGGATTCCCAGGAGTCATCGGGGTTGTTTCGTTTTCTATGGAGGCATGGAGAACATCACTGACTCTTTTCTTCTGTCCACTTCTGTTATTTCCATCAACCTACATGTTACCTGAAGTGGAGATTGGTCTAGACTTTGACATCCCCTGTCAAGTAGCTTACCAATTCCTCCTTCACTCAAGAAGAATGGTTGCTTGGAAGGAACAGGGAGAAATCTAGAGCAACAAGAACTGCACTGCACAGTTGCTGGCTTCTATGGGATTTTGAATCACTTCATCCTTTCAATACCATATTGATTTTTGCATTCGTCATAACCAAGCCTTGTATGTTGAGGATTACACATGAGCAAGCAATATAGAATATCCAAAGACACCTTATTGCAGGATTGCTCATTAAAATTAGTACCAAGACATGTAAGGAAGTATTAGATGACTAAGACTTCAGTGGAAGAGATGTGGTTTATGGAGCATCTTAAGGGAAGTGAGGGATGGAGTTACTTAGGGCAAGAATTTCAGACCTGACTGCATTGTTTTATGGTTGGTTGAATGAAGTTGAGATTTGTATTAGAGGCTAGAATTTGAGAAGGTCAAACATCTTTTGGTTGTAGGAGGTTAGTGAATTGAACTATTTGGTCCTAGAATTAATATTTTATCAAATGCTAATAAATAAGGTGAATTCTTTACTCTAGGAACATTCGCAGATTTGGAGATGTGTAACAACCATTTAAATATACATTGCTTCTGCATGTTTTTTAAAATTCTTTTTATTCATTTATCTGATGTGTGTGAGGTGCTATGCCAGTGTTTGGCACTCTTATTAGAAGACATAATAGCTTGAGAAGTTTTCATCAATTGAGTCTAGTGATTATGTTCACTTCCACGTTATGGTGATAACAAAGAAGGAAAGCAAAATATTCCAAGCAACTTGAAGTTCTTACAATTATAGAAGGGTACAACACAACCTGTTCGGCCCACCTTGTCCATGCCAACCATGATGCCTATATATGCGAATTCCATTTGCAAAGTTGCTAATTCTGATTTTGGTTGACTTGCTGTTCAGATCATTGAGTAGAGTTTTGAAATGAATTGTACCTTTACCCTACAGTCATTAATTCCTGCAACGCCAAGAGACTGCCCACAACTTGTTATCCAGTTCAGGCTGGGAATGAATAAAATGCTTTCTGTGAATGGCATGGCACAGTGTGGAATTTTCATGTTCTCCCTGTGACTGTGTTTTTCCTTTGTGTTCTCCGGTTTCCTTCCACGTCCCAAAAAAGAGCAGGTAGGTAAATTAATTGGCCAACCTAAATCGCCCATAATGAGTGGTAGAGTCTGGGGGACATTGATGGGAATGTAGAATAAAATGAGTTAGGGAAGAATTAGTGTAAAAGTGGGTACTTGTTGGCCAGCACGGACTTAGAGGGCCAAAGGGCCTATTTCCATGCTGTATTTCTCTACAACTCTATCACTCCGTTATTTAAATGTCATGTTAATATTTAATGGTGACTGTATGTGGCCTTTATTGTCTTTGTTCTTTAGCACTAATGGATGTCTGTCAGGGATGATCCCGTTATCCTTTTGTGGATTCAACAACTCTAGTATTATTGAGACGTTGCCAACCAATAGCCCTTCTTTATCAGATGCGTGTGAAGTCCAACCAGGTGAACTGTACCTTGGAGAATGGCTTTTGTTTATTCTTTTAAAAACAAAATTACTCTGTGATAAGTGCAGTTACTCATTTTCAAACTGTCTGTGGAAAAGGAAAGCCTATATTATGGCTTAAGTTGTTCTGCAAAATGTGAAGGGGGAAGAAAAGACTGAAACAGCCTGCATTTGTCATGTCGCTAACAACCCAGTGTTTTTTTTTAAATGTATTTCTTAAATTTGATCCACGTGAATAAAAAAATATAACATTTTATTCTCAGCCTATGTGTCTAAAACAAGATTTCACAGCTCTTCTGTAGATACCCTTCTGAATTTGATGAGCTTTCTTCCTGACCATAACAGCCCACTACTCCCAAAATGCTGCTAAATGGAATGTTATAAGATTTTGACTGTGATTATGAAAGAACATTGATAGTGATATGTGCAGTTAGGAATATGTTATTTGGAAGGTAGCTTGGAGGTGATCCAGTTGATGCCTTTGTCCTTCTAAATGAAGGCTTTTAAGCTGCCACTGTCAAAGAAACCCGGGTAAGTTTTAGTAGTGGATTCTGCAGAGAACACACAGTGTGGTTATGCTGCATTGTGGTTGGAGCAAGGGAATGTGTAAGGTGGTGGATGAGATAAACTGACTGCTTTATCCTAAGGATCATTGCTAGGCACTTATCATTTCTGTTGTCTACATTTTTTAAAAAAACACATTTTAAAATGACTATTGGTATCATCATATAGGCTGAGTTACCAGGATTTGCTCAAAAATATTGAGTCCTCACCAAGGTGGTGTGTTTGCTGCAAGAATTAAGGATTCTGTGCTCTTTGCCCTCTGTGATTTTTGTTCTCTGATTTTATCATATTCCCCTCGGGCAGATTTGAAAAGCTTCTGTTGTATATGAGGGATGCACTAACTCCAACTTGGGTTAGGATTTAAAATGAATTGCTTGGGGCGCATTTATAATTTGGATCTACTCAATTTCTACATTCAAACCATGTACGCATTATTCCTTAATATGAATTACAATTCTCCAGCTGAGCTCTGCAAATGGGAAGATTCAGCTTATAAAATCTAACTGGCAGTTTCAAGGCTTGGGGAAAAAACAGCTGATCTGGTGACTAGGATTTTGCGAGCTGAGCACTTCCTGTAATTGACTACATGAACTGAATGCAGAAATTGAGTGGATCCAAATTATAAATGCACCCTAAAAATTCACTTCTGCTTTAAAATGGGTTTGGATTTGGTGGAGCTACCTTGGCTAGGGAAGGAGCTGGTTTTGGTTGTGTTAGAAATCAGCCTCGCACATCATTTTGGGAAGTCAAATAGGGGTAGGATATGAACAGTAAATGGTGGGGTGCTAAGGAATGTTGAAGAACAGAAGGACCTTGGGATTAAAGTTCATAGTTCCCTGAAAGTGGTAACGCAAGTAGGATAGGGTGACGAATAAGGCATATGGCATCCTTTCCTTCATAGGTTGGGGCATAGAGTATAAAATTTGGGACGTTATGTTGCAACTTTATTAAATACTGGTTAGACTGCACTTGGAGTATTGTGTGCAGTTCTGGTCGTCACAATATAAGAAGGATGTGATTGAGCTGGAGAGCGTGCAGAGGATGTCTGGATTGGAGTTCAGGGAAGAGATTGGATAGGCTGGGCTTGTTTTCCTGGAGTGTAGAAGGCTTGGGGTGACCTGATAGAGGTGTATAAAATTATCAGAAGCATAAATTGTTAGTCTTTATCCTATGGTAAGGTTATCAAAATCAAGATGGCATAGGTTTGTGAGAGGGAGGAATTTTAAAGGGGATTTGATGGAAAAGTTGTTTATATAGTGGCTGATATCGGAAATCTCTGCCAGAGGAGGTAGCAGATTCAGATACAATCATCATGTTTCAGAGACATTTAGACAGGTACTTACATAGACATGACATAGAAGAATACAGACCTATAATGAGTTAATAAGATTAGTGTAGATTGGCAGAAGGTTAGCATAGATGAGCCCAAAGGGCCTATTGCTATGTTGTTCAACTCTAACTCTATGAATCTGCCTTTTCTCAGCACATACACTCTGAGACCATGGACTTGTAGCTGCCAAGGTAAAATGAAAATCACTTGAACTTGCTCTCAGTAGATGCTGTTTCTCCACTAATCCCAACATTTGGAAGCAACTCGGGAAAATTCAGATAGCTGACGGTCTAGATCCTGGCTGCGACTTCTTGCTAAAGGCACCAGCTGAGCCCCCCGGAAGCCAACACAAATGTATAACAGCAACTCCAACTGCCTTGTTTGCCACATCATAGCAATCAGTCAACTGCACAATCTCAAGCGAGGTTCCATCTGCACAGAGATTAGGAAAACTGGTGTGGATTGAAGTCCTTGATGCAATGATTTCAGGGAAGAAGTTTCTTTCTTCACTATATGACTTTTAAGAAGCCCCTTGGGATTGAAGATGAATTGCTTCTCTCTCTCCAGTTCGTTGGTGGCTGATGAGGCCAATGCGGGGCCTGTGGAATCGTCACAGATGGAACGGGAGCTGCTTGAAGGGGCAAGCAGGTGGGTCGGTAGTACGAGAGCCAGTGTACTCCTACCATTTTTGCTGAGCTTCTGCATGTTCCCACCTAAGACCCAGAGGCTGTCATTGTTCCCCAAGTCATTCCTTCTCCATTTTGATCAGCCATGGGATTCCCACAAGTAGGTGAGGGGGCTTTGAGAATGTCCATGACTTTTTTTCTATCCTCTTGCCTGGACAGAGCTTTGTATAGACTGCCTGCTTTGGAAGTCTAGTGATGGGCATATGAATGATTTTGACCTCATTGGAGCTGATTAATGGTAACGAGCTGTGATGCTGGGGATGTTGGCCTGGGGGAGGACTTTGATATTGGTTCATTTATTCTGGATTTGGATGATTTTGCAGAAATGGCATTGATGGTACCTCTCCATGCCTCAGGACCATAAAGGAGGACTACCCAGTAGACCACGAGCTTTGTGCCAGGTTTGAGGTCTTGATCTTTGAGCATACTTTTCCTTAGATAGTCAAGGACATTGGAGGCAGTACTGAATTTCATTGTTGATGTGTGAGAAGTGGCTCCTGCCTTACGGAAAATGATCCACATTTTGGATCTTTGTTGTCAGGGTGGGGGCAGGTTGCAGGGGATCTTTAGTGCGGTTGTGGTTGCTTATTGTAAGGCCCATTCCCCTGTACGTTTCAGCAAGCAAGTTAATTAAAAGAGCTTGACTTCCTGAAAGTGTGCATTACCAAAGTGTGGTCTGTGTGCTGCAGCTCAGTGACTGATGTTGGGGTGATGTTGACTGTGGAGTGGAGGTGATGTAGGTTGAATGGTTTCCTATTTGCACTGTAGATGAGCTCCACTCTTGTGGAAAAGTTGCTAGAGATGAGGCACAATATTGCAGTGAAAAACACTGTGACACTTATCTAGTAACCCTAGTAAAGCTTACAGTTGAATTGTGTTGTTTTGGACTGTACACCATAGAAAGGATGTTGAGGCCATAGAGAGGATGATGCTAATTCTCCAGGCTGCCTGGTGTGCAGAAAAATCTATTTGACAGGGAAGATTGAGGGATTTGATTAGAGTTGTTTAAAGGTGAAGGCTGAGAGCAAATAGAAACTGACTCCCTCCAGCAGCTGAGATCCAGAACAAATGGACATTAATTTTAGATTTCAGGGAGAAAACAAGAACACATTTTTGCATGTGAATGGTGAAATGCAAAGATAACATTGGCAATTTAAGCTGAGACCATGTCAATGTTTCAGAAATGTTAGGTTGTTGATGAGAAGGGGAATAGAAGGATTGTCTACAATGCGACACTTTCACCAGGGCATTTTGGTATCCATTCACTTTATGCTTGAATTCTTTAAGAAGCAGGACGAGCTGGAGTTGGGTTGTGGGGTCAGGGTGCAGTAGTAAAGGAAATGAGCATGACCTTGGAGAACAGTAGCAAAATTTCTAACCTCAGAGCTGCCCATTAGAAAATGGTAAGTATGATATCTGCTTATGGTATGCAAGTACTCAGGACTCCAAAGCCCTGTTCTAGTTGAGGATTTTACAAGCTGGTCTGAATCGCAGTGGTTGTTCATAAGGTGCTTCTTCGATTTGTTGTGATATGTGGCATATGCTGTGGTAAATAGCAGGCAAAAATATTATGCACAATTCTTGATGAGCAAGTTATGGCATGAGGGGGTTGTGCTTGGCTGCCTGGCATTTTCTTTGTTGATATGGCTTTTTTTCATCTCATGTCTCAAGCATTCTTTGTGAAAAAGCAAAATCAAAGTAACTACGTGGTAAAATCTAGATGGGTATGCAGGTTATGTGCAAGGGTATTTGGGAAACTTGCTGTAGCTACTTCATAAGAACATACAGGGCACCTGTTAGGTAGCGTTACAGCAGCTGTGAATGATGACATTGTTCTCTCCCACGAGTGATTACATAATATTCCAGGAGAGGTTGAAAACCAGAGCTAAAAAGATAACCTAAGCCACTTACTGCAACCTTCCCCACCACCCTCCATCTCTTGGTATTGAATAGGTTCCAAAAGTTCATTGCTTAAGTGTGAAAAATGGGAATGTGGATGAGAGAATGCAGACTTTGGCTCTTGTGGAATTGCATACTATTCTGGATTTGTGTACGTCTTAGTGGAGAACAGGTGAAAATTGATTTGCATAATGAAGAGTTCTGGACTCTCTACTAAAGTAAAACTTAGAATTCAGCATGCTCGAGACTTTGATGCCAAACTAGCAGGTTTTAAGACTGTTGGATGCTATTTCTATTTGTACCTCAATACATTTTAATTTTTTTTTAGATTAGAACACTTTTTTTTAGATGTTACATAGTCAAAATTTCCAGTGGGTCAGGTAAGTTTAAAGGAAGCACAGGAACTGGGGCCCCAGAGAATGGGAAAGGACTGCTGGAACTGCGGTCTTGGTGATTGGGAAGGGATCATGGCAGATATCACCTGTGAGCCAGATGATGAAACATTTGGGATTTCCAAATAATTGGATAGTGAATAATAGGTTTTACTGTATCTTGATTTGGGGTTCCAATTGTCAAATTTTGCTTAGTCACCATCTCTTGAAACAGTAGATTGTATACTTATCCTGCATTGTTTGTAAGCTCTGGGCTTTGTTTTTGGTGGCAAAACTTCGACTCTATCTGTTGGCTATTTGAATGAATATTGAAATTAATACATCCTCTGGGATTAAATCCAAATATATTCACTGGGTGGAAGGAGAAAAGGCAATTTGCAAAAGTCAAAACTCTGCATATGTGGTGTACGAGTCTCATTTTGTGTTCTTGTCAATGTGCAGTCTGACCAGTTGGGAATTCTACCTCCAGTATCTGCTGCAGTCTCCTGAAGTGTATTTAATATTTAATGAACTGAGTACTGGCTTTTTTAGATATAAGATTGCAAAGGAAGGCAAAGAAAAAAGATGCAGTAATTTCCCAAGCAGTTTTAATATTTGCCTAGTTATAATAACTGTAACTATGAGATGTTTTACATTTGTGTCTGCAAGCTTGTGTAAAAGTGGGTTTGGTAAGTTTGACTCCTGATACAAGAAGCAATGTTTCTCTGTTCTTTATTGCCTCTAAGCTATGGGGGCTGTGTGACCCAGCTGGAGATTATTGCAAGCCACTGAGAGGAAGTAATGGGGGATGGTAGTCTGCTGAAATGGAACCCTATAAAATTGTTTAGTTCTAGAGCAAGACAAGTGACCAAAGAAGCAAGTGAGAGCATTTACTCAGATAAGAATGGAAGCTCAAAAGCAGTGAAGAAAAGAATGCTCAGCAGCAACTGTTAGAACCACAAATAGGTGCTAGAAATCAGAAATAATTTTTAATCAAAAAATCTCTGCTCTCCTCTACTAAACTTTCACTGGATAAATATGTTCATTGTTTAATGCTAAACTGTATAGTCTAAGAAGATTCATCTTTGATAAGTTGTCTGTGCCGAGTTGATTGCCATCCCAACTGAGAGCCAATCAGTAGACTGCAGTGTCACCAGTTTTTCTGGGCTATTACAGTAAGAAATCAGCATGGAAGCTTCCTGCATTTGTAACGACAGTGTTGTGCTTTGACCTTGAGATATGGATTATTTTGACAAGGCTATGTTTATTCTCCATCCTTTGTTTCTTTTGGTTGGCCTTGCATTGCAAGAATTATTTTATAGCTATCACAACCTGCCTCTTGGAAAGATTTCAGATAAATGTTTAGGTCAGTAATTAACAGGAACTAGTGTGAGGTACCAGCCTAAGCTAGTGAATTTATTTTTACAGGTGGTTGTGATGGAGTTTGATGGAAAATGAAAACTAGTCCTTCATTTTTGGTTTGTCACTCCATATCACAACAGCTGCATCAGTTCCTGGATCTCTTGATCATTCTCTTCAAAGCAGTCCTGGTAGAGGGTTCCTTCACAGATGCTGATTGTGGTGGAGTTCAGAGCAAACCAAATGCAGTGGACACTTTATTACTTCTGTTGGTTGGGAGTTGTCAAGTTGTCTGAGAGATGCTGCTTGAGAAGAGTTATCTTTGTGGGGATCTTGAGATTTTTCTTAAGGATGTTGCAGTTCTAGGGCAAGGCTTTAGATATAGTGAATTAGACAGTGTCCTTTAAGTCATTGATGCTTGGTATGGGTGATGCGAGTGTCTTTACAGTCCCTCGATCAGGTGATATAATTTAACAGAGCCTGGATTGGGGATATTGCCACAAGGTCCTGTGCTTGTCTGTCTGGCAAAATTGTATTGGTTATGAGACCATGTTCCATGCATTTGTCAGAGGGAGGACTTCAAGTTGGCTTTCTCCATAGCTTCCTTAAGGTTACTTTTTGGCAGAAGATTGCATCATTTCTGACCCTGGAATTGAAGTCACTCAGGAGGATTAGTTTTCCTCCTGATGTAGGTCAGAATTTTGATTCCACCTTGGCCACTTTGATATAACAACATTGAAAGCTTCCAGGTTTGTGTATCTGTACTGATGACTGTACTGCAAGTTCCATGTTAAAGCTGGGAGAATTATGAAGCATTTACATCAAATGGGGAATCAACTGAGACTCCCATCTAGCTCATTGTTCACCCCATGACAATGATATCCCTCTTCTAGTTTGCCCGGTGGAAGGTGGTATATCTACCTCTTTATTCTTTGAGCTACTTCCTGGTGGTTGAGTCTCATTCAAGGTGGCAGTGTGAAAATATGAGCTCCTGGGCTGTGATGGTGGAATGATGTTGGACTCTGTTGCTGTTGGAGCTGACCTGATATTCCAGCTCCCAAACTTAATATTGAGGAATAGAATTGCCCATGTGTAAAGTCTTTTAAGGTGGAATGTCTGTTGCATACTAGCTATCAGACAGGCTTGACATAGAGGTCTTGATCCAGTAGTGGGAAGTCCAGGATGACTGGAAACAACTCTCTGCTGTGATTCTTTGGTGTTAATCTAGCAAAACAATCTTTATGCTAACATATGAAGAACAACTACTAGATGAGAGACCAGAGGTGCTGTAGGTGTCATAAGACAGCATGATCTGCATACTTGAGGGTGAAGGTGGCAAAGGAAGAGTGATGGAGCAACTGGTTTGATGGTTGACCATTTCTATATTGTATGAGATGAGGTACCTTCTTACAAGTTCACAGTTGACTCATTGTGGCTTGCTGCCCAGTGCCCCTTGGTTTGAGATGGTGTCTGCCCTTCATATTGAAGAACATCTCTTACAGTCAGTGGAAACCCATTAGGGTGGAATCATTCCGACCACTTGAAACAGCAGTTAGCAGATCATGGAGTACGCTGGAATTCCACATAAAAATCTATTACACAATGACTTAAAAATTAATAAGATAAATCATAGAAAAGCTGCAGTAATGTACAGTAATGCTGCTCATGAAGCCAGCAGAGTGGCAGAACAAACGTTTTGGTTTGTTAATGTCCTCTGGAGGCATCTTTTCCATCCATAGTCAGTCAGGCCTATGTGTGACTCCTAGTCCAGGGAAATATGGTTATGTATATGATGAAATATTGCACCAGAAAGCCACCCATTTATAATAAACCACAACAGGAAACAATGGAAGGGATCATATACATGGACCCAATAAACAGGTATGACAAGAGTACAGACCCTAAACTCTTAGTATCTGGGGGCTTATGCCAGAATTTCAAAGAGTTGTTCAAAAGATGTCAAACAGCCACCAACATTCTGGGCTCCTGTCACCTTCTCTTGTATGCCATGCCCCCTCTGCAGGTCAGGACTGTCTGAGCTGGCATTTGGGCGAGAATAACCCTGGAGTCGAAATTGACTTGAGACCATGAGATTTCATGGTTTTAAGTTAAACATGGCAGAGGAGGCTCCTGCTGACTACTTAATCATCTTCTCTCTGTTAGACAATCAGTATTTTGCCATATTGAACACCACTGGACAGAAACACCAAGGTAGCAGGTTCATGATATGTATTCAATGAGTATAATCTGGAGCAACTCAGTGATGCCACTAATGATCGAGTTAGTTGATTCTAGAACGACTGGGACTGAACAGGGGATGAGAGAACCTGGTGAGGGGAAAGACTAGTGCAACCTTGTCCTTGCCAATTTTCCTGCAGACAAAGGCCTTTTGCCACAATGTGTATACCATTTAATTGTATTCTGTGACAGTATCATAGGCAAAATGGGGTAGATTCAGAACACATTTACCAATATAAAACTGAGCATGCAGGTGTGGCTTTGGGGCATCAATCACAGAAATGTGATCTGTGTTCTTGTGATTTGACACATTAGAGGGTATGTGCTATAAGGAGAGTTTGGACAAACTATAGTTGTTTTCTCTGGAGTGACAGAGCCTAAGGGGAGACCTGATAGAAGTTTCTCAAATTATGAGAGGCATAGATAGACAGCTGTATCTTTTTCCCAGGGTCAAAATGTCTAATGCTAGAGTGCATGCATTTAACGTGAGAGGGAGAAAGTTCAAAGGAGATGTGCAGCGTAAGTTTTTGCAGAGTGGTGGATGCCTGGAATGTGCTGCCAGGGTTGGTGGTAGAGGCAGATATGATAGAGGTGTTTAAAAGGTTCTTAGATAGGCATGTGTGGACGGAGGGTGGGGGGATATGGACCACGTGCAGGCAGAAGGGATTAGGTGTCATCAGCTTAATTAGTTCGGCACAACATCGTGAATCGAAGGGCTTGTTCCTGTGCCGTGCTGTTCTGTGTTCTATCCCTTACCCTGCCATTACTGTCAAGCCAGGTCTTGGTGCGATGTGGAGCAACACTTGGTGAAGCTAGAAATCAAGGATACAAGCATTCTAAACAACAGGATGTGGAGCCAGCATTTATTGCCTCTGAACTGAAACTTGCTAGCCAGTTCAGAGTGCTGTTAAGAATCAAACGTGTTGCTGTCACAGACCTGATGTAAATGGCACATTTCCTTACCTGAAAGACAGCAGATGATTTTGAACAACCCAGTAGTTTCATAGTTACCATTACTCGTATTCAATATTTATTTAGTTACATGAATTTAAATTCCCAAGCTATTGTGGTGGGATTTGAACTCGTGTATCCATAGTCCAGGCCTTGGTTTGCTAGACCAGTAACTTAACTGCAATACTATCATGGCCTGTGTGGTTTTGTGTCATAGCAAGTTGAATTTTTTTCAGTTACCAGGAAAGTCTTGAATTTTTTTGCATTGTAATAGAGAAGTAAATGGGTTTCCTTGTTGAATTTTCCTGAATAAATTGGGGAAGATGTGTATTCTTCCCCTCCACCATCAGATTTCTGAACTGTCCATGAACACTACCTCATTATACCTCTTCTGCACCATTTGTTTTTGTAACTTACAGTAATTTTTATATCTTTGTCTTGCACTGTACTGCTGCCGCAAAACAACAAATTTCACGACGTATGTCAGTGATAATAAACCTGATTCTATGAAACAAATGGATTCAGTAAACCAAGATAATGGTGAATGTATGATGTCATAATCTGGCTCTTTCTATGGCCACTGTTAGATATTGCTTATAATTATTTTTGTGGCGATTGAGCCGGAAAGACATTAATTTTTTTGCATATGATCACAGTTCAGGAATATTTTGTTGTAAATGTTTTGGGCTTTAGTGCAATGTAAACATTTCTACTTTTGAATAATTTTAACTTTGTAATGTATTTTGTTAAACACAGAAGTAGAACACAGAAGTAAATACAGAAGAATGCGTTCTCTCTAGTATTTCTCCCAGTTTTGACTTCAGTTTGAGAGGTTACTTAGTAGCCTGATCTTGTTCCTGAGCTGCGATTTGCTGGACTATGGTAAATTTGAAGATCTGTTGTCGTGTTTCTCTCTCCAGCCAAGCTAAGTGACTTGATACCATGACTGTAGTCATTTACAAAGCCAAATCACCAAGGATAGATGACTTTTTTTTAAAAGAGTGTATTTTGGCTCCAGTGTGAATACATTTGCTCAAAGGTTGGCTAGAAGAATGAAAGGAGTACATTCTGTTTCCAATTCTGCTCACTTTCTTGATTGATGTACATCTCCCTCTTCTGTTCTAGAAACTGTACCCAATATTTATTTTCTCTATCTCCTTGAGCTCTCGGTATAACTATGTACGTTTTAGCCCTTACCATTCAATTTATTATTTTCTTCTCTGCCCTTGCCACCAAATTCCAATGTCTGATTCATCATTTTCATTTAGATGTATTTAGTGATTATTAATTTTAAACCTTGGCCTGCATTTTGCAGTCAGCAGTTAAGCAACTAAACCACTTGCCACTGACTCCTTCACCCCCCCCCCCCACCCCCCTTTTCCTTTTCCTTTCCCTTTCCCTTTCCCTGGCATCAGTTGCAGAGAGCCGTGAATTCTGGGGATCCCAGTCATCCATCAAGAACGATGCCATCAAGCCAACTGCATTGAAGAATTCTCACAGCAAGTGAGGAAGTAACAAGCTCGATTTTGTTAATATGTTAAGCATTTTATGGATTGTAAAATAAATATCAGGACATTTGGGATTGAGGTAGAGTTGAAAATTAAACATTAAATTATCATTCTAAAAGCTATTTTTTTAAATGAGGGAATTAAAATCCACATGCAAATTTAGTTTTTATTGGGGTTAGTGGGGTTGTTAAGTAGTGATTGTGGCTTGGGTGGCAGTTTACAACTGGCTTCCGCCTCTTGTAATAAAGCAGGGTAGTTTACAAGAATAGTTGGTAAACATCTGTGGTTCTCATAACTGATTTCTCAAGACCCTGTTGGAAATGGTCGCAAAACAATGCATACTGGTGAAGGAGCAGGAAACCAGTGACAGCATTTTCAGGATTTCTCCATCTTAAATGCATGTTTCAAGAAGTTGCATTTTTAATATGGTGTAACAATAGTGAATGCTGACAGCTTCATCATTATAGCTGCAAATTTGGTCATTATCTTAATCTCTGTGGGTTAGTTCTGCTCACTTAGAGGGAATAAAACACCATTCACTCTTTAAACAAGACCCAAGTCATTGTAAGATTTTGTTTAAAAAAGAAGCTAAAGTGATTACAAATCAAATCAATTATTAACTAATATGAGAGTTACTGTTATGGATGTAAATCACTCAGAATTGTAAAGGTAATGGATCTGAATAGAGCAGAATTGGAGCAGAAACAGAGTATGCAATATATTACCCACAGCCTATTTTTATAAAAGATCAGTACTGCTGACCAGCTTACAGTTTTATTTAATAAAAAATCAATTGAGGGACAAATCTGTCTCCCAGTTGTAAGATAACACTGCTCGCAAATATTTTTTTCTTGGAGCAGTTGGCTTTCCTTTTTTAACATGAAATATGAGGGTATTATATATCAGTAACTTGGTTAGAAACATTTCCAAAATATTTCAGTACAAAAAACATGACACCACATCTCCTTGTTACATCTGATGGAGTGTGGCATTAAAATCCATTCAAGAATGCCAACACTCACTCGCTCTGCACACACACATCTTCTCCCCTGCCCCACCTCTGTGCGCCCCCCCCCCCCCCCCCCCCCCAAGCTGATGGCTACTCTTACATGTGCACCTTTATCATTGAAAACTGGTCAGAAATGTGGAATATTATTTGCCCTGTCCAATCCCAGTAGTGCCAAATCCAATATACCCCACCACTAATCAGATAACACTGCATAATTCGGGAATCAATTGTAATACTTCTGTGTTTAATCTGATGAGAGAACAAACCTCAATCTTCAGCCATTGAGCCTACGTGGCACTATCTGTCAACCTAGAAAAATACTGGAAATGTGTACGTAAATTGTAAGGCTGAAGATGATGGCAAATCTTGTTTGTGCATAAGCCATGTAAGAAAGTTTTATATAGGGTTTCGATGTTTGCACAAAAATCAGTGAAAATGTGCAGAGAGTTTTAGAAGATTTTGCTTGTTGTGGTTGGTGGGTGAGAGAGGGATGAAATGCGTAGAGGCTATGAAAAGTAATGAAGAAAGCTTTTGCAAATATTTTTCTCACTGAGCTATAACATATTGTTGGCTGTTGGAGTTGCAACTGCACAACCCATTGAATCTCTGCACCTTTGTTCTACTGGCTGTCAGGTTCTTAGACTTCAGATGCTGAGATGTCCCTAGGCAGTCTAATTTGACAGGAATAAATTTGTCACAGTTCGTGCTTGCTGGGAATGCGGTCTGAAGCAGGACCATTAGATTTGGAAAGAACTCAAGAGGGAAGAAATTGAGAAGAGAAAGGGTGGGGAGAGGAGGAATAAGTTTCTAGCAGGCCAAGGGGCTTAGGAAAAGAATTTCTGTTTGGTTTAACAGCATCTGAGTGTGAGAAAAGCAGCCAGTTTTGTAGGTGAAAGAACTGTGACATAATATGTAATGGATCAGTGGATGTTGAGTTTCCAGAACAATGTGAAAAGGAACTGTAGTAATCAGGCACAGATTTATTTCTGTTTGTAAATGGATCTCTTGCCCTAGTAGTGAGTTGTTTTGTGTATAAACGTCCCTGGTTTGAACACATTACTGCACTGAGACTTCTGATAAAAATCACCTTGGCCTCTCCCTCTTAATTGCTGTCTAGTGGTTCCTGTTGGAAAATCCCCAAGTGGACAGGTTTGGATTCAGCTATGGTGCTCTTTAAGGTCAAATAGAAAATGTCTTGAAGGCTGGGTTCCAACATGAATATTGACATGTGAAGTACTGGAATGAACTGTTTCAGAGGAATTGAGACATCTCTGGAAAAAATAATAGAAGATTATAGGAGGAAGCAAATTAGGTAGGAGTTAGCAACTTGATCTTGTCAGTAGAAAGCTTTGGGAGCATGAGGCAGAACTGGATTTTAACTCAATCCTACTGAGTCGAACCTTTGCCAAAGGAGGAACAGGGAAGTATGTCAATTGTGATAGAGGTTTGAATCTGAATGTTTGTTTTGTTTCTTGCAGAGTGCAGCTGCAGCTCCAAGTCCAGTGCTTGGAAACATTCCTCCCAGTGACGGGATACCAGGAGGCCCTATTCCTCCAGGCTTTTTTCAGGTAAAAAGTTTTATTATCTTAGATGATTTGGTCAATTTGTGCCAGATTTTACAAACACTGTATTAGTAAGTCTTTTCTCTAGAAAAATGATATTTGTTTCCTTGTTAATTTGGTGCTTTGAAGAGTTTATTTAGGTGGGGAAAGTTATAGGTCATGTAGGACACTACCTTTAATCAGTTGGTCCAACTACTATCAATTTGGTGTCTGATTGACCTGTACAAGCAAGTGAGCCATGCACCATTGCATTTCACAGGCTGAGTAGAGATTCAAATGAGTAGCTAAAAATGGCAGGCAGATCCAAAAACAAGCTTCCTTATTGGTTGAGTGCTCTCAATATCCAAATTACAGTCTGTTTGCAGTTTTAAACTGCTGCTTTTTAATATTGTTATCTTTGAAAGTTGTAATTTCTATATTTGAGGATCTGACCTATTTGCCTTGTTGAAGGTGCAGATGAGTTTGCTGAAGCTGACAGTTCTGATTTCTGTCAACAGATTCCATATCTCAGGGAATTTATGGCTGAAGATGAGTGAGGTTCTCAATCATTTTAGTCATTAGTGTTCCCTTTTATTGAATGTAAGAAACTAAACTCTAGTACCACTTCATGATTTCAAAATGTCCCCACACCCTTTACAGCCAATGAAATACTTGCAAAGATCAATTGCCATTGAAACATACAATGATATTTATATAGCATCTTTTACACGGAAAAATCATCGGTCAGAATCATAAGCAAAGACACAGGTCCTTCAACTTATTGAGTCTGTGTCAGCAGTCAGATGCACTTATACTAATCCCTTTTTCTCCCCACATTCCTATCAACTCCACTCACCTACATACTACGTGGTCAATCATGAACCCACTGTCTTTGGGACATGGGAGGAAACCAGAGCACCCGGAGGAAACCCAGGTGGTCACGGAAAATGTGCAAACTCTGTATACATACGCACACAGCCCTTGAGGTCACAATTGAACCTAGACTGGTGGAGTTGTGAGGCTGCAGCTCCATTAGCTGTACCACTGTGATACCCCAAAATATCTTGGAGCATTATTGAACAAAAATTGACTTAGAGCCTCATGACATTAGGGCAGGTGACCAAAGAGGTGGACTTAAAGGCACATCTCAAAAAAAAGAGGTGGAGAAGTTTAGAGGAAATTGTGGAACTTGAGACCTTGGCAGCTGAAGGCATAGACTCCAATGAATGAGCAGTAAAAATTTGGGTGTTTAAGTTAGAGGAGTGCAGATGATAATTTCAAAATGAAGTTTGAGTAGGTCGGTCGACACTAGGTAATGGTGATCAGAAGTTAGTGAGAATTGAGACAGAAGCAGCAGATTTTTACATGTCTTCCAGTTTATGGTGAATGGATTGGCCTGGATGAGGGTTTTAGTGGCTGGCCAAGCTGAGGAAAGGATGGATATCAGGAAATGGACGATCTTAGCAATGCCATAGTCAGATGTTCTTCTCTGAATTAACCAGAACACCTAGACTGCAACCAGTCTTATTCCATTTTAGTCAGTTGCCAGGGAAATAGATGGAGCTGGTAACAAAGGAATGTGTTTGTGACTGGGACATGAAGACAATGATTTCAAGCTTTCCAACATAGTGATGTATTCTGTGTTGTCAGTCCTGAAGAGAATGGTTTGAATACATATCACAGAAGGAGATGTTATCCTGCTCTTCAATCCAGATCAACATTTCCTACATTTATTTTCCAACCACAAATTAGGTGATTGAAAAGAGTCAAAAACAATGGATTGCTTCCTCCAAGAATAGTTTTGTTCATGGAATTGAGAACTTGTAGTTGAATTAGCATTGGGATTGAGTATTTTGCTGGATTTAATATTTTCCCCAGCTAAACTTGGGTTTGGGCTTATTCAAAATGCTGTTATGCATTTCCTAACATAAATTGTATAACAATATTGGGAGTTGGCCATTTGGCCCTGCGAGCCTACTCTGCTATTCAGGTTCAGATTAGTTTATTGTAATACATCCCAGAGTGCAATGAAATTCCTTGCTCAATCATGATCATCATCAGCTAGCTCATGACTAATCTTCTACCTCAATTATTCTCCTGCCCTGTCCCCATATCCTTTGATTCCTTTATCAGCTTCTAGTTTGTCAATTCCTCAATTTTGAAATTCACAACTTTTGTTTCAAGTCCGTTCTTGGCTTTGCCCTTCCTTCTTTCCAGCTCCACGACCTCAAATTGCTGTTTGCCTCCAATTCTGGCTCTTGAGCAGCTCTAATTCCTTGGTCTACCATTGGAGGCCACCTCATAAGCTCTGAGCTCTGGAATTTGCTCCCTAAATCCCTCTGCCTCATCTTTTAAGATACTAATTTAAATTTTTTTGGTAACGTGTCCTAGTTTCTCTGTACTGATGATCATCATTTTCTCCTGTGAAATGCCTTCTGATGTTTAGCATTATTTTAAATGTATTCTATTATGTGGCCTCGCATGTTGCCACCTGGTTTGGTTTCTGCAAGTCACTGTAGCTCAAATTTTGTCAAGTAGCTGAATTAATGAAAAACAAAAAAAAACTGCAGATGCTGGAAATCTAAAATAAGAACAGAAAATGCTGGAAATACTCAACAGGTCAAGCCGCACCTGTTGGAAGAGAAACCAAGTTAACGTTTCAAGTTCAACCCTGAAATGTTAACTTTGTTTATTTTCCTACAGATGCAGCCTGATCTGCTGAGTATTTCCAGCTTTTTGATTTTATTATAGCTGAATTAATAGGTGAGTCTTGGGGACTGGTGTGTATATTTAAAAAAAAAAGCAGCTTGAGGTAGAGTAATTCCAGAAAGGATCCTGTTGATTTTGCTTATTCGAAGCAGTTGGTGTTACTGATCTCTGTCCTGGAGTAGGGAAGAGAAAAATCAGATAAATATGGTGACACTTTATTGGCATCCATTGGAAGTCTGCATATTTTGACAATCATGGATGGTGAGGTTGGGCAGAGGCCCTTTGCATTCTGCAATCATTGCAGCAGCACTAGTCAACTTTTGAAACGGTCTAAGAATTCCTTTTCTGACTGGGTTATTACAGAGCAGCAAATGTCCAATCAGCAAAATTCTTTAGTACAGCAGCATCCTAGAATTGTGGAACCATTTGTTGTGCATTTGCTGGCTCTGAAAAAGTCTCTTGCCCTACACAGGTTTTACAAGTATAACACTTCCTTCTCCGGAAGTTGCCATTAAACTAGTGTCCACCAGCATTTTAAACAGTGCAGTCCAAATCACAGTGATGCTTTTGGGAGGAAAAAAAAAGCAATCATCCCTGAGATTTGTTTTTGCCAATTTAAGTCCATGACCTCTGATTTCTGTTTTGAAACATCTTAGTTTCCTTTATTAGTGCTTTGTAATTTTGAACACCACTTTAATCTTTGCTTTAATGAGAACGATCCCAGTTTTTTAGCCTCATTTTGGTAGATCTTCTACTCGCTGTCACTGAGATCGTGATATTCATGAATGAGATAAGGAAAGAAAATATGAACTTATTTGTTATCTGTATTGCATCACCCTGTGTAGATAAAATTTGTAAACGATTGCTTTCTTTTTCCTTTTAAGTTGAAAATATTAAGTGGGTTATCTTTTGTGCAGCTTTTAGCTGTGTTCTATATCATGGCCCAATGATGGTTGAAGCAATAGATGTTGCTTCTTGTGACGAGCATCGTGTCTGAACCTCGGGAGAGGATTTTATAACAAACATGCTGTCAATTCACCAGAGAGCAAGTTTAATAGGGCCACATAATGGAAAAGGAAAAATGACATTCATCACAAAGCCAGCAGGCAGATGTGTTAATTATGCAAGCACAGGAAATATGTAAATTGGTATTAATCTCACTCAGGGTCAAAAATTCCACTAGTCCCAGACTGGGACCAGCAGAAATTATTCTTCAAAGTCTGAGCTAATGGATGTGAAACCAGAGACAAAATAATGCATTCTTCAGTGTTCAAATGAGATTAAAAACTTGGTGCTATACCGTGGATGGCATTAGCACATTTCAAAGGTGTTTGGTCTTCAAAACTATGTCATTGGCTGTAAAGCATTTTGAGATATTGAGAATACAAAAGGCACTAAATATGAATGCAAATTCTGTATTTTTGCATTGTTAAAACTTGTTTAGGATCCCTGCATCAAATGGCAGGGCAACACTTTAGTAAATATAAACAGAATAATATATAGAGGGTACTGTTGTATAGATTTTTAGTCTATATTAAATATTTTAGTATTTTTAAAAAAATTATCAGCAGGTGAAAATTAGCAAGTGGGAAATGGGTTGCTTTAGTTTTGAATATTTTCTTCCTATATTTGTGCTTTGACACTAAAAACTTTAGTGCAGTCATCAATGATGATGGGGTGGCTCGCTGCAGTCTCGATCTTTAATTGCTTAATAGTGTGCCTATGTATATGAGTGAAGGAAAATAACTCCTTTCGTATTCAGCCTTTGAATTCCTTTCTGAAAACTGTTTCCAGGAACAATGTGAGGAGGTTCTCCTGGGTAAATATGACTAAAGGAGGGATCATAGATGGCTTTAAGAGAAGTGTTTTTCTTGTGAATGCAGTGTCAATGAAATTTCAGTGTCAACAGAAACTGTACAATAAAGAATGCAGTTTTAGTTTCTCACCTTGATAAGTGCTGATCTCATACCAGAGTACAGTTCCTTCAGCACTTGTAGCATTTTGGTAACTTGCATAGATGATAAATGTTGGCAAGATATTCAGTAGTAGACTAAAGCCGTATGATCTTGTTCATACCCCACACATCTGACACTTCCTGCCCACTCTTCCCATTAGGATTTCTTAAGTCCACAATTGTAATAGGAACAGTGTAAATTGTTGCATTACAATTATATTCTACTGCCAGTGGAGATGCTGCAGAATTACTAGGTCTTGAAGCATGAATAATTTACATAGGTGGTTCCCATTATTATTACAGATACAACAATTTTAAATGAAAATGCTTTTTAAAATGAGGATAATTACATGTGCAAACCCTGATCTTTAGTGGCTCTGTCATCTATTAACACTTGCTCATCTCGAGATGGTTGGTATTGATTTTTCCTGTATAGGATCATGGAAAATTGACTAATATAGGTCCTCATTGCAGCAGTGGTTCTTGAGTGGTCATAGAAGGCATCTTGCAAACTTAATCCTCATCTCCAGTCCAATTGATACACCTATATCACAACCTTAGTGTACACTCAAACCAAGGATATTTCAAACATGTTGGAAGAGACAACACAATGGATGGTGCATTCATTCTGAGCTGTTGTGGGCACTAAACAGATATTCCTTATAAGGGATTGATCTTTATTGAGTTATGACATATTTGATACCAGACATGTAAGCAGAGCTGTTGCACCATGATATGGGTAGATCCTTGGTACTTAATTCATATTCTCCTAATTTGGGAACACTGTTCTCTGGTGTCGTATTGGCTGCCCAACATCACTTCACTTACAAGGTCATTATTCATTTATGAGTCCAGATATTGAGAATTGGCTGGTCATTCAACCATATGCAGGCATTGCA
Organism: Pristis pectinata; assembly: GCF_009764475.1. Lineage (NCBI taxonomy): Eukaryota > Metazoa > Chordata > Chondrichthyes > Rhinopristiformes > Pristidae > Pristis > Pristis pectinata. Next base: position 47,971,484 of record NC_067407.1, on the reverse strand, counting down.
GACAATTCAGTTTATAGCTAGTACATTTGGTGTATGGGTACGTATACCTTCCAACAGGTCAGTTCTGTCTCTTAGTGATCAGAACAGAAAAATCAAGGCTGATTTTCTCCTTCCCTCAACTCTACACTCTCCCATACCACCCTCACCCACTCAGACAAAGGAAACATTTATTCTGGGTAAGTTTTAGGTTCCCCTACTTTGAATTATCTTGCTGCTTGTTTTTTTTTACAAACTTGCAAGGTAGGTGCAATCTCTTTCTCACTTCTTATCTGAAGAATGATTCTTTATGAACCGAAGACTTATCTAATGTTCAAGGTATAGTTTTTCATTTATAATTCATGGAAGATTTATATCTGTTCTACCTTAAATTGGAAACTTTTAGGCTACGGCAATCAGGTTTTCTTTTCTACGAAAACTAGCCATGTAGAGTTCGAACCACCACTGACGAAATGGAAAGTTGCTCATAAATCAATGTCCACTGCTGTGCTTGCTATGCATCAGCAGTTAGCCTGCAGCGTGTTGAATAACAAAGCAGTAAGGCTTGTGTGCCAACACTGCCCCCTAATGTTTTTGTAATATATTTTTAAGAAGTGAACAATAGGTACACAATTCTAAATTTGTGCTGGATTTTGCACCAACATGTGTTCAGGTGGAATTTTTGAATGACTTTTGTGGGAATTGTTGGAGAGGCAGTTGTGTACACATCACATTGAAGGAGCGGTCAGTGCATCTAACTTGACTGTTTGGCTGTCAACTTTAAAAGATTTATTATTCTACTACCCCACACATGCTTGCAATTTCTACTAATTGTGTACGCACATATGTGCATGTTTTTTGCAGTCACTGCAAAAGTAATACAATATCCGACCACACTAGATCAGAATGCTCTGGATGCTGGTATTGATACTGTGGTCCTGATCTTGTAACTGGTGGGGCAGAATTTCTGAAGATGTTTATGCTGCAATTGTACGTCAAAATTAAAGCAAAACTGCCAAATGTAATCTTGCACTGCTTCATCTCTATCTGAATGCTTAAAGTCACTTCACATTTAAGTAGCAGTTTATCCTAAAAGGTTAAGAGAGATCCCGATTTTAAAAATGTGTCGATATGACGACCAGGCTAATTTTGATGTCACCAGCAAAATGTTGACTATACTTTGGGGCATGTTTCCCTGACGTTAGACCCGCTTTTTTTTACAGTAATGTATTTCATAAAGGAACAGATGTTAAAATTGGATTAGTACCTCAAATGCTACGTGTACATTGTGTTGTCTGTTGGATACTCTGTACAGGGCTATGTCTATATTGTACATACCAGTGATTTGTGTGCAGGGCTGTATGTACATTGTGCTGTATGTTGGATTCGGTGTGTATATTGTGCTGTACTTTGTTTGAAATTAGATCGTTAGCTGATTTCAAAATAGACTGAGATCACACTATATTCCCATTCTTGATTAGCCTAACTATAGTTCTAACCATACACCCCCTTTCTCCTCTTCTCCAACCTTCTGCATTCTCTTCGTCCTCCCAGCCCTCCTCCACAGTCACCATCACCTGCTAATATTCCAAACTGGAGAGCTGATTGAATGTATAAAAACGTAGTTAAGATTTTAAAACAGCAGATTGTCCTCAATTTATGTTCTCGGAATATTCCTATGATGTGAAACAAAAGTGGATTCCTTCTTGAAATCTGCTTGTCTCGTGTGCATCCTGTTTCTTGGTTACTATAAGAATGTTGAGGTGTAGTGTGGCAGTGTTTTCAAATACAACCTCCCAAGGGAGGCTGAAAGGAAGTGGACAGCCATGCTTTTAAAATGCTTTTGTTATGCAGACAGTCAGGCCCTTCGACCCTTGCAGACAGAGCTGGCATGAGAATGTGATGTTGGTTGAAGTGTTTACATTGATGCTGCGTCTGCTGCTACATTATCCAGAAAGTATCTGTCAGAAACGTTAGCGCAAGGAGTTGCAATTGCTGCAAGGATTTGATTCATGTCGGAGAAATTACTGCCAATTGGGAGGTTTTGCGAGGTCTTGGATTTCCTGGGAGTGCCTTTTTATTTCCAAGTTTTTTTTTGAGTACTTGTAGCAATAGTGTTACAGTTGCTCCTGCATAAAATTCCTTAAATTTATTTGAGCTTCTGTTCGGTTAACCCTTGCATGAGCTTTTTGACTGGGAGGATGTATTTTGGATAAGGGAGAAATGTATAAGCTAAGTGTCTTATAGAATATTAAATGACTATAAATTCAACAAAATAAATCTGGAAGCAAAAACATTTTCTAGTTGAGTACTCACTCCATCAAGTCAGATTTAATGAATTGAATTATTCTAACAAGGTGAATGTTTTGTCTTTCTGATTCTATTAATTTCCATTCTGTGGAAAGACCATTCTCAGTTTTCTGCTGATTTTTTGTCAGGCTGTCTTCCATGACTACACTGGGAATGACAAGGTTTTTTTCCATTATAGTTAGGTTTAAAGAAAAGCTCCCCAAATGGCTCAGTGAATAAATGCACTGTCTCTTGTATTGTTGAAGCAAATAGATCAAAAATGTGGCAGATTCTGTTCTAAGTCTGTGCTAACATACCAGTAGTTGGTCTCAGATGAATTGTAATTTCAATGTTAGTATCAACTCCAGAGGGGATTGAGGGGGCGGGGCGCAGGTGTGGGATGAATTTTTTTAAAAGATCAGCCTTTTGCATAATACAGGGTCTCCAGATGAGAAGAATGGACAAGACAGAGCTGAGTTTTGCTGTTGATCCTTTTGGTTGAATACAATATCAGGGTTATGAGGTCCTATTGGTGCTTGATGGAATTGCATCCCTGGAGAAGATTTTACCTTTAGGAGAGGAGGAGGAGGAAATTGCCTCCTTTGGGTGGTTAATTATCAGTATTCCAGACTCAGGCAGCCCGTGGTAGTGCAGTTTTAATTTGATTGTTGTGGGTGATGGAAGCCTGTAGCTGTGATTATACTTCCCTTGGCTTCTGAGTTCCACTTTTAACCAGCCATTGAAATCTTATCTAAACTGAAATTTTTATAAGTGACATGGTGTTTAATTTTGGTTTTGTTTTTGTTGCAGAGCTAAAGGAAACTGATTAGTTAATGGACAAGTTGGGGGAGGAGTTTCTGCATGTAAGGTCCTCCTCCTGGTCCTTATTTCCTCCCCCCCCTCTCCCCCCCCTCTCCCCCCCCCCTCTCCCCCCCCCTCTCCCCCCCCCTCTCCCCCCCCTCTCCCCCCCCCTCTCCCCCCTCTCCCCCCCCCTCTCCCCCCCCCCTCCCCCCCCCTCCCCCCCCTCTCCCCTCTCCCCCCCTCTCTCCCTCTCTCTCCCTCTCCCCCCCTCTCCCTCTCCCCCCCTCTCCCTCTCCCCCCCTCTCCCTCCCTCCACCTTCTTCCCCACCTCGCCCCCCCCCCCCCACTCATGTCTTGAATTTATTTTCTCCCATCTGCAAAGTTTAATGTGAAACCTGAATCCCAGAATTCAATAACGTGCAGAACTGGTGATGATTACAGGGACTTACAGAGAAGCTTCTTCTCGTAAGTCTAGAAATGGAAATGGTTGGCTCAGTATCAAACTAATTGGTTCAAAAGCTTTATTTACTGTGTTTTGCCATGAATCTTTTAATGAAATGAGATGTAAATTCTGTAGTGTGTTCCGTTCTCACCAACACAAAAGAACTACAGGTGCAAATGCATTCCGGCTTCATTAACTTCCACTCCCTTTTAATTTGCGTAATTTCATTTTCTCTCTTGCTCGTTGCTGTTAATTAGGGCACCCTCTAATCAGTACTATTTATCACAGTGGTACTCATGTTTGGTAAAGCTGCTTTGCAGAATTGCTAAATGACTAATTAATGTCTGTTAATTAAGAAAATTGCTCGTGGTAACAAACTACATTGTCGCTGGCAGCAGCCTAGAGACTAACACTTGTTGAAAGCACAAACATGGCGGGTCTGCAACAGCTGTTATACTTTTTTTTAAAATTCTTTTTGAATGGCTCTACAATTCTCCGAGCCTCCTGCAACTTGATGCACTGACGCTGTAACCCCCCTCCTCTGCTCTCTAACCTCTCGCAGGGACCCCCAGGTTCTCAACCCTCGCCACATACACAGCCGCCTCCTCACAATCCTAACAACATGATGGGACCCCACAATCAGGTAATGAGCTGATGCAGTTGCTTGGGTTCTTCACTTCAAAAGGGGCAAGAATTTCTACATTTGACTAATGATTTGACTTTGCTTGCTGTTCTTTTATGTACAAAACTCCTGATCAGGTTGTCTCCAGCAGTGAAGCTTCCGTTTAGGGCTCTTCTAAATTTGATGGATTTGGTTTAGGCTTCTGCTAGCCCACAGTACACAATTACATATTAAAATAATTTTTCTTTTCTTGGTGTTCTTCTGGCTTCTCCCTAAAATAGGTTGTGGTATGCCTGCCCTTGAGGGATGTGGCCACACTTCAGAGGTGACCCTTGTCAGTTGAATACAAGGAGACTCTTTGCACACGGAGGCCATCACAGCGAAGCCCAGTCCAGTCCTGTCCTGTCCTGCCATCCACACAGACACATGCACGTTTTTCCATAGGAATCGATGGATAATGAACAGAAGTAGGAATTCTGGTTGATTATTCTTTCCTTGCCCCATTCCTTCAAATCAGCCACCTGTCCTAAACCACCAACCACCCCTCTGCATTCACCTTTCAGGTCCAAAAGCATTGAAGTTAATAGCACCTGAAGCTTTGCCCTGATAATTTGGCATCGAACTTGAGCTGAACCTTGGACCTCTTAGTTCACATGGTTCAATTCCAACGTATATAGTGCATGTATCCACTGAGCCATTGGGCGGGGTGAAACCCTTGTCTTAAACTTGATGTCTTAAATTAATCTGATTGGCATGCTAGCATTTTTGGAACATGTGCAATTTCAGATGGCAGGACTAATTAGTTTAGTTTTTATTTGGAAACTTTGTAGGGTGGTGCGGTGGCATGATTTTCAAAAATACATGATCCATGGGGATTAAGAAGGTTCACTCATGGGATAACCAGATTAGCTTTTACATAATATTTCCTTCCATGATTGTAAATACTTCTAAATGTACTTGGCTTAGTGCGTAGTTCACTGCCCTGATACTGGGTCTGTGAGCATTTTCATTTCTTTGAGTCTGTGGTTCAAAAGTGAACATGTTGATCTGTTTATTGATGAGTTATGTTATTGGTGATTTTTTTGTATGTATACGTCTGTGTGTCTCTGTATTAAATGTGCAGTATTTTGTTGCATGATTGTTATGCCATGTTATTTGCAGTGTTGAGGAATCCCATCGAAATGTTGCTGAGTCACTGAGTTCCTTGGCTATAGTGAGCTCACTGTCTACGGATGTGTGCATTTTACTCGTGTTTTGAATTATTTAAACACAAGTCGGATGAGCAACCATTTACAAACTAATGATGTCCCCAGCAACTTGTTACCGTACACAACTCCAGTTTGTTTTATTAAAATTCCTATTTAATGTCTTTAAATGTTGAAGTTATGCACACACAATTTTATTCTAAAATAACTTGGCTTTATCCATTAATTCACTTCCCAGTCTGACTGAATATCTGTTTTATTCCCCTCTCAATTTTATTTGGCTGGTGCTGCTCCATAAAATCATTTAGTGATGCCCAGGCAAAGGCAGAGGAATTCTTTAGATTTTCCTTCCCTTCCAGTAGAATGGTGCGTTTTCAAAAAAAAATTGGACAAATATTGTTGTAAATCTTAGTCTTGCATAAGTTTTACCTGTTATGTGAATGCCTCAAATGTTTCATGGGAGCCTAGAATATTCTGTAATTATTTTCAAAAACTTCAAATTTCCAGCATACACAGTATTTTGTTTTTGTATAAATTTACCATGGCTTTGTTTGTTGGGGAGGAAATTACCTTATTTAGGTAAATTGTAAGATTGCTTATTGTCCACTTTAGTTTGTTCACAAAGTGAAACAAATTCTTTGTAACTGAACAAAAATTGAGTTGCATTTGATCTGTTTTTCTTTGCAACCTTTAGAATCTCTTATCCTTTAAAGTTTAGTTGTAAAAAGAGCAGCACCACTGTGTGGAGAAACATTGGCTGTGAACAGATTCCTTAGCACCAAATCAGTGTGTGACCCTAGAATATTTCACACTCCACTGTAAAGTGGAATATATTGCTTAATTATTCCAGACAGATTGTTATTTTGTGAAGGAAAATGATTCAATTTTAAAGCTATAAAGGCCCTTCTTTGAAGGGTCAGGGAAGTTGAGTTGCAATATGCAGTATTCAATTTCTGTTTAACTTTATTTCTTTTGTGTGGTGCTGTTCACTGAGATATTTGAAAAGAAATTAAGTTTTTAAAAGCATAGCATGTTGTTCAAAAAGTGAGTTGCGATTTTCTTTGTCACCTCAAAGTCCTCATCTTTATCCAGATGCAGTAATCAAGAAATGGCTATGGCAAGTGATTTATTGCCACAAGTGAAATCACTCAAACCACTGTTTTCAATTCCACCTGAACCTTGCATGTAAAGTTGCATGGATTGTAAATTGTACTGTGCACACTGAGAGTGCAGGAGTTCATAGGGTTTGTTAATTTACTGTATCGCGCATCACCAAATCACTTGCCTTGGCTATGGTAATTTTTTAAGTTGTTGCATGAATTTGCAGTTTTTTTCACTTGTATAAAAATGTTTTAATTGAGCGAGATAAAACTGTTATTTTAGCAGATTGTAGATTTAACCAATTCTATGTGATTGCAGCCTTTTATGTCACCGCGATACGCAGGAGGTCCAAGGCCCCCAATCAGAATGGGAAGCCAGGTACTGTACCCACTGTGCTTCTATCACACTGCCACAATTAGTGGTCCCATCCTGTACCAGTATGGCTGAGGTGATTTTAATATCGTCAGAACCATAGGGACAGATTATGGTATTCAGCCCCTAGATCCTATGTTAGCATTTGGTGAAGTGGTGGCTGATCTGAACCACACCCCATTCCACCCACTTCATTTCTTCTTTATAGCCTTAACTAGCTAAACTTTATCTTCCGTAGATTCAAAATTATTAATTGAGCTAGCGTCTTGTTTTTGTGCGAGGCATTTCTATGTTTCTGTAGTTTCTTGCATGAAGGGGTGTCTCTTGAATGACCTGCCACAGATTTTTAATTCTGTCCCTTGTCCTGAACTTTCCCCACTGGTGGGAAAGTTTTCTGTATATTCAAACTACCAACATAAAGGCATTCAATCAGATCATCCCTTAACGTATTTTCTCGGGAAGACTGGCCTAATTTATGTGATCTCTCTTCTAAATATAAACTTTAGTGCTCTGATGACATTCTTCTAAATCTGTACTATACTTCTAAAGTTTTTCTGATGTGGGCTAAGCTGGACTTTGAATTGCTGTAGTGAGATTTTTTTCTCCTTTATATTCCGATCCTCCAAAGGCCAGCTTATCTTTGGCTATTTCCATTCTTCTTGTGCCTGATCACTACAGTTAGGTGAACTTGTATATATGGATCTTTGAATCACCACTGTTTCTAGCATTTCAGAATTTAAAATTATACCTATGTCCATTTTGTTTTATCCAAAATTGACTTTTCTAATGGATTACCACATCCAGTGCTGATCCATCTTGTGAGTGATGTTGCACCACTGTGGAGTTTTGTTCTTTTGTACAAATAAGCTCGGTTGGTTTGAATGTCAGATCTATGGTGATGTGGAGCTGCTCTTTGTATACACTCTTGCATGAGGTTGGCACAAGTGTTAATGGTTTTACTGAGAAATTTTGCTTACAGAATATGTGTGCACGTTTGGCATCCTATTTCTGCAACACCTTGGCATGCGGGAAAGCCTGGTTTTGGCGATGGTTCTCTTTCAGTCCTCGCATACTGTATCCATCTTGTTGGGACATGGGAGAAACATTAGAATATATTTGTTTCAACAATTTGTCTTGGAAACCATCAAAATGGTCATGGTCCTGAAACTGGGCATGAAGAGTTATTTTGGCATCCAAGTACACCTTGGATTGAAATATGTGTATTGTTTCTACTAGTTTTAAGAGTTATCTGAATCCTTCATTTGTTTGTTTCCAGTTCCCTATGCATCCTTTTTCACCACCTCCTCCGTCCTCCCAATTCACCTTCACTGCTGGGTTAACTATCATTTATGACTAATGAATTATCATTTATCATACATTTGTGTAGGTAGTACTGGAATTGCATCTGATCCTACTCTCCATTGTCTAAAGATGTTTGGATGCAGACAATCTCACTGCTTTCACCTTCCCTTGCTCACCTAACTTTTAGAGTCTGTGGCACATTAAGAACAGATTTAGGATTTGTATCTCCACCAGCTCAACGTTTACCATCAGGACTTTGACATGTTAGTCTGCTACTACTTTGGTTGATTCACTTCCCATTTCCTCTCCCTGATCTTCCCCCTCCTCCCCGGCACCATAAGAAAAATCATAAATGAAGACATTTCCCAGTAAGTGAAAGGTCTAATTTTGCACAACCCAAATCAGAATTTAATCTTGACAAGTTGATTTTAGGTTAGTTGCTCAGCTGAACCATTACTGGATTACCTTTTTAAAGAAAATTCTAAGCATAAAGATGTTGCTTTTTTCTTCAACGTGGAGGTCTCTTCTAAATATGACACTGCAGCCTTTCTAGAACTTGAGTATGGTCTTTTCCAGACCTCGAGCACAATCTTCCTGTTCCCAACACCCAGTGGCATGATAATAAACTGCTTCCATTTCCTTTTTGTGTGGCCCTGAACTCGCATGTTATTTCTTTTGTGAGTGTCAGCTGCAGCTTCCTGTGCAGAGACTCTGCATTCTTTCTGGGAAAGATTAAATAACTTTTGGTGGTATTTAGAACCCACCCTTCCTTCCTAAAATGTATCTGATGTCATCAGAGTTTCTTCTTCTGAATGGTATCCAAAGGCTACCGTGAAATAGAGGGTTTTCTGTTTGTTCAGATTGAAACAGCAGTCTTAGCTGGCTAAATCTTCATTATTAGTGTCCTCATCAGTATTTTTTTTGAGGACCATTCTGGACTGCTGTAACTTGCAGTACTGTGGACTGGTGGAATACAAGATTGAAATTCTGTTTCTTTGAATGATGAATCAAATTAATTATTTCAGTTAGACTGATGTGGACAGTCACCAAGCCAGGTGAGGAGTTATTGTTCAAGTTCAGTTTAAGTAAAGGTTTCTCCTTGTGTAGAAACTGGAATAATCCATGCATCTTTTGTTTTTGCTGGAGTGTCAGGAGATGGTTTTAATTTTCAATTTGACACACCATTCACAGCCAGTCTGGTCATGAATGGGTGAGCAGCAATTTTACTGATGCCATTAGTGAGGATGAGGTGAGCCTTCAGTAACCCCAGACTGCTGAACTTGGGGAGCAGTCTTTGTGTTCTGCTGGATCCATCGTATCGAAGGGCAGTAGCAACACAAGTGCTGCACTGACCCCAAGGCCAGCGTGATGTGGGACTTCTGCAGTGAGGTGCAAGGCCAATTGGCTGGACCATTTTCCGTGATTAATGAAGGTATTCCCAAACCCCCCCCCCCCCCCCCGCCTCAAATTTAGGGGACATCCTAGTTGTGCAGTGTAGGTTTTTAAGTGTTATCAGTGAGTTACACTGAGCCAGAATTACTGTTGAGTTCTTGATTCAATCACAATGCTTTTTGTTTTTTGCTGTCAAAGTAATTGTTTAATCACATTTTCTAACCTGTGATCCAGTTATTTTTGCTTGATTGGAATCAGTTATTTTGTTGAGAATTCTAAAAATAGCAATAGATAAATGTAATTGAGTTGTATGGCATAGAAACGGGCCTTTCGGCCCACCACCTCTATGCTGACCATCAGGCCCACCTACTAATCTCACTTGCCTGCATTAATTCCCTATCCCTCAGTGCTCTGCTCATTCAAGTACCTGTCAAGATGCCTCTTAAATGTTGTTACTGTTCCTGCTTCCACCACCACCTCTGGTAGCTCATTCCAGATACCAATTACTGTGTGGAAAAACTTACCCCTCAGATCCCCTTTTAAACCTCCTCTCTCCCACCTTAAACCTATGCCCTCTAGTTTTAAACACCCAGAGTGTTTAATTATTAGAAGTATAGATAACCAGTGTCTGGAAACACACTGGCTATCTACAGTTCTCATAATTTTATATACCTCTATTGTGATGCCTTGATTTCTCCAGGGGAAAAATGACCTAGCCCATCATACTCTCTTGATAACTTGAGCTTTCCAATCCAGGCAACGTCCTCCTGAATCTTCTCTGCACCCTCTCTAACTTAATCACGTCCTGACAGTGAAGCAACACAATACCCCGTGCAGCCTAACCAACATTTTGTGCAGCTGTAACATGATGTCCCAACTCTTGTACTCAACACCTCAGCCAACGAAGGCAAGCAATGCACCTTCCTTACCACCCTGTCTACCTGTTCCAATTTTCAGGAAACCATGTACTTGTACCCCATCTCTCTCTGTTTGACAACACTCCCCATTCATTGTGTATGTCCTGCCTGAGTTAAATTCCATCTGCCATTCCCTTACCCACTTTTCCCAGTTTGTCTACATCCTGCTATAACTTCAGACAACTTTCTTCATTGTCCACTATATCATCAATATCAGTGTCATCTGCAAATTTACTAATCATGACATCTGCATTCTTATCCTACTTGTTAAAAATAAATAAATAAATAGATATCTGACAAGCCACAGGAGACCCAGCACTCAGATCCCTGCAGCACATCACTGGTCACAAGCCTCACAATCAGCTTTTAATTCCTACCATCAAGCCAATATCATATCCAATTCGCTAGCTCACCCTGGATTTCAGACTAGCCTACCATGCAGGATCTTGTCAAAGGTCTTGCTACAGTTCATGCCAATGACGAATACAAGGTGTAGCATTGCTTAGTAGAAGATTTGAATAGATTATCTTTGAAAGATATGTCTGCTTGTTTTATTTTAAATTTTTTTTAATCGAAGCGAGCTTGGTTTATTTGTAAACTCATTTTCATTCAGCGTGTTCCCTTTGAGTGGGTCTGCACGTTATCAAACCACGAAAAGGAAATAAGTGTAATTCTTCCAGTTGCTTAGGGTATAGTCGATCCCTGCACTAGGTTTAGTTAAAAGTTTTTGCTTGATTATTAATCCCAACTGGATTTTGGGTTAGTTTCCAATTGGCCTTGGGAGCCACTGCATGAGGGAGATGTAACATTGACAAGTGTTCCCACTCTGCATCACTATCCAGTGGCCTCCTAATGTAAAGGTGGTTTTCAGCAGATCAGGTTTATGATGCTCCCGGCTGTTGCAGCAATAACTTAACACTTGCTATTCTTGGATTACACACAAGATGACCACTTGGATCCATAACATTGAGGGGCTCAGGGTGGGGGGAGAAAATTTGTGCCTAAGGAGAGGGGGGAGAAAAAGAGCACAGGAGTATTTTATCACTTCAATATACAGTATGTTATTTCATCAAACTTAGCCATTACAATTTCTTCATGATGCTTCAAACGTGCAAATTCCAGTGCTATTTTTGGAAAGCTGCGATTACAGGAAATGTGCAATTATTCATCCTTTGCGGCCACCCCTACTGTGGCCCCACACACTCTCCCTCGTCTCTCCTTCCTTCATTAACCAACTGGCACATGGATATCCATTAATTGTGTGTGGAGCAGAGGCAGGTTTTGTGAAACTGGATGCAATTTAGTAATCCTGCAATTGTTTTTAGCCCCCAGGTGGTGTTCCTGGTGCGCAGCCATTGCTACCGAACACATTGGATCCCACACGGCAGCAAGGTGAGGTGTTTTTCCCAACTCCAGTTAGGAGTCAAAAAAATTCTGTGGTGTTCACTTCATGAAGTTTCCTCTCCCTTGTTATAGGACACCCTGGTATGGGTGGACCAATGCAGAGAATGAATCCTCCTCCACGAGGGATGGGCCCAATGGGACAGCAGGTAAGCAGTACGGGAACTGCATTCTTTCAATTTCTATGCTTGCAGGTGGGAATTACATTTTAGTAGAATCCTGTAATTTTCATTGCCCACCAGTTGTCAACAAGCCCTGGCATGGCTGATTGGCTTCCTCCTTCCTCTATGATGAGTCTTGTATTTTATTCATTTAGGTTGTGCAGATCAGTTGAAACCGAGCCCTTGTTTTTATTTAGTGGAAGTAGTATTTGGAATTCTCCAATGGCTACTGAGTAAGTCTATCAAATGTGCCATAAGATCCCAGTTTAACCTTAGTGATCCTATCTGGATTTGGATACCGTGGTTGTTCACAGTACTTCTGATCTAGAAAGGGAAGAAATGTCAACCAGAGTAAAATTCTCTCTCAGCCCTGGTTCATTGGTTGTTATTTTCACTTCTAAGTCAGAAGGTTATGGGTTCAAACACAATCCTAAAAGTTTATCCTAAGCATTTGGGCAGAATTTTCAGCATATCATTGATGCAGTGCAGCACTGTCGGAGGTGCAGTTTTTAATATCGTGCTAAACTGCAGGATTTGAAGAGGAATTTCTGTGTTGAGCATGGGCATGCTCAGCATCAACTCTCAACATTGGTTGATTTTTCTAGTTACCCATTCAGTTTTGATCAAATGTTTAAGGGCAATTCACCTATCCAGTAAGGGGAAAAAAACGGAAATCTGTTGGGATGATTGTGAACTTAAGAGGCTGAATTTTTACCTGCTGACATGTGATTGAATTTGGGTGGGTGTCATGTGATGAAAGTAATTGTCTCCATTGGACTGCAGGATCCATTTGGGTTTGAAATTGCCCTTAAAAATAAAATTGAGACTGAGAATCTGTTTGATGTCAGTGGCATTGTTTTCTTTTGGCACAAATATTGGGAATGTGCATGATAACTTATTAACTAACTTTTTTTTCTTCCCTTCCCTGCCCTTCACTGGTTTCCTTCTCGTTATGGTAGTCTGATCCTTGGTTATCGTTGCAGAACTATGGCGGTTCAATGAGACCTCCACCCAATTCAATAGGTCCAGGCATGGCTGGAATGAACATGTAAGTCTCTTGTGTTCAGTCAAGTTGTTAAAAGTGGAGATGGTCAGTTTTAAACTTCCAATGTATTGTTGATTAGTTTACAAGGTATTTCCTTTGCTTGCATGATTTCAAACTAGTGAGGAACATGCACTTTTTTTTTACTCTCTTGACTATTTCTTTGATTTTTATTTATTTATTTATATAAATATATAAAAAGAATTTGGAATTTTTACCGTGGCTGACTTTAGTTGTGCTGAGTAAGTTAAAGATAATTGAAGGTTTAGTGAAGACTTGTTAAGACTTGGTGTGAAAATGAACCAAGAGTTAGTGCAATAGGAAAATAACTGTTCACACTGTTTTTTCAGGGGTCCGGGGGCTGGGCGACCATGGCCTAATCCTTCCAACGCTAACTCAGTGAGTAATACTGCCTTTTGCATGCTGTTGCATATACATATAACACTGCATAGTAATGAGACATGTTGCTCAACAGATCTGTGCCAATGTTTATGTCCCACACAGTTCTTTGTGTCCTCCCCATCTCTTGTTAATATAACATTCTGTTCCTTCATTTATCACAAATACTACTAGCCTCAGCAACTCTGTGAAAGAATGTAAGAAAGTAGAGCAGGAGGCCCCTCAGGCTGCCCCCACAATTCAATATGATCACGGCTTTTCTGCCCAGGCCTTATCTCCTCTTCTGTGCCAGTTCCCCATAGCCTTGATCTTTCAAAAATATATCTAATCTTTAAATATCCCTTGTGATCTAGCCTTCACAACCTGCTGGGTAGAGAATGCCAGAGATTGACCATCTTGTGCGAGAAGAAGCAGGTTTCAAATTCAATTACTTTAAAGGTACAGATGCATTCCTGAATTCCTCCTCGGATTTTGGGGTGCTCCCAGCTTTGACGACCTCAAGTGGGAATAACATGAAGTCTACCGTATCAAACACTTCTGTAGTCTTCAAGATCTCCATCAGATCACCATGTAACTGTTTGCTTTCTATTTAGTATCATCTCATATGGAGCATCTGTTTTCCTAGTTGCAAATGTTTAATTACTATTATAATAGAATCATATAAAATTGTTCAATTGAAAATCTACTACTTAAAAACAAAAGTCAATTTTATACACATGGTGACAAATCTGGTAAATTATTGGCCAACCAATTGAAAGCTACTATATCTAAACGTCAGATTAATAAAATTCATAAACCAGATGGTACCTACACGATAGATCAAGTTCAAATTAACAAGTCCTTTTAAGAATTTTATTCTTCTTTATACCAGTCAGAATCCCCTGAGGATCCTACTTTAATACATGAATTTTTAAGAGATTTGAAGACTCCCCAATTATCTTTAAATGAACACTCTACGTTAGATGCTCCCATTTCGGAGGAAGAAATAAAGAAAGTAATATTTTCAATAAAATTGAAAATTTAGAAGGAGGCCATTTGGCCCATTATGTTTGTCCAGCTGATAAAGAGCAACCCAGCCTAATCCCACCTTCCAGCACTTGGTCAGTAGTCTTGCAAATTATGAGTCTTCAAATATACGTCCAGATACTGTTTAAATGCAGTTAGGTTTTCTGCCACAACCATCCTTTCAGCCTGTGAACTTTAGAATACCATCACCCTCAGAAAAAATGAATTGGTAAGAAGTATGAAAACAGCAGGATACTTTATAGATACATTTTTAAAAAAAAGAGACTAGCAGGGGCATGAATAGGCCTATTATGTAAAAGCATGAGAATTTCTAATGGGGAATAAGGAAATGGGTGAGGAATTAGACAGTTACTTCGAGACACGAGACTGCAGATGTTGGAATCTGGAGCAGAAAACAAACTGCTGGAGGAACTTAATGGGTCAAGCAGCATCTGTGGAGGGGGAGAGAGAAATTGTCGACGTTTCGGGTTGAGACCCAGCATCAGGTCCTGTTGCATAATCTTGAACCAAAAAGTTGACTGTTCCTCTCACCCCCACCCCAACAGAAAGCTGCTCGACCTGAGTTCCTCTGACAATTTTTTTTTTGCTCCAGTTACTTTTCTTCCATGAAGACGCACAGACACAAAACCTTGCCTGGTGTATTAGAAATCAAGAGTCTACTGAGAGTGAAGGAACTCAGGCAATCCCTAGGCTACGTTGGGGTTTCCATTCCTGAGAATTGTCCATAAGCCAATTTCTCTGTAAGTCGGAAACCATTCCATTTTTGAGAGCAACCCACTCTACATCGACTTGATATAATTTCATTTCAATGAATAATCACCCTAATATTGCCCATAATTAAACTAATAAAATATGAGACTAAGTGTTTTGCTGAGCATCTGTACTCCATCCACCATGGCCATCTAGAGCTCCTGGTTGGAAGTTATTTTAATTCACCTCCCAATTACCACACCGACCTGTCTGCCACCATTGCCAGGATGATGCCAATCGCAAACTAGAAGAACAGCACCTCATGTTCCCGCCTGGGTATTCTACAACCCAAAGGCATGAGCATTGAATTCTCCTATTTCAAGTAACCTACTCCCCCTCCGTCCCTTTTTTTTCCCTCTCCTCCTGATTTACCCAGTTCCTCCTACACACCCACATCCCCTCCAGTCCCAATCACACTATTCCTTTCCCCTCCATTTTTCCATCTGCCCATCACCCACACACACTCCGACCACTGGGTGGACTCCCCCCACTGTTCCCATCTGCCCATCCCACCACTCTTATTTAGTTCCATGCTCCACCTTCCTCTCCTATCAAGTTCTGTTATCTGCAGCCCTTTGTTGCCTCCACTTCTCACCTCCCAGCGTCTCTCTTGCTTTTTTCACTCTTCCCTCTTCCATCTATCACCCCGTCCTGCCAGCTCTTGCGCCACGCCTTCCCCTCACCTCTTTACACTTGCTATCTCCCCTCTGCTCTTTCAGTCCAGATGAAGGGTCTGCCCCGCCCCCCCACCCCCAAAACGTCAACTGTCCCTTTCCCTCCTAAAATGCTGCCTGACCTGATTTCCTCCAGCATCTTGTTTTTTGATCCAGATTCCAGCATCTGTAGTCCCTTGTGTCTCCAGAATGCTTTTCAAAAAAAAATATACGGGAAAACTTGGGTAAAGTAGGATTTCTGTAAGTCAGGTCATTCATAACCTGGGGAGCCCCTGTACTAGAGAAGTTGGTAAACTTAAGTTGATAAATCCTGAGGACCCAATGGCTTGCAGCCCTGAGTTTTCAATGAGGTGACTTTAGAAATGATGGATGCTCTGGTTATCTTATTGCCAAGATCTATAGATTGTGGAATTGTTCCAGTGGATTGGAGGATAGGAAGTGTGACCTCCATATTTAAGAAAGGACAAAGCATGAAAACAGGGAAATTACTAACCTGTTAGCCTGATGTCAACGCTAAGGAGAATGCTGGCATCTGTAATGGTTGTAATAACAGAATGCCTCAAAGAATAACAGGACTGAGTAGATCCAACATGGATTAATGAAAGGAAAAGTGCATTTGATTTAATCTGCTGAAGTTCTTTGAGGATGTGACTAATGGAATAGATAAGGGGGAGCTGGCAGATATGGGGTCTTTAGATTTTCGTAAGGTATTCAGTAAAGTTCTGCATGGAAGATTGGAATTGGCAGTAATATAATGATATGGATGGATTAGACTGAAAGCAAAGAGTGGATTATTCTTGGGTTGGCAGGCTGACTGGAGGGGAACAGCAGTGATGGATGTATTAGCCGCAACTTTTCATAATTTATCTCAAAGATTTGGCTTGAGGGAACTGTGTCTTATTTCCAGGTTTGCTAATGATACTAACCTAAGTACAGAAGAGGATCTAGGAGCTTCAAGGGGATGTGGACAAGCTGAATGAGTCAGTGAGGACAGATGGAATGTAATGTAGATAAATGCGAGGTTATCCTCATTGATGCACAAAACAAAAGCAGAGTAATTGTTAAATGGTGAAAGATTGGGCAGTGTTGTTCAAAGGAATGAACGTGTGCTTGTACACAAGTGTCTAAAGGCAAACTTGGGGGTACACCAAGTGACTAAGAAGACAAATGGTACGTTTTTCTTTATTACACGTCCTCCCCAGGTTACGAACCCCTAACTTATGTACAGCCCTTATATACGAACGACTGTTTGGGAGACAGCCGGGACGGATTTACCAGTTGCTGCAGGGTGGCAGGCATCATCTACTGAATGGGAACTCTGGCCACACTTCCGACTTGCAAACTGTCCAGATTACCAACGGTTCACAGGAACTGAACCCTGTCATAACCTGGGGAGAATATGTACAAGAAAATTTGAATGAAGTCTTACTGCAGTTGTATAGGGCCTTAGTGAGACTGCATCTGGAGTATTGTGTGCAGTTTTGATCTCCATGTTGCAGGAAAGGATGTACTTGCTGTAGAGAGAAATCAGTAAAGTTTTACTAGATTAGTTCCAGGGATGGTGAATTTGCTGTATGAGGAGAGGTTTGGATAGACTGTGTTTGTATTCTCTAGAGACCATCCTTCAGAGCTCAGAAGAATGAGGGGAGATCTTGTTTAAAAGCTTAGAAAATAGTTAAAAGGCTTGACAGACTGGGGACAGACAGGATGTTTTGCCTCACTGGGGTGTGTGGAACCAGAGGATAAACTTGAGAATAATGGGCAGGCAGTTTAGGACTGATAACAAGAGAAACCTTTTGACTCAGAGTGGTGAACTTCTGGAATTCCTTGTATAGAAGGGATGTGGAGACCAAGTCGTTGATTTCATTCAGAACAGAAGAGACACAAATGCGGCTAGTAAAGCTGCTGCCTCATGGCTCCACCAACCTAGGTTAAACCCTGCCCTCCAGTGCTACCTGTGTGGAACTTGCGTGTCTCCAGGTGCCTTGGCTTTCTCCCACATCTCAAATGGTTACTAGTTACCTGGCCACTGTAAATTCCCCTGATGTGTAGGTGAGTGGTCTTATCTGGGGAGAGCTGATGGGAATATGGGGAGAATAAAATAGTGTGGAGTAGAATGAGTGTGGACCCAGTGGATTGAAGTGCTTCTTTTCATGCCGTGTACTTCTGTGACTTCACATTTATCCAGGTCAATAGACTGGATATTAATGGATTCAAGGGGTATGGGAATAGTGCAGGAAAATCAGCCATGGTGAATGGCAAAGCAGCCTCAAATGGCCAACTCCTATTTCTTGTGTTCATACAGTTCTGGTATTGCCTCCCTGCCCTTGTACTCCGTGCCTTGGCTAATAAAGGAAAGTAATCTGAATGCCATTATAACCCACATTATTGCACTATCTGTGGATTTATACTTAAATCCCTCTGTTCCTCCACACCACTTGATATCCTCCCATTTCTTCACTTGTTGCACCTCGCCACATGCATCACTTTGCACTACTCTGGATTAAATTCCATTTGCCATTTTCCTGCTCAAAATCTTCCTGCAGTCGAAGTGTTCAACCACACAGTGCATTTTGTATCATCTGTAAACTACTTTATTGTGGTTCTGACATTTATGTCTAAATTATTAATAAAATCCACACAGCAAGGAACTAAGTACTGAGCTGTATAGAACCTCAGTGGTAGTATACTCCTAATCAAAAAGGCACCCATCAATGGGAATGCTATGTTGGCACTGGAAGCGTGGCAACACTTGCGGGCTGCCCTCAGAACATCCTGCACAAAAAAGATGCATTTCACTGTGTTTCAATGTACATGTGACTAATAAAGATATCTTTTATCAGCTTTCAGGTGGTAAGCTTATTTTGGGTCCAATTTGCACACCCTCCCCCCCTTAATCCCATTACTTCTCTGACCAATCTGCCACATGGGACCTGTCAAAAGCTCTGCTAAAATCCATGTATACTCCCTCGGATGCACTGCCCATTTCAACCCTCCTTGTTCCATGCTCAGAAAAAAATTCAACCAAGTTAGTCATGCGGAACCTTTCCTTAAACCCATGCTGAATGTCCCTAAACTTAGTATGTCCTCATTGTAATTAATGAGTATTTCCAATTAAAATATGTTAAATACGATAAGTAGGAAATGTGTTAGTCTTTCTTTTAAATGAAAGAACAGGAAATGCAGAGTAATGCTACAAGCAATTCTACTCCTCCTTTCCATGGTTGTAAGTTGTGCAGCATAGGAAATGGTGCACAAGTAACCTGCTTTAACTGGATCTGTAAATTCTAATTTTCATACGGTTGCACTTTGTTTATAATCACCTCTTCTAATATGATATTCTGTGTGGCTTTGTTTTCAAAAAAAAGCTTGGGAGGTAACCTTATATTGTTCTCCATGTTATTTCCATTGTATTATATTTTCAGATAGACTGGCTTGATTATACAAAAGTTTGGGAGTCTTTAAGGCAGGACAATGTTCCTCTAGCATTGTTTGTTCTGAAGCAGTAAGCCTTGTCTCAAATGTTTTATATCATTATATTTAAAAACCTGTTCCATTATGCATTCTAGATAATAGCTGGTTCACATTTTACATGTGGGTTAGACTGTTCTCGAATGATTTATTCTGCCGAATTATCAATGATATTCTTGGTAGATTCTCAGCATTACTTTTTCAAAGAGATGTCATTGAGCTACTTCTGAATATTCCAGCTTGGGGACATTAAAGTTTTGTTAACTTAATGCATACTAATTAGCAGAAGAACTGTTTTTTTTAATCCTTAAGCCTTACGTGCTTCTCATTTATTTGGAAGATGAGTTGGAAGAATGGTGATAATTCTTGCAATAGTAATGGCAGATAAAAGCACTTCCAGGCAGTTTCCCTGATAATCAGTGGGTAAATACATGTTCTTGGCTGCATTTAAGCTAACAGCACCAAAAGGTGTAGTCCTTTGCTGAATTATTTATGAACGTTTTAAATTGCATGTTGACATTGGTGGCAAGGCTGGCATTTATTGCCCAACTCTAATTGTTCTTGAGAAGGTAGTAGTGAGCTGTTCCAGTCCATGCAGTGAAAGTACTGGAATGGTTCTGTTGAGCTGTTCCAGGTTTTGGGCCTGATGATGATGAAAGTGCAGTAATAGAGTTTTAAATTGGGATACCCTGATTTGGAGGGAAGCAAAATTTGGAGCACAGAAGTCTCCAGCACAGTTCTGAGGGAGTGCTGCACTGCAATGTCTTCTTCAGTGTCTTCCAGGCCCTGTCTCCCCTTCCAGGTGAATATCAAAGATCTCACTGCTCTACTTTGGCACCTGATCTAAGTGATACATACATCTTTTTTTTTAAAAAAGAAAGCAATGGGCTGGTTTTTGCAGAAAATTCCAGCAGTTTTCTGTGGAACTATTGACACTCCCTCACTGAGCTCAGAAATTTTATGTGAGACAAGCGGAAGACAAAGTTGCAATTCCCCAGTGTGAAATCTGGGAATAGAGGAAAGGAATAGTGTCTTCATTTACTTATTTCCTTAATACCATGCTGCAAGATATTAATTTTTCTTATTGCATTATTTAAAGCATTTGGTGTTGTAGTTTTTGATAACTTTAATTTATAATTTTTAATATTTTTTTAAATGCAGGTATATTTTTGAACTGAAGAAATATTTAACTTTTTGACAGTTTCATCAGACAGCTAAATGAGGGGTATGGCTTAACCAGCTATCAATTTTTGCAATAGTTTAGTGAGCAGAGCTTGCTCTGGCCTCTGTCACCTTGTGTATGCCTGCAGCCACAGAAGTCCTGTACTGGCAGGAAATTCTGGGTCATAATTTGGGTATTATTACTTTGCTCTTTGATATTTTTATGCACAAGTTGGCATCTAAGATTTTTTACATTAATCACAACAATACAGCAAGTTATTAATTACAGTTGCAAAAGCTATATAAATTCAAGTCCTTTTCTTTCTTGATGCCCATCGGGAAGAGTGGGGAGATAATGTACAAGAAAAATCCTGTATTTTAATTACTGCCAAGGAAATCTTGTTTTCCAACGACTGGCAGGATTGAGATAACCTCAAGTCCTCCCTGAATAGTCTGATAACGTTTTTGGTTTGCTTCCCTGTTTAAACAAAAAAAATGAGCATATGGCTAAGGAATTTTGGTGCCTGGTAAAAGAAGGGTGGGGATGAAGCAACAGAGAAAAAAAATTGCACACAAGCAAAGTTTCTCCTTAAAAGCAATTTTAAATTCCTGTCCATTGTTTGGTAAATATGATCTTAAATCTCTAAAATGTGAATTTTTCATTTGCAGATTCCATACTCCTCTTCGTCTCCTGGTACATATGGGGTACGTATTTGTATTTTTGGGCATGCTGTGCATAATACAAGTATTTGTAGATGAAGGAAAATTGTTGATCAGTAGTGACTGCTGGTGGGAAGTTCAAATCAACCTGGTAAAAGCTTGGTTGTAGACCTGAAACTTGAGCATTGAAGGAAAGGATCTAATTGGGAGAAGAAGAAAAAAGTAGCTTGCTTCTTCCCACATCCAAAGCCAAATAAAGTATAGCATGGAAATGTAATTTGCCTCAGCACCTGGAATACAACTTGTGTTTTGATAACCTGGAATGTACACGAGATGAGAGATGTTGAATCTTGAAAGCATTTTGATCTGAGATGTGCCCACAGAAAAAATATAGCTGCATGTTAGTTTAATTTTGAATTTAGTTTACATACCTTTAAAGCCTTTTTTCATTCTTGAAACAGATCACAGCAACATTTAATATTTTGGTGAATTACTTTGGAAACTATTTGTTATCGGCACCCATGGAAAGAGGTTGCAAAGAGAAAGGGATCTGCCCCCACTGTAAGGAGCTTTGAGGGTAATGTGTTTGGTTCTGCTTCACCAAAATTGGCTGAATGTAAAACAACTGAGCAAAAGGTGAAGTTGCAGCTCTGTGTTTAAGTATAGATTAAATTCCATCTGTGACTCGGGCAGAATTGCTGCTCTGGTTGGAATGATCCCACGGTTTTGCTTGAGGTCTCAGGAAAAACTATTAAGTTGTATAGACTGTGTTCTAGTATTCTGCGGAGAGTACTTAGTGACCCAGCAAGGCCTTGGCCCAGTTTGCTTACAGCAGCATAAACGATTCTAGGCTGTAATGATTCAATCAATGCTGATGTACGTTTTGTTCACAGGGGCCCCCTGGTGGTGGAGGTCCTCCAGGAACACCGATAATGCCAAGTCCAGCAGGTACAGTATTACACGAATCTCTCTTGACACTGGCATTATAATTTTAAATACATGCTAATCTTAAATTCCTTTGAGATTTCATATGAAAATGTGTGCAATTTCCACATTTTAAGGTAAATGTCCTGGTACTAATCTTTTTTATAGATTGGAACTTTGCCTGCTTTTGCTGCCTGTATTTTCATCAGTAAGTGCTGATCATACAGTTTTAGCACTGACTGGGAGAAAGCCAACATTGAGATTAATAATTCTCTATTGATGGGTTCCCACATGTGTTGGGCACAATAAGTACTCCAAGCTAATTCCCTATATTGTGTCATCAGCACTCTCAGCATGGTTTAATTACCTGCTTAATTGCACAGTGAGGATAAATTAACCTTTTGAACATAAGCAGTGTTTTCTTAAAAGTGCAATTCAATTCAAGAACAAGCCAATATGATTTATTTTTGGAGCTGCTTGTTTAATTTTTATACATAAATTGTTCTGGTTGGTTACTGAAGTAGTTTATAGATTTTTTTTTAACAACTTGTAATAGGTGAATTTTGGATTAAATAATCAAAGAACGCATTTGAATCGTCTTTTAACCAGATTGAATCCAGAGCTTTCACTGTAATAAGGTGGCCGATTTTACATGGGCTCAGTTATTTTCTGTTCAGTAAGTTCATGGATATGGTTAAAGTAATTACTCCTGGTGCCTGTTTTCAGTGGTTAGATTCCTATCACTGGTCTAGTGTAATTATGTGGTAAGAAAACTGTGGTTTAGTTGGAGTGCTCCGCTCATCTCAGGATGATTGAATTGAAAAGCAGAGAATTCATATTAGATTTGTATGTTGTGCTGATTGGACCACACTTTGGATGCTCTGAGTGGTTTGTTTCCTTAAGTTTACAGTAGCGTGGGAAGAAATGAAAATACATTCATGTTTGATACCAGAATTGAATGGGTGCACCTAGGTAATATTGAATAGTTTCTGCCTTGCAGAACAGACTGAGGGATGGCTCAGAGCTTCAAGATAGGGAAAACGTTTGACAGGATAGACATGTTTCAGGGTAGGTGATTGGTAGGAGGGGGTGATGGGGGACAGGAAAAGGTGAGAGATAAAGACTAAGCACTGTAATTATAAGATGGTCCCTAATAAATCCAGTGGGGAATTTGAGAGCAACATCCCTATGCAGGATGGTTAGTATGTAGAACTTGCTGCCATATGAAATAGTTGAGGTGAGTAACCTAGATGCATTTATAGCGAAGTTAGACAAATAAGAGGAAAATGCAAGTCAAAAACAAAAGTGCAGAGCCTAGAAATCTGCAAAATAAAATGATGGAAACATTCAGCAGATTAGGCAATATCTGTGGAAAAAGAAACAGTTAACGTTTTGACAAAATCCCTTTGGAACAGGGAAAGTGGAAAAACATTGGGTTTAAGTTGCTTCTCAAACTCGTGTTGGGCCTCATTATGACAGTGCAGGAGGCCACAGATGGGTCAGAGTGGGATAGAGAATCAAAATGGCAGGTGACGGAGCTCAGAGTCGCCCCTGTTTGATGCAGCTGTTCTGCAAACTGGTCACCCAGTCTTTGTATTTTGGAGGGATTAAGTGTAGAAGAGTGGGGGAATGTCAGTGTGGAGCAACAATGTGGACTGTTTTGCTGCTGTAAATACTGTGTTATGAGCAAAGTAACCAGAACTATTGCCAAAACACCAAAAGAAAATCTTGATTTTAAAGGACTTGGAAAACCAAGAAACCTTGTTGTTTTATCAAATGTAACATGTTTGTTCTGAATGAATGGGAGCTGAATTAATATGCTGTGCTGTTCTTCTCATCCTCAAATACAGATTCAACGAATTCCAGTGACAACATGTACACAATGATTAATCCCGTTCCACCTGGAGGAAGCCGATCAAATGTAAGTATAGTTGTCATGAAAGGAAAACCTCATACCATTCAGATCACAAAAACACAAATGCGAACTTTCTCTTGACTTTTACAAAATTGATACTCAGACTGTTGAAAAGATAAAAAGAATGAAATAACTTCTCAACTCATTAGTCCATCAGGATCTATGAATAGAAACAAGTGACTGCTTTAGTTGTTGTTTCTCTGTCAGTAATGGCCATTAATTGTTCCTTAAAGTTTGTGTCTATTCAACCAGAGCTTTATTGTATTCCTGGGTGGTCATCTTAATCAGTACTATATTTCGCAGAGACACGAGGCTGCAGATTCTGGGATGTGGAGCAAAAAAAAATGGATGCTACCTCTCCCGCTGAGATCCTCCAGCAGCTTGTTTTTTGCACTATATTTTGCTGAACTATATTTGCCATGGAAATTGTTGGCATGTGACCTTATTTCAATATGCTTTGTTTTACTTCCAGTTCCCATTGGGTCCTGGCTCTGAAGGTCCCATGGGTGGAATGGGAGGAATTGAGCCACATCACATGAATGGATCATTAGGTAAGTTGCTTTCCTACCAGGAATAATCATAAAGGGACATCGAAGCCTTTTCAGGAGAGCAGAAATAACTTTAAACTAAGGGGGCTTCTGAGTCCTTGGCTGCAAAAGAGGTCCTGGAATTAATAAGCAAGTAATAGTTGAGTTTGTATGCATACGTGAGTGAAAAATTAAAGTAGTCATTGAACCATGTATATATCACAGAAGAATTAGAATTTTCAGTATTTTTCTACCAATGGTCATGTGTTGTCAGATATTTTAATGAAAATATTTGCTTTTACTATCCTCAGGGTCGGGCGATATGGACGGGATCCCCAAGGTACGAGTCTGGCTGTAACTTTAATACAGAATTTAATAATGAATATAATAGAAGAATTCAACATAAGTTCCTAGATGAAATTATTTGATCAAAACCAAAGTAACAGTGGAATGGAAGGGGGCATTGTGGATCTGTAATCTTGACAGTTCCATACAGAGGAGGACTAAATGTTGTGGGCAAGATGCACATGCAGAAACCTAGACTTTGGCTGCACATGTTTAATTCCCTACTAGTGTTTAACTTCAGTGCATTGAGCTGGTTTGGGAGAGCTGCTAAATGTATTTTCTTTGTTTGGATCATGCATATGAATTGAGTACCTCCAGAGGAGATGCATCAGTCATCCCAACATGTATTTGCTATCCAGATCTAGTTTACAAATGTCTGTGTAATCATCGCCTGATTTTAAGTGTGCAAATAAATTCAAATCCCTGAAGGACTGTTTTGATTGACTTCCTTTCCCTTGACCACATACTGAGCTGGTGACTGTTTTCCCCATGTACATCCTGAGTTGGAGCAAACTGAGTGTACAGAGTCTGCATAAAATTACATGGAGAAGGGAAATGAGGTCTGGATTTGGTGAGGAAAGGTAGTGATCAAATAAATTAAAAAGGTGCGACGAAAAGAGGAAATAGAAATTAGCTGAATTTTGCTAAAGAGATGTTGAGAATGTGAAAATGATTACACAATACTTGAAAGGAAGGAAATTTGGAGAATCTGGTTTACCTGAGAAAGCTCCAGTGGTCAAAGAATGTTAGAACAAAAAGGTGGATGACGTGGCTGCAAGGCTCCCAAGCCCTGGTGCAAAACATCTCCATTTCACAAAAGCACTGGTGTGTTAGCCTGTCTCATTAGCACCTTCTGTAAGAGTCTGAATTCTTCTGGCAGTAACATTGATTAAGTGCCTCAAATTGCATTGGAACTTTCTTTTTGATTTTTGTTGTTTCACGTTGGCTGCTATTCCAGTTCTACATATCCCTCTGCATGTCAAAGGAGACACAAGAGATTCTGCAGATGCTGGATCTCATTTCTTTAAGTTCTTGCATTATTCCATACCCTTTTGCACTCCTGTCAGTGGATGATCTGCTGTCCTGTCATTAACTTGGGTCTGTCTTCTGCCTTCGTTCCTCCCACGGAACTGTTCATCTGTACCATCTTTCTGTGGTGTTAACTTTACCTACCTATTTGCACAGATGATCCCAAGTAGTTCCAGAACTGTTTTCCCTATCCAATTTCCAGTGTCGGCTGAGATTTGTGTTTTTGACCTTCTGGGTCAGCACTGTTGCAGGATGTCATACCAGCTCCTGGGGTCCCACCTTGTGGATTAAGAACCACAGGTATGATCCACTGACAGACTCTTGAATGTCTAATTACTGGTCTCTCTTTTTCAATTTTTTTAAACCACAATGTCATTCTAGGATGTTGTGTGGCATTGCCCAACATCCCTGTGAGCTGATGTACCACACAATGAGATTAAAACCTGATGAGGCACCCTGTTGAAGGCAACATGAGAAACAACCTCATGAAGGCATAAATGTAGAATTGACAGAATTCTGAAATTTAAGATGGTCATTTAACAGCTGTGTGAATTGGTGTTCACTTTAGCTGGTTTTTCTATGAGTGAAATTATTATATTTTTCAGAACTCTCCCAACAACATGAGCAGCATTACCAATCCTCCAGGCACTCCGAGGGATGACGGTGAATTAGGAGGAAATTTTCTTCACTCCTTCCAAAATGATAATGTGAGTATGTGAGAATATCAGAGATAAGTACCTGCTGACATTGAATAACCATTGCAGATTTTGTTTAGTGAGCTACTGTCACTCATGTTTCTATTTCTGCTGTGGTTCTTGAAATGCAATAGTGTTTACCTTTGATATAACTAATGAGTTCACACAAAGCTGTTTATATTAAAGTTGATAGAAGGGCAAAACATTTCTCCTTGACAACCTTATTCCAGATCTCAATCCAGTTTAGCAGTGCAGAGCAGGAAGGTTGTGATTAAGTTTACCAGTCTATGCAGAAACAGCAAATCTCAGACCAGGTGGCAGAAGGAGTACAACTGTTGGCCACAGGACCTCCAGGTTAATAAGGAGAGAAGATACAAGATGGTGGGCCTTGGAGCAAGAACAGGATTGGGCTTTGCTCTTGTGCCTTATCCCACTGAAAAAATCCTGTAGCAAAAGCAAATTTGTTTGACCCACTGAGGCAATTCCTACATTCTGCAAATACTATTCAATAAATCTTTCCCCACACCTTCAAGATTTTGTTTTCAAATCTTTGGCCACTTGCTTTTAAATGAAGTGATAGATTCTTCACTATAATAAAGTGCTTACTAACTTTCTTTTTTTGATTACATCAGCAATTTTTCACGGGGTGGGGGGGGGGGGGTCAGCCATGATTGATAAGAATTCTGATTTTCTTCGGTAGGCTATTACATAACTGAGGAGTGGAAAAAGGTTACTTACATACTGTGCATTTTTGATAAGGCAAATGTTGGGAATTACTCAGCTATAAGTGGAAATGAGTAAAGCACCAAAACCCTTGAAATAGAAGTGAAAATACCTGTGGATTTAGGATGCTTTAGTTTTGTAGGTTAAAAACTAGTTAAAAATTAAGCCAGTGACGGCTCGGTTGTGGGGTGGGTCAGATGGAGGGAAGGAAAAAAAGTGGGAGGGAGCTATTGACAGGTGACAAGTTATTCTCGTGTTCCTGGCTTGAGTTCCCACCACTCATTGGGCAATGATCCCATAACTCAGTTGTGCAAGTTTTTATTCTCAGTGATAATGAAGAAAAATGTTCTTTTAATGAATTACTCCCTCCACATTAGTGGAGATTGAATTACAATGTAATATTGGGGTCAGTTTCAGCAAACTGTTTGCAAGTTTGCCATGTTTAGCAGAACCCAGATGCTACAAGATGGATGGTTCCAACCCATGTAATCCTTGTCACTTTCTTTCAGTATTCCCCCAGCATGACGATGAGCGTGTGATTTTTCCCCTTCCCCCTTCTCCAGGACCAGAATGATGAGACAGCTGCCCTTTGGAAAGATTAAAGAACGTATGCAAGAAGCAGTTCAACGTGTTGACGAGGAACTGGGGGCAAAACCCCAATTTTGAGTTCACGCAATAAAAGGCTGAACTTCTTTAATTCCATAAACATGAAGGACAAAAAAAGATTCAAGACATAAAACCCTTCTCCTGGAAGGACTGTACGTTACACATCGCATCTTTTTGAAGCAAAGAAAAAAAATTTAAACGCCTCTAGCACCCGAACAGACCTCTTCCGCTTCATCCTCTGAACCCATGTATCTTTGTGCTGAACTGAATAAGGCGCTAGTCTAGGTATAAGATCCGATGTTGTCCATATTGTAGCCATTTTAACTGGGACGTTTACACAATGTGGTTTACTTTCGAAGGCCCTTCTTTTTGGTGGCACAGATTATTTTTTTCTTGCTTCTGTGAGCCTTCCCCCTCCAGGTGCAAGGTGTTAATCAGTGGCTTGTTCCATACCTGTGTAGCTGAACGATGATATGCCCAAGTGGGGTTCCAGTTTGAGAGGAGCGTATATTTTTTCCCAACTCCCACTGTTCTCCAATTTCCCCCCACCCTGTTTTTCCACCCCATCCCCCACACTTCCCAGTGCCCACATGTATGTGCACACCTCGAATCTGGATTGCTTTCATTCCTCTGTTACTTAACTTTATTGACCCAGAGGAAAACTCTGTACGTGAGAAAGAGACAACTACAGACGTGATTGAAATAGAGGAAAATAACAGTTGTAGTGGCACTACAATCGTGCTGGGATCTCTGTACAATTACACACTACCTGTAGATGGTCTTTTGTTTAAACCCAATTCTATACAATGTGTATCAAGTTATGTAAAAATATTATCTTGCCTGGACAACCCTTGTGCTGATTCTTGATAAAATTGTAGCTGTTCTGTGTTTCTTACCTTGTAGTCCTGGTTATAAAAAAGAAAAAATTCTACAATGTAGTTTTGTGTTCAATATTTGTTGCTAATGTTTTATTGAGGGATGTTTTTCTGCACCCCTTTACAGAGTTTTCAGGAACGTCAACTGTGTTTATTGTGCTGACTGCAGGTTATGGGATGTTAACATACTTTGTTTTTGTTTGGGGGAGGGGTGGTGGGGGTTGGGGAAATAGCAGGATCTTTCTAAATGAATTGCCTTTTTAGATGTGTTTTCAAATCAATCTAACTGTGTTTAGCTGTAGAGTTGCTGAACGAGTATGTAAATCTCCTAGTTGCAGTCAGATCGGAACATACTGATGAACTTTGGTGTTTTATTGTAGATTTCAGTCTCCAGGAAATCGTGCATTTTAAACTGAGAAAAAGACAAGTCTGGCAAATGTAATTTTACAAATTCGCTAAATTATTGTCTTCATTGGGATGGTTTTGAATGAAACGGTTTCTTTTCTCCAACGCTGTAATAAATATAAACATAAAACTTAATTTTGATTCTTTTCTGTTAACTTGTTGACCCCTTTGCTTTCTTAAGAATTGTTGGAAGAAATGCTGATGTTTCCTGTTCCTCAACTTAAAAGGATTTTTTTTAAGGACAAGGTGCAATTTAAGTAATTCCCATTCTGTATTGTACGGAATAGTGAAGTGCAGTAGACTGTGGCAGAGCTGGGCATTTGTTTGAAAAGGATCGTGCTGCTCGTGAAAGGTGGGAAAGCTCCATGGCACACCAGGAAACTGTTTAAAACTGTCACTTGAACAGTGCAAAGGAAATTGGTTATGAAAACAGCAAGCTGTGGGAACTGTGGACTAAATTGTCAGATATCACTCTGAGTGCACAATACACTGAACTGTGTAGTTGCATCTGAATCCAGGCAAAGGTGATGCCAGCAGTTTCATTCTTGCCATCTTGGCTACACTCAAAATGAGTATGGAAAGCCTTGGCTCAACGTATAAGGGGTTAGACTTAGAGCACACTTTGTCCAAATCAAAGACAAAATTGGCTCAAAGAACACAGGATGTTTTGGGAAATTGAAATCTCACATTAGTACAGTGGGGATTGTTCAATTAAATGGATAGAACAGAATCTAATTCCTGTTTAATGTGAAGCAGCCAAGATGTTTGACGCACCTGTTAAAGGTATAATGCCTTTAAATGGCACCTTTTCTACTAACCTGAGGTAGGATTGTTTATCAGTGATGGATGCCTAAAATAGGAAGGTACCGTATTTTCATTCTTGAGCATTAACCTGTATCGTAAAATGTATCCTCAAATACTGAGGCATAGGCCAATCCACCTACTAAAAGTGTTTTTGAATGGGAAGCTGCAATTGAATGGACTGGGGAAGTGAAATTTAAAAATAACAATTAGAAATTAATTTAAATTGCTTTTTAAAAAAAGGAAACTGAAACCATGGTAAAATTCCCCACCCCTTGGGTGAAATGCAGATTTTTGTGTAGGGATTTGGCCCAACACAACAATATGCTAATATTTCACCAGTGCCATCTCCTATTATCCATTTTCCTTGCAGTCTTATGTATTTCTTTACAAATCTGATTCATTTTCCAGTGAGATTATAACTTCTACCTATGTGTAATTTTTGATAATCTGTCATTAAACTACAAATGAAACTTTGCCAAAAGGAGTAGGGGTAGTAGAACGGTTGAGAATTGAGTGATGGTGATAATCTTGTCTATGTATTTTGCCTATGCATATTCTCCTGCAAGTAACAGGTGACAACCACTTTGCTGAATATATATATATATCATGTATACTTTATCATTTAAAGTATGAAAAAATTATGGAACAAGAATAGAGAAACTGTAGCAAAATAGCAATTGAGAAAAAGGAAAACATACAGTTGAAACAAAATTGAAAAATGGGAGATGGATAAAGAAAAATTAGCTAACCTGCACACAATTAAATATTAAGGGAAGTTGGAAAGAAATGCATGAAAAATGAAGAAATCAAAAAAGGAACAAGGGAAGTAACAAATAGTGACTGAATGTTCGGCACATGGATTTTCTGAGCTTTCCTATGGACTACATTATATTGAACAGTGTAAATAGACCTGGGCCTTTTCTATTATCTGTGCATGTTACTGCATGGAATCACCTAGATTACAATAACAATATGATGAAACAACCTTTGTAATTTGTTAACCATTGGAGCATTCACTGTAACAGTGAATTACAATTGATAGAAACAGGACAGATTATATTGTGGATGAAGTTGGTAAAATTAAGTAAATTTTAAGTTTTTGATGTGCTTGTGTCCTGAGGACCATATAAAAAAACATGCAAAGATATTTTAGGAAACTTGTTAAAGAGCCATGGTCCAGTTGTTTAGAATATTGTGAAGATTGAGAGTTATGAATAAAGTCAAGAAATAGTCAAATACTCAAATGTCTAACTTTGCATATTAATACAAGAAATTCTAATTTTGAAGTGTTGTCAATAAAGTAAAGGAATTAATTTGAAATATTCCTTTTGATGAAATTCCAAAGACTGTTTCACTAGTTTAAGTATACAAATGACAAAACATTTGTATTATAGCGGTGCTGCCCTGGGAAACTGTACAGCTTTAATAAACTGCATTAACTTAAAGTATCTATCAGTTTCTGTTCGAGGGAAGGAACACCTTGTGATAGCGGATTTTCAGTTGTTGTATATCAGAATTATTCCCCTCTCTATGCCTTGTGCTTTCCATGAAATGAATAATGATCTCTAAGCCCTTTACCCCGTGCAACCCTTCAATTAATAACCAAGGGGTTTAATGAATGTGAGATCAGTAGATAACTATCTTCGCACTGTGACATACCTAAGGTTACAAATTTCAGCAAGGGACGAGATTATACTTCATCCCCTCAATTCTGTTGTGCCACAGACTAAGCTATTAAATTTATACGACTGTTTGTTTCCATTCCTACCTAAAAGATGCTGACTCCTGGTTCAGAACAGTTTCATGATCATTGGTAGCTTTCCAAAAGTTTACAGTATAATTTTTTCTTATGAGCCAATTAAGTTTGTTTTGTAACCTTGGACACCCTTGTCCTGGAATGTAAAAAAGTGGAAGCTAAAGGTTAAGTTTTGGGGTAATTGGTTACAAATAACAAATTATTCAACCATAACTGGCATGAGTCATTTACTGTTGATCCCCTGTCCTAAATATCAATCATAGAAGCTCAGTGCCAGCCTGGTTGGTATTGGCCAACTTGGCACTGAACAGGAACCACACTTGAAAGCTACTCACAGGAGAATTTGAAGATTTTGAACAAACAACAGTTTACCAACTTGCAATTGACAATGCTGGTTAATGTACTGGGAGAATGATAAATGTTAAGTTTTTTTTAGAATTGAAAAATTAACTGAGTGGGGTACTGAACAAATGTCACCAAAAAAATTCACTAGAATTGTTTTTTAAAATAAAAATTGAATGCAGTGATAAATGAGATGTCAGTTCTCAGTCTGTCTCCCAGCCTTGCTATTTCCATCAGCTCTCTCACAGGTAATCTTTGATAAGGAAGTCAGGAAAGATGTTTCTCACTCTTGATATTTAAACCTATGATGAGGATTTTAAGAATGTTTTGCCCTAATGTAATATGATCAATGGTTGCTTCTGACCTGAGTATGTGTTTTATCTTTCAAACTATTAAAGTGTGACTAGTTTTGAATTGTCTGTTTTTGAAGATTGCCAATATATTGTATAGAAATTATCTAATTTCTTATAATTGGTGCTGTAACTTTCTTTGCATTTGCAAAGCTAAATAGCATTGTATTTCTTGCCAAAAATTGAGAAATATAACCAGGTGCCAACAAAATGATCTGGGATGCTTTCAAGTATAAGATATTTCAACTGTTTTTAAACTTAAGATGTAGTGTATAAAATGTTGTTTGCATTATTGAGACACTGATTCTTTGTTGCATTTATTCCTTTAATTAATTAGTTACTTGCACCCTGGTATTTATTGGCAATGATCATTAGATTTATTGTATCTGGCTTTCTCGCAAATTTGTCAGATGTACCACAGTATGTATTTTTTCAAAGATCTTTAAACTTTCCTGTAATCTTAATAACTTCAATCTTGTCTTCCTGGGATGTTGTGTTGGGCCTGAATTTCTTAAAAGCTTATCTGAAAAAACATCATTTCTGATTATGCAGGAATATTTTTCCATTCTCTGGCAAAATGGTCACGTATCAAGAACAAGTCCAAGAGTGAGAGGAAGCATAATTGATTTGTCTAAAAAGTGATAATTGTAGGATAAATTCTCAAGGAAAGCCAACAAAAGGAATAATATAAATTTGTTTGATAAATAATTAAATGCATTCTTTCTGGTGGTAAGGAATTAAGAGTCAGATGAAAAGACTGATCAAAGAGATTTGATGTAAAATGTAAACCAAGCTATTTAGTCCATGCTGGCTCTCGTGTTCCACATAAATCTCCTCTTACTATGTTAATCAAGTCTACTGGAGATCTTTTGGGTTCTTGCAGTTTTAATATTCAACTGGACCAAGAAACCAGTTAAGAAGTTAGCATGATTTTAGGTTTGTTGAATCCGTCTGTTAAAGGAAATCTCTTGAATAACTGAAGTTAAATCAGAAACCAAAGGATACGTGTGAATGCCATATGGGGAAAACAGGCTGTGTTATAATGCAATGTCCACAGATGTTTACAGGTATAACTAAGGGTGTGTGTGCACCAAATGGTGGGCTCATTTTGCGTTGACCTTTTGAATGCTTGCTATTAAGATACTCAAACAAAATAGGGTCAATTGTCTCCAAATTGGAGTTGAATTTTTTTAAACAATTAGATTGAAAGTAAATTGCATTTGGAAAAAAAAACTTCGGAATAGCTATTTTCACACTGTTGTTTTAAGTTTGTCATTACAATTACTTAAATTATTTTTGTATATTTTTAATGTGAACAAAGTTTCCTTAATAAAATTTGATGCAGATTAGTGATACTTAGGAGTATTATCCATCTATTTCTAGTCCCAACATCTCTCAATTGTCATTATGTAAAGTTGCAGTATACTGATGCACTTTTACATTTTGTATGTATGTATACTGCATTTGCTGTGTAATTAATGGACTTAGTTGGAGTGAGACAAAGTCTTTATGTAATATTCAGAGTTGCTTTTTGAAAGTAAATTGGGTTTGATAGTGCACCTGAGAGTTTGTTCAAAATGATTCAGAATCCTCACATTTCAATGTTTTAATATTACATTGAAGTGAATTTCCCTGTGTAAATTTACATTCTGTGAAAGAGACCATGCTGTGGTTTTCTGTCGTGTATTAGAAACATTAGTTAGGTCATTGTGGAATGGAAATAAGACATCTTAGTCATTTTCTACTTGCACTTGCCTCATTGTTTTGATAGTTTTGCAATCTGAGTAGATACATAAGTGTTAAAGGAGTTCCTGTATTTTAATTAAGAGAGAGCTCCTGTTTTGAAGCCCTATAGTACTCTAGAACCCCAAGTGCTTGGCAGGCAAATAGATCCATGCATTCTAAGAATATTGCAACTTGTGTCTCAAGGTTAGTTCTAACATTGGGATCTCCAGGCTTGAGGTGAAAATTCAGAATGCCTTCATTCTGTAGTAGTTGAGCAGATGTTGGGTGATAGCAATATCAAGCTCAGAAGCAAAACGGCCCAGCCTGAGTTTTTTTCTTTTCATCCCTTGAGCTCAGTAACCCTCATTTTACCATCATTCTTGTTAATCACCACATAGACATTACTGGGGTGAGTTGCATGGTGTGATACTGGTGTTAGTAAAACTGTATCCTCGTATTAGATGTTGACTACGTAAGAGTAAAATGTTTTGCTAACAATCAAGCAAAAGATCTTGATATCCAGGTAAATGTAATTTTCTTTAACTTTATCCTGTACAGAAATTTGCATGAAAAGGCAAAGTTCAGTAATTTACTGTTTAATCCCCATCTTTAAACTATTACCTAGAAGGTCCAGTGGAGAAACATGACATTCTATCCAGCTGGTGGTTACACATGAGCTGCTCCCATTTATCAGCCTACTTTATTCCTTCCTCCTAAATGCAAGTACACTATACACCTTTGTTTTCTCCTTCAATCATGTCTTCCAATGTAGAGGGTGGATAACCAACGCTGTGATACTCCACACAATGTATTCTAAATTATTATTAAATTAGCAAAGTCCTTGTTATCCACTAGATAGAATCCTTCATGTAATTTCCCAAAAAAGTAGCTTTTCAGCTGGAAATGAAGGTTAGTTATTTTTATCTATCTGTCTATCAAAGTTCCAATTCCACTAAGGGCCTAACTGTCCTGGCCTTGGATGGCCACCAACATTTTCTCCTCACCAGTGTAAGGAATAGATCATTTTGCATCCAGTGGCAACTCGGTGAATTCCCAGGTCAAGTACAGCACTGGTAACTAGAGGGAAATAAAACTACAAATACTTATTCAGCTCCATCTGGGAAGGAAATAAGTCAATTAGCATCTGAAGGAGATTTTGGTGGGAAATTGCTCTCCAATTGCTCCTTTCTAGTCCATTAATGATATATCTTGTTTTATCCCTACAATTGAATCTCCACCTTATTTAAAAATTTTCTCTAAATTTACCACAGCCCTTTGCTATTGCTTCAGTCTCTTAATGATGATTTATCATGTTTTGAAACATGTTCGCGTTCCTTTTCATTTTAACTGCTTCCACTTTCCTCCAGAATATGGTGACTTACTATCTTGTTGCCTGTGTCATGTACCACGAGTATTCTGGTTTTGAACTTTTTAGTGAATATTATTGTACAAGATCCACAAGGACTTTGATGCATTTAATACCAACCCCCTCCTTCTTTACAATGCTTAATTATTTCTGTCTTAATAACATAACCCTTTAATCGGATAGAAATTTCAATTTTATTGCCATCTCAACATCTAGCCTATGGACATTCTTGTATCTTGTGGATCTTCCCTCATCTCATGAATGACAATACTTTACTTAACTTTTCTTCAATGTTTATTTTCTACACTTGTGTTAAAGACTTTCAAACTAAACTTTGGAGATTTGAATCCCATTTCCATTTTTGGAAGATCTCATGACACCTTGTACCCTTGCCAAAGGATCATCAAAAATTTTATTTGAGTAATTAACCACCTCATTTCTAACTTCCACATTGCACATTTACTTCGTTGTGCTGTGCTGTTTCAACATTACCCCCCTCATTCCCTTGAACTAGAATTTGTCATCTTCCTTCCCCTATGTTGAAATTCTCTTCTACTGTTAAAATTGTTAATAGGGAGTATTTGCTCACACTCAATTTTTCAAGCCAAAACTTGACCACCAAATCAGTACTTTTGTGTTGATTCTCTTTCTGTATAAGTGTGCATGTGTTTATTGATAATCAAACATTTAATTGAGGATTAACATTAAATATTCTAAGTGTTGCTTGATGGCTCGATTTCTCATATTTGTCCCCTATATTCTTTGTGCTATCAGCACAATGATCAACATGATTGAAACAGCCCTTACTGGTGAGGATAGGGGTGCAGAATAATAAGAGCAACTAAAGAGAATACAGAGTGCAGCAGGACAAGAAAAACTGGAAAGTAGTTGGATACAAAAGCACTATATGCAATATCATAGAAAACATCAGACGGTGCCAGTGCAAAGGTGCCTTTACGGTTTTAAATGAAGTAGACACATGTGATGCAAGGCAGATTTTGTTCTTAGGCAATTTTCTTTAAAGAAAACAAACATTTTTTTTAAATTATGTACTGCATGAGATAGAGAGAGACCCACAAGAGGTTAAGGATAAGGATGTCCATATTCTTTGGCTCATCTATATATATTTGGATTGAGATGGTGCCTTTCCTATAAATCTGCAATTTTTGGATTCCTGATGCAAAATACCTTGGGTGAGCAAACCTCTCAGGCAGATGCTGCACAAGTGAGGCACCACCTTGGGTCAATGTGCCATCTGTTGTTTCTGATTCCTTGCTGTTGAGTGGATTAATGTGGTGTTAAATCAGCTTGACCAGGGATGACCCAGGTTTGCTGTCTGGTCTTCTGAATGAGTTGATCTTGGATGGGGCAGCAATAGTATCAATTGCTGTTATGAGCTTTCCTTTTGTATAAGAGATGCCTAGATTTTCACAATTACATCAACAATTGCCCTGAATTCCCATTAATGCCAAATATAATTGAACATTCATGGAAAAAAAGGGCAAGGCAGGGAGATGAAATTGCATCACCTGAAACATTCCAGTCATGTTTAAAGACCAAAGACTAAGCAATCAAAAAGTAATTGTGCAAAGTCTTCTGATCTACACTTGTGTGTGCTGAGATATGCACAGTCCTCCCAGGAAACAAGGATTCTTAAAGTATCGTTATTTTAACAAGATTAACTGTGCAATGTCAGCAATGCACAGTATTTGGATCTGGAGCAACAATATGCTGGAAGATTCAGCAGATCATGCAGCATCTGTGGGAGGAAAGAAATTGTTGATGTTTTGGGTCTCAACCCTGCATCAGGACCCGTAGCACCTCTTAATTATTTAATAGCCACAGAACCTTAAGGAACAATACAGGCCTTTCCATTATTGTTATAAGGCAGAGGAACAAATCCAGTCATGGGGAAGGTAAGGTTCAGTTACCCATTCTTCATCACCCATCAATTTCTAATTTACAACTACAGGGTCCAGTGTCTGAATTCCAACACCTTTGGGACCAAGATCATGCCAGCCAGATTTTAGATTTGAATTATTTGTTCTAATTGCCAAATTTTCTTCCTGTGATGTGCTTCCAAAGTAAGTTTGGGCACCTTGGACTGGTCAGATCAACTCAGTGGGAACAAGACCAATACACCACTAAACAGCTGTGCAATCAGACAACTCGCAGCCAGTTCTGGTTTCAGACTGCCTGACACTGGATCTGTTGTGGATTAACTGTTCCCTTATTTGTGTCAACTCTTTGCACTGGTGTTTATCTCTCCAGTTAGAGGAGTCCTTGTCCTCCCCAGCATCTTATTAAATAATCCACTCTTTCCTTCCTATTATTGTTCCCAATGGGCTTTGCTGCTTCAAAATTCAACTTGCTTATTTTAAAGATTTAATTAGGATGAAGGTACTTAATATTATAATCTTGCAGTACAAGAAAAGACCCTGTGCTTATGGCCCATTGAAACCATCTGCTTTAGTTAATTTAGTAACCACCGCCAGCTCTTCTAGCATTCTTGAACTGAATTCCTGTTGAGAGTTATTAATTTACTTTTACCTTCAGATTAACAGTGCATTCCAGAGCACAATTCACTGTATAATAATAGGTTCTCATCATCTTGCCAGTTATTTAAAGGTCTATTCCTCTGGTTATTGATTGCTTAACTGTAAATATCGTCTTATTATGAAAAATTTTTAAATCTATACACACGCTGCTCTGACATGAATTACTCCACCTTCTTGATTCTCTCCCCGGAACTAAAGTCACTCATTTACACTCTCACTAAACATGCTGTGTTCATGATTAATTCAAAAAGTCAATATTCAAGTACAAGAAAAGAAAAAACATCCTATTACAGCAACAGGAATGGGTGTATAGCAGATGCTTTTGTAATGTACATAATTGTGTCATTTTTTTAAAAAAATTGCCTCAATTTACAGCTTTTCTCCAAATGTTAAAATTTTGAAAAGCTGCCATAGAGCCATTTAACTGAATGGAACTGATAGATCCTGAAACTGGGCACACTATCCACATTTCTGCTACCATAGCACTGGCCATATACAAATATTGGAATTCCCATGGGAAATGTTTACATAATTTCAGTGGAATATAGGACCTTCGTGCATGTTTGGAAGAATAACAGCCTACAGGGCTGGAGTTTCATATAACCAAAATGAAGTAGTAGTCTTCAGCAACCAAATTTAAAGTATTAGAATTTGATTTTACTTGCAATGTGGGAAAAAGAAATACATTTGTACTACAGAAACAATTCACTGTTTAGGTGGTGTTGTTTAAATTGGGCATTGAGACATAAGCATTTCAAACTTCCTTGTAATAAAGTAGCATTATTCACAAATATTCAGTCTTAATCTTAAAATAAATCTTTTTGACATAATGCTCTTAATTTCAATTGAAAGTTGAGGCAACATTGATTTTGTATACATCCACAGGCTTGGTACTTCCATGTATGGTCAGTATTTCTTCTGGTTTCCACCAACGATCCTTTTGTTTCCCAGACGGTATGTAACAGTTCTTCATGCAAATAAACTTGTTGTGATTCTATACAGCCCCGTGCAAGTACAAGGCAAGGAACTTACTGAATGTCTCTGGACAATATCCAGACAGCCCAGCAGGAACCTAGGAAGAAGAGACCAAATCCTGAACACAGATCTGTTTAAAATTTAAGATATATATACACTTAATGTACTTCCATTGTTTGTAAACGATCAAATTAAGTGTGTGGGATTCATTTAAAAAATTTAGGCAACTTGTGCTAATCATGAAGAAAGCTTGCTTAGGTCCCTAGTTATTGAATTAAAACCGATCAAATGGCCACCCTAAGTTGTTGTTAAATTGCACATTAAGTTCAGCAAGATGCAGGATTGAAAATCACTGATACAAAACTTTGCCATTGCTGTCACATCAAAGCTTTTGCAATGGTTCTAATTGTACTTACCTGGACCATTTTCTTTTTCATTATGGGAGGCACTTTGCATAGTCATACAACAGCTGGTCTTGATCCAACCAAATGAGATTTTTATCCCATCATTTGATTGTAGGTTTGTGGTATTTAGTTGGAAACTAGAACTGGAATAGCCTTCCATTCGTGGCAATGCATTGTACTGTGATAGGATTATCCAACACCTTTGGTTCTTCCTGTGAGATTAAAATTAAATAACAGCTTATGATTCTATTCCAAATTACAGGTTAAAATAGATACAAGATTCTAGAACATTCCAACTACATTTAATTACATATGAAGAGAAACAAGCATCTTTCTTCCCTGCTCTTCCTCTGTATACCTGCAATTTTTGTTCCAAGTATTCATCCTATTTTCATCCATCACCCTCGGTAATGCATTCCAAGTCATCTCGGGTCATATCTAGTTCTATTACCAACCATCTTGCATTTATGCATGCTCGTTAACCCTTCACCCATTGAAAATAGGCACTTTAAACTTGAACATCTATCAAATTTCCTCCCTTTCACTTACAAGGCAACTGCCTCCACCTCCAGTTTAATCATACAACTATGATACTTCATTCTAGGATTTCTTCATGCCAGTATCTTCAATACCAAAAGT
Source organism: Pristis pectinata (assembly GCF_009764475.1). Taxonomy (NCBI): domain Eukaryota; kingdom Metazoa; phylum Chordata; class Chondrichthyes; order Rhinopristiformes; family Pristidae; genus Pristis; species Pristis pectinata. The sequence continues at coordinate 47,931,357 of NC_067407.1, read as the reverse complement.
CTGTGTGTGTGCACATTTAAAAAAACAATGCTGTTGTATGTAGAGTTAGCATTATCTCCAGGCTTGTGTATTCTATTACCCGTATAACACAATCCCCCATGAATGGTTTCTTTTGCATTCCTTTTAAATGGAATAATTTTATTCTTTCTGAGTTTAATATAAATCCAAGTTTTGTTACCTGTGAATTTCACATTGCAAGTCCTCACTGTATATAACTCTGGTGCATATCACCCTCTTGTTTGAAAAACACTTGTGGTCACTGCCTGTTTCTATCCCTTTTCTCTATATAGTGTCCCGCATGTAGCATTTTATAAAATCATCATCCACATTGACAAGCACTTCTCTCATTGCACGCTTCTCCCTCATCCAAAAAACAAAACACTCCAGTTCAATGCAGCCAAAGACTAGATGCAGTGGAAGAAAGAACAATAATAGTCACTTCCCATTATGCCTTAGCAAAAGGGCCAAAAGTGACAGCAGTGGTTTACGCAAGTGGTTAGGGTCTGCGGAGCAGTATTGAAAAGGAAGCTGGATGATTATTTAAAAGTTGAAAAGAATTTGCTGAGCTAATGGGGTGAAGGTAGGGAAATGGGAATTAGCTGGATTGTTCTTGATAGAGCAGCAATGGATGCAAATAGCCACCTCTGTGCCATATCCATTTCAGCAATTCATCAAATTTTTTTTATTTTAAACCTATGAAATACTTGCAATCCTTCATGCCTTTGGTATCGAAGTAAGATTAGAAGGCAATAACTCTGGAATTTCTACACCTTTTTAAACAACCTAGGATGCATCCTATTGGGATAGGTGATTTAATCAACTTTTTAGTACTGCTAGCTTTTCAGTGCTGCCTCTGGTATTCCAAGCAACCTGTTTACCATAACTCTGGCAAAGTCTTTTTCCTTTGTTCAATAATTAGTAGCTATACCTTCTGTTTGAACAAAGCTCTAATTTGGTCCAACTGCTTCTCTGCCAACCCCTTTATCAATGTAAAAGGAAATCCAAACACCTTCCATGGGTTCATGTGCTGCCAACCTATTCTTCCACTCTATTTCTGCCACTCTTATTTCCCCGAACTCGGGATGCTGTCTCCTTGTATAACTGACCTGTCATTTTTCTAACTCCTTTGTCAATGAGGAAGCTCTGGCTTTGCTTACTATTACCTTCCCAGTACACAGTATCTTCTTAAAGGTTAGCTACGGCTTGTTATATTTCTGCCTGCCTATTGTCTACTTCACCTTGCCCAAGTCAGATACCACCACAATTCACTGCAATTAGTCCCTCACCAATTAAGAATTTTCATTCTCTTACCGATATCATGGCCATTTCTGAACTAATTATGACATTCTTCTGATTTATTTTCTAGATCATAATCCAGAAAGTCTTGAAGAAAATAATACAAAAGAATTCTCTTGTACATATTTATGTACCTCCCTTCTCCATCCTTAAGACAATTAATATAGTGGTAGTTAAGACTCCTACTTTTAATCTACAGTACTTTTATCAATTGCACCTTCACCTCCCTCTCATCATTTGATTTTCCTGGTCCCCTTTAAGCTCAATGGTATTGTGAATTTAGCTCAGTGTTTTGCGGTATATGACAAAAATCAGGGATTAAGTAGAAAAGGAATTTTTCTTCCATAAATGCATGTTGTAATAATGGTACGAGAGATACAGTAGATACTTACCCCATATAAAATCTTGGCCCTTACAAGGGCATTGGCGAAAGTGAACATAATCATCTTGGCCCTTAATGGTTCTGGTTTGAACAATGTTGCATTAACAGAGGACTCAGTAATATATAGGGTGTGTGCATGAGGAAAAGGGTATCCATCTTGGAAGCCTATAAGAAAGCAAGCAAGAAAGCAAACAGTGGAAGGTGAAGGTAGCAGAAGGAGAAACACTAGCAAGCCAGAAATAGAACTGACTTTTCTGATACTTCAAACAAAAAAAAGGCTGCCAAGTTACTTGGACAGAATTTACCTTTAACAAATCCATGGTGGCTTTCTCAAATCAATCCATTCTTGTCTAAGTGGATGTTAATACTGTCCCTGTTTATTTCAGCAACTTTCCCCACCACCAAGTTTGAACTGTAATTACTGGATTACTCATACCTTTGTTCAAAAACCAGTGTAGAACATTGCACAACCTCAGTCCTCATTCCACTTTCTATGCAACATTTTTTAATCTCCAAATTTTACCAGTCCTGAAATATTAACTGTTTCTCTCCCCACAGATGCAGCCTGACCTGTAGAATTCTGTGTTTTTATTTCTGGTAGAATACTATCATTAGCAAATTATGGTTAAGAAAGTGACACTGCAGGATCTGTACCAAAGAGCTTATTCAAAAACCCACCTGTGTCATTACATAGTTCATAGACATGTGTCGGCTGCAGGTCAATATTAGGCGAAATGGGATAGAATGTTGGGAGGATATGTTTTTCCGTGCTTAATATCTCTTTTTCTCCTGCTATGGCTGGTAAAGGTTGCTTACTACTCAAGAGCATTCCATTCAAACCACAAACCCGGTATATGTCAGATTCTGCAAAGAGAATAGAATATTCAATCAATCAATGAACTTAATGACAAAGTACAAACATCATGGCTCGATAATTTTCCCTTCCCGTGTCCTTTTAAGATAATTGCACTATTTGACTGTAAATATGCATTATCCATATTTTATTCCAGTAGAAGCAGGTCCAGGTTAACATACACAAATTGCAAATCTTACAGAAATTAAACCTTGCATGAAAAATATACATAGCATTTCTCTTTCAGGTTGTGCATTTCTTTTGAAATTGCCATAAGAGTTGCTGAATGCCAGGAATCTCTTATTTATTCATCTGTACTGTGATCAGTACAAGTTGATAGATCACAGATGAGAGCTCAAACCTAGACTTTTCTGGGATAGAAAAATTCAACTCCACATTTACTAATGAACTACCAGGACAACTATATTTAATATTTGGTGCAATAAGTGCATGGAATGCTTCAAAAACACCCTTCAATTCTATTTTGCAACTCCTAAACTAATGAAGCAGACCATGCATGTATACAGTAAGCCCTACACAACAGTCAGGCACAGGCTAGTATGTGGTAAATGTCAGACTTTGACCGTCTCCAGTAGGGGGAAGATTCTAACCATCTACCCTTGACGTTCAATGGCATTACCATTGCTCTGCCCCTCTTTCCCCCCCCCCCCCCAACCCAAAAATCAACATTCTGGGTACCACTAACCAGAAGCTCAACTAGACTAGCCACTAAATACTGTGCTGGCACGTCAGAGGCTCCCGTGGCAAGCTAACACCAAGCTTCCCCATCATCGATAAGTACAGAGACTGAAGAAGTATTTTCACTTGTTTAGGTGAGTGCAGCTCTAACGATATTCGAGAAGCCTAATACCATCCAGGATGGTGTAACTTGCTTTATTGTCCACTACCTTAACTATTCCTTTGCTCCACCATTGGAGTACAGTGGCTGCAGTTTGTACCATTTATAAAACACACTACAGTTATTCACCGAGGCTGTTCTGTCTCACCTCCAAAATCCATAAACTCTGCTACCAAGGACAGCTTTCATGTGGGGACAATGCAGACTCCTCCTCCAATTGTACACTATCCTGACTTCATCGTCACTGGATCTAAATTCTCAAACTCCATCCCCAATAACAGTTAAAAGTACCTTTCACCTGAAGAATTGCAACAGTTCATATTGGCTCATTACCGCGTCTCAAGGGCAATTAGGGATGGGTAGTAAATGCAGGCCGTATCAGTGACACCCAGAACCCACAAAAACAAAATAACATTGGATTAGTTGTCATGAGCTGGCTGCTTCTACTAACCTCTGTCACATCATTTAAAAAAAGTCAGCAAACAATTCTGTGCTAGTTTCCTGATTATGATAAGTTTTTAGATAAAGTATCTATGTGCAATGCAAGGAATAAACTTAAAGCACAATACAAATTTCAAAAATTCAGTCCCTTTCTCTGGTTTTACTGCAAAGCCAAAAAAATGAAGTTACATTAAGTATAAAGCTTCAGAACATTAATTCCATACAAAAACCAATTTATGTTATCATTACTTGTATTTACTGGTATTTCTTGGAGCAACTGCAATGAATATACAAGACTTACAAGAGGATTTGACAAAATAGATGTTTTCACTGATAGGCAAGTGTGAAACAGGTCTCAGATTAGGGGCTGACCACTTATAGCTAAGATGAGGACCAATTTCTTCTGTGGGATGTGAATCGCTCTACCCCAGAGCACCATGGCGGCTAAATCAGAAAGTATAGTCAAGGCTGAGATAGAGTTTTGAAAATAGAGTTAAGGAAGTCAGGGGTTGAGACCAAAGTTCAGACCAGTCATGGATTGATAGATAGTGTTCTAAGGGTTATATGTCCTACTCCTCCTCTTATTCATTATGTTCTTGTGTACTTAATTACTGGCAATGCCTCGGGTAGAGCAGCATCTGCCATCCTGGAGTGATGATTTCAAGACTTTGAAGAAGATATGAAAGTCCATGGATCAATTTGGCAATGATACTGGATGATTGGAGATTGTTGTGCGTACAACAAAGTAGGTGGAAATGTGATATAGTACAGAAATTCAAAATTATGAGGGGTTTCGAATGAATAAAGAGGGAAAAAAATTCTTCTGGCAATAGATTGATAACCAGAGATCACAAATTTAAAATAGTGGGCAAGAGAATCAGAGGGCTAACAAGGAAGAATTTGTTTCACACAAAGGGTAGTTAAAATCAGGAGAACACACCTGAAGTGTTTGACTCAAATCTATACAAACTTTTAAAAGATAATTAGACATACCAGTAAAACTCTGATAATCTGCTATCTGACTATTCAGAAATCTCAGTGGTTTGGCATCTGACTTACCAAGTGATCTCTGCTGCGCTTCCTTCCAACTCACAGGGGGCCCAGTTCCCACCCTCTGGAATCACCAGGGCCCCAGTTCCCATCCTCCCTTGCCACCCACTAGGGCTCTAGATGCTGTCCTCCTGAATCACCAGGGCCCCAGTTCCTGCCCTTCCTTCAAACTCTCGTTCCTTAGAAAATTTATTATACAAAGTATAATCTACAAAAAGCAAATTGAAAGTGTGTTGGGGTGGGAGAAGCATCCAACAGTCCAGAAAATCTGCTATTCCAGCACCAAAGCCCTGGGCATGCTGGAATATGGGAGTTACACCTCGACACATACAGGAACAACTTTTCAAGATTATAAGTAAAATGCTAGTGTGTGGGATTAAATTAGATAGTTTCTACAAAGGGAGAGTCCAGGCACAACATATTCTCCATCGGTGCAGTAAGTTTCAATGTCTATGTATTTTCATCAGTTTCCATGAATGGACAAAAATAAGTTTAAGAAAGGATGCAGAAGAATATTGCGTTTGTAGTCCATGAGAATGTTCCCTAGAAAAGGATTCTCCACCTTCCTCTTACAGCAATTGCTACTTAAACAGAAGTCCTACCGACTAACCTCTCTCCCATGTTGCTGATACACGGTAATTTTCAGCCAACATCCTGTTTCCAAGTGTGGGAAATTGAGGCTGCTGATCCTGCACAAGTGTAGGAGGTCCTGCATCAGGACAGGGCTAAGAAGGAAACATATCACAAGAGTTAAGAAGAATGCTGCCTTTCATTCATCCCATTTTGTTACCCGCTATCACTTCCAGGATGCCGTATTTAAGTCAGTAACTGTGAGCATGAAACCCAACTGGTTCACTAATGTTTTTTTGAGGAAAAGAAACCTGTCAACCCTACCTGGTCTATTCTGTGTGTAACTCCAGCCACACAGCATTATAATTGACCCTTGACAGTCCTCTGAAATAATTGTCACGCGATTCTGTTCAAGGGCAATTAGAATTAGGCATTAAATGCTGTTCTTGTCAATAGTGCTCACAACCTATGCGTGAATAAAAATTTGAAGCACAGAAGCTTCTTCCATTTGACTCCCATCCAAACTTAAAACAACAATCCCAATTCCATCAACATGAAAATTTTACACATCACGTACAAGTTATCCTTATCACCTCAAAGTGAGTTTAATACATTTTGTGCTAATTTGGGGCCTAACTGATCTACTCACAACTAGATTGCAAAAGGTTATTCCACTTGGTTTTCAAACTCTTTGAAACAGTTTGATTCCATTACACTTAGTCTGAAAAGGTTGTGGGTTCAAGCCCTATACGGAAACCTGCACACAAAGTCAAAAAACCAGTACAGCACAGGGAATGGAGTGCCATCTTTTGGATGATGCATTGAACCAAGGTCCATCTTCCATCAGGTGGATGTAAAGGATATCATATCCATTTCAAACACAAACATCAGGGAAGTTCTGGTTTCTGGCTAATGTTGATCTTTCAACCAACAGCACTAAAGAAGACTTGATGGTCATTACCATCATCATCAGCTGAGAAAGCTTGTTTTATGCAAATTGGCTGGTCCTACTACCTACATTACCCCACTTTAAGACATTCTGTAATACATCTCTGTTCTATTGGTACAGCCTGGATTTTCACTAGACCTACAGATATGCAAGTACTTCGTAACAACTTCCATTTCATTTCCTGTAGGAGACTGCATTATCCCCATGGGCAGCCAATTTATGACAAGAGAAGCAGCAGAAGGAACCAGAAAAGTAAGAAAGACACAAGAGTCTGCGGAACCAGAAAGTAACACGAGCAAGAATGAGCTAGAGGAAAATTTAAGCACTGTGCTTCAGGGAATGACAGAATAGGAAAAAAGTGATTCGAGCTAAAGAGTTGGTTGAACAGAAAGTAACAAGTGGTCTTTGTTATTTATTTACAAGAAATTAAATATAACAACCTTAAAATACAAAGACAAATGTTCAAGAGAAATCAAAATCCTGGCAACAGCAAGGTATATGACTCACTCCACATTAGTGGAAAGCTGGATGACCACTGAGAAATTTACAGATTACATATAAAATTGCCATTATAAATATTTGCCCAGTGTTGATATAAAAGTTACCAAAAAATCTTGATAAAGTGGAGTAATGCTTGTCTATAGGAAGTGCACACATATTTTGATAAAAGGAGAGAAAGAAAATGAAGGCTTTGCAAGAAATTACATTTAGGCATGTTATATATTTCCTTTAAACATAGGAAAACGTTCCAGGATATTTTATGGTCAGACAAAATCTGGCACCAAGCCAAAGGAGGAGATATTAGAATTAGTACCTAAAAGCTTGGACAAAGAGTCTAGTTCCCTCAGATCCAGGATGTAACTAAAAACCTCAAAGGATGTGTCTGTTTGCCAGATATAATTTTTAGGCACCCTGATATTATGCATTAATGGGCCTTCCAGTATTTTCAAATCATGCTAGTTCATATATAAAGTCTATAAAAAGTAAAAGAGCTTTCTTCAAAAACATAATTAGATACAACACCAAGGCTCTGTAAACCACAAAATGAATATCAGTTTACTGCTATAACTTCATAATTGCCATTGAGCTGGAATAAACATTCAAAACAGAGAATCATGAAATACAAAACAAAAGATTTGTACTTGAGCCGTTCTAAATAAATCCAAGGTCTATGGAAAGTGACCTAATTGACTGTGTGAAGTTTGGCTAGTCTCAAGGCAGGTTGGCTACAGAGTGGACCCCAGCAATTTGTACATTCAAAGAGTTTCTTTGTCAACAACAACAAAGGCTATGGTATCAGAACACAGAAATGGCTTGTATTCATATTGAAATAAACCATATCTATCAAGATCAAAATAATGTGATTGGAACAGTAGTTACTATAAAACTGAGACACTGGTATGAAAATTCATTGAGGTTAGTTCAGCAGCACAGTGACAATACAAAACTAGTCCAATTCCCCATGAGCAGCAAGACAGGAAAAACAGGCATCATATCATGTCATGTGTGTTTCTCTTGGCCATGGGAGATCGAAGCATGAGAAAGCCACAAAAACAGAATTAACATTTTAAACATAAAATCAACTTAAAATGATGCCAAAGCTCAGGTTTTGCAAGATATAATTAACATGTGTGTTTATTTGGAAGACAAAACATTATTAATTTAACAATCCCTGAATAGGCAATTAGATATTAATCTTGGTAGAGTTCACGATTACAGTTTGAGTCTGGTAATAGGTTAAACACAGATAATCGGTGAAATACCAAGTTGCACTAGGTCATGGATTCATAATGGAGTATTAAGTTTTATTATTTCATTAGCTTCCTTGTTTCTGTATTTCAATTTATGTGATTTAACTAATCCAAATTTCCATAAAACCATTTAGTTAACATTCATTGAAAGGATCAGCAGGCTGATTTATTTCTAATACTATAAAGAATGTTTCTTTTCCTGAGGAAAATATCCTAGCATTTAACCCACTTTAGCTGAAATCCATTTATCATTTACTATGCAGTATTTATTTAAGAATTGTACAAATAAAGAATAACTAACTTTCACATCAGCATATCTGCTTACCAAAACCGATCTCTTTTGGGACGAATTTCAGGGGCACTCCAAAAACGAGCATGACTGATAGCTGCCTTAACACGCTCATCCTGGTCTTCAATGCGATATGCAGGATCTTCAGCTATGCTCATTATCTGCTTAGGAAGGCCATCTATCAATTTAGACTTGGTCAGCCAAAGAGCTTGTTTAACACCTGAAGACATAAATATATCATAATACATAAAATGTTTAAAAAAAAAGTTACACTACTAAGGTAGAAAAGCAAGATCACCACAATAATATTCTTTATTATTAACATAAGTATTAATAAATTTCAAGCCACATTACCAGTCAGTAAATATAAATTTTAATACACAAAGGCTCAAATCTTCTGCAGGCTGACTCACCAGTAGCGTGCCCACCAAATCTATGCTGATCTCAAGTAGATACCATGCATAACCCTCTCCCAAGAAGATGGCTCCAACCTAATCAGTATCAACTATAAATATCATCTGAATTACTTCGACAGTTGGCTGAATCACACCCCAAGTTTACCAACTGTCAATACTGACAAAGAGATTAAATGTTTTTGAGTGTCTGTGACACTCAGACATATTCAAAACTTTTAGCAATATGTTTATTTTTGTTATTAATAATGCCTGAAAGTTTAAAAATTAAAACACTCAAGAACAACAGAGAATATAAATATCTATTAAAATATAGTTAGGTTAATTCAATTAAATAAAAAGTACAAGTCATCTTATACTTACCTTCATCTTCACAGCCATTCTCCTCCATTTAAATAAATGCCCTCACTGTTCCTGTACCAAGTCTAACTTAGTCCAGGAAAAGCAAGAGATAATTTGAGCAGCTGGGAAAATGCAGATGCTTGTGGTTCCTCCATTAGATGCCAGGAGGGGTCCAGCAGAGAGCAGTAGTCCTATCTGTTCTATGTTATGAGGACATCCAGTTTTTCCAGTATCTGTATATATGTGCACGTGTTCTTACTGTGATCCTAACTAGACAGGGAGGTCATGTGGTGTGGCTGCTTCGGATCAATGAAACATCAGCACATACAGTTTAAAAACATTCAATCTGCCAGTTTGAAGTCTCAACATGTACATAGAAGATAACAGCACAGCACAGGCCCTTTGGCCCATGATGTTGTGCCAACATTTTATCCCGCTCTATGTATCTAACCCTTCCCTCCCACATAGCCCTCCACTTTTCTATCATTCATGTGCCTAAGAGTCTCTTAAATGTCCCTAATGTATCTGCCACCACCACCTCTGCCGGCAGTGCGTTCCACGCACCCACCACTCTGTGTAAAAAAAACTTACCCCTGATATCCCCCTTATACCTTCCTCTAATCACCTTAAAATTATGCCCCCTCACGTTAGTCATTTTCTCCCTGGGGAAAAAGTCTCTGACTGTCCACTCAATCTATGCCTCTTATCATCTTGTACACATCTATCAAGTCATCTCTGATCCTCCTTCGCTCCAAAGAGAAAAGCCTTAGCTCACCCAACCTATCCTCATAAGACATGCTCTCCAATCCAGGCAACATCCTGTTAAATCTCCTCTGCATCCTCTCTAAAGTTTCCACATCCTTCCTATATGAAGTGACCAGAACTGAACACAATACTCCAAGTGTGATCAAACCAGAGTTTTATAGAGCTGCAGCGTCACCTCGCAGCTCTTGAACTCATCCCCCAACTAATGAAGGGCAACACACCATACACCTTCTTAACAACCCTATCAAGCTGCGCGGCAACCTTGAGGATCTATGGACGTGGACCCCAAGGTCCGTCTGTTCCCCCACACTGCTAAGAGTCCTGCCATTGACCTTGTATTCTGCTTCAAATTCGATCTTCCCAAGTGTATCACTTCACACTTTGCCAGGTTGAACTCCATCTGCCACTTTTCAGCCCAGCTCTACATCCTATCAATGTCCTGGTGTAACCTACAGCAACCTTCTACACTATCCACAACACCACCAACCTTCATGTCGTCAGTAAACTTACTAACCCACCCTCCCACAACCTCATCCAAGTCATTGATAAAATCACAGAGAGCAGGGGTCCCAGAGCAGATCCCTGCGGAACGCCACTGGTCACCAACCTCCAGGCAGAATACGCTCCATCTACAACCACCCTCTGTCTTCTATGGGCGAGCCAATTCTGAATCCACACAGCAAGTTTTCCTGGATCCCATGCCTCCTGACTTTTTGAATGAGCCTTCCATGAGGAACCTTATCAAACGCCTTACTAAAATCCATGTATACCACATCCACTGCTCTAACCTTCATCAATGTGCTTTGTCACAGTCCTCAAGAATTTAATTAGGCTCCTGAAGTAGTGACCTTACCCTCACAAAGCCATGCTGACTGGTCCTAATCAGCCTATGCTTCTCTAAATGCCCATAAAATCCTGTCTCTAAGAATCTCCTCCAGTAATTTGCCCACCACTGAAGAAAGACTCACTGGCTTGTAATTCCCAGGGTTATCCCTAATCCCTTTCTCGAACAAAGGAACAACATCTGCCACCCTCCAATCATCCGGCACTACTCCTGTGGCCAGTGAGGACACAAGGATCGTCACCAAAGGCACAGCAATTTCTTCCCTCGCTTCCCGTATAACCTTGGATATATCCCATCCGGCCCCGGTGACTTATCTATCCTAATATTTTTCAAAAGTTCCAAGAAGCCCTTATTCTTCACATCCACATGCTCTAGTGTATCAGCCTGTTGTACGTCATCCTCACAAACGTCAAGTTCTCTCTCACTGGTGAATACTGACACAGTAAATAGCCGGTGTTCTTTCTTGTAATAAATAATTTTTCCTTTGAAGATATGAACTGTACCTCAATGCATTCACAAAGACATTATTATGGTGATCAGTACTGCAAAGGACAGAGACTTCCATAGTCACACATACTTGTCCAGGAACCTTGAATAATGGCCAGCGTTTCAGCAGAATACTGAGCCATTATGATAATAGAATTCCCATTTCAGAGACGTGGTCACTATAGCCTGAACTTCCAATAACCACAACAGTTGACGTACCAACAGTGAATGGGAAATACAGACAAACAAATCTGGGACTGTTGTATCTGCATTAGCATAAAGTAGCTACATTTTTATGACAGGAAATTTGATTTATTGACTATGTGCACATTCCATACAAGATTTTTAATTACACATATATGCAGTTACACTAAATGTTGTTCTACTGTTTTATCCCATTATCTAGATAGCTAACTTTAGTGTTGATTTCTATTACCATATGACATTCATAATCTGGCATCCTGATATTAATATTCCTCTGCACGCCTCTCCCACCCCCACCCCTCCCCCTAAATCACTGTGAGATTACCCAAATGCAACTTAAAAGTAATGGCTATTTCAACTCAGGCAAAACGGCCTAAGCCAAAGTAACAGGCAATATCAGTATATAGAGGCCAGTAGGGAAATATTCCACCGTCTATAATAACCCTAATTAACATGACACATCATTGAAATAAGAGCATATAGAGAGAGCAGATGAAGAGAAACTGTTCTCGTTGGCAGAGAGGTCAAAAACTAAGGGATAGAGAATGAAGATGATTGGGAAAAGAACCAAAAATGATTCTCGGTCTTTTTTTTAAGAAAATAGTGAATAGTTAGTGTCAAGAATGCACTGCATTTGGAAGGATTGGATTTAAGTGTAGCCTTCAAAAGGAACTGGGCAAATACCTGAAATAAAAAGAAACTGAAAGGCCATACCTCTTTTAATTCTGTTTTCTGCATCAGGTACCCTTTCAGTCTCCTCGGCTCCAAGGAAAACAAGCCCAGTTTATCCCATCTCCCCTCATAACCGAAATGATCCATCCCCAGCAGTATCCTGGTGAATCAACCCTGCATCTCTCGAGTGCAAACACATTCTTCCCATTGTGTGGCAACCAGAATTGTACACAGTACTCCAGCTATGCCCTAAGCAACGTTTTATTTAGTCATACCATAAGCTCATTGCTGTTACATTGTATGCCTGACTAACAAAGGCAAATATCCTATATGCCTTATTAACCATCTTATCCACCTGGAGACACAAGAGACTGCAGACGCTGGAATCCAGAGCAAAAAAAAAGCAAACTGCTGGAGGAACTCAGTGGGCCAGAAGCATCTGTAGAGGGAAACGAACACTTGACATTTCAGGTCGAGATCCTTCATTTGGACTTTTCTACTTGTAGTACTACCTTCATGGACATTTGGATGTACACCAGGGTCTCTCTGTTCCTCACTCTCCCTATGATCTTTCCATTCATGTACATGTCCTAACCTCATTAGTTGTCCCAAAATGTAATATCTCACATCTCTCAGGATTAAATTTTTCATCTGCCTTTGCTCCGCCCATCTTACCAACTCAAAGTTGTCCTGCAGCATATAACATTGTCAAAGAGTACCAAGTCTGATGATTGGGAAACTGTCAGAATTCAGCAGAGACGGTCCAAGAAATTGAAGAGGAATGGGGAAGTAGAATATTAAAGTAACCTCGCAAGAGACTTAAAAACAGACTGTAAAAGCTTCTATGAGTATGTAAAAAGGAAAAGATTTGCAAAAACTAATATGGATCCCCTGTAGACTGAGACTAGAAAAATTATACTGGGAAATAAGGAAAAGGCAGTGAAATTAAGAAAAATATGTATCTGTCTTACAGTCAGAATCTAGGACTTTATTCTTGTATCTGTCTTAGAGTCAGAGTTTAGGACTATATTCCTTGGAGTGTAGAAGAATGAGGGGAGATTTGATAGAGGTTTACAAAATTATGAGGGGTATAGACAGAGTAAATGTGAGTAGGGCTCTTTCCACTTAGATTAGGAGAGATAATTACTAGAGGACCTGGCTTTAGGGTGAAAGGGGAAAGGTTTAGGGGGAACATTAGGGGAAACTTCTTCACTCAGAGAGTGGTGGGAGTGTGGAACGAGCTGCCATCTGACGTGGTAAAATGCAGCTCACTCTTAAGTTTTAAGAATAAATTGGATAGATACATGGACGGGAGAGGTCTGGAGGGTTATGGACTGGGTGCAGGTCAATGGGACTAGCGGAAAAAAGTTTCGGCACAGACTAGAAGGGCAGAATGGCCTGTTTTCTGTGCTGCAGTGTTCTATGGTCATACAGCACGGAAATAGGCTCTTTGGCCAACTGGTCCACACTGATCCAAGCTAGGCCCATTTGCCCGTGTTTGGCCCATATCCTTCTAAACCTTTCCTATCCAGGTACCTGTCCAATTGTCTTTAAAAGTTGTCACTGTTTCTTCACAGAAGACATAGGTAACCTCCTGGAAATAGTGGATCTAGGGTGAATAAGGAGCTAAAAGAAAAAATAAACAAAATAGTACAAGAGAAAATTAATGGGATTGAAAACTGATAATATCCTCTGACTGCATCACAAAGTTTGGAAGGAGGTGGCTGAGAAGGTAGTGGATGCAGTGGTTGCCATATTCCATGATTCCCAGGGATTGGAAGGTAACAAATATAATCCCATTCATTAAGAAAGGAGTGAAGAGCAAAAACCTAAACTAGAAACTAGTTCACCTGACATCAGTAGTAGGGAAAATGTTAGTATGAAGAGGCTTCGGCGTGAAGAGGCGGAGAAGGTGAGCGGAGGCTTCTGGTAGGTTCTCTTTCTCTGTTATTTGTAATTTTCTTTGTATGAAACAATGGGAATGGCAGCCAGAGCAAAAGTAAGCTCCTTCTGTAAGATATGGGAAATCAGGGAGACCTCCAGTGTGCCTGATGACTACACCTGCAGGAAGTGCATCCAACTGCAGCTCCTTACAGATTGCATTAGGGAGCTGCAGCTGAATGAACTCTGGATCATCCAGGAAGCTGAGGAGATGATAGATAGGAGTTACAAGGAGGCAGTTACATCTAGGGTGCAGGATGTAGTTGTAGGTAGTTGGATGACCATTAGGGGAGGGAAAAAAGAATAGGCAGTCGGTACAGGATACCCTGATGACCGTTTCCCTTGATAACAAGTATATCGTTTTGGATGCTTTTGGGAGGGATGAATCAACCGTGCTGAGCCACAGCAGCTGGGCTCTGGCGTGGAGTCTGGCTCTGTGGCTCAGAATGTGGGGGGGGGGGGGGGGGGGGGGGGGGGGGGGGGGGGGGGGGGGGGGGGGGGGGGGGGGGGGGGGGGGGGGGGGGGGGGGGGGGGGGGGGGGGGGGGTGGGGGGGTGGGGGGGTGCAGGTGGAAGAGGAGTGTAATAATTATATGGATTTATTGATTAGGGGGACAGACAGGGGGATTCTATGAACAGAACAAGATTCCAGGGATGGTACGTTGCCTCCAGGTGCCAGGGTCAAGGACGTCTCAGATCGAGTGCACAGCATTCTTAAGGGGGCAGCCAGAAGTCGTGTGCACATTGGCACCAACAACATAGGTAAGATAAGGGATGAGGTCCTGAAGAGCGAGTATTGGGAGTTAGGAAGGAAGCTAAAAGCAGGATCTCAAGGGGTAGTAATCTCTGGATTGCTGCCTGTGCCACACGCTAGGGAGGGAAAGATAGGAAGATACAACATACTAATGAATGGCTGAAAAGTTGGTGCAAGGGGCAGTGTTCAGATTTGTGAATCATTGGTATCTCTTCTGGGGTATGACCTGTACAAAAGGGACAGATTACACCTGAACTGGAGAGGGACCAATATCCTTGCAGGCAGGTTTGCTAGAGCTGTTGGGGAGGGTTTAAACTTGGTTGGCAGGGTGATGGGAACAGGAGCGTTAGATTAGAAGATGGAGCAGTTGGTGTAGAAGTAGATGCAATGTGTACAGAGAAGGTGAGGAAAGGACACGCAGGGGACGGGGCATAAATGCAAATTAGTTAGATGGATTGAAATGTGTTTACCTCAATGCGAGAAGTGTGAAGAATAAGGGTCATGAACTTAAGAGCATGGATCAGTACATGGAATTACAATGTTGTGGCCATCACAGAGATTTGGCTGTCGCAAGGGCTGCTTGAGTTCCGGGGTATAGATGTTTTAAAAGGAATAGGGAAGGGGGTAAAGGGGTGGGGAGGGGGTGACATTGCCTAATCAGGGATAATATCACAGCTGTAGGGAGGACATCATAGAAGGATTGTCTATTGAGTCAGTGTGGGTGGAAGTAAGAAACAGGAAGGGAGCGATCACTCTATTAGGAGTATTCTATAGGCCCCCAAATACCCAGTGGGATACTGAGGAGCAGATAAGTTAGGCAGATTTTGGAAAGGTGCAAAAAATAACAGGGTTGTTGTCATGGGTGACTTCAACTTCCCTAATATTGATCGGCACCTCCTTAGTGCAAAAGGTTTAGATGGACAGAATTTGTTAGGTGTGTACAGGAAGGATTCCTGACACAGTATGTAGACAGGCCAACTAGAGAAGAGGCCATGCTGGACCTGGTATTAGGTAATGAACCTGGTCAGATGAGCAGACCTCTCGATGGTGAGCATTTTGGGGATAGTGACCACAACTTCCTGACCTTCAGCATAGCCATGGACAAAGGTAGGAGCAGACATTATGGGAAAGTATTTAATTGGGGGAGGGCAAATTACGACGGTATTAGGCTAGAACTTGGGAGCATAAACTGGGAACAGATGTTCCCTGGTAAATGCACCACAGAAATGTGAGACAAGGAAAGGATGGTAGGGTGAAGGAACCATGGTTAACAAGAGAGGCGGAAGGTTCAGTCAAGAGGAAGAAGGAAGCATATTAAGGTTTAGGAAGCAAAAATCATATAGGGCTCCTGAGAGTTATAAGGTAGCCAGGAAGGAGCTTAAGAAGGGACTTAAGAGAGTTAGAAGGGGACATGAAAACGCCTTGGCAAGTAGGGTTAAGGAAAACCCCAAGGCATTCTACACATAGTACGTGAGGAACCATAGGATGACTAAGGTGAGGGTAGGACCGCTCAGGAGTATGGGGGGGAGAATGTGTCAGGAAGTGAAGGAGATAGGGGAGGTCCCTAAATGAATATTTTGCTTCAGTGTTCACCAGAAAGAGGGAATGTGAGGTTGCATAAAACAGGGCAAATGTGTTGGAGCACATCAAGGTTAAGAAAGAAGCAGTGTTGGAGCTACTAAAAAGCATTAGGAAAGACAACTCCTTGAGTTGGATATACCCCCAGTTACTATGGGAAGCGAGGGAAGAGATTGCTGGAGCGTTAACAATGATCATTGAGTCCTCCTGGTCACAGGAGTGGTACTGGAGGATTGGAGGATGGCAAATGTTCCATTGTTCAAGAAAGGTAAAAGGGACAATCCCAGGGATTATAAACCAGTGAGTCTTACATCAGTGGTGGACAAACTATTGGACAGGATTCATGAGCATTTGGAGAAGCATAGTCTTATTAGGGACAGTCAACATGGCTTCGTGAAGGGCAGGTCATGCCTCACAAGCCTAATAGATTTTTTTTGAGGAAGTCACAAGACAAATCCCAAGGTAGTGCAGTGCATGTGGTATATATGGATTTTATCAAGGCGTTTGACAAAGTTCCCCATGGTAGGCTCATCCAGAAAGTCATGAGGCATGGGATCCATGGAAAATTGGTTGTGTGGGGTTGAAATTGGCTTGCCCACAGAAGGCAGAGGGTGGTTGCAGAAGGGGAGTATTCGACCAAGAGGTCAGTGACTAGTGGTGTTCCACAGGGATCTGTTCTGGGACCCCTGCTCTTAGTGATTTTTATAAATGATTTGGATGAGGAAGTGGAAGGATGGGTTGGTAAGTTTGCAGATGACACGAAGGTTGATGGTGCAGTAGATAGTGAAGAAGGTTGTCGTAGGTTGCAACGGGATTTAGAACAGGATGCAGAGCTAGACGGAGAAGTGACAGATGGAGATCAATCCAGAGAAGTGTGAAGTGATACGCTTTGGAAGAACAAACTTGAAGGCAAAGTACATGATTAACGGCAGGATTCTTAGCAGTGTGGATGATAGAGGAGATCTTGAGGTCCAAGTACATAGACCCCTCAAAGTTGCTGCACGTGGATAGAGCGGTTAAGAAGCGTATGGTGTGCTGGCCTTCATTAGCCAGGGGATTGAAGAGCCGAGAGGTAATGTTGCAGCTCCACAAGACTCTGGTTAGACCACACTTGGAATATTGTGTTCAGTTCTGGTCACCACATTATAGAAAGGAAGTGGAAGCTTTGGAGAGGGTTATGGAGGTGAAGTAGAGAGGGGGAGATTGAATGGGGATAAGGTTTATTAGATCGGCACAACATCAATGGGCTGAAGGGCCCGGGAGATCCACTCCTTACTGAAGTCAAGGATTGCTGCATCAAATCAGGTGATCCTGACCTTTACAAGAAATCAAGATACGACCTCTGAAAGGTGTCAGGAACGCCAAGAGACAATACCGGTTCAAAATAGAGTCCCAGACCAGCCGTCAGTTGTGGCAGGGCTTACTTGCTATAACAGACTACAAAACAAAGTTGGGCAGCATAGTCAACAACAGCACAACCCTTCCTGATGTGAATGCATTCTATCTGCATTTTGAACAGAAGGGATTGTCACCACCCACCCTGACAGCCTCCAATGCAACTGGACCTGTGGTCACCATCGAGGACACAAGATCAGTCTTCTAGTAAGTGAACCAGAGGAAAGCATCTGGCCTGGATGGTGTCCCTGGGCGTGTGCTCAGATGTTGTGCTGATCAGCTGGCGGGGATATTTGCAGACATAGTTAACCTCTCCCTGCTTCAATCTGAGGTCCCCACCTGTTTTAAAAAGACCACTATCATCCTGGTACCCAAGAAAAACAAGGTAACATGCCTTAATCACAACTGACCAGTGGCTCTGACATCCACCATCATGAAGTGCTTTGAGAGGCTGGTCATGGCACGCATTAACTCCAGCCTCCCAGAAACCGAAACAGGTCTACAGTGGATGTCACCTCCCTGGCCTTACACTCATCTCTGCAGTATCTGGACAGGAAATACACTTACGTTAAACTATTGTTTATTGACTACAGCTCACCTTCAATACTATAATTCCAAGCAAACTCATTACCAAACTACGAGACCTGGGACTCAACACCTCCCTCTGCAACTGGATCCTTGACTTTCTGACCAACAGACCGCAATCAGTGAGGATAGGCAGCAACACCTCCAGCACAATTATTCTCAACACCGGTGCCCCACAAGGCTGCGTTCTCAGCCCTCTACTCTACTCCATATATACTCATGACTGTGGCCAGATTCTGCTCTAATTCCATCTACAAGTTTGCAGATGATACCACCATAGTAGGCCGTATCTCAAATAACAATGAGTCAGAGTACAGGAAGGAAATAGAGAGCTTAGTGACATTGTGTCATGACAACAACCTTTCCCTCAATGTCAGCAAAACAAAAGAGCTGGTCATTGACTTCAGGAAAGGGGGCAGTGCACGTGCACCTGTCTACATCAATGGTGCTGAGGTCGAGAAGGTTGAGAGTTTCAAGTTGCTAGGAGTGAACATCACCAATAGCCTGTCCTGGTCCAACCACGTAGATGCTGCAGCCAAGAAAGCTCACAAGTGCCTCTGCTACCTCAGAAGGCTAAAGAAATTTGGCATGTCCCCTTTGACACTCACCAACTTCTATCAATGCACCATAGAAAGCATCCTATTTGGATGCATCACGGCTTGGTATGGCAATTGCTCTGCCCAGGACCACAAGAAACTGCAGAGAGTTGTGGACACAGCCAGCACATTACAGAAACTAGCCTCCCCTCCATGAACTCTGTCTATACCTCTCGCTGCCTTGGTGAAGCAGGCAGCATAATCAAAGACCCCACCACCCAGGTCATTCTCTCTTCTCTCCTCTCCCATCAGGCAGAAGATACAGGAACCAGAGGTCACATACCACCAGGCTCAAGGACAGCTTCTATCCCACGGTGATAAGACTATTGAACGGTTCCCTTATACGATGAGATGGACTCTTGACCTCACAATCTACTTTGTTTGACCTTGCACCTTGGAAGTAGTGTAGCTTATGAGAAGAATGTAAAGGCTTTGGGGGATATAGACAAGTTAAGAGAATGAATGAGGGCATGAAGATCAACCACAAGTAGAAAAATGTGAAGTCATCCATTTCAGTAAAATGACAGAAAAGTAAAGTACTTTTAAATGGCGAGAGATTGAAAGGTGTTGACGTTCAGAGAGCTGTGTGTCCTTCCACACAAACATTTAAAGATAATGGCAGGTACAGCAAACAAATGGAAGATAAGCAGTAGATTGGCGTTTATTGCAAGAGAATTTAAGCACAGGAGTAAAAATGTCTTATTGTGATTGTACATAGCACTGGTGACATCACCCCTGGAATATTTTGGACAGGCCACGTCTCCCTATCTAAAATTATCATAATTGCGATAAATGAAGTTTAATAAAGATTCACCAGATTGATTCCTATGATGAGTGGTTCGGCGTACATGGAGACATGAGGTAGACTAGCTCTGTAGTCTCCCGAGTTCAGAAGAATGAGAGATGAGGTACAAAACCGCAGTGTGGAAACAAAGCTGATGTTTCTCCTAGTTAGGCGTTTAGAATAAGGGCACAGTCTCACAATAAAAGTCAGTCATTCAGGACTGAAATGAGAAGTAATTTCTGCAGCCAGAGGGAAGGGAATCTTTAGCATTCTCTATCCAAGAGGACTGTGGAAGCTCATTTACCGAGCGTATTCATGGCAGGCATCGATAGATTTTTCGATTTGAAGGGGTTAAGAGGGATATGGGGTTCGTGCAGAAAAGCGGCGCTGAGGTAAGAGATCGGCCATTGACTAGACAGCAGGTACGAGGAGCCGAATAGCCTCCCCTGCTCCTATTTTCCTATATTATGCTCTACCGGCCACTCCGGCACTTACCCTCCAGTAATTTGGTTCTCTGTTGGAAGGTGTAACACGGCCTGTCCTTATACAGTGGCATCTCCTCATACTTGGGGCCCCGTCGGTGGAAGGGATCTTCCCAATCACGCTTCCAGTCGGGATATTTGGGTTCAGGACAAGCTCGGCTCGAAGTGCATCCTGTCCCAGTAGGTGATGGGTTCCAGCCCGGGTAACTCCACCGACTCCGGTTTTTCCTTTGGCCTTTGGGCCCGAATCGAGCGGCCAGCAGTGACATGGAGGACACGACAGTCCGAGAACCCAGGCAATAAATTCGCCACTCCAGAACCCGAGGCTCTGCTCCACATCGCAATAAATTAATCCACGACTTCAGCAGAAAAATTAGGCCTCGTCCTGTTACTCTGGCAACAAGGCTTTCGAAAAGGATGGTGGGTGTTTTGACTTTCAACTTTGACTCCGCTTGTCCGGCTAGGTTTGATTGACATTACAATTAACCATACAGATTAAGAGCTATATCCCAACCCACCAATTAGAGGTGAGCTCATTTAGTGGGTGGGGTTATATAGTGACGGATCCTGGCCGAAAGTGTTGGGATTGGGTTGCGAGTTCTCAGTTTGAGGGTGGATTCTGACTCTTCCATCGCAGCATTACTGGTCTAAGCACCGTGTCAGACGAGATCAGCAAACTTCGTGAGCGCCTCTCTTTACAATGTTTCCTTTTATACTCTCCCTGTGCTTTGTGCGATGTTCAGGCCGAATTTACGCAATGCATTGAACTACAGTACTTCAGTTCTCTGAGGGTGAGGGGACTGACTGCAAAAAAAAAATGAATTTGTGTTTATAAATCCTCATCGTTTCATTATCCACAGCCAAAAAACTTTTCCTTATGAAACAGAAACGAAAGGTGTTGGAAACTCTCTAGCTGGGTAGCATCTCTGAAGAAAGAAAGAGTTAAGGTCAGAACTGGGAAAGAGCAAAAATAAGTTTCTTTTAAAGTAGAGAGAGTAGAGAGGAATACTTTGGGCAAAGTGCATATCTCTGCTAAGTGAGGCTTGAGTTACCGTGGAGATGATGAGATCATCCAGTTGATATGAGAATAGAGTAGGACCATAATATCATTTCAAATGTATTCCTATCCATCCCTTCTCCCTTTGGAGTTCTCCACACTAGATGACTTCAGAGGCCCAATTGTTAAGTTTGTTCAATAGATGTCTGGGCATTAAGGGAGTCGAGGGATGTGGGTGTGGTACTGGGAGAGGGTGTTGAGGTAGAAGATGAACCAAGATCTTGGTGAATTGTGGTGTAAGCTTGAAGAGTTACATTGGCCAATTCCTGCTCTTATTTCTTGTGTTCATTGATACTATCTGATGAGTATTTCCAGCATTCTCCTTTATGTTGGAATTCCTGTAACTGCTGTGTTCTGGATCTCAGTTCCAGCATTGCTTTTTGTATTTTTTTACTGCCTTCATTCATCTCCCTCAAGTTACACTCTAGTTAGATCAACTATGGTTAACAAACATTAATCACCCTCTCTAAGAAGGCACCAGCAGTTTAGTGTCTTCCTGGACAACTGTAATCTCCAACCTATCACTGAGATTCTATATATTTTCACCACCTCTTCTCTCTGCAACTTAATGCTTGTTATCTCCAATTATTATAAAAGGTCACTGACATGAAATGTTAACTCTGTTTCTCAAACCACAGATTCTGCCTGACTGCTTGGTATTTCCAGTTTTTTTTTCAAATTTCCCTTTTAGTCTCAACCCAAAATGTTGACCATCCCTCTGCCTCCTCAGCTGCCTGATGTGCTGAGTTTCTCCAGCAGTTTGTTTTTTTTGTTCTGTTCCAGATTACAGCATTTGCAGTCCCTTGTGTCTTCCCCTTCTTTAATTCTCCATTCCATTTCCACTCTGACCTCCCTCTCTTTGACTTCATACACTCTTCCAACAAAACTCCATGTAAGCTTAAGAAACAGTATCACATCTTCCAACTAGGTATTCTAAATTCAACATTGAGTTCAAAATTCCAGATAATAAATATTTTCATTTAATATTTCCAGAATTTGCTTTTTTTTCCTAATAATAATTTCAGATTGTTGTTCTACTTACCCCATTTGCAATTCCTCCTGAGTGACCTTCAGTTATTTATTCCATTACCACCTTCTTTCACATTGTACTATTATCCCTCCAGTGCTTTAATCTCTTATCTTCCACCCTATCACAGACATCCCCTTTTGTTCTCTTATTCCCTCACTGTTTCTCTGCAGTTTTTAATTTCATTTTTTAATAACATAGAATTAAAAAGCTAGTATCAATAATAGTGCTGTTCCCAGAAGTTCAAGTGACTACGGTAGTGATCCAGCTACAGGGAATTATTTGTGGCAATCCACTGAAAAGGCATTTTCCTGCAAAATAAATTGACCAAATCGATAACATTATTCTCTGGAAGTTATTGCGCATTACGTTAACAGTTTTACTAATGAGTAAATAAATAGTGACAGTTCTTGTTTAGTATTAACTAATGTTTAGGATTTTTAATTCTTTCTTTTTCTGTCCTTAGCCTAACCATCATTGATATATTCAGTCTCAAAAAAGGATAAAGCAACAAAATAGGTGAGCACATAACCAGTGTTAAGAGATTTGTATTTTAAATTGTATTCCCTTTTATACAATTCTTAGATTGCTGAGACACTAGAACTACATGTGTAAGCATATAAGAGATGGAAGCAGGATTAGGCTACTTAGACCCTTGTGCTTGTTATGCCATTCAATAAAATCATAACTGACTGTTTATTTCCGCCCCTTTCCTTACACTAAAGTCACATCCTTTGATCCCATTATCTAAAAATCTTAAATTTGAATATACATAGTGACTGAGGTCCCACAGCTCTCTTGGGTAGTGAATGCCATAGGTTCATTGCCCTTTGGATGAAGACATTTCCTCTCATCTCAGTCGTAAATGCAAGGATCCTTTATTTTGAGACAGTGACACCTAGTTCTGGACCCTCCACCCCCACTTCCCAGCTCAGCCAGGGGAAGCATCAATTCTGCATGAATTAAGAAACTTGATATGTTCCAATGAGATCATCTCTCATTCTTCTAAACTTGTGACTACAGACCTAGTCAATTTAATCGTCCCTCACAGGGCAAATCTCAGCTTTACCCCAGCCAGACTATTCATTTACAGAATATACATCATTGGCATTGCTGGCATTTATTTTCCATCCTAAAGAGCCCCAAAACTGGGAAGGCAGTGAAGAGTCAACCACTTTGGTCCTGAAGTCTCTATAGGCCAGATCAGGTGAAAATATCAGATTTCTGTCCCTGGAAGACATTAGTAAATCAGATGGGTTTTTACAGTTATCCAGTAGTTTCATGGTTTCTGTTACTGAGTTTAGTTTTAACTCCAATGTGTGTTATATTTATTTCTATTGTGAAATCTACTGACACAAAGTAATAGAGGAGGTCAGTGAAGAAACATAGTAACATCTTTGGTCAGAAAAGTATGCAAAATGTTAATTGCATGATGAGAAGTTTTATGTCAAATCGATGAGGTGATTTGGATTTTTGTTTTCTTTTGTATGGTTGAAGGATATTTGTATGCTAATTTGAAATCTCTCAAAGTATATTTACATAGTTTATGTCTCTACAGCTAAGTTTGGTTTTGAGAAAAGATTGGAATTATAAATTTTCTCCCTTTTTGTTTGGAAATGTAATTGTCTAATAGTAACATTTCTAATATCTTCTGTTTGAGTATTTTATAAACATGAATTTACATTATTAAATATGATTATGTTAGCCAGAAAAGAATACTACCTTTCAAATACTTTGTTTAAAAATGTCAATTGAAACATAATATGTGAGATCAACAATGTAGATTAAAGTATTAGTGCTGTGAGGAGTTAAGGGTAAATGTTCAACATTGCCAGTTTTTAATGAATTTCTGTTTTATTTTGCAGCTGATGGCAGAAAATGATGAATGGCTCTCTCTTCGACCATGTGAACCTCTACCTACCCAGTGTTGTGGTAGTGGTTGTAAGCCCTGTGTATTTGATATTTATGAGAAGGAACTCATGCAGTGGAAACAGGCAAGAGCTAAAGGAGATCAACGTCTTCTGAGTAAGAGTACTGAGGTAAGTGTAAACTGGAAACCCTTTCAGAGCTGTGGGTAAGTCATAAACATTTGCTATAAAAGATAAATATAAAGTTTACCCCACCCCTCTTCCTTTCTGATGGATAGATGAGTAAAAGCACCATATTGTGGTACTGAAAATACAAACCTGAAAGTCTCAAAATTATTGAGCTAACTGACTTCCTGCAAGACAGCAGATGAAAACTTTCATTGGCCTCACAATTCCCAGAATGGGATAGCCAAAATTCAGCCAGAATTCTTTGTTGTGATCCTGATACAATGAACCCTACTGGAGTGGTATCTCTGGTGAGATCTGGCTCAGGTTTGATTCTGATGCTTCTGTGATGGGGAATCGCCTGCTGTGAATTGTCTAGGTTCATATGCAAAGAATTTCCACTTTTGAGTTCTTCAGTAGAGCAAGGCAAAGTTGGCACAACAATATTGACGAGCATACTTCTATGATTTTTGTAAAAAAAAAAATTTCATAAGTGTGTTGCCTGAATATAGTTAAAAACTTCAATAACTATCACTTAAACTTGTAAAGCCTTTGATAACCTCAGACAACTGGTTACATAGGCTGTGCTGCAACAGAAACTATATGGCACAAGAAGTGACCTGGATGCAAACTGGAGAGCTGTAGATGGATTAGGTTAGTAAGGTATTTTAGCTTCAACAAATACTAATATTTACAGATGGTTACATCAGTTTTTGTGATTTGGACTCAGATTTGTGTCTGCAGTAGGCAGCACACCTTGTTGGACAGATCCTAGACCAATGTAAGAAATGATTCTGGAACAAGTCAAGTTATAGTGTGCACCTCGTATTCCACCTTGGTAGTCTCCAACCTGACAGCATGAACATCAATTGCTCTAACTTCCGGTAACCATTCCCCTCTGTCTCTCAACCTCGTCCTTCCCCTCCCCCCCCCCCCCCCAGTTTTCCCTTATCCCACTGGCCCCATCACTCCTCCTTTCCCTTCTCCTGCCCCCTCAATCTACCCATCACCAACACATTCCACTCTCTGGTTCCCCTCTTCACCTCCTTCCCTTCATTCCATGGTCCACTGACCTCTCCTATCAGATTCCATCTTCTTCAACCCTTTGTCACTTCCACCTATCACCTCCCAGCTTCTTGCATCATTCTTACTCTTCCCCCTCCATGCTTATCTTCCCCCCTCAACTGGATTCACCTATCACCCATCAGTTCTTGCTCCACCCCCTACCTCTTTATACTGGCTTCTCCCCTCTTTCTTTCCAGTCCTGATGAAGGGTCTCAACTTGAAACATTGACTGTCCATTTCCCTCCATAGATGCCACCTGACCTGCTGAGTTTCTCCAGCATGTTGTGTGTTGCTCCATTTCCAGCATCTGCAGTCTCTCATGTCTCTATTGCCAATCGGGGAGTTTCCAGCACTTGTATATGCGTCAAAGTTCTGAGACAAGGCCCACTCTGTAACAATGACTAGTACTTTATTATTTATGATTCCATATAATAATGAACATGAGTGGAGCTGAAAACATGCTGATTACATGCCTATTAATCCTTCAGTTCATTCCCGTTCTTTTAATTCTCCCTCGCTTAATTATTCCGTTATTGTCACTTTAGCATTTCTTTTTGCACTACAATGTGGGAGGCAATGGTTAGATAGATCTTCGAGCAGGATAAAATGTCAGCACAACATTGTGGGCCAAAGGGCCTGTACTGTGCTGTAGTGTTCTATAACATGTCTGTTGTACTGAATGCAAATCTAAGATCATGTGTTTACAAAGAAATATTCTATGATGGCTTCAGAAACTGTATATTAATAAAAGACACTAGTTTTCATCAAAACTATTTATTAACTGTAAAAGGAAGTTTATTTAGACAGGTTAGAAGAGAAATGGTTTGTGGATGCCAGAATATGAAATCCAAACACTGTATTGTGGCGTAGTCTGTAATCCATCTTGATGCCAACACAAATGAAAGTTGTAGGTGTTTCCATCTCAATCATCCTTGTGTCAGCATGGAGTTGCTCAAATGGAACAAATTAAATGACATTAGCTGCTATTAATTTGCAACCATCCTGTTTCTTATCTTCCTTCAGTCAAGCCAGAAGGACTTGCAGTTAATTGCACCTGAGAAATGGAGCACTTTTCAGATAGTGTGTGTTGAGCAGCAGACAGCTGACACTTACCTGTATAGATTCCAGCTGCCCCATGGTCATTGTCTCGGATTGACTGTCGGACAGCACATTGTGGCAAGGTAAGAGATCCGTGCATTTACAAATATTCATGATATTAGCTATTCACATTCTCTCCGTAGACTGGAACTCCTTCATACAACACTGAGTTATCAATTGATGGGAGTAAAAGGCAACTGTAACCAGAGCTCTGTTTTGGAAATATGATGTGTTACTTTGTTGAAATGAAATTCTTTAAAGGTATCTCACTGAGGAATTAATTGATGCTGTTTCCATGTGCAGACTATTTGTCATCCTTTGTCTAGGCTCAGCAGCAGATTTAATTAAACCAAAAGATTATCAGAAATTTCTCTAGAATATTACTCTATAATCTGGTTTATATAAAAAAAATTAAACTTATAACCCAAGGTGTTCAGAAGCAATAGGAATTTGAAGCAAATGATCCAAATGAATGGATTTGCAAATTTTTGAGGATGTTAATGGATTCTTCAGGCAGCAGTGCTGTTGATGACAGCCTCTAGTTCACTGGCAGTGCTGTGACAATAAAAAGTAGTGCAAACTGAGAACAATAGGAATAAGGGAAAAAATTCTTGTTCAGAGAAAGCCTACTGAGATGCAGGTATATGAAAATGGCATAGCCATGCAGGTGACCAAGAGTATGGTCTGGGGAGCTTATAGAATGGGTGGGGTTATTTAATTGGATACATCATGATTTAGTTGATTCCATGCTGTCCGTTTAACTTAAAGGGGAGTTGTGAGTGGTCTGGAGGTTCAGAGAGCATATACTCCAGTGAGTCCTCTGGATGCAGAAGGTTACTTTGAAGTTCTGATAAAGGTACTGTGCTATTGCTATTCTGTAGTCAAGTTATTGCATTTCTGTAACTGTTCTGGAATAAATAATGACAGCCATACAGTGCAACTGACCTATTTTAATATGTAACATATTTAACATATAACAGGAGAGTACTCCAAAATAATTCATGATGTGAAATAGTTTAACACTAGGATATATGTGCAACTATCCAACCATTTAATTTCTGCTTTGTCTCTAATAGATCTATGAGGATGGATTAATGTCTCAGTATATGAAGACCTGGAAGGAGGGGGATACTGTTTGCTGGAGGGGCCCTTTTGGAGGGTTTCCATACAAACCAAATCAAGTAAGTCACTCAACTTGGAAATTAGGGTTTGCACTTCACAAATATATAATTCTAATGTTTATTGTGATCAATTAGAAAGAAGAAAATCTCCATGAAGATTGTTTCTTTTTTTCCCTCCTAAAGGAATAACTTAAGTCTTTGTAAGATTGTTAATTTTGTGAGATTTCAATAATAAATTCTTATGACAATTCATTGTAGTTTGAATATAAAACACAGCTGTTAAGATGTGTAAAATGAAAAGGAAGAGTAATGGGTAAAATACAAGTGTACCAACTTGCTAGAGCTTACTGAAATAAAAATGAAAGTTGGCAATGTGCTAACACCATTTGCTTTGTTTGTATTTGGCAGTATGAACAGCTGCTGCTATTTGCCTCAGGAACTGGTATAGCTCCAATGGTGCCTCTGCTCCAATATATTGTGGCAGATGAGGAGGATGAAGTTTTTGTTACCCTGGTTGGCTGTTTCAGGACCTTTCAAGACATCTACATGAAACCTCGACTTCAGGAACTAGCTGCTTACTGGAATGTGAAAACATTGTTTGTTCTGAGCCAGGTAAGATCACACATGTAAGGTTAGTACAAAAGCAGAACATTAGACTGACTGGTGAAAGGAAAGGTTGGAGAAGAGTTAGGAAGGAACGAAAGAGTGAAAGGATGAAATAGTGTGATTGGAGTGCAAGAGAAGGGAAAACAATCAAAAGTAGAAAAGAGATGACTTGAGAAATATGTAAAGAAATGAGCAAAATACTAAGCAATACAGGCACTGAAGAGAAATGCAAGAAAGGGAAGAAAAAAAACAAGAAAAGGGAAACAAAAAGGAGAGCAGGGAGTAACCTGAGGTAATTTTATGTCTAATTATTGCACATTTAAGGCGATGAAAATTTATTTGATTCAGCTGACATACGGCACTGTCAATATGAGGTAGCGTGTCCCTATCTTCCTTGGCTTCATAATGTCAACATACTTAAAGATATCAAGTTTGCTTCTGGTTTTTGGCTGCTGAACAGATTGGTAATGTCGATGGAATAATACACATCCATATCCATAGAATTTATTTGAAATTTATCAATTTTGTCTAAATAAGCACAACTTACTCACGGAACTGAAACTGCCTCTGTAACAAGTACACCCCAGACATTTCAGTTATCAAGCATTTAAAATATTTGTAACCTGAATTATTTTAGGAGCAAGACCTGAAACATCTTCTGAGGAGTTACCAAGAAAAAACTTACCTTGGACGTGTAAATGGTGATATGGTGAAGAACTTTGTAAACTCATGCAGAAGGAAACCATTCATTATGGTTTGTGGATCCATAACATTCAATAAAGATATCCTTAACTATCTCCACAAGTTAGGCTTCTCAGAAGATTTGTACTTTGTGTTTTAGACCATTGGAACCTTGTTACTGTGAAGTCAATTCTGCAACAACAACAACAAAGAAAAAGCTTCTGTTTTTGCTGGAAGACTCCACTCCAAAGACTTAACCCAGTAAAATAGTACTGAAATCTAGAAATTAGAAGAGGAGCATGTGTACAAATGACTGAATAACAAGGCTGAAGGACTATCAATGGTTCCAAATGACATTATCCATGAGAATCAGGATCAAGGGATTTGTGCAAGTTATGTATAGTCTGTAATTCATTCCAACAGACTGTTACACTGTACAGTGAACACTCATATTTGTACCTACAAACCAGTATTCTTTTCTATGTCCTCTCCTGAAGACACACTTATGCAAGAATGTAGTCCCAAAGATTTCTGTCACCCTTTGGTATCAATGGTAAATCTCTATAATCTGAGAGCTTTCAGACTGCATAGATTCCACTTGATGCTTTGATGTTTACCTAAAGCTATACTTAAAGAAAATGAGTTTCACTGAGATAATTTACAAAATTGTAAACCTTGTATCTTCCTCTAAAATTCTCATTCATGGTTTTATTGGAGAACACAAGAAAATAGGAGCAGAAGTAAGCCACCAGACTTCTCCATTTGAGATGATCATGGCTGATTTGCCCCTGGTCTCAACTCCTATTCTTTGCTTGTGTACATAGTCCTCAATTCCCCAATCTTTCAAAAAATTACCTCTTCTTCTGTAAGTACCTCCAGTGTTCTAGCCTCCATAACCTTCTAGATAAAGAATTTCAGAAATCCAGCACCTGTGAGAAGAGCTTCCTATGCACCACAGTTTTAAATCTTGTAACTATGTCCTTTTGTTTGAGACTCTGTGGTTAGTGGAAACAGCTCAACTTCTACCTTGTCATGTCCCTTAGAATCTTGTGTGTTTCAATAAGCTCGCTCCCCATTCTCTAAATCCAAAAGAACACCAGTCTAAATATTGTAGCCATTTGTGATTATGACACCCCTCTTATCTCAGGAGATAGGCTTATGAATCTCTTCTGGACAGCCTCTAATGCAAGTATATCATTTCTTAAATTAGGGGATCAAAAAGTACACAGTACTCCAAGTGTAGTCTCAACAACACCTTGTACAAATGTAACAATACTTATCTATTTCTAAACTCCAACCCTCATGCAATAAAGGTCAATATGCTATTTGCCTCCTTAGTTATTTGTATATGCTTACTTTTTGTGTTCCATACACAAGAACACCTAGATCTCTTTATATTCCATTCATTCACAATCCCTTTCTATTTTGATAAGTCTGCCTTTTGATTCCTCTTACCTAAGTGCATAACCTCACACTTTCCTATAATAAACCCCATTTGCTAAGTTTTTGTCCACTCACTCAACCTACCTATATCCTGTTGTAGTGTCCAAATATCCTCATGGCAGCTTGCCCTCCAAGCTGTTTTCGTATCATCAGCAGATATGGACACTTTACACTCTGCCCCCTCCTCCAACTCATTAATATGGATAATAAATAATTGAGGGTAGATTCTCTGGGCACAACACCAATTTTAGCAATGTATTGTTCAAGATGAGGATGTCACTGCTGAAGAACAATGTTTTTTTTGGTTTTTGTTGTTGGTATCAAACTTCCAGGAGCAGGGGTTGATAAGGAGCAAATCCCTTTATGCAGTTAGAATATCCTAGCCCTGTTTTGAAGGAGTCTGCCCTGCACCACCAGTGTGGCAATTGCATCCTTAAATACTTATTTTATCCTCTTTAGTTTTCAGACTGAGTTTGGAAGTGTGTAGCTTAATCCCTGCAGCTAAATAAATTAAACAAAGGATTTATGCAAATTAATTAATTTAATAGAAATTCATTAGTTCAAAATCATTAGTTTGTTGTAGATTAACAGCAAAGCTGAACAAACAGAATGATAGTTTCTTACACCACTTTAATGGTGAATAATTTATGTTCAGGTAATTATTCACAGAATAAAATGCTGTGTTTTACAGTCCTCTTTTGTATGCAAACCACATATTCAGGACTGTTTCTAAACTAAAATGAAATTTATCCACAAAGCTTTTTGCTTATTTTTCAACATGGTTTTTAAAATACAATCTAAATGGCGAGTTTTGTTTCTCATGAAATTTGAGGGGCAGACATCTCCCGATTTGAAAGAGGAAATGTTTAAATCCATGGTACAATCAACTTTATCTTGAATTCTTTTTTCTTGTTATTGCCAGGATAATGGCCTTGTAATAACAAGCAAAAAAAGGAAAACACTTGAGAGTTTTCCTTTCTTAGCACAAAATCACTAGCTAACTGTAGCATGCCTAATTTAATGTTGATGGAGATAAACCAGAAATCTTAATTGTTTCTATTGAACATTTTTTTCTGAGTCTTCAAGAGAACCTCACCTTTCAAAAGTCAATGTGCTAACAGATCATTTTTAGAAGTTCTTGCTCTCTTCATTTCTGTATGAGAAATCCATATTTTGTTTGATTGTGAACATGTTGATTTGCCAAATGTATTTATAATGTGTTCTTAAAACCAAGTATGTAAGAGCTTGAAAAAGTGGATTCAAATAAACAGATGATTCCTGTTTGTTCAGATCTCTTATCAACAACAAAGTCAGTTTCAAACACTTAATTTTCACTGGGTGCATTTAAACAATATTTGTTTTGAAGTAGATTAATTTGATTTGAATTATTCACAATAAATAGCAAAGACAGGGAACAGATAGACATTTGTTCTATTATGAATGAGAGAATATCATCAGCTTTTTGACCCACAAGTAGCAAGCATGTCCTTACTCTTCCTTCCCATTCTTGGTAGAAAATTAACTTAGTAAACTTATCATGAGTTTCTTCACTACTGTTTTGTTTTCATTTATCTATGGATTTCCTTCTGTCTGTCTGAACTATAACTCATTTCTGTCAGCTTGTTAGACTCTTCTCAGTTAGTGTTCCTATCTTGTCAGAAGCAAAATAATCCCTAACCAATAGGCTATAAGTAATGTGACCTCAAATCTATTCTTAATATGAGTGTGCTATCACACTTTACCACTTTATTGTGATCTCAATGTTTGCATAACAATTCCATTCATTAAATATTTTTGCTGATCCTAACTTTGAAATGCTATTTTTGTGTACAGTGGCCACTTTTGACCATTTATTGCCTTTTGTCCCTCCATCTCTGCCAATGCTGCTCTTGCCTGACAGGTTATAGAAACTGTTGTTCTGTGGCTTTTGGCTTCTGTGCGTTTATAGTTTTTGCATATCAGAGTATATAGACCTTGCTTCAATGTTAAATCCACTATCCTAACATGAAGTTGCAAACATTTTAGCAACCAAATATATTCAAAGCTGCTTTAAAGTTAGACTTGCAAAAGAGTACCTATAGCTTCCACAAAAAATGATCCCCTTAGGCAAAAGGAGTTGCTGAGTCACTGACTTATAACACAGACTAATTCTTTGCTCACTGAATATGAACTTAAGTGTGAAACATTTAATGGAAGTGGGCAGATTTCTGATTGGGAAGAGAATAGAGAATATGGACCAGCTAGTCCCTTGGAGGATAGGATATGCAAGAGAAAAAGACTGCTTTTTGTATGTTTCAAATGTTGCTCCTTTTGGAAATATAACATTGTTACTAAACCAGGTTAGATTGTGGATTGTCTATGTAAAACAAATACACATCTTCAGAAGTTAGTAGCATATTTTAAGTTTCTTTCCCTTTTTAATTTTCCTTTCAACATCACATTTCCCTGAAGGAAACCATACAAGTATTAAGAGCAATGAGGGCTCTATAGGAATTAGGAAATTGGCAGGTACTGCTCTTTCCTGGGAAACAATCTTCTGTATTTACACTCTACTGTTTAGCAATTTGCATGAGATTCCACATTATCAGATGCAATCACATGCAATCAATTTAAAGTAACTATAAGTAATATGTATATAACATACTTGTGAATGATATTTCTCAGATACGTGGTGAGTAATTCATGAAAATATTCTTCCAATGCAGGAAATAAGCATGGTTTATGAATTCAAAAGTATGGTGGCAAAATGCAATTCACAGTTGGTTTTTCAGAACTAGGAAAGTTTTTAGGATCAAGTTGCACTAAATTAGTTGATCTCAACCAGGGTAAATTCTGGAATAATCCCTGGTTGCTGTTTGGGGGAAAAAAATTAGTTGGATCCTATTCCTGAGAGGAATATACTAGAAAAAGCATAAGTAGATAACTTTTAGTCTGTGCAATAGCATATAATGGGTGAAATTTGCCATTCATTTTCCATTTTCCCTCATTTTATTTACTGTAATGAATCTATCAACAGTCACTAAAGTTGAGCCTTTAGTGAGGTGACAGTGGCAGGAAAGCATTCCTGGAAAAATGCTTCAGTGAGAGCCACAATTTAAAAAAAGATAGAAGAAATATTAGCATATTTGAACTGAAAGTTGGACCTAAGATTAAGATTTTAAACAAATATATTTATTTTAAATTATATCATAGTTTACAATTAGTATGAATGAGAAACAAAATAAATGTGCTTAATCTAATTTCCACGGTTTCAAGAAAAAAATCCCAGCAATAACAAGTATCTTCATCAATGGGAAGCTGCAGTTGTTTAGAAGTTATCCTTCTAATTAGAATTAACACTGAATACCACTAAAGCATCATTAGTGCCAAGAGTTACAGAAGCAAAATATTAAAGGCTGCCAGATATTTTTGGCACAAGAAAAAAAAACAGAATAAGCCCAAAGAAGCTGATCAGCTGACGGTATCTTTGCTTTTTTTTCCGAAAAGCAACAAAACCTATGTAACATCAGTACAAACCTGTGTGGACCCTCCAACCTGTATCAGACCTGGCAGGACAAGCTTCATATTTAACCATTGAAAAGAAGACTACAAGACTAACCTCCCTACTCGCTACACTGACTGGAGAGTGCAGACCCCTGCAGATCCATGTTTACTCTTGACATTAATACAAGAAGGTGCACACCTCTCACAGTAGCAGAGGTAGTCTGCCACATAACAAGCATGTGGTTAAAGCAGTTGTGAGATATTTTCTACTTCGAACAATGTCAGGCAATCTGAAAGCAGTTCTATCAAAATATCTCCTTGTCCTTCACTAATTTACCATAACATTCTTCATAAAAAGAGGCAAAAGAGAAATGCTGGAAGAACTCAGCCAGTCAAGCAGTATCTTTGAAAAGAGAAACCAGTTAATGTTGTGGGTCAGCAACCCTTCTTCAGAACTGAGGGAAAAGTGAAGGGTTTAGAGTTTTCAGAGCAGAGCTGGGCAGAGGAGTAAGGTGTAGGGTAAAAGACCATATGTAGATAGGTTAAAACAGATCAGGTGACAAGGTTAAGTGGTGACCATTAGCAAGTAGTTTTAAAGAAATAGGACATGAACAAGATATAAGCAACGATGAGAGAGCAATTTACCAGAATTTTTGATTAAGAAATAAATTCAGTAAGACAAGAGCAGGCTGAAACAATAGGTCAAAAACACGATGATGCTGGAGGAAGTCAGCAGGCCAGGCAGCATCTGTGGAGAAAAGCAGGCAGTCAACATTTCAGGTCAGGACCCTTCTTCAGGACTGAAGATAGGAAAAGGGGAAGCCCAATATATAGGAAGGAAAAGCAGAGCAGTGATAGGTGGACAAAAGAGGGGAGGCGGGGTAGGCACAAGGTGGTGATAGGTAGATATGCAGGTAAGATATAGTGATAGGCGGTGAGGGGGAGGAGGGGAGAGCAGATCCACTGGGGGAGGGGTCAAGGTAAGGAGAGAGAAAAAAAGGGGTAGGAAAAGAGAGATAGGGAAGAAAAGAAGAAGCATGGTTGGGGGGGTGATGTGGGGATTACTTAAAGTGGGAGAATTCAATGTTCACGTGGTTAGGCTGCAAGGCTGCAAACAATGGGTCTGCTGGGGTGGTGCTGTTTGTGGATCTCGGGTAGGTTGCAGAAGCAGGCAGTGCGGGATTATGGAGGGAAGATCTCCTGATGAAATGAGATCTGTGACAATCTGGAGAAGGTGGCGTGATGTTAGTTGGTAAGATCATTTGTTTTCCATAAAAAGAGGTGCAGATCAACATGCAGAATGAATTCATAGATAGATAAAGGCAGCAAATCCAACCAAGGGAATATTAATAAGTAGAACTGCCTCTTTCCCAACCCCACATTAATTTAAATACCAAGAAATTTGCTGCCAGCAAATTCTGAGAAACCCTAACAGTGCAGAGTTGTTGGTTAGCAGCAAAGTAATGATAGTTGTTGCTGATATTAAAGAAAACTCAGCATGAAGATCTTGCAGTCTCTGAGGCAAGGACTTCCCTTTTCCAATGCCAGATGCAGTCAGGCATCAATTCAGATTTCCCTAGCAACCAACAGGTGCAATGTTATCAACTCAGCTGAGAAGCCAATCACTTTAAAGAATGCTCTCACTCTATTTCAGGAAGCAGTTTTAATTAATTTTACAGACATTTTGCAGAGCACTTAATAAAGTCTAATAATTAAATCAAATGAAATATAAAACCTCTTAAAAATCATATCTAAAGCCCCTATGTTCAGAAATATTGAGATGAGGAAAATAAAATAAACAGGTATAAAATAATTTTTCAGGTCCATATAACTTGCTAAACAGTAATAATGATTTTGAACACCAGTTAAAATTCATCCCAAGTTACATGTGGTCTAAATAAATTTTGTGTGGTCTTTGATGTCCGATTATTTAGTAAATATGTGAAATTTACGCCTGTTCAATCTATTTCCCTTGATTTCAGTGGAAATTTTTTTTCACAGTGCAGTCTGTGTAGGGACCCTGTACCACTGGCAACTTTGTGGTATTTGCATTAAGATTTGTATTTGCAAAAATCCTGAAGTTGCTTTTAGTTTCACAGAGTAATGATGCCACTTAGCACTGGATTCACTGCCATTACGATAGTAAATTCTGGTTTCTCATATTACATTGTACTCCTGCAACTACATGTAATCAAAATATGCAATTTCATAAAGTATCTAAATTTAGAGTTTTGAAAATACAGTAAACTAATACCTGAAGCCTGAGAATAGTTCAGAGCTTTGAAATTTCGAACTGCACTTGATGCTACTTTATGATTATACAGTTTCCCACAAATTTTGGCCATCTTATTTATTGACAACAACCATTGATGTGAGCATCAGCTGTCTATATGCTCCATGTCCTTGGCGCCTGATCACTTCGCATAGGAGGATTAATAACCATGACACAATTACTGCAATTCTTCAGGGAACCAATCTGTAGCTGATAACCAGGAAGTGACCCGTTGACTAAATGTTGTACTCTGTTACCCGATCCTCCAATCAATTGAAGGTTCTCTGTCATCCCTGGCTGTTTGCCATCAATTTTCATTGGTCTGAAAAACAAGAGACAGCTGCTGCTTGTAATCTGAAAGAAAAACAGAAAATACTGGAAATACTAAGCAGGCCAGACAGTATCTATGGAGGGAGAAACACAATTAATGTCTCAGGTTGATAACCTTTCATTAGAAATAGAAAATGTTAGAAAACTAGCATGTTTTCATTTGCAGAGAAGGAGAGGACAAAAGGAATGTATGTAGTAGGTTGGAGACCAAGAGAAACTGAATAATAATAAAGGTGGTGGCACTGGTTGAGAGAAGGTGATGAAGGCTTATTAATTGCAGATGATCTGACTTTCATCAATTACCGTACAGGAATCTCTCAAGGGAATCTCCCAGCCCCAATCATCTTCCACTGCTTCATCCATCACCTTCCTTTAATTACAAAATCAGTGGTGGTAATGTTCACTGATGGGTTGCCCAACGTTCAGTTCCATTTGCAACTCTTCAGCAAGTGAAGCAGCCTATGCCTACGTGCAGCAAGACCTAGACAACACTAAAGCATCAGGGAGTCCAATAAGAGCAAACCTAATTACCTACACTTGATATTCAATGGCATTAACATTGCAGAGACATCCAGTATATCAATATCCTTGGGGTCACCATTGATCAGAGTCTCAATTAGTCCAGCCGTATAAATATTGTGGCCACCAGAAGCTGGATATCCAGTGGCAAGTAATTCATATGCTGGCATCCTAAAGTCTTTCCAGCATCCACAAGGCAGAAGTCAAGAGTGTAAAGGAATACTCTCAACCTCCCTGAATGAGTGCAGCTCCAACAACACTCAGGAGGCTTGGCACCATCCAGGATAAAGTTGCCCGCTTGCCCTCTATCCACCACCCTAAACATTCGTTCCCTGCACAATTACTGCATGTGTTCCATCTACAAGAATCACTGCAGTCACTTACTGAGGTCATTCCAATAGCCCCTCCCAAATCTGTGATCTTTATCACAATCGTTTCAGGTACACAAGAACACAGTAACCTGCACGTTCGCCTCTCAGTTGCGCACCATCCCAACCTGGGACTATGTCACTTATCATTCTTTCATCATCACCAGGTCTAAATCTTGGAACATCTTCCCCAACAGCACTGTGGAAGTACCTTCACT
This sequence comes from Pristis pectinata, assembly GCF_009764475.1. Lineage (NCBI taxonomy): Eukaryota > Metazoa > Chordata > Chondrichthyes > Rhinopristiformes > Pristidae > Pristis > Pristis pectinata. The sequence continues at coordinate 47,893,757 of NC_067407.1, read as the reverse complement.
AAAAGAGGTTAATTAGAGATAGGCAACAGATTTTGGCCTTACCTGTGATGCCCAGATCCCAAAAAACAAATAGAAAAAATAGATCTAACTGAAACCAGATTACTCACTACACAACTGCTTACAGCCAATTTTAGTTGTAACAGGAATAAAGTAAATTGGTACAACTGCCTTGCTTTGTACAATAATGTGGTCTAGCAGACATAATATTATTGCCTAGAAATTCCATTACATGGCTGTCCGTCTGCCAGTGAACAACGTTGTCCTAGAAGTACCCATCAACTTGTCTTCCTTCTTGGACTCTTCCTTCTGTACTATACTGACTCTCCACCACCCTCTCCACATCCTGATTGCCACTCATTCTTTGCTCATCCCAGCCCACAAACCAGAATTCTGGCCATAAGATCCTTCAATTCCTACTCAATCTGTTAGTCTCCCAGTACAGCCCGATTGCCTGTGTGCTTGTTGTTGCTTGTCAGTCAGCCAGTCCAGACTATGGCTATTCATGGATAGACCATGCAGTTTTAAGCCAGCCCATCTGGGCCCAGAGCTGCTTAATATCTGAGGACTATCTGTAGCCCCTTAGTGGAATTAAACAGCCTTCTATCAACCTGACTCTAGTCACTCAACAAGCGTTGCAAGGGAATAGTAAAACAGGCAACATCCTGCAGAAGACAGGTACTAAGAATTTGCACAAGAATGTTTTATGATTATATGTTTAAAAAAAAACCCAGAAATCTATTCATTTCATTTCAATAATGAGGCAAGGCAAAAGTGACTGAAACAAAACAAATAGGAACTGTGGATCGTTATCAGCAGCTGCCTCTCTATTACTAGTGATTGCACACATGTAGAGGTAGTTGCGCTTTCCAAATTATAGAGTAGTGGGAGTCGCACTAATTGAGGGCTCTTGTAACTTGTGAAAAAAAGCAATGGTGAATTGGTACCAGTTAAAAAAAATGCCCGGCAGCTCAGTTTGTCTGCCATAATAATTAATAACCCTACTTCCTGTGATAGAGCATATGTGTACTGAGTGACAAAATGGTTCTGCCATTCTTTTATCCACCTGGGGAACTGGCCTCCATTAATCTATCAGGAGACAACAATAAATATTAATCATAAGGAATGCAGGCATTGAATGCGATTGGAGGGAAGGCAGTGATTACAAGAAAGCCAATGACTGAAATGAAAGAGTCATTTAGAGTAGTGACCATTAAAAGAAAGAAGCGTGGACACAGAAAGAAGGCAAAAATTGGGGAAGGTGATAAGTAGAAGAGATGATTAAATAAGAAACACTACTGGAAAGAAATGGAAAATAAGTTGGAATCCAATTCCACCCATTTTACACTTCTGACCTTTTGCTGCCAATCCATCAGAGATTCCTGTATTATGTTGCCATCTAACTTTAGTATGGGAATTTTAGTGTTGATCTTGGACTGTGTGAGAAACAAGGGAGATAAGGCTGAAAGTCTGAGGAGGTTTGATGGGTGAAAGGCAGGAGAGATTCAAGTATAGGACTCAACAATTTCTAATAATGATTCTGCTCTTCCCTTTCCCCTGCACTCATCTTCCGTTTCTTTACTTGTCCCATTACCATTCACTTCTGTCTAGCCTCATCATTGAATTGAAATGAATAGATTTCTGGGGTTGAGTTTCCTCATATATATATTACATTCTCAGAATAAGCAAACTGTGGGAGAAAATAACAGTTGGCCAATGAAAGGCCAAGTGGAACTGGATGTTTCTGGATCCTCAGATATGAATTTAGGTAAATATATTTTAACCAACCACATTTCATTTTTCCTTGCCAGAAACATGCCAGAGATTGAGAGTATCATGATTACAGAGGTCCCAAAGGTGCAGGTTGCCATTGGCTGCTTTTACAATATTTTGTGGGCACTACATGTCAATTATACCTTTTGCTGAAGCCAAAGTGAATCCACTCCCTTGTCATCTAGATTATGGCTAATCATCGTCAACTATCTATGCAGACTAGTGGCAGTAACCTGGCAGCTGACAGTTTCTTCATTCTGTGGCTATGCTCTTCCAGCTCCATTTAATGCATCGGAGCACACCAATAATTAGCTGCTAATGTGACAGAGCAGAGCATTTGTATGTTGAATCAACACTTCTGGTGTCTGCGCCACCCTGGAGGAACCCAACGATCCTCAACAGGCCAGGTGTCAAGACTCATGGTTGTCTGCATAACTTTGGCATCATACAGTGAGTAGCTGGAGAGCAGAAGCATGTGGAGGGAGGATAGAACCCAGAAAGACACTTTATTTCCTGGGGCTGTTCTTGAAGAACTCATCAGAGTGCGATACCAGTCACTACAATGATAATTCCCCACTTTGGGCTGAGAAGGCTGCTTTCAGACTGCACTGTGGGAGGCAGATATAGCAATGGCACTTCCGGCACGGTAATGAGGAATACTGTCTTCCTGAGAGAGTACAAGCCATTAAATTTTCCGCAAAACTCTGTGCCGCTCCTCTAGGACTGCACCTCAACAATCCTAGTAATTTGTGGGACGACAGATTGTTGGACCATGAGACCCTGCAAGTGCATTAGTTATCTGTAATCAAAAGCCACGAGGGCAAGAGCCTGAAATTACCAGTGAGATGAGAGCAGTCTTTCACTGCAGTACTTAGATCTTGAGTGGTTGCTGCTTGTGCTACATCACTGCTGGATTATGCCACCACTTTTGTAAATTATTGTAAGAGAGAAAATGCATTTCACCAATTAAAAAGTATACATATTGGGGAATAGAAAAGATAGAGTGACTAACGTCAAAATAATGAGGAGCAGTATACAAAAATTTCACAGCAGGAGGAATATGATGTGTAGGGTCCCCATGGCTGATAGTTGTATATTTGTATCATCAGAAAATGTTAGAATAGAACCTTTTTGGGGAAAGACAATGATTGAACTAGTGATCATTAAATTACATGACATGGAGTGAGTATGTCAGTCACAGTTAAAAGCTAAATAATTAAAGTAAGATTAGTTACACGTGGATATTGTATTGCATTTCATCTTGAACTGAAGATATTGTGCTCCATTATTCTAAGAGATTGTAATAGAATGTGGTAGATTCTGTATTTAAATATACTCTTGTTCACTGTGTTGAAGTATCTTCTGCCAAGATTAATGAGACACAACAGGCTGTCAACTATTACTTGAAAAAAACCTAAGATTTCTTAACAGGCAACAATGTATCCATTTCATCTAATTTGATAAAACAAGAAATAATTTACTATTGAAAATTATTAAAAGAGCTAACTTAACTTGCTGCACTCTCTTTTAATCCAACACTATTTTCCTGAATGCATTTCACTATTTTTTCTTGATTACAACAAATCTTTCTTGATTATGTTCCAGGGGCGCCAACTGTCTATTAGAATTAGCCCAAATATTCTTTGTGCATGAACTTAGAATATGAGTGTTAGTAAACTTCTCAACCATAAATCTCCTCATAGCTAAACAAAATTATTAAATCCCCTGCATAATTTCCACTGTAACCTAGCACTGAAAAGATTAGGTAATTTCGAAATACAGATCAATTTCTCTTCTTAAGACAAATATTTTCATTTTTCAATATAAATGATGTAAACCAGTTAAAAGGGAGAATACTAATGTTGGGAGTTGGTGAACAAAGAGTATGCTGATATCCATGGGCTTCTAGTTACATTTTTTAAGGCATGCAGCCTTGGAGCTTTTAAAATCGATTTGGGTTCTTCTGTACTTACTAGTTTTTAACTGGCCCACCATCTGTTAAATGGATACATTTTTAATGTTAAATTGTGTAGATTTCCATAAAATAATTAATGAATATGGGATCATTCCTAAATTTATGAAAGAATATTTATGACTTTAACAAATTAAATATTTAGATCATTGTTCGCAAGAATGTATAACAAGTTGTATAGTGCAGTGTGGAGAATGAGGACATTGGATCCAGCTCATTAATATTTACTGAAAGGAACCAGAGATGGATCAAGTTACTAATTCAGACTCCTAGTGAATTATTAATGCCACTATTAATTCTACAACCACTGTGTGTTACTTCATATGTCGCTGTAAAGGATGATATAATTTTGCCTTCTTGTCTGGTTTTCTAGTTTTCTTCGGCACTCAGCAATGCAAAATAGTGCAGGGCAGGCTGCTGTAGGAGTGTTGTTACTGTGGACAGTCTGCAGAGTCACAGCCAGACCAGGTAAAGCTTCCATCTCTGTGCTTTTAACTGATATATTTTGCATGGATAGCATCTCTCTCTTTCTCCCTCTTTCTCCCTTTCCATTCATTTTCAGGAAAGTATTTTTTCTGATAAGAACTTTATGTGAACATTAATAAATTGATTTCTGTTTAACTCAAAGCCAATGGAAACAAAAGTACAAATTTTAGAGAATATTGACTACAATGGTATGATGTCAACTCATATGACAAAAAAATCCTAATTATGAAAAATACTATATAAATGGAAGTTCTTCCTTTCATTTGATTGTAAAAAGCCCAGTGTCCTTTAGTTGCAATAAACCAACTCAGCACAGACAAAATAGTGGAACTTACAATCTTCCAAAATGCTTCTATAGCAACATGATCTGTAGAATGAGCATCTGGCCATTTTAGTTAAAAAAATGATTATCATGCTTTGTTAGCATTGAAGCAAATCTTGTGCAAAATTATATTTTTTGCTTTGTTTTTTTCCTACCAGGAGTTAAATGTGGGGGCATTCTATCTGCAACAAATGGGAATTTCTCCAGCCCTAATTTCCCAGGATATTATCCATATGAGACTGAATGTACATGGCTGATTGTTGTTACGGAGGGCTCCTCCATTCTGCTTACCTTCCACCATTTTGACCTTGAATTTCACACTCACTGTGAATATGATTACCTCAAAATCTATAATGGAGTATCTGGGGATGAGGGAAATCTCTTGGGCAAATTTTGTGGAAAAGCTTTTCCTCCTCATTTCTCCTCTTCCTGGCATGTGATGTCGATCATTTTTCGCTCAGATAAGCATGTGGCCAGTCGTGGATTCTCTGCTTCATACAACAAAGGTTTGATCAATTTGTATACTTATTTAGATTTAAACTTTCAGATTTAAATAAGCACTCAAATGGTGAGCAATTTTTAAAATTTGATCTACTATGACAGAATTCCAATTCTGATTTTGCTAGGTCGTGACATAGTGAACATCAGACTAATAGTGTACCAGAATATACTGAAAAATGACAGTGTCTGATCAACAGATGTTGTTATGAACGTGTGTCACCAGCAGTTTGAGGAAAGGAGGATATATCCATTGAACTTCTAATTAGCGCATTCGTCCAGTATGAACTACCCTGCCATTGGCTTTGTGAACTTTCCTGTTAAGGTCATAAAAGTGCTAGATTTGCACACTAATTTGATGTTAAATTTGATGTTAAATCTAGGGATTAATAGCCTAAGATCACTGTTAACAATGTGATAATTGTTGGCGATTTGAATTCAGACTCACGTTTGTGGAGTCTCATTTCATCGGGTTATGGAGTGTTCTTAGAATTTTTTAAAATGCCAACATTTACATTTGCTTTCCATCTCATTTCCTTAATACCACTTTTTTGTCTTCTGTCTATTTTTCTTTATGTATCTTACTTTACGTATAATTCAATGCACCCTCCATCTCAGTTCTTCCTTTATTTCACAGTCCCTAAATTTCATTGGTTACTCATCAAAGTTCCCCTGCACTGTTCCCCTTGCTGTGCTGCTATTTGCTCACACTTCCAGTAATCTTGTGGACAAAATGTGTTTTGATATGAAGGGTACAGAAATAAATCAAATTGTGAGATGTCCACATCTCAGCCCAGTATTTGGTGACGTGGAGTAGAAAAACCCAGCTTGAAGAATTAATTCTGCCACAGGATTCTTGCCCCCAGCACTACTTTACAGTGCAGAGAGGAGACCAGAAAGTAGAAGCACTTTATCTTCATAATAGTCTCTGATATATATAAAGGAAAATTCTTTAGAAGCGATTTGACTGTAATTTATATCCAACAAGCCCCAATAGGTACTTGATGTGTACCTGTAAATCTTTGTGTAATCGAGAACCATTTTGTCAATTTACTCTCATCAAACATGCGGGATTCCACTCCAATATTCATATAGTTATAACAATTCTTGAAGTTGGAAAGCCTATAAGCAGAAAGCAAAGATGGACTACAAACTGACTGCAAATTGTGACCTGGCAGAGGAGGCTCAAGCGTCTGAGTCCTCTATGCTTGCTCCTAATTTATAAGTTTCATCTTACTCTCAGTCTGAACCATACCAAGCATTCAGCATGTTATTTTTCCAAGGAAGCAGCTGGATGGGGGCAGTGGCACAGGTTTCAGATAAAATATTGGGGAATGATCTGCATGCACAAAAATAAAATATTGAATGAATTTTAAAAATCTTCAGAATCACTTTGATGTTTCAATTATTGCTACTTACAGATGTATGCGGAGGAGTGTTAACGGGTCTGTCTGGAGTGCTCTCAAGCCCTGAGTACCCAGATAATTACCCTAATAATGCTGAATGCCGCTGGTTTATTCGTGTCTCTAATCAATCGGTGATCAATCTGATCTTCTACGACTTTCACCTGGAAAGTAATGAGGATTGTAGTTTTGACTATGTGGCCATGTTTGATGGGTCCAGCATGAATGCCAGACACTGGGGTCATTATTGTGGTGGGACAAAACCTCCAGATATCGTTTCCAGTGCCAATGAACTACTTGTTGTTTTTAAATCAGACTTCAACATTGGTGCAAAGGGCTTCAAAGCATTTTATTTTTCAGGTAAGATATATATAAAAATGATAGTAGTATTTAAGAAAATTTCAAGCTATTTTGATAACAAATAGATTTTTATTTTTTTCCCTCTTTTCATGTTCATTGTAAAGCCTGTTTAAGTTACAGAGAGTTGCTTATTGAAAGTCTGTAGAGTGATTATTATTTTTTTTTGTTTAGCCCTCTTTCCTTCTTCCTCCTCCATTTCCACTGATGTTAGTTGTGCTTTGGAAACTCAACATAATGACCAGTTTTAATGCGTGATCTTGACACAAATCACAGCAATCTATATTTTTAGCATAATAATATCTCTCAATACTGAGTGACACATGTAACAGGAGTAATATAGTAACCATTGGGAATTTAATCTATATCTAGGGGCAAACCAAATTAGCAGTATTAGCAAGCAGAACAAATTCATGGAGTGTATATAAGATAATTTTCTAGATCAATGTTTTGATGGACCAATGGAGAATAGGGTATTTCAGTTCTAGTCTTGTGCTAAGAGATAGAGTTAAATAACACTAACAGTTGAAGGGCCTTAAGGTAAAAGTGATCATAATATGACAAAATTTTAACTTAATGTTGAAAGTAACTTATTTCAATCCAAAACCACAGTCTTAAATCTAAACAGAGCAAACAACAAGGGTACTAAGAGTGATTTGGCTGTGCTAAATTGGGGATTGAAACTAAGAGTATAACAGTAGACAGGGAATAGTTAACATTTAAAGAAGTAATTCATTGTTTATAGCAAATATATATCCTTCAAAGCACAAAAACCCAAGTGGTTCAACCATGGATCACAAGGGATGTTAAAGCATTAGAACAAAAGAAAAAGGTTATAATGTTGCTAAAAGCGTAAGGATGAGGAAAAATTCAGAATTCAGCAGAGGACCAAGATATTGATAAGGAAGGGAAAAGTAGAATATGAGAGTAATCTAGTGAGAAACATAAAAACAGACCATAAAAGCTTCATAAATATGTAAAATGGAAGAGATTACTAAAGGTTATTATGGATCCCTTGCAGACTGAGACAGAACTTATATTGGAGAATAAGGAAATAGCAGAGAACTTTTGCATTTGTTTTCATAGAAGAAGACATAAAAATCCTCCTGGAAATAATGGAAAACAACAGGTCAATAGGGAATGAGAGGTAAAATATATGAGCATTAATGAAAAAAGTATTATTGGAGAAATAAATGGGACTAAAAGAAAATATATCCTCAGGACCCCTCGACCTGCATCCCAGAATTCTAAAAGAGGTAGCTATGGAAATCATGGATGCATTGGTTGTCATCTTCCAAAATTCCATAGATTCTAGGTTTTCCACAGTTTGGAAAGTAACCTCACTATTTAAGAAAGGAGGGAGAGAGAAAATGGGAAACTGCAGGCCATTTAGCTGACATTGGTAGTAGGGAAAATGCTAGAATCTTTTAAATCATAATATTGAGCAGAATCAACAGAGATACGTGAAAGGGAAATCATATTTCACAAATCTGTTAAAGTTTCCCAACAGAATAGGCAAGGGAGACCAGTGGATGTCGTTTATTTAGATGTTCAGAAGGCTTTTGTCAAGGACAAGAGATTATTAAGCAAAATTAGAGCACCTGGGGGATTGAGAGTAGTATATTAGTGTGCATTCAGAATTAGTTAACAGATAGAAAACTGAGCAGAGGAAGAAATTGATTATTTTTAGTATGTGCATCTGTAACTGATGGAATGTCCCAGGAATCGGCGCTCATGCCCCAGCTGTTTATAACCTACTTAAATTATTTAGACAAAGGGTCCAGGTGAAATGTATTCAAGGTTTTGCCAGCAGAAACTATGAGCAGAGAAGGAGTAAGGTCATTGGACAAGGATGGCAGATGGAACTCCCCAGACATCTATCATTCATAAAACTGCCCTTCGACAAAGTTGATTCTTGCCTTCTTGCTAAACAATTTTCCCTTCAAGAGTTCTTAACTCAGAACAAAATTCATTTGTCTGTTAAACTTGACCGCAGTTCCTATATTACAGGGGCCCGTCCAAACAGCTCTCTCATATGAGGAGTCTCACCTGTTTAGCAAACTTCTACAACCACTCTCCAGCTTTTCTCCTAAGTTCCTCTAAGACATTAGAAACATTGTTCTACACAACTTACTGCTACACTGCATCTCCCCTGCAGTAAACTATTGCAATAAACTTAACTTCCTAAAAAAATGGTAATAATTACTTCCTGTAATATTCCTTTCCTCTTACAATTTCAGGGTTTTAAGATCACTCACCTCTTACTGCATTGGTGTTATCCTCAATAATTTGCTCCCACATTTATATTTCTCAAGGCTACAAAGAATGATGCTGTGAGAAATTTAAATGTGACCTGTTTTTTGGGAGTGATGTTCTGAGGTTGGTATTAGTTCCTCAGTTTTTCACTGTAATTCTGCTAAAAGTCATACAGAACATCAAATAAATGATGGAAGCGGAGTTTCCAGAAGTTTCCTTGACATCTAGAGTGAACATTCATCTTTCTACTTTGAATGAAAAGATGGCACAAATCAAATGTGGATTGGGATTTCCTTTGCCAAAAGGTTCAGCTGCTTCAACCCCTTGGGACCCAACACACATTAACCAGTTTGCAACATGAGTTGAGGTACACTAATCTCCAGAAGGACAGATATTGCTACTCTTGGGAAACAGAGATGGGCATGGAAGATGGGTGTCACCAGATTAGGCAAGTAGTCAGGACCTCCAAAGATCTGTATGAATAAACTATAAGAGAAATCTCAGGATTGTTCCTGTATTCAGGAGGCTGAAGGGATCATGTTGGGATGGGAGAGGAGGTGTGGGAGGTAATGTGGTGGTTAAAGGATGTAACTTTGGGGTTCAGTTGTTTATCCAACCTTATTTGGACACCATATGCAAAGTTATGGTTGTGCCGGTTTGGCCCCTGGTCGTTGGGTGCTCCTGCTCCTCTCCCGGACCCTTGTGTTAGTGCAAGTGATCTTCAGGGAGCAACTGTGAGAGGCAGCAAGAGGCATCAGAAATAAGCAGTGGCATTTGAGGAATTTTGTGACCATTGTTTGGGTTGGGTACATGATATTTTACGACCTTACTGTGGTATGCAAGTCACAGGACTGACTTTAATGTTGACATAGAGAGTTCAAATTGGGAAAGTCATTTCCTTCTTTCAACAGTCCTTTGCCTTGATGAGCATAAAAGTTCACCAACCAATTGCTTGTCAAAGGACTAATCCTTCTTATTCCCAGATATAGCAGAATAATGTCAGTTCTAGGTAGTAGCCAGGATTTGGTTTTATTTAGTGCTGAACTGTATAAAACAATTATTTATTTGCAATTTATATTTCCTAAGATTTATCATTTATATTTGTCTTATTTCTTCCAGGTGAGTGTCAACAAGTATTCACAGCCATTAAGGGGAATTTCTCCAGCCCTCGATATCCAAACATTTATCCTAATAATATCAATTGTCATTGGACAGTCCAGCAACCTGTAAGTTATAGGATCAAAGTTCACTTAATTGATTTTGAGCTGGAGGACAGGGATAGCCTGAGTGATGCCTGTGATTATGACTTTCTGGCAATCTTTGATGGAGACAGCGAGACTGACACATTGCTGGGAAAATGGTGCGGTCGGAACTCACCCCCTTCACTGTTGTCCAATGGGAACAGACTTTTGTTTGTGTTGTCGGCTGACAGGAACACAGCTTCTCGTGGCTTCCATGTTTCATACAGTGCTGGTAAGTTAGAAAGTCATTATGGCAGAAAATCATTAGCTGTGTGGAATCTGGTGAGTTCTGATCGAATGATCTATCCAACTTGGAGGTTTACTTTCCACTCCAGACAATCAGGCTTGAAAATTTAGGATGACACTCCTGAGCACCTATAACGTGACATGTGAAATTCCATAATTTAATACAAAATACTGCAAATGATGGGAAAAATACACTATAATTTAATTATTTTTCCTGGTTAGTGCTTCAATCTAATTATCATCGGGTCTGCATACCTCTGGAAGCTCAAAAGGTCCCAGATCTTACAAGCAGTAAAGCTGTCACAAGAAAAGCAGATAATCAGATACTAAGGTCTCATGCAGTCTGTGAGAACATGTATACAAAGCTTAGCAATCCTAAATTATGTTGGTTCAAGTATTTTCATCTCTCCTTATCACTCATTCTGTTGTCCACAGCTTTCTTCCATATTGTATTCTATTGTATGATTTTCTGAGGCTACAATTTTGTGCATGTTTTTATTTTTAAAGAAAGTTAATATTTCAATTTTCTTCTGATTTTCTTCCTAATCATGCTGTGGCATGCTCCAGCACAGGCTACCCTCATTACTTTACCTAGGTGGTCATTCTTCATATGTGCACCTGTGGTGGTGAATGGAAAACTTATCAAGAGCATGATCCCGTACTTACATCTACACTTCAGTCTTCATGTGTGTACTTCCCAGCTATGATAACTATACACCGAGCATGAAAGGGAGAACTGACTGCATATTCTACTCCCTCAGCTGTGGTATGGAGTACATTGAGGTCAATTCTGGTGGCTCTACTAGTTTCTGGCAGAGATGAACTAAACAGGAATTGACCCAGGGACCTTCTTGGTTTGTACAGCTCATTTGCCAACAGAGTCAATTGTCCCAGTGACACATAAAGCAGGGCATTCAACAGACATAGGATCACTGGGCAGTTTATTTACCAACTGAGTGAGTGAGCATTACACACGAGGCAGTGTATTTATCAAATGAGTCATCAGGTCCTTTACCCTTCAGTACTCTGAGGATTATTCTGTGTAACAGATGCAACCATAGCTACTTAATATTAACTAAGTTTTTCTCTTTTATTTATTTCAGTTGTTCCCATGAACGTCAGCTGCACTAGAACAGATTTCCAGATTCAGATTGCCATGCAGGCTCTTCCTTCACTAAGTCGTAACAACATTTATCTCGGAAGACCTGGCTGTATGGCTCAGGTATTTGGCTCAATATTCAAGATAATTTCACGGTTTGATGCCTGCGGAACAAAGACACAGGTAATTAACTGACAATAAACTGAGTCAAAGAATCAAATATATTTTTATGTCATAGAAGAGCATTCAGCTCACCACCGGTGCAAAGGGAGCTTTATAGATTAATTTCATTTCCCAACTTTCAGTGCTTGGCCTTTTAGGTAAAACTCTTCAATTGCTCATCCAGATACTTTCTAAATGTGATGAGAGTTTCTGCCTTTGGCACTGCTCAGGGAAGTGTTCCAGATCTGCACTACTTTCCTGAACTCCTTGCCAATCCTTTTACCAATTAACATACCTATTTCCCCTAGTTACTGAACCCTTATTAAAAAAAGAGATCCTTCCTTCTCAACGTGTCAACGTCTCATAAATTTATGTGCCTCAATTTAATCTTCCCTCCCTCACCTTTGTTCCGAAGAAAATAATCTCAGCCTGGACTGTCTTTCTTCATAACTAAATTTTTCTAGTTCTGGTAACATTCTTGCAGATCTCTTCCTTCCCAAGTGTCATCACATCCTTCCCTTTGTGTGGTGACCAAAACTGTACACAGTATGCTAATTGTGGCCTAACTAGTATCTTATACAGTTTTAGCATGATGTCCTTACTCTTGTATTCTGTGCCTGAACTGATAAAAGCAAACATGCAGTGTGCCTTATTAATTACCCTACCTATCTTACCTTCCAATGAGATCTGCCATCATCTTATTATATGATGGAACAGGCTTGAGTGACCGACTCCTGCTCATAATTCAAATGTTCATATTAGTGTTATCTACATACAACAAGCAGTTGAAAACTTGGTCATTATTTCAGTTTTCACTTTGCAGAGAATTAAGAACACCACCATTTTTGTGAACATTTTGTATTTACATTTTTCTGATGGAATGCGTGGTGACGCCCAGGAATATGAGGTGCAGTGCAATGTCAAAACAAAAGCAGCTTCCTACAACATCATTACAGACAAAGAATTGTATCAACTCCAACAGCTGGCTGTGAGTTTGGAGGATTCTAATCCTGAAGAGTCAAAGGTGGTAGATGGATCTGATGTTTCAAGGATGCAAGATACCAGCGACATTGTCTTCATTGGTATTTGTGTCTTGGCTGGACTTTTAATGTTGATTGCTATCATAGGACTGGTTCTGCTGTAGAGACATGAGACAATCACAACGTGATACTTAAAGTGGGGTGTGAAGAAGCCTCAAGAGAACAACCATTTGAAAAACAAATTTTAATTCCTTCTCCCTCAGAAGTGCAGATCAGTAATTTCCACTTTCCATGAAGTTCTTCTCTGTTCCACATTTTCCTAAAACTTAGAACAATGCTTAAAGAGGAAAATTGGCCCGAGTCTGTGTAAGCTGTTGCATAGAGCATTCTTTCATCCTTGTTATCATCCTTGTCTCTTTCCTCATATCCCTTCAACTTCCCTTCCTTCGGTTACCTGTCCAATTCCCTTTTGAAAGCTGCTTCAGGCAGTGTATTCAAATCCTAATCACTCATTTTGAAAAAAACAAAATTAGTTGCCCCATGGTTCTTTTGCCAATCACCTTATAACTGTGCTCTCTGTTTATCAATTCTTCCACTGTTGAAAACAATTTCTAAATTAAAACTGTTTATGATTTTAAACTTTGTTCTATGGCTCCAAGGACAGCAGCTTCAGTTTATTTCTCATTGAAGTGGGTCAATTTTACACGCAATGGCATAAGTCAGATCTTACTGAGGAGGCAGTTAAGATTCACCCACATTGGAGTCATATGTTAGCCAGACCAGGTATGGGCAGAAGATTATTTTCCCTGAAAGCTGTTACTAAACTAGATGGGATTTAACAACAATCCAGTAGTTTTATAGCTACTGTTCTAGACACATTATTCCTTGAATTTAAATTCTCCAGCTTCTATAGTGGGATTCAAACTCATGTCTCTAGACCACTGGTCTGGAACTCTGGCATCTAGTCCAGTGATTTAAACACAGTGCTAATGTACTTCTGCTCATACAAACACATAATGGATACATTTACAATCCTCCTTTCCCAATGGAACAGAGAGGCAGAATTATAGCTATAATACTGGGATCATAGGAACACAGAAAAACTTCTTCAACAAGTTCATTCTAAATGTCTCTGCACTCCTTTATAGCAGGCATTAAGTTGGTTATTATCTGCATTGCAAAAGGATTCAGAAAAGTTTAGTGGCAGCACCACATGAACAATGCTGGTTAGACAATACTCCCCATCTAACACTTGACACTGCAGCAGATGCATTGCACTGTTGCACCACCTTTCTTATTTATTCCACTGGGGAAAAGTTGGCCAACAGTCTTTGTTACTGGCTCTGATATCCACTTACACGAAAGCATTCTGTTGTAACCTGTATCAGATGGTTTTAATCATATCTATGGGTGAACATATGGAAATATTGTATCTGACACAGGGGTCACAGCCTTTCTTTCTGCTTTTCACAGCACCAAATATTTTATTTTTATGTGACACCATCTGAATTGGCAACTTCTCAATTTAACTTTGTTGTATTAAAAAGGAGGAAGATTTATCACCTGGCCAGTGATTTTCATCAGAATCGTATTTGCAATGGTTTTAATCCTTGTTGCTTTCTTTAAAGATTAGTCTCCGTTTGCTTTAGTTTGATTCTCTGGAAGGACATTGCTTCTATGAAATTTGTGGAATTATTGAATGCATATACACTGAAAAGAAAAACAAGATTCTACTAATGATGGAGATCTGAAATAAATGCAGAAAAAAAACTGGAATACTCAGTATTTCAGGCAGCAGTTACATAGAGAGTAACAGACTTAATGCTCTGGTTAATGACCTAGAAAAAATTAGAGATACTTGAAGGAAAGGGGAGGAGGGCAGCATGAAAAAGAGGATTCAAGGCAAGGGAGAATGAAGGATAAAAATGATTTTAAAAATATACATGGTGAACGGGATGATAGCGCAACTAATGAAGAAATGAAGAATGGGTCTTGAGAAGATATAAACAACAGAGTAAATATCTGAAATTGTTGAACAGTATTGTATCAGTATTGAAAGATGAGGTGCAGTACTTTGATCTTTTGTTGTAGTTCATGCAACAGAGGTCAAAGAGAGAAAGGTCAGAGTAGGAGTTGAAGGGAGAATCAAAAATGACGGGCAGCTGGAGGGTTGGGGTTATTTTATGGTCATCCAGTCCAAAGGTGACTATGTGGTGAACAGTGAACAGATCATCCTGGGTTATGAACATCCAACTTATGGATACCACACATACGAATGAGCTCCCGTAATATTATTAAATTCAAAAGTCCAATGTATGTACATACATTCGTTCCTGCATATGGCAGAACTAGTTTCCTCTTTCTCTCTCTCCACTTTTAATAATTGTTCTTTCTTATCAATCTAATGTGCTTTCGATACCATTCATTACAATACTGTGGAGGTATGGTGACCATATCGAGTGATTATTGTGTATTTTCGGACTATGGCCAAAATCGACTTATGGACATTGTTACCTGGGTACGGCCTGTATACTAAATTCAAAGTATACGTAAGTGACTGTTTCGCTTCGAAAGGGTGTTTGGGATCTGGAAAGGGGGAGGTTAAAGGGAAACTGCTTGTACAGAAAGGTGTCATGGAAAGTGGGGAGATGTGATTTTTATTTTTAAAGTCATTTATTCATGGGCAAAACCAGCATTTGCTGCTAATCCCTAACAGAGGTAAGTGGCTTGAACTTAAATTGCTTCATTGCCATGGCAGGATTTAAATTCGTGTCCTCAGATCAATAATCTAGGTTTCTGAATGGCAGTCTAGTAATTTAGCTTCTACATTATCACACTCAGAATCAGAATCAGATTTATTATCACTGACTTATATGTCATGAAATTTGTTGTTTTACACCCCAAGTGCTTGCAAGATGGATTGAAGATTCATTGTGCAAATGAAAGCTTTAGCAGGAAATTGCAAACTATTAATGTAACAGATGGCACTGGCATTATCCATTGGAAGTAGGTAGGAAGAGATTGGAAAAGGGGAACAAAAAAAATGAGTTGGCCCAGGAAGAAATTTGTTCCAAAGCAAGAAATGGCTGAGATAATGGTTCTGCAAGAGCAATTCTGCTTGTGGATTTTGGGAAGGAAGCAAATAGGGCAATGTGAGGTTCAGACTGAGGTTAGAAGCAACAGAAAGATCTCCAGAGGAACTAACATCTGCGATGGTCGGGAAAGAATAGCTTGATGTTTAGTTTAAGGGTCATTATACGGAAGGAGGTATGAGGAAGAGACAGTTGGCACTCAGTCTCCACCAATATGTGATCTGACAACAACAGTGCCATTCTTGTTAGCAGGTTTAATATTAAAACATAAATAGAAAGAACTGTATGGTGATTTTTTTATATGTATAAACAGAAGAACATGAGAAATAAGTTGATTGAATTATAGCCAAATTCTTTTGAGAATTAGATCATCATATGTATTTCAAAAATGTAGCTAGATATGGATAATAGAAAATGACTCACAAGCACAATTATGGACAACAAAACTAACAATTAAAGCAGCTGAGAGATTAATTAGGAAGAAGATTGTTGATGATTGCTCAACTAATCGGAAAGACTTTTTCAGTTGTCAGTGTCAGCAGACCATTAAAGTCGTAGGATAAGTTAAACTGAAATTTCAGGTACAGCAGAAGTGACGATTACTGGATCACTGGATGTATATTCCATTGAAAAGATAAGATATAAGATATTTATTTATCAGTCATATGTACATCGAAACACACAGTGAAATGTGTCTTTTTGCGTTACGGAGAATGTGCTGGGGGCAGCCCGCAAGTGTCGCCACGTTCCCGGCGCCAACATAGCATGCCCACAGTTCCTAACCTGTATGTCTTTGGAATGTGGGAGGAAACTGGAGCACCCGGAGGAAACCCACGCAGACACACGGGGAGAACGTACAAACTCCTTACAGACAGTGGCGGGAAGAAAACTGTATTGTTTTTACAATAAAGTAGAAGGAAAGAATAACAATAATAGTATTTCAAGTTTAAAGTAGATTGGCAGCTGGTAGAAAGTCCAAGCTAGATCATGTGGTTTTCAGGTTGCTTGCTTTATTTTTGAATAGCTTGCTGGAGTTGAGATTGTGCACATTGGACAAAAGCCGGAGTCAAAAAATTCTGAGCTCATAAAGCTGATGTGGATTATGATTGGCTATATTCTCCTAGACAGAAGGTTAAGTTTCTTGGCAATATATCCACTTGGAAGCTTCACTAGGATAAGACTTGGTACATTACTTTCTGCTACCTATATGATTGCCCAAATGTTTGCAGAACTCTTTCCAGATAATACTACCATCATTTGTGAGTGATAAGATTGCACAGTAGACAAAATTTAAATCTGTTAATTGATTAGGCTTAACTGTGGTTCATGTTTCAATATAGGTAATCACAATGTAATGAACATGGACAGGATAAATACCAAGCATAATTGCACAGTACGTTGTGCTGATTTAAAATTGTAACATTTCAGAAGTATTCAAAGGTCATGATCAATACTAATAAGTCATAGTCTAAACAAATAGATTATTAGCTTTCACAAATAGAATTATTAAATATAAAGAAACCATCTTCGTACAAGATGCAGGTTAGACCTCATCTGGAATCTTAATGTATTTTGGATCTCTATTTGAATACTATAGAGTTGAAACAGTTCAAAGAAGGGCCATGGGGATTATTCCTGGTTTAAAATAGTTTAATAGTTAATCAATAATACCTAAAGTGCTAGTTCTACTCCTTTTAGAAATGTGTATATTTGGGATGATTTAAAGGTTGTACAAAATTATTAAAGATTTAGTTGTATTCTTGTTTAGGAACTGTTTCATCTAGATAAGCTGGGGAAAACCAGTGACCATGTGTCTTTGTTTCCCAGCCCCTCACTTTTAGATGCTTATGCATTCACATTTGTATCAATTTGAACTGCTGTGCGACTGTCTTCCTGTTATTGTATGTATAGATATGGGTGCAGCAAACTACTATCAATGTGGAATGAAGGCTCCATGATCAATAGTCAATATCTACCTGTCTCCTAATGAATTAGTTGGAAAATAGTCTACCCAATGTGGTACAGAACTTGCCAGATCAGGTTTACTTTCTTTGAACTATTTGATCTCAGTAAAGGTGATTCTTTCAGAAAACATGCTAAAACTTGCTTAGAGATCTTTTTACAGAGTAAGATGCAGTTAATATTAGAATCATGAAGAGCAGCAATGAACACAAAAATAAACACATCAGTGTTTTAATTGTACTCAATATATTTATTACAAAATCACCGTGCTGTCTTTCTGACACATCAAAACAAGCTTAATCCTGTTTACTAATCTTCAACTCCATTTCTTTCTACCAAGTAACCCGGCTTCAATCCTGACTTCTGGTGCTGTCTGTGTGGAGTTTGCACATTCTCCCTGTGACCGGGTGTGTTCACCACCGCCACCCCCACCCCAGTGCTTCAACTTCCTCCCAAATCCCAAGGAGGTGGTAAATTATTTGGCCACTGCAAATTACAGCTTGGAGTAGCATAATGGGCAGCACGATAGTGTAGTGGTTAGCATGATGCTATTACAGTGCCAGCAGTTGGGGTTCAGTTCCCACCGCTGTCCGTAAAGAGTTTGTACGTTCTCCCCGTAACTGCGTGGGTGTCCTCCGGGTGCTCCGGTTTTCTCCCATGTTTCAAAGACATATGGGTTAGTAGGTTAACGTGTGTAATTGGGCGGCGTGGGCTCATTGGGCTGGGAGGGCCTGTTACCGTGCTGTATAAATAAAGCTTATAAAAAAATCCACCATCTGTGGTACGAAGACAAAAGAGACTGCAGATGTTGAATCATCCCCTCCCCATATGGGTCCACCTCTCAGCTACCAGCCTCTATTGCAACCATCACCTCACTCGTACATCTGTGTACTGGCAATCTTTCCTCTTCCCTTTTCTCTCTTGGTCCTTGACCCAAAACATTGACCTACACCTTTTTCCTACACAGATGCTGCTTGACCCACTGAGTTTTTTAAACATTCTGTTTTTTTGTTGCATTATCTGTGGTTTATACTTCAACCATTATGTCAGCTTATCTGTCAACTTAGCAAAAGCAAAGACTTGGACATTAAAATCAATGCAGGTGAACTTATAATCCTTATAATTTCACCTTCTTTGGTAAAGCCACTTAATTTTGCTGGGGTATGCTTACACAGGCATGGAAAGCTTTCTGGCACATTGTCCAAATAACTGTTCATCCTGTGTGAACCATTGTTTTTCGGTGACCCCTTGTGGAGAACGTAGGTGTGAATAGGATGACAATAAATACCAGTTCTCTGGAGGATTCACTTCCCCTCTTACCTAAAAGAAAACTGTCTGACATTTGGCTGTCCTTAGCAACCACCTCAAACCTACAATCTCTTCCCTCCACCCCCTCCCCCCACCAGTTCCTTAATATCTTTGATTAACAGAAATCTATAAATGCCAATTGCCCCAGCATCAACTGCCATTTACAGAAGAGAGTTCCAAATTTGGAGACACAAATTTAGAAGTGCTTCCTACCTTCTCTCCTGAAAGGCTTGATTTTAGCATATGTACCCTAGTTCTGGATTTCCTTAAATAGCACAACTAGTTTATTTCTATAGTTACCTTGTCTGTTCCCTTTATTGCTTTGATAGCAAAGATCACATAATGGAAATAGTAGCAAACTATTCATCCATTTGAGTCTGTGCCATCAGGAGCACAAATCAATTCTGGATAAGGGTAAAATTTTCTAGCAGGAATGACCACATCAATTTTGAATCTTCCCTTTTCTGGATGAGGGCATCAGCTGTAGGTCAAGCTACATTCAGATGTAAGCTAACCAGCTTCTTAAATTGAGGGATATATCAAATTCAGGTCTATATAGTGAAAGGCAATCAATATTTTGTGGAGCTAGGAAATACATTATGTTGAAAATAGTCTACTCTTCAAGTTACCTTTATAAATCAATTATTTATGGGATGTAGAATGGAATCTTTATCCTATTACTCCATAGCACAACCTTTTGTTGAGTCAATGTCTTGTAGTGCAATAGCTTGGTCCACCAAACACCACATACTTTATCGCCAGTTTCTGAATAGTCCCATCAACACTTGAAATTCAGTTAATATTAACTAGATAAAAATAATTTAAAAGTAGAAGAGATTTTTAATAACCTTCTCATCAAAAACAATTCTTGGTTGCGTGTAATTTTGTTTGATAAAGCAATAAATGAAATTTAGTCTGTTAATCGTTAGTAATGACCAAATACAATGTTATCAGTAAAGTGATTTACCATTAGTAGTTCAAATGATCATAATTTAACATAATGCAGCTTCAAAATGAAATTGTAGCATGAACTATTTTGTGTTGGCCAAACTTTAAAAATTTGCTGTAAAACTGATATGATGGTTATACACTTAAGCAATGCAGTACACAATCCACTAGTGATAAAGCTTTTTTAGCTGTAAACTGTATCTAAATATTTCATTACAATGGAAATTGATTTTTTTCTTTTTCTTAGGCAATCCCATAAGAAAAAGGATGACTTGCTTCCACCTTGGTTTTGTGAGTTCTGAAGTGACTGACAAGCCCACTGTAGGAACTGCACTCTTCAGCATATGTAGCAGGAGGCTGGGAGGTTTGTGAAGTGGTGCACTCCTTCTGTCACTTATGCAGGGCTTTTGTGTGCTCCAGTGCATGAACTCAAGATTGTCAATACCTCTCTGAATGCTCTTGTCCAGTTTTAGTATTCGTAGGTCAGGGTTTCCCACGGGTCAATGGGGATGTTGCATTTCTTCAAGAAGGCTTTGAGCACATTCTTGAATCTTTTCCTCTCTATTGGAGATAACACTGAAGTACACACACCCACTTTATTCTGCCTTTTTGTGATAGAGTCATAGAAGTATGCAGCACGGAAACAGACCTTTCAGCCCAACCCATCCATGCTGACCGAGATGCCTATCTAAGCCAGCCCCATTTGCCTGCTTTTGGCTCATATCCTTCTAAACCTATCCTATCCACGTACCTGTCCAAATGTCTTTTAAATGTTGCAATTGTACCTAGGTCTACCACTTCCTCTGGCAGCTCATTCCATATACCCACCACACTGTGTGTGGAAAAACTTACCCCTCAGATCCCCTTTAAATCTTTCTGCTCTCATCATAAAATTATTCACTCTAGTTCCCTACCTCGGGAAAAAGACTGTATCTACCCGATCTATGCTCATGATTTTATAAACCTCTACAAGGTCACCCCCTCAGCCTATCTATTCTCTCCTTATAATTCAAGCCCCTCTAGCCCAGGAAATATCCTTGTGAATCTTTTCTGCATCCTTTCGAGTTTAATCACATCCTTCCTATAGTGTGGCAATCAGAACTGCACACAAAACCCCAAGTATGATCGAAACAATGTTTTGTACAACTGTAACATGACATCCCAAATCTTGTAATCTGTATATGATTATAGGAGACATGATTAGTAAATTTGCAGATGACTTGAAAATTGGTGTTGTTGATATTGTGGAGGATAGTCAGTAGGATGATACTGATCAGTTGTTAAGATGGACAGAACAACGGCAGATGGAATTTTGGGAGGACAAATAAGGTTGGAGCCTTAAAGAATACTGTGGAACAGATGGACTTTGTGTACAAATCTAGAGATCACTGAAGGTGGCAGCAAGGGAGATAAGATGGTGGAGAAGGTATATGGGAGATTCACCTTCATTAGCCAGGCATAGAACATGAAGGAGGTTATGGTATAACTTTATAGAACATTGGGAAGGCCAAAGCTGGAGTGCTGTGTACGGTTCTGGCTGCCGCACACAGGAAGGACATGATTGCACTGAAGAGAGTGAAAAGACTCACCAGGCTGTTGCCTGAGATGGAACATTTCAGGTATGAGGAGAGACTGGATAGGTTGGGTTTCTTTTTCTTTAAAATAAAGAGTGGAGGAGGCTGAGAGAGGAAGCTGATAAAGCATACAAAATTATGAGAGGTATTGATAGGGTGGATAATAAGAAACTTTTCCCCATAGAATCAGTATCTAAAACTAGAAGGTATAGGTTTAGGGAAAGGGGCAAAAGATTTAGAGGAGATCTGAGGAGGAATCTTTTTACTCAGAGGTGTTGGAATCTGGATCACAGTAGCTGAGTGGTGGGTGGTGACAGGTATTCACAACATTTTAATTATCTGGACAAACTTGAATTAAATCACCAAGGCACATAGAAGATGACAGAGCAAGTGCTGGTAAATGGGATGAATACATATAGGTACTTCATGGGCGTATGGACATGGTGGGCATAGGGGCCTGTTTCTGATCCTTATGCCTCTACGATTTAGGTTTATTATATCCCTGTATCATAAGATGGAACAGAACAAACTGCCCTGATAGAAAAAAAAACACATTGATTTGCATCAAACAGTTTCTTCTACCCAACAAATTATCACCAACTCCAATCAGGGGCAATGCTATTCAGTTATATATTCATTATACATTTTCCAATTCCTAACTAGGATTCTTGGGTACGTTATTATTCTCGTTCCTTGCTAGGAGTTGAATAAATTGAAATTTATTTGTTCCATTTGTAAAATACATTTTTAATATTTACAAAAACTGTATCATCAATGCAATGTCATTTTTATAATAGTCATAAATCAGATCTAAAGAATGCTCTGGCAGCTTGGTACAAATACAAGTATTTACACAGTTCATTCTTTGCCATTGCTTCAAAAGGAAAATTAATTTACGGTTTAAAAAAGCAAAACAGTTCTGGAAGTTCACAATTTATGTATATATTTTCTTCTTAAAAAATGTCAACATTTCTTGTGACTTTCAACAAGCTGCTTCACTGGGAACTTGTAAGTTTTAACTTGCTCTCGGACTTCTGGCTTGTGTTTTAAAGTAAAGACTAACGCTCGTATTGTCCTCCGATAGGAAATGTTGATCAAACGGGAACACTGATGAAAAACTTCTCGCTCTAAGTTTTCAATCAGAGGATGTTCCTGCTATATTAAAAAAATACATAAGTAATACATTAATTATTATAGATATATTAGGTTTATTCAAGCTAATGACCTGGATCATGTCTCTCTTCAGCCTGTGGTTCCTGAGAGAACTGCTGGCTGACAGCATTGTGCAAGTTAGTGTGTTTCCAACTGCCATGCATCCACTGGCACAAAAGTGTGGAACCTCCTGCTATAGTGATGGACTCCGCACCAAGCCCAGAGGTGGAGCTCAGGTTGTGCCGAGTTGAGAAGCTGGATATGCTTAGTATCTCTCACCTCCACACCAGCCACAGCTATTGTATGCAACACAATTCTCTATTTGAATAAAGTAGTGGATCTGGCTTGAAAAGTTATTGACAATAACAAGTGTTCCCCTAAGCCATTCCACACTGAAGGCAGTTTCTAATAAATTAATTAAAATAAAGAGAAAAGTGAATTAATGTCCTACACAGCGTGATTGTCTTCAAGGCAATGGGCAGGAGGCTGCTACACAGTTTCTCTCTGAAAAGAGGTTTTAAAGTCAAAAATTCAATCGGCATTAAAAAAAATTTACCTCCAGTTCCAAGACTTCAGTGAACAGTTTTCGAGCATTACTCCTGAGACTCTCAGTCTTAGAATCACATCGCACCTCGATGGATGGTTTATTTTTATTTTCTTTTATAAAGTCCCTCCAGGTTTTGAAAATGACTTTAGCAAGCTCAGCCACTTCAGGGTCTGAATTTTTCCGCATCCTATTTACAGTGTGACCTAGAAATAGAAGGAAAATTTATCTGAAAGTAGGACACAACAAATCAGGTGATTTATGCAATCTCAACCAACAAAAAACTGCTGCTTGTGGCAGACAATCTCTGTCACACAACTGGATTACACATCAGTTCACACTTTTAAGGCAGAAACATGTTTCTATTTTGTCAATGGGCCAAGAATTCAAAAGAAAAACTACAAAAGCAGCTCTCAAGGCTTCAATTTTTAACTCCCACATATCTACTTGAATTTAATTGAAATGATACAAGGTAGAAACTTTTTTTTAAAAAGTAGAAACAGAACTGATTTCTATTATAAGCATTTCTATGCATTAGATAGACACTAGTTACAAATACAGCAGCAATTCAGGACTGCTCTAGTTCATAGACTGAAGTTTAAGCTGGGAACTTGCTGGTATACGTTTCAGGCCCCAAACAAAGCAATGAAGATACTCTCTCAATGATTCTTGTTCTTAAATGAATTTCGCAATTTTTAAATTTGTGCTGGTACCATAGAACACTACAGCACAGTACAGGCCCTTCGGCCCACAATGTTGTGCCGACATTTTATCCTGCACTAAGATCTATCTAACCCTTCCCTCCCACATAGCCCCCTATTTTTCTATCATCCATGTGTCTATCTAAGAGTCTCTTAAATGTCCCTAATGTATCTGCCCCCACAACCTCTGCAGGCAGTGCGTTCCACACACCCACCACTCTGTGTAAAAAAACTTACCTCTGACCTTCCTCCAATCACCTTAAAATTATGTCCCTTCGTGTTAGCCATTGTCGCCCTGGGAAAAAGTCTCCGACCGTCCACTCGATCCATGCCTCTTATCATCTTGTCCTCTCTCATCCTCCTTCTCTCGAAAGAGAAAAGCCCTAGCTTGCTCAACTTATCCTCATAAGACATGCTCTCCAATCCAGGCAACATCCTGGTAAATCTCCTCCGCACCCTCTCTAAAGCTTCCACATCCTTCCTATAATGAGGTGACCAGAACTAAACAATACTCCAAGTGTGGTCTGACCAGAGTTCTATACAGCTGCAACATCACCTCATGGCTCTTGAACTCAATCCCCTGACTAACGAAGGCCCACACTCCATATGCCTTCTTAACAACCCTATCAAGCTGCACGGCAACCTTGAGGGATCTATGGACGTGGACTCCAAGGTCCCTCTGTTCCGCCACACTGCTAAGAGTACTGCTATTAACCTTGCATTTTGCCTTCAAATTCGATCTCCCGAAGTGTATCACTTCACATTTATCTGCGTTGAACGCCATCTGCCACTTCTCAGCCCAGCTCTGCATTCCATCAATATTCTGTTGTAATCTACAGAAACCTTCTACACTATCCACCACACCACCAACCTTTGTATCATCAGCAAAATTACTAAACCACCCTTCCACATCCTCATCCAAGTCATTTATAAAAATCACAAAGAGCAGGGATCCCAGAACATATCCCTGCGGAAAACACCACTGGTCACCGACCTCCAGGCAGAATACGCTCCATCTACCACCACCCTCTGTCTTCTATGGGTGAGCCAATTCTGAGTCCACACAGCCAAGTTTCCCTGGATCCCATGCCTGACTTTCTGAATAAGCCTTCCATGAGGAACCTTATCAAATGCCTTACTAAAATCCACGTACACCACATCCACTGCTTGACTTTCATCAATGTGCTCTGTCACATCCTCAAAGAATTCAACAGGATTGTGAGGCACGACCTGCCCCTCAAAGCCATGCTGACTGTCCCTAATCAGCCTATACTTCTCTAAATGCCCATAAATCCTGTCTCTAAGAACCTTCTCCAGTAATTTGCCCACCACTGAAGTAAGACTCACTGGTCCGTAATTCCCAGGGTTATCCCTACTCCCTTTCTTAAACAAAGGAACAAGATTTGCCACCCTCCAATCATCTGGCACTACTCCTGTGGCCAGTGAGGATGCAAAGATCGTTGCCAAAGGCACAGCAATCCCTTCCCTAGCTTCCCGTAATAACCTTGGATATATCCCATCCGGCCCCGGTGACTTATCTATCCAAATGTTTTTCCAATAATTCCAGCACATCCTCTTTCCTCACATTGACATGCCCTAGCGTATCAGTCTGTCGTATGCTATCCTCACAAACGTCAATGTCTCTCTCGTGAATACTGAAGCAAAGTATTCATAAGGACCTCCTCAACCTCTTCTGACTCCAGGCACATTTCCTCTTTTATCCCTGATCGGTCCTACCCTCACTCTGGTCATCCTCTTATTCTTCACATACATGTACAATGCCTTGGGGTTTTCCTTGATCCTTCTTGCCAAGGACCTCTCATGCCCTCTTCAGTCCATTCTTAAGCTCCCTCCTGGCTACCTTGTAACTCTCCAGAGCCCTGTCTGATCCATGCTTTCTAAACCTCAGGTAAGCTTCTTTCTTCCTCTTGACGAGATATTCTACGTCTCATGTCAACCACGGTTCATTCACTCTACCATCCTTAACCTGCCTCAATGGGAGAAACCTATCCAGAGCCCCATGCAAGTATTCCTTAAACAACCTCCACATTTCTGCTGTGCACTTCCCCAAGAACATCTGTTCCCAATTTACACCCCCAAGTTCCTGCATAATAGCATCATAATTCCCCCTCCCCAGTTAAATACTTTCCAATATCGTCTGCTCCTATTCCTCTCCAAGGCTATGGTAAAGGTCAAGGAGTTATGGTCACTATCTCCAAAATGCTCTCCCACTGAGAGATCTGAAACCTGATCAGGCTCATTGCCTAGTACCAGGTCCAGTATGGCCTCTCCTCTAATCAGCCTGTCCATATTGTGTGTCAGGAATCCTTCCTGTACACACCGAGCAAACTCCGTCCCATCTAGCCCCTTTACACTATGGAGGTGCCAATCAATATTAGAGAAATTGAAATCACCCATGACAACAACCCTGTTATTTTTGCACCTCTCCAAAATCTGCCTCTCAATCTGCTCCTCGGCATCTCTGCTACTATTGGGGGGGTCTGTAGAATATTCCCAATAGAATGATCGCTCCCTTCCTGTTTCTGACTTTCACCCACACTGACTCAGTGGATGATTCCTCCAGGACATCCTCCTTTCTACAGCTGTGACACTGTTCCTGATCAGCAAAGCCACTGCCCCACCTCTTTTACCTCTGCCCCTTTTGAAGCATCTAAACCCCAGAATATCCAGCAGCCATTCCTGCCCTTGCGACAGCCAAGTCTCTGTAATGGCCACCACGTCATAGTTCCACGTGCTTACCCACACTCTAAGTTCATCAGCCTTGTACCTGATACTTCTCGCATTAAAGTAGACACACTTTACCCCATCCAACTGACTGCAATTTTGCCCTTTCAACTGCCTATCCTTCCTCACAGTTTTTCTACACTCTGCATCTACTTGTACACTAAATGAACCAAGCTCTGACCTATCACTGTGGTTCCCATCCCTCTGCCAAACTAGTTTAAACCCTCTCCAACAGTTCTAGCAAACCTGCCCGCAAGAATACCGATCCCCCTCCAGTTCAGGTGTAATCCGTCCCTTTTGTACAGGTTGTACCTTCCCCAGGAGATCCCAATTATCATCAAATCTGAAACCCTGCCCCCTGCACCAATTTCTCAGCCATGTATTCATCTGCCAAATCATCCTATCCTTACCCTCACTGGCACATGGCACAGGCAGCAATCCAGAGATTACTACCCTTGAGGTCCTGCTTTTCAGCTTCCTACCTAACTCCCTATATTCCCTCTTCAGGATCTCATCTCTTTTCCTAACTACGTCATTGGTACCAATATGTACCACGACCTCTGGCTGTTCACCCTCCCCCTTCAGAATGCTGTGGACTCGATCCGAGACGTCCCTGACCCTGGCACCTGGGAGACAACGTACCATCTGGGAGTCTCTTTCACGTCCACAGAATATCCTGTATGCCCCCCTTACTATGGAATCCCCTATCACTACTGCTCTCCTCTTCTCCCCCCTTCCCTTCTGCATCAGGCAACCAGGCTCAGTGCCAGAGTCCTGGTCACTGCGGCTTTCCCCGGTAGGTCATCCCCCCCCCCCCCCCCAAACAGTATCCAAGGCAGTATATTTGTTATTGAGGGGAATGGCCACAGGGGTAATCTGCACTACCTGCCTATTCTCCATCCTTCTCCTGACAGTCACCCAGCTACCTGCCTCCTGTAGCCTCGGAGTGACTGCCTCCCTGTAGCTCTTGTCTATGTACTCCTCAGTATCCCGTAGGAGCCGAAAGTCATCCAGCTGCAGCTCCAATTCCCTAACACGGTCTGTAAGGAACTGAAGCTGGATGCACCTCATGCAGATGTAGTTATCAGGGAGACTGGATATCTCCCAGAACTCCCACATCTCACAAGCTGAACACACCACTGACCCTGGAGCCATTCTCACTACTCTGCACTACAGGAACACCAAATCAAAGAAAGAAAGAAACTTACTGGAGACTTACCTTCGCCTCTTCTCCCGGAAACCTCTTGAACCAAAGCCTCAGCTCCCCACTCTAACACTGGCCAGTCACACAATGGCCGCTCCACTTATACTTGCCTTACTTTTATTTGCTGCTGTTCATAAGCCAATCAGCAGGTAACAATTTGCAAATGTGCCTCATTTAGACTCTTGCAAGGTGAAACTTGCCATTAAATCTTTTCAGAATTGCATAGGATGCCCAGATTTCAAACTGTGCTTCAAACTTGGGCACTTAAATACATTCATTTTCACCTCTTTGCCTGTGTTCAATAAAGACTTCAGCTGTGCACTCTTTGGTCCCTTCCACTTTGCCCCAAATCTTATAATTTCCACTCAAGAGAAGTCAATCTTGAGGTTATCACAAAGCATGAACTAAGATGGGGTCTGCTTCAGCAAATTACAAATATTATTTTCAGTCTGCAAGTTCCTTACTGTAGTATTGGTCATTTGATGGAACTCCGACGAAATGGGAGAGTTACGGGACTACTATTAAATTATTTGTGCAATGTGCCTGGAGATCAAATGCGTAACCAACTCTATTCTCAATTTAACAGGTTTCCATTCCTTAATCAGGCCGCGGAACCATCCTGCAAACAACAATATATTACAATTTTTACCTATTTTTGTCGAGAGTAGTACTTCCTGAGAGGGTATTTTCTTCTTTAGTTCTAGTAATGCTTCAATTAAGTTTTCCTTTGTTTGATTAGGGAGTTCCAATATGGATTTAAATCTCTTAATATCTTCAATCACTACAACCCTCTGTTTTGAGAATTAAAACAAAAATTAATGTTCACTCAATCTATACTTGTGAAAGTATCACTACAAACCACGTTTAGGATTTTGAGTAAGAATCAATAGGGAGTATTTAACATCTTAGAAAACATGACATTTTGGATTAAACAAAACAAAATCACACAAATGCAAGCATAGACAAAAAAAATCCAAAACCATGTACAATGGAATACTTCCACCATGCAGTTTCAGTTCCATTAAAATAGTTTTAATTGTTTTTTGTTTCCAACTTTAACATTATTTTAATTGGTTTTCACCAATCATATTATGGTTCTGGTTTTTGCCCCAAGCCATATTCATATTTAATTTTACACCTGGATACAGTAATTTGACAATCATTTGTTTTTTTAAAAATTTGATTAACATTTGAGACATTTTCAATTAACTAACACATTTAGGGTGTTTAAAAACAAGAGAAAAAACTAGGCCAAGACAGAATGGTTGAGAAACATCTGTGCCTCGAGCACTTCCTTTCAAAAAAAATGTTTTGTAGATTCTCTCCATGCAAATTTTGACTGTAGAAAGATGATGTTCTGCCAATGCCTGCACCCATGTAAAGCTGTTTGTCGTGTGCCTTGTACAAATAATGTTGATTTTCATCCATGCCATACAAAAACATTTGGATCATTTATGCTCTTCCTTTACGATACAGTACAAAATGAATTGCTCTGCAACTAGAATTAACTTTTTCATAATTCTATAGGCCCTCCTACATTATCATTTCAAGCAAAACATAAATACAGGAGGAAACTTTTGACTGACCATGAATTACTTTACCTCCTTTACAGGCAGCACAGTGACTGCTGCCTCACAGTTCCAGTGACCTGGGTTCAATCCTGGCTTCCAGTGCTGTCAGTTTGTACGTTCTCCCTGTGACTGTGCGAGATTCCTCCAGGGGCTCCAGTTACTTCCCACATCCCAAATAAGTGTGGGTTGGTAGGTTACTTAGAGCATTGGTGGGTAGAATCAAGGGGCAGTTGGTGGAAGTGTGGGGAGAATAAAATGGGATTAGTGTAAATGGGTGCTCAATGGTCAGCAGACAGTGGGGGAAAAGGGGCTGTTTCTTGCTGTTTGATTCTATAACACCAACTTCCCCATTGGCATAGCAAATAGCACTGCTGCCTGAGAGCTCCAGTGACCCGAGTTTCGTCCTACTGTCAGGTGCTTTCTCTGTTGAATTTGCAAGTCCCCCAACTCTAGATTCCTCCCACATCCCAAAAGCTTGCTGACAAGTTAACCGACTAATGCAAATAACTTCTTTGTGTAGGTGACTGGCAAAAGAATCAAAAGGGAAATAATTTGCAGGGCCTCAGGGAACCAATGGGACAATGGAGCTGATGGGACTAATGGCTCTTTCTGCGTCGTTTTAAATTAGCAAAGGTTTACTGGGAAATGTGGACAGAACAGACCGTAAACAGAGAAATCTCTTAAATGCCCTTAGTTTTAAATGAACTCCGGCAAACCCTCCACAACCGGGAAATCCTCTACCTTCAAAGACTCCAGAGTGGTCTGGCGGTAAACCTTGCGCTGGGGCTGTGCTGGGCCCGCCGTGCAGCCCCGTACTACGAACCGGTCCATGCTCCCCAACTCACGGCGCACGACGGTACATTCTTGCCCTCAGTAACGAAATACACGGCGACGAGCCCACCCTCGGGCAAAGTACCCCGCGTCCCGGCGCTTCGGGCCCACCGCCGCCTCCCGGCAACCACGCAGCCGGCCTGACAACTACAATTCCCAGCCACCCTTGCGCCAGCAGCGGGCTGCAATCTTTTTTTAAGCAGAACAAAAACATCTAACGCAAACCCGACTGCGAGTAATCGTATAGTAAATCGCCGGGATCACATGCAAGGCAGAAATTGTGTTAAAAAGAGTTAAGATTGGGTGAGGTGGGATGGCGCATGCGCGGTGAGGTAAGGTGGGGAAGGGACTGAGGATCACAACAAACAGACGGAAGATGGCGGTGGCGGCGGGCGGTTCTGGCCGGTGCACCTCGGTCCTCGGCTTTGCCTTGGTGGCAGCGTTTGCTTTGTGCTCCTTCATCAAGGTGTCGCTGGCTTCCGATGCGTTCGAGGCAGTTTTGGGAGATACGGCGTCGTGTCAGAAATCCTGCGAGATGACCTACGCACTGCACACTTACCCGAAGGTAGGGGCCGGCTGGCCGGCCGGCTTGTGGCAGAGGCCGCCGCCTGTGTTTTTATTTGAAGCATTGTTGTTTTGCGGTTTCTCGTCATTTTACTTTAACAGTGCACCCTGCTTTTTCTTTTGAACCAAATTTTTACTTTGATGTGCTTTATTCATTTAAAATGTCTAAATTGGTGGATCCTACGAATTCTCTTAAAAAGATCACATTATATTGTATAGAAATAACTTCGAACGATTGAATCATGGTTAATCTGTTGTAAATTGTGAGGACACAAGAAAAAAATCTGTATTTGGGATCTTAATCGTTACAATCTTAAATGTCTAAGTTTTTTTGATAAGTATCAAGAGGTGGATGTAAAAAATTGACTCAGTCGAGAGCGCAGTTTTGAATGACGTTCAGCAAACCATCCGCAGTAATCCGCAGGAAGAGTTGTCAGTTTTTAAAGCCAAATTTGGATTATGGAGTGTCTGTGGCGGTCTTGATTATTCATTCTCATAAACTAGAAAATGTGTAACCTTACACTTTGCATTGCTGGATTTCTTTGGGGGAGAGCTGGCCAAACTATTACAATCTGTAATTTAATTCTTACAGCAATTTACTAAGATTCAGTTTGTCCAATTATTTTTCCAATGTTCTGAGAGAAATCATGTTCAATTGTGGAGATTAACCCAACCTGTTTCTTAACTCTGGTTTTAGGAATTGGCATGTAACCCTATGGGGTAAGTGTGCATCAGTGGGCAGGAGCAGCTCTTACCCATGAGAGTTTGTTAGAGGTGTTATTTACAGGCTTCTAAAATTAGGCATGGGTATCAGAAACCTGGTTGACTATAATATTGGCTTTAAATTGAATTTTGAAGCAAAGTTTGTGTTCAAGCATTGATATTGATCTTTTTGAGCTTGATCAAACAGTTGGCACAGTCTGTGATCTACTTCTGTGACTAAATAACTGAAGTTTATAATGGTTCAGGGAAATTGAAGGTATTTTGTAACATTGCTTTCATTGTGATGTCACATTGGGGAAATTGAGGTGAAAGGCCAAGACCCATATTTGGGCCTTGTAGGAAAAAAGTCATTAATAACAAACATTTCTTCTTAGGAATTAAAAAATAATGGTCCTAATTTCTCTTTGACTTCAAAATAGTTTGCTTGTATGTTTTTTTAAAGAGCAAATTAAATTTAAAATAATGGTCGCTTCATTTAGTATAATGGAAAAATGAATTTGTTTTTTTATCATTAGTTGAATTCTCAGTGTCAGCCTTTCCCAGTAGAACATTTTTCAGATTTTCTGTCATTGTCTATATGAATAGTGTTGATTGCTAATGTAGAGAGTGAATATAATGCATCAAAGCGATAGTTGCAGGCATCACATGGAGCTACAAAATGTTGAAATTTCTGGGTTTATTGTGTTTAATAAACCCAGAAATTTCAGGAAATGGAGTCTTGAAACCGATATGACTTGTTATATGTTATTAGGAGATACAAATCTACATTGCTGGGGTTGTGGGAGGGCTGAGAGAAGGTAGAATGGATAGTATTGGACAGTGACAAGTTTGTAAAGTATATATTTCATATCTGAGAAAGTAAATAGACTGAACAAGTAGCAGAAAGGTATTTGTGGAATTTGGGGGAAAGTTGTATGGGGGGGATTGAAAATAAAAGGTGGGGGTGGTGGACATATGATGCAGAAATTGAAGATCTGAAGACAGACCAAAGATTGAACATTAATGTCATGTAGCATTTGTGGAGAAATGGGCTACAGTACATCTCAAAACCTTTTCTCAGGACTAGGGTTAAAAAAGACTTAAGAATATAAGAAATAAGATAAAAACAGGAGCATGCCATTTGGCCCCCATATTCCTTTCTCACATTTAGAAAGGACTGCTTCCTCCCTGGAATGCTCTGGTTCACTGTGCCATCTCCACCAATGTACCCATCTTGTGACATCTTTCCATCCAACTCAACGAAGTGCAATACCTACCCTTTTACCTTTTCCCTTCCTGCTGCCCAAGGCTCTGAATGCTCATTCCAGCTGAAGCAGCATTTATTTTCATTCTTGCAATTGTGTATACTGCATTTGGTGCTCGTTATGTGGTCACCTCTACATTGGGGAGACCCACTCACATCCATTTCACAATCACCCTGATGTCTCATCTTGCACAACAAAGCAAGGTCAAGTAACAGCAGTTCAGCTTCTAGTTTGCACGTTAGCCTTCTAGACAGTATTGGATTAACAATTTCAGATGATTTGCCAATCCAGTCTTGGATCACTCATTTCCAGCATTGCTTTGTTTCCCTGTTCCCCCCCCCCCCCCCTTTTAAATTTGCATTTTAGTTGTCATCATCTATTTCTGGCTCCATACCAGATTGTGTTTTTTGTGTGTAGCTTTTGTATCTTTATTCTGGCATCACCACTACTCTTGTCATTTAATTTCACCTCATCTCCACCCTATCCAAAGACTTTGCTTTTCCCTTGTACTACTTCTGTACTGATGTGAT
The DNA here is from genome assembly GCF_009764475.1 of Pristis pectinata. Classification (NCBI taxonomy): domain Eukaryota; kingdom Metazoa; phylum Chordata; class Chondrichthyes; order Rhinopristiformes; family Pristidae; genus Pristis; species Pristis pectinata. The sequence goes on along the minus strand of NC_067407.1, from coordinate 47,860,272 downwards.
AAAATAGAACATTGAACAGTACAGCATAGGAATGGGCAGCTCAGCCCATGATGTTCTGCCAAACTAATTAAACTTGTAATTAAATGCCTAACTAAACTAAACCCTTCTGCCTACACAGTGTCCATATCCCTCCATTCTCTGCACATTCATGTGCCTATCTAAGAGCCTCTTAAACGCCTCTATCGTATTTGCCTCCACTACCAACCCTGGCAGCACATTACAGGCATCCACCACTCTGTGTTTTCAAAAAAAAAAGACTTTGCCCGCACATTGCCTTTGAACTTGCCCCCTCATCTTAAATGCATGCCCTCTGATATTAGACACTTCGACCCTGCGAAAAAGATGCTGGCTGTCTATCTGTGCCTCTCATAATCTTTGAGGTCTCCACTCAGCTTCTGCTGCTCCAGAGAAAACAACCCAAGTTTGTCCAACCTCTCCTTGTAGCACATGCCCTCTAGTCCAGGCAGCATCTTGGTAAACCTCTCCAAAGCCTCCACATCCTTCCTATAATGGGGCAACCAGACCTGAATGCAGTACTCCAGATGTGGCCTAACTAGAATCTTATAAAGCTGCAACATAACATCCTGACTCTTGAACTCAATGCCTCGACTAATAAAGGCAAGCATGCCATATACCCTCTTTACCACCCTATCAACTTGTGCAGCCACTTTCAGAGAGCTGTGGACTTGGACCCCAAGATCCCTCTGTACATTAATACCGTTAAGGGTCCTGCCATTAATAGTGTCTTGTCCCTTTACATTTGATCTCCCTAAGTGCAACACTTCACATTTGGCCAGATTAAACTTCATTTGTCATTTCTCTGCCCATTTCTGCAACTGATCTATATCCCGCTGTATCCTTTGGCAATCTTCTACACTGTCTACAACACCCCCAATCTTTGAATCATCTGCAATCTTACTAACTCACTCCTCCTCATTTTCATCCAGGTCATTTATATATAACACAAACAGTGGAGGTCTCAGTATGGATTCCTGTGGAACACCACTAGTCATGGACCTCCAACCAGCAAAAGTCCCATCGACCACTACTGTCTTCTATGGGCAAGCCAATTCTGAATCCAGATGGCCATCACCATGAATCCCATGCATCTTAATCTTCTTGATGAGCCTATCATGAGGGATCTTGTCATTGCAGACAACATCCACAGCTCTATCTTCATCAACTCCTCAAAACTCAATTAAGTTAGTAAGATATCACTTGCCCTTGCACAAAGCCATGCTGACTGCCCCTAATTAACCCTTGGTTTTACAAATGTTCATAAATCCTATCCCTAAGAATCCTCTCCAATAGATTCCCTTCCACTGACTTGAGACTCTCCAGTCTATAGTTCCCAGGATTATTCCTACTTCCTTTCTTGAATAACAGAACAACATTAGCTACTTGCCAGTCCTCTGGGACCTCACCTGTGGTGGGAGAGGACACTAAGATCTTGGTCAAGACCCCAGCAATCTCTTCTCCTGCCTCTTAATAACCTGGGATATATCCCATCGGGTCCTGGGGATAATCACCTCAATGTTCTTTAAGAGACCCAATATTACATCTTTCTTTATCTCAAAATGGCCTAGCATATTAGCGTGCTCCACATTGATCTCATTATCGTCCACTAATTTCTCCATGGTAAGTACTGATGCAGAGAGTACTCATTTAGGACCTCACCCATATCCTTCACCTCCAAGTACATGTTCCCTCTATCCTTGAGTGGTCCTACCCGCTCTCTTGTTATCCTCTTGCTCGATGTATGTATAGAATGCCTTGGGGTTCGCTTTAATCCTACTTGCCAAATCCTACTTTTCATGGCACCTCCTGGCTCTCCTAAATCCCCTCTTGAGTTCTTTTCTAGCTTCTTTATAATCATCAAGGGCTGTGTTTGATGTTAGTTTCCTAAAACTTGCATATACTTCCTTTTCTTTCTTGACTAAATTCTCTCAACTTCCAAGGTTCCTTTACCTTGCCATCCTTGTCCTTCTTACTGGAACATACCTGTCCTGTACTCTGTGCAGTTGATCTTTAAACACCCTCCACATGTCAGATGTGGACTTGCCCAAAAATAGCTGTTCCCAATTAACTCTCCCTAATTCCTGCCTAATAGCTTGTAATTTTCCCTGCTCCAATTTAATACTCTCCCGCAAGGTCCATTCTTATCCTTATTTATAACTATCTTAAAACTTCAGGAGTTCACTGTTCCCTAAATGTTCTCCTACTGAAAGGTCAGTCACTTGGCCAGGCTCATTTCCTAACACCAGGTCCAATATGGTCCCTCCTCTTGAAATATCTACATACTGATTCAAGAAACCCTCCTGGATTTGGGGGTGGTGGGGGGGGGGGGGGCGGTGTCTGTAGTATAATCCCATCCAATTGATGCATCTTTCTTATTATTGGTGGATGAGCCCTCCATTATGTCCCCTCTGAGTGCAGCTGAGGCAGTGTCCCTGCTCTCCTACATCCTGCACGAGGAGCTAGCCACTGCCCGAACTGCCATCCCAGCTGCTCTAATAGGAAGAGTAATTCTAAGGAAAACCTTGTCTGCACTTAGCTGATTCTGCTGCTTTGCACCCTTTTGCCAAAGTCTCTTGAACCAAAGCCTCAGTACTTGTACTCACCCATGGCACTTGCAGCTCAAACACTGCCACTCCCAAAACAAGAATTATCTGTATGGATGGCAGGCAAAACAGTTTTTCACTGTGCCTTGGCACATGTGACAATAATAAACCAATTACCAATTAATTTCTTATTCTGTCTGCTCCTTGGTTTACCCTATCCCCCTTTTTTTCCCATTTTCTAATTTTTCCCAGTTGTGGTGATAGGTTACCAATCCGAAACAACTCTTTTTCTCCTCTCGGATTCTTCTTGATAGGCATTTTCTATTTTTGTTTTTGAATTTTCATAATCGGTAGTATTATTAGAACATAGAACATTACAGCACAGTACAGGCCCTTTGGCCCACGATGTTGTGCCGACATTTTATCCTACTCTAAGGTCTATCTAACCCTTCCTTCCCACATAGCCCTCCATTTTATCTTTCATTCACGTGCCTATCTATGAGTCTCTTAAATGTCCCTAATGTATCTGCCTCCACCACCTCTGCCGGCAGTGCGTTCCACACACCCACCGCTCTCTATGTGTTTAAAAAAAAAACTTGCCACTGACATCCCCGCTATACCTTCTTCCAATCACCTTAAAATTATGACCCTGCTTTTGGTTTCTATACACAAAGTGCCAACAATTGGTGGTGGAACTGCAGTGCTCTGGGAAATTTTACTCCAAACAGTACTCAACTATTCAAAGATGTCTTGTACAGCCATGATATTTTTTATCACAAAATGTTAATACAATTTAATATGGTAATTTTGTAACCTTCTGCTCAATATCAGGGGTGATGGTTGATAAAACTGATCTCTAGTGTAAACATAAAGGACATTTCCAGCCAAAGACGACTACATCTCGGTCTCGACCATACATCACCTTTTACAAGATCAGTAAAATAATTTGATTTTAATGTTTTTTTTTATTGGCCACCTGTAGAGTTACGATATATCTCAGACAATTTTATTGTTAATTCCTGCTCACTAGAAAGTGTACCAAGACTGTCCAAACTCATTTCATTAGGGTACTGTAGCTGCCCGTACTCACGGAACTCGAACCGCTATCGGCAGCCGCGGGAGGACGCGCAGGAGTGCGCCGTAGACTAACCATGGGCCGGGTCTTCCGGCAGGAACCTTGCATCACGTCCGCCGGAGAGGCTCTTGGGTACTTCTGCGCACGCGTGCGTTTTGCTTCTCTCAGTAAAGTGTGCTTCAGTTCAGCGTCCACGTCTCTGAGTTTTCCTTTCAGCAACGTGCCGCGTTCGGCTACATTTGGTGACCCCGATGCTTCCAGACGGTATCTGGAACCCACGACATGAATTGCAATGACTCGCACAACACAGTCTCACTCAAGCTCCCGACTTTCTGGGCCGCTCAGCCCCACGTTTGGTTCGAGCAGGCTGAGGCCCAGTTCAGTATCAGAGGCATTACATTTGATGCCATGCGGTACTACTATGTGGTCAGCGCACTCGACCAGGACATGGCAGGTCGGATGATCGACTTCCTGCCCCATCCACCAACGGAGGACAGGTATGCTCAGATTGAGGCGCTCCTCATCCGCACTTTCGGACTCTCTCGCCGCGAGCGAGCTGTGTGGCTTCTGCACGTGGACTGCCTGGGTGACTGCAAGCCATCCGAGCTGATGGACGACATGCTGGCGCTCATGGATGGCCATGAGCCCTGCCTTTTATTCAACCGGTTGTTCCTCGAGCAACTACCAGAGGACATTCGCCGCCTCCTCGCAGGTGAAGATTTCAGTGACCCGTGCAGCCTCGCGACCAGGGCAGACATTTTGTGGCAGGGTAAGCAGCGGGGAGCGGCTTCCATCTGCTTAACCACGACCGCGCAGCCTAAGGCCAAGACCCCACAACCGAAGCCACTGAGACCCGGGGGGGACAAGGATGAGGGTTTGGATCAATGGTGCTTTTACCATCAGAGATGGGGGTCAAACGCGCGTTGCTGCCATCCACCGTGTGCCTTTCCGGGAAATGCCGGGGCCTGCCGTCGCTAGTGGCTTCGGCGGCTGGCCATCGCGACAGCCTCCTGTTCCTTTGGGATTGACACTCCGGGTGACGCTTCCTGGTGGACACCGGGGCCGAAATTAGCGTCCTTCCCCCCCCCCCCCCCCCCGAGCATAGACACCCATAACATGGTCCCAGGCCCTGACCTCACTGCTGCGAACGGTACCACCAACCGGACATGCGGCTCGCGTACCATCCTGCTGCGTTTCGGACCCAGCTGTTTTACCTGGACCTTCACGGTAGCAGCGGTGTCACGGCTGTTACTAGGGGCGGATTTCCTACGGGCCAACCGTCTTCTGGTTGACCTGAAGGGCCGGCGTTCGGTCCACGCCGAGACGTTCCAGACCTTCCAGCTCGGAGAACCCCAGTTCCCAGCCCTCCACCTAGACTCCGTCACACTCTCGGGTGACGAGTTCACCAAGGTGCTGGTGGATTTCCCCTCCATCATCACCCCACTGTTCTCCACTACCGGTCCCAAGCACGGCGTGCAGCACCACATTCCCACACAAAGACTGCCGCTGCATGCCTGAGCCCATAGGCTCCCACCCGACAAGCTCCACCTCGCCAAGGAGGAGTTCCGGAAGATGGAGGAGATGGGGATCATCCGCCGCTTGGACAGCCCTTGGGCATCTCCACTGCACATGGTGCCCAAGTCCGCAGGAGGTTGGAAGCCCTGCAGGGACTACAGGAGACTCAATGACGCCACAACCGCCGACCGATACCCAGTGCCCCACATCCAGGATTTCACGGCAAGCCTTCACAGGGCGACCATCTTTTCAAAAATCAACCTGGTCTGGGGGTACCATCAGATCCCCTTGCACCCTGATGATGTGCCCAAGACAGCCCTCATCGCCCCCTTCGGGTCGTTCGAATTCCTAAGGATGCCTTTTGGCCTCAAGAACGCCGCCCAGACTTTCCAGAGGCTTATGGACTCGGTGGGGCGAGGCCTGGATTTCGTCTTCATTTACCTAGACGATATCCTGGTGGCCAGCAAGTCATGCAAAGAGCATGTGGCACATTTGCGCCAACTCTGCCAGCGCCTGAGCGACCACGGACTGGCAATCAACCCAGCGAAGTGCCAGTTCGGGCTGATGGAGATCGACTTCTTGGGCCACAGGGTCAACCAGCATGGAGCTACCCTTCTACTGGACAAGGTCCAGGCCATCCGCCAGTTTTCCAAATGCAGCATGGTCAAGGGCCTGCAAGAGTTTGTGGGGATGGTAAATTTCTACCATCGGTTCGTGCCGGCGGCGGTGCGCATCATGAGACCCTTGTTCGGTCTGATGGCTGGCAAGGCCAAAGAGGTGGCATGGGACGCGGAGTCCACGGAGGCTTTCGAGCGAGCCAAAGAGGCGTTGGTGAAGGCAGCCCTCCTAGTACACCTGAGAGTCGATGTACCCACGGCGCTCACAGTCGATGCTTCCGACACGGCGGTCGGGGGAGTCCTGGAGCAGCTTGTCGAGGGCCAGTGGTGACCGCTCGCCTTTTTCAGCCGACATCTGCGACCACCGGAGGTTAAGTACAGCGCTTTCGACAGGGAGTTGCTAGCGCTCTACCTAGCTATCCGGCACTTCCAGTATTTCCTCGAAGGAAGGGATTTCACCGTGTATACAGACCACAAGCCCCTCACCTTTGCCCTTGCAAAGGTATCAGACCCATGGTTGGCTCGGCAGCAGAGGCACCTCTCCTTTATTTTGGAGTTCACCACAGATGTCCGCCACATCGCAGGGAAGAACAACGTGGTCGCCGACACGCTGTCCCGCCCCCACATCCACTCAGCCCCAGGGATCGACTACACAGCACAGGCGGACACCGAGATCCTGGCCTACCGCACCGCCGTTTCGGGACTTCAGTTGGAGGACGTCCCCGTTGGCCCGACAGCAGTTCGGCTCCTGTGCGACACGTCTACTGGCAGACCTTGGCCTGTGGTACCAGCAGCATGGAGGCGACGGGTGTTCGACACGCTACACGGCCTGGCCCACCCGTCCATCCGGGCGTCTATCAAATTGGTAGCAGACAAATTTGTTTGGCACGGTTTGCGCAAGCAGGTCGGACACTGGGCCAGGACCTGTGTACACTCGTCAGCCCTCTGCCCATCTCCTGGGGCACCAGGTATATCTTTACCATGGTTGACAGGTTGACCAAATGGCTGGAGGCCGTGCCGCTAGCAGACACGTCCACCGAATCCTGCACCAGGACGCTCATCGCAAGCTGGATCGCCAGGTTCGGACTCCCAGTGGACATCACCTCCGACAGAGAGGCACAGTTAACGTCAGGTTTGTGGACAGCACTGGCGCAGCTCCTGGGCACCCGGCTACATCACACCACGGCGTACCACCCACAGTCCAACGGTTTGGTCGAGCGGTTCCACAGGTACCTCAAGTCAGCCCTGATGGCACGCCTCAGAGGGCCCAACTGGACAGATGAGCTCCCCTGGGTTTTACTGGGCATCCGCACTGCCCCCAAGGAGGACCTGGGCACCTCGGCGGAGTTGGTCTATGGCACTCCCCTGACGGTCCCGGGCGAGTTTGTGCCAGAGGCCCAAGGTCCAGTTGGGATGCCGGCAGAAGTGCTGACGAGGCTGCGGGACAAGGTAGGGACCTTGGCACCGGTTCCGACCTCCAGACATGGCACTACACTGTCCTTTATCCCTAAGGACCTCCGGGACTGTGAGTACATTTTCATTCGCAGGGGCATGCACAAGTCACCTCTACAGAAGCTGTACGAAGGACCCTTCAAGCTGATCTGGTACAACGGATCTACGTGTGTGGTGGAGGTGGGTGGCCGTGAGGAGACTTTCACAGTGGACTGCCTCAAACTGGCGCATTTGGACATTGAGCAGCTGGTGAAGGTACCCTCACTGCGCCGGCGGGGCAGGCCACCCAAGAGGGACACACAGACTGGGGGTCCCATGCCCCCGATGGACGTTTCTGGGGGGGGGGGGGGTGTAGTGGCCCATACTCACGGAACTCGAACCGCCATTGGCGGCCGCGCAAAAGCGCGTCGTAGGCTAACTGCGGCGCGGGCCTTCCGGCAGGAACCTTACATCACGTCCGCCGGAGAGGCTCTCGGGTACTTTTGCGCACGCGCGCATTTTGCTTCTCTCAGTAAAGTGTGCTCCGGTTCAGCCTCCACGTCTCTGACTTTTCCTTTCAGCAACACGCCGTGTTCGGCTACAGTACTTTATAGCATTGGACACTGCACCTTTTATTCTACTAGTCAGGCTGAATTTGAACTTGGATTCAAAATTAACGACATACTTGGTTTTTCCCTTATGGGTAACATTAACTGCCATGTTATCAATCCTAAAGGCTAGGGCTCACGAAACTAATTTTTCTCAGTTAAAAGGAGTGATTTCTCACTCAGTAACACAATTGTACAAATTGTGTACTTAACTCCAACATGACCTGTAGTCGCCCTTATTTCATTTTTATTTAATTTCTTTCACCAATTGTCTTTTTCCATTGTCAAGTAGTTCCTTCATTCTTTTGTAACAAGTAGGATTAAAGAACTGTTACTATTGAGCAGATGGCTTTTTCTGCAGTGGCATAGTGAATTATTGGACCAGTATGCTGAGGGTTTATCTAATAATCCAGAGATGCAAATGTGAATCCCAGTGACATTTGGGGAATTTCATAAATCCTGAATTTTAAAACATACAATAAGTATCAGTAACAGTCAGTATGAAACTATTAAAGTGTCCTTAAAAACATCATCTGATTTTCCTCAGAAGAAGATTTACCACCCTTGCCTGGTCTGATCTATGTAATTCCAGATTGACAGTAATATTCTTGCCTCTTAATTTCCCTCTGAAATGGCCAGAAACAGCAGAAACAGCTAGCCAGTGATGCCCATGCCCCATGAACAATTAAATTTCCAGTTAAAATTTGAGTCTGCTTGTGCGTTGGTGTCCTCTTTTAGTTGAAGATTTGATTTATAAACATGATTCTTCATCTTGGGAAGTAGGACTGTGCTGTGCATTGAACTGCCATGAACCATTACTTCAATCCTGCCTTTAATTTGACTGTTCTACTTATTTTTTAGTTTATAAAATTCACTAGGAATTATCTTGTATATTAAGTATGTTTTAGATCCTTCCCATTTTCTTATTTCATTGTCCCATGCTTGCATTTGTCATGACACTCCTGCAGATGCTGGCTTGAACAAATTGAGATTCACAGCCATGAGCAGTTTCATTGCTCATCCAGGGATAAGAAATCTTGCAATCTTAATGATATTCTCAGAATCAAACACCATCTTTTCAAAGAAATATTATGGACATCTAGAGTGCAGGAATCTGCTTGGCATCTTTGTCAACTGTGTGGTTGAGAAATCCATTTAAATCCTTCTAATAATTTAATTAACATCTTGTGTGTAGCTGAAGTAATTCATCAGTAAGTGCATAGGTTATGGATGCAGCCAACATTCAAGGTAAATATGGCTGATGTATTGGTGAGCAAGTTGGAATAGGACTGGTTATGTGACTTGCAGTAAGCAGCCTTTTGTATGGCAAACAAAGTGAATTCATTCAAAAAACAGTCTTTAAAGACTTGAGGAAACAAAATTGATGCAATTTCTCCTGAAAATTGCAGCAAGTGGTGGGATTATTGTATGCACGCTATGTGCGTGGGGAATTACTTGCAGCATTGTGGTCAAGAAACTTGATTGACATTCTGCCTTGCTATAGTGTTAATATATGCAGCTCCCAGCCTTGTCATTGTTCCTTTATAAGCACAAAATTCCCATGCTTTTTTTCCAAAACAGTTAGAGTGGCGCTTCTCCTGAGATCCTACAAAAACTGAGATATTTCTGTTTAGAGTGAGAACTTATAAAAATTCAAATTTAAAGCAAAACTTGTACACTGAATATACGGCTTAGATCAGCTAGTGGCATACATGCCTAAGTAAGCAGGTGTCATTTCGAGCCATACTTTAGTCATTTGTCTCAAAAAATTAAGCTCTTAGCAACTGTAACTTCAATTTGAAGGCATTAATTTTTATTATTTTCTGTGTGTTGACTTGTGCAATTTTAACATTCAATCTTCCTTCTCGCCCACCTACCAATTTTAACTTTGAATTGATATCAATTGCTGCTGGTGGAAGTTCGTTATTTAAGCATTTTTCTCTTTTCCTTTATGGCAGGAGGAAGAGCTCTATGCTTGTCAAAGAGGCTGCAGGCTCTTCTCCATCTGTCAATTTGTGGATGATGGCGCTGAATTGAACAGAACCAAGAATGAATGTGAATCTGGTAAGATTGCAAACTGATTTGCCACAATATGGTATGGTGCTATACAGAACTTTTGATTAAACAGGTGGTAATGAAAAATGTCAAATGCATTAAGGAGGAATTCTTTCTGACCATGCAAGTAGTAGCAGTCTGAATGGCAATCAGAAGTAGTAGCTCACACTGCTGGAGAGATTATTAACAACAATAAGATAATTTTGTAGCATGGGTAACACAAAAATCACAAGCACTTTGATCTTTGTACTGACTGTACAGACTCGCAAATCAAAGCAGCTAGGGTTTTGACAGATGCATTCTATGATGCATCAGGGACAGCTTCCTAAACTATTACAATGTGGAAAGCAGCTATAAAGTATTACTTTAGTCTTGTAATATGATAGTAATTTTCCAGGAAGAGATTCTTAGTAGAATTTTTATATTGAATTGGACAGAGGCACGATTAGCAAAATGGTGTTTGTAAAATTTAGACTTGTACAGGGATCCTAGTGGTGCCTGTGAAATAGGGTTAAATATTTATTAATAGCTAAACAATGACAGACATTTAAGGAATACTTCATTATACTTAAATGAATATACATTTGCTTTGAGAAGAAAGAGCTCCATGGGGAATGTGATTATGACAAAAGGTTTTTAAAGCTTGTGATATTGCCAAAATGATTGGCAAACCTGAACATTTGAAACACATTGAAAAGTGACCAAAAAAATTATAGAAGCTGATAGAATCTGTTTTTATGTCTTGCTAGTTTATATTCATAGAGCTTCTACATGTATGTTTAATTATAAAGGGTGTAATTAAGGTAAATATGGGATCCTTGGTGGAAGAGGTGGGAAGAAATGATATTTTGGTGGGGAGAGGAAGGGAGGGAGGAAATATTAGACATTTATATCCATCTTCAAAGCAGAAGAAACATTTTAAAAAAACAAAACAAAGAAGGACATAAAACAGAATTAGAATAAGTAGGTTTTTTTGGTGGCTGTAACCAGTAGGATGCCACAGGAATTGGTGCTGGGGCCCCACATCTTCACTATCTATTTTGATGATTTGGATGAGGGGATCAAGTGCAACATATCCAAGTTTGCTGAAGGTGCAAAGCTAGGTGGTTTTGTGAAAGGGTAAAGACATGGGAGATGAAATAGTGTCAAAAAAAATGAGGTTATACATTTTTGAGGAAAAAAGAAAAGCTCTGCATTTTTTTTTGTTTAGAAGTGTGCACAGTCTAAAGATGTTTTCTGAGGGAGCAGGGTATCCCTGTACACAAATCACAAAGTTACTGTGCAGGTACAACGAGCAATTAGGAAGACATATGGTATGTTGGCATTTATTTCAAGAGGATTTGAGTAGCAACATCTTACTGCAATTTTACAGGGCCCTGGTGAGAATGCACCTGGAATACAGGTAGTTCTGCTATAACTGGTAGTCACATTCCAATGAAACCTCACGTTATGGAATGTCGTGTTAGTAGCAGAACAGGTTGTTGCCTTCAAAGCACAGATTTAAACAGGTTTTCTCAGTCATGATTGTGCTATAGCCATTGCAGCCCTTGTAATATAAACAGTGTTTCCTAATCTATCAATCACATTATAAACAATTTGCATTATGGAAGCTTGTGTTACAGCAGAACTACCTGTATTGTGAACAAGTGGGTTGAAGGGAGGGCATGGGTACAATTTGTCTTATGCGGAAAGGTTATGTAGATGGGCTTTCACATTTTAGAAGAACAATGGGTGATCTCATTAAAATATAAAAAGCCTTATGGGGTTTAACAGGGTAGATGTCAAGCCAGGGCATCTAAAACTGTCACAATCTCAAAATCGGAGCTTGGTCATTTAGGACACAAATGGGAGGAAATTTCTTCACCTTGGTATAGTAAATCACAGGAATTCTCTAACCAAGAGGGCAATAGTGGCTTGAGTTGCATAGAATAGTCAATACTGACAGTAGAATTATTAGACCGAAATGCTGTTGAGTTTTAATGGTCAGCCATGATCTCATTGATTAGTGGAGCAGGCATGAGGGGTCAAATGGCCTACTCTTCACAGTTCTTGTGTGTGGTCAAAATAAAAGGGTAATTTTCAGTGGGGTGTCACAAGGATCAGTACTAGGTAATCCACATTAAACACTTGGAAGACAGACAGTGTAACTTATCCATGTTTGCTGATGATGCAAGGCTGAATGGGAAAAGTGGGCTGTGTTGACAATGCCAAGGGTCTGTAAGGAGATATGCATGCCTTAGTGGACAAAAAGGAACTGGGAAAATAAGGTTATTAATTTTGGTTGGAAAAATAGAAAAATTTAAATGTTAAACTAGCAAATACAGGTGTACTGAGGCTTCTGAGTGTGCTTGTACACAGTGTGGGAGTGTTAGTGTGAAGGTTTTCATTTTTTTTGGGTGGTTGTTGCTGGAAATGGCCATCATTTATTGTCTATCCCGAGTTGCCCTTGAAGCTGTGATGAGCTGCCAATTTGAACTTCTGAAGTCTTTTTGGTAAAGGTAATGCTGTTGGGTACAAATCATAGTCTGAGTGTGGAGGGTGATCTACAGGTAGTGGTGTACCCATGTAGTTGTTGTCTTTGTCCTCTTTGGTATATTACAAGTTTGGGAGGTTTTGTTAGATAAGCTGAGGTGAGTAACCTGGTACATTTTGTTGACGGTATGATAGGTGAGGTATCAGTTAAGGAGCTGCTTTGTCTTGGCTAACTTTGGCCCACTTATGTTGTTGTTCCTCCTCTGGGCAAGTGGAGAGTGTTGTATGACGTTCCTGACTTGTACCTCTTTATACCATCTGCAAAACAGGAGATATCTAGCCTATGACTTGCTGTTGTTCTTGTGATTGGTTCAATTGAGTTTCTGGTCAATGATGACCAGCAATTGTGGGGGGATGTGGCGATGGTATTGCTGTTGAATGTCAAGGGTAGGTGATTAGACTCCCTTTTTGAAGCTGGTCATTGACATTTTGTGTGGCACAATTTAATTGCCACGTATTAGCCCAAGCTTGACTTGTGTTTAGGTTTTGCTCTACACAGCTGCAGCAAGAAAATGTCACATGTTCTCTGATTGAGATTTTTGCCATAAGTGTTTGATGTTTTGATAAAATAAGATCTGAACTAGTCTATACAGATTTCATTATAGTTTATTTGGAAGGGGGTGTCCTCCTTTGAGGAGGGGGCACTTCCCTCTTGAATTTAGTAGAATCAAAGGTGACCTCTTGAAACCAGCAAGACTGATAGTACTTAGCAAGATTAAATGTTGAGGCTGTACATTCTAGTGGGAAAGAATAGGGTTAGGACTGAGAGACTTCTTTACCATAGAGCTGAGTCTTAGGAATTCTGTATCCCAAAGGGCAGTGGATATTTAGTCATTGATGTGATCCTATTCAAAGTTGAGATTCATAACATTTTTTAGAGACATCAGTAAGAGGATCAGGTGACAAAGTGCACTTGATATAGAACAATCTTAATAGTGGATCAGGACCAAGGGGCTCCTTGGCTTTAATATGCTTGTTCTTATCACTTCAAATATTGTAGGAAGAAATATATTTAAAACAGCAGACTATAATGTTATGAATTATCTTTATTGTATGATGCTGTTTAATTCTTCAGCTGGATTTGCTTTTACCACCAGCTGAACTATAATCACCAGTACCCTATCTTGTGTCACACAAATTAACCTGAAGTTCGTGGCTTCAAGAGTTCCATGGCTGTCTCTTGGACTACTCTAGAGATAAACTTAAAACTTAGGCTTGTACAAGATTGATATAAATGTGGTCTTTGATACAACATTAGAAATGTTCTTTTTATAATTATTCCTTTTTAGCATGTGTTGAAGCATATAAACAGCAAGATGAGCAATATGCTTGCAACTTGGGATGTGAAAACCAGCTGCCATTTGCTGAACAGAGACAGAAACGGGTAAGAAAGGAAAAAAAGGTGAAAACTTGACTGTTGACTCAAAAACACAGCATAACTATTGACATTTTGAAACTGAGGTAGAGAAGTTGAAGACAGATTTTCTTTTGGTTACTTGAATACAAAGTGATCATTCTTTTGTTACTCTGTGGTAGCACCAGAGTAAATTTGGTCTGACTTCCCTGGCTACAATCTCATGGAAAATTAATAGCTAGAAAGGGAAGAAAGTGGTAGCAGTGACTAACAGGGACACAACTTTTTTAAAAATAAATTAAAGGAGGGAGGAAAATGTAAAATTCAAAGGTGTGGATAAGAAAGAGAAATAGGAAAGTGTCTTGATCAGTAAAAGACATTTTGTGTTGTTTTGGTTATGGAAGACCTGAGAATTTTTGGTCTTGAATTGCAGCCTACAGTTTAACTTGTAGAAAAAAGCATGTGATAACCAGTCATATTGTGTGACAGCAATTAGGGATTGTTAACAAGTTATCATCATTAAACATTGTTCCATTTTAAATTGAGTTTAGGGAATTACCATGTTATATTTTGGATGATAATTATTCTCTTTCCTATAGCTCATGTCTATGGTGCCCAAAATCCACTTTGTTTACCCTATCAGCATAATGTCGGCTTTCTGCAGTGACTTAATGAACTCGGCTCAGAGCTTTTTCACCTCATGGACCTTCTACCTGCAAACTGATGATGGCAAAGTTGTTGTATTTCAGGTAACAATATTACATATTCTGCACTTTGTGTAAATCAAATGTGGGGCATGCATAAAAGTAAAATGATGCTGAAAGTGTACCGTCAGCAGCCAAAAGGAGGCCAACATCTCTAGATTAAATTCTTTAATTGTCTTGACAAAGGTTAAATGTTAATTTCTTGCTATCAGTGGATTTGTTGTCCTTTCTGTCTTTTCACAGTTGTTTTTGTTTCCTCTCTTTGTTTCAAAAGAGAACTGTATTTGCTGTGCGGTTGCGGAAGGTTCAAGTGTTATTTCTTCACAGAATTCGGATAAAGGGGAACTGATGGATACTTGTGTTTCCAGAAGGGTTAGGATACTTAAACAATATTGTGTAAAATAAAGCTCATGGTGTAACCTAATAGTGTGGATAGAAGAATGGCTGGAAAGTGGGAAACAGCATAGGCATAAATGGGTCTTTTCCTGGTTGGTGTTCAGTGCTGGGGCCTTTAAAATTTATATAAATAACTTGGATGAAGGTACCAAAGGTAACTTTGCTGACAACACAATGGTAGATAGGAAAGTAAATTGAAAAGAGGATGCAAGGGGACTTTAAAAGAATGTGGCTAACAAGTGGGTAGAGATCTGGAAAATGGAATATAATAAGAAATTGGCCATTTTCCAATCATCCAAATTCTATTTCTACACTGCTGATTCAGAAGCTAATGCAACCATGTGTATTATACAAAGCTAACAATGTTATTGTTTATTGCTGATGGAATGAATATAAAAGTAGGGAGATTATGCTTCAGCATATGGGGCATTGGTGAAACCTCTGGAATATTGTGTACGGTATTAGTTTCTTATTTAGGAACAGTGTAAAAAAAAATGGTTTAGGTCAGAGAAGATTTACTGGACTCTAAAGGACAGATTGTCTTATGAGACAAAAGATTGAAAAACAATGTTTGCGTTTGGAAGAGTGAAAAGGGACATGATTGAAACACCAGATCTTGAGGGGTTTTGTGGTGGATATAGTGAAAATATTTCCTCTTGTGGCAGGTGCTAAATTGAGAGGTCACTAAAAATAAAGGATCACATACTTAAGATGGATGAGCTGAATTGAGAGTTGTGAATCGTTAGAGCTCAAAGGATGGTGGAAGCAGTGTCTTTGAATATTTTGAGAGAGGTAGGCAGATTCTTGTTAAGCAAAGTGAAAAGTTGCCTTCTGGAATGTAAATTTGAGGTTGTAATCTAATTAGCCTTCACTTTATTTAATTATGAAGCCGACTTGGGCTGTGGCTAATTTGCATATTCATATGTAAACAAATAGGATTGAAAGATTAAAAGGGGAGGGGAGGAAAGAGTGCTCTCAACTAGTCTGAGAATCACTTAAATGTGAATTTTATGACTGGATTTTTTTTTGCCCAGTAGTGTCATTTCCACAATTTGAGTCTGCCTTGACATGTGATGCATTTGGGTGAAAGTGAGATTTGTTTTAAAAGCAAACCACTATGAAGAAAAAAATCTTCAGTTGGTTGGGCAGAAAGAAGAACCTAGATAAAGTAAAATAATTAGGTGTTTTGTGCAAAATAAGTTTATATTAAAAAAAATTATAAAGCATTATAGTAGACATAAGAGAAGAATGTTTCAAATGAAATACTATACAGAGGGAAGATGAGGATAGAATTGATCATTAAAATCCTGATTCCTTTAATATTTTTGGGTATCTTTCACATTGCTTTGGTAGTACAAAGTTACTTGTATTTACCTTTTACTCTTGTTGCTCTTTGGTTTCCTTCAAGTCTGAACCAGACGTACGACTCGTGGTTCCACAACTTGAGCTGCAAACAGACAATGTAAAAGAAACGTCTCAGGCCCTCTCAGGTAACCTTGGTCCTTAATCTCTGAACTAATGCTTGTTATGTGATGGAATGTGGATTTTTCAGGTGGGTTTATTTACTGTGACAGACTTCTTGGCTACCCAGCCTACTAATAAAGCAGGAGTTTAGAATGGTGAAAATTGTCCTGATAATGTTCAAACCTGATTTGCAGCATTTTTCATTGAAACCCTGAAATGTAATACACTACTGCCTCAGGTAGAGCAGAGGGGTAACCAGGAACTGCAAATCAAGCAGTTATTTTTTTAAAAAATTGGAAAACTATATACAAACTAGATAGCATTTAAGCATTATAATCATTATTATCACATCAAAACATTTGGACTGGTGCAGCACTTACTCATCAGTCATTACTCGATGACACTCAGTCTGGGTTTTGCCAGGGCAGCTCTGTTACATCTCGCACCGTAGCCTTGGTCCAAACATAGACCAGAGAGCTGAATTCCAGAGACAAGTTGAGTGTGACTGCCTGAGGCATCGAGGAAACATGGCAAAAGTGAAGTTGAGGCATCAAAAGGAAAACACTCTGGCTAAGGACATACTTTGCAGCCAGAAAAATGATTGTGGTTGTGTAAGCTCAATTATCGTAGCCCAGGACATTGCTGCAGGAGTTCCATGGGGTAGTACCTCGGGTTCAACCATCTTAAGCTACAATGTTCAATTCCATTCGCAACTCCTCAGCAAATCAAGCAGCCAAGACAACATGCAGGTATGGACTGATAAGTAACATTCCCTAGTATGTTTGTAGCGTGAATAACCATTTAAAACAAAAGTTTCACCACCTAGCCATGACATTCATTGGCTGTACCATTGTAGAGTCCTCAATATCCTGGAGGTCACCGTTGACCAGCAACTCAAATACCATGCCATAGCTTCAAGAGTAGGTCAGAGGCTGGGTATCCTGTGGCAAGTGACTCACCACTTAACACTCTAAGCCTTTCCATATTTACAAGGCACAAATCGAGATAGTGATGGAATATTTTTCTCTTGCTGAAATGAGAACAGTGCCAGCAAATTACAGGACACCATTCAAGACACAGCAGCCAGCCTGATTAGCACCCCACCATTGGCACAGTGTGGCTGTGATGTGTACCATCTGCAAAATGCACTGCATTTAGTTGCCCGGGCTATTCTAACAGCATCTCTCAAGCCTCTAACCTTGCTCGCCTTGTCCATCTTGGCGGTAAGTGCATGGGAACACCACTGTGTGCAGGTTCCCTGTCAAGCTGCACACTGTCTTCAATTGGAAACATATCAATGCTCTTTCATTTGCTGATTCTATATCATGGAACTCCCTACCCAGCAGCACTGTGGGAGTACCTTCACCTGAAAGACTGCTGCAGTTTAAGAAGGTGGCTTACTACAAACTTCTCGGGCATATGCAGATAGGGAATAAATGCTGGCTTTGACATAGACACTGAGATCCCAAAAATAAATTAAAAAAAAAATCTACCCTGGGGACTGTGTGGTTAAGTGCATCGCTAGCTGGAACCTCACAGATGAGAACAACCAGTATGGAAATAAGCATATTTAATGCAATCGATGTTAGTGTAACATGCTTGCAAACTAAAATACTATTCCCAAATTCATCATTCTGCCCAAATTTTTTGGTGTTAACACTTCAGTAAGCTCTTGCAGCTTCCTTTTTCAAATTTCTTCAAACTAGTAAGCTCTGAAAATTACCTAAGGACTGGTGACTTCAAAAGGAAAGGCCCTGTGCTCATTGTAACCATATACTTCCATGTTCTTGGATAAGTACTGTGTTCCTGAGCCAGCAGTGCCTGGGATCTACAAAACTCCAGCCCAGCGGGGGAAAAGATCTGAAGGTGAGCTGATGGCATCAAAATCGATTACTGGTGCAAAATGTGCAAGGTCTTCTATGTATCTGTAGAAGTTTGAGGAGCCTGAAAATATTCCCAAAATCAAATTCATCTTTTAACCCTGTCCTTTGTTTTGTCACTGTCTCCATGGTACACTTCCCCAACAGATTCCAATGTTCTCCTAGCCAGATTCCAAGTGGTTCTAGCGTCAGTCTATCCAAAATTCCTGTCTGTTTCTATTGTGAACAATTTTATTGCTCTCTCACTTAAATTAATTCCAACTGAAATAATAACTGATACAAGATAAAATGAGAATAGAGATTTGGTTGGACTCTGATTCTCCCCTCCTGCAATGGAACTACCTACTGATGTTTCATCACAGACTAAGTGAAGAATGGATGTTTGGGCAACTGCAAGAGGCTTGCTGGCATACAGGGACCTTTAATGCAGATCTCTACTCATTTTGATGGTGAAAGGGAAGCAGAAAAATATAGTAAAACTCTAGTAATCTGACATACTTGGGCCTTTGGTGCTGAACAAGACTATCAAGATCTTCCAAGCTATTCATTATTTATACCCCAGCACACCTTTTAATTTTTCCTCCTCTCTTTGGGAGTTCTGTGAGGCCCTCTCTCACTGCTCCTCTCTATGACCTCTGCTGCTCTCCAGCCAGTCCTGATGAAGGGTTTCACCCAAAACGTTGACGGTTTATTTCCCTCCATAGATGTTGTCTGACCTGCAGAGTTCCTCCAGCATTTTGTATGTTGCTCCTGGTTCCAGCATCTGCAGAATCACTTGTGTGACACCTTTTAATTCACTTTTTAAAAAAAAATGTCACTATTATAATAATTTTTTTCCATTGATCCTAGTAAACTTAAACACAGCATGGTGGTCCTGGTCAGTTTAGAGAGTGCGGGAACTGGGGCTCCAATGAGTGGGAAGGGAGTGCAGCAAGCATCACATGATGAGCTGGATGCCAAGCCATTGAGATTTCTGAATAGTTGGATGGCGGACTATCAAAGTTTTACTACCACTCTGCCACTCGTGCTTATTATAAATATGGATCCTGCTCTATTTTCTTCAGGCTACATAGTTCCGCCTATGACGGCTAAAGGTGTCACCAATCCAACAGCCAAAAAAGCTGAATTGATATGTAAAAAAGTGCTTACTACTAGATAAATAAATTGGGAATAAAGGACCTCCAAAAAGTTTATATTTGAGAATGGTTACTATTTATAGGCATTCCAACTCGTGGCTTTTGGTGCTTTAACAACTTCATGTGATGAGGAACAGTAATTTGGATATACTAGAGAACAAGGTGAAGAGCAAAACTGATTTTGTAGGTTGAAGTGCAGTATCTACAATTGTTACCAGACAATTGCATTGCTACAATTTTATTTGCATGCAACTTTTCTGTAGCATTTTGCTTTTGAATCTTAAAGTCATAGTATTTACATATTATTTTATCAGTGCATTATACAGATTTTCCAATTTGTTTTTTTTACATGATCCTTGATTCATTTGTTTTGGTTGACTAATTGCCTGAATCTTATGATACTGTCCTTTTCAATTAACAGTTGCGCAATTCTATTTTCAGTTGGTATAAGGAGAATAAGCTGCATCCTATCCAGCTTGCCCATACAAATCTTTCTTGCTTATTGTTTGTCCTCATTGACACGTGTTGGCTTCCTGTTCCCTAAAGTTTAATATTCTCATCCTTGTTTAAATCATCCCTATTGCCTCTACTCTCACCTCAAACTTCATGCTTGCAACTTCTTTCCCAAATTTCCTTCAGCTTACAAAACTTCAAACTGTCGTTAACTATCATTTTGGAGCACTTTTTCCCCATCTTTGGTGCTTGTCCGTACTGTGGAATTTCATTCCATCACACTTTTTCTCTAAGATCCTCCTCAAAACCCTTTTGGTCTTTGGTCAATCTTCCCAATATCTCATCATTTATATTAGCGCTTTGTTTTTTTGATACTCATGGAATCATCTTGGAGTTTCTGAAAATATCATGATTGCACCATTTATTGTGGTGCACTAAAGTAGTTTTGGAATAATGATCCCTCTTCCAGAAACATACTCCAATTCCTACACCTTGCATTCATGTAGGTGATTTTTTATTTTCAATGCCTAATTGTTGCAAATATCTAAAAATTATGATTGCTTTGACTTACCTTCCTTTCATATTGATTTGTTTTTCTGTATATTTTACTATCTACATGCATCCCTGCTCTGTTTAAAACAGTATTTCTTCAGACTTTTATCTGGTTCACTTCTGTAATTATAGGATCATCTTCCCTCACTTGGTCTCACCTATTTCACACCATCATCAGGACTTTAGAAAAAAATTGTTTCCGTGTCTTCAACCCATGCAAATTAATCCTTCCAGGTTTTGAATAAAAATATTAGTAATGGAGCTTGAGTCAGGCCTGTATCTAATATTTCCGGTGCTTTTACCAACAGACCACATAGCCAAGGCTCTTTATGATGATACTCGCAAAGCTTTCAGAAGGGAACATGGGACTGGTTTGTATTTGAAAGAGGGTCGTGAACAGGAAAATCAGAGTGTCTTGGAGTGTTTGTCAAGGTAGGTATTTTGATGAAATTTAGACTCTGGGCAGGAGATTGATTTGATGCACTCTGCTGTAAATTTGTTTGTAAGGATGCAGAGGAGTCCAGTTCCTCTAATTAAAATTATCCATTTACATACTGGATGATAATTGATCCCCCAAGTAAGTAGATTACACTTAATCTGAGGCACCAACATAGTTTAGCTTTGACTGTGTTTCATTTTATGATTGCATTTGCCTTGTTTGAAAGCAGAAAATAATACGCGTTCAGTGAGTAACATTAACAACAACCTAGTGATCCTTCCTGTATACAAGTGCTTCTCAGAATGTTGGGGAAGTTTTCTTCAATCCAGGGGTGCTAACACTAATTGTAGCTATGTCCAGCCATCCAGGCTGAGAGGCTTACAAACCTGGGTGTTAACTTGTGTCCTACTGCTTAGAGCTGCTCCCTTGAGGGGCTGTTTTTCTATTTTGCATAAACAAAAATAGAATATGCAAGATAAAAACATGTAGACAATCAAAAGTATTTTAAACAACTAACAATAGAGTATACAATGTAAACAAAATTTAACAAATTTAAATTTTAAGAGTATATTTGTTTCAAATATACGTTTAAAACTTAACAAAGATGTTCCAATCTTTTAACTTTTCCAAATAATGATGTTCAGATTGACCTGACTGCAATAATGTACAGTAAGTTTAATAAGTACATTGAATGATGAGGTATCAAATTTATGTATTTTATACCACTGCATTTTATCTCGCATATCCTGAGCAGCAGACCTGTCTCTGCAGCTGATCATGGGGAAAATATTGTCCATTTATTTAATGCATCTTAATTGCTGGTTGTCAGTTCAAATAAGTTGCTTGTGCCCCTGTGATATAAAATGAGCAAATCAAAGTTTAACATTTCGTTCTCTCTTCATTAGGTTGATCAGTTATTTGAAGTGTATAAGTTCTTGATTTTCCTGAAATCAATTAAATATCAGAATGAGGCCTCGCAACCAGTGATGCAACTGGTGTAGTTCAATGATAGTGTGGAGCATTTAATTATGGCGGGAAAATAGGAAATGATATTGGTTTTAAAGGCACAGATTGTCCCCACGTTATGACAGGATTCCATTCCTGTGAACTGTTCGCAAGTCAATTATGCAGCCAGGAACGGGGTTCCCAGGTGGCAGAAGATCTCTGCAGCATCCAGCTAGTCCATACTGCCGGTTTCTCAAACATTTGATCGTGTATATAGGTCGTGCATATGTCGGGTGTTCGTAAGCTGAGGTGACTTGAACTTCTGCCTTCCTCAATCCATTCCCTTGAAATTGTATGTGGTGTCTTCCAATTCCTTTGCTCTCTTTTCCTTGAAGTTGATAAATTAAGTGTATTTAATCTGGCACTAATCTTGCACTTGGATAAGTCTTGCCTAATTTTGCTAGGTTGGAGTTTTAAAGGTTAGAATTGAGACTGGTAGATGATATAAAATATGGATCAACCAGGATCTAATTGATTGGTAGAATAGGGCTACTTTGTTCCTGTGATATTAAATATTAAGATTAACTCTTAATTTATTTGATTTACTGGGATTGCTTTCCATTTTTCTTTATGGGAAAGTAGATGTTAGATTCTGGTAACTTTGCTCTCATTCTTCCATGAGGAGACTGCTGGTAGTCTGCTTTTGAATTTGAACTAGTTGGCTAGATGAGCAGCAATAACTAGAATACTAAGCCTCATAGGAAATTATCACTTAGGGGTTGGGTGGGGGTGGGCAGAATTCTATAAGCAGAGAACTAATTGTTAAAGTGGAAGTTTTTGATTTGTTGACTATATCGTAAAATACCACATTGAAGTTATTTGGTTCAAAATTTGTAACATTTTTCTCTTAGTAAGCAACAGGCTTTGATTCCATGTGCCATACAGAACTCTGCTGGTTCATAATGTCGCAAATGCAAATCTTTACTCTCCCATTGTGCAAAATCAGAGACCGGGTTATCTTCTAAAGGAAGGGAAGCAGGATGTGTTAAGGATGCTCTTGAAGCATCCTTGGTATAAGCTTGTACAGAAGATGCCTATAATTGAATTGTGAGCGAAAGGAATGACTGAAGGGGGTTCAAAAGAAATTTACAATCCCATTCTAACCTACAGAAGTCCTAATGAATTGTAAAATATGGGATTACTGAACAGTAAAATGGTTTATTCCAGGAATGCAGGGATACCTCGCTGGATCTTAACTACAACTCTGGTGCTCTCTGTGTTGGTACTTCTGTGGATCTGTTGTGCTACTGCTGCCACAGCTGTGGAGCAGCACATTCCATCAGAGGTAAGACTAATCTTTCTAATTCTACTTTATTTAAGGAAAATAATTGCATATTGAATGTGGTAAGCTAAAGGTTGACCATTTAGTGGGTTTGCAAGCAAAAACTAGCCAATGTCTCCAAGAAGCATTTGGTGCCATGTATCATGTTTGCTCATTGTTTTCACACAGAGCACTTACATTTAGTACCTTCCGTTTCCTCAATGGTGAACTGTCGAATGTAAAGATTAATTACTGCATGCAAACTTTACCATTATTGATGCAAGAGGAGATCACAACTGTGTTGAAGAGCTGTACACAGCAGAGGGACTTAATGTTTTTAAAATGTATGCATTTATATAATTGTAAAAACTCAATGCCATTGACCTGGTCATGATTAGTTACTCTTGTACTTGCTGTTCAACACTGCTACCAAAATCCTATTGTTACAGTTTTATGGGCATGGATTTCCTTTATTTCCCTTTATTAATATCCTTGAATCTTGCAGTTCACACTGTCTGAATAGTGAAGGGTTCTTGGAGATTATCTGGAAACTATAATGGGCATGTATCTAATTTATAAACACAATAACCTTGTAATCATACTGCAAAAACATTTGGGAAAATCCAGGGCAGTCCACATCCATTTATATCACATAGAATGAGCTTCTGGAACAAAAAAAAACTGCTGGAAACACTCAGCAGGTAAGACAACATCTGTGGAAGGAGAATCTGTTAATGCTTTGGGTCCAGGACTCTGTCAGAATTGGGAAAGCGACAAATACAAGCTAGTTTTCAGTATATGAGAAGGTGGAGGGGGGAATATCTCTGATGGGAGAAGTCCAAATGGCTTCATGGAGGCAGTTACCGGAACATTAAACTTCTCTAACCATTCTCTCAAACTGAAAACTAACTTGTATTTCCCAGTTCTGAGGTAAGATCCCAGACCTGCTGAATGTTTCCAGGATTTTCTGTTTTTGTTTCAGATTTCAAACATCTGCAGTTTTTTTTCTCTTCTAATGCTGAGTCACTGGTCCAGGCAGCCAGCTTAGTTGATGATGTAGTAGTGTGGTGGTTTTTGAGTGTACCAATTCCTAGGCACCTTGACTGCATTTCTTGATTAAACTCCCTTGAATGATAGCATCACTTAACTGCAGTAAACCACGTATGCTTGGTGTTGGGGCAGAGAGCAAGAAATTGAGCAGTGTGACAAGTCAAATGAGGTTGTGTTTTGGAAAGGAAGACGGTCTTGCCACAATCTTTAAATTAGCGTGTATATTTTAGTTTCTCAGTAATGATTTAAAGCACATTTCTTTGTTTTGCTTCTGACTCCCATTTTCATATGAAAAACATGATGACGCCAAAGGAACTCAGCAGGCCAGGCAGCATCCGTGGAGAAAAGCAGGCGGTCAACGTTTCGGGTCAGGGCCTTTCTTCAGGACTAAAGATAGGAAAAGGGGAAGCCCAATACATAGGAGGGAAAAGCAGAGCAGTGATAGGTGGACAGAAGAGGGGAGGTGGGGTGGGCACAACGTGGTGATAGGTAGATGCAGGTAAGAAATAGTGATAGGCAGGTACTGGGAGGAGGAGAGAGCAGATCAACTGGGGGATGGGTCAAAGGTAAGGAGAGAGAGGGGAAAATAAAAGTTTAAAAAAGAGGCTAGGAGTGGGAGGAGAAGCAGCATGGTTGGAGGGGGGGGGTGGTGGAAATTACCTAAAGTGGGAGAATTCTATGTTCATGCCATCAGGTTGCAAGGTTCCCAGATGGAAAATGAGGTGCTGTTCCTCCAGTTTGCACTTCCCTTTTTCCTATCTTCAGTTCTGAGGAAGAGTTCTGACCTGAAACGTTGACCACCTGCTTTTGTCCACGAATGCTGCCTGGCCTGCTGAGTTCCTCCAGCATCATCATGTTTTTCATCTAGATTCCAGGTTCTGCAGTCCTTTATTTCTCCAGTTTCCGTATGTCTGGCAATGACCAGCTTATGAATTGTATTATTATCTGACCTGTCAGTTTCCATTGAATGCACTCTCTGAATAATATTATGAATGGTGGTTTAAGGGAATAGATTGAAAAGGGGCATTTAGAAAAATCTCCAGGATTAAGAAGTCCCTATTGTTAACATACAACTGTACAAATTAAGAGGAGTCAGCTACTCGACCCTCCAAGTCTGTTCTGCTGCATGCAATCATTCACCTAGCATCATTTATCTTCAACTCCCATTCCTATCTACCCACTATAATCTTTCATCCCCTTGCTTATCAAGTATCTCTGCCATTAAAAATAGTTGTTGTTCTTTCTCCCTCTCTCTCTCTCTCTCTCTCTCTCTCTCTCTCTCTCTCTCTCTCTCTCAAGTTGTGCAAAGTGAGTTCTTATGGCTCAGTCAGTTACCCACCTCCCTTCTTGAACAGTGGATACAAGCCTATCTTGTCTGATCTCTTGTCCTTTCCATGTATTATTGGTTGGGGTGTTGAGTATAAAATTCAGGAAGTCATTGCAGTTGTATAAAACTTTGGTCAGGCCACATTTGGAGTATTGTGTGCAGTTCTGGTCGCTGCACTTTCAAGAAGGATGTGGAGGCTTTGGAGAGGGCGCAGAAGTTCACCAGGATGTTGCTTGGATTAGAGAGTATTAGCTATAAAGAGATATTGGACACACTTGGATTGTTTTCTCTGGAGCATTAGACTGTGAGAGGCAACCTGATTGAAGTATATATATATAAAAAAAGATGAGTACAGATAGGGTAGATAGTCTCTCTTTTTCCCAGGGTGGAAAGGTCAAATACTAGAGGGGCATAGCTTTAAAGTGAGAGGGTGAAAGCTTA
Source organism: Pristis pectinata (assembly GCF_009764475.1). Classification (NCBI taxonomy): domain Eukaryota; kingdom Metazoa; phylum Chordata; class Chondrichthyes; order Rhinopristiformes; family Pristidae; genus Pristis; species Pristis pectinata. The sequence goes on along the minus strand of NC_067407.1, from coordinate 47,834,416 downwards.
AAGGAGATTTACATAGCAAGTTTTTTATTCCTATAGTGGTAGGTGCCTGGAATGTGCTGCCAGAGGAAGCGGTGGAAGCAAATACGTTAGCAACATTTAAGAGGCATTTAGACAGGGAATTGAGGGAAATGGACCATGTGCAGCCATATGTGCAGGTTAAATTGGCATGATGATTGGCACAGACTGTGGTCTGAAAGGCCTGTTCTTGTACTATACTGATCTGTGTTCTATTAGTCAGGTAAGCCTTCTCCTGAACTGATTCCTTAACCCCTAATATAATATTACAGTAGTGTACTTTTAAGATTTTGAAATTATTTGCAGTACCTGCAAACTAGTCTTTAGTAAATCATGCACCAGGACACCCTCTGAATCTCGGCAATATCTTGCCATGTGGGGAAAAGTTAAAAAAATCATTATCTGCTAAAATGGGCCATTTCATACTTCTCCACATTCATACTTCATTTGCCAGATCTTTGCCCAGTTAACCTATCTAGATCCCTTTCATAGCTTCCTATGACCTCTTCACAATTTATTTTCCTACTTATTTTTGTGTCATTGCCAAATTTAGCAACCACACCTTTTGGTATCTTCTTCCAAGTTGTGTATATAAATTAAAAGATGTTGAGGCCCCAGAACTGAACCCTGTGGTACACCAGTCTTGCATCTTGCCAACAGAAAAGCCCATTTACACCAACTGTTTCCTAATATCCAATCTTCTTGACATGCCATGATGTTACCTCCTAAACTATGAGCATTTATTTTCTACAATAACCTTCAATGTGGCACATTTATCAAATTCTTTTGGAAATGCATGTATTCCACCAGTTCCCCATAATTCACAACATGTTACAACAAAGAGGTTCAATTGGTCAAATATGATGCTCTTATAAAATCATGATGACTTTACCAGATTACTTTAGATTTTTTACATGCCTGTAATGATGTCTTCCATTGTCTACCCTTTTCTCAATGACAGATGTTATGCTAACTGGCCTGTAGTTACCAGTTTTCTGTTTCCCTCTTTTTTGAACGAAGGACTTAGATTTACTATTTTCTAATTTAACAGACCCTTCCACAAAACTAGGAAACATTGGAAAATTAAAACTGATGCATTTTTAAGAACCCAGGATGAAGTCCATTTGGAACCAAAAATTTGTCAGCCCAAAGCCCACATGTTCATGCTATTATAATTTTCCTTAATTCCTCCCTCCCAATTTGCAAGTTGGGTATTTTTTTGCATGTTACTATATCCTCTTTCATGATGCAAAATACCTCTGGCATCTCCTTTTCTGTATTAGTTCACCTGACTATAATACCAGCATTTACTTTAACACTTTAGACACTTTAACACTTTATGCCCTCTAGTATTTGACCTTTCCACCCTGGGAAAAAGAGATACTATATACCCTATCTGTGCTTATCATTTTTTTTTAATATATACTTCGATCAGGTTGCCTCTCGTTGTCTAATGCTCCAGAGAAAACAATCCAAGTGTGTCCAACCTCTTTATAGCTAATACTCTCTAATCCAAGCAACATCCTGGTGAACGTCTTCTGCACCCTCTCCAAAGCCTCCACATCCTTCCTGTAAATGCAGTGACCAGAATGGCACACAATACTCCAAATGTGGCCTGACTGAAGTTTTATACAGCTGCAATGACTTTAACACTTTCTATAGAAGCAGTAACTATTTTTTTTTCTATTTCATTCTCTAATTTTTCTTGTTTTGTAATCTTCATTGCTTTTTTTTATTCTGTCCAATCTTCTGACCTGTCATTTGTCTTTGTAAAATGATGTTTTTCTTTAAGTTTGATATCATTACTTTTTTTGGTTAACTACAGATAGTGGGTCCTTTCCTCAGAATCTTTTTAAAATTTATCTTCTTTTGATTTCTAAATGTCTGCCATTGCATCTCGGCAGAGTGATCCCTAAACCCAATTTGACAATTCAATTTGCATCTATTCTACTTGAGGGGTGCTATTTTTTTTAAATTTAGACATCTGTACTTCTTCATTGAAATTAGGTTTTCAGTTTTTTGAGTATCATCTAATTTTGTCATTACACTTCAGTTGATAACTGACACACTGCAAACACAACTTGGTAGTTTCATTGAATACATCCATAATAAAGTGGCTAATGAGTTTCTCCTGTAGTGTGAGCAAGCACACACGCATTTGTGAGAGGTGAGTGAATGCTGAATTCAGCACAGAACTGAATGCCTCACCATTAAATTTTAATTTGGAAGTAAGGATTTTTCTTTCTGTTTTCCCAATATGTTCTGAAGAAAAAACTTTGAGTTGGGCTTTTGTGTATTGCTGGTGGCCTTACTTTAAAAATACTCTGAACATGTTGCAGATGTGTTTAAATTAATGTTTTGCATCAGTCTTCACCATGGAGATGCAAGAGACAGCAGGTGCTAGAATCTGAAGTAACAAACAAATGCATAAGATTTGATTGTTTTTAAATAATATACGGGGTCATGTGTACTCTGATCTTTAGTGTTGTGTAAAAGAAAAAATTACAAATTCCAGCCAGCATTTCGCTGACTCTGAAAATTCTTTGATTTGCTGCTTAGCCAGGGACCATTTCGAACTGACAGCAACCAAATGTTGGGAAATTGACAATTGCTAGATCTTTGTGGGTAGCTTTCTTTAAGGTTAGCAGTGAATGAAAAAGCCTATCCTTTTAACATTTTGTTCTTTTTCTATAGGACAGCAGTTTATATCCACAGTTGATAGAGCATTCAATGTCACTGGATTGGGGAGGGTGAAGGGTCAGAATTTACAAGTATTCCTGCTTTTGACTACTCTTGCTTGAGTCACCAGCCTGTTGCCACTACTCAGACCAGTAACAAATTTAAATACGGGAAGGTCCACAAGGGCAATGACAGTTCTAAACATTTGTGTAACTTGTTGTTTCAGAAACTGAGCATATATGGAGACATGGAGTTTATGAATGAATTGAAGCTAACTTCATATCCAGCTTCATCTCTGATTGTTATCAAATCCAAGGATGAAAAGGAAATGGCTGGACCTTTGCCTACCAAAGTGAACCTAGACCAGTCAACAATTTAAGTGATCAGGATTAGACTTGGATTCCCCTTGTGTTCTGAAATTTGAAATAGTGTTTTTTGCCAAATGTCTGGTTGAGGTGAATTTTCAAAATAAAGATGTTATTGTCACATTCCTAGATATAAACAATAATTCAACTTGATCTTGGGTATGGACTGTTTTATGAAAGTTATGAGCTATAGAACAGTTGTTTGTTGCACAACAATCTTGTGAGAATGTCTGAACTTGTTAGCAGCTGAACTTCTCAATCACACTGGTGTACAGATTAAATGTCATTGCTTGTAACATTTAATATGATGCATTTTCTATTTCAACTATTGAAATGGACATTGATTAAAACTTCAAGTAAATTTATGACCTAAATGTATTGACATTTTTTCCCTCTGCATCATGACATTTCATGCTCTTGGAAAGAGATGCTCACATTTGCATTATGTAAATATTGAGGTGCAATCTTGAAGAACAGTTTAACTTAACAGTAACTCATTGATAAACCTTCTGTAGCTTTGATTTTGCATCTTGGCAGAGTTTGTTTAGAGCATTTTAAGCTAATTTTACTGAGTTACTGTGAAATTTTTACTTTATTGTAATCAAACTTGAGCTTTTGTAGTTTTTGATCCAAAAGTAATATTTCTTCATGGGTTTTGTGGACAAGATTTTCTTTTGCTCAAGAAATAATACAATAAATATTGGTTTGTACACCCTTTACTAGTTATAGCATTTCCTCTTCTTTCTCCCCTCAATATATTTCATGTTTCAACTTATTTCACAGCAGAAGCAAAATTCTCTGATCTGTGGGTTGATGGGGACTGGAATTAACAGCAAAAGAGTATAGAATGTTGGAAAATGAATAAGCCACTATTGTAAAGGTAGTACAAAACCTGTCATGACATGAGATAATACTAGCTACAGAAAACTTGTTCTAAAGGAAAAACATTAAAGGCAAATGAAATTTCATCCACTGAACAGTGAAATTACTTCTAAGACTGGGACTGACTCCTATTTTGCTATTGACCAGAGGGGGCTTTAGCTAACCAGGTCATGCCTTACTCTGAATATTTGCCTTCAATAAATATTGATATCAGTGACAGGATGGAATGGGAATAGGGTCAGAGGGTTTCTGAACAATCTCAAATCTTTAGATGTTTACAGAACAGTGAAATTCAGTTTGAGATTTCGACACAGAATCAGTCTTCCTACAGAAAAGTAAGCAATAAGAGAAAATCTTCATGCAAGAAAATCTTTTCGATGAACTAAATGCTTTAAAAAAGTCAACAATCAGTGCCATGGCTATGTTGGGAAATGTTTAATTCCTTCTTCCCCCACCTTCTGATAATGATAGTTATACCATAATGGATGAGTGAGACACAGAGCAGGAGAAGTGAAATTTAAAGCTTATGGGTTGCTCAGACTTCTCCCATCAAGTCATTTTTCACATACACAAAATTAAAGGTAGAGGCACACAGAATAAATCAAATAAACACTGTTCAGGGAACAGGAGGAATAACTTTGCATATCTAAAATGTTTTATTTGAATTCAGTTATCCATACAACTCAAATCAATTTAACTTGATGAGAATGAACATGATCAGAAATATTGCAAACTGCTGTTTCAGTCAGGTGAAGGCAGAGTGCTGAAAAGTTTAAAAACACTATTACCTGGGCTTTACTAATGAAGGAATCTTCTAAAATCCTTTACAAACATTCTCTCTGTGAAACAGATCTCTTGGGGCATCCATTTCCTCCTCAGTAACAGTTCAGCATGTCCCAGTCATCCAAGGTCAGCTCAGTGCGCTTGCATTTCACAGGAGGGGAGGAACAATCGATCTCATCAGCTCGGTCAGTACCTCTCTTACAGGGTCCAATTGTGGAACTCGTGGGTGATTGTACAGAGAGATCCTGATTGGGTTTTCTGAGAAACTGCATTTTGACTGGGTCCTTGATTTGCACTGTATTTGAAAACCCATCAGTGCCTAAACTGATGAATTTATTCGTCCCATCTTTTAAAAAAAAGAGAATTTGATTATAATTATTGTAAAGCAAAAAGAATTGCAAGCTATTTTATGAAACAAAGTATCTTCTCAGAATAGCACTGCAATAGATGCTGAATGAGAATTAGTCTAGTAATTCCTTGCAGAGCTAAGACAGGTAATAAAGAACTCCAACACCTGACTGCCATTGTTGGGTGACCATTCGCTAATCAGCCTGTTGACGTTGACACTCTGTGCCTATGCTAACATGCTTGGCATGATTTTTTTTCCCCCCCCCAGAGTTTCTAGAAGCTAGGAAGCATCTGCAAAGACCTACAACTTCAAGAAAAAAGTAAAAATGCACATTTAATTAAAGCTGATAGACCAACAGAAGACATTTCCTGTCAAAGTACAGGACTCTCACTCTCAATATATACCACCAAGCAATGTGCCAATCACTAATGCATAAACAAAAAAATGGGAACTGGAGACCAGTAAACCTAATAACAACCAAGTAAATTCTTAGAATTTTATGGAAAATGAAAACAGGAAATGTACATCATATTTAGCAAACCTGAAGACTTTCAAACATCATTGACAGTGGAAATAGGTCTAATATTACACCCTTGGCCTCCAAAAGTTTGATGAAGTTCCAACTTCTGATTACTGACTATGATAAGATGAGGCAAAGCAGAATACAGAAGAACAAAAACAAAGGTAGCATTTTTAAGTTGAAAGAAGCAATCTTTGATGTTTACAATAATAAGCCAATGATTCAGATAAGCAAATCATAAGCAAAAACTTCCAGTATGAAAATGGCACAAAATGTCAAGAGATAAGTCAATGTGACACAACTAGAGCAGAACTATTTAGGTAACTGGGCTGACTGGTAATAGAAACAATTCAGCATAGATTTGTTAAAGAACAAGGTAGTAGAAGAGAGAAAATTAGTGAATTAGGACAGTGTATATCTCATCGATTTTCAACTGAAAAGTCTATGAAGCCAAATATAAACCACTAAGATTTGAATAAAAAGAGGGTAGAGGTTATGCTACAGCTTTACACAGGCTGATTATGACTTCAAACTATTCTGAGAAGTACACCTTAGGAAGGAAAGAGAAGCCTTGGAAGGACTGTATTGTAGGTCTACCAGATTGATACTTTGTTTCCAAAGGTTGTTACAAAAAGAGATCATGTATACTGAGGTTGTGCTCCCAGTCTTCACTAAAATTAAGGGATGATTTGATAGGATAGATTGATGGCAACTGCTTATTATATTTGCTGGGAAATCTAGGACAAAAGTTGTAATCTGAAAATTAGAAAAGAGATCTTCTAGTGGTGAAACCAAGAAAGCCTTCTTCATGCAAATTCTCTGCCACAAACTTCAACTGTTGCCTGGTCAATTGTCATTCAAATCCTACCTTTATACATTTTTGAAAGCATTTGGAATACATGGAGTTGGCTCACAATTCCCCATTTCACTTCCGATATTCTTAAAAATACTGAATTTTTAAAAACATAAATATTCTCCTTGTAAAAGGTAGGGAATCTTATCTGGAATTGTATGTTCTCCTGTTCATTAATCTGGATACAATGACAAACAATGTAGGTATCATGAAAAATATGTTTTTCTATAAAACCTGATGAAGCCAATTGATATGAATAATCAAAGTGGATTATTAATTAGGCAAAGAACCTAAATACTGTTGTGATGTTGAGGGGGACATAATGGACTTTGTGGTACTATTGGAACAGGGAGTTCTGTTGGTGTCTCCTAATTACTATTTGCAGGTTCTCTGTGTGCAACTGAACACTGTTTGCTTACAAAACTTAAGTGTCAACATATCAAAGGTAAAGCAATGAAATTTTGAGGCAAAGCACATATTTCAAATGAGGAGATCCAAGACAGATTTAAAAAACAATACATGGAATTATGATAATAATTGAAACAGACCAAACATGTTATGTAGGCAATCAGATGCTTTTGTGGAGAGAGATTCATTGAAAGTAGATGGCATTCATCTGCCAAAGACAGATAAGCTTGTGGGCCCAAACGTGTTCCTAAAGATAACACTACATTGTGGAAGCAGAGATTTTAGTCATATAAGACAGTTTCACATTGATAGTATACAGACTTAAGCTGATTCCACAATGCTTCTCATAGATTGCTTCTTCCAAACAACTTACAGAATCGCTGTGCAACTGTTCTGCAGCCAACTTTCCTGCGTTGTCTGTCACACAAACGTTCCCACTGATAAACCACCTAAAATATATTAAAAAAAAGTATAGTTGTTTTCTGAGAATAAAACTGAAAAAGTACAGCAAGTTATTTTTATTACCTAATAATTGAGTGGTTTGCTGAGTTACTTTGGAGGGCATGAAAAAAAAAATCTGAGCTAATATGCGACAGAATCAAATGCAAACCAGTCTATGTAGTGGGTGACCCAATCTCCTTCCTAAAGGGCATCAATGAAATGGCTAAATTATTTTAAAACAACAATCCCCAACTTATCTTTCCAACAAGAGCTCACCAGGCTTACTGAATTCTTTGTCACAACTTAGTACAGTGGTACACTGACTCAGGAATCCCAAATTGCTAATCCAGCAACGCAACCAGTATATTATTAGAGTCTTTTTGGAGGAATGGTTTTGTTCATAAATGAAGCAACACTGAACAAGCAACAAAAGGAATTTATGTTCACAAAGATTCTAAAGCATTTTTAAAAACAAAATACAACAGCTGGATTTTTTAAAAAAGGTCAGATTTTAACACAATAGCCCAGACTTTGTTCCAGATTGATAGGAGTGAAATTGCCTTGATTCTATTCCCTCTCATCCAATGCTGAGAAGAAATTCAACATTGTGAAAATTTCATCTTGCATATAGCTGACACCCATCCAATTAAGGCAAATCCAAACATTAAGGGAGCAATTCAAAGCAAAGGTTCCTCTGTGCTATTGATGGAGCCTCTGAGAAATTGCCAAAGAGACAAATTTTGTGACTGGAACATAAAGGACTTCCCAAGATGAGCTCCTGGTTCAGGTCTCAGTTAAGCTCTGGGTAACATTCCTTCTACTCTGCCCAAAGCATACATATTATCATCACCTCTCAGAGGAGAACTCATAGTATGACATGGCTTTGCTTAGTTTATAAAATTTGTGCTAACATAACAGTAGTTTTGTGTAATGAGCCAAAATCCAGGAAGGCCTCATGTCTTGTGGGAACCCTGTAACCAGCCATATTAGGAGGTTGGGAGGGGTAGTGTTGGAAAACAAAATATGAGATTTCCAATGAAAGTTAGAAAGATTGAGACAAAACTTTGAAGTTCCTTGAGGAAAAGGAAAGGTACAGAGACTGCCGGAAAAGTTTGATCAAAATGTGGATGCAAGATAATTCTTATCAATAAATTTGGACTCTAGATACTAAAATTATTATTTTAAAATCTCTTTTATTTCAAAAGAGTAAAAGGAGTATTTCAACCTACTGACTGAGACAGAATTTAAACCAAGTTTCAGAAATGAACCACAAAAACACTGTAGTCCCAAAAAATTATTTAAATCCAGCTCATATTTCTCACACGTAGAATACTGGAAAACTTCTACCACAGTCAGTACCTGCTCTGCCCAGCCTTCTGTCCTGCAGCAGGAATGCTTAAACTCCTCCAGAGGTTCTCCAGCAGGAAACAGCGACAACTTGCTCTGAATCATTTGGATTGATGAACAATTGGGCTATTATAAAAGGAAAGTTAAAACTAATGAAATGCTTATACCATTAGCCTTCAATAACTGGGAAAAATAAGATGGCGTATCTATGCTCCTTCTGTCAGTTGTCTGGATTTGGTATAACTGTGATAATATATATCAGTTAACAGAAAAAAAATACACCAGAAGGTTACAAGAGCTCAATTGGTAAAGGTGCAAACCAAAATTACCCAGGTCACATTTGCACACCGCTAAGCTGATATCAGTTGGTACAGGAGCTGACACAATAAAACTGATTTCATGTTCTTTGGAAGGTGGAAGACATTGTTAAATTAACAAATCCCACAGGAAAAGGTGTGTGGATATGGAATGAGGTTAAAAGTTTGGCTGTACTATTCTAAACTTTTTGAATAGACCAGACTATCAATAGATGCTATTCTTGGACAAGAAAAATGAAAAAGTAGTTTGGTGTTTGTGAAACCATAATGCAGAAATCAGTAGTGGGGGGAAAGGAGGGGAAAGAGGGAAAGAAGGGAAATAAAACAAACGAAAATTATCAGAACAGTAGGATCAATTTGAGAAGAAGGGTAATGTAGAGAGGGAATCAGATCAGAAATCAAAGAGCTCACACAGTTTGGAACTTGCTGAAACCTAGAGATCACATTACAACCTGACAAACAAAAATAAGTATTTATAGAATGCCTCTAATGTGGTAATATGTTCCAAGGCACTTCACATGAATCTGACAAAGCACAGAGATGAGCTGATCCCCAAGGCCCATCATTTATGGTTCAGGTACTTGATTCAGTTTTAAATATGTTCTTTGTTGCCAATATAAGAATAAACAAAGTAAGATATTGTGTTTCATGAAACCTAGTCAATTTGTAAAAGATTCTGTAACAAATATAGAGTACAAAAAGAATGAGTTTTGGTTTGAATGTCACTGCGACAGCCACAAGATAAATGGGAAGGTTATTATCAATCCTCACCGTAACACCAGTTCCTGAGATATTCAGTGCCCTCAGCTTTGAAAAGCAACACACATATGGCATACCACGTCCGCTGATTCTAGGGTTACCTGTTTAGAAAAAAAACAATGATGTAGGTAATAACTGGTTTCTAATCAAGGATCTTACTGTAATAACTCTGCAAATATCTGCTTTGTGATTACCTAACTTCCTTGTAAACAGTATTCATCTCAATTATTCCCTTTCCAGGTTGCATCCTCAGCCCCCTACTCTACTCATGACTGCGTGGCCAGATTCTGCTCTAACTCCATCTACAAGTTTGCAGATGCTACCACCGTGGTAGGCCGCATCTCAAATAATGATGAGTCGGAGTACAGGAAGGAGATAGAGAGCCTAGTGACATGGTATCATGACAACAACCTTTCCCTCAGCAAAACAAAAGAGCTGGTCATTGACTTCAGAAAGGGGGGTGGGGGGGTCCGTGCACATGCTCCTGTCTACATCAATGGTGCTGAGGTCGAGAGCTTCAAGTTCCTCAGAGTGAACATCACCAATAGCCAGTCCTGATCCAACCATGTAGATGCCACAGCCAAGAAAGCTCACCAGTGCCTCCATTTCCTCAGGAGGCTAAAGAGATTTGGCATGTCCCTGCCAACCTCACCAATTTTTATTGATGCACCATGGAAAGCATGCTATCCCAACGCATCAGCACCTGGTACGGCAACTGCTCTGCCTGTGACCACAAGAAACTATGGAAAGTTGTGGACACAGCTCAGCACATCACATCATGGAAGCCAGCCTTCCCTCCATGGACTATATCTATACTTCTCGCTGTCTCGGTAAAGCAGCCAGTATAATCAAAGACCCCACCCACCAGGGACATTCTCTCTTCTCCCCTCTCCCATCAGGCAGAAGATGCAAACGCACGTACAACCAGGCTCAAGGACAGCTTCTATTCCACTGTTCTGAGACTATTCAACAGTTCCCTAGTACAATGAGATAGACTCTTGACCTCACAATCTAACTTATCATGACCTTGAACCTTATTGTCTACCTGCACTGCACTTTCTCTGTAGATGGTACACCTTATTCTGCATTCTGTTATTGTTTTACCTTGTACTACCTCGACGCATTGTGTAATGAATTGATCTGTATGAACAGTACGCAAGACAAGTTTTTCCACTGTACCTTGGTACATGTGACAATAATAAACCAATTCCAGATTTGCACCATCTTCAGATAAAGAAGTTGCTTCTCAATTCAACGTTTGATTTTTTGGTGACCATGTTATTTTGAAAGTCTTTAATTCTGCATTTCCCATAAATGGAAATTATTTAAAAATAAGGAAGGAATCTGTAAATACATCTCAATCCTCAGCCTTCACTTTCAATATCAAATCTTTTTTTAAAAAAATCAGAGTGATTGAGGAAACAGGCCCTTGGCCCAATTCATTCATGCCAACCAAGCCCACCCAAGCTAGTCCTATTTGCATGCATCCCTCTAAACCCCTCCTATCCATATACTTATCTGGATAAATGTCGTTATTGTACCCGCCTCAACTAGTTTCCCTGGCAGCTTGTTCCACGTATCCACCACTCTCTGTGTGAAGAAGTTGCCCCTCAGGTCCCTTTTAAATCTTTCCCCTCTCACCTTAAGCCCATGCCTTCTAGTTTTTGGTTCCCTTTCCCTGTGAAATAGACTGTTTGCATTCACCCCATCTATGGCCTTCATGATTTTATACACCTCTACACAATTACCCCCCAGTCTTCAACACTCCAAGGAATGAAGTCCTAGCCTGCCCAATCTCTCCCTATAACTCAGGCACTCAAATCCTGGCAACATTCTTGTAAATCTTCCTTGCATTCTTGCCAGCTTAATGACATCCTTCCTGTAACAGGGTGACCAAAACTGTACACAAAACTCTAGTGCTGCCTCACCATCTTGTACAACTGCAACATAATGTCCCAATTCTTATACTCAGTGCCCTGACTGATGAAGACCAGCATGCCAAATGCTTTTTCCAATCACCCGTGATGCCACTTTCAGGGAACCATGTACCTGTACTCCTCGGTCCCTCTGTTCCACAACACTTCCCAAAGCACTATCATTCACGGTACAAGTCCTTCCCTGGTTTGATTTCCCAAAGTGCAACACCTTGCACTGATCTGGATTGAATGTCATTTGCCAATCCTCGGACCACTTACCCAGCTGATCAAGTTCCCTTGTAATTTTTGATAACTTTCTTCACTGTCTACAATTCCACCTACTTTAGTATAATCCATAAACTTTCTAACTGTGCCTTGTACATTCTCATCTAAATTTTTTATATAAATAACAAACCACAAAGGTCCCAACACCAATCCCTGTGGCACTGGGAGATTGCCACATTTTTGAAGTTAACCGATAATATCCCAAATGGTTGATTTTACTTTATTGCATATTCCTGTTATTGATAGGGAAACCACCCAATGTTGTTGCGCTATGGATTACAGATGCTTAGTTATGGATGGATTAAGTTGCTGGAGGTCCTTCCTCTCTTACTATTTACAAATGAGCATCAGCTACACAGAACAGGACAGTGTACCAGTTGGGTTTTTACAGTATGGCAAACTTCAAAGTATTCTTTCCCCCATTGTTGGCTCCACCATTTATCACGGTGGGATACGAGTTCTGATTGCTAATCCACAACCATGCTATTACATCCAACTTCAAACTACCCCACAAGTTTACAACACAGTTTAATGTTTATGCAAAGCACACATTCAGAAACAACTTCCACGTTTAGTGTTTTACATAGAATATATTGCAAGATACAAAACAGAAACAGGCCATTTGTTCCAATCACTCTATAGAGTTCGTGCCCTACGTGATCCCCGTATCATCCTTCAACTAACTGTTCAGCATAACTTTCCACCCACTTCTTTCTCAGCATATTGAAGGATAAATTTGAAGGCACCAACTTCCTAAGTTATTGCAATTATGGGCAATTAGTACCATTAAATAATTTCTGCATGGGCCAGAGACCACCAGGGAATTTCATCATCACTATGGATTTTCCACTGAACCATCCAGGAAGTCTCATCACCTCGACCTGAATATCAGCTCACACTTTATTAATTCTGTTATATTGTGACACATGCAAATAGAAGCAACTGTATCAATCTGTACTGAGAGGTCAGTCTTGGGTCGGTTGTAAAAGATTGTGGGTTGAAGCTGTACTCCAGAGATTTGACCAGATACTTTAAACACACATACAGACTTTGCATGCAGCAGACACTAGTCTCGAGTCATCATGGACCACCTTGTCACTGGACCAGGACCTTACATTGTCACAGTTGTGCGGTAATTTGGTGTGTAATGCCAATTGCACTATTTCACATTTTAAAAAAATCATGCACATGCAACTTCCACTGCTCAATATGGAGTCTAGATCCTCGCAGTAGAGAAGAGCTGCTCCCCAAATCACAGTGTGCATTCCATTCTTCTAAAGATACAATGGGCATGCTCTTCATCATGAGCAGATCAGTCATTATACCTGGGATTTGTTTGACCTCATAAAAACCTTTGACTCTAACAATCTCTAATCTGAATACATGCAGAAATTCGTGTCCATTTTTGTCTGCTTTATTCATGATTTTTTTTACCTTAACTAATTGGTCCACAATAGACCTAATCTCAATGCAGACTAGTGGCATGCGTAATCAGCACCATACTTTTCTCAACCTTTCTCACTGAAATACTGTACCTCACTTCCAACAAGATGTCTGTCAGAGTGGAGATACAGGACAAATACAAAACTGTTCAAACTCTGTAACCCTCATTCCAGAACCAAGGTCACTTCAGCTTCAGTTGTCAAGCTGCAGTATGCACATGTTTGGAGGCCAGGCTCCATGTTATCACCCATTCTTTCACTGAAGTATACCAGAGAGAATGGCCCTGACACTTAACAAAAGTCCTCAACCTCCCCCCCCGCCGCCGGCTCTACCACACAATATTGCCTCCTGACAACATGGGTACAATGAGACCCTGGAAATCATGAACCACTTCCCAATCTCGGGAGTCATCTATCAAAAGCAGACATTGAACGTGAAATTTGCCATTGGTGCACCTGCTAGCCTTTGGCTATCAGAGCAAAGTACTGTTTGAAAATCAAGAACACACACAGCTCATGATATACCGCAAAGCAATGATGCTCTGAGCCATGGATTACCTACAGCAGGCAGCTCAATGCACGGTAGAGACACCATCAGTATCATCTCTGCAAAATCCTGCAAATCTGCTGGGTTACTTCCCTGTTTTGGCATTGCACTTCAAGTCTTTTTAAATTCATGATGATGATAAAAAGTCAACCAGAATTATGTGGATTGGCCACAAACTTACCAGACAGATCCAGTACCTCCAAATTTCCTAAACCCTTCCTCATCACTCGGACAGGTGCTGTCATTTTCTGCAGACCACAGTCAGACAAGCCATTATCCCCGAGGTACAAGAGGGCGAGACTGGGAGAAGAAATGGGTTGAAAGTTAGCATGGAGAAGATGTGAAGGGAAACAAAATGCCTTGTTGTTGGAACCATTTAATTACCTTCAGGCATGCAAGACCAACTCCCCAACAATGACTGACAATTAGAATTTACAGAAGAAAGACTTCAAAAGTAAAATGGATCTTTGAGTTGGGGAAGGTGAGGTTTGTAAGTTCTGCATCAGCAGTTCCTTGAATTTTGTGTCACTCCTGGCAAATGAGAAATATATAAATGAAACTACTTTGATTTGGAATTGTGGGCCAGAAATGAGCCAAAGCCACAAAAGCCTGACTACATTGGCAAGGACAATAGGAATTAAATTTGAACATGAGAAGTAAACATTTCTTGATGTACATTCTAGATAGTGGATATTACAGATTGAACCAAGGAAAATTAAATATCACTACATAAAGTTACACTTCAGATACACAGTTAAAGATATTAGAAGCATAAATTGTTAGTAAGTGCTTAGTACAAAATGAAGCACACGAAAGCAAAAATCTAATTTTGGTATGAAATACACAAGTCAATTTTAATACTGCTCAAGGCATCCTTCTGTTTCCTCAGCTGCTGAACTTCTGTTAAATCATTCATAGCACTAAGAAGTCATTTCTGGTCAATCACAGAGCCTCGGTTGTACTCAAAATATGTCCAGCAACAAGATCGCTCTATTAAGCACTGCTTCCACCCTGGAAGCTGATTTGAATCCATCAACTCTAAGGACTCAAGTACCAATCATACGTGCTTCTAAAGTGTACAGTCTATTCAGGGTACAACACAGATAGTTAATGCAACTTCTATTGACGGTTAACCTACTGACTTTGGAGGTTCTGTCACATGATTGTGTGATGTTGCAACATTAGCCTTTATTAATGGCCAAATTGATGGGCACGTGGGAGAGAATAAGTTATAGGGAAATGAATGGGAAAATGGGACGGACCGGAATGCTCTAAGAACCAGCATTTACCTGATGGACCGACTGGCCTTTTATGTTGTAAGGAAATGTGAGATGACCAAGTAGAAGTTGAGAAAAATTTGAAGCCAAGGGGTTATCTTGCAATTGGGACCGATGTGACAAGGTCAATAAAGTAGGAAAACAAATACTGAAGACCACAAGAGAATAACAAAAATGAATTAATGTATAATGGGTGGTTGATATGGACTTGATAGACCAAAGGGCCCATTTCGATGTGATATCTCTCCATAATTCTACAATATAAAGGATTTATTTTGCATGAAATTGCTGATTATTTCTTACAGTGAATGCAACTAACACATATTGTACCTCATGAGGGGTTCAGATGTCAGGTGTCTTAACAGTTCATGGTCATCGCCCAGTTTACAACTTGACAGATCCAGACGCCTCAAACCACGAAAAGATTGGATTTCCTTCAACTTTTCTGATACCAACATAAATCTGCAAGGATACAAGGCAACTTTGTAAAATGTTCAACTGTTCAGTAATGCAAGAGAACTGCATGCTTTCAGTGGCCCCAATTACAGCTCTCCAAAACCATTGTCAACATGAAGCAGTTCAAAGTCAGCTACAATGCAGATTTAATATTAACCTTTCTCAAATCACTATCTTTGAATTAAGGCAGAGATTGGCTAAGTGTTATATTTTGGGACCCATTTTACCTAAAGCTCATCGTGAAGTGCATGAACATTTATCAAAACTCAGTCCTGATAATTATTTATTCACAGTTCCAGTTTACAACTAAAATTCAAGCAACTAATTGTAATGGTTTTGTTCTATGCATTTTTTTTAAAGTTTAAATTAGCTCCGTGACTGGTAGTACTGAGGAATGGAATGCAAACTCTTTTGGACACACTAACCTAGGGATTGGATTTCACCCATTTTTGGTGCATTTTATGGCAAGCCAGGAATTACTGGAAAAAAAATTCAAACAATTAGGACATTGTTACTTTAAGAAATTGTTACTGTTGTTTTTCTTCCATTTACAAGCAGTGGGATTTGCCATAGCGGCAATGAAATGAGGAAAAATGAAGAGGAAGGGGTTAAAACAAAGAAGATGGAAAGTTGAGAGGGGACGGAATTGAGGTGTGGAGGGGAGGGGAGGGGAGTGGGAGTGTTAAACAACACAGTGGAGTATAGAAGTGTGATAGTTTATTCCTGATTTTACTTGAGTAAAAAAAATGAAGGCTATAAACACAACTTTTTCCTCCAATTTCAGTTGGTAAGTCAGAAACCTATGCAGCTCATGTTGATGCTGTTATTGTGTGCGAAATATAACAGGAAAGTTGCACTTCGGCAGGGATGAAATGCAACAGGAAGTGCCCAGCCTAATTTCTTAATGGGCAAGATTCTAACAAGCTTTATGCGCAAAAACTTGCAATTAGATTTTCTCTAAAGGCTGCGGTAATTTCACGTCAAAGTAAAGTCTGAATGATGTGCTTCAGCCCACAACTTTTCCATTCCCAATTGAAGGCAGTTTTGTATTGTAGATCCCTCCATAAAGATAAATGAATTAAGGCTGCCCAAAACCATGCACACCTTTAATAGTCAGAAAACATTGTGTACCAATTTGTATTTATTGTACATATTATGAATAAAGTATTTTTTTGAAATAAAACACAGGGAATATTCAGTCTTTCCTGGATTCAGAATTGACTTCGGGTGTAAAATACCACTGCCAACAACCAAGGTCACACAATCCCTCGGATTCTAGTGATTTGTCAAAGAACAGGGATGTAACTTATACCACAATCTCCAATGATGGTAACCAAACCAGAATGACATGACAGAGGCAGAAAGAGACAGGCCTGTTGGTTTCCCTAGTCTTACCCGAGCCTTGACAGGGAGATGTCAAGCTGACAATTTGCATCTAAACAAGATCAGAGGTAAAAAGAACCACAAAGACGCCTGCATGCATGTCCCAAGGGCACGTCAATAACTGGCAACCTTAGACGCATTTTATCCACCTCCCCACTCAGCTGCTAGGAGATCTCTGGTCCGAGGGAAAGCAAATGGACAAGAGAAAGGGAACGTGTGCGCAAGCACTTGTTAGAAAACAATTACCAAACTACATTAATTATGTAATAACCATTGAACTCTAAAGAGAACATAAAGGACTATATAAAAGGAGCATTTGTACTGTACACAGGGAAATATCTTTGCTCCAATCAACTTTAACACTATTTGAAGGCAAATTTTCAGATTGAGGAATGTTGAGAGCTCTCGAAAGTCTATCTTAAGTGATCATTCTTTATACCTCAGACATTGAATGTCATCAGGCTATTTGACCAGGGCTATCGAAGCACATTATAGCCAAACCTAAATGTTCTCAACTGAATCCACCCTGGGCACAATCACTGGATAGCAACCACTGGATTTCCCCCAGCCCGTGACCAATTCTAGCAACACTAGCAAAGACAGAACATGTGGGAAACAATGCAGGTCACCCAACATCTGAGGATGGAATAGACAAGTCAACATTTATTCCCAAGGGCCAGACTGTTTTCATAGTCTCAACAGCATCACAAATTGGGTCCCATACCACATCAGATCAGATAAAAGAGGCCGTACCTTTCTCGTAAACACAGGGACTGGAGTACAAGGCTTCCGTAGGCTTCATTGAATATAAATAGTGCCTTGGCGCTTGTGCTTGAGTCAACAAATTTCTTTCTTGCTTCTACTGCAATGAAAAGTTTCTCAGCAATCTGCTCTGGGAAGCCAATTAGTGAGTCAACGTGCTGTATATTGTCAGCTATAAAAGCAAGCACCACGTCAAAAAGTGACTTGGGAGAGTAGCGAAGATTTCCTTCTTTTGTATAAGTGAAGACAATGTGATCAGTCCTACAAGTATTTGGCTTGTCTCCATCTTCAATGCACAGATTTACAGTGAATCCCTTTTGAAATAGTCGCACTGACTTGGATCTTCCACTGTTCACCTTCAAGCTTGACGCACCATTTAACAGACGCAGCTGACCCTGTTCACGCACGTAGATAGGTCCAAATTCAAATGCTGGACTTGTGTTGGTGAGCAAAGACATTGGAATGCAATCTGAAAAAAACAAGAGACATAATTCTATTATAAACTGTATTTCCATATTTCCTTACTATGCAGAAGGCCACTGAGTCAGTGTAGTCTCAGCAGTTCCATTCCATCACTTATTCCCCTATAATTTGCTCTTCCACATGTGCCCATTTACACCCCTTTCATTCTCCCAGCAGCCATCTATGCTCGAGGCAATTTAAAATAGCCAGTTAACTTACCATTCAGCACATATTGGAATGTGGAAGGAAACTAGAGCACCTTGGGGAAAACACATGCAATCACAAAGAGAATGTTCAAGCTCCACACACAGAGCAATGGAGACCAGAATTAAAGTTAGGTTGCTGGAGCTGCAAGACAGATGCACACATATAGCACCACTTTATTGGACATTTCCAAATTTGATCTGGAAGCACAAAACTCAAGAAGTTGATTCTCAAAGTTCAAGCTTCAAAGTTCAGGGTAAGCTTTTAAGAATGACATCCTCTGATCAATTTGATCCCATGCAGCTGAAACCTGTTAGTGCTGGGAATTGAACATCAGTCACCCAAAATCAATATCAAGATCCTCCAGACTAAGTACAGCAAAGGCATGTAGAGATGCACACTAAATCTCTCTCTGCAATGCTTAATAAAAGGCACCTAGGTCTGGTGTAGCAGTACCTAGAACATTGAATACATGGACAAAAAAATGCTGTTGAACTGGACCGATGAGAAAATTGAAGCACACCTTAAAAGTAGCAGCTCCACATAGCAAGTAGCCACACGTTGAAGAGTGGTTATTACCAAGACACGGTCCTAACATTACCAATCTTAACCAATGAAAGAGATTGAAGGGAAAGAACAGGATAGCCATGCAACACTGCAGAGAAGGATAGCATCGTCGCCTTAGCCTCCTTGATCACATGGGGCTGAACAAACATGGGTTGTGAGAACTAACCTACAGTCCACACAGACTACACTGAACACTGTGGCTTAAGGCTTGTGGAGTTCATGCCACAAGATCTTCTTCCAAAGGCTATGCTTTGTGGACAAATCAAATCACGAACCTCTTATGACACAGAGGAATAGCAAAGCTTTGAAATTACAATAGGTCAAGCAAGATCTCAAAAAATTCACCAATGTGACACAGCCCACAACAGCCCAGAGTATTCTGGAGAAGTAGGTTGAGGTTAGTCCATGGACCACAGAGGCTGAGGCCCCTAAAGCAGGCAAGGGGAAAAAGGGAGGGGGTTCTGATACATCCGGGAGGGAGGAGGGTGAAGAGCACGGACACAAAGGCTACAAAGTGCTGGAATCTGATAAATAAGAAAGGTGATAATGGAGACCATTTAAAGGAGAGATGGGCTGATGGAGGAGGGTATTTGGTGGGTGAGGTGTGTGGGTAGTAGTAGATGAAGGGGGGAGGGGAGGACAATGGGTGATGGGGCTGGAAGAGGGTTATGGGGAAAGGGAACAAAAACGGAAGGACCAGGGGAAGGAGAGAGCGGGGAGGGAACTGGAACATTTGAAAATTCAGTGTTCATACCAATAATGAGTTGCGGACTGCCCAGGCAGAATATGTCGTCTTGTTCCCCTAGTTTGCATTTAACCTCACCCTGGTAGTGGTGAAGGCCGAGGACGGACAGGTCGGCGTAGGAATGGGAGCGGGAATGGCCACCGTGAACAGGGCAATGCCTCCATGTCGCATTCTGGAAGGAAACTCCTGAGTTGAGGAGGAAGAGTCCATCGTTTCCTCTTTAATTGCTCGCCTTGCAGCCAACACTTACCCTCAGCCAACTGCCTGCTCGCTTTCAGGATATCCCCAGGCCGAAGAGCAACCACGATTCCCTTGTTAACTCAAGAGTCCGGAACCATCAGTCGGCTGTCGGGAGGGCAGTTTATGGACGGGACCGGAAGTGAGGGGTTGTTGTGGTAACGACGAGAAAGTGATGAAGCGAGACTTTGGTGTGGCGGCTGCGGGGACGGAGCTGGTGTTAGCGACGTCAGGCGATGAGAAGCATCCGCCTGAGAACATCATCGACGGGTAAGGAGTGGGCCTGTCCGCCCATGGATCCGGACCCTGGGAAGGGAAAACTCTGCGGGCAGTATCCAGGGTACACTTCTGAGCATTGACTGATAGCTCCATCAACCCAACCTCCTCCTCCCCCTCCCCCTCCCCCTCCCCCCCTCCCCCCCTCCCCCCCTCCCCCTCCTCTTCCCCCCCCTCCCCCTCCTCTTCCCCCCTCCCCCCCTCCTCTTCCCCCCTCCCCCCCTCCCCCTCCTCTTCCCCCCTCCCCCCCTCCCCCTCCTCTTCCCCCTCCCCCCTCCCCCCTCCCCCCCTCCCCCTCCTCTTCCCCCCTCCCCCCTCCCCCTCTTCCCCCTCCCCCCCTTCCCCCTCCCCCCTTCCCCCTCCCCCTCTTCCCCCCTCCCCCTCTTCCCCCCTCCCCCCTCCCCCTCTTCCTCCCTCCCCCCTCCCCTCTTCCTCCCTCCCCCCTCCCCCTCTTCCTCCTCCCCCCCTCCCCCTCCCCCACTCTCCCCCCCTTCCCCCTCCCCCCTCCCCCCTCCCCTCCTCCCCCCTCCCCTCCTCCCCCCTCCCCCTCCCCTCCTCCCCCCTCCCCTCCCCTCCTCCCCCCTCCCCCCCTTCCCCTCCTCCCCCCTCCCCCCTCCCCCCCCTTCCCCTCCCCCCCTTCCCCTCCTCCCCCTTCCCCCCTCCCCTCTTCCCCCCCTCCCCTCTTTCCCCACCTCCCTCTCCCCCCTCCTCCCCCCTCCCCCTTCCCCCTCCTCCCCCCTCCCCCCTCCTCCCCCCTCCCCTCCTCCCCCCTCCCCTCCTCCCCCCTCCCCTCCTCCCCCCTCCACCCCTCCACTCCCCCCCTCCACCCCTCCCCCCTCCTCTTCCCCCTCCACCCCTCCCCTCCTCTTCCCCCTCCACCCCTCCCCCTCCTCTTCCCCCTCCACCCCTCCCCTCCTCCTCTTCCCCCTCCCCTCCTCCTCTTCCCCCTCCCCCTCCCCTCCTCCTCTTCCCCCTCCCCCTCCCCTCCTCCTCTTCCCCCTCCCCCTCCCCTCCTCCTCTTCCCCCTCCCCCTCCCCTCCTCCTCTTCCCCCTCCCCCTCCCCTCCTCCTCTTCCCCTCCCCCTCCCCTCCTCCTCTTCCCCCTCCCCTCCCCTCCTCCTCTTCACCTCCTCCTCACCCTCCTCCTCTTCCCCCTCCCCCTCCCCTCCTCCTCTTCCCCCTCCCCCACCCTCCTCCCCCTCCCCCTCACCCCCTCACCCTTCCTCTTCCCCCTCCCCCCCTCCTCCCCTCCTCCTCCTCCCCTTCCCCCTCCTCCTCCTCCCCTTCCCCCCTCTGCATTACCTGATCGGGTATGGTCGTGTTCTAACCAGAATCTCCAGCTTGTAACCTAAAAGCCAAACGTAAAACGCTGGTCGACTTCCTTTCCTCCATCTAACTGTGCAGGGAAGTTTCAAGCATGTTGAATTGCTATATAAATTCAAGTTGATCTTGAATATACTGTACTTGAAACATTGCCCTTTAGGCAAGAATCGAAAGGTGGTCTCTAATTAAATCTATAATTTCATAGCAGTGAAAATTGTAGATAGGTGTTTGGAATATCTAAGATTTCTTGTATTTTCACTTACAGTAATACAGAAACATTTTGGATCACAACAGGAATGTTCCCACAAGAATTCATCATACGTTTTCCTGAGCTTGTACAAATAAGTTGTGTGAAAATTCACTGTTATAATGGTAGGATCTTTATTTATCAGTTTGTTTAAATTAAAGGCTATTTTACCCAGATTTCTACATGTATGGGGGATGGTAGTTGTTGAAGAGCTATGAGCACATAGTCCTTAACTGATTATTAACTTCCTTGTAGTTTTCATTTGGAATGGTGAATAAATAATTAATTTTAAGATAGGTGATTGATATTACCTATATTTCTGCATGGATGCATATATAACGAGTTAGCTTACTGAGGATGATTGAAATACAAGACACTGGTTACTTAAAATAATTCTAAATCATCCAAAATAATAAGTTTCAACCTGATTTCCTATTCCAGTCCGCAGGCTTAGTATTGAGAAAAATGCAGAAAAAGATCCTTTGGACTTTGAACCTTTAGCCAAGAGTGGTAAGGGTATTCAACAAACTTTTTACTGAAGTCATTAGAGTTACAAGAGTAAAAATTGCTCTGTCCCATTTCATCTGGTAGGTTTCATCCTTTGGTGATATCTTTTGTTTAAACAGAACTTGAGCACTCTGAGGAACAGCTTCAGGTAGAAGAATTTGCTGTAAGTACATATTTTTCACATTACTGTATCACTCAGTATGGAATGATTATAGGTTGGAAGTTCAACAGAGAAGCAATGAGCTGTACCAAGCTAATTTGATTTCCCTTTAGGCACAGCCATTAAGAGTACTGTTGTGGCAAGCAATGAATTGGTGGGGGTGGAGTTGATAGGCATGCAAGAGAGAATGGGTTGTGGGAAAATAAGTGGGGAATGGGATTGATTGGAATGCTCTGACATCATAGACGTCATTCATCTCATGAGTTTATGTTGCAAGAAAATAATGAGAAGCTTATGCTTGAAAACTATAGCTTTCCCAGTGGCAGAAAGTTGGGTAGTTTAAAGAATATCGCACTGTGATGTTATTAGTGAAGTGTCACACTGGGTCCTGTAATATAGTCTGGAACAATTTTGAGCAAGGTCTACTGCCCACCAAGTGTACAGATGAAGCAACTTCACTTGATGGAAAATCATAATGTGGACCTTTTGTTTTAGGGCTGGAAGCCCCCCCCCCCTCAATAATGCAGGGGTAGCAGAGTTTTGAAGTGCATAATATATAATAGAAATGGTGCCATTTCATTAATTTACAAAGTCCTCCTCTCATTTGTTTTTACTCCCTTATGATAGGGTGGATTTTGCTGTGCATCAGCATTGAGAACCTAGCTTCTTCTATAATTAGTAGTAGTCAAATTTGAGATTGGAAAATTCATGTGCAGAATAAAAACAGTGGACTGGAGCAGGAACTCCTGGCTGCTTGTACCTAATTCAGACACCAAACCAAATTGTTGTTTCCTTTTGTTATATTAGTTGTAATGAATTAACTGAACAGGGATCAAAGAGGTAGTTTTCTCTACTTGGTTATGCAGCACTCTGAGCTAAGCTACTGATGAAGCAGCAACTTTCTTTCTTAAAAAGTGAATTAAAGAAATCTTTTCTCTGCAGCTGGATGGAACAAGGGCAACACATCTACGGTTTGTTATTAAATCAGGCTTTGACCATTTTGTATCTGTACACAAGGTGACAGTAGAAGGTACAGTAGAAGTCACTTAAGTCAACAGAGCAAAACTGGACTTCAGAGTTCAATCTTCCCCTTTTACAAAGTTAAGAATATAAATACTTTATTGTAATTGATTATTGTGAATAAATTCTTTTTGCTTTGCATTATCACAGTCTTCATTGGTTGCTCTGGAAACTACTTGATCAAAATCTAAATGGTGCATTAAAACACTTAAATTGAAGATGTTTTATTTCCAGTGTTCTTAAATCCATGAATGGATTGAAACAGATTTATGATAACTTGGAAAAATAAAGATTTCACTCCTTTTAATTAAATGGTCTGATTAATACAATAGAAATACAAACTTGTTAATTCTTTAATAGTTCAGAATAAAAGACTTCATCCACTAATTTAAATGTCCTTAGCTATATTTCAGAACATTAGACTACAGTCTTAATTTTGGCTGTAATCTTCATAAATAACATAGCTAAAAATCACTGTACCTCCAGTGACTGACTCTTTATTCCTTAATTATAATTGTCAAATGAAGCAGAATAATTTGCTGTTACACAATGGAGTTCTTAATTCTGGAAATTTGAAAAAGGATGAAATAGGAAAGATTAGTGAGCTTAACATTAGTAGTAGGTAAAACACTAGAAAGATACGATAATGGATACTTGAAAAGTGAACAGAATTAGACAAAGGTTACATGGATTTCTACAAAGGAAATCATTTGACAGACATACCAGGTACCACCTCAAAACTGCAATGGAAAGCTAATGGATGTGGTGTACATGGTTTTTCCAGAAAGCCTTTGATAAACTCAAAGGTCAGAGTGTAAAATTAAAGAGCATGATAATGGCAAGATCAAAAATTGGCTGACAGACAAAACAGTAGGAATAAGATGACTGGCAATAGCAATTAGTTATAGCACAGGGCTTCACAATATATCAATGATTTGAATGAGGGAACAAATTAATAATTTGAGGTTTGACAACTATATTAAATTGGGTGGGATGTGAATTGTGAAGGATGCAAAGAGCTTTCAAGGTGACTTAGGCATTAAGTAAGTAGGCAAAAAGCTTGGTAGATGGATGTAACATTGATAAATGTGAAGTTAACCACTTTAGTAGGAAAAACAATGGTGGTGAATTATTTAAATGGTGTTAGATTGGGAAGTGTTATTAGACAAAGATTTGAGTATTCATGTAATCCAGTTGCTGAAAGCAAAAGTGCAGGTGTCAAAAGGTGTACCCAAGTTTAGCATTTAGGATGCAAGGATACACAAATCAAAATTCACTTTCATGAATTTTGTTCCTTTTTGTTTGTTAGTGTTGTCAAATTTAATGTTTTAGAAGGCAGTTGTTTATCAAGTATATCCCACTACCAGATCCCCACCACCAACCCTCAAAGTTTTCATAGGCTAAACTTGTAATTAGTACAATTTATATTGAAACAAATATTAACCAAATACAAAGCTACTTTTCCTCCATATTCAAACTATCAGATCTCAATCATAGCAATTTAAAAACTGAGAAAATTATGGAAAAGAAAACTACTGATTTGATTAATTATTATGTTTGGTCATATTTGAAAGCTTCTTCAGTAGATTACACCAGTACTGAAAGCTCTGCCAATATAGTTTAACTTTGGTTTTGCAAAATTAATCGTACTTCTTCTGGTTGGTATCCCCAAGGTCCCATGTTGCCCTGAAATGCACAAAAATATATAGTTATAGTGAGGAATTAAACAATCTCTGCCAAAGACTGACAGTGTCTTGATTTGCCTTGTCTTTGATCCACAGCTGAGACAAGTGCTAATTAGTTCTACTCTTCCCCTCAGTAACATTATTGATGATTATTACTGCTGCAAATACAAAATTGGTCCTTATACACAAAAGCTTTGTATCAATAAGTTTAGAGTACCTTTTATGACAAATTAATAAGTAAAGGCAAAGCAATCAATATAGAATGTTGTTTTAGTCAAAATAAAGTATTTTTTAATATATACTTGTACAGTTGGTTCTGTGGATGGCAATAACATGAATTGCAAAAGCCAGTTATTCAAAAGGGCTTTGAAAAACAGTATTTTGCCATTTAGTTTTATTTAAAACTTCAGAAAGCTAATTCTACTGGTAAACTTGGATTGAAAAGTCAAAACAATTTATATTATAAAACTTATGTACATTGTCAGTCATATACATTGACCCTTAATAAATAAAATCTTCAACCAGTTCCAAAAAAATCAGCTTATCTTCATTTACACAATCTTCCCTTTTCAGTTTTCTATCCTATCACAAGAGACAAAAATACATGCCTGCAAAATGTAAAATTCTAGCATAAATGTTTAAATTTTCTCAATTTAGAAAACTCAATTGCAAGTTTACTTAACTACACCTATTCTAGTCTTGCTAACTTCTGGCACCCTGGCTCAACCACCTTGCCAAAGTCCCAAGACCATCCCTTACCTTGGGCACATCCTCCTCCAATTTATAATAATCTCACCCAAACTGATGTAACAGCTGATATTTGTTCAAGGAGTGGCCATGGCCCAGCTATTTTTCCTCCTTGGAGATAAGAGTTGAAAGCATATTTCTGCTTTCCAGCACGTTTGAGGAAAAGAGACAAAATAAGCAGGCCAGAGGTACAGTAATACAATAGCCAAACCATAGCATCAATGGAGTGGATAATTAACACACTTCTGTTCAGTATGACAGAATGATTTAGCATTAATCAATTCCTTCAGGAACAGGTGGGGTATGAATTTAGGATGCATTTGCCATTGCATTGTACTTGGGCAGAAACAAAATATCAGAAAAGACTAGTAGTGAAACTATTGATTTCAGGTCAAGCAGGGATTTAACCTTGCAAAGTAAATCTTTGAATGTCAGAATACTCAGTTACCTTGTAAATGATTTTGCCATCAAGCACCACATATAGTCTTTCTGGCATGGCTCCATATTTAATACCAGTCATATCATCCATAGAATCAACTACCACTGGACAGGGAGGCTCTTCTTTTAGTAACATCCTTGCAGCATTAATACGATCACTTAATGTTTGATGTTTTTTAATCTCCACATTGTTTTTGAAAGTCCAGCCATCTGGAACAAATAGCAATAAAATTAAGTAAACAATGTAAAAACTTCAAAAGAAAGGTGCCATTTTTGTTTAAAGGAGATATTTTTAAAAAATGATGATTTCTAATTAAAAACATAGGTGAAGGTCCTAACTAGATGGTTGAAAAGGCAAGGGCATTACTAAATATGGTAAAAGCAACAAGTGAGCTGACAAAACCTAGTTTTATTATTTCTTCCACCAGTCATAGGTTGTATTCATACCTTCAACAAAGAAAGATAGTGGTTGTTATGGATCTTTTTGCCCCCCAGTCACGACTGGAATACAACAGCCAAACCTCAGAGCAGTGTGCCAGGCCCATCTTCAGCTGCTTCACCCATGACCTCCCTTCTATCATATGGTTTGTGGAGATGATTGCTGGAGATTGTACAGTATTCAATGCCATTTACAACTTCAGTAAATAAAGCAGTTCAGACCAGCATGCAGCAAGACCTGGACAACAGAGGTGTGGGCTAGTAAGTAGCATGTAATAATCACACCATGAAGTGGCAAGCAATGACCATCTTCATTGAAAGAGTCCAACCATCCACCTGTGACATTCAACATGATTACTATTGCAGGGTTCCATACCATCAATATTTAGGAGGACGCGGATTAAAAACTTAGTTTGAACAGCCTCGTAAATTGTGTGGCTAGAGGAACAACTCAAAGACAGGGGATCTGATACCCCAAAGCTTTTCAACATCTTCAAGGCCCAAGTCAGAAGAGTAATGGAATATCTTAGCTGCCTTGATGCAAGCTCAGTATCATCCAGGACAAAATAACCCACTTACTTCACCTACTACTGGTACCAATACAGTAGTACAGTGCCACCTACAAAATGGTCTGCAGTTACTTGCCCAAGCTCTCCTGACAGCACCAACAAAACACGTGACCTCTACTTCTAAGATGGAGAAGTGCAGTAAGCATATGAGAACACTGCATGCAAGTTCACCTTTAGGTCACACAGTATCCCACCTTGGAAATATACCCAAAAAAAAGACATTTTCAATAGGCCTAAATACCATAAACCCATTATCAACATCACTGCAGGTGTATCTTCACCAGAATGAATGGTTCAGGAAGCTGGATGATCTTCTGCAGATGCAATGTAGAAAGTAAGTATCCTGACTAGTTGAACCATGCCCTGGTAATAGCAATTCCAATACCCAGAAATGGAAGAGGCCGCAGAGAGTAGTAGACACAGCCTGGTCCATCATGGGATCATTCTTCTCCACCACTGAAAGCATCTGAATGAGGTGCTGCCTTAAGAAGCAGCATCTATCATCCAGGATCCTCATCATCTGGATCATGCTCTCTTCTTGCTGCTACAGTCAGGCAGGAGGTACAGAAGTCCAAAGTCCCATACCACCAGGTTTAGGAACAGCTACTTTCCTGCAACCAATCAGCAGAACCCTAATCCTACTTCAGCAACAGAACACCTCTTGCACTACCATGGACTTGTCTCCAAGTGTGTGTCTGAGTGTGTGCCTCCAAGCATTGTGTTTTTAAAAATGTCTTGTACACGTACAACTTGTGTTCTGTGTGTTGTTGTCTGAATCTACATGCCTATGCTGCTGCTGCAAGCTTTTCATTGTACCTGTACTTCACCATACTTGTGCATCTGACAATAAACTTGACTTGACCACCACCACCTTTGCAAGGGCAACTGGTTACCATGGATAATGAGCAGCTCTGCAGAAATTTTATCACTAACCCTTCTGTGCACATTGAAGATACAGTTTTAAAATGGTATGCAAGAGTAACAAACACAAAAAGACTTTCTTTTGCTGAGAATCTATTTGTACCTGTGGCATGTGCCTCTTGAATGTAGACAATGAGGAAATCAGCCACAGAGCTGAAATCTTTGACAAGTTTTTTGAACTCCTCAAACTTGAAAAGAAATGGAGGTCAGGAGCAGCTTCCGAAACTCAATACTAGTGGTCGGTTATCTGGGGGATAAAGGTGAATCTATTAGAAAGAAGAAAGCCGTGGACGTATAATTTAAAAATATCTGTCAGAGCAGATCACATTGGATGGATAACATGAAAATAGTGCACGATGAGACTGTAACTGAAGAACAAAGGATTTTTTTTTGCATTTTTCCAAAGATTGACAACAATTGGGAAAGACATCTGAAAATTAAAGTATTTATCCTCTACGCAATGAATTGATTTGATATGACACAGAAGGCACAAACATTATGAAAGTACTGTACATATAACAAAAAGGCTGTGGAGAAAGTGGGTGGGAATTTGATTGGATAGCTCGTTTTAAATTGCTACATTTTAAAGAATCAGTACAGAGACAGGGCAATTTGCTCTATGATTTCATGAATACAAAGATATATAGTCAGGCATGAGGAAAAATTGCTGAAACAATACTTTCTCCATAGCAAATCAATAAGAAATATATATATTTCACTCAGGCATGGTGACACACATACATGGGGCTTTGTACCCACAGAATATTTACCCACTAATGGAGATTTCTGCTACATATTTCATGGGCCAACTCAACCTCCATGTAAAAATCCCACCACTGGCCCAAGGAGGAATCCAGGTACAAAATTCATCTAATTTAAACTTAAAACCATTTTACATAAGCTCACTCTCCTTTATCAATAGTGTAACACTCATGACAAAGTAAAAGAACTGGTTCTACAGGTTTGAGTGAAAATATGGGCCCTTCCCATTTGTGTTATCCACCAACCCTGTAATTTTCAGATATTGGGCTTTCCCAATTCTTAATTCAATTGCTCAACCTCTTCAGCTGCCTAAACTCTCGAATTACTACTTTGAAATTCTGCCTTTTTTCCTTGCTCCAAGCCATTCTCTACAACCTAAATGCTAATGTGGCTACTTGTTAAATTTTGTTTGATCTTGCTTATTTTTAGCGCCTTAAATGCATTAGAAATGCAAGTTATTGTTAAAAATTCTACGTAGCATGCCTCATTGCTCAAAGCTAGCGAAATGCAGCTTGGTTATAGCTACTGCATCTTTTATGGGTGGATTTGCCCGCATTACATGACAGTGGTTGCGGACTTGAACAGGATTTTGTTGTAGAAAACACACGCCAGGGGAGGGGCGGGTCACTTACTTACGTAAAGCCCACACAAGACCGAATTCTTATCTCGAAGATGAAATGTTGCATCGTTGGTGGAGCCTTGTAGTACTACCAAAGCCTTAAAGTCGTTTTCCTTCCTTAAAAGCTATGCCCCCGAAATGTGTCAATTTTTGCTTGCCGTTTTGAAACATTTGTCTAAATTATACATAGGTTATTAGAAAATTTAGCTTCACATGTTCGATTGTTGGCCACCAGCAAGATGTCGTTTAGCTTTACGTGTTGTTCGTCTTTAGGTATTTGGACTCTGAACCAGCAGTCATGCGGTACTTTCACCAAAGAATTAGGTTAGTTTTAGAACTACGGATTACATCGATTAAATGCATTGTTGAATTTGCGGAAAAAAAAACTCGAACACGTAGACACAAGAGATTATGCAGATGCTGGAATCTGGAGCAACATATGCCTAAATGCTGGAGGAACTCAGCAGGTCAGGCAGCATCCATGGAGGGAAATAAACAGTGCAAAGATGCCGCTTGAGCTGCTGAGTTCCTCCAGCATTTAGGTATGTGTTGACACACGAACGCGTAACTCATACAAACCCTTCAGGAAATCAAGCACTTTATGTTCTTTGTTGTCGAAGTCAATGACTCGTGTATTGGGAGCTGAGGTGCCCTTGAAAGCTTCATCTCCGATATTCATCAATAGATGTTCAACCACCGCTTTCACAAAGCGCAAACTGAATAATGTCGGTCCCCAGTCTTCATACTTGAACTTTGGATTTTGAGTCATGGTGGTTTTCAACCCAGCTTTCAGCACCAACTTCTTCACAGTTTCAGGAAAAAGAAGGATCATAAATTTACCAATTAATGTTTGCAGACAAACGTAGATTAGCAGGACGAAAGTCTGCAGGTACACAATCAATTTCCCCATGTCGCAAAAGGCTCGCTGCTCCCACCCACAGAAATACTATGAGCGACGCACCCGAAGTGTTTATATTTCTTTCACCTGTGCAATGCATTACTTCCGTGGAACCTGATTGGGTAGAAGCACTGAAAGCGATTTCAAAAGGTACGACCCATCTAAGTGAATTTATCAACGAATGGGTTAAGTAGGATATCGGATACAACAGGTTCACTTTCAGTGAGTAATACAGTGGAGCACAAAGGAAATAAAAAAAAGTATCGTTATTTGTCTTGAATTTATCGTCGGTAAAATCGAACCAGCTACTTTGTCTTTTGCAAAGCGTCTGGCCCTCGGTGCGGTAGCATAGTTCGGTGTAAAAGTGGGGAATGTATTTGTCGGCGTATTAAAGTCTGCGAGGTGCGCGCTGTGTGACGATGCCTTTAAGGAGCTGACGGTGACGCGTCGCTGCGGCCTGAGCCTTGGTCCGGCCTGCGTTGCATGGGAGCCGGACGCATCCCGGCCCAGCCCGACCTGACCCGACCCCCGGATCCCGAGCCAGCGCCAGGCGGCGAACACAAGCACGACCCGCTGCCAGGAGGGACTGACTGTGAGCTTCTGCCTACGGTGAGGGAGGCCCGCGCCCTGTCTCCATTGGCAATAAGAAAGGGGGGGGGGGGTTTGTTAGGGGCTTTAATGGTCACCATGGTAATCCCCTCCCTCTTGGACTGAATGCTTTTGCATACACTTTGGGGGTCAGTGGTAGCCCCTGATTCTCCTCCTCCACCGGTCATTCATCCCTCGCCGTGGTTGTTTTGCTGGTGCTACTGACATGAAATATACTTATCTGAAGGGCCCCTCTTCACGCCTGGGCCATCAGGTTGACAGGTTTGATTGTCAGCGAGCTTGCCAAAATAGTGAAGGCATCACAGCTGAACTGAAACTTGCCCTCATCAAACGCCCCAATCAATTTCCAGCTTGGATTGCGGATCGAAGGATGCAGGAACCAAGGCAGTTCCCTTCCTCATAATTAGAGGAGCTGTTTTAATGAGGGGGCCCCCTTTCTGTCCAGTAAAGGGTTAGATCCTGCAACCAGTCTGATCTGTGTGTCACAGTCTTGATTATCATTGGACGAGCTGATACTGAAAATTGTCGGCAATTAGTATTGGTGTTGATAACTAGTATGTTTACTTAATTTGCTATGTTATGTTATCCATTGTTACAGCAATGCAATGCAATTATAGAGTTAAAATGTTTTAGCTCATGTACCACATCGGCACAGAATGTTAACCTTTAATCATACTTGTCTTTTGTTATCAATTTATGCCACAGTTAATTTTCATATTAACTTTTGTGATATTTCCTTTGATTACTCTAATCCCAAATACATTTAAGTAAATACTTTGTGTTAAGGTGAAGCTTCATTATAATTTGAGTGAGGTCTCATCTCTCACAAGGCTGAATATTACAATGACAGCATTTTTTATTTTGCAGGAACTAAAGATTTTTCATAAATTGATAGTTCTGACAACCAAGTAAATGGCAGCTGCAGATGATTTGCAGTTCCAAGGTAATTTAATTTGTGATCTATTTTTTGCTGCAATAATGTTTGCATTTTAATCACAGCTCTTGAGCTCTTACTCATCTATTACAATAACTTCTAAGACCATTAATCTAATTTGTTTCAATAGTCTTTCTTCCTGGCAAATAATTCTGCCTTCTTGCTGCTCATTTTGAAATATTATTGTTTGAAATCTTTATCAACATTATCGATCTTCATCTCTTTTGAAAACTTTTAAACTAATGGATAATTCTACAGTTGTAATAAAGAACAGTTTCAAACATGTTTGATTTGTGGACATCATGGTGGCGCAGCCATTAGGGCTGGTGCCTCACAGCTTCAGGGACCTGACTCCAGGTGATATCTTTGTCGCATTTGTACATTCTCCATGTGACCGTGTAGGTTTCCTCCTGGTTCTTTGGTTTCCTCTCACATCCCAAAGATGTGTGGTTGGTGTGTTAATCAACTACTGTAAATTGCCCCTTGTGTGTTGGTGAAAGGCAGCATCTGGGGCAGTTGGTAGGAACATGGGGAGAATAAAATAGAGTTAGAGATATAGGTGCTTGATGGTTGGCACAGATTCTGTAGGCCAAAGGACCTGTTTTGGTACTGTATGACTTGACACATTTCTTTCTCTGCACAAACTCTAAGGCTTTATGAGTAATTTTGTTTTTCTTTAAGTTTTTTAAATGCAGAACATAAATTTGAGAATGAATATTTTCAGTAGAAATACCAGTGAACAGCTCCCACACAATACATTTTATCTGGGAGAGATAACTTGAGTCATCCAGATTCACATGCCATTTTAAGAACAATTATTAACCTGATATTTGGTATTTTCACTGTCTTTTTTGTTGGAACCCAAACCTTAAGTAACTATACGGTGTAAGAAACTTAATATTTAGATGCAGTGGCAAGTTAAAGGTCTAATTCAAATAATGAGAATTTTTAGCTTGTTGATAAATGCACAGATGGATTGAAGCCTTCTAATGAAACTAGTTTGTTTCTGTTGGGGCAGGAACTATTTCAGGATGGATAAGAAGTAATTCATTGATACCTGTCATAATTAATTATTTTTGTATTGCCCATGGCTTCATTAATTTGCAACAACAATGTCCATTTGTAGAGCTTTAATGTGGATGAATTTTCCAGCAACACTGAGTGTTCAGATGGTTTATAATACCTTGATATTCTTTCATTTGTGTGTGTTTAATGTAGAGTTCGATGATGCCACAAACCTATTGGCAGCAAATCCTGATGCCACAACGATAAGCATCGCAGATCCCAATGATAAACCTAAAAATCAGAGAGGTCCATCAGATGAGGTAGGAAGAGATGAGGATGAAGATTTGCTGGGGAATGAAGACTCTGACAAGGCAGAGGTGAGCAATTTTGTAATAGTAATTGAACAATACGTTCAATTTCTGTTATGTCCCCCAAAATATATAATTATTTCAATAATCTGCAAAACATAAAAACTTTTTTTTAATAAGGGGGGAATATTGTCTAATAACCCAATTTTTTTCATTATTGATCAACTTCAGTGTATTTCAAAATTCAAATCTTCAGTGAAGTTCCATAATTGGAAATGTATCTAATTGCTTTTGAGCTTCTGTGGTATTCCCCTAGTTTACCCTTTCATTTGGTTCCTTGATGCCCTTTTTGTATTGTGGTTCTTTTTCTGTTTGTTAATGTAGGGAAAAAAGTCAGGGAGGGTTATAATATTGATTGCTTTTAAGTGAAAGTCTGTTGTGTAACAAGTATTCTATTTTTTAAAAATGAAAAATGGCATCTTCTGAAACTGAATTTTCTTATTTATATTTTTTAAAGAAAAGCTACTTACAGTTAGAATATTTGTGATCAAGTACGTATGTGGTTAACATTTGTTGTTCTCCTTAGTTACTTGCAGGACAAAAGAAGAGTGCCCCCTTTTGGACTTTTGAATATTATCAAACATTTTTCGATGTTGACACCTTCCAGGTAGGGACAGAATTAACTTCCTTCACCAGCTTTTATTCATCCATAATAAAAAAAAACAGGAAGATTTAATAATATTTTAAAATATTTTCTTTCCTTCCATTTCATCCATCTGGGTATTGATTTACATTGTGTCTTGGTTCTGTGTGATACCAATTTTCTGGTATCCATGCCCTCAACCCCTTCTTCGCAAATGACTATTCCTTGTGTGTGATTCATAATGTGAGTGGCAACAGAATTTTGTACCATCATGGATATCAGAACCTGATCCTCTTATCTTTTGTAAGCATACATGAATGTTCAAATAGTCAGTGATCAAATAACATAATCCAAGCTTATCTGTTTCTCCAATCTTGCACAAGCTACTACATTCAAACCTGGTGTCCCAGCAGTTACCTGGGATCTTTTTTTGACCTTGCTAATAAATTAATTAAGTTGAAAACTTTGACATAGAACAATATTTAACTGAGAGTAAACTGTAATTTTTCCTCTCTGCATTATAGGTATTGGACAGAATAAAAGGTTCCCTTTTACCACTTCCTGGCAAAAACTTTGTAAGATTATATATCCGCAGTAATCCAGATCTTTATGGTAAGCACATGTTTTACAATAGTTACTAGAAAGAAAAGTTTGTCTTAAAGTAATAACTTGAATATAAAATGCCCTTTATTTTCATTTCAAATTATATCCATCCACTCTCTTTTAATATATATGCTTATACAAAAGGTTTTTTTTGTGGAAAAAGTATACGTAGTGATTATTTTAGAGGAAATCCATAAAATTTGTAAACATTTCAAAACTGAAGTGAAGAGCTGTTCTGTGATATTTATGAAAGTGCGAGGTCACATTTGAATCTAGATGTGTTACTGTTACTTGGTATTTTGAAGAAAACAAGTGCTTGATTTTTGAAATTTGTCTTCATCAGGTCCCTTCTGGATCTGTGCCACTCTGGTGTTTGCAATAGCAATAAGTGGAAACCTTGCAAATTTCTTGACTCATCGTGGCCAGCGTGGTTATCGTTATGTACCTGAGTTCCATAAAGGTAAGGGGGAATACTCCTTTAGTGTAGAAATATAATTTAGTTAAAATATATTGTTTAGATGGCACAACATATATAACATCAGCACACCATCCTACTGAATAATGAGAACATTGGAAGTTGTTCTGCACTTCCAATGTTTTGACAGCCTCCACCATTCCACCATGACATGAATGACTTCACCAGGCACAGTGTGTACATTTTTCAGTAATGGTCTCACAGCAAAATTGGTGCAGGTCAAGAAGCTGTCTCTTAAATGCTGTCATTTGTAGATGGAATCTGATAACTTTAAGAAACTAATTCCATTTTCTTTCATAATTATAGAATCTGCAATAACCCAATAGACGTTAATGGCACTGATGGTGATAGCGGTATACATTAAAGGGTTTTGATGGGGATAAAAAATTCCGTTGGAACGTGATTATAACTAGACAGTATAAATTTAAAGTTACATTATGCAAATTGTTGTTTGGATGTGTTGTTTGCTGTATCAGTGGAAACAAAATCCAAATAGCTTTTTGATGTGATACAGATAATACCTGAAAATGATATTTAAAAGGGCACAGGATAAGTCTTGAAAACCAGGAGATGTGCACTTAGTTCATTGTCCCTCTTCTATGCTGCAAAATTCCCGAGCTACTTTTCTTCACAATAATATATACAAAAACACAAGCAATCTATTGAAGCTGTGTTTCCCCCACCTGGTTCTCTCCTTCTGGCAGTCCTTAAATTCTTGTCTCTAATGGAACTAGAATTAAATTAGAATTAAAATTCTTACCTATAAATAGGCAACATCTAAACACATTTTGCTTTGTTAAGCTAGGAAGTGGAATCTTGCTCGCTGTGGCAGGTGGCTGTGTAGGGCTGCCCATCTTCAGATGTACAGAACTGACAGTTTTGACTGAAGACTCTGTCATCAGCTTTGCCTTCTGTCAAGGCTTGTGAGAGATGTTATAAGGGCAGGACCTTACACTATACTGCTCAAGTACAGCAGTGAGGTCCAGACAGCAAATAACCCCAAGGGTGCAAAGGGCCAGCAAGAAGGGCCTGCCACTTCTGGCCCAGATCAATACAGATGTGTGAGGACTATGGGCAACAAAATGTGGCCCAGTATGTATTAAAATACTGTATATGATTCATAGATTGATAGAAATTGGGCTCCCATTCTTAATGTCCAAAACATTATTGATTTTTGTACTTTTAGCATTTATTCCTGATCATGTTTCGGACAGAAACGTAGAACTGCAATTCATAACATGTGGATATTCACAATTTAGAAGAAGTGTAATATAACCACTGGCAGTATTACAAATATTTCCTTTTTCATTTCTCAATGCTTTTGGATTTCAGTAAAAACAAATATATTTGTAGTAGCTATGCAGCATAACTTTGTTCTTATTTGTAGTTTCTATAGCAGCTACAGCAATCTACACCTATGCCTGGCTCATTCCTCTTGGACTCTGGGGCTTTCTGATGTGGAGAAACAATAAAGTGATGAACATTGTCTCATATTCATTCTTGGAGATAGTGTGTGTCTATGGATACTCGCTATTTGTTTACATTCCTACTGCAGTAAGTATGACCTTGATTTTCGAACTTGGGTTAGGCTAAGTTCATTGGGATGGTGTGACAACTCTTAACTCCAACACAAGTGCCAGAGGAAAGTATGTGTAGAACAACACATCTAGAATTTGGGAGGAATGGCAGTATTTAGAGGAACACTAGTCATAAGTAGAGTAATGCAATAAGGATTATTAGCTTTATGGCTTTAGGTCTATGAAGAAGTGAGATCTCTTGTGTCTAGCTGTGATATTCACTGTTGAAGCTGATGATGACCTGCCAGAGAGGTACTGCGACAGAAAGGTGAAGGAGATGCAGGTGGAAAATTTGGAGAGGCAATTAGAGTTACAGCTGGGATTTGATGTTCCTGGGGACACTTCACCAGCCAACTACTTTAGTGGCTTGGGCTACAGTTCAGGATAGCCCACTGATATTAGGCTATCTGATTCTGCCTGATTTTATGGAATAGTAGAGAGATGATTCAAAGATCACAGAATCGTGTTCATCTCAGTTTGGAATGTTTAGCCACGCTATTTGTAAATCCTGTAAGAGAAGAGCGAAGTAAAATTGATCATTATTTTAATGCCAGCTGCAGACAAAACAAGAGATACGATATGAGGTGAGGAACAGGACAAAATGTAGAATGTATTGCAAGGCTGGTACCACAGTGAAAAGGCAATAATCCACTGAGGATCCTTGCTGAAGATCCACAGTAAGAACCTCTTGTGCATCATCAAATTTCTGAGAAATCGTGCCTCAAAATTCATTAATGTAACCCTGCCTTTTTCAGAACTACATTTATGAAAACAATGTTTCCAAGAGTACTGTGTGATCATGCAATTTTTTTCTGGAATTTTGGGGCTCTGCAAATTGCACTTGTGTTAATGAGCCAGTCTTCATGTCTGATGTCCTTAGCATCATATAACTATCAGCACGGAAACAGGCCTTTTAGCCCACCGGGTCTGTGAGAACCATGAAGCAGCCATTTATACTAATCCTACACTAAACTCATTTCATTCCCACCACTTGTCCCACATATGAATGAAATAATGTAATGCCTGGAGCAAAGTTGAATTGCTGAGATAAGTTAGATCTCATTCATCCAAAGCATATCTATTTTTGGTCACTTGCAACCCAACAAAATCTTCATAGTACTGCTTGCTCGGCAGCTGCTTGATTTAATGGAGACCTCTCTGACCAAGTCCCATTCCAGTGCTGGAAACTCAAATCTGGTAGATCCCCTTTACATTATTTATTTGCCACCTTCAGCTATCCTTTGCCTCCCACACCCCTACCACCCCCTCCACCCCCCCCCCCCCCCCCCACACACAGCCCCACAGTTATTTTTTTGCATGTTTTGTATTGGAACAGCACATGAATGCCTTATTTAAGGCTATTTCAAATGTCTTCAGTAGCAAGAAGTTCCTGGACAAGGCCTATGACCAAAACTGTGCAGTGACCTATTGACATGGGTCTGCTGGCACCAAGGAATTCTAGATCAGTCACGTTAA
Source organism: Pristis pectinata (assembly GCF_009764475.1). Lineage (NCBI taxonomy): Eukaryota > Metazoa > Chordata > Chondrichthyes > Rhinopristiformes > Pristidae > Pristis > Pristis pectinata. The sequence goes on along the minus strand of NC_067407.1, from coordinate 47,796,176 downwards.
AAATTAGGACTTTGTTGTTGCTGCAAATGAAGATGATTAAATATCAAGACAGTTTTATTGACTAATGATATTAGTCTGAATTTTGGATAAAGGTGGGAATTACATGGCAGAGGATGTAAACCTGGGGAGATGTTCTAGGAACCTCAGCAGTTACTGGCACAAACTTTTTAATAAGCCTAGAATTTTAGGCAAGGATAGAAAAAAATGTTAATATGGACAGTATAGATCATGTGTAAGCATGTAACTCTTCTTTCCCTTCTTTCCATATTGCAGATGCTGTGGATTATTCCAAGTGAGATAGTACGTTGGCTGACAATAGTACTGGCCATGTGCCTTTCAGGCACCGTACTAGTGATGACCTTTTGGCCAGCTGTCCGGGATGATAACCGGAGAATTGCCATAACGACTATTGTAGTTATTCTGATCCTTCATGCCCTGCTTGCAGTTGGCTGTAAGGTACATATGGATGTATAATTCTGACAAAGGGTCACAGACCTGAAATGTTAACTGTTTCTCTTTTCACAGATGCTGCCTGATGTGTTGAGTTTTTTCAGCATTTTTAATTTTATTTATAATTTACTTGCTTCATGGAACTAAATAATATATTGACTTTTTAATTAATTACAAAAACTAAGTTCTGTTTTGTCAAATTTTTTCACTGACTTCCACATTGGGACAGAATTAGAAATCAAGATTATTTTTTGTCTTGCATTGATTTTCCTTGACCTCCATAAATCCACTGAGTGAGTTCCATCAGACACATTTAAGTGATAGATTCTAACAGGTTTATTTTCCCAATGCTTGAACTGATTTAGATAGGCAAAGATTGATTCCAGTATTGAGCAATTGGTAATTGAGGAGAAGCCATGTGCAGCATACAGCTCAGAAGAATTTTCAAATTCTCATTCCATCTTTTGAAAGTGTTAAATTTCTTATTAATTTAAGTAAATATGTAATTTATTTGTTGGGCTTCAATTTCAAATGACCTGCATTCATATTTTCCGAAGTACATTGGATGAAACCTTGTTGAAACAATTTTTTATCAAATCGCTAACTGATTTCTTGTATTTGTTCAAGCTTTCACTATTCTCAATTTGTGTTTTCTGATTTTTACAAGTTTTTGTTTGGTTTTTTTTTTGCCCAATGATATGCAGTTTATAGTGAACCACATTTACTGTTGTCTAAAGGACCATATGCACACATCTGGTGTACATTTTCTTGGGAAAACTTGTTTTAAGATACCATTGGACTTATTAAAATGTTTTTATTGCTATTTCCCAGGCCTATTTCTTTGATCCACCAGAAAAAGTCAAGCCTTCTCCTCTTGTCTCCACAACTATTACTCCAACTCGTAATGGAACTCTTTTGGCAAACCACAGTGCATAACTTGTCAGGTGAGCATTTCCATGACTGGGGAAGGAAGGACAAACAGGAGAAACAAAATTCTTACATCCCAATTTAGGTTTTGATTGTTTTAGCTTTAATTTAATGGGTTTCTACCTTTTTAGAATCCAAACACTAGCAAGTGTGCTATCAGTTAATCATGTGAACTAGTGTGCTTCTGACCCATGCAGAATAGAAAGTCTCAGGTCTGGCTCCAAATTAGTGAAAATTTATCTGAATCTCAGGGTTACATTTCAATGGGCCTTGAATGAGTACAGTTGTGTAATGGTTAAATTACTTGACTAGCAGTCAGAGTCCTGGGCCATTGGTCCAGAGATGTCAGTCTGAATCCCACCATGGCAGTTGGGGAACTTAAACTAAAATAATTAAATAAATTTCTAACCGCTTTCTAAGGCACTGGTGCCAGTGGCTCATGAATCGAAACCCACTTCTACACCTGTCCTTGAGCCATGCATTCACTTTCCTGATCTTGTTGATCCAATGCCACTTTGCACGTGGCTCATGTAGTAATCTCCATCTCTCTCTCCATCTCTCTCTCCATCTCTCTCTCCATCTCTCTCTCCATCTCTCTCTCCATCTCTCTCTCCATCTCTCTCTCAAATGTCTGAAACTCTAGCTCATCAGCTTTATAGGGGATGTGCAGAGGTTGCTGCTATGGGATTAGTCTTCTCTCCCAGTTCCAATGTGATACATTAATAACACATCACTTGCCCTGCCATGACATCCATAATTTATTTTAATTAATAATTACCTTTTCTGACTTGCTATCGTAATTTAGTTAATAATCCAGTCTTAAGGCATCAAGATTTGTCACACTTTTTGCACTGCATTATAATTGAATTTAGTATGAATCCCATTTAAAATAGAGAGAAAAATATCTACAATGCTTATCAGTCAATTACTTTTCTACCTTCCTGCTCAGTCACTCTCCAGTTATTTCCCTTCATTTTCAAATTCTTGGTTGGGTTTCTGGTACTGGTGATTTTTATTGACTCAATACTTTTTCTCTAAAATACAAACACAGCATCCAATTTCCCCACTCGCTATAATCCCAAGAATTTGCTGAGTACTCGAATCATTGAGGCTTTCATTAAATAATTGTAAAACTGCTTTTCCTTTAGTTTCATTGCTTGGTATAAAATTTAATTAATGAGAAAGATTGGGTGTTTTAAATAATTTTTGAAATATGGTGCAGTAATTAGGAATGTGAAGATTTTTTTTGAATAAGCTCATTTTAGTTTGGTTCATAGTGTTCACCCTCCTTGTAATTACTCATCATATCCACATATTACAGTTCTCTCTGGCAGTGTCCCAACGTAATCTGTTTACTCAGTCAGTTTGAGTTTACCTTCCTTGTCTGTTATGTTTGCAGTGTAAAAGCAAGATCTCTCTGATATACTTAGGTTCAATAAATATTTTGGAAGTTAACTTCAAAATAATTAACTCATCTTTAATTTACCATAAAGAAACTAGGACTTTGTGATCTTTGTTGATTCACGTATTATTTTGAAAACTTCAAATAAGTCATATCTGTATCCATTGTAAAATGTTTCTTTTTTTTATTTTTTTAGATTTGTTCACTGATGTCTTTGTATGCGGAAAGGCTCTTCAAACGAAACAGCCAGTATAACTACAAAGAAATATGCTGATTTATCTAACCATTGTAGAGCTCCAAACCAATTAAATCAGGTTTTGGGATCCTTGCATTGTGCCTGCTCTGATTTTTTTTCCCCTGTTCTACTTTTCCACTGTCTAATGAAAAGTGTACTTTACAAATTGTAAATACTTTTTGCACAGCTTGCAAATTTAATTTGGAAAAATATTGTTTGTGATCTTTGGTAATAATCTTTAATAATGTTTAGATTTGCTTAGTTATGTATATAGGAAAATTGTTACTTTTTTTGAACAGCTTTACTTTATTCAAAATTGCCAATCATAAAATGTACATAATTTATTATGTATCATGGTTTTGTATAGAACTTGACAAAAAGATAAAAATTAATAATGTTTAAATTACTGTATGCAAGTGAAGAATTGCCAATTTTTGGGTGAAAGGATTGATGTGCCTTTAATGCATCTTCCTCGCTTCCAGGAATGGAAACAAAAAAAATCAATCATGCAGAGACGGAAAAGGAAAGTCTGCAAAATGCACTCCTACTTTATTTTGCCATGCTTCCCTTTTTTTTTGTTAGTGGTGATTCAAAACAAAAATGCAGAGCAGGATAATATCTACAATCATTTGTCTTGCTATAGACTGCACTTTCTATCATTTTTCAAAATCCCTTCAATAGGCTGTAACCTCAAGTACTTTTTAGTCACTCGGAGCAAAAACCTGTAGAAGATCTGGATGATTCTGAAAGGCGATCAAGGACACTTCAGAATATCTGACCTCCAGAGATAAGTTTCTGCTTCCCCAACATCACCCCATTCCTGACCCCAGTTGCAGATGACCAATGATGTTCCCAATGGTATGAGGGAATGTTCTGTGAATACAAAACTGCAGCTACTGAAAAGCTGAAGTAAAGACCAAAATTGCTGGAAATACTCAGCCAGTCAGGCAGCAGCTGTTGAGAGAGAAACAGAGTTAGTATTTCAGGTTGAAGACCCTCCACCAGAACTTTGTGGTGGAGGGGAGGGAGAAACAAGAGAAAACAAGTTGTTTTAAGTTGCAGAAGGTTGGTGAGGGATGGACAGAACAAAAAGAATATCTCTGGTAAGGTAAAGCCAGGGCCATCATAGGGATATGCTGTAAATGTGGTCATCCAGTCAATGGGTGACCTTAATCTCTTTTTTCCTATCCATACCCTCTCTGCAATTTAAAACCAACTTGTTTTCTCTCTTGCCCAGTTCTGATAAAGGGTCTTCAACCTGAAATGTTAATACTGTTTCTTTTTCCACAGTTGCTGCCTGACCTGCTGACTGTTTCCAGCATTTTCTGTTTTTATTACTGTAGGGACCTGTTTGTATGTCTGTATACAGCAAATATGGTCATCAGTGATCACTGTTGAAGGAAGGAGATTTTTAAAATATTTTGTGGGCAAATCAGCAAAGAAAAGTGTATGAATGGTTTAAAAAAAATATGGAATGAGTGTAGGGCTAAGAACAGGTGGAAAAGATGGGTTTCCCACCTCCTGAAGAAGGCTCATCTGGATTTTTTTTAAACATGCTTTCTGTCAACCCATTTTTCTTTACCTTTTCAGGATCTGGGCTGGCAAGGCTAACATTTATGACCTAACTCTAACTGCCTTTGAGAGGGTGGTAGTGAGCTGTCTCATGAACCACTGCAGTCTTGCCTTTTGTCTTTCTTGATGATAGCAATGGCAGGTTTGGGAGGTGTTCTCAAAGTAGCCAGAGCAAGTAACTGCAGTGCATTTTGCAGATGGTAGACAGAGCTGCCACCATGGGATGATGGTAGAAGGAAGGAATATTTAGGGTGATTGATAAGGTACCAATTAAGTGGGTTACTTTGTCTTGGATGGCATTGAGATTCTTGAGATCTGTTGGTGCTCATTCATCCAGGCAGGGAGAGTGGCTGCCCTCGATATCAAGGCAGCATTTGACCAGGTGTGGCATCAAAGCACTCTGGTAAAATTGGACAGTGAAGGGGTGGCAGCTGGCAATATGCTGGCTGTGGTACTGGACCCAAAATCCAAAACTAGCTGCACTTCCATGAAGTCAATGGACAAAGGCTAAACATTCCAGTGGTTAGAGTCATACTTGCACAACAGAAGAAGGTTGTGGTTATTGGAGGTCAATCATCTCAGCCCCAGGATATCAATAGAAGATATCCTCTGGGCAGTATCCTAGGCAAAGCCACCTTCAAGTGGAGAGTATTCCATCACACTCTGACTTGTTCTTTGTATCTGGCTGAAATATCTTGAGTTGTCAGGAACAGAGTCACTCACTGCAGAACACCCAGCCTCTGACTCTTCTAACAACAGTATTTATGAGGCTGGTCCAGTTGAGTTTCTGGTGGATAATGATCCCCAGATAACTGATGGGATCTTGACGGTGAGGGACCTGGCAGTGGCAATGCCTTTGGGTAGATGATTAGACTCTTTTGTTGGAAATGGTCGTTACCTAGCACTTTGGTGGGACAAATGTTATTTGCCACTTTTCAACATATGCCTGAATTGAAAATTGTGCAATCATCAACAAATATTCTCACGTCTGACCTTATGATGAAATGAAGGTCATTGATGAAGCAGCAGAAAATGTATTTGTGAACAAGATATACCATGGCAATTTTCCATATTATCAGGCAGACACCAATGTTGTAAATGTACTGAAGATGCAGCTTGTTCCGAACTGAAATGGTTACTTAACTCAGAATGATTGTTGATGCCATGAGAATAAGCTGCAGGGAAAATAAAGGAAAGAAGGGGGAATGGGACTGATGGGATTCCTCTGCTTGGAGGTGGCATGGACTTGAAGGGCTGAGTTGCCTCGTGTGGTTATAAGAAAGTTACTAAGGAACTAAGTACTCTTGAAATGTCCCAGTTTTAATGTAGGAAGTATATGAACTAATTTGCGGACAGTAAGGTCCTACTAATGTGAATGTTATTCTTTGTTTTAATGTTATTCCTTTAATAATCTTTTTGAGTAAAACCATGGGACTTTTTATACGTACACCCGAGAAACGAGATAGGATGCCAGAAAGGCAGCTTGTTCATATGTAAACTAATTTTCTGTAATTGGGTTACAGATGGCTTTTGTTTCCAATTTGGCTCAGATCAAGTCTTGTATCTCTACACTCCTTGGATTAGGTTCCATTTTCAAGTTTCTGTTTGTTGAATGTTTCAGTAGATTTGAGACTCATTACCTTTGGTTAGCAATTTTGAAAAAAAAACTTGCCCTTTAACAATAAACGTCCATGGTAATATATGGTGTTAGGTGGGTCTATAAATTGGTTTAGATATACATGCATATGTATTGCATCTTAATTATTTCCTTTGTTTCTTAAAACAATTGAAAAAGAAACCCAGCTTCAAATTAAGTAAGAGTTGCTAGTAATGTTTTTGTGGTATTGATCCTGCCAAAGTTAAAAGGTTGTGTGTTCAGGTCCCAACTCCAGAGAACAAATTTTAGATTGGCACTTCAATGCAGTCTTTAATAGTTCAGCACTGTCAGAGGTACTCTGTTACAAATGAGAAATTGAACCATTTGCTGTGTAAAGTGGAAATAGGATCCCACAGCACACCTTTAAAGAGCAGGGGATTTTTCTTGGGTCTTGATCAATATCACCGTAAAATCATGATCTGATAATTATCAACTTATTAAGTTTCATCTATGCAACTTAAAGAACACTTTGCAGTTATCCAGTTCTGATCAACCTTGACCTGAAAAGTTGATATTTGCTTGACCTGCTGAGTTCTTTCAGCACTTCCTGTTTTTGATTCTGATTTCTAACATCTGCAGTTTTTTTGCTCCAACTGCTAATTATCATCAGACAACTTGTGGTATTTAATGTATGTAATTCACTGTCTCTGATCTCAGTCATGCAACAGTTGTCTTACACCTGATCATTATCCAGTCAACTCTGTTGGAACATGATGCATGTTCACAGTTGTTCAGGACAGTATGCAAATATCAATGATGCCCTATTTTCATATTCTACCCAGGTTCACAACCTGGGAGATTTCTCTTTATTCAAGCCAAGGCTATATTTATTATTCATCCCGAGTACCTTGCTTGGAGGCCTTTAAGTTTGACTTTGCAATCGCATTAAAGCAGACTGCTGGGTGGGGGAAAGGAGTAAGATTCTTCTCCATGCCAAAGTTATGAGCAAGTTATTGAATTTCACAATTTCCCACAGAAGAATGTAAACAAGTGATTAGTATTACACAATAGTAGCTTACGGCTGTGAAATAAAGACTGCACTGAATCTTGTAGAGTTTTTCGAGGAGGTTAGCAAGAAAGTAGATGAAGGAAAGGCTGTAGATGTTGTCTGCATGGACTTTAGTAAGGCCTTTGACAAGGCCCCACATGGGGGGTTAGTTCAGAAGGTTCAGACACTGGAGAGGTTGTAAACTGGATTCGAAACTGGCTATGTGGGAGAAGACAGAGAGTGGTAGTGGACGATTGTTTCTCAGACTGGAGGCCTGTGACTAGTGGTGTGCCTCAGGGATCTGTGCTGGGACCATTGTTGTTGTCTATATCAATGATCTAGATGATAATGTGGTAAATTGGATCAGCAAGTTTGCTGATGACACTAAGGTTGGAAGTGTTGTGGACAGCGAGGAAGGCTTTCAAAGCTTGCAGAGGAATCTGGACCAAATGGAAAAATGGAAAAATGAAAGATGGAATTTAATGCAGACAAGTGTGAGGTGTTGCATTTTGGAAGGACAAATCAAGGCAGGACATACACAGTAAATGGTAGGGCACTGAGGAGTGCGGAGGAACAAAGGGATCTGGGAGTTCAGATACATAATTCCCTGAAAGCGGCGTCACAGGTAGACAGGGTTGTAAAGAAGGCCTTTGGCATCCTGGCATTCATAAATCAAAGTATTGAGTATAGGAGTTGGGATGTTATGGTGAGGTTGTATAAGACATTGGTGAGGCCAAATTTGGAGTATTGTGTGCTGTTCTGTTCACCTAACTATAGGAAGGATATCAGTAAGATTGAGAGAGTGCAGAGAAGATTGACTAGAATGTTGCTGGGTCTTCAGGAGTTGAGTTACAGGGAAAGATTGAACAGGTTAGGACTTTATTCCTTGGAACGTAGAAGAATGAGGGGAGATTTGATAGAGGTTTACAAAATTATGAGGGGTATAGACAAGTAAATGCGAGTAGGCTCCACTTAGATTAGGTGAGATAAGTACGAGAGGACATGGCTTTTAGGGTGAAAAGGGAAAGGTTTAGGGGGAACTTCTTCACTCAGAGAGTGGTGGGAGTGTGGAACAAGCTGCCATCTGATGTGGTAAATGCAGGCTCACTCTTAAGTTTTAAGAATAAATTGGATAGATACATGGATGGGAGAGGTCTGGAGGGTTATGGACTGGGTGCAGGTCAATGGGACTAGCAGAATAAAGTTTTGGCACAGACTAGAAGGGCCGAATGGCCTGTTTTCTGTGCTGTAGTGTTCTATGGTTCTATGAATGACCTGGCCTAGAAAAATGGAGCTGGAAATGAGAAATTCAGCTGTTTTTGACTTGCAGTTCCACTAAACACTGATTATGGTGTCACTATAATCTACTTTTACACTTGTAACTAATGAATCTTGATTAATGGCTGCAATTTGAGCTGGGTATGTTAATGGCAAAGGAAAAGATGAGCTTTGTGTTATCTCAATTGCGAATAAACAGGTTTCAGTACCCTTATTGCCAGATCTTCCATTGACAATCAACTGAAATCCAATCAACCAGGAGGAAATTGTTGACAGATTCTGGCCACACAAACATAGTGGCTCCCTCTAAAGAATTTTTTTCAATTCCTGGATGAAACACGAACAGGAAGAAGGTATGAAAGCACTTTAACCTTTTCACTTTTGTTTTAAATGATCATATTGCATGCAAAGCAGCAAGTTGTAAAAGCAGAATTCTAGTGAAACAATTTGTCAAAATGTCACTGGTAAACAAGACATTAATGTAGATTCAGGGAGCATTTAAATATTTACCAATATCCTGAATATTTTAAATCAGGAAATGTTATGAATTCTGTATTGCTAATTCACTATAGAAAATGCTCGAGTATACTGGGACAGAGGAAAAAGCATCCTGAATTTCAGCTGAGCATCTCTTCTGTTAGGAAGTGCAGCTTTATGAATAGCGGGCACAGAGTTAGATTTGTATTGTCGCCCCTGGAAAGATAGAACTAAAATGCAGAAAAGCTGGAAAGCTTGCATCCAGTCTCCATCAAACCATGGCAAGAACGCTGAATTTCCAGGGCTTCAGAACAAGGTGCACAAAGTTAGACAAAGTGAGACCAGACCGCACGGGATAAGGCTATCAGCAGGCGCTGAACATGCGCCTGCATTACCTTTGCAAAAGGGACTAATCCAGGCGACTGTTCATGATAATGAAAATGTCTGATTGGATTGAATTAGAGAAAATGTGGGGGATTCCTGAAATTAGAGGTCACGCATCTAGTGTAATTATCATAATCCGATAGGGAATTTAGAAGAAAAATTTTTACCGATAGGATTGTAATGTGATGGCTATAAGTACAAGAAGTTGAAGCAAATAACATAAATGCATTTAAGGGAAACTTGAATGAGGGAGAAAGAACTTGAAGGAAATCCTGATTATAGCTTTTTTTAAAAAAAAGTAGGGCGAGAGGCAGCTGGGAAGGGGCATAACTGATGGCAAAGACCAGTTGAGCGAATGGTGCTTTCGATACTATATCCCTGATGCAACAAGTGCCCTCGGAAACAGTGGTCGCTACGTAGACCCGCCGCAATCTGCATATAGATGCGGGAGGAATGTGCAAAGATTAGAAGACCTAAAATGTTTAATCAGGCACTCTCTTAACTAAAAGTTAACATTTTACCGATCTAACTGTGGACGAGATTATTCCAACAGGAGGAAATATGTTTTTTTTTCTAAACTGCATCAAATAATTGAATGGGTGTCAGTAAGAAACACTCTTTACAAGAACTCCGGAACTAGCCTGACGGCACAGTTCTGGTTTAAATCTATTACCGAGTCGGACAGCAAGGAATCAGCCCTTTGGCCCAACTGGTCCATGCCACTGAATCAGAGAAACTTATTCTAATCGTGGTTTCACGAGCAGTTGCCTATTTTCCTGTGTTCAGTCTGAGTATTTAGAGCAGTTCCCCGCAATCTTTGATAATAGTATGAATACAACATAGGTAAGGAGGATCGAATTATGCTACTGTATATTAACATACAGAGACCATGCACACAAGCCTCATCAGTATACTACCGTAGATCGTATTTCCATGCTATACAGATCCTCAATGGAAAAACATTCACCTGAACTCAGATATCAACTGTAGCTTCTGAGCAACTAGTGGGAAATATGAGTGCGAGGAATTTTCTTCACCTACTCAGAACTGATTTTACACGATTTGAACTGAATAATTTAAAAAGAGCTTATGGTACATCGGCTGATATACATTTCAAATGGGCTAAATAAAGAACAGTGAAATAAGAAGCGATACCAGCTGGGATGCTGGCACCATCAATTAGAAAAGAGAATTCCATTTATTTTTAAAGTTGCGCCCAAGGTTCATCTTTGCAGTCCCTTAAAAAAATATGTATGATGTATCTCTCCATGAAATTGTTACCGCCTTAAACAAATTTTATTTTCTTCAAAAAAGCCACCTTCTCAGTAATGGCACAAGGAAAAAAGGACCTTTCTGAATAGGTCAAACCAGCTGCGATTTTTGGTTAATATGCAGGTGTACGTCTCGGCGCTTAGCCTGGGGAAACTACACGAGGAAGATTTTTAGCGGATTTTTCTTGGTTGTAAAACTGCAGAAAAGCAAAGCCAAGGGAGAGGCAAGCAATCCCATAGTCTGGAAGTGATGGAAGAGGCATGATGTCCCCAGGAGGAATTGGTGTAGAGAGTGTCGACGGTAACACATAATAGTTACAACGAAATATGCCGGATATAAAGAGTGAAACAAATTGCTAAGTTATCAGTGACAAGAGTCTTTGGATGCAAGGGGTGAAAAAAGAGAAACGGTCTCTTTCCGTTTATGTTATTTTAGGTTCAGATATGAGTGAGATTGAAAATTATGATGGCTTTGATACATTGAAATAGTTCCATCAATTGTTCGGTTAGTAACCAGATGGTGTAAACTTTAGTTCAGCCCCACGAAAGAGCGCGGAAGACTTGTTTTTAATTATGTGAGGGTTGTTGGGACATGGAATTCTGTATCAGAAGTCGTATTTGGAAAGAGCAGTGTTTTTTTTAAAGTAGCAGCTAGATGTTTGTAAAAATAGGAAAATGGGGGAAAGGACATGGAATTAGTTTAAGAGCCAGGGCAGAGATGGTCCTCTATAGTAAACTTACATAATTTATATTTTAAAACCTTGCTCAGAGTTTGTAAACTCTTTTTGTAGATGGAAATTCCGTTCATTTTCAGCCAGTTATACACTGGAAATGTAGACTAATCGCTGAACACTTCTTTCTGATCAACAAGGGCCAGTTCTTAAAGGATAACGCCTGCCCAACAAACCTGGCTCCAGTTAACTCATTGGACTACAGCTCACCGCAAATATATAACTATTCTGCAGAGAAACATATATTGGGCCCAAACAGTCTCTGCCAAACTGCCACCAGAATATCGCTGCAGAAGCTAGCAGAATTGCTGTAGTAACCATTCAAAAAAAAACTTATTCTGCATTTACATTAAGTATGAAATGAGTATTTCGTATAGTTTTGAAACTTCTGTGATATATTGCTGACCCATTTGCCCCTTAGTGCCCGTGTTAGGACTTCGAATAATTATTCATTTGATCCAACTTCCCTGCTTTTCCTCCCATCGCCCTACAAAGATTTCCTTTCAAGTCTCTATCCAACTCCCTACCAACAGTTTCCACGCACCTTCAGAACAACGTACCGACAAAAACAACAATCTTTATCCCCTAGTTCACATCCATCTAGCTATCACCCCTCCTGGTACTGAAAACGGCCTAGTCAAAAGGACTACTAAAGTGAAGGACACACGTATTGTACAATAGCCATTGCGCGATTCACTTCAAACGCCACCACGATCTCGTAACCACTGACTTTAAACTAGTACCAAAGTTAGGAAGGGTTGGTGTGTAAAATGTGTTAAACCTATTTGTGTGCGTTTGTCCCAGCCTCAGATTAAACATGTCCAGCCCAAAGGGGGAGACCCGGGAGTCAGTTGCACAGAAAAACACACTGACCAAGTATGAGACCAAGAAACTCTTACTGAAATACAGAAAAGAGCGAGACGAAGCGTCGAGGAAAGGAGAAGTGAATCGAAATAAATTGCATGTGATCCAGACATCGATGGGATCGCAGATCCGTGAATTGAAGGAGAAGATCAAAGCGCTGAACTCTGAGAACAAGGATTTGCACAAAACCATCAAGAAACTCCGACCGGAGTTGCAATTGGACACCAACCCCAAGCTGAGGAGCAAACTGACCAAGGAGGTGGTGAAAGAACTGAGGGAGAGGGCGGAACGATGTAAGAACCTGCAGCAAGAAAACGCCAGGTTAAATCAGGAAATAGACAATTTGACTTCGGTGCTGGCGCAAGCGGAGAATGTCAGGAAGGTGTTAGAAGACCGACTCTTAGCAGCCCAGAGTCAGGTGAGAAGTTTGAGCAACGAACATGACCGCGTGGTAAAACTGTGGGAAGAAGCCAAGATTCAGAGAGAGCAAACTCTGCAAATTAACCGCCTCTTCAGACAGTCCCTCTTCAGTAAGCAGCATTGCCACCAGACCTTGGATAAATGCGTTCAGACCATCGCCTCCATCCCCATCTATAGGCGCTTTCACATGAGAAAACTCGAGGGGACGGTCAAGCAGCAGGAGATTCACTGGGAAACGGAGAAAGTGAAGCAAAGGTTTGTAGATCAGGCGCCGGTGACTCCCAAAGAGAGACGAGGCAACGCTTCAAACAAAGCATCGACTACAATCTACAGAATTTCCCCACACTGAGACCCATTCCATGCAACGCAGAGGAAAAATCAGCACGAATAAAGGCAGAGGAATTCCTCAAAGAGTCGGTATTCGCGGATATGAGACGTGTTTACATTTTGTGTGTGCACGTGTGTGGTGGGTGCAACATTTAAAAATTCACTCTCTCAGAAAATCTACTCGACTTCGTCTTGCAATAGATCACACCAAGGCTATGGGGAAATTACTTTACTATCTCGTCTGTAATATTTTGGTCTTTAACAACAAAATAAAATATCCTTTAAGTCAAGGCCAATCAATGTTTTATTTTTAAGCCGACTAAGGTTTTCGTCAACATACCCCCCCCGGAGGGTCCAACAGCGATGGCGGAAATCTGTTGATGGTCGGACCGGTCCTCAAGAGGCAAGTCCTGCAATCTTCCTACTGTCGCTAGGTTTGCATGTGGTGCAGCTCCTCTTCCTGGGGCCTCGCCATTAGTTGACGGGGGAACAAGTAGCGCATTCCAATAATGGCTTGATTATGTGCACAATCTCCCTCACTAATTAGACAGAAAATGCTGAAAGTATTCAGCAGACCTATGAACATGAGACACAGTAGAGCAGGCCATTTGGCCCTCAGTGCCAGGCCGAGCAGGCACAAGTACATAGCTGATCTTGAATGCTCTTGGCAACTGGCCTGCCACAGCTCTTTTGGTAGAGAATTCGAAAGATTCACTACCCTTTGGGTGAAGAAATTTCTTCTCTCTTTTCTGAATGGGAAACATTACTCAGTTTGAGAGCATTTGCCCTATCTATAGGCACCTCAGCCAGCATAAACAAAATCCTAAGCATTTTATATATTTCAATTAGAACAGCTTTCATTCCAAGATCATGAGCGGACAGGCAAAATCTGCTTAATTTCTCATTCCCTCTTCATTGCAAGTATGTCCGAACTGAGCTGGGGAGACCAGACCCGTACAATATACAAGATCAGTTCTAAAAAACTGAAGCAAGTCATGTCTGTTCTTATATTTATATCCTTTTGCAATAAAGACCAAAATGCCATTTGCCTTTCTAATTGTTCACTGAGTTTGCCTGTAAATTTCAGTGATTTGTGTACTAGGTCCCTCTTAATACCTTTCAATTTCTCACCATTTAACAAAGCATTCTGCCCTTATTTTTCTTGACCAGATTGGGTGACCTTACATTTTTCCACATCATATTCTATCTGCCACATCTTTATTTGATTAACCTACCTATATCCCACTCTCTCTGCATGCTCCTCACTGTGCATTATTGCCACCCAGCTTTGTATCATCCAAACTTGGAAATATTACTTTGAAATCTTGATGTAGATTGTGCACTGGGGCTCAGCCTGATCCCTACAACCTTCCACTGATCATGGACTCCCGACTTGAAAATTACCCATTTATTTCTTCTGCAAGTCCAAATACACCACATCTATTGGTTCACCCTTATCTACTGTGCTAGTTGGACCAACAAAAATGCTGTATTCAAGTTTGTCAGACAGGATTTCCCCATCACAAATCCATACTTATGTGGGAGAACTTTATCAGTTCTTTAATGATGATTCCAGCATTTCCCCTATACTGATATCAGATTAATTGGAATAATCATTCCTTGTTTCCCTCCATCTGCTTTCTCAGATAGAGCAGTAACTTTTGGTGTATTCCAATGTGAGGGGGGCCATTCTAGAATCAGTCTTTATAGCACTTCTTTCAAAATCCAAGGATGCAGCTAATAGGGATTTTACCCCATATTTCCTAACACAGGGGGCCATATGGCCCATCAAACCCATGCCAGCTCACAGAGCAATCACATTCTCACACTGATTTTCTGTAACCTATTCCTAACCATCCAATTCACATGTCTTAGGGATGCATGAGGAAATGGATCACCCAGGAAACCCACACATTCACAGGGAAGTCTCAGCTTCTTATCACCTTTCTCGCAATAATTTCTCCCATAATAGTTTTGCAAATGCTGGTTTCTTTGAGGTCCTCACTTACTTCAGATCTGCATTTCTCCACTATTTCCAAGTAGTTTACTGGGCCTTCTTCTATGAAGACAGCCAAAATATTTGTTTAATTATTATGCCAGTTCCTTATTCTCCAATATAATTCTCCATCTCAGTACGTAAGGGACCTAGATTAACTTTTGCTAATCTTTATTGTTTTATACATCTAAAGCAGTATGTTTTTTTGTTAAGTATACTTCTTTCTACATGGTATTTCTCTTTCCCAGTTCTGACAAAGGTACCCCAAACCTAAACCTTAACTGTTTCTCCTTCCACAGATGCTGCCTAATCCGCCAAGTGTTCCCAGCATTTTTTCTTCGTTTTCCAGCATCTGCAGATTTTTGTTGGTTTTTCTGACATGGAGCATAATGACCAGCTTGGACCTATTTGACCAAATGCATGCATCTGTACTGGAAAAAATAACTGTCCTGTACTCTGTAATATTAAAAGTAGCCCACGACTTGGACAACTGGATCAGAAACAGCTGGTCTAAAATTCAAATCTTCATCGGCATTATTACTAAATTGAGAGATTTGATAGGAGTATTAGAAGCACAAAACTACCTTAAGTTTTACCATCTGGCTCTTTCTTGGCATTTGAAGGGATTACTCCTAGAGGAACCCAACCATACATCGTCTTCATCTGCCTGGCAGCCATCTATAACCACAGCTCAGTGTTACTGGTTCCAAGTAGAATCCCAGGCAATTGAATAAAGAGCAAACATTTAATGATCATCAGCTTTCCTATTACTTGCCCCTTGGGGCTACAATTTATGTCTTCCCCTCCTCTGCCCCGTGAGCAATCACTGTTGAAAAACCTTTGGGCTGGGGAGAACTATGAAGCCAAACAGAGAAGAGATTCCACTGTAGGTGGTGACAAGGGAGAATGTAGGGTCCGGGTGGTCTGACAGTCCCCAACAATGGTCCACAGTTGCCGTGCTGGCCAAGCCATATCTGTGCTCCACTGCTTGTCACAGGCTGTCCAATACCAACTCTCACAGGCAGCCTTTCCATACAGAGCCACGGGGGAATTCATTGCTGCAGGAACATGTGGAGGTGGGGATCCTCACCAGGCTCCCACCACAGCAGGGCACAGCCAGCGAGGATGTCTTTATTAAAATACAGCAGATACACACGAGAGTGCTGGGACTGCAGACCAAGAGCACTGCTGTGAATCAGCATTCTGTGATGTATCAGTGCATTAAAAAGCTGGCTTTGTGGCAGAAACACCTGGCCCCGCACAAAACCTATAATCATACTTCTAGGTTCAAATCTTACAGACAGCATGAAGTCAAGATTTGGTAGAGTTAGCAAATACTCACCTTCTGGATTTTAATCCTGTCAAGATCATTGCCTTTAAAGTCTTCTTTCTCTCCTACCTGCGAGGGTCATCTGTGAAATGTGTTTCAGGCATTGTTAACCAAATTTCTAGCAATATTGGTCTACACTTCAAAACTATTCTGAACAGGGAACCAAGTTGTCAATTTCACTTAATAGGAAGGCTAGTACAGGAAATGGAAATGTTGGTCCTGTGCAATGAAAGGCTCAATACATGTTCATACTGGGGTTAGGATGTTCTGCACCATTGTAAAGGGAAATTTAGATGCAATCTAACCCATGATAAATCAGCTGTACATGGTAGACTTTAGTAATCAGAAAATATCAATGCCCTGTTGATTTTAGGCATCATAATGTTAAATCGCTTCAACAAAACATGCAGCCAAAGTTTGCTCAGGAACCAAGAATAACAGATATTGCCAGAGAACTGCAGATTAGCAAGAGCTTCAGGAGGGGTACACAAAAAAAAGTCAGACCATTTTATTCTTGATAAACTTAATTATTTTTACATACATTTATTCTTCATTTTCACTGTAGAAATACATTAAGATAACAAGGCCATATTCTGTGTGAATACTTGCCAACTAGAGCTGCATCTAGAAGTAGGTAACAGCCATTGTTTACTGAGTAATGTACCATGCAATCTGAATATTTAGAGAACAGATTCACATACAAAACATACTCAAAATAAATAGAAAATATTGCTTCTGCTCCCTTGTCGTGATCTTGTGATCACTCAGTAGATTATCCAGGAGTTGTGGAGGGAGAAGCAGTTAATGTTTCAAGCTGATGACCTTTCAGGAGGTACCAGGTAACGTTAGAAATCAAACATTTTAAGTTGCAGAGAAGGGGGAGGGTTACAAAAAAACGTGCATTAGGGCAAAGACAGAGGAACTAAACAACACAGATGGTGGTATCAGCTGAGTGAGAAAGTTGAAGTCTGATTAATCAGCACAGATCTGTCTGAAGGAGATGCAAATAGAAGGAAACAAATGAGAATGAGATTAAACAAAAACACTGAAATTGCTGGAAATCTGAAATAAGAGAAGGCTGAAGACATTCGGCTGATCAGGCAGCATCCATGGAGAGGAAAACAGTTAATGTTACTGGCCAGTTCTAATACAATTAAGGTATGCTGGTTATCTGAAATTTCTATGTTCACCTTCACCTCCTACTACTTACATCTCCTCCAGACCAATCAGACTACTTTTACCATCACCTTCTCCCAGCTGTCAAATCTCATCTCACTTGGTCTCCATCCAAACTCCTCTCTGCGACACAAAACACGCTCCTCAGATGTCAAACATTTCCTGCATTTTATGGTCTTCTCCAGGTTTGCAGAATCAGTAGTTGTTTTTGCTTTTCCATGATATTTTCAATATTTGGCTTGTGAAAGTGGTCTATTTTAACTTGGTCGAAAGTTCAGCCAAGTTATTTAGATATGCATAGATACAGATGTTAAAAATTATTAGAACCTTAAGTATAACCTTGCTAAATTCCAAACAGCATTTCAAAAGAAATACACACACACTGTAAAGATGTAAAAAATTACCAAATTTTGAGCTGAGAAGTCTCTCCCCATGAACAGGGAAATCTCAGGATTGTTCTTAACAGTTTGAAAGAAGAAAATAATCCTACACTTGTCAGAATATAAAAGGGAACTTTAGAACAACAAACGGACAATGCTGGTAGTGTGGTATAAAGTTTTGACCCTGTGATCATTGAGTCTGGAAGATTTCAATTGACTTCATTCCTTGTATTCCAGAAACTGCTGCAGCCTTTTTCTGTGTTCTGTCGAAAGCGGGACAGCCCTTAAATTAAGAATATATTTCAACATTACACATACTTTGAAAAAGGAAATTAACATTAAATGAAACTGGGGGGGGGGGGGGGGGTGTTTATCATTATTACCTTCAAAGTACCTAGCAAGGTCATCAGTGGGAGATTATGAAACTGCACCTTGCAGTACCACATAGAAAATAAGGGCATATATACAATCAAGACTTACTTTAAGTGTTCTCCAAAGGTGGTGGTTATCCTGTAAATTGCAGTTTTCAGGGAGGCACGAAGGGCAAATCTCAGAGTCTTGTAAGAAGAATCTATCAGAGTACCAGTGGATCTTGCTGGCTTGCTAGAAGCATGAGGTAGTTTAAAATGTTTGTCAACGGCCTGTTTAATAATGAAAAAAATCAAATTCAGGAAAAATAGTAAGGTAGAAGAGTTTAATGGAATTTGATGATTACTGCTACAGGCAATCCCCGTGTTACATAGGGGTTGTGTTCCTAGAAAACACAGTCTGTATCATGATTTTCCATAACACAAAACCCCATTTACCATTGTATCTCATGTTATAAGTGAAGATGTGTTCCTACAGGATGTTTTTCTTTTAACAGTAATGATGAGTACTGCAGCTGCTGATTCAAGGTGAGGGGCCACTTAAGAGATTTGCTTTGGAAACCGATAAGGCAAACTCTTAAGTGGCCAGCAGCTGTGTTTGGAAAGACAGGTGACTCTGCAGATGCTCATCACGTTCCAGCCTTCAGTTTGAATGGAGATATATACTTTTAAATGCATATCAAATATAGACAAGATAGTTTAATGATAAAACAAATAACAGTGGTTGTTTAGGTTTACAACTTGCACTTAAACTTACTGGCCCTGTTTCAGACAGAGGGTAAATAATCTGAAAAACTCTTAACATTGTGAGGTAGCAAAAAAAAAACCCATCTTGCACGTATCAAGAAATGAGTTGAAAAAAATCTGAAATTTGATGTTTCTTTCACATATTGTGTCTAATTCCACCCCCACACACATAAATTTCCATAAGAGTGAATTTTGTCTCAAATTTCATAAGAGTGAATTTTATCTCAGATTTTTGGGTAGTGATTTGTGAATTCCATATGGGCAAATTTCTGTAACCCAAACAGCTGTATTTTTGGGGGGGGGGGTGGTGGTGTCATCTGTAATCTATATATTAAAAAAGAACAACTTGCTATCAATTGAAGGGACTTTTTCCGGTCTGAAACAAGTCTCTCTCTGCTTTGTTGCACTTTACAATTTCCAATGTGTTCAGAGCCAAAAGCTGTAGTGCGCTAAAGTGTGGTTCTTTCACAATATTCCAATATTTCATAGAAAATAGTCTAAGACAGCTTTAACTCCAAGTGCCTGGTATAATGTGAGAAATGCAAATATTCTAACAGTGGGATGTGATCATCTTAATATCAATATCACTTTCTTAAATGCCAGTGGATAGCTGGTAAGTTACACTACCAAAACACTTTACACAGAGTGACACTCATCCTTTATCTTTTGTGTGCCTATTACCTGATAGGTGACCAGTTCAGGCTAGATCCATACTCAGGCTAGTTCCTAGACTTCAGTTATTGCATTATGTCACTTTGTCCTATAGCTTCCTCAAATTCCTGCATCAGTGGGTGAGAGATTGAAATGTGCCAAACATGCACGATAAGCTCTGCTGAATGTGTCAGTGGTATGTATGGCTTTGTACAGATTGTACTGAATCTTTACCTGCATCCTCACAAGCACTCTCTGCAACCTCTTTGATGCTCTATGAAGGAACATAACAATCATAATCCCAAATGGCTTGTGATTCACTGTGAACATAGTTCTTTTGTACATATACTGGTGAAACCTCCCTAGACTAAAGACTGCAGCAAGTAGTTTGTCAATTTGAAAGTAAGATACCACTGTGTCTGTGTGTATGCTTAACAGCCCTCCCAACCCACATGACTGTTGCTTCAAGACCCCTTTGAGGCACCTTTCTGTAGTGTCAGCTGCTTATCAATATATCACAACAGTCACATGGCTATGACAGTCTCCTTAATTTGTCTGACCGCTCACTCATAAGTGTCCAACCAGCACCATTCCACACCTTTGTCATTTGAGTGGTTCACACATCTCAGATACCGGATGAACAGCAGAAAATGTCATTTGCTGTATCATCTGCATTTCACATATGCAATGCAATTCAACTCAAAGAGCAAGAAAGAACTTCAGGTTTGCAATTCCAGTTGACAAGCCAAATGCATGTATTGATTACGTAATGTGGAAGGTGACTTAGCAGGTTGCCTTAGCTCGGTCTTTTGGCAATCGATAAATAGGTATTTAGTTCCTCTCCAAGGTGGGAGAAGAAAGCACCTCCTGAAGCTGCACTTCAGCCAGGCAATCAGAGGTCCTTAATGGCAGAGATATACTGCTAATGTGGATGGGCCACCAAGTTAGTCTCTGGACTCTTCATGTGATGTCTGGTGATTCAACTAGAACATGGAGGGGGAAGCAGATGAAGTCGTAAAAGCTGGTGAGAATTGAGGTACACTAAACATGTCTAATCACTCACAATTTACCATGATAATCTAAGCCCCATGGAGGAAGCATTTTAAGTCAGAACTGTAGTGCTTGGCACAACATACATAGAACTTGAAAAGATCCTTACCTCCTGGAGAGAGAGCATGGCACACAGAATTGATGATAGCGTTGTTTGCACTACACCATATCTGTCCTCTGTAAACGAGGCTGCCACAAGATGGGATAGGGCTGCAAAAAAAAATAAAGAGGTAAGTGCAATTAAATCTAACAATATTAAATAAAACTTGATCATTCCTTAGTGGAATGATTGGGGGGGGGGGGGGGGGGGGGGGAAGAGGGGGCGGGTGGGTGAGTGTTCCATCCAGATCATTGCAGGCCAATTAACACTTAAAGTTTGCCAAACCACAGAAACTCCTTGCAAAGACTAATGAATGAGGAAGCTACCCATGGTTTATTCTGGAACCGGGAGTTTCAGATGTATTACCTGCTATTGAAATTGCATCAGTACAACTGTGATATTTTGATACCCAGAAATTTAGTCCTATTCACAGCTCCAGAGTATTCTGCAGAACTGTAGCAATTGACAACAAAAGTCAGGAAGTCGACCACTTATTGATTTAAGATCTTAATCATCATCCAATATATCATTGGACTGATTATAACAGTTTAGCAGAATAAATACAATCAGATCAGGACAATGTAGTCTCAGTGGCAAGCAATGGAGTGCATTTAAATACAAAATCTCGACTCTAGACACTTCTAAACTGAAGGGTGAGCAGGAAAAACACAGCCAGCTTGAAATAAAGCAAGTGTAACTGGACGACTTTTAAAAATAATTGAACATGTATAAAAAGGTTAATGAGTTTGATGAGTTAATGAGTGGTTAATGAGGAGAATGGTTAACAAATAGTATTGTTGCTTTATTTGTAAAGGATAACGGGTCCAAACATGCCAGGAGTATCATGTCAAATTGCTAGCAGATACCCTTAAGTTTTAGGTAGTTCAGTACTCCCATGCAAATGAAGAACATCTATGCTGGGGTTTTCCCAACTTTGACATTGGGATGTGAATTTTATTGCAATTTCCCAGCATTTACATTGGGGAATCTGCTGGCTGAACCACTGCTGAATTAGACTCTGAATAGAAACAAGTCCTTTCATTTCAATGAAAAACAGATACTAAGGGCGGCGAGTATTAGTGAACTTACATTTATTTTTGAATTGTGTTTACTTAAATGTTTTTAAACAGATTCATTAAAAAATATTTTTCAAATCATAAAAGATTTAATTTTTAATAGTTTGAATATTTCTAAATGTCAAGGACCTTCAGAAATATTTCTATACCTTCAAAGTTATGACAGCCAGCAAATCCTCAGGCCATGATTCAACTGGCTATCGATTTTTCCCTATTTGTTGCATGGAGCATGTTATGACCCAACACTTGACAGCATGAAGTTGTACAAAACTCTGTCATACACAAGGCCCAGTCATTTAGTTGCCATTGATGGACTCAGAAAAAGCAAGTTCGCTGGAAGCAAATTATGGCCCACTGTTCAAGACTAGGATAAGAAACTAGTTAGTTACATTGAAAATACAAGAAAAGTCAAAGCATTCTTTGCTGGTTAAGGCATTAATTATAATTCCTGAAGCTACTAATCATCAAATTTTAATCCCCTTAATTCCATATGTGACCTTATATAGCTAGTGCATGTCTAAGGGAAATATATGAAAATATATACACATTGATTAGTCTCCTGCAGCAGTATTTATGCAGATTCAAAGAACATGTTATTTCCCCTTTACATCATAATGACCCTTATGTTTAGCCTGCTACTTCTCTGCTATCTCCTTTCGTACCTTAGCCCACTTCTGTGGGAGGGGGTGGGTAATAGATAATTGAATGGCAAGACAGGAAATCAAATTCAAAAAGGGTAGTTTGGAGGCAACAGGTTAGTGGAATTAAAAAAAAAATAGCCGATGGCCCAATGAACCTGAAAAGATCCTACATCATAATCAGTTCCAGCCCAAATCAGATGCAAGATACGAGGATTAGGAACTCAAGGCCTTCTCCTGTTGTTGATGGTATTGAGCCTGGTATATTTTGAATAAGTTCCTGGCTAATATTTTACATCGAGTCCATTTTGATTCCCTTAGTCTCCATAATCTATTGATCTCATTTTGAATAAGCACAACTGGGCATCCAAATGAGAATTACAAGGATTTACAACAAATGTCTGAAAAAATTGCCATCTCTGTACTAAACAGTTTAGTTCTTTATCCTGAGATTATACCCTTCAGTTAAATTTTCCAGCCTGAGGAAACAATTGCTCAGCATCTAAAAATCTTGTACAGTGATCCCTTAATTTTCATGATTTTGTGGTTGAAATCCATTGATGTACTGCTCCTAGTAACGTCACTGCATGGCCACAACACAACAGAACTAGAGTGTGGGGAATCCAATGTCCTGCATTTGTCACCAACTCTATGCCACAGTTACTGCAGGTCCTCATATGGCTTAAAAGGGACAGACCAAACAGATTCCATACTGTTCCACCGGAGATATATAACAATTTACTTTGAATAACATTCAATAATGCCCCTTCCTTAAAAATCAGAATATTCACAGGTGACAACCAACATCACAGCTCCCTTATGTGCAAAGAGAACCTGTAACACTGCCCACTCCACTATTTATATTCTAATCATATCCAGCTAACATTTCCGATTGGAATTTTTTGAATTTATTCGCGAGATTGTTTGAGCTGATAAAGCTTTTTTCAAGCAACACACAATGCTCCACAGCAAATCAGCCAAGGGTGTGTTTGGCCTTGATGGAACAGGATCCAGCTTTAATTTTTCAACTTTGTTCAACACGCTTTTTGTTTAACAAAACTACTATCCTTGGGCTTGGATTAGTCATAAAGTCATGAAAAGATACAGGAGGGAATCAGGCCTTTCAGTCCACTGAATCCGCACTGACCATTAACCACCCATTTACTCTAATCCATTCTGGATTTAATTCAAACTGAATTTCCCATCCTGCTGTCAACACTTTAACCCAGCAAATCAATTTCATCACCACTGGCTCCCATTGCCATGGCTGCAAACAAACACAAAGGTGCCCCTACTTTGCTATACAATACGCAAGATGGTATTCACAACTGTTTCTGGAACATATCCCCTGCAAAACTTAAGGGTTTATCTTATGTCTCAATGAGATCATGACTGTTCCTTCTGATCTCCAGTAAGCACAAGCCAACTGACTGAATCTTTGCTCATGGGACAACTATCTCAGCAAACAATATAGAGCTTGAATCAGAAGGACTGAATTAATATTGCATTACAATGATTAAAATGAAATCAATTGGGGAGGCTGAAACAGTGTGATAGAATAGTGACAGAATGGAGCCATTAAAGGAAGAAAATCAGAAATGTTTGACACTAAGAACTTTCAATACATTATTAAAAGTTGACTTTTCTTGGTGAATTTTAATTGCCTTTTGGTTTGTTTCTCTCTCCACTCCACCAGCTTAAAATGCATTCACTCTTGGGAAGCAGGCAACACTGGAAAGTCAGTGGACTGGATCATGCTGCTAGTTAGTCAATGATTCCATGGAGAAGTACTGGCTAGCTGCAATGCACAGGTAAGTGAGTTCCTTTCGGCCACATCCCATTGCCACATGAAAATCAGAAATTCCCTGTAGGTTAGATCTTTAGCTCTGCCACTAGATTCAGTGTTGAATCCAGGAGCAGGATTCAGTTACGTTAAGACCAAAGGTGGAAAGCACTCCCCATTTGGCCTCTGAGCTTTATGTCAGCCATAAACAGACCATGGCTCTACTCACTAGAATGGAGTTGAAGCTGGATTGAAGATGCGTTCAATTAAGTGATTTGATCACGATTTCAAAAATCAGTCTTAATAGTTTCAATCAGTGAACTTAGAATGGTGTTTTCAAGTGAATTTATTTAAATATCTTTTTTACTATTTGAATCCTGTTGAACTTGGGCGTCCATTTAGGTCCACCGACTCCTGCAGAACGATCCCATTCCCTCCCTCCTTATTCCCCTATAGCCCTGCAATTTATTCTCCCTCACAGGCCCATCAACTACCCTTTGAACCTTTTGCCATTAATTTACATTAGTGGATAAGTTACCACAGCTAATTAACCTGCCAGCACACCCTTATGGAATGTGGGAAGAAACTCACACAACCATGGGGAGCTGAGAGGCAGCAGCATCAACAGTTATGCAGCAAGATTGCTGATCTTGACTGCAATACTCTTTTCATGTAATTGGATTAAAAGATGCTTCACAATTAACATCGCATAATTGGTTAGAAGCAAGCACCCACATTTCCTACATAAACAATTACCTTCAAGAGCCCAAATATGTGCTTGACTGTTCGCAAACAAGGCCTGACTTGAAGCTTCTGGAAGCTGGAAAGAAAATATAATTAAATCTAATCTTTCTTGATTACAAAAAAAAAGACATGCAATATGAGTAAGATTGACAAGTTAGGCCAGCTGAGGTTGTGAAATACCATGCAATGTCAGTTACACACATGCATCAAAGCCACTCGGTACAGCATATTTGAGCCATTAGTCTGGATTATTTCAATAAAGCTTAGTGATATGCAAAATTGTGCATTATGCATGTCATTCCAAAAATCCATACATGCATAATAGAAAGAAGCCAAGTTAAAGATAACTACAATCACATGCAGCTTAAAGAACATACAGGTTCTGAACACAACCTGCTTCTTAAAATGTGGATGTAATGCACAAATTTCTCAAGTGAGAATTTAGTTAACAAAATGAAAAAAGCTGTCGCTTTGTTGTTAGCTTTATTTAACAATGCCATTTTCAGATTAAGTCAACTGCAGGCAAAACCTTGCACTTAAATTGAGCCAAATTTTGCAAGATTATTATTGTTGTCTGAAAAGGTTGAATGAGGAATGCTACTTTTTAAAATGTTTACATGTTTAAAAGCCAATTTCTGAATATTATTTGCAACTATTCAAAGCCAAGAGTATCGATAAACATGTTGCTGAATATTGAAATACTGCTCAAATTGGAACTTGTTGGGATCTGAATGGAATTGACTAATCTATGAAATGGAATTTATAGCACAGACCTGATAACAGACATCTGTTTCACCTAGTGCCTTTAACATAGCAAAATGTCCCGGGCTGGTTATAGCAGCATTTTCAAACAAAATCTGACATCAAGCTACAAAGCAGAGCCCAATCAGCTGAAATCACAGCTGATAATGGTGGAATGATTTAAAAATTACAGAGCTTGCAAGGAGCAAGGCCTAGAGGACTGTAGAGCGAGAGCACCAATGGAGGTCAGTGAGCACATGGGTGAATGGACTGTTAAGTATTTCATGCTCCACAAAAGAAAAACATGCCGTATGTTTAAAAATGTAACTTCGCATTGGAAAATAACTTTAGATTCCTTAAGACTTAATCCCAATAGTATATTTATTTGATTTTTCTTTGTAATTCAATTTTAAACCAAAGTCCTAAACCTGTGATGCTCAACTGTTCACCCCTGACCAAAGGATATTACAAGGGTAATTCTAGTAGATGCAAGTTATTTTGGGTACATTTGGGAGCATCCAATTCTAGACAAAAACTAATTAGACAGAAGTACAAGAAAGTTAAAAATTCAAAACTATAAAACCCTGGCTCACATAAAAAAAGACCCAAATACTTTCATTCTCATCTCCAACTTCCTTATCCCCTCTTTTGAGTGGCAATTTCTATTGTCTCATCCATTTCACTCCCCATCAAATCTGGATCCATTGCTACCCATCTCTTTAACCAATACAGTTTGTTGACTGCTTATTTTGTGCTCATCACTTAACTTACTTTCTCATTTGCAGAACTAGTGATGTGTTGATCCTGTGCAGTCACTGAGACTGCCTCAGCTATTGGCCAAAAATGTCCATATCTGTACCAAATCAATGGCAGATTGCTAGACACCAATTACATACAAGAGTATATCTTGTTCTCCTAAATGGGTTCATTTTAACTTTAGCACCAGGTAGAGAATGGGAAGTATGAAACAGCCACTTGTTGAATGCCATGATTTACAGAAAAATGCTGCTTTTTGAATAGTGATTTAAAAAAATTATACAGGTATTTCAAATTTACATATCCATGTGTTAGCTGTAAAACCCAACAAATCTCCAATGTCATTGCTTATTGATTGCATTGGTCTCAATGACAGTTATTACATTTAACTGCTAATGCATTATTCCAAGGCCAGAAATCTGACAACAATTTTGCATTCACATCTGTGAAGTCAGAGGTTGATCAGCAGCTATGTCCTGAGAATGACTATCACTGCATGCAAAATAATTATTTTTTGGCCCAATTCTGCCTTTGTATACCATTAAAACTCAATTAAACCCAAGTCAGCCAAGAATAAAATTATTTTCAACAGTCCAGTTTGTAAATACTGAAAATTGTGTCAATTTGCTGATTGTTGCTAATTACACTAGAGAAGGCTACAACGATGGAGGAGAGACTCACTAACAGCAACTTCCAGACTTCACAAATAACTGTGCACGTGTGCACCTCAGAATTTGCTATCGGATTTGCTCCAATAATGGCACTGGTCATTCTCAATGCAAACTCCAGGTCAATATATTATTTCCTTTGAAATTTAACATCTGTTATTTGATCAAAGTAATCTCAGATTTTACTCCATTCTTGAGACACCGATGCATTTAAAGCATAAAGCAGAAGAGATTGCAATATTCAGCATAACGAAAAATTTATAAAACATGAACTAAAGCAATTCTGACAATTAACTTGTGTACTTTTGCAATATGACCATATTTACAAAGCTTCTATTTTTACTATATGCAGAGGTAAAACAAAACAGTATTTTTAATGGTGAATTGCACTTATCTACCCCATTCCAACATGTTCACACTGCCTTTGATAAAGAAAATGGCACCATGGGAAAATAGTTTAAGGTCATATTCTTGAACCAATTTCACCTCAAAGTCAGCTGAACACAAATACCATCCAGTACCAACTGAAACAAGAAGAACTCTTTCTTAGTGAAAGGAAAGATCCCAAGAACAGAGCAAATTAATCGAGTCTGCCAGATGTATTTAACCAATGCAAGAAGCTGTGGAATTAAACTACTGCACAAGCAAAAGGATAATGAGCTCAACATAAAGAAATAGCTGCTGAACAAAGTATCAGGTAATGTGCAAGATTTCTAGAAAGGCATAATCTGACATGCTGTTGATTTGATGTGGGTTAAGTGGCATTCATCACAGTACCTTGTTAAATAAATACATTACCGGCCCCCGTTTCAACACAAAAGCTTTGACCTAAGTGAACAAAACATATTTCAAAGCCATATTAATAAATAATGTTTTAAGTTTTAAGGTGCTGGATGGAGGATACAAATTAATGTTAAACAGCAACGCTACAAGATAAAAATGTGAGGCAGATGGGGCTACGTTCTGTGCTTCAAGTGAAACTTCATTTATCCTGCACTCTTCCCAGTTCTCCATACAAAGCTACACAAATGGGAAGCAATTTATTACTTGAAGTGGACAGTGACTTATGAGTAGGATTCTAGAATGATCCTGGTGATGTCTTCTTAGAGTTTGGTCCCTATCTGGGAAACAGTTACAATTCATGTAAAGAAATAAGAATGTAAAATGAGACAAACAAAACAATACAAGAAAGCATTCTGAGTCAATGGAAGAATTACACACCACTTGGGCGTCATCACCCCTGCACATCTCTATTATATGAGCCCTGCAAAAGAAGTGCACACCACGCAACCTAGGTACTATTCCCATTTGAAATGTCAACATGCATGATTGCAACCATGATGTTAACCTTCAGAATGACTGGGTGTTTCTCAGAAATCAGGGATATATCCCCCAAGTTATGCTCCTCTTATCAGCCAGAGAGGTCAGATATTTAAAAGTTTGGGCACCCCTGATCAAAATTTCTGTTACTGTGAATAGTTAAATGAGTAAAAGATGACCTGATTTCCAAAAGGCATAAAGTTAAAGATGACACATTTCTTTAATATTTTAAGCAGGATTACTTTTTTATTTCCATCTTTTACAGTTTCAAAATAACAATAAAAGGAGAAGGGCCAGAAACAAAAGTTTGGGCACCCTGCATTGTCAGTACTTAGTAACACCCCCTTTGGCAAGTATCACAGCTTGTAAATGCTCTCTGTAGCCAGCTAAGTCTTTCAATTCTTGTTTGGGGGATTTTTGCCCATTCTTCCTTGCAAAAGGCTTCCAGTTCTGCTCTTTTGAGGTCTCTCCACAGATTTTCGATGATGTTTAGGTCAGGGGACTGTGAGGGCCATGGCAAAACTTTCAGCTTGTGCCTCTTGAGGTAGTCCATTGTGGATTTTGTGGTGTGTTTAGGATAGCTATCCTGTTGTAGAAGCCATCCTCTTTTCATCTTCAGCTTTTTTTTTTAAAAACAGACGATGTGATGTTTGCTTCCAGAATTTGCTGGTATTTAATTGAATTCATTCTTACCTCTACCAGTGAAATGTTCCCCATGCCACTGGCTGCAACACAAGACCAAAGCATGATTGATCCACTCCCATGCTTAACAGCTGGAGAGGTGTTCTTTTCATGAAATTCCGCACCCTTTTTTCTCCAAACATACCTTTGCTCATTGTGGCCAAAAAGTTCTATTTTAACTTCATCAGTCCACAGGACTTGTTTCCAAAATGCATCAGGCTTGTTTAGATGTTCCTTTGAAAACTTCTAACGCTGAATTTTGTGGTGAGGACGCAGGAAATATTTTCTTCTGATGACTCGTCCATGAACGTCATATTTGTGTAGGTGTTGCTGCACAGTAGAATAGTGCACCACCACTCCAGAGTCTTCTAAATCTTCCTGAAGGTCTTTTGCAGTCAAACGAGGGTTTTGATTTGCCTTTCTAGCAATCCTACGAGCAGTTCTCTCAAAGTTTTCTTGGTCTTCCAGACCTCAACTTGACCTCCACCGTTCATGTTAACCGCCATTTCTTAATTACATTACGAACTGAGGAAATGACTACCTGAAAACTCTTTGCTATCTTCTTATAACCTTCTCCTGCTTTGTGGGCATCATCTATTTTAATTTTCAGAGTGCTAGGCAGCTGCTTAGAGGAGCCCATGGCTGCTGATTGTTGGGACAAGGTTTGAGGAGGCAGGGTATTTATAAAGCTTTGAAATTTGCATCACCTGGCCTTTCCTAAGGATGACTGTGAACAAGCCATAGCCCTAACAAGCTAGTAAAGGTCTGAGACCTTGGTAAAAGTTATGAGAGCTCAAATCTCTTGGGGTGCCCAAACTTTTGCATGGTGCTCCTTTCCTTTTTTCACTCTAAAATTGTACAAAACAAAAATAATACACTAATCTTGCTTAAAATGTTGAAAAGAATGTTTCATCTTTAACTTTATGACTTTTGGAGATCAGTTCATCTTTACTCACTTAACTACTCACAGTAACAGAAATTTTGACCAGGGGTGCCCAAACTTTTGCATGCCACTGTAAATTCGGCCGAAATGCATTTCTCCTGCAATATCACCAGCCACTGTTAAAGTCCCAGGTTTTGAAATGTTACCTGAACATTGCTGTGATATGACAGCACACTTGCTGGAGAGCGAGAGGCTAGAGGGAGTAAAGGAAGAGAATGGGGGTTCAAAGGAAGATAGGGAAATGGGGATCAGGGCAAAAGATAGTGATGATGGAATGGAGCTTGAGAAAAGAGATGGACTGAGGAATCAGAGCTAAGGGCCAGAAGGGAATTTGAGGTTGGCAGGTCATGGGAAAGAAGGGGACAAGCTGTTAATGGATACACACACATGCAACTAGAAAGGATGTTATAACTTCTCTCAGAAATGGCCACAGTAGGAGACTAATGGTCTGAAAGCGGAGTAGCTAGTGAAAGGAGTGAGTAAAACCTCAATGGCATTACTGTGGGCAAATAACAAAAATATTTCCACTGGCAAGTGAATGGGCAATGGAAGCAAGGATTCTCACTGGAACAAGAGGATCAGCAGGGAAGAGGAGTTCTTAAACAGATAGCTATTGAATGGTGATTGAGGTGCTTCATTTCAAAAGTAGAACATATTGTACAAAACAAAAACCAGGAGGAGTACAAATGGTTTAGCTAGTTGTGGCAGTGTGGCGAGCAAAGAGGGGAATGCTGGTATTTGGTGCGAATGGGATCATCAGAGACACCACCAGCACTCACATGGCTCTCCTCCTGTACTTTTCCTCAATATTTCTATGAAAATTCACCTTCATTAAATAAAAATATAGGGAGCAGTTTAAAACAGTTGGCACTGAGCAAAGAATAATGTGCTCATCACCCACTGTGAGGTCTGTTTCCTTGCTTCAGATTGGTCTATGCTAGCCATAGTGATGGGTATAGCACAGACAGACTCTGATACACTGCCAATAAAGACTTGTTAATTTAACAAAGATTTAGAGTCCAAACTAGTCCAAGGAGAAAGAAAGAAACAAAAACAAAAGATGTCAAACAATAGAAAGCTGAAACGGTTATTGAGAATGCTTTAAGTACTTAGAATGTTTTGGGCTTTATAGAGAAGACCTATTTGGCTCAGGAGCCAGACTGCACTGTGTGAAGTGCAAGGGCTATGGCTGGCTTCAGGACAAATTATGTACTTATTATGAGTTACAAGTAGGATATCAGCAAATTATACCTACAACTAGCAGTTATGTATGGATTATGAGTTATATAATAACTATTATGGGAATATGAGTTTTACCACTGTTCCTAGTAGTTATCAGTGCAATTTCACCAAGGTAATATTGGGTACAGGTGGAATCAAAGCTCCTCCAAGCGGCTATCTGTCCTGCAATTCCACTGCTCATTGCCTCCAGATAGGTTATCATCCGAAAACTTTGCGTAGCAATAATTACAAGGTACAAGCAAAATTATTCAGCTACTGGGGAACCCAGCATCTACCAAAATAAAACAACTTTGTAGAAGGCGTAAGATCTGATGTGGCAAGGCAAATGATCAGATGTCACACGATCAGAATGCCAAATGATAAAGCTTCCAGGAATATGTCCGATACAGGGCAACTGCAAAAGATTAACAGCTGCTGCAGGCTGTAAAAGCCAACTTACATAGAATGAAGATTGAATTGGTGTGGCTGAGAAATACAGTCTCTTTACTCGATAATTGGTCACCAGAAGCACAATCCACGTATTTTACCAAATAAATAGAATTCCTTTACCTGTTCTTGTCTCTGAAGTATCCATTCTGAAATGGGACTGTGCTTGGTTACTTCAGGAGTTCTGCTGCCAACCTGGGCAGTTTGACCAGCAAATTGACTTGTGCTTGCCAAGTACTCTGAAAACATATAGGCACTGTTAACCCTCAGTAACACCACCAATTCAGTCAAACAAAATACATACAAAAACATGTTGGTACCCCACTCAAACATGTCATTATTAAGTTTTTACATGGCAGAGGGTCAAACAGCCTGCTCCTAGCTAATTTGTATGCAAAACTTGCTGTTCTATTAAAGTAATTATTTCCACAATTTTAACCCACCTATAACACTGGATTGAATCAACAGTTATTAAAGTTACTCAGGATGTGTCTCTCCACTAATGGTTCTCTACCACTAGTTGACTAATAGTTCTAAATACTGTGCCAAAGTAAAACTTCAATGCAAGAGGCAGCTAGCCAGCACCCTCAGCTGGAAAATAAGCTGTGAGGGTTTGAACTCAGCTGAGATCTCTTAACTCCAATTATATGCATAGTTTACGATTACACAATGACCAGGATATTCAATTCTATCGGTATCTCAAAGCAATGTTGAAATTATACTGTTATCAATTAGCAATATTGATAAAAACCCAGATTCCCATTATTACAGAAATACAACTCAATCCATATGCAACTAGCAGTTGGAGAAAAATTTGCAAACTTTGAAAAATGTCAGTGATGTTGTGAATGAAAATAAGAAAGTGACAGAACTATGGAATACTGAATATACATCATGCAAGATAATTAGAGGTGGTAGTTAGCATCCCAAACATAAAGAGAGGAAATTCATATTGAATAAAGAATAAGGGCACACCAGGATTACATAACCAAGATAATGGCATCGAAGAAAATAGAAGAACAAAATAAGTGTCAATGCCCCATGATCAAATGGGTTTTTATTCTGGATTTTAAAGGAAATAGTTCAAAAATGTTGAAAGGTCACAAGGCATTTACGAAGTTCTCTTGATTCTGGAATTATTGCTTTCTATTCGAAAATTGCACATGCCTTTAAGTTGTGGAATGGCAAGAGGGTGGAAACCAATTAATTATATACCAGTTAATCTAACATCTATTTTTGCCTATAATTAATTGGTTTATTATTGTCAAATGTACCAAAATACAGTGAAAAACTTTGTTTTGCATGCCATCCATACAGATCACTTCAAAACATTAGTACATCATGGTAGTACAAGGGAAAAGCAATAACAGAATGCAGAATATAGTATAACAGAGTGAATAAATTTCAGCTTTAGCCTGTACCAACAAGGATTTGTAAAATGGGAGATCATGCAAGAATCTGAGGGTTTTTTTTGAAGAAATTATTAGTGGACAGCAAAATGTTTATTGATATTATTTATACAGGGTGCCAGGAAAAGTTCCTTATTCCTAGGTTTCCAAAAGTCTTCCTGGAAAGTTTTCCAGTTTTACTTAGCCATGAATGGTCACATTTCCCACAGAGCTTATTTCTCAATAGAATGTATATTCACTACAAATGAAATACTTTTTATTTTAAAATGTCTGATATTGTTTTCCGACCAAATTTTTTTTTAACATCAGTCAACATCATGATCCCTGTGTAATTGTCTTTCAATTCCAAGATTAACAGGGTGCATTCCTAGGAAACTGTCCATATCACCATTTTGACGTAATGCAAAACTCTGTCATTTGCACATGCGCGAAGGAATGCATGTTGAAAAAAAAAACATTTTTTTTTACATTTTACTTCTCCCCACCCCCAAACATAAATTCTGTAAGAGTTAATTTTATTCTGTATTTCAAATTTTTGGGTAGTGAGTTTTTGAATCCTGCAAGGGTAAATTGCTGTTACCCAAATGGATGTAATGCAGGGGTTGCCTCTATTACCTTTGCTACAAAATTATATTTCTCAATGAATATTCAGAGAATAGCTGCTATTAGGGTGCCTTAAGTTTTATTCTTTGTTCTCTCATATTGCTATCCACATGAATTCTACTTCCTGAACTGTGCATTAGTTCATTTTGTTCACAAATAAAGGACTTTTAACGTTACCATTTTATCTTGATTGGTCCAAATTTGCTGATACCATGTTAAAATCACTGTCCACTGCTAAACAAGATTTGGCAAACGAAGCTCGACATTTTTATTATTGAAATATAGCTTAAAAGAGGAGCAGAATCTGCAGATAGTTCCCAATTCCAGAGTTTTAAGACGAGAGGGGAATTTAAATAGGGAGGTAGGGGGCAACATTGTTAAACAATCTATTAGAGTTGTGAAAAAGATCATCATGTAAGGCTGTGTGTTGGATTGAAACAAAAGGGGAAGTCACATCATTGGAATGTATTGTAGAGCTTCAAAGAGTCCAAAGGAAAGAGGACAAAATTTGTTGGCAAATTTTTGAAAAAAAATACTGGGGCAGTAATAGTGTGAGATTTCACATACCCTGCTATTAAATGGGGCATTATCAATGTGAAAGATGTGGAGGACGCATAATTCCTAAATTGTATGCAGATGAAACTTTTAGCCAATGTGTAGCAAGTCCAGCAATAGGGGTATGGGGGCAAGGGGACAATTCTGGGTTTAGTTTTATGGAATGAAACTGGACCTGCAGGTGAATGGTTTTCTGGTGATGACCACAACACAATTAGATCTAGCATAGTTGTGGAAAAAAAAAGGAGTACAGGTTCTAATTTGGAGTAAGGTTAATTTCATTGGACTGAGAAATGATTTTGCAAAAGTGGAGTGGAAACAGCTACTTGAAGGTCTCAGAGTAAAGAGACACTCAAAGGAGATTCAAGAGGTTTAGGTAAACATTTTCCTACAAAAAAAAAATGGAGTTGTAATGACCAAATCTAAAGCCCTGCATGACAAGGTGCTGGTGGGCAAGATAACTCAAAGAAAACTTCAGGTGAGAGGCACAGAGAGTTTAGTAGTGTAGAAAGCAAAAAATATAAATATTGCAGTAGTGAAATTAAAAGGAAAAGTTACAGAATAAGTGCAAAGAATTAAGTGACCAACTCCTGTTTATACCATTCCATATTTCTATGCAACACCATAACTGCAGAAAAATCACAGAAGCTAACAGTAAAAGAAGGCAAGAAATGGATGTGCAAAAACAGCAGCCAATTATTAACCTTAAAATAGTTGGATTCATCTGTTTAGAAGCAAAATCTTACACATTTTGATCAATTTGTACATTTACACTGCACCATATTCAATTTGTAAAGCTTCTGACAAGATTAGTTCAATCTCAGTGAAATTTTTATTTTCAAGTTTCCACAAACAAGAGCTCCTAATAAGCCATTTTCATTCTCAACTTCTGTGGACCAAAGTATAGTGCAGACTTACCTGTGGAACCAGAAGCTGATGACCAAAGTTTTGGCCCCCTCTTCACTAAACGAGGGCTCTGTACAGAACCATAGCAAGGAGATCCCAAGTCATTCAAGCGGTTCACAGCAGACGAGTCAAAAGGACTGCCCAAATCTGGTGTAAAGGGGAGACTAAGGAGGCTCCTCAAGGATGAAGATTTGTTCATTGATGAACCCAGAGGGCTTTGGGGAAAACGAGTAAAGAATGGGGTCTTTAGGGAAGGCTGGTAGCTGGCAGGTTCTTCAAGGCAGGAAGTTTCTGCAACAGAAGATCACAATAAAAACATACCTATATAACTGGGCTGTCAAACCAAACTAGGTTACAACAAGATTAGATCATAAATAGTAGGGCTATGGAATGATTAACAATCCAATTAAAAGAATTAATTTAAAATTCACATCATCATGTTCAAGTCCCCTTATCTTTATAAATTACTCTACCCCAAACTCTGCACTCCTCTAATTCCAGCTTCTTGTAGAACACCGATTTCCACTTCACAAATGACAACCATTTGGCTGAATGGGCTGGGGGATGTGGGAAGAGGGAACAGAAATGACTAAATGAATGGTGGAAATTAACTATTTCAAAAGAAGTTTTTGCTCCTATTTACAGTTCTATTCACCCCAGTTCTTGATTCTTTACTTCCACTGATCTGTATCTTATAAACTTACTTTCTCTAACTTCTTTCAGATCTGATGAAAGACCAATTTCAAATGGCTACTTTGTTTCTCTTTACAGATCATGCTTGACCTGCTGTGTATTTAAAACATCCTCAGGTTTTTTTTTATTTCAGATTCCCCACAACTGTTTAGATAAAAATCTAAAGCAATTTGATATTCCTCAAAAAAAGTCAAAAAGTATTGTAGCAATTCTGGACTGCTTTTTGGAAGCAAGTTACATATTTCAGGTATTCTACTGCCAACAAATTATTGCAACTATGAAATGGAGAAACAAAAAGAATATCAGATTGAACAGTTTTGCTCAATTTTAAGTCCTTTGGTCTTATCATATCCAAAATATCCTGTGCCTCACATCAAATAGCCACTTCAAATAAATGTTGTCCATAAGTAACCTGCCCCACATTGTACAAGCAAAACAAAAATTACAAAGCATCTTTTAAACAAATTAAACTTTAAGTCCAACCTGATGTACTTGACTGGTGACTTTCCCCAGGAATGGGATACAGTTTGATTCGACCATTGGCAGCAACAGCTTCCTGATACTCAATCAGCTTTTGTGTTAGGTCGTTTAGCAAGGCTAAGCATTCACCTGATATGGCTATCCAATTATGAGGATGGCCACCTAAAATGAAAACACAAATGATCAGACGCACCAGACAGGATAAAATTTAAGCTAATTTTTTTTTTTTAAAAACAGCATTTTCTTGAGAGCACAGCCTATAATGATAAGTGAAATAAAGCACAAACAACT
Source organism: Pristis pectinata (assembly GCF_009764475.1). Taxonomy (NCBI): domain Eukaryota; kingdom Metazoa; phylum Chordata; class Chondrichthyes; order Rhinopristiformes; family Pristidae; genus Pristis; species Pristis pectinata. Next base: position 47,759,440 of record NC_067407.1, on the reverse strand, counting down.
GAATTATAAACAGAAAATCATGCATAGCATTGAGGGGAACCTGAAAAATAATCACACATTAAAATCTCCGCAAGAATGTCCTCGCACATATCAGTCGATACACTCCAAATTAAACAAATGAAGTGAAATCATTCTGACTCTTAGAAAATAACTTTTCAAATGGCAGGCAGCTTGCAAATTTAAGTGGATTGGACAGAATGCTAAAAGGAGTTAAAATCACTGGGAAAAAACAGGAAATCTATGAGAAAAGATCTGATAGGGATAATTGTAAGAGAATTTTGGGAGAAACAAGAGCAGGGATGGAGAAAAGCTGGAGTGAAACAATGAGATTAAAGGGAGTGACACAGATGTCAAGATCAGCAATTTTCTTGACGATGGTGATTTGTTGCAGATTTCCAGGACAATAGTCATAACAGTACCCAAAATTCCAACTTCCACAAGAGACCCCCTGAAAACAGCGTGTGCTTATTAAAAAGTGAGCTATATTACCGTCAAAACTAACACATTGATCAGTACCTCAAAAATCAACTGAATGATCCACAATTACATTGCTGCACAAAAACTAACAGTAATATCTCCACTCATGTCTAGTATATAATCCTACAAATACCTGCATTGTTCCACTCAGTTCCTAAGTTCAACATCAACCTATGATAGACAGGAGTTACCAAGAGGCAGTTCCACCGAGGTTGCAGGATACAGGTAGATGGGTGACTGTCAGGGGAGGGAAAGGGAATCAGCAGTCAGTGCAGGGTACCCTTGTGGGTATTCCCCTCAATAACAAGTATATCATATTGGATACCATTGGGGAGGAACAACCTACCAGGGGAAAGGTCACAGTGGCCAGGTCTCTGGCACAGAGTCTGACTCGGTGGCTCGGGGGGTGGGGGAAAGAGGAGTGTGATAGTGACAGGGGATTCACTGATTAGGGGAACAGATAGGAGATTCTGTGGACAAGAATGAGACTCCCAGATGGTATGTTGCCTCCCAGGTGCCACGGTCAGAGACGTCTCTGATCGAGTCCACAGCATTCTTAAGGGGGAGGGTGAGCAGCCAGAAGTTGTGGTATACATTGGTACCAACAACAGATAGGAAAAGGGACGAGTTCCTGAAGAAGGAATATAGGGAGTTAGGAAGGAAGCTAAAAAGCAGGACCTCAAGGGTGGTAATCTCTGGATTGCTGCCTGTGCCACGTCAGCGAAGGTAAGAATAGGAACATATCGCAGATGAATGCACAGCTGAAGAGTTGGTGTAGGGGGCAGTGAACGGTTCCCTTATACAATGAGATGGACTATTACCTCACGATCTACCTTGTTGTGACCTTGCACCTTATTGCACTGCACTTTCTCTGTAGCTGTGACACTTTACTCTGTACTGTTACTGTTTTTACCTGTACTACCTCAATGCACTCTGTACTAACTCAATGTAACTGCACTGTGTAATGAATTGACCTGTACGATTGGTTTGTAAGACAAGCTTTTCACTGTACCTTGGTACAAGTGAATAATAAACCAATACCAGTGTTTCAGATTTGTGGATCAATGGGACCTCTTCTGGGGAAGATCTGTACAAAAGGATCAGGTTACACCTGAACTCAAAAGGGACTAATGTCCTTGCGGGCGGGTTTGCTAGAGCTCTTGAGGAGGGTTTAAACTAGGTTGGCAGGGGGATGGGAACCAGAGTGTTAGGTCAGATGATGGAGCAGTTGGTGTAAAGGTTGATGCAATGTGCAGAGAGACTGAGGAAGAATAGGCAATGGATAGGGTACAAATGCATCAGTTGGATAGGTTAAAATGTGTTTACTTTAATGCAAGAAGTATTAAGAATAAGGGCGATGAACTTAGAGCATGGATCACTACGTGGAATTACGATGCTGTGGCCATTACGTTGACTTGGGTGTCGTAAGGGCAGGATTGGCTCCTTGATGTTCCAGGTTCAGAATTTTCAAAAGGGATAGGAAGGGATGTAAAAAAGTTGGGGGAGGTGGGGTGACATTGCTAATCAGGGATAGTATCACAGCTGCAGAAAGGGACGTCACGGAGGGATCGTCTACTGAGTCAGTGTGGGTGGAAGGGAGCAATCATTCTGTTGGGAGTATTCTATAGGCCCCCCAATAGCCACCGGGACACTGAGGAGCAGATACGTAGGCAGATTTTGGAAAGGTGCAAAAATAACAAGGTTGTTGTCACGGGAGACTTCAACTTCCCTAATATTGATTGGCACCTCCTTAGCGCAAAAGGTTTAGATGGGGCAGAATTCATTAGGTGTGTCCAGGAAGGATTCCTGACACGGTATCTGAACAGACTGACAAGAGGAGAGGCCATACTGGATCTAGTACCAAGCAGTGAACCTGGTCAGGTGATAGATCTCTCGGTGGGCAAGCAATTTGGAGATAGTGACCACAATTCCCTGACCTTTAGCATAGCCATGGACTGGGATAGGAGCAGATGATATGGGAAAGTTTTTAACTGGGGGAGGGCTAATTACAATGGTATTAAGCAGGAACTTGGGAGCGTAAATTGGGAACAGAAGTGCAGAGAAATGCACAGAAGAAATGTGGAGGCTGTTTAGGGATCACTTGCATGGGGTTCTGGATAGGTCTGTCCCACTGAGACAGAGAAAGGATGGTAGGGTAAAGGAACCATGGTTGACAAGAGAGGTGAAGCATTTAGTCAAGAGGAAGGAGGAAGCATACTTAAGCTTTAGGAGGCAAAAATCAGACAGAGCTCTTGAAAATTATAAGGTAGCCAGGAAGGAGATTAAGGGACTTACGAGAGCTAGAAGGAGACACGAGAAGGCCTTGGCAAGCAGGATTAAGGAAAACCCCAAGGCATTCTACACGTATGTGAGGAATAGAAGGATGATCAGCGTGAGGGTATGACCGCTCACAAATAAAGGGGGAAACGTGCATGGAGGCAGAGGAGGTAGGGGAGGTTCTTAATTAATACTTTGCTTCAGTGTTCGCTAGGGAGAGGGGCTTTGATGAATGCGAGGTCAGTGCAGAACAAGCTATTGTGCTGGCACATATTGAGGTTAAGAAAGAGGTAGTGTTGGAGCTTCTGAAAAACATTATGTTCAATAAGTGCCCAGGGCCAGACAGGATATACCCCAGGTTACGACAGGAGGCAAAGGAAGCGATTGCTGGGGCATTAACGATATTTATGCCCTCCCTGGCCACAGGAATGGAGGATTGCAAATGTTGTTCGCTTGTTCAAGAAAGGTAATAGGTATAATCCTGGGAATTATAGACCAGCAAGTCTTACATCAGTAGTGGACAAGCTATTGGACAGGATTCTTAGGGACAGGATTTACGAGCATTTGGAGAAGCACAGTCTTATCAGGGATAGTCAGAATGGCTTTGTGAGGGGTAGGTCTTGCCTCACGAGCCTAAATGAGTTTTGAGGAGGTGACAAAAGAAACTAATGAAGGTAGAGCGATGGAAGTGGTGTATATGGACTTAAGGTGTTTGACAAGGTTCCCCATGGTAGGCTCATCCAGAAAGTCAAGAGGCATAGGATCCATGGAGACTTGGCTGTGTGGATTCAGAATTGGCTTGCCCACAGAAGACAGAGGGTGGTAGTAGATGGAGAATATTCTGCCTGGAGGTTGGTGACTAGTGGTGTTCCACAGGGATCTGTTCTGAGATGCCTGCTCTTTGTGATTTTTATGAATGACTTAGAGGAGGAAGTGGAGGGGTGGGGTAAGTTTGCAGATGACACAAAGGTTGGAGGTGTTTTGGATAGCATAGAAGGTTGTCGTAGGTTACAACAGGATGCAGAGTTAGGTGGAGAAGTGGCAGATGGAGTTCAATCCAGAAAAGTGTGAAGTGATACACTTTGGAAGAACTAACTTGAAGGCGGAGTACAAGGTTAATGGCAGGATTCTTCGCAGTGTGGAGGAACAGAGGGATCTCGGGGTGCTAGCCTTCACTATTCAGGGAATTGAGTTCAAGAGCCACAAGGTAATGTTGCAGCTCTATAAAACTCTGGTTAGACCACACTTGAAGTACTGTGTTCAATTCTGGTCAGCACATTATAAGGAGGATGTGGAAGCTTTGGAGAGGGTGCAGAGGAGATTTACCAGGATGCTGCCTGGATTAGAGAACACACCTTATGAGGAAAGGTTGAGCGAGCTGGGGCTTTTCTCTTTGGAGTGATGCAAGATGGAGTGACTTGATAGAGGTGTATAAGATTACAAGGGGCATAGATAGAGTGAACAGCCAGTGCCTTTTCCCCATGGCAGCATGGCCAATGCTAGAGGACATTTAAGGTCAGAGGAGGAATGTTCAGGGGAGATGTCAGAGGTAGGTTCTTTACACAGAGTGGTGGGTGCCTGGAATGCACTGCCAGGGGTGGTAGTGGAGGCTGATACAATAGGGACATTTACAAGGCTCTTAAATAGGCACATGGAAGAAGGTAAACTGGAGGGTTATGGGCTGTGTTGGAAGGAAGGGTTAGATTGATCAGAGAGTAGCGATTATATAGGTAGGCACAACATAGTGGGCCAAAGGGCCCGTACTGTGCTGTACTTTATGTTCTATGCAGAATATCAACTCTTTAAATCAGTAAAATCTTGCACCTATCCAACATCCAAGAGATTCCTTAAAGGGGAACTTTGTTTACCTGGCTGGCTAAGGTTGAATACCTCTTGTCTTCGGCAGGGCGAATACTGGGAAAGCAAGGCCAAATCTTGCAACGCAAGATACTGAAATACAGAGATACACACATGTAGTTATCAGCTTGCTAGCACCAAGTCTGAACAATCTACTGCAATTATGTACTATATTTGTGACTGACATCCAATTTGTTTTACCTTTACACAAGGGGAAACATTGGCAGTTAGAACTTTAGGAAGGCACTGATCAGCTTCCTCTCCAAAACTGGACTGCACAGAAAATTGGAATACCTGAATCAATGGAAAAGAGCAAAAGCACAAAACATGATGGACCCTTCTGACTACAAGCACAACATTGACCCGCTATAAATGAATACTGAACTTTACAAAAATTGTCAATAATCTAAGTTTGTGCATATTCAAAAATGGGACAGTGACAGAAATGTTCTGATATTCTAATACAGGGACAAATAGCTCTTGACAGATAAAGATGTGCAGGAAGAGCATCAGCAGCTAAGGCAGTGAGATTTTGTGATGTAGGCAGTATTTAAATTGGCCAAATCTATTTATGTTGGTACTTAGTTAAATTAAAAATATTTCTCTTACATTTTAGACTGAGTGATAGAAAACATTCAAGATTCAAACATGATTTACTCATTCACATGCAATTTTGCAAACCATAATTGCTAATGAATAGCAGCATTTACTGAACAGATTTACCAATGTGTAAACATAGACAGGTTTCATTTCAACAGACATGATAAACAACAACAAAAAAATCACAAGATACTTCTTCCACTAATAATTCTAACATTAAAAGCATCCTCAACACAAGAAACAGGAATAGGTCAGAAGACCACTGGAGCCTACTCTGCCATTTAATAAGGTCACATCAGATCCTGTATCTCACATTCACCTCCCAATCACTGTTCAAAAATCTGCATTAAACATTCCACACGACTGAGCATTCACAGCCCTCTGAATATCTACAACAGTCTGAATAAAGAAATGCCTTCTCATTTCTGCCTCAATGGGCCAATCTCCAAACCCCAAGACTCAGACGCTAACTTAGACTTCCCAGCCAATTGAAATAATCTCAGTAACTTAATTCACCCCCCAACCACCACCCCCCACCCCCAAAAATGTGGTCTTTCAATTTCCAGTAAATACGTTCATTCAGGAAGCCATCAAATGAATCGAAGCTGCACTGCATCCAAGTATATCCTTCCTTCAGCACAGAGACCAAAACTGACCCCATACATCAGGAGAAGTCGCACCAAAGCCTTGTTCCAAATGTAGCATGACTTCTTTACAGTTGTGCTCCAATCCTCTTGCCAAATGCCAATGTTTCATTTGTGCCCTCAATCACTTGCTGCAGCTGCACGTTAACTTTGTGCTTCATGAACCATCACATCAAAATCTTACTCTATTCACTTTTGTCTCTTGCCACTTAAGAAAATCTTTTTCTTGTACTAAAGTGAATAGCTTTACCTTTTACCACATTATTCTCCACCTGCCAACTTCTTATCCACCCGCCAACTTCTTATCCACCCATTCAGACTTACTTAAGTCCCTTGGCAGACTGTTTGCATCCTCTCTCCAGATCTCTTCCACTATATTAGCAACAATCTTTGAAATGTTATATTACGTCCTTTCATTCAAATCATTACTATAGATTGTAAATAATTGAAGGACCAGAAGCAATCTCTATGGCCAATCTGAAAAAGACTGGTTCATTCCTGCTATCTTCAGTTATTTAGCTAATCCTCTTATCCATGCTAAAATCTTAACCCCAGATCTGTTGGCCCATAGTTTCTTTTGTTTCTGTGCTACTATATCATGTGACATTTTAAAAGAAATATTTCACAATTACACTTCATGCATTTGGTTAGTTCTTTTGAGGATGCAACTGTGGGCCAACTGGCCCAGAGTTAAACATTTTTCATGCCCTCTTTTTTTTGAATATGATTCTTATATTTGCTACCTTTCAATCTGCAGGGACTGTTGTAAAATCTTGGGAATTTTAGAGAGAAGAAAAAAGAATCATCTTCCGTTCACCTCCCAACAGCCATCTCTTTCTGAATCCTACATGCAGTCTCAGGACTGGAGGATTTGTCAGCTTTTAGATGCCTTAATTTCAGTATTTTACCTTTACTGACATTAGTTGCTATAAATTCTTCATTCTTATTAGATTCTGAACTCCCCACTATTTCTGGTACTTTTATTGCACTTTCTGCACTGAGAACAATGATTTAATAGCTCAGTCATTTCTCTACTACCATTTCATAATCTTTCCTGCATCTTTCTCCTACTAACTTACAATTATTTTTGCTACAGTTTTTATCCCCCCAGTCAACTTGGTTGCTGGTTTGTAAAACTCCCCTCAGGCTTACTATTCTGCTTGGCAACATCATAAACTTTTGAGCCTTTGAATCACTTGCACACAGATTACAAGATCTTTATATTGAAAACAACTGCAATTCAGGAAATCTTGTCTAAACAAAGCTACCCAATATATATTCCATACTCACCTCTGTAACGAAGATTTTAAAGAGCACCCATGTAATGTACCAGGTAACCAAGAGAAATGTACCACTTAACCAGGTTGTGTAGAGCAGCGGCAAGTCAAGCAGTCCAGTCAGGGTGTCCAGAGAATGCTGTGCGCTTCAGAAAAAGTTACAGATAGTTGTTTTTTTCCCAAGTGCTCATTCACAAATTAGCACTACTTCTGGAAATATTGCATCTCACTGTGGTCATCTGACAGTTACATCGCTTTCTAAAAAGCAACACGAAAGTTATGCATATACCCAAACTGCTTCATTGCACCTTCGCCAAAGTTCACTGCTCAGATGCAAGATGTAGAATTAAAGCAGCAAAAAGTTTTACATGATTAAGTTAAAAGGTACATAACAGTGACACTAATTTTTGAGGCAATTTATTCAAGAACACTTGTTCTGTGCTAAGTTTTGGGGAATTGCAAATTTGGTACAATGCCATGGATACTTTTGGGAGAAAAAAGAATTCCAATTTCAGTGAAGATCTGTGGAAGAGAAAGGGGCAGAAGAAAAGTTTCTGCTTTGGACCGAGTGAGATTGCTAATTTGTGCTCAACCTGACCTGACTCAATTCAGCATTCATAAATCAGGATGTTTAAAATTATCATCATTAAGAAAACTGTTCCTGGTCCACAAGTCCCCAGTTTTTTTTCTCCCATAGATGATATTCTGCACCTCCAAGCTATCTCAGAAGATAAAATACATTAGTGGGGTGCCACAGGGCAAAACAAAAACGTCGTAGGTTTAAATCCAGGAAGTCCCTGTGATTGCTGAACTCAACCAGATCTATTGTTAAGATGCTCCTTTTGGCTTCAATGCCCTTGTGCCAGCGGTTTAAAACAAAAATCAGTGGCTTTGGTAGAGGAAGAGAAATAACAAAAACAAAGCAAAATACACCTCAAAATAATAAGTAAACACAGTATCAAACATCAAAGAATGAATATTTTATATTCAGCTCACCAACCTGTCTTTTTGAAGAGTTGTTGAGGCACTTATCCAAGCTCTTGGCACATAACCTAGGGGTTAAAATAAAAATATAATGGAAAAGAAAAATCAAATTAAGGACTTTCGAGATTACCTGGTCAAACATTCATTGAGCAGATTTTGGCTACAGGGCAATATCAATACAGAAGTAATAGAATAAGCAGTACTGAAATTTCATTAGTATTTGTGAATGAGCTCATTCCACCCAAATTGCACTTTATCTTGTAAAAATGAAAAAAAGAGCAATAAACACAGGCCACAGGTGCATGAAAGTGAAAGGCACACCAAGATTTTTAACTCATTATCTTCAGAGATATACAGTTCACGGTTCTAGCCACAAAAAGAGAAATTTAAGGATGGTTAGAACACAAGTGCCAATATCATTGTGCACTAAGTTGCTGCTAAATTGCAAGATGGGGTAGAAGGGTAGAAAATTGCAGACAAAAAACAGCTGCAAAATTCTACACCAAAAGATTAGGAAATAAGATATCTTTATTAGTCACAGGTACATCAAAACACACAGTGAAATACAATATTAACCAGCTTTTCGCAGCTTTGTGCAACATGTTACTTCATGGTTATTAACTCTTCTTCTTTAAGCACCGGTTCCCTCAGATTATGTCCCCATATTGTAATTCTATTTATTCACCCATCTCCTCCCTATCCTTATTACTTATGGACAACACATGATGTTAAATATCTACCGTAATTAAACTCCTTAATAAAAACATTTTACTTTTGCTTTCTAATTTAGTAATTAAAATAAGATAAGATTTCTTTTTTTAAGTTACATGTACATCAAAACACAGTGAAATGCATCTTTTTGCATAGAATGTTCTGGGGGCAGTCCACAAGTGTCGCCACGCTTCTAGTGCCAACATAGCATGCCCACAACTTGCTAACCCATTATGTCTTTGGAATGTGGGAGGAAACTGGAGCATCTGGAGGAAACCACACAGACACGGGAAGAACGTATAAACTCCTTACAGTGGTGGGAATTGAACCCAGGTCGCTGGCGCTGTAATAGCATTACGCTAACCGCTACGCTACTGTGCCGCCCCATAAAATAAGAGTTAAAAGCTCATTTAAAAGTAGTATTGGTGCTCTTCCATATTACATTGCTATTGCTTGTATCATTTTTCTTGCTTCTGGTCATTCATCCCAAGGAACTATGTTCAGAACCAGGACAATTATTGATTTGGTCTGGTCATTCAATGAATGTTCCAAAGAAGCAGAGGCAATCATTGCATGAGAGAGATACAACCATATGCAATTCACAAGACAGAACCTGGAATGACTACAAATAAAAAGGTTACCTAGAAAGTAGTAAAGGATGCAGTAATTCCTGAGGAAATACAGTGACTGCACAGCACTGTATTTAATGACCAGTGACAGGTTTGCTTTGAAACGCAGGTACTTGAATTGCTAAAAAAAAAGAAACAAAAGGTTACTTTTTCTCTCCCTTCCTCTTGTGAGCAAGCTGGGACTCACCAAGGCACCATTCCACGGATGTGGAGCACCATTGTAACCATTCAAAAGGCAGCCTGCACACTGCATACTCTGCTGACAATGGTAGTGAGGGAATCATTAATATTCTGCCCAGTACCGTTTTTCAGAAACCTCTTCACAGCAGTGTTCTGACAGGTTTTTGCTGTCTAGCCCAGCAAAAATTAACTAGTTAACAGCACAAATCAAAGCCTAACCACATCTTTTTGTTTCATTTCCACAACGAGCAGTGGATTAACCCATTAGGTCCTCAGGGAGGCCAAATTAGTCTCAATGGCAGATTATACACCTGAAATGATAATTAAATATTATGCCTGTAAACATCTAGAAGATCTAGTAGTAGGTATCTAACTTCTACTTCATTCAGCTCCTGATAAGGGGGAAAATCACAAATCAGAAGTCCAAATAGACTTCTGCAAATTTCAGATGGAAACTGAATGTAACCACCATGTTACTAAAGTACAAAAGGATGACCTCCCTTTCCTTCTACATGTTAAATGTGGTGTTACAATATTGTGCTGCCACAATGCTTCAAGTTGCCAAGTAAGAAACCAAGTATATCCATGATTCACTCCAGGGTAAAGTACCACAAGCAACTGGGCTACAGGGTAACTGCCACCTGGAAGAAGATGGGGAACAGAGATATAGGCAGAGGTCCAGGAGTTAGTAGATTGTTAGATCACCCAAGTAAATGTGCACAAGTTCCCAGAATAAATAAATAAAAATTACAATTTAAAAGAATTACTACATGGATACAAGGTCCAAGACCCAAGTGCAGGACACCGAAGTGAATGTAGAATCAAAGAACAGATGTCCAAAGAGGCAGCAGGTAGATGACAGCAAACTTGTTTTAGAACAGGAGCTTTGAAGTCCGGATGCAAGACTATTACATTTAAAGTAAATGAATATTTACTACAAAATAGATTGATCTGCTTTTAGTCTACCCAAAGTAGAAATTAAAAGTAACATTACCTGCAGAGTTGGGAAAGATAAATAATTGAAGTTGTTAACAAAATAAAGCAGACTGTAACTGTATCCTATAAATGCTCCTTCCATCAGTAAGAAAACGTGAAACTCATTCAGGCACATGTTGCTACTGGATGCAGAACTGCAATGAGAAGATCAAAAGTTGATAGGTACTTTAGCAAAGAAAAATAAAGAATAATAAGGTGCACACAAACTCCAAACAAGGATATTTTACAAACTCCCACATTTCCATTAGCTCTGTGCTTACCCGTCTTGAGATGAGCAAGGTACACTGATCATCTGGTAACGCCCCCCAGCTATGACAGCTGCACACCACGCCATCAGCATCCCCATCACTGCATGTACCACCGAATGAATGAACCGATGAGGATGGAACACATTTCCTATGAGCGCTATCCTACTACATGGAATAGACGGCTCCACTGCAAAGGAAGGACAGGTTTTTGTTTTAAATGTGCAGCAGCAGGTTTGAGACTTTGGTAGGGGCTATTTGTTTAATTGGAAAAGTAGATGAGGAGGCAAATCACTTGAAAACATCCCTTTCCCAACTTAAGTGCTTCAAATTCCTGGGTGCTACCATCACAGACAACTTGTCCTGGGCCCAGCACATAGATGTAATCTTGAAGAAGGTGCGCTTTCTCAGAAGCTTAAGGAAATTTGGCAAGTCACCAAATACTCCTTAAAAAAAAACTCCTAGAGATGCACTGTAGAAACTATCCTGACTGGCTACATCATGGCCTGGTATGGCAATTCCAATGCACAGAAATGCAAGATGCTGCAAGAGTCATGGACACAGCCTGGTCCATCACGGGCATAGCCCTCCCCACCATTGACAGCATCTACTGGAGGCACTGCCTCAAGAAGGTGGCATCTATCATTAAGCATCCCCATCATCCAGGTCGTGCCCTCTTCTCGCTGCTACCGATTCTCAAAGTATGGAGGTCAAGTTGAAAATTCCAAATGACACTGTCAAAACTATACAAATTTCAATTATGCAGCTCATGTGAAATGATGCACATTGTCTTGTATGAAACGTGATACAATAAATATAAGTCACTGCCTCTTGTTTTATTCATAATTGAACAAAATCCCTATTTAATGAAAAATGCCAACTTTATTACCAAGATAATATCACCAGGATAAATTGCATGATTTGAAACCTAAATTGTGAATATTTAAGCATCAAAAAGCAAAGTATCTGAAAATCAAACATGAGATTAGATTAGAACACTGGCTTGAAAAGAAGTACCTAAGTGCAAAGAATAAAAATTTAATACCTGTATAATATTCCATATTGAAGATTCCAATAATCACTACAGCTCCACACAACACCAGGACTGAAAACATTATGCAAGAACTATTCAGGTGGTTCAATGTCTCTAGAAAAAGAGAAAGGACACAAGACTTTACCAGCTAGACTGCATTGAGAGAGGGAACTCCTGCCCCAACCCACCATTATGATTACCTGTAATCCACTGAACTGGATGGAACACATTCGGTCGACTAAACATTACAAATACAGTCGTGGAGACAGGCAACAACAGGACAGACCATGCAATTGCAGCTGCTGCTCGCCAACTGAACACCTGCAAAGCAAGATGACAAAACCAAAATGAACGCCTTCACAGGGCTGGGACAAGTTCCCAAAAACAATTAAACAAACATTTGGCTGGTTTACGAGTTAATATATCAGTTGCATTCCAGTTATCTTTCACTATTATTTTATCAACTCTATTTAGGCATCTAATATTCCATATTTTGGTTAAATTTCCATAGAACCATACAGCACAAAACAGGCCCTTCGGCCCACCATGTTGTGCCGTCCATCAAACCACCCTCACACTATCTAACCCCTTCCTCCCGCATATCCCCCCATCCCACACTCCTCCATATATCTATCCAACAAGCTCTTGAACCTGTTCAATGTATCTGCCTCCACCACCACCCCAGGCAGCACATTCCATGCACCAACCACTCTCTGGGTGAAAAACCTCCCCCTGACATCTCCCCTGAACCTCCCACCCATAACCTTAAAGCCGTGCCCTCTCGTCTTGAGCACTGGTGCCCTGGGGAAGGAGGCGCTGACTGTCTACTCTATCTATTCCTCTCAGTATTTTATATACCTCTATTATGTCTCCTCTCATCCTCCTCCTTTCCAGTGAATAAAGCCCTAGCACCTTAAGCCTCTCCTCATATTCAATACTCTCTAATCCAGGCAGCATCCTGGTAAATCTCCTCTGCACCCTCTCCAACGCCTCCACATCCTTCCTATAATGAGTGTTCCATTCACCCTTCCCTGTTCTGAAGAACTGTGGCATATTCAGCTTCACCAAGGAAGTGCAAGGTAATCCACTTGACACCAAACCAAACTTTATCACACTCCTACCTTGTGAACTTCCTCTTTTTTTTAAAATCTCTAGTGCCATCACTTTCTTCCTGTTAGGCGGTGACGAGATTTGTATATAGCTCTCCAGCTGTGGCCTTGTAATACTATTCAATGTCTCAGCTAATGAAGGAACATCTCACATGCCTTCTTAACTAATGTATCTACCTGCTCTGTTAGCTTGAGGGAACTCTGGACGTGCAGCTTCAAGTCTTTTTCTTCTTGTATATTTCTCTATATCCCAACTCCTATTGTGGGTTTTCTCATCTAGTTCGGTATCCCAAGTAGATTACTCTACACTTCCCTCTGAATTTAATTTGCCGGTTTTCTGCTCATTTGAGTAGCCCATTGCTATCATCCTATCAGTACCTTTCTTACCCAATAACACACACCGATGAGGAATTCTTATGTTGTTGGAACAAAGGATCCTGTAGCTTCATTGAGACGGCATGAAAGTGGTTTTACTACAATCTGATCCAACTTTCAATGGTACAAGCGCTAAACTCCAGCTTTGCGACCCCACCCCCTCAACTACAGCCCCTAATGGCAGCTACTGAAAGAAATTGGGATTTGGTTCCACAGGGGCCAAGCAAGCCTCCAACATCTCACCAATCCTTCTTCTGCGAATTATGAGTGTCAACAAGCTATTGGACCATGAAGGGCATCACACCCAAACACTAAATGAAAATCGAAGAAAACTGCAGATGCTGGAAATCTGAAGTGAAAGCAGGAAACGTTGCAAAGACGCAGCAGGTCAGGCTGCATCTGTGGAAAGAGAGACAGTTTCATGTCAAAAAACATGACCCTGGCGACTTTCCTCTGCCAGCTTTACCGTAGCTTCTTTTCCACCTTTACGAGAAATTTACCGGTTAAAGGCCGGCCGAGCCTCGGCCTTTCCAGTTCACCCAACACAGTAACAGAGGCTGGAGCACGACCTCGTGGCCGAGGGAGACCCAGCGGAAGGCGAGCACCCACCGGTACGCGGGGCCGACTCTCACCTTGCGGATGAACCAGAAGCCTGGCGGCTGCTGCACAGCCCCCTCTCCGCCCGCACCCCGCATTCCGGGACCCCCGGCCGCTCCCGCGCTTTCCGATTCAAAGGCCGGTCCGGGCCGCCCGACGCCGCGCCCGCTCCTTCAGTCGCAACGTCACAGTGACGCAACTCGCTGTGACCACACGGTCAGCGCGACGCCATATTTAATACTGGCAAAAGACGCACCCACGCCATGATGGAGTCACCTTCTGGGCAGGGCTGAGGCGGCTGAGACATTCAGGACCGTATGTCAGTGTTCCGCAGCACTCAGCTTAGTCAGTCATACCACACGGAAATAGGTCCATCGAGTCCGCGCCGACCATCAAGAATTCATTTACACTAATCCCATTTTTATTCTCCCCTCATTCCCATCCACGCCCCTGGAATCCACCAGTCAGCTTCTCAGCAGGGGTAATTGACCTACCAACCCGCTGGTCTTTGGGATGGGGCAGGAAACCCAACCGGTCCTAGGGAGAACATGTAAACTCCACACAGACAGCACTTGAGGTCAGGATGATATTCTTGTCGTTAAATCTGTCATGCCGTTTTTCTTGTTTGTCTTTAAATCTAAAGTGTACGTGGAACCTTTATCCCAGTAAAATTAGCTCACCAGTGACAAATTTCAACCTGTATCGCAATTATCTAGATTCATTAGATATTACAAATTGCAAGGGAAATATGGATTGAAATAAAATTAATGAAAATACTTTAACCAAGGTTTTAGCCTTTATTCCCAAATCCATTATTTTCCTAGTAGTTTTAAGCTTTATCTTATTTGGCTTTTGTGAGGTGCTGTGGAACATTTTTCTAAGTTAAATGGAAGCCATGCTGTTCTTGTAACTCCATAAATGTACACGTTTTTCTTATTAAGTCACCAAATTTTGGTGCTGTTGGAAAAGCCAGCAGTTACTGATACCTCCTGTCCTTCAGAAGGTCATAATGAGCTGTCCTCTTAATGCACTGCAGTCCTTCTCATGAAGGTATTGTTTCACACAGAGTCATTGGTGCAAGATGCCCAGTGTCTGACCTATTCTTTTATTTTTATGTGTCTGCTCATGTTTTGAGTCTTTGGTGACCCCTAGGATGTTGATGTGGAGAACTCAGCAATGTATTGACCTTAAATGTTAAGGATAGGTGGGTAGAATCTCTTTTATTGGAGGTAGTTATTGCCTGGCATTTGTGGTATGAAAGTGGCTTACTGCTTATCAGCCAATGCCTGAATAATCTCTGAACCTTGCCACTTCTTTGAAATTTACTCATGCATACATGGGCTCTGGATGGCACGCAATATTCAAGAGAAGCAGGGTTTCAGCAGGAATGTGAGACTTACTTCAGTTGTACTTGAAAACAAGCTGCCTCAGTAGGCCCTAGAACAGAGCCCTTGCAATTAGAGTTTTTCATTCACTGTTTCCTGGGGCACACTGCATCCACTATGTAGCTATGGTCAAGGGAGTGAATATTTAGGGTGGTGGATATGGTTCCAATAGGGCATGCTGTTTTGTTCTGGATGGCCTTAAGCCTCTTGGTTGCAAGTAAGTGCCCTTTAAGTTAAAATGCCCCCCTCACTGCTCAATTCCCATGGGCCTCTGATCACTGTACTCTAGCTTGACTGTGAGTTAACAACCTTCACACGAATATATCTCAACCCTGAAATCATCTTTCCCTCTCACCACTTCATTTGGACGTCAAACCCAAGTAATTGCAACCTCAACCACCACCAGCATCTGATCTCACTGCCCACTCCCCTACACCCTACAAGGTGAGGTCAGAAGTCTGGAGGATAGCTAATGTTGTTCCTCCATTTAAGAAGGGCATCAGGGCCAAGCCAGCATCTATATGCCAGTGAACCTTACATCAGTGAAATTATTGGAGAAAATCCTAATCCGGGATCGTCTGCATGGCTTTGTGCTTCCCTCATTTGATTGTGCTATGAGGAGGTAACTAAGAAGAATGATGAAGGCAGACCTTGTCTATATGGACTTTAGTCAGGCACTTGACAAGATCCCACATGGTAGGCTGGTCCAGGAGGTTAAGGCACATGGGATCCAAAATGAGCT
Organism: Pristis pectinata; assembly: GCF_009764475.1. Taxonomy (NCBI): domain Eukaryota; kingdom Metazoa; phylum Chordata; class Chondrichthyes; order Rhinopristiformes; family Pristidae; genus Pristis; species Pristis pectinata. The sequence continues at coordinate 47,743,322 of NC_067407.1, read as the reverse complement.
GCCTAATTGGATCCAAAATTGGCTTGGTGATGGGTGGCAGAGAATAGTTGTAGAATGATTTTTTTTTCTGATTGGAAGCCTGAGACCAGTGGATCAGCATTGGGACCCCAGTTGTTTGTGATATATATCAACAATTTGGATATGAATGTAGGAGGTGTGATTAGTAAACTTGCAGATTACACAAAAGTTGGTGGTGTTATGGAAAGTGAGGGAAGTTGTTGAAGTCCACAACAGGATATGGATTTGTTGGAATATTGGAGGGCAGATTGAATTTAATCCCAACAACTGCGAGGTGATGCATTTTTGGAAATCAAATGGGGGTAAGACATTTACTATAAATGGAATGGTGCTAAGGAATGTTGGTGAACCGAGGGACCTTGGGGTTCAAGTCCATAGTTCCCTAAATATGGCAATACAGGCAGATAGGATGGCGAAGAAGACATATGGCCTGCTCGCCTTCATTGGTTGGGGCATAAATAAAAACGTTAGGACGTTATGTTGCAACTTTACAAAACACTTGTTACACCACACTTGAGGAGATTCATCAGGATGTTGCCTGGATTGGAGGACTTTAGTTGTAGGGAGGGATTGGACTGGCTGGAGTGAAGGAGGTTAAGGGGTGACTTAAAACATAGAACAGCACAGTACGGGCCCTTCAGCCCACGATGTTGTGCCGAACTATATGATCACCTACTCTGTAATCCTTACCTCCTCCACAGCCCATAACCCTCCAATTTTCTTACTTCCATGTGCCAATCTAAGAGCCTTTTAAATGTCCCTATTGTATCAGCCTCCACTACCACCATGGGCAGTGCATTCCAGGCACCCACCACTCCCTGTGTAAAGAACCTACTTCTGACGTTTCCCCTGAACATTCCTTCTCTGACTTTAAATGTCCTCTAGCATTGGCCATTGCTGCCCTGAGGAAAAGGCACTGGCTGTCCACTCTATCTATTGCCCCTCATAATCTTATACACCTCTATCAAGTGGTCTCTCATCCTGCATCGCTCCAAAGAGAAAAGCCCCAGCTCGCTCAACCTTTCCTCATAAGTCATGTTCTCTAATCCAGGCAGCATTGTGGTAAATCTCCTCTGCGCCCTCTCTAAAGCTTCCACATTCTTCCTATAATGATGTGACCAGAACTGAACACAATACTCTTCAGTGTGGTCTAACCAGAGTTTTATAGAGCTGCAACATTACTCCGTGACTCTTGAACTCAATCCCCCGACTAATGAAGGCCAGCACGCCAATACGCCTTCTTAAACACACTACCAACTTGTGTGGCAACTTTGAGGGATCTATGGACTTGGACCCCAAGATCCCTCTGTTCCTCCACACTGCTAAGAAGCCTGCCATTAACCTTGTACTCTACCTTCATGTTCATTCTTCCAAAGTGTATCACTTCACACTTTTCTGGATTGAACTCCATCTGTCACTTCTCTGCCCAACTCTGCATCCTGTCTATATCCCATTGTAACCTATGACAACCTTCTACACTATCCACAGCACCTCCAACCTTCGTGTTATCTGCAAACTTACTTACCCACCCCTCCATTTCCTCATCCAAGTCATTTATAAAAATCACAAAGAGCAGGGGTCCCAGAACAGATCCCTGCAGAACACCACCGATCACCGACCTCCAGGCAGAATACTCCCCATCAACTACCACCCTCTGTCTTCTGTGGGCAAGCCAATTCCGAATCAACGCAGCCAAGTCTCCATGGATCCCATGCCTCATGACTTACCATGGGGAACCTTGTCAAACGTCTTACTAAAGTCCATATATACCACATCCACTGCTCTACCTTCATCATTTTGTTTTGTCACCTCCTCAAAAAACTCAATTAGGTTTGTGAGGCATGACCTGCCCCTCAGAAAGCCATTCTGACTATCCCTAATAAGACTGTGCTTCTCTAAATGCTCATAAACCCTGTCCCTAAGAATCCTCTGCAATAGCTTGCCCACTACTGATGTAAGACTCGCTGGTCTATAATTCCCAGGATATACCTATTACCTTTCTCGAACAAGTGAACAACATTTGCCATCCTCCATTCCTCTGGTACCACTCCTGTGGCCAGGGAGGATGCAAATATCATCATCAATGCCCCAGCAATCTCTTCCCTCACCTCCCGTAGAACCTGGGATATATCCCATCCAGTCCTGGGGACTTATCTATCCCCTCTCCCAAGTGAACACTGAAGCAAAATATTAAGGACCTCCCCTACCTTCTCTGCCTCCAGGCACATGTTTCCCTCTTTATCCCTGAGCAGTCCTACCTTCACTCTAGTCATCCTCCTGTTCCTCACGTATGTGTAGAATGCCTTGGGGTTTTCCTTAATTCTACTTGCCAAGGCCTTTTCACATCCCCTTCTAACTCTCCTAAGTCCCTTCTTAAGGTCTTTCCAGGCTACCTTATAATTCTCAAGAGCCCTGCCTGATTTTTGCTTCCTAAGCCTTAGGTATGCTTCCTTCTTCCTCTTTACTAAAGATTTCACCTCTCTTGTCGACCATGGTTCCTTTACCCTCCCATCCTTTCCCTGTCTCAGTGGGACAGACCTATCCAGAACCTCATGTAAGTGTTCCCTAAACAGCTTCCACATTTCTTCTGTGCATTTCCCTGAGAACATCTGTTCCCAATTTACGCCCCCAAGATCCTGCCTAATACCATCATAAATATCCCTCTCCCAATTAAGAACTTTCCCATACCGTCTGCTCCTATCCCCATCCATGGCTGTGCTAAAAGTCAGGGAGTTGCTCACCCACCGAGAGGTCTGTCACCTGACCAGGTTCACTGCCTAGTACTAGATCTGATATGGCCTCTCCTCTAGTCGGCCTGTCCACATACTGTGATAAGAATCCTTCCTGGACACACCTAACAGATTCTGCTCCATCTAAATCTTCTGTACTAGGAGGTGCCAATCAATATTAGGGAAGTTGAAGTCTCTCATGACAACAACCCTGTTATTTTTGCACCTTTCCAAAATCTGCCTACGTATCTGCTCCTCAGTGTGCTGGTGGCTATTAAGGGGCCTACAGAATACTTCCAACAGAGTGATAACTCCCTTCCACCCACACTTACTCAATAGATGATCCCTCCGTGATGTCCTCCCTTTCTGCAGCTGTGTTACTATCCCTAATGGGCAATGCCACCCCCACCCCCACATGCCCCCAACCTCCTTACCTCCTTCCCTATCCCTTTTGAAACATCTAAACCTCGGAAGATTAAGCAGCCAATCCTGCCCTTGTGACAGCCAAGTCTCTGTCATGACTTGATAGAGGTACATAAATTTATGAGAGTCATTGATATGGTAGATAGTCAGAATCTTTTTTCCCATTGTAGGTGTATCAGAAACAAAAGGTAAGAAGGAGTTTTAAAGAGGATTTGAGGGGAAAAGTTTTTTTACACAGAGTGGTTGATATCCGGAACATATCCGGAACAGAGACAGGAAATGCACATTCTGGAAGTTCTAGCTTGTATGAAAAGTGAAGGAAAATGCTAAGGAACAACAACAAAATTATAACATTTATATAAATGAGATTGAAGTGCAAACAAAATACTACAATCACATGTCTCACCAATCACAACTCATTTTTATACTATGATTATCCATTCAGAATTAATGGTTTTGAAAATCTGGTGTATGTAAATTTCATTAACACACAAGACACCAAAGTCAGCAATTGTGGGACGTATTGCAAAAAAATGTCCTGAAAGAAAGCAGTATGAAAAGTCATTTTGTTGTCCCCTTTTCTGTTCATTTGTAACAGTTGACAAATTGACTTTAAGCTGAATAAACAAAGCTAATTGCATTAATATATATTGGATTGGTTTATTATTTTTGTCACATGTACCAAGATACAGTGAAAAGCTTTTGTTTTGTGTGCCACCTAGACAGGTCATGCCATACAGAATTACATCGTAGTAGTAAAAAGGAAACAGAATGCAGAATATACTGTTACAGTTACAGAGAAAGTGCAGTGCAGGTAGATAAATAAACCACAAGTGCCACGATGAGGTAGGTTGGGAGAACAAGAGTTTACAAGTTCATCCGTTAGCGTATGAGATGACTGTAAAGAGTTTGATAGCAGGGGAATAGAAGCTGTCTTTGAGTCTGGTGGTTCATGCTCTCAGGCTTTTGTATCTTCTGCCCAGCGGGAGAGGGGGGAAGAGAAAATGACCGGGGTGGGATGGGTTCTTGATTATATTGGCTGCACTCCTGAGGCAGTGGGAAGTGTCGATGGAGTCAATGGAGGGGAGGTTGGTTTGTGTGGTTAACATATATATGTTTCTCATGGCATAAATATTGTTTTGTTGCAATTGTTCTGCATACAATACACGTATTACATCCATTGTGTCTAATATTTGAAGGCAAACATACATTTCAGAGCAAGATGTCCCAAGGTGCTTAGCAAGAATGTTATCAACAAAAATTTACTAAACCACAGATGACTGAGAACTTTGAAAGAGAAAAATAGAGAAGCTGACATGTTTGAGAAACCAATTCTGGATAGCCACCAGCATGAAGTGATTAAAGCCTGGAATGTGCTAGAGGCAAGAATTGAAGAAAATCAGAGATTTTGATGGTCATATTGAATGGAAGGAATAAAGCCCTTGAGGGATTTGAAAACAAGGGTGAAGTTCTTAAAAAATCAGGTTTTATTGGTCTGGGAGCCAGTGTGGCTCAGCAAGAACAGGTTTAATGGATGAATGGGACTTTGTGCAAGTACAAATGAACCTCATGAGCACCAAGATACTGGAAAAAGAGTTTGGGATGAGTGTATGTTTATTTAGAATAAGTACAAAGCAAAACAAGGCCAACACTGTACTCAGTTGTGTTTTTAAACTGACATTGAAATGAGTATAAATCTGGTCAAAGTATCACCTGCTTCTCTTTGTGGTATAATTCTGAATCATTTAGATTAGATTAGATTAATTTATTGTCATATACACAGACTGCTATGAAATTGATTGTTTGCATGAAGTTCATAAACAGTATGCATGGTAATAATAAATACAACAATAAATATGACAAGTGCAAAAACAGCAGAATGGTTACTCCTTAATTTTGTATTCTGCTATCTGTATTGCAGTTAGCTATCTATCCATTCTTCTACTTATCCTCTTGCTCTGACCTTATTTATTAGTCTATAATGTAGCATTTAGTTGAAACCCTTATGGATTCATATAGATATATTCCATCTGTTACACTTGTCTTAACAACTCTCAAAGAATTCACTCTGGTTGGTCATGCAAGATTTTCTCTCTGTAGCGGTTAGTGTAATGCTTTACAGCGCCAGCGACCCGGGTTCAAATCTGGCCACTGTCTGTTAAGGAGTTTGTACATTCTCCCCATGTCTGCGTGGGTTTCCTCCGGGTGCTCCGGTTTCCTCCCACATTCCAAAGACGTACAGGTTAGGACGTTGTGGGCATGCTATGTTGGCACCGGAAGCATGGCGACACTTGCGGGCTACCCCCAGAACACTGCGCAGAGATGCATTTCACTGTGTGTTTCGATGTACATGTGACTGATAAAGATATCTTATCTTATCCATGATGACTATTCATTTATGGGTTAGATCATCCTGGATCTGACCTTCTGCCCAAGCTCTCTGCCTCTAGTGACTGCCCACCTCACTAACCTGATCCAGATATGAGGGTTTAGCCATGCTAACCTTCCCTACCTAAGAGCCACCTACCAAGGGGGAGACTTCCCACATGGGTGGGTCTCAGGCATCGGATCCTGGAGCTATTCTGTGGACCCTGAAAGCACAACGTCAAATGTCTTTGGAACAAATTTTATAAGTCCCTGTTTGTCAGTGATATTTAAAAACTGTTCAAAAATTAGAATAAAATTAGACAATTTAAAAGATAAATAAGTTAAGTTTAATTAAAATACCATAAGTGATAGCAGATAATTAAATACATTAAAATAAGGAAGGCACTTACCTTGGCACATTTTTCTTTACAGGACTCGTCGTCACGTTTTCCTACACTAGCCAATCTGATGCAAAGCTGAAGGATCGGCGTCTGAGCTGAACATAACTGGAGGAGCTTGAGCTGGGTCATTATGGGTTAGGTTTTTAAATATTTTTCTCCTTTATTAGAGAATTGTACTTGCTGTCAAAGTTAAGCTGATGGGTCTATGAATCCCCATACATGATTTATCTTCCTTCTTAAATATAGCTGTACACTAATCCTATGGCCCTACACCATTTCTTGATGAATTATTAAGTTATAGTGTAATTGTGCCTCCTTTGTCTCTTCTCTGGGTCCTTTCAAAATTCAAAATGACCTTGACTCAGGGTTTTATCGCCTTTGAGTTTGATTAGTTTATTTAATATTAATATTTTACAATTTTAAAGACAGTAATATAATTTTTAACCTCATCTTCCAATGTTATGACTGCCTGATCCATTTCCCTGATAAATCCTGAAGTTTTATAATTACTTTATGTGTCGGCTGTGATTTTGGAGATATACCAATTTTGGGTTCTGTGAATGGAGCTACACTGCCTTTTCAGGTTACCCATCCTTTGCTCAGGGAAAGCAAAATCTGCTCAGTGTCCTCTGACTGTAAGTGACATTTTAAAGTTTGAGAAGAGTTAGCCATCCTATCCATTCCCTTCTTATATCACAAGCTTGCTGTTAATATTAAAATTGATTCAGTGCAGTGTTTGAAAACTTAGCCCTTACACCTGTGGGCAGGTTGAGTGAGGCTAACAACCTCCAGGTTCTACTGCACGTTTTGCATCAGTTCCATACTATTGCGTTTCAACGTTAAATACAAGACCATTTTCAGAAAGTAGCCTGGCATTGCTTAGGCTTCAGTTGCATTGCAATGTTCCTGCTACAAACAGCATTTCTCCTCGACTTGGATCTCTCTGATTCATGCTACCCTGAGAAAATTTCACTTTTAAGTGATGCTCATGGCACCATGCAACATCACATTATAAAGTGAATGTAAAACTGAAACAATATTTACTTACTTCTGCTGCTCTACCATTGAACCAGCATTTGGATTGCTCGGTATAAACCCAAAATGACCGTCCAGAAACTTGACATGTACAAGACAGAGGTGAAATATTTCAGCAAATTTAATGTAATACTGCATATATACCTTAAGGGGGTGCTCTGGTTTTTAGGATTGCATTTCCTAGGGAAAAAGTTGGTGACCGCACTTCAGGATGTCACCATGAAGAAATGTTGGCCCTGCTCCAATGTAATTACATTCATTCAGTGTGCTAACATTATTTAATCCAGCTTGGCCAGTGCACATGTGTAACAATAAACATCAATTAAAAGTTAGAAGATTTATGTATGTTTTTGGGAAAATATCCAATAAATACATTGAAAGTGAAATGCAATAGTTTTTTTTCATTTTTCAGATTAACCATACATTTACAAAATTTGATTTAGTAACATTTTGCTGAATGCATAACAAACAATGCAAAATCAAAATTCAGCCAAAGCAGAACTCTGAAGTTAAGCTACAGAATAGGTAGTGTTTTGTGCAGGAAAGTTGGTGTTGGATGTCAAGGCTCAAAGTCAGTGCTGCACGACTAAATCACAAATCAATTCTAGTGGACTAACACACAAAGCTGACCAGTCCTTGTTCTCTCAGCTTACACTCTCATTGTACAATAAAACTCATAAATCAGCTAAAAACCTATTTTTCCTTCATTTTATTGTGATATCTGTTGCTCTATGAACCTTTGCAAAGTGCTTATTTGAAAAGTAAACAGAACAATGAATACAAACTAAGTTCATTCATCCAGGTGTGGGGTGGAGCTCGCAAATAGTTTAAAAAGATTCTGATGTTCACTGCTGCCTCACAGCTCCAGTGACCTAGGTTCAATCCTGACCAAGGATATTGTCTGCGGAAGTTTGCATGTTCTCTCTGTGACTGTACAGGTTTCCTCCAGGTGCTCTGGTTTTCTCCATAATGTACAGAATCTGGGTGGGAGTTGATGGTAATAAGGGGAGAATAAAATGCGTTTGGGTGGGATACAGGTACTTGATACTATAGGTACTTGAAAATAGGTACTTGATGGCTGGCGTGGAATCGACAGGCCAAAGGGCCTGTTTCTGTACTGTATCTCCCTATGACTCTCTGAAACAAAGTTGGGGGGGGGGGGTGCGATTGTCTTGATTTAATCCAATACACCACATGGAAAGCACTGGTGAAAATAAGACTGGTTTTATCATCCACCTGTTATTGCTCTTTTGCCTTCAATACGATGTAAATTTGGGTGGGGTGTAAAGCCAGCATTTCATTCCACCACAAACAAAATCAGAAAATGCCAGATGTATTCAGCTTGCCAGGCAGCATCTGCGGGGAGAGAGAGAGAGTCAATATTTCAAGTCAAGATCCTTTCTTCAGAACTGGGAGAGTGAGAAATCACATGTGTTTTAAGTTGAAGAGAGGGGGGAGAGGTGAAGAGAGCAGAGGGAATGTCTGTGATAGGAAGGGGACTAAATTTTTCAAAGTAACAATTACTTTAAAAACTGGGAGTTAGGGGCAAAGAAAAAAGAGAAACACACTGAAACAGGAAGGGCTCTCTATTCTTCTCCCCACAGATGTGACCTGACCTTCTGAAAGCCTACAGTATTTTCTGTTTCAGATTTCCAGCATCTGCAGTTTTTTGCTCCAATTTTATTTCATCCCATTGGTTTCCTGGCGGGTGTGTTTGCCTTTGGATAAAGTTAAACAACTCAGAACATTTTGTGCACACTATTGTTTTTGAAATCTGCTGAAAATCCTGCACTTTAGAACTATATGGCCTTTGTGTATTATAGCCTTGTTGCCTTCCTATCATGTGCATAATTCTGCAAAGCAGTAATTAATTTTTTTAAAGATGAAAAGCTTTGACCTAAAGCAGTTCTCCCCTAAGCAGCATGCTTACTGCAAAGTTCCAAAAACTATATTGTCACAATAGCTAACCAAATGCATTTTTATTACCATTGCTCAATGGCTTTTGTAATTGGAAACCAATGATTCAGTCATTCTTACTCCTGAAAATAAATTCATTAGCTCCTATTCCTTCCTTATGTCCTACTTAAATTTTGGGGTGTTTTCTGAAATTCTTTTACCTACCTATTGTGTTCCGCTCTATGGGAGAGCAAAGGTCATATCTTGCATGAGTCAGAGTTGACGGTGCTCTCAACTTTCAAACTAAAAGTTGCAAGGTGATGGACCACTCTGCAGATTTTATCTCAAAAGCTAACGGAGTATATCACTAAGGGAGTGCTGCATTATTGGACGTGTTGTCTTTCAGGTCTGTTTAATGGAGTTGCTGTATGTAATGTGCTAGATTTAAAAGATCCCGTGTCACTATTTCTTGAAGAATAAGGGAATTACCTCTGATGCCCTGGACAATATTTACCTTTTAACCATTGCAACTCAAAACTGATATTCTGATTATTATTACCACTAATGGGAGCTTGCTACATGCAAGTGGCCACTGTGTTTCTTACTTTACAACCCAAGCATACTTCAGAAGTAGTTCATTGACTGTGAAATGCTTTACAGCATTATAAAATAATCATTATAAATACAAGTCTCACACAGAATTGTCGAGCTACTTATATCAGCTGAAGTGATTTCCTGCCACCTCATTTCCTTACAACAAGGAGGCCATTTGAGCCATCCAGTCTCTTCTGGCTCACAAAACAAATCCATCAATCCTATTCCCCCACTTATTTCCCTGTAACCTATTCTCTCCTACATGTCCACCATCTCCCCCGATTATCCTATGATTGACCTACATGACGGGAAATTTACAGTAACAAATTAATCTACCAATAGCACATCTTTGAGATGAGGGACAAAACTGGAGTCTCCAGGAGAAAGCTACATAGGAAATGTGCAAACTCCATACAGATAACACCAGATGTCGGGATTGAACCTGGTTTGCCAGAGCAGTGAAGCAGCAACACTACCTGCTGCACAGCATGCTGCCCTTTGTCTAGGATGGGATACAACCAAGGCTAAAAGACCTCATTCATCTTTATAAGGAGGCACCCTCAAAAATGAAACTCAGATATTATTACTCCCCCCCCCCACTAATTCCTGATGTAAATGAATATTTGTAGCCATTGATCTTCTCTTGACCAACAAGAGTGGTCAAAACATGGGTTTCAACCTATACCAAACAGGTAATTGCCAGTTTGAAATTTATACAATCAGTTAACTGCCTGGGAAAAGGACCAGTAACCCCGTATGGTAAAGGTTTTAGTTTAGTTTACAGTTCCATAAGAACTTTCTCTAGTCCTTGAAGGCAGTAAAGTCTCATACCAGAACTTGCTTAGTTTGAAATTTTTTGTGAATTTATTAAAAAACAAACACAATACGTAAAAAACATCTTTCTACCTACTTTAAGAAATATGTTACTTTAAGAAATATAATTTTGTGTACACAAACTTTAAATCAGAATCTTCTTTGACATGAATTTCTTGCTAATTTGAGAACCTAATTAATCTACATTTCTTGAAAATTCACATTTCTTTTTTCTCTCAAGAATTTCAAGCTGAACAACTATTTTCAAGCTAACTCTCCAATTAGATCTACTGATTGGAAAAACACAATGCCTTATTATATTCTGGAGATGGCTTTCTGCATTTTAAGTACTCCATCATTCAGATTTAAAATCTGTCAGTCATGTAAAAACTGAACCCACATGACCACACAATTCAAATCCCCTATGCTGGTGAGGGTCAAATGAAATAGAAGCTCAGGACGTACTGCCTGGTTCTTGCTACTTTGGCTGGAACCTAGAAATAGGTGGTGCTGCAGCCTACTGGAATCAAGCAGCGTCCTCATTACTAACCCATGCAGACTGAAGCCTGATCATGCCAACAGGACGTAAACTGATTTTGAAAAGTGAATTGTTAAGAGTGTGCATGATGCACGTTTTGCCTACATGTGCTGAATGGCTTAACCTGGGCTCTTTAAAGGGACTGCTCAGGATAATTTAAGAACAGGTTTGTAAGTGATTTTTCAAGGGTGGTGGAAACATGTCTCTGTGATTGTTTTCCTCCCATAAAAGATTGTGTAATCTGGGCCAGCTAGTCTCCATAATTAGGTTAATAGCACCAGGAATAAGAGCAGGAGCAAACCATTTGGCCCCTCATGCCTGCTCTTCCATTCAACAAGATTACAGGTGATTTTTATCACAGCACCACTGTCCTTGACCAACATTATATTCCTTGATTCCCTTAATATCCACAAATCCATGAGTCTCTGAAATTGTCAATTTTCTGAACCTCACTTATAGCCAAGCAGCTCTGAAAATGTCAGTCTCTTACTGATGGTATATTAATCATAACATCCAGTGATGGACTTGTTCTACCTTGCTCCCATCATTTGGAAGTAGTGTGAGTCTTTTCTTTCAAGGCTGTAACTGGAAAGCAGAATAATTTATCCAAGTAAGCTCAGTACAGGGAGCTGAAACGCATTTAATTTTTGACCTGCTTGAAAAGTTTGAATGGATTCAAAGGGATAGCCAAGAACAAGAATTTTTAAATGTGCAGAAATCCTTGAAAATGAGATTAAAGTGCCCAATTTTATCTGAATCATACATACTGATGTTCTCCCTATAAATCATGCACATATCAGTTGTTCTTGTACATCATAGATACTGGAAACAATTTTCCTGTACATTATACAAATGGGAAATTTGCTCTTCCTGTACATTGTATATACAGGAAACACTTGGTCCTGCTTGCTCATCCTGCACACCAGATATATAGGAAATTATTTTCTGCACATCATATATGTAGAAAACTTTTGGTATTTCTTTAGATCATACATCCAGGAAATTTTTCTTTCTCTACATTATATGCACTGAAAACCATTGTTTTCTCATATGCCATATATATATAAAATTCTTGCTCCTCCTATGCATCAGCCATATTGGACCTATATTACACACCAAGGATGTCATGATTTCCTATATATAACATAAAAAGATTTTGTGCTTATAATAAAAATATTGGAAATTCTTCATAAGTACTGAACATGCTGGAAATCTGACATGAAAACAACAAATGCTAAAAATGTCCAGCATGTCAAGCAGCATCTATAGAGACTGTTCATTGGATGTCTTCAGGACATCTTGTTCTTTCCAAAACATCTGCTTTGATGTTGAAATCAAGACTTAAAAAGTTGTCTCAGATTCCTGTACAACTGTTGACTGATGAACAGTCAACTGTTATGAACGTTGACTGTTCATTTCCCTCCATAGAATTTGCCTGACCCCCTGAGTTCCTCCAGCATTTTGTGTGTGTTGCTCCAGATTTCCAATATCTGGCAGTCTCTCTTGTGTCTCCTATTCCTGTATGTTGTTTCCCAAGACTTCAAAAATATGTAATATTTTTCTCAGCACCCCATCACAGATTTCCATATACAGTCTTCCAGCTTTTCCAAACCAAGGTTGGCATCATGCATTTGTTGATTTCTGATTTAATTTCTGTTCTTTTCCTCCTAGTAGACTGTATTTTCAGTACAAAACTATTAATTGCATCACATATTTATGCTGATTTAACATTTGTGAAAAACCTACTATTTGTTAAATAAAGCAAATTCACAACCTCTTATAAATACATTAAACTGGAAATTAGGACGATGATCAGTTAAACCATGATCTCACTGAATGACAGAGCCAGTTTGAAGGGTGTGTTGCCCACTCCTCTTATAAGTTATATGCATTGGGTCACACTGGTAAAGTCCCTGAGAGCACCCCATCAGATGTGTCTGGATATGCTGTTGGCTGGTTTGAAATCGAGCAGATGATGGTCTTCATGAGCTGGGAATCAAGCAACTGCCATGTTCCATGAGGTGAGTCTTCAGCAGCTGCTGGATGTAGTGACATGGATCTAAAGCAACTGTTAGAACTGCCTCACAGAGCTGCAATGATCACTGGGATGGGTCTTGGGGTGATGCTTAACCTTCTTAGGTAGGTCTCAAGGAACCAGTGGGATCTGTGAGATGAATCTCAAGGAGTCTTTGTTGTCTGTATTGTGTGGCCTCAATGGGCATTGCCATCATGAAGATAAATTTGCTAGTGCTGGCAAGAATGTGCTGGCTTTCTGATGTCAGTAAACACACTGAGTACTTGGAATTGTAAGACATGTTATGACCACATAAATGAACAGCTATCTTATCTGCAATAATGCAAAGTTATGGTGTCAGCAAATGCACCAGCTAAACTCTTGTGGTCAGTCTGTGTTTGCTTGAATGATAAGTGGCCACTCTGCCACTCATCTGTAGAAAATTGATGGCATTGTTTACTGCTAAAAGAGAGGTACTATAGTTAGACCCCATCCAAACTCAGATGCCGGTATTAAATCAGGCAATATTTGGTGCAGTAAACATTCATTGGTTTGAAGTTTACTGAATGGAACTAGGTTGACTGAGGGCTGAATAGTTTGGAGTAGAAAATATATTTTTTAAGTACTCAAATTGGATTTGTAAAAGGCCAAGAGGACAGAAAAATGAATGGCATGAATGGTCTTATATATAGGCAAAGTATTAATTGAGATGCTGGAACAACAATCTGGGATCTGTTTCCTTACACTTTTTGTGAGTATATCGATATTATTAGGTGTGATATTGTGGATGTGTTAATCAATGCATTTAAAGCAGTGTGAGGAATTTAGATCTCTTAAGCCTCCACTAGGGGGGCTGGTTTGACTAGTCAGCAAATTCAGAAAAACTTCAGAAAAGGACAACACAACCTGAGATATTGAAGAAAAATGCACACCCAGCAAAATAAACCAAGAGTATTGAAGTGAACAATATTGTCAAAGAACGAGAGAGTTCAATAAAAAAGATGTTAAGCAGGGCAAGGTATATATATCACATTTTTTAAAATAGAAGTACAGCATGGCATTCCCAACACCAGGTGGCCAAATATTCCCCAGCTTGACTGACATTTGAAGTTACTTGGCGTCAATGATCTTTTGGTTATTGGCATTGTTGTTTAGTCCTAAGAATCGCTTGAAGGAAAGATCCACCAATCTGTCCAGTTTAACTGGGTGGACGTAACATTGCTTGATTATGGAGTGAGATTAGAAATATCAGCAAGATGCATGCTCCATGGAGCCTTTTAATTTTTGTGCGCACACTCAGCATAAAACATTTGCAAGAAAACACATTTGATGCCAGTTGAGATGACTCAGTCAGGAGATGCAGGCTCAAAAATGGATGAATAATTCTTCACTATATTTCTTTTTCAATTTAGGGAGGTGACCAATGCAGATGTTCGCCCAGTGGTCTCAGGAAATAATAGAAAGTCTTGCAAAATATGTCTATCCACTGTCTATAACCTGCTGAAATTGTTAAAGAGCACACAATAAGAATGACGACAAAAATTAGACAATACAACCACCAACAAACGAGATTTACATTTATTGACCCAACAGGTATTCATAATAGAATTTCCAACCTTTGCAGTTTCCTTTTTTTTCTCTACAGCATTCGCAAGTGCTCTTCCATTTTTTCCTTCAATCCTACCCAATCCCCTGACAAGGCTTACTCGTGGACATATGAAATCTAGTTGTACTCTCCACCAAGCATCCATTTTTTATATATGATTTTTAACTTATAAGTTTAACTTACAATTAACTTTATTTTAAGATATAACATCATATGCTTAATACCAAGACTGAGAACATTAGCTGATTTCTTCCCCATCACCCCTTGTCATCTCACCACTTGGACTGTCCCTTTTACCCAAATGAGCCTGCCAATGCTCTAACTGTCGCCAAGGCTGTTTGATTAGTTCAGTACCAAACAGATTTCAAACCTGTGAATTCCCTAGTTCATACTCAATGCCACACTAGTTGTTGGCTTTCTCCACTCACTTGACTTTTGCTTTGCCCCTCAAGCTCTTCCCAGAACAATTTTGGTGATTATGAATGTCAACATCTCAGAAGATCTATTCCAGGCTCAACATGCAATCACGAAGAGGGCACACCAGTGGTACTACTTCGTTGGGAGGTTGAAGAGATTTGGTATGTCACCAAAGACGCTTACAAATTTCTGTAGATGTACAGAGGAGAGCATTCTGACTGGTTGCATCACAGCCTGGTATGGAGGCTCCAATGCACAGGATTGCAAGAGGTTTCAGAGGGTTATAAACTCAGCCAGTTTCATCACAGGCACAACCCTCCCCACCATCGAGGACATTTTCAAGAAGCAGTGCCTCAAGAAGGTTGCATCCATCATGAAGGACACTCAGCATCTGAGACATGCCCTCTTCTCATTACTACCATCGGGGAGGAGGTACGGCAGCCTGAAGACCCACACTCAATGATTTAGGAACAGCTTCTTTTCCTCTGTCATCAGATTTCTGAACGATCCATGAACCTATGAACACTACTTCATTATTCCGTTTTTTCTTGCACTATTTATTTCTGTAATTTATAGATTTTTATGTCTTTGCACTGCAGTGCTGCCGCAAAACAACAAATTTCACGTCATATGTCAGTGATAAATCAGATTCTGAAAAGTAAAACACTGCAGATGCTGAAAAGCTGAAATAAAAATAGAAATAGCTCAGCTATTCCATCAGCATTTGATGAGAAACAACAATGCAGTTCACTTTTCAGGGAATTAACCCTTCCTCAGAACTGTATGTTGCAAAAATAACTTATTACAAAACCCTTGTGAGGATTTATCAAAGAGAGTTGTTGGGTGAGAAAAGTTTTACACAGAATTATTGCGAGGACTTACAGAAATAAGAGGAAAGACTTCATGCAGAACAATAAATTATTATGCAAAACAGTTGCGAAGAAAAGCCTTATCTTCAATTGTTGTGAGGAGAGATTTTATACAGACCTACTTTGAGGAATTATCATTGAGTTGTTTGGAAGAATGAAAAGATTTGCAGAATTGTTGTGGAGAATTATTACAAAGAAATGCTGTGAAGAAAGGCTTTAATTTAGAACTTCTGTGTGATTGCAGCAGTGCTGTGAGGGAAGGTTTCAGTGCAAGACAGCTATCAGGAATGTTACATATACAATAGTGGTAAGAGAAAGTTTTAACCCTAACCTCAATTGTCTTGTATTTTCTCGGTAAGCTATCTCTGCATCTCCACATTTATCCGACTGAAAAAGTGACTTTGAAATGGTTTAAATAATTAAGAATTTTTATCATTCTGAATATTAAAATGCAGAGATAGAACAAGTTCATAAATGCAAACGCGTAAGATTATTTCTGGTTGCCCTGCCTGACCAGTATTACAACTACAATCGCAATGTGCAAATTCCATTGTGCTTACTAACCATAGGGAATGGTAATTGTGCAGATAATGCTTGGTAGAATGTTTTCCATTAACGAGGTCGCATTTCTTTTAGTTCCTGCAAGTCTTTGAAAATTAATTTCAGAGACTAGAATTCGTCGAATACGAATCAGTGAAACTCAAAACAGAGATGGGTTGAATTAAACAAAGTTCACACCAAGAGCTCACTCCGACCTCTCACGGACCTTGCACCCTCCGCAGCATTTGCTCGTGCTCTCGGGATTACTTAGAAGCGATCCCCAGTCTTTGACTGATGGATTTGGAAATGATCCTGCCGCCTATTTGCTCCTTGCCTTTTCCCAGGACCGGGAAGGAGAGGAACTCGAGACTGGTCCGCGAGAACGCGCAAACCCCACCTCGTGCCTGATTTTGATTGGTGGAGCGCCCGCGGCTCTGTCTCCTGAGTGACTGACCCGACTGTCAATCAGTCGCGCGGCTCCCGTCACGCCCGCCGCACTTCACTGCTTGGGGCCAGGGGCCAGCAAAAACTCGCAACACTCTGGGATCCTGCAATGCACTCAACATCTTGTTTCATGCGATGTTCTCATTCAGGTAATTCTTATACATTTATATGACTTAATTTTTCAATTGTCAAAGAAAATTAAATATACCAAGATATTTAGAGGTGGATATTATTATTCTATACAGAGCATGTTTTTGAAAACCCGTTGCTGTTTTGCTTCAACATTTGTCAATTCACTAATAATCGCAGTTCGAGAAAGGTGTACAAAGTTTATTTGAAAAGCTTTTATCAGTGTGTGAAGTGTTTTTTGAGGAAAATGTACCTTATAAAAATAATCTGTTCAGGTGCAATCCTATCTTTAACGTGTGTCTGAAATTCCTAAGGAAAAAAAACTCTACCTGTGTGGATTTGTAAATTCTTGGTTTAAAAGATTTTGAACTCTTATGCATGTCAGACATAGGGATGAGCAAAAAGACTTATGGGCATATTTATAAAGTGAGGTGTGAGTAATGCATAAATTGTAACCAAGGTAAAGGCAGAAATGTGCCAGAGTATGATGAGCAGATGCACATATTTATTGAAAGTTCATAGTGCCCTAATCAAATGGAAGCTGCTTGAGATTGTAGTCTTGGATTAAATAAAAAGTTAGTACTTTGATTGAGCTATTAGAGAGCTGTTTATGTCATGAAGCAGTGTATCCCAGATTTAACAGAATTTTAAAAACTACTTAGAATAATACATGCTAATGCACCTTACTTTGACAGACTCATGTAATGGTAATATTGTGGGTTTTAACCCCATTAGTCATCACTTGAAAGCATGTGTAACGTCTGAAATGGATGAAGAAAATAATTAGGGACGATATGCAACCACAGGGTTAGAACCATTACAATGTTAGAAAAACTGGTGTTTTGAAAGCTGGTTTGATACTTAATACATTTAAACCTATGCATTATTATTCAAAGCTGCATGTAGCTCTCCAAAGACATTTCAATATGTTTTACCAGTACAGAATGACTCAGATTGATGGTAGTCTACTGAAAGCACACTTCGTATCTTGATCCATCATAAAAATACTTGTTTTTTTAAACTGAAGATCAGTTTTGGAAGTGTGCCATTTATTCCCTACTATCGAGGACTCATTCTATTTGTGCCTTGAACTCAGGTTCATTATTGACACAAAGACTTGAGCAAAGAAGTAAAAGACTTGACTTCATCAGAGAACAAACAGTAGGTTTTTGAAATTGCTGTATGCTGCAAAAGATATTGTCAGAGCCAGTGAGGTTTCTTAGTTTCTACCTCTAGGTAGGAAGAATATAATGAAGAATTCTCTTTGACTTTTGGATTTTCTGCATTTTTAAATGTTGTCCCAGATGTTATAGAAATGATGTATAGATTACAGTATGCTAGGAATCACATGCAAGCCCAAAACAAATATTTAGTCATTGTCAATAATTTTGATCACATATAAAAAATAGTTTTTACATATATTTCTTTTTTCTATATAAAAGGTGGTTTGTGTCAGACATTTGTGAGAACAGTTTGGCCTGTTTTGTTCTGTAATTGAGGTTAATTGTTTGAAATCTGTTGCCTATTACATAATGAGCTTTGAGGTTAGGGGTGCAAACTAAATCAAGTTAGTTTCCCCTTTTGATATTTCTCTGCCCTCCACTGAGAGCTCTGAATCCTGCCAGAATGTTAGTTCATGACTGTTGCCAGCCTTCTGGTACCTCAATCAAATGTCCATTCTTCACATCCCTGGACAGAATATCAACAAGCTATTTGTCCTGGGAAGGATCATAGTAGGTTTGATCCTTTCCTCATCCAATGAGCAAAACTTTTGATTTGCATTGACTTTATTCTTTGGGGCACAATTTTACTGACACATTGCTGGTGTGGGAGAGGAATTGTTCCAACAAACTACCCCACTCCCCAAAAGTAAACTTCTTTGTTTATTTGAAGAGTACTAGATTAATGTTTGTTGTTATTTGACATTAGATGAGAAATCAACATTTAATGTATTAGGATCTAAATGTTAACTTCCAGTATTTTTAAATTTTATGAGGTAAATTTAAATAAATCAGATGACTCTATATTTTCTGTGCATAAACCATATTTTACATAATTTATTTGATTCAGTACTATTACAATATTGTGGTTGCACTGCAGTGATACATTGGACAAGTTGATATCTGGAGAGCTGCCACCTCCCCCGTTGTACTTCACGTGAAACACATAAGTTTGGTTTCCAGTAACTAACATCTACAGTTTTCATAAAAAATCTGATTTTTTTTCAAAGAAGCAAATTGTGAAAGTAACTCATGATCTGTGACTCAGTGGGTAAGAATTGTATTGAGACTAGCAACACTTCAGGCTTGATCTTTGAAATGCCACTGAGTGAGCTGAACTCAGCTGGAGGGGCAGTTGGTTTGCTGCAAAAGTGCCCGAGGTGCTTGTAATGTAGAAGGGAAAAATCTGCCAAGGTCTCTGTTCTTGATTTCTATTCTCCTATCCTTCTCTGGAAAGTGTCAGTGTGCAAGTGGTAGGTTGAGATCAGGGTTAGACTTGGCTCTGATACCCTGCATGGTCACTTTGCTGAAAAACAATCAAAATCTGGGCCTACAAATGAAGGTAGGTCACTACTGGGCAGCAAGGTGTGGAATTGCACCCCCTCCCCCGAGCATGAATCAGTTCTTTTGGGGTGAAAGACGTACCAATTAAAGAGATACAAGCAGCTATTTGAATATGTCAAGTGTACTTTTTGTTTTTTTTTGGAAGAGATATATTTTAAAATATACTTTTTGATAGGTGTTTTGCTGTAAAGACTTAAAGGGAATAAAATTTGCACAGCAGGAGTACTGCATCGCAAACCCTGAGGATGGATAATGGGCGCCAAATGCCCACAATGAGAGATTTTTCTTCAACTAATAATAAAACCCTAAACATTATATCACAAAATTCTGCTCCGGATTAGAATAAAATTTCATGGAGCAACAACCACACTGGTGTTGTACCTCAGAGGACTCCCACTGGGGATGCAATTCATTTACTATGTCCCAATACCAAAGCATGAACTATTTTAGAGGAATTTCAGCTTGCAAATAAAGTACAATGTCCTAATCCTTCTGAGCAGTACTTCTTCTATAAGAACCACAAATTTAATATAAGGGATGGCATGAAAACATTTTGATACCTATCTGGAAAACCATAGTCTCCAATAATATCCAAATACAAAGAAAAATGTATGACCACATAGCCATGGTCAATTTGTTGGAAATTGCTTAAAACCACAGAATATAAACTGAAATTATTGAGGATAAATATGTTTATCAAGTTTATGCTCTGTGGAGATCCACATGTAACTGAAGAACAGTTCCGGCAGGAACTAGTTAGTTCAATTTCCATTTTAAGCCCCAGACTGGAGTGTGAGAGTTTACTTTCAATAATGTAATTTGATGTTCAAAATCAAATATGTAGGCGCTGTTAAACGAAAGAGCAACATGCTTAGTGGATTATTGCTGTAACTGTACATCTTACGAAGTGCCCTGAGACATCTACCTGTGACTTTAAGTATATCCTGTAATTCAAAAAAAGGGACAATTTTGGGAGTACCGAGCAAAATGACTACCTCAGGCTACCTCATGGAGTTTGCAGGTGGAAGATTTATTTCAGAGAGAAATTGTGATATTATTGTTTGTCAGGAAAAATTTATGGAAACCAAGAGGTAGCGATTTAGTATATATTAAATAGAAACATCCTTCCCACTCCATTCTTTTTCATTTTACTACATGCTTCCTCTCTGCTTTTCTCTCCTCACTTATTCTTTGCATTTCCCTATCTTCATTCCATCCTTCTCTTCCATTTTTATCTCTCCTGTGCTCTCCTTCATTCTGTTCTCCTCTCCTCTCCTCTTCCCCTCTAGTTCCTTCTTCTCTCCTCTGCTCTCCACCACTCTCTCTTCTCATCTGGCCCTTCAAATCTCTCTTCACTCTCCTTTCCTCTGCTCTCTTCTCCCTCCTCTCCTCTTCTCTCCGTCTCCCTACTCTCCACTGGTTCCTTCTGCTCTTCTCTCTCCTGAACTCCCCTCCCCACTCTCCTCTCCCCTTTCTTGCTTCCTTCTGGTCTCTTGTACCCTCCGCTGACTTTTTCACCTCTGTTCTGCCCAGCTCAGATGTCCTCTCCATTCTTTTCCTCTTTCATTTTCTCCACTACCATCCTCTCCTCTACTTTTCATTCCCTTCCATTTGTCTTTTTTTCCCCATTATCCTCTTCACTCTTCATACAGAGATAGAACCATAGAGAAACACAGCTCAGAAACAGGCACTTTGGCTTATCAAGTCAATGCTGACTCAACTACACTAATTGTGCATTAATCCTATTTTATTTTCCCCACATGCTTAACAAATGCTCCTGCATTCTACCACTCACCTACACACACGAGGGGCAATTTAGAGCAGCCAATTAAACTACCAACCTGCACGTGTTTGGGATGTAGGAGGAAATTGGAGCACCCAGAGGAAGCCTCCCCTCCTTGGACTCTGTCTTTACCTCTCGTTGTCTTGGTGAAGCAGCCGGCATAATCAAAGACCCCACCCACCCGGGTCATTCTCTCTTCTTTCCTCTTCCATCAGGTGGAAGGTAGAAGAGCCTGAGGGCACGTACTGCCAGGCTTAAGGACAGCTTCTACCCTACTGTGAAAAGACTATTGAATGGTTCCTTTATACAGTGAGATGGACTATGACCTCATGATCTACCTTGTTGTGAGCTTGCACCTTATTGCACTGCACCTTCTCTGTAGCTGTGACACTTTACCCTGTATTGTTAATGTTTTTACCTGTACTACATCAATGCACTTTGTACGACCTCAATGTAACTGCACTGTGTAATGAATTGGCCTGTACGATCAGTTTGTAAGACAAGCTTTTCACTGTACCTCGGTACAAGTGACAATAATAAACCAATACCAGTCACAGAGAGAGTGCAAACTCCACAAGACGGAGGTTGGGATTGAATCCAGGTCTCTGGCGCTGTGAGGCAGCACTCTTTTAGCTGTGCCACTGTGCTGCAACTCTTTACTCAACTTCTCCCCTCCTCTCCTCTCCTTTTCTCTCCTTAGCCTCAGGCAGTGAATCTTCTAGCTCTATTGCTCCAACAACCTAGTATTTTGTCCCAAATACAATCTTGCATGAACCCAGTCAGAACAACTCGTGCCCAAAATGGGAGCCTACTCCAGTCTTTCCTCACTTGCATGATGTACAGCTGGAGATACTAGATAATAACCGAGAGACAGAACTTCCTTCAGTTTTAGCACATCCATTTCCACTTTGGCTGAAATCATTTAGTAAAGGGAAGACAGTGGATTTAGCCTGGCACTTTGCAGGTGCAGTACTGTGTTAGTTGGTGCATTCACTCACTGAATCCACGTGTACGTAATCCAAAAAAAAGTAGATTAAAAATGTTGATTGAGAATTGCACTTGCATGAACTATCTTCACAATACAGACCTATGCAAATTCTTTTAAATAGCACATGCCTTCAACCTTTCTCCCCAATCTATGATCTTTTAATAAGTATTATATTGATAATTTACATGTATTATATTAATATTATTATAATAATAACAACCACATACACAGTAAATATACCCATTGAGACGATTATCTTCCATTCCGGAGCAAGACTGCATCCATTTCTGATTCAATTTTGCCTGCTAAGTATCAAACATGAAATTAATTTGGGCAATCACCAGTCACTTTCTGAAGGACATGCATTGCATGGATTTATTCTTTTGAAATCTCGTGAATACAGAGTTTCAGGCATAGAAATAAATCATCACAGCAAGAAGAGGGCAGCAGTCCAATGTAATAGAAAATACATGTCTTTGATTATGGGGAAGGGGAATCAATTCATTGTTGTAGGAAGCAATTTTAACAAAGTTGGCAGCTGCAGTTGGTTACTAAACTACTCTTTAATATCTAGGCTTTTGTTTGAATACAGGCCAGAATGATGGGTAAAAGTCTCTGTCCAACAAAATTTTTGGTGTGTTTGTCCAGATTTCCCGATGTGCAGCAACTTGTGACATACTGTGTTATTGAATCATAGAGTCTTGCAGCACAGAAGCAGACCTGTCAGTCCACTGATTCCTGTTGGTTTGATTTTTCCCCCTCCTTCAGCTGAAACATTTTTTCCTTGCTGAAAGTGCAAATTGGTAATGATGAGGACATTTAGGTCATCCAGGGTCTAGGAGAATGAACGAGAGACCGGCTGCCTCACTGAAAACTGATAGATAAAAATCCAGAAAGAAATGGGAATGACAGAGAAGGAAATAGAGTAAATTAGAGTCAGACCAGCTATTGAAAGAGAAAAGGTGGTGGGGGGGGGGGGCGGTTTAGGGAGAACAATTAGATTAAGGGACAAAGGAAAAGTAAGAAAATATTGCATATTAAGCATTTCTAACATGGATTTACAACCCATAAAAAAAATTGTGTCATATCTTTGCCTGAGCTGCCTGAATCTAATCTCACCATCCTGGTCATAACCCTTTCCCTGCTTTAAATACCTACTTATTGTAAACGATGCAGTAGTTTCTGCTTTAATTAATCACTGTACAGCATTCCAAGGACTCCACAATAAATAAAATCAACTTTGGCACTTGATCATTAACTCTTGAACCAGTATTTTTCCTTACTCAACACCATGACTGTACACTATCTTCAGAAAGCTATCTTCACTTAACTTTCTCCATTCCAGTGTCAATAGTTCTGGTTTCAAGCCCGGGCCCTTCCATACGTTATATGTTCTGTGTGGGACGCTTCTTAGCATCAGTCTTAATTTTGTTTCTATTCTTCAAATTAACATGCTCCATCCTACTCTCAGGATATAATTTAAATATTGTTGGGAACTATCTTTTATTTCATTCCTTATTATAACATTCTAAGTTCATGAACCTTGGCTCCATAAACCAGGTCCAAACTTGGCATCAGCTATTGTCTAGTTGGAATTTGACAGTTCTATGTATTTAAATTGAAAATGTGAAAATTCATGATAATATTCAGCTCTTTTCAAACATTTCGTTTTCAACGCTGTGAAAAGAGGAAAGTTTCCGAAAGCAGATATCTGTCTCTGGTTCAGCACATTTACTTGGAATTACTAAGATCTTTTCATCATGGTATTTTGCACTGGACTTCGTGTGACCTGGGAACAAAACTCTTGTAACCATTTCTATAGTTATGAAATATTACATCATTTCAAATGGATAGATTTCTGGATTGAAAGAAACAACAATTTATTTAAAAGTAGATTAATTTTGTAGAGGTAATGCCACTGTGGAGCACCATTTCCAACATCAGTTTGGAAACAGGCAGAGGAAACAAGTCACTGGAGGTGTTGAAGAAACTCATACTATTAATACAAGGCAATATCCACTTTTTTAATAGGCAAGTAGTAATTAATTTGTTCTAAGTTTAAGTAGGAAATAAACTATCAACAAGAAGAAAAACTGGTCAACATCAATGGTATAAAAATGATTAAGGACAAAGCTGTATGTAATCTAAATATTTTTATTAGTGTGAAGCTCGACAGAAGTGAAATTCAACATTACCTTGGTGGAAACGGTGGAAGGGAATCAGGCCAGAAGATTTCATTGGCTAATAAAATAGGGCATGTTATGTTTTGAATGGGGGCACAAACAGGCATATTGACCAATGAAAATGAATTTAGTCCCAGCTAATCCAATCACAGTAAAGCAATAGTCAATGAAGCAAATCACATGCCATGTGCCAAAACAGATCCAAGTCGGAGAAAATCTTGATCAAAGTACAATTTTTTTAACCTGTAATTTATTCAGTCATGGGATTTAGGAGTCACTGGTAAAACTAGCATTTACTGGATGTTGTTGTTGCCCTGTAGAGAATGTTGCCAGCTGCTTCCCTGAACAATGGCAGTCCATGGAGTGAAGATACTCCCACAATGCTATTAGGTAGGGTGTTCCAGGATTTTGATCCAATGATAATGAAACAATGTTGAAATATTTCCAAGTCAGGATGATGCGCGACTTGGAGTTAATGGTCGCCTTATTCATCTGAGCTCCTGCCTTTATAGTTCAGAGTTCTAGGTTCAGTTAGTGCTGAAGTGCATCATGTGGATGGTAGATCCTGTGCCAATGGTGGAATGTAGTTATTTAAGGTGGTGGATGGGGTAGCAATTAAGTGGGCTGCTTTATCTTGGATGGTGTCAAACTATCCTGGAGCTCCGAGCATCCAGGTTAATGGAAAGTATTCAAATTCACTCCTCGTGCCTTGTAAGACTGTGTTTGTGATGGTGGTGGTCTTGGGAGGTCGGTATTGGGGAAGTGGCAGTTGAGAGAGAAACCTGTTGATGATTGGGAGGTTTGGACCTGCATCAGGGAGCAGAGGTGGGTGTCAGGAAATTAGGACTTGAGACATCGAGGAAGGCAACCTCGAGGGTGAGGATGTTGTTGTTGGTGGCAATGGAGACCAAAGGTATGATCAGTCAATTAAGTTCGGGGATGTGGTCAAGTATTAGTAGGGATGTTTGGTAAGATTGGTTGGTGATTTTTTTTCTGTACATGCTTTAACACATGCTGTCACATTGCCTTTTACCTGTGGAACCCCTAACTCAAACATTCATCCTTTCCTCCAATAAATTAAAAGTGCTTTAAATAAAACCTTCACAACTTCAAGATGTCCAAAAGAAAAGGTTTTCAACCATTGAAATTCCTGTGTTGCATTTTTAAAAATGTGGCATCTGGTGTGCATGTAGCACATTACCATAAGTAGCAATAAGGTAAGACTGGATAATCTGCATTACTGATGTTGTCTGACAATAACTTTTGGGCAAGACACAAGAGAAGCCGTGCTCCCTTCAACAGTCATGATTTTGTGGCTAAGTTTGCGGATGACACCAAGATAGGTGGAGGAGTAGGGAGTATTGAGGAGACAGGAAGTTTGCAGAGAGACCTAGATAGTTTAGGAGAATGGGCAAGGAAATGGCAGATGAGATTCAATGTTGAGAAATGTGCAGTTGTACACTTTGGAAACAGAAATAAAAGGGCAGATTATTATCTGGAAGGAGAGAAAATTCAAAGTACAGAAGTACAAAGGGACTTGGGGGTACTCGTGCAGGATACCTTAAAGGTTAACCACCAGGTCGGATCGGTGGTAAAGAAAGCGAATGCTATGTTGGCATTCATTTCGAGAGGTATAGTGTATAAAAGTAAGGAAGTGTTGATGAGGCTCTACAGGGCACTAGTGAGGCCTCATTTGGAATACTGTGTGCAGTTTTGGGCCCCATATCTTAGGAAGGATGTGCTGATGTTGGAGAGGGTTCAGAGGAGATTTACGAGGATGATTCCAGGAATGAAAGGGCTTATGGATGATGAGCGTTTGTCGGCTCTTGGACTGTACTCAGTGGAGTACAGAAGAATGAGAGGGGACCTCATAGTGACATTTAAAATGTTGAAAGGAATGGACACAGTAGATGTGGCTAGGCTGTTTCCCTTGGTGGGTGAGTCCAGGACCAGAGGGCACAATCTTAGAATTAGAGGGTACAGTTTCAAAACAGATGAGGAGAAATTTCTTTAGCCAGAGGGTGGTTAAATTGTGGAATTCCTTGCCAGGTACAGCAGTGGAGGCCAGATCAGTGGGGGCGTTCAAGGAAGAGATAGATAGATATTTAAATAGTTAGGTTATCAAGGGATATGGGGATAAGGCTGGAAATTGGTATTAGAATAGTTCTTTTTTCATCCTTCCCCCCCCCCCCCCACATTTCTCATTTTTTCCCTTTTCCTTGGAGCAGACTCGATGGGCCAAATGGCCTGCTTCTGCTCCCTTGTCTTGTGATCTTGGGATATGGGAGAAACTGTAGAGAACCCAGGGGAAGTTCACATGGTCACAGTGAGAACATGCAACCTCAATACAAACAGTATAGGAAATCAGGATAGAATCTGGGTCACTGCAGCTATGAGGCATTAGGAATACCTGCTGCACCACTGTGCCATCATGAAAAGAATAAAAATATTGAAAAGAGTATAAAAAAAAATGAAGGAAGAGCAGTGACTAAGTAACACACAGCATGGGTATTAAAATCCAAAGGTTGTAGAAGGAAGGAAAAATTGAACCAGAACAGGAGCCTGGGTAATAATAATTTAAACATAATAGGGAGGCAAGGAGAAGGAACAGCATATAAGATGCTTTAGAAAAGAAATGTAGAGAAAAGTTGAGATGATGGTGGTGCCCAGGCACTCCAACCCCCACTCCACTTGCCCACCCCTGTCTGCATGATTTGGAAATTGTTACATTTTGGAGAAGCAGGATGCTCCTGTTCCGTCTTGTCAAACAATTCATCCTAAGCACTCTGACGAGTTGCATCAGTGGTTGGAGTTGAACACTGATGCTTTAAGAGGTTCAATGATTACTTCAATCAATGCAGGTTTGTTTGTTGTGGTGCATGTGTTTTCCTAAATTGCTTGCAGTTACTGTGCATAAACTCAGAAAAAAAGTAGGGAATTGCACTGCTTAGGTGGAACACCAATAAGCATCCTTCCTTAAGGGCAGCTGAAAAAACTGTCTATAGAAAGATCTAAAGATGAATCATGGTAGCGGAGACATATGAACTGCAAAATGAACTGTTGAGCAAAGTAGTGCATAAGTTGAGTGATTAGAAGCAGAGATGATAGATGTGAAGAAGGAGCAGAGTGACAAAAGTGATAGGCCTTTTGGAACTCCAGTATTGATGGGAAAAATTTGTTTATTGAAACAGAATTGCATTATTGCAGTTTATTATATAAGAGCTATATGGATACAATTTCTTCCATGATTAAATTCATGGATATAGTTTGTAACTGTACAGTTTGGAACAGTATACTCTGTTGCAGGAGATTGGGGTGTAGTTTTTACAGATGTGGGGAGAGGGTGTTGTTACAGTTTATAAATTCATGTGTAGTTGCTTACAATAGGCTGAATCAAAGATCTAAGTAGCCATTGAATTTTTATTTTACACTAAAATAAGTTCACAGTGCATCTGTTTTCTTGATTAGTGTTTCATTATTTAAACAAAGGAATTATCTGTACATTTCTGCTCTCAATTACTTTGGATAATTGACATTTCTACTGTAACCACAACCCAGCTAAACACAGACAATGAAACCAAACAAGAGCTGATTCAACCAAAATTATTGTAGAAAGACACAGAAGAAAGTATTGTGTAATAAATTTGTGAAGCAGAGTAAATACATTAGCTTTACACTAATTAAATTACATTTTGAAAAAGATCTTTGGGTTTTAGAATATAAATTTTGATTGAATTGTGCATGTGGGAGGTAGAAAAACATTAAGAGACAATTTTGATCTAAGGTTGTGCTTCAGTTGGGTGTATGGAGCTAATTATATGACATTAATTTGGTGCCCTATCATGTGGTGCTCAGTGAAGGATTTCCACATTGGGCCGGTTAAGGCTTTCTGGAAAACTTTCAAAGTCAGCGTAAGATCTCTGTCATCCATTGTGTAATATTTTCTATTACTTGAATTGACAGTGTGCCATATAATTTACCATTGTGCTGCCATAAGTTAATATTTTGGGGGGGAAGTGCTCTTTGCTGACCTAAGTGTTTACAGGGGGGTTATCAGTTTCCAGAAACAGCAGAAAGGAAATGGGTATAAAGAACTTTCATCTCAGATCTTCATCCCTCTACAGAACCCTGGAATTTCATTGGGAATCCTGTTTAGCTAGAAGTGGGTTTGCAGAGCCACAGGCACAGCTCAGCCTTAACAACGAAAAGAGGTAGGAAGGTCCATAGTCCTCCTACTACTCAAAAGGCTGAACGTGAGAGCTGTGCAAGGTCCCTCCTTTGCTCAATTCTAATTGTCTTTGTAAAGATGGTACGAGCTACCTTCTCACATACAGCTGGAGTCCACGTGGTGAAGAGTCTGCATTTTCCACATTGTCCTCATCAGTCACCTCAGAACCCACAAAAACAGGTGTAGAAGTAAGTCACCCTCAACTGTAGGGGACTGCCTAAGATGGAGATATATGTCCAAATCAGGATGATTTGTGACTTGGGGGAAACATAGAAATCATGTTGTTCCTCTGCATGACCTTGTCATCCTTAATGGTAGAGGGGGCAGGTTTGTTTGATGGTAGCTGGCTTCTTCTAAGTAGACTTGGCAGCCACACTGTGATGGTGGAGGGAGTGGATCTTCAGACTAGTAGATGAAATGCCTGTAAAATCAACTGTCCTGGATGCCATTGAGGACTGTTGCAGTTGCACTCACAGAGAGTATTCCACCTTATTCCTCTCACATTGATATTGGGGAGTCATTTGATGAGCTACTTGCCACATCGTACTTGGCCTCTGCCAGTGGTGAGGAAGGCATGCAAACTAGTTAATGGTCTGGATCATGATATTTGGTATTTTCTTTACAGGTACAGCCCAGCTCAGGATTACTGCAGCAGTCTATGATATTGCAGTGGTGGGAAAAGAAAATCTACCCTTGTTACTTTCAGCACTAATCATAATGTAAAGCATTATGAAGCAGTTAAAGCACAATTTAGATGCAGTGTAATGCTTGCTGTGCACATCCTAATTACCACTTTCAGTCAGAAAAGGCAATGGGTAGATGCAGGTGGTTACAGATTTACTTTAGCAATAAGTGCACCTAGCTTATTGGTAAAAATTTTCATGGGGTGCATGAATGAATACGACAGAGCCCCATGGTCATGAATAAGGGTTAAATTCAAATCCCAATTTATGTTTTTATTGATACCAATGCATCCTTGTTTTCCAATGTAGGATATATATCCAAATCCTCATTCAACTGGGTAAATAAGTATAATTGCAAGTAAGAGGTTGTTGCCTTGATGTTGAGGTGGATGTCCTGGAGGTAGAGGTCAAACACTCTGGGTGATTAGAGAAGGCCTGCTTTGGCCCTTCCAAAGTGGTGGCAAAGGATCATGAAGAGGCAGAAACACTGAAAAACAAGAAATAAGTTTGCCATTGATGGATTTGGCCAGGACCAAGAGGGTAGGTCTCTTTAGACCAAATGAAGTGCCAGGTGGCCTCAAGAGTTCTCTCCCTTTAACATCTCTTCTTAGTGCTTATATTCTACAAGATGCCCAGTAGCAAAAGGGGCAGAGAAAGCTTTGGTCCCTTTCTTATTATTTGTATATAGCAGGTGTTCAAGGAACAGCTGTCAGTGCTCCCAGTAGAGGGTGCCAGGACTCAGATTCATCAACATTTCCTACATGATCCCACTGAACCTAGGAGATATCACAGAGGAGAAATATCCACCACACCCACCCCACCCCTACTCCACGTTCTAACACAGGATAAATGTAGATTAAGTCTTCACCTTCTACAAAGTCATACAGTTTCAATGTAAAGCAAAGTTATGTGTATAAGATCAGGTGTTTGCAATTCAAATAAAGCACAAGTAAGAGGCAGAATAAAGTTTCCTTATCACTGTCCTCATGATATTTCTTAGTCTGGCCTCAGACTAACAGCTTACCTGTACTATTTTGACTTTTTTTTTCAATCCATTTTCCAGAGGTGAAAAAATTATCTTTGAAATAAAAACTGGAAATGCTGGAGATACTGAGCAGGTCAGGCAGAATTTGTGGAGAGAGAAAAACAGTTAACATTTCAGGTCAGTGACAGTTGCTACTAGTGTATTGACATGATATCTTGGAGCAAAGGCAAAGCAGATTTTGAGTTGGATATTGCCTTGGAAGTATGACCTCAGCACACTTGACTGGGAAGTTCAAATCTGAGTAAGACAGCAGCTCCTAAAGCATTCACCATAAGGAAAGCATTAGGAAGCTAGTAAAACAAAATGATTTATTCACAAGGAGATGGTGGAAAGATGTGCATCACTGCTGCATGAGATGTTATAACCAGGATATAGCAGATGGAATACAGTGTAGAATAAAAAGTGACATCATCCATTATGGTTAATAAAAGTAGAGAAGTGTAGTATTTTTAAATGCAGATTGAAAGGTACTGGTGATCAGTGGGACGTGGCTATCCTTTTACACAAGTTGCTAAAAATTAATATGCAGGTACAGCAACCATTTAGGGAGAAAAATGGTACATTGAACTTTATTACAAGAGAATTTGAGTTGAAGAGTAAAAACATCTTACTGGAATTATAGAGTAACCTGGTTAGACCGCACTTGGAATATTGTGCACACATCTCCCTATGAAAGGAAGAATATACTGTACATTTGACAAAGGTTCACCAGATTGATTGCTGGGATGGAGATTGGTCATATGAAGAGAGATTAAGCTGATTGACCCCATCCACTTACAGAATGAGAGGTGGTTTCATTAAAACATAAACATTTCTTATGGGACTTGATAGGACAGATACAAAGATGATGTTTTTCTAGCTGGTGTGCCAAAAAACCAGGAATCAGATATTTAGGACAGTGATGAGAAACAATTTCTTCATCTGGAGGATAGTTACTGTTTTGGATTATCCACCCGCGAGTGCAAAAGAAATAGAGATTAGATTTTTGGATATTAAGGAAATCAGGGGATATCATGTTAGTCTAGAAAGTGGTCCTGAGGTAAAAGTTCAGCTATGATCTTATTGAAAGGCAGAGCAGGTATTTGGAAATAAATGGCCTATTTCTTATCTTCCTATGAACCTTGCTGCCTAGCATACTGCTGAGGTTATTAGTGAGTGTGCAACCAATGCCCATCAGAAGTATGCAGATGTCTTTTAGTATGCATTGCTGATTTGACACCAAGCATGACATTTTGAATCTCAGCACTCCATGTTACATCTCCGTTAACTTCATTTGGTTGTTCATGTGTTAAGCAGCAGCAAAGTCTATTCCTGCTGCCCACCTATTTAATGGAATCTTATGCAACATGTAGGTCAATTGCTAATTGACATCTTATTGTTGCCCTGAGTCCTCCAGTGTTTCAAGTTTTCTGTAACTGTTCCAAATTACAAAGGTCTATCAGAAATGGTGTGGCAGGCGGTGAAGGCTTTTTTGCTGACTTCAAGATTCTGCAGAGATTATTTGTTTCTAGTATAGTAAAACTGAGAGAATGGGCAGAAAACATGCAGCAACAAACACTTGCAACTGAAGGGGAGGTGGCGGGTAGTGGGGAGATGAGCACATGGCTGTAAATGTCCATGGTGTTCAGGGAACATTTCTCCTACTTGAACAACAACAGGGAATATTGTTTAATATATATTGGTTCTCCCTTCAACAACAGTCCATCACATGAACACAAGACAAAAATAAAAACTATCAAAAATATAAACATTTTAAACCAAATTTATAAATGAATTAATGGAATATTTTATACTAATGTAACCCAATCATCCTTATGCAATCCAGCAGCACCTGATTTCCTTGTGCCAATGATAGAAAACTTCAAGCAGTTCTAAGTTCAGAGCTGTGGACTGAATATTTTGACATGGGTGACACCAGTCTGGATTGGTTGACTACGAGGTAGAGTAAAGATACTGGTATTGTTGCAGGGGAAGAATCATGAAAGCTGGCATTCTGAGAGTGGACAGTAACTTTGTACTCCACAGAATCACTGCTGTTCCCTGGGCCCGCACTCAGCAATCCAAGTAAGCTGTTGGTGAACAGACTGCTAGACTTCTGTTAACACCCTGCAAACCTATGGACATTGGAATCCACATTCACTTTGGCATCAGTCTTAGCTTACATGCCAATAAACTGAGTTTGTGCAACTATTGTCTGAGCTTCCAATATGATCCTCAGAGACTGAGAAGCTAATGCTTGATTTGCAATGGAAATTGCTACAACGGTTATCAAACTGTGCATCATGATTGGGTCTACAAGTATATGGAAAAGAATTGCCAGCTCCCTGGTTGGAAAGTATGGGCTTTAAGCTCTTTGGGAAACCCTGCACTGAGTTGGTTTCAGACTCTCTGACGTAGTAGGTGATGCTCCTTAATGTTACCCGGAGGCTTACTGAGAGACCTGCTAATGCTCCAAGCATTTTACTGTGTTTTCCCAACTGCCTTTTTCTGTTGAATGCACCATTGATGTCCTCGTCTGAGTTCTCTGTGGCCAAACCTATATGTGATCTCACCCTTCAACATGTCAACAGCAGTATTATCGTTGTCCCCATTTTTGATGCATTTTTATCAGGG
This sequence comes from Pristis pectinata, assembly GCF_009764475.1. Classification (NCBI taxonomy): domain Eukaryota; kingdom Metazoa; phylum Chordata; class Chondrichthyes; order Rhinopristiformes; family Pristidae; genus Pristis; species Pristis pectinata. The sequence continues at coordinate 47,710,402 of NC_067407.1, read as the reverse complement.
TCTCACCACTTGCATATACCCTCTCTATCTTATCTTCTACCACCAGCATTGAGCTGGTTATTGCCCAGTGTGAAATTAAGCCACAGTGAGGAAACGTGAGAAAGCTATTTGTCACCTTGTTCAGAAAAGTGCTGCATCTGCGAGTGTTGCACATGTTGGATTTATGTGTCTATTGTGATTAAGTGATTCACCACCTGATATTCAAAGTCTGTCCACCATCTGCAGGCACAAGACAGAAGCAAGATGGATTATCTCCACTTGCCTATATGAGTGCAGCTCCAACAACACTCAAGAAGTTTGACACTATCCAGGACAAAACATTGTGTGCTTAATTGATACTCCTTCTACCATCTGAAGCATTCATCCATCCACCAGTGGCACACAGTTGCTGCAGTGTATGCCATCTACAAAATGCCCTGAAGTTACTCTCCTCAGCTTCTCTGCCAGGACTTCCCAAATCTGCAACTTGTACCAACAAAGACAAGGGCAGCAGGCACATGGGAACATCACCACCTGCAGGTTCCCCTCCAAGTCAAACACCATATAGGCTTGGAAATATATCACCATTCATTAATCATTGCTAATTCTAAATTCTGAAACACTCTGCTCAACAGTATTGTGGAACTTCACCAGAAGGACTGCACTGGTTCAAGAAGGCAGTTCACCACTGCTGTGTCACCGCATGATGGCTATAACTACCCGATCCATTCAGTCCTATTTTAGTTTCATTTGATTTAACACCTCAATCTTGCACATTTGGTAGAATGAAATTCAGCTAAAATAAATTAAACAATACAGAGTATTTGATTAAAAGGTTCTGAAAGAACCCACAATTCTTAGATGAAAAGCTATTGAGGAATATTTACTTAATCCTTGTTTAGAGAACATAATAAGAAAAAGCATACCAGAAGAGGAAATTAGAACTACTAATTACAAAGTGTATAAACATAAAAAAGTCCACATTATTTGCTATTACTCAGTGACAGGCTCATTTTTCTTTTCAACAATGGGGCAAGTAAGAACAGAACAACCATGGAATCAAGGTTTGACAGAAGTATAGACGATTCAATATCCTTAAAAAACAGTGTTTGTTAAAAGACCGACCTTGCAAAAAAGCCTAGTCAAGGATGTCCTTCATGAAAGGGGTGATATATATTAAGAAGATAAACAATCACCACATTCTTGGGGCAGTGTGAATGACCTTAAGTGCAGTGTTGCCAGCATTTTCTACATTTCATGAATAAGTTTAAAAAAAACTCAAGCGGTTGGTTTTTATTTTGAACGTGTGTGGCTCTGTTTTGAGGTGTCCCAATTCAAATCTGCTGTTACCTCTTGGCACCAATAAGGTTATAATAAATGTACTCAATGGGAATGAATTTAATTTGTATGGGGCTGGTGCATACCAACATCATATAACAGATGTCCATCATGCTACAAAGATCAGAAATTCCAGCGTGATTTTACAACTCAACTAGAAGGGAGATAAAAATGAGGGAGGAATGGCTTTGCTGGGTGCCTTCCCCCACCATGAACTAGAATACCACTGCTCCAGCAGTCCCGAGTTTGTGCCCTTTATGAAATTTAAACCAAAATTCGTCCCAATTTTTAGGAGTTCAGACATTGTCTCTCAGGAGTAAGCATTTGTGAGGCACATCAATGCCCTTCAAGACAATTGTTTGTATTAACACATCTTCACCAAAGCCTTTGATTCCATAAACTAAGAGAGACTGTGAAATATCGTCCCCAAATTTGGCTGCTGATAGAAATTAATCTTCATCTTATGATTGATTCATGATGGCATTCAAGGCATGGTCCTGAAGAAAGGGTCCACAACACAGCTAATTTCAGTGAAGACCAGGTTAAGCAAGGCTAACACGAGGGGGCATAATTTTAAGGTACTTGGAGGAAGGTATAAGGGGGATGTCAGGGGTAAGTTTTTTTTTACACAGAGAGTGGTGGGTGCGTGGAACACACTGCCTGCAGAGGTTGTGGGGGCAGAAACATTAGGGACATTTAAGTGACTCTTAGGTAGACACATGAATGATAGAAAAATAGGGGGCTATGTGGGAGGGAAGGGTTAGATAGATCTTAGCAGGATAAAATGTCGGCACAACATTGTGGGCCGAAGGGCCTGTACTGTGCTGTAGTGTTCTGTGTTCTATGTACCAAGGCTCTCCATTGTATAACATCACCCTCTGACAAAGTTCATGGTGAGACTATGTCAAACGTGGACTACTTCCCCTATTTCAGGAGCTACCTATTAGCGAAGACAGACACCAGTGATTAAAATTCACCATTGCCTCAGTGAACCAGCCATTGGCTGACTGAAGAAAAGGTTGTTTGAGGATCAAGACTTCAAAATGGAACAAAACTCATGGTCTATTGGGCAGTAATGTTCCCTGCCATCCTATATGGTTATGAGACTTGTACTACCTTTATTGGATGCCTTAAAGCATTGGAAAGATACCATCACTGGTGATTCTACAAAATGCTCCAAATCCATTGAAAGGATGTGAACTGTCAACAACCTCAGTCAGCTCATTGAGGTGATTCTACAAAATGCTCCAAATCCATTGAAAGGATGTGAACTGTCAACAACCTCAGTCAGCTCATTGAATGTTCAACGCAGATTCCTGAAACAGACACTCTGTTCTGAGCTTTGCCACAGGAAGATGTTACCAGGTGGACAGTGGAAAAGATTCAAGGATGTTCTCAGAGACGCCTTTAAAAAAAAATGCAACACCCCTACTGATTCATGGAATCCCTGCCCTTGACGCTCAAAGTGGAGAAGGAACGTTTAGAGCCGCACTGTAAACTGTAAGGAGCACACAGAAGCCCAGTGTAAATGTCAAAAGGCGTTTACCATCCCACAAATTACCCTTCCACCCAGTCTATCAAATGCCTTCTGTCCCATTTGTTGGAGAGTATACAGCTCTCAAGTTGGCCTCATGAGTCACTTCAGAACCCACAGAACCAGAGATAAAGCAAATCATCCTCAACTCTGAAGGATTACTTGAAGAAGTTAAATAATCTTCAAATTTAACTCTTTGAAGTCAATGAAATTGAAGCTGCAAGAATAGGAAGTACTCTCCACCTTAGGATAATGATGGGTTCTTCTCGCAAGCAAAGTCTCTTGAACCAGTATGTCTGAGTGCTGACAGAGTGTGCAGATATTCTGCTTGGAGTTAAATTCTGACAGTTCTGCTGAACAGTTTTCTATGTGTTATGTTCATGTTTTGAAAGTTAGTAGATTGCAGGAGGAAGGACAGGTTAAAAGTGGTAAGGAGTGTTTTTGATCTGGGTTTGATGGCTGTAATTTTAATTTCACCCACCCCAGAAATCAGATTCTTTAGTTATTTTCCCTAAACTTTATAAATATACAGAAACATTAACAGGCAAAGACTAGCTGGTCCTTCAAATTTCTGATTGAGCCCTAGTGCAAGTAAGCAACACAATCCACAATGCTGCCCCAAACCACAGTCCTGATCTCCATACCAGCAACCATATGATCTCTTGGGAGCAAAAAGGAAGAGCATTGTGAATAAACATTTAGACTAATTTGGAGATTAACAAATTTTGGCAAATAACTCTGACACCCAAAGATGAGCAAAAGCAACTCCCAGAATATAATAGTAACCGTGAGGCACATTTCCTAACATTCCACCTACCTCTTATAACCAGCTATACTGGCTTCCTCCAAAACTTGTCCAGCTCAGTTTTAAATATTTGCACAAATCTACACCCAAAGGTAATAATCCTCTGAAATGTAGCTCCTGTTCAATGATTTTCTAAATGTGCACCAGTAGTGGAAAACACTTGGAATATTTACTCTGGGTACGGTAAATGGCACAAACAGGTGAAATAGCTTTCCTTTGTGTTAGAAAACTGCTCTGAATAGTGCAGAGGAATTCAGGACATCTTGGTCTCTTCAGAAGAGAAAAGGAACTGGAAATTACTTCATACAACTCCAAAACAAATAGTGTTGAGCTGTTGAAGGTCAAGGTAATGCAGAGTACAGCAATTTTGCAGATTCCTGGATGGCTGAACTACATGGAAATTTGTCTTATAATTTTGTAGTGAACTTTGTTTTCTCTAGCACTTATTTTTTTCTCCCAGTGTAAAACTTCTTATATTGTCCATAACAGTGCAACATGCAAAATTTGCCTGCGGTTACATTTTCAAATCTCACTGGTGTTTTTGTTTCATTCACAGAACAACTAGGTTTTACTAACTCTGTTTTCCTGAAACCATTCCTTTTTAAAGGGCCAAACCTACAAATGCATTCTTTGTCTTCACAGAGATCTGTATCTCCTGTGACCTCAAATACAGTATCTCATGTGTGCCTGGACTGCTTTCCGTATGAAGGTCAGGGTCATGATCACCAACTTCCTAGCTGCAGGATCATAACATCTGCCATATCTGCTCACTGCTGCACTAGGAAGCTCACCCAAATGTACTCAAGGAGAGAACTTCGTCATCTTTTCCTTCAGCCCACAGGAGCAGGCAGAGGGACCATACACATTTGCCCGCATTGCAGGTTTCCCTGAAGTGCTGGTATTCAGAGACTCCATTAACATCCTAACAGAAACATCCACAGCAACCTCCTACTAAGAACACCTGGCTATAGTCCTGGAGGGTGTCTGCAGCCCCATGTCAAAGGAACATGACTCCTGCAGGCACTGTTCTTCAGCAGCCTGACCAGGTCTCTTTGACCCTGTGGAAACAGTCCCTCACCCATCCTCCTCCAATCATTGCAGCATCCATTCGTTCAGTAGCAACAGTCCCCTGTAGCTGTAAGATTATTGCCTGCTTTGTGGTATATCCCTTTAACAGCTGGCTTCGAAGATCACATCAACTGTGCTACAGGCTGTGAATGGTGAGACTTGCAAAACAGTGAAAATCAGTTTCAGGTTAGCGTTGCACAGGGGCTCCCAGCAACGCTATTTTATGAACCCTACAAGTGAAATTCATGTTCCTTATGTGACGCCCACATAAGTGGTAAGATTGACCCACACTGCTGTTTTAATGTGAACAAAATGATGAGAGAATAAGGCTTAGTCATTCCACCTTCACATAAGTGAAACAATTAACTGTTAATTACCATCAGTGTTAATGCTTGCAGCAAAGGCTTGTACTGTGAGATGGTTTACATCTGTGGAAAGGTATTTCACTTAAGAGTTGGTATCTTCAGGAGAAAGTGGAAACAGATATAATCTAGGGGAAATATAAATAATGCATGATGGAATACTTCTAACTCATATCTTCTGGATTACTTTTAAATATATAGTCAAGAACTTTGTCTATCTGTATAATGTTAAGTGAAAAGATCACTGCAATCATTTCCAGTTGTTGACAACCTGCTACAAGAAGGCTCATTGAGACTTACACTTGCATCACATTTACTTTTCTTCATCTAGAAGGAGGGAGGAAGAACAGGATTCACAAGACAGGTGCCTCCATTGTGGCACATGTGGGCCAGGAAGAGCAGGAATGTTGCCTCCGAGTCCAAAATGCCTACCCATACAAAACCAGACAGTTAACCGTTACCATATCCACAAATATCCAGCCCTCCCCTTATCATGATGTCCAATTCAACTCTATCCTGAAGATATCCAAATCAACTCTGTAATGTCTGACTACCCCCCACAATTTTGATTTTGCTGTCTGAAAGGTAGGAGACTTGTTAAAACAAATTAAGATGTCTTGCTGTTAAATTCGTCAGGATATGCGGGAAACCCTTTCTTTTGGGTTTCCCATCCAAAAATCCTCCCACTCACTCTATTTCTGGCTCTGAATAAATATAAAAGCCATCAAGTCTGGAAGAAAAGCCTCTGTTTAGTTACGTTGAGACCTGACTGCTGTCTGGGAGCTCATTTCAAAAACTAAATAACCCAATCAATTTTTTGTTTTGCCAAACCTAAGTGTTAAAATTTTCATAAATGAAAAACAGTTAGATTTTGAGTTGAGTTCTCATCAAATATATATTCATCAGATGTGTAGATTTACAGTAAAGTTAGCTAGGTCCACTGGTCTGCATAAGGTCCAGAATTTTTAGGAAAATGCAATAACATTCATTAAATTCACTTTTAAGTTTCCAAGCTATTGTGGCAACAGTAGGCAGGCAATGCAATGTTGGCAGGAGGAGATTTTGGAACAGCTACCCTAATCAAACAGCAGCATGCAACTTACAAACAGCAAGGGCTAGTCAGAAGAACTGAAGATGTATAAATATCTTGCAGTCTTATTTCCACTGCTCATCTCCGTTTCTCTGAGCACATTCGGCAACATTCAGCTGCTTCATTTCTGAGTGGGTGAGTTATTCCTGTTTATGCAATGTCTGGAGTTTTTGTGCTTTTCATTGTTTTGTGTTGAGTTTCCCTTCATCTGTTTATTTGCTGGATTATGTGATGATAGCTGCTGCAGGGAGCAACTTCTGTTTCCCTGAATGATAATTTGAAGTGCAAGTTGTGTCCATGATTAAAAGCTGCCATCAAGCCAAGAACTGCTCTCAGTAATTCTGCCGAGTAACAGAAAAAGAGGTGTTGAAAATGAAAGATTAAGTACTTAGTACAAATGAGATTCTCAAAAGCAGCATTTGGGCTCTTTAACACAATTCATTTACACTCTCCTTTATTAATCATCTGGAGCTACTTGATTCTTTAAACTGCTTTTATAGCTTCATAGGCACTGTAATCATTTCTATTTCTGCTTGCCCACCTGGATCTCAAGGTTTCCTTTTCTTACCAACTCACTGTTCCTTCATTGCCCAGTGCACGTAACTGGTGACAGAGAGGCAGATTGCCAGCTTTTCCTTCTTCAATGCCGTTAACCCTCTTGTGAAAGTGGGACTGAAAGTTTTTGGGCTAGTAATGGTAAGCATCCTACTTCATTAGCTGGGTGAAGAAGAGGGGGAGGAACCAGTAACGGCCTTCTTGTCTTCCCTTGTTGTCACAAGAACAACTGAGGCTATAGGAAGCCTCAGTCCAGTAGACCATTTGATGAAGTATTCTGAGTGCTCTGCTCATTAATTGGGGGCTCTTTTTTATTTGGGATAGCAACCCCTTCCTCGGGAACAATAGGCCCCCTTCCTCTTGGTCTGTCAGGAGCTCACCATGCATATTTAATGAGCAAATTGAGCTGGAGCCTGGGTAGTAATAGAAATTCATCCTAACTAGCCTCAGTGGCTGGGGGAAAATCCAGGTATCAGTAGATTAATTCAATCCTGGGTTCAAATCCGGCCACTGTCTGTAACGAGTTTGTACGTTCTCCCCGTGTCTGCATGGGTTTCCCCCGGGTGTCCCTGTACAGGTTAGGAAGTTGTGGGCATGCTATGTTGGCATCGGAAGTATGGCGACACGTGCAGGCTGCCTCCAGAACACTCTATGCAAAAGATGTATTTCACTGTGCATTTCGATGTACATGTGACTAATAAAGATATCTTATCCTCATCTAGTAAGGTGCTGAATGAGTGGGTGTCTCAGCACGAGGCAGAAGTGTTCTAATGCTCTGTGTCTTTTAGCAGAAGATTCAAGAACTTTAGTTTTTTTTTCATACATTCAGTTTATAAGGCTTCACTGCTGGGAAACAGGAATTTTTCATTCTTGATTGCATTGTCACTATTTGGCATGGCTGGGGAAAAGTGTATCACAGGTTATGAGTTGAACAAAGCTTCCACTGTACTTCCTTAATTATAGAGAAGGTGCACAGCCTCTTTTGGAGGAAAGCAACCTTGTCATAGGACAATACTTCCTTTTCCTGTGCTAGCCATCCTTCTAGTTTTGTGATGAGATTACCAATTTGTGACCAGCTTTGTGCTATAGGCACAGCTTTCTTGGCAGCCTGACAAAGAATGTCTGGACTCAAGCATTGAACATCTTGTATCCTACAGATTTCCTTTTGCTGGCTGTAGGCTCTTAAACCAAAGCTTGGTACCATATAATCACTATTCCATGATTTATCACATTAGCTCCTCAATTCTCCCCAATCAAAATTTTACTCTATGTTATAGAGACTGGGATTTAACCTGGATCTTTAGCTACTTTTAAAAATGTACAACTTTGGGTACTCACATGGTGACTGTGTTTGCTCCTGAAGTAAGGAATATAGCTTGTTTGTGAGCTATCTTTTAATGGAGTAAGAGAAACTTCAAAAGTATAGTAACAAGAATCAAAACAGAAAGGATAAAGGATAAAAGGATCATTTCCAATCAGGCTGTTTGGTTTCCACAAAGACGAAAGTTTAAATGGACCAGGTGATCCCAGAGCAATGTTATTTTTCCTGGGGGCAAGATATCCAACTCACATCTGTGATCATTTTTTCTCTGTAATTATGTATTCTGTTGTTAATGCAGATCATTTTCTCCTGAAACCCCATTGTGGAGACTGTTGTTTATTAACTTTCGGTGTTCCGATCTTGAATGTTTTTCTGATGAAGGTTAAACAGTTCTGATTTACAAATGATGAAAAGGCAATGGGATTTAAACAATGCCCTCAGTGGTTATTGTGAAATTGAAACACCTCACAGTCTAAGAAAAGCAGAAAAAATGATTGGAAAGCAATGCCGTTTATATTTGAGGACAGTTCTCAGAGCAAGAGATTCAAAATTTGTGTGTTCATGGTAGACCATGGTGTGTTTTCCCAGACTGTGTGACATGTATCAATGCACCATGACGTGTAATGTTACAAGACTATGTAACTTTACACCAGAATGTGCAACTCTGTGGCATCACATGTAACTCTACATTCTGACATGTAATTCTACACCATGACTTGTAAGACTAATAGTCACATGTAGTTTTAATCACATAGCATTTTAGTACTCGTCAGATGGAAAACTATTTTACTTTATTTAGCATGTTTTCACATTTCTCAGAAATATCTAAATTGGCTCAAACAATATGTAAATATAGTAATTGTTCTGTGGTATCCAAATCCCACAAACAGCAGTGAAATAATTGAAAAAGATGAAAGTAGGCTATTGATCATTTAAAATCTATCCTTATTGAATGATAATGCAGAACTATAGGCACCAGTACAGGAAATGCCTTCAGTGATGCAATATTTTGTTAGCACTAGACTAGAGTGTAACACTGCAGTTTGTTCATAAGTTCTAAAACAGTACTTCAACATCCAAGTGACTCGAAAACAAAAATAATACCAACTGAAAAAAAACTGACGTGGTTTGCTGCTCATTTCAGTAAACTAGATATGAAAATCTGACCATCTAAGGTTCAAGATTCAACTGTCTACTCAGATCACAGTTACTGCAGTCACAAATAAATCTAATTGGATATTTAGAAGAATCTTATTTTACCCAAAGAGCAATTATAATACAGAATTACTATCATGCAGGACAGCAGGGAAGCCATGTAAACACATGAAGGGGAAAGCGATGGAAGGTTATGTTGGTGGGATGGGGAGGGGGAAAGTGATTTCCATGGATCATAATCACTGGCATGAACCTGTTGGACTGAATCTTTGTTTCTGTGCTTTAAATATTATGTACTGTATTCTGCAACATTAGAAGCAGCAGCCTGTGACCTGGATGGCAAGATCTAAAACAGCTGTTCTGAAATTCAAAGATCTTCACCAGGTTCTTTAACTATTAAATTAGGGAGAATTGATAGAGTATTAGAGGCACTAAACTACTTTAAGTTTTACCATCTGGCTCCTTGCTGGTATTTGAAGCGTATTATTCCCAAAAGGACTGGGATGAGGCTCATGTGGAGCATAAAAATCTGCATGGCCATATTGGGCTGAATAGCCTGTTACTGCACTGTAAATACAATGCAATTTTATAACAAGTGATGACCATTTGGACCAATGAGCTAGATTCTTCTATAATCATATACAATTTATCTATTCATGACCTTGGGGGAAAATTCTGCAGATATTCTTCTAAAAATGATGCAACTGAATCTTTGGAATACCTACCTAATTTATTCTTTCCATGGACCTACCAGCTGTAATCTTACCTCTCCAGAAAAATTCCTTTCAACTTGTAATCATAAGACTCAGAAAAAGCTTTTGATCTGGTACCTCTTGAAGAAGTTCTAAGCCATGGAAATGCAAGGGCAAATTTGTGGGTTTTATCTGGGGTGTACATGCACACTGTAAAAGGTGTAAGATGTAAGATTACATGTCAATGTAAAGGTGAGGGACAGATTCACCAAACCAATACTTTATGGAATTGAAGTAACATTCCAACATACAAAATAGGAGCAGGAGTATGCCATTGAGCCTGCACCTTCATTCAGTACAATCATGGCTGCTCTGATCATAACCTCAACTCTGCATTCCATCTTATTTATCAAGTCTCTATCTACCAGTGCCTTAGACCAGTAACCCTTTTTGTTAAACAGTGACCCTTGCTCTAAATTCTCCCACAAGTAGAAACATCCTCTGAACATCCACTCTGTCAAGTAAGACAGGATTGTTCATCTTATTTAATGATGTGTGAGATTGGATCCTTAGAAAAGTTCAAAGGATGTATTTTAAGGAAGATTTGTTGCTGCAGGGAGTAGATTCAAGCATGGACCCACTTCCCTACATTCCTTATTCTGAGGAATGTACTAATCAGCACTGCTGGGTATCCCCTATACATCTAGTTATTGATTCTTGTCAGCATTTGATCACTGTTAGCTTCTGCCTGGAACCATTCTGATAAGGGACAAAGAGCATATTCTCAATAACAGTAAAATTCCAATGAATGTTATTTTGCGGCTTGGCTTTGGCCTTCTAGCCATGTGCAAGTTCTAGGATTGCTGTAATTCACAACCATAAGGAAAGATGGTTAGAAGGGGGGAAAACTGGCCTATTCCCCAACAGGAGAGGAAGCCAACCTCAGGCAATAGCTCTGGGGAAATGGCTGCTTTGCTGTGATTGGTACCACTGCTACTGAACCAACATAGAAAAAGTACAGCTCCAGCAAGCCTTGCTCTGACTGCGATTGATCAGGACCAAATTGGGTTGGCCATTATATGGCACCATCAAATAATCTGTTGACACTTGTGCTGTGTATTCTGATTGGCTATTTATTTTAAATGGGTTAATAGTGGAACTGAAATAACCTTGATTGGAATATTCAGTTTCTACTATCAAGTCCACAATGTAGACCACATGAAAGATGGTCAATGGGTATTGTACCAGAGGGCAGACAGCATCCATTGAACTGTACAATGACAAACATTTGCACTTTCAGGGAAAGCGGAGTCGGCTTGGCTTGAATAATTAAAGCACAAGAATCAGAAGCAAGTGTGTTAAAAAAAGTTATTTTTTCATTCATACAGTTTTCTGTGAGTGAAACATAGTGGATTAAATCTTATGCAGAGATCATCAAGGAATTCTTCATTTTCTGTTTTTCTTAATGTGGTGAGACCGAGATGATAAATCAGAAATAATATCTTATGAAGGTATATTAGTCACACATTCTGAGACGCTCCAAACTCTGCCAGGCTGGTCTGCGTTTGTCTAATGCACCAAATGAGTCAAGCATGAAATGTCTGTACCATTTGATTTATATTCAACAACACCGTCTGTTATTGTTGGCATAAAGCAATCTGTTTCATTTCACAAAAATCTGTTCATGGCTCTGAAATTTAGATATACTCGGCACTAATAATTGATGGCCTGTTTCCTTGTTTACTGTATTGTAAAGAGAAAATAAGTAATGTACAGAGACATTCAATGAGACATGGAGGCCAGTGCATGTGTACGTGTGTGAAACAGCTGTGGCTGTCCAAACAGCAGCAGTACTGTAGACACGGGGATCACTAAAACAAATTCACTTGAAACATGCTCCCTTTTTGTTTTGGTCCAGGTGGTCAATCTCTTTTTACCTTCCAAATTGCCTGCCTCCCCTAATGCCCTCTCCCAAATTTTTCCTTCTCCACTTGAGGCAACGTCAGTTTCAAAATTCTGACATTTCTTACCCAAATGATCACATTTAATGAAATAATCAGGTATTGTTGGTGGCCTATTCTACGATGGGTGCTGGAGCAGAGGGAGGGAAGGGTGCATTATAGCTTGACTCAAATTTGTCTCCATCCCTTCTATGTTTATGTCCATGTACTTAAATTTCCTAACAGGGATCATGTGCTGACATCAGTAACAGAGGTGTATTATGGAGTGTTGAGTGCCACATATAACACTTAAATCAGTGTTCCTGTCATTTTGCTTGTATCTGAAGCAACAACTAAAAATCTTGATTGAAGTGTTCTGATTACAATTTGTCCACCAGTAAAAGAAGTGCTAAAACCAGCCCTTTTCTTTGTGAATTGGCCAACTAAACTCACAGTCCAAGCAGTGAAATTTGAATACAATGTAAATTAGATTGTTCCTCAGGTGTTGAAGCTTTTAATCTAGGTAATCAGCTACTTGTCAAGAGTGAATTTTATAGATTGGCAGATGTTTGTAAATCTTCAGTTTCTAACCCTGGAAGGAGATCAGGTTGTGATTGCCAACAAAATACACAAGAAATAGTTATTTTAAAAATCTGAACAGACTTTAACCCTTTGAAGTGTGACAAATGTGTGCTAAAAGTTAAATATTTATGTAAAATTTTAAATATATTTAAAGATTGCTGCCTTCTCCTTATACCCTTTAGTAGATGAGTACTTCAGACACTTGTGTAACAGTCCTGTGCTATTTATGTGGTAGTAACCCATTTTAAATAAACAGTTTAATGTTCACATTGTTGAAAGGGTAAACAAAGAGATGTCATCCGAACTTTCTACCTGTTAATACCACCATCAGGAATTTCAAAGCCACAATTTTGCAAAGTTTGGCTGAGAGACTAAAGACCTCAAAAACAGCCTGAACTGTGAAAGAAAGGAAATCCTTTATAAAATAATGGGACAAAATGCATGTGACTAAATCACCTTGAAAATATAAAGTACCAATGAGCATCGGGCAAAAACATGTGAGTGTAGATAAAGCAAACCATAAAATCACCATTGGAGATCAGATTGCAGAATAAAATGAACTAATTTCTTGCCTTGCACTTTAGACTTCAGACCTACCTGGACAGGAAGACCTGGCAGGATGGATCACGTGTTTTCCCACCCCAAAAAAAATTGAATCCTCCTTTCATATCTTTTGATGGAAGAAAATTTAGGTATTGTTCAGGGTTGTTTAGACTCTTATTCAGAGTTTACTTTCTCTGCTTCACCCAGGTGCTGAAGGTGCAAATCCCAAAGTGACCTAAACAAGTTACACTCCATAATTTTAAAATGCTTTTCTCCTAAATGTACAACAGGTGGCATACATGGAGCAATGGGAAATGATGAATAGTGCTTACAACAGAGCAGAAAGCATGAGTTGCAGTGAGGTATCCGTGTACAGAGGAGGTAATCTGTGAGTATTTCACTTGAACAGCATTACTCACTTTACTAAATCAGTGCCTACTGTACCAAGCTGCTTGGCTTGGGACAACTGAGAGTTTCGAAAAGGAGAACACAGGCAAGATCTCTCAGTGGCAGCTGACTAAATCTTTTCAGCCCCACGCCTTCTTAACTAATTACAGCAGTCAGCACCTCAGGCTTACAAAGAATTATAGCAACTTTTAAAGAAAACAGGAGCTCCATTTGGGGACTGAATGGATTGATATTTTATTCTTGAGACATGACATAAACCGGTTCAATGATTGACTTGCAGCCCAGACATCCTCCCGGGTCTGGTCTTGGTACTGCAAACTGCGGCGAAATGAAGCTTCCAATCATGAAGAATGAATGTTAATCATATTTTCTTTTCCCCATTCATCAGCCTCAGCTATGGCGAAGCAAGTTTTCAGCTATGGCTTATAGACAGGTAGTCAGAGTTTGCGCTTTTTAAAAAAATTAAACTTGTGACTTTAGTTTCGAGTTGTGGCCATCGAAACTGCAAAATCAAACAGAAACGTTGTTAAACACCCTTATCCCTCCTCCTTCCACTCTGGTGGTTGGTCAGTATGTTTGGGACAAAATTCACTGGGTATGAGGTGTAGCTTCATGTAACGGTGCTTTTTTTTAAATTGTAAGGTTTGGCGTAGAGGTTTGGCTGACAATTTAACAAGGAAGGACACTGCGCTGGCCCGACTCTGTCCCCACCTTGTGCACCTACGCATGTGCTTTGTAGCGACGGGGGTGGTCAGGAGAAGCAACCATGTGTGCTGAGCCCAAATCTGATTGTCGTCACTTCTGTTCCACCCACCCACCTCAGCCATTAATGTTACCGTGCCTCACCACATTGACAGCACACTTACTGCCACTTCTGGGGAGCTGGTGGTACATTCATGCCAGCCAAGTCCATGAGACATTGAGCTTGGTGAGTTCCTCGGTGCAGCATGAAAGCGAAGCCAACACACGTGTACTGCCTCATTAAACATGGGCAGAGCAAGAGAATCCGAGCCAACTTCAGTTGTTCTCTGTTCAGAAAGCAGTCTTGCTGAGTTTGGCCCTTGAGTCATGCAACCCTTATTTTAAGAGAGAAATTTAATTTGTCGTGAATGGACTGATTCAAAGTTTAAAATAAACGGCAGTCGTACTAAAAAACGAACTGCGCATCACGTCGCACCATACCATATTTCTTTGAATAGCAATGTATAATTCATCCATAAACACGCTGCTCCTTGAGGAATTAAGGCAATATGGTCTTGAGTCAATTTAATTCAATGCATGACATTAATGATGAGATGAAATCATTTGAAAGTTATAATATAAAAGGGAACATTTGGTGCATGTTCCTTTTAAACCACATGAGAGGCAGCGCTTGTACTTAAGCACGTAGATCACAGTCAGAGAGGACCATAGTCTGAGTATGTGGGTGGTGTTACTTAAATGCAGACACACTGTCATCCCACCATGGGGGCTGCAGGCAAGAAAGCATCCATTCATTCAAGTAAAGTAGAAGCTCCCATTATCCAGCTGTACCAGAGCTGGAAGGATATCTATAATTGCAGAACACCCATTACCGTCAAGTATGTGAATTAGGAAGCTAACTTAAATCTCTACACATGCATTGGAATCTTTCATTCCCAGGGGTGCCACAGACAAGGTCACTATGGTCCTCTTTTGCTATTGTCATCACCATAATTTGGAGCATGGTACAAATCTGAACTTTTACATTCAGGGTGGCCATGAAACCCACATAGTTAGCTCCAGTGGAGACTCCATCATTGAGTTCATTCAAAACAGAGGTCGATAAATGTTGGGATTTTCAGGGAATCAAGGGACAATGGGCATAGTGCTGGAAAATGGTGCTGAGATAGAAAATCAGCCATGAATGGTGGAGCAGGCTGGATGGTCCAGATGGTCTATTTCTGCTCCTATTTCTTGTGCTTCAGTGTACTTCATGTGACTTGGAATATCCTTGTGTCTGGATCCAGTTGCAACAAAATCAGCTCCTGGGATTCATTGTTTTCTACTCCACCTAAAAATGCAATGTTCTGCATAACCTAGAATACATTTGATTCTATCTCCTCTGGCTTCTGAATGATACCTCTTAGGCAACTGTAGAAAAAAGTTTAATTTTCTCAGGAGTATATAATTTAATATCTCATCAAAACCTTTTTTGTTGTTGAATTAAAAATAATACAAAACAGTTAATGTGAAGGAAGAGGGACAAACAAAATGGATGGGTGATTCACCCTTTGTCATTCCCTGTGTAAATTAATCACTGAACTGAGATCTGTTTAATCTGCCAATGATGCTGGCTGGATGAAAGAGCCTAGTTTTGCTGCAGTTGAAAGGTAGGATTTTGGTAATTGTATTAGTTTATTATTTGTCACTTGTACCGAGATACAGTGAAAAACTTGTCTTGCATACCGATCGTACAGGTCAATTCATTACACAGTGCAGTTACATTGAGTTAGTACAGGTAAAACAATAACAGTACAGAGTAAAGTGTCACCGCTACAGAGGAAGTTCAGTGCAAGTAGACAATAAGGTGCAAGGTCACAACAAGATAGATTGTGAGGTCAGACTTCATCTCATCGTGTAAGGGAACCATTCAATAGTCTTATCACAGTGGGATAGAAGCTGTCCTTGAGCCTGGTGGTATGTGCCTTCAGGCTCCTGTATCTTCTGCCTGATGGGAGAGGAGAGAAGAGAGAATGACCTGGGTGGGTGGGGTCTTTGATTATGCTGGCTGCTTCACCAAGGCAGCAAGAGGTAAAGACAGAGTCCAAGGAGGGGAGGCTGGTTTCCGTGACATGCTGGGCTGTGTCCACAACTCCCTGCAGTTTCTTGTGGTCCTGGGCAGAGCAGTTGCCATAGCAAGCTGTGATGCATCCAGATAAGATGCTTTCTATGGTGCATTGATAAAAGTTCGTGAGTGTCAAAGGGGATATACCAAATTTCTTTAGCCTCCTGAGGAAGTAGAGGCGCTGGTGAGCTTTCTTGGCTGTGGCATCTATGTGGTTTGACCAGGACAGGCTATTGGCGATGTTCACTCCTAGGAACTTGAAGTTGATGTAGACAGACGCGTGTACACCATCCCCTTTCCTGAAGTCAATGACCAGCTCTTTTGTTGACATTGAGAGAAAGGTTGTTGTCATGACACCATGCCACTAAGTTCTCTATCTCCTTCCTGTACCCCGACTCATCGTTATTTGAGATATGGCCTACTACAGTGGTATCATCTGCAAACTTGTAGATGGAGTTAGAGCAGAATCTGGCTACACAGTCATGAGTGTATAAGGAGCAGAGTAAGAGGGCTGAGGACACAGCCTTGTGGGGCACCAGTGTTGCTGCTTATCCTCACTGATTGTGGTCTGTTGGTCAGAAAGTCAAGGATCCAGTTACAGATGGAGGTGTTGAGTCCCAGGTCCCGGAGTTTGGTGATGAGTTTGCTTGGAATTATTTTAGCTTTATTTCAGGGGCAAGCCCTCCAAAGTGGAGAGACTGTGGCCTTGATGCTCAGAGAGTAAATAATCACTTGATATGGATTGAGCCAGGCAGAGAAGGGGGTTCCCTGGTTATGGACTGTGGCGAGCTTGCTAGTTGCAGATGGTGCAGTAGTTGCATTGCTAGAGTGACCTCAGCAACCTTGCCTTTCGAAAGGCAGCGGGGAATTCAAATGGTAGAACTATTCTTGGTGCTATCCAATGACATCACTCTGTCACCTCCCTCCCTCTCATGGACTGTACACACTTGAATATTGAGTAGGGACAAGAACAGGCTCCCAAGTAATGCTCCCCAATGTTGTCACCGTTTAATGTTCGGCCTGAAGGATAGTCAGTTAGTTGACTGCCAGAGATGGAGAATAGAATCCTGCCATAGCAGAAAAGCTTCAATTTACTTCAGTAAACTAAATAATATTTTATAACTTTATTTTCAAATTAGTCATGAAGACTTGCTTACCTTAAAATATAAATGCAATTTAACATTCGTTTCCCTCTCTGTGTTTTTTTAGAGAACATGGCACATTTGGGAATAGCCTGGAAACAAACTGGGTCTCGCATTTTGTGAGTCATTGGTGTTCCTATACCCAATGATCAAAAAGCAATTCAGAACCTTTGTGGTTCCCACGAAGTTTAATAGTGAGAAAATGCACTTTATGGAAACACTGCATTCAAGCTGAAATTACATCCACATGTGAATATACTTGATTAGTGTGGATAAGCTGGTGTTGCTTTTTAAAATTTCCTTTTTTTCTGACCTGCTGGTTGCTGTCTTTTGTTTCCCAACAATGCACTTTATTTCTGGACCAGAACAATGGAAATCTGGTGGCTTGGTTCACAGCACAGTGGCTACTGCATAGGGGTCACTGAGCTTCTTTAGGTTTGGGCCTGTCTGTCTGGCCAATGTCTTGACAGCACAACATCAAGATCAAGACATTGGCAACATCTGAACCGGAGTCTTAACCTGGGAATCCAGCATGGCCAGGCATGGTCTTTTAATCAATCTCTATGCTTTTTGTCTTTTCTAATTTACTAATGATAATTTCTTAGAGCTCCCTTTTGTTGTCTGCCAGTTTATATTAAGGTGTGAACTAGGAGATTCTGCCTCTTGTAAGGCCTTACATCCTGTATCCTGGCACATAAAAACATAAGAAGTAGATATGGGAACCTTTCATTCTACTCTCAATTTTCTGCCCATTAACTAATTCTCATAGGAAATGGATGATAGGAAATACAGCAAACAGAATAGTGGTTACCCCAACAGACAAGACAGAGATAGGACAATACAAGGGGCAGGAACTCCCATGTTCCCATTCCACCACTACCCCTAACCAACAACAAACTTAAAAAAATAGTCCATCTCAATTAAAGTGCTGCAATCCCTGGCTGAAGGAAGGGTTTAAAATAGGAAGTACATTCTGCAGCCCAAGTTTGGTTGGGGCAGGCAGTATCTGTATTTATTTCCAACTTGTTTATTTAGGGATATATTGCTGGGTTACCCCACAATTTTAGACCATCATCACTTGTTAGATTATGCAGCATTCACACCAGCTTAGAGCACATGTTGTAGGTTGTGTACCAGGCCTTGCAAAGGCTTCAGATCTCAGAGAAATAGCATTCAATCCCCAATACTGACAAATTGTTGACACCCTTCTAAGAATAAATCATTTATTCAAATAATCTCCTCAATCTGTTTAAGATCTTTTTCTTCTCGCATGCACCTCTTTTCCAACTTAATGGATGTGCATCACCTGCAATGAGAAAATCCCAATGGTGCTGGATAGGAATCTTGGAATTTCAGTCTGAAAATATCTTATGCAATGTTTTTCAGGTGTGTAAATTTGCTGAAAACTTGGGAAGTTTCTTTCACAGAAAACAAAATGCCAAATTACGTGATCGTGACAAAAATAATCTTTTTGACCAATCCACTTCCCTAAGTGGGGCAAGCTTTTTAAACCATGAAGTTTGTGCCCTTTATTAATGAAAACAATGTTTGCATGCTCTTTTACCATGAAGCAGTGGCTTCTGTAAGCCAATAAGATAACCAGGTACTGTTCAGCATGAAAGAGACAAAGGGAAATCTTCTCATCCTGGTGCTACACCGACAGATCAGAGTACAGCATTTTTCCTATCAAGAGAATGATGATTCTTCTTGGCCAGCTAATTTAATATATTCAGATATTAAAAAGGTTCCTAGCCAATATTGGGTTGGAAGCCTGCCTGAGAATATGTGGGAAATTGTGGTGCTGACATTAAACTGTGGGAAAAGTCATAAGCAAAGTAGCCAATTTAAGATACCTGGGAATAGAGATCTGTACAGTCATTGTAAAAGGCTATGATGATGAAGGTGTTTTTTTTTAGTATGTGTTTTCCAAAAGTTGTATGGAGCAAACTTTTTGCTGGCAAATGTAATAGTCTGAGAGAGTCTGTGCAGTGGACAGCATTAATGTATGATGGGATTAGCTTGGTGCAGGGGAAGAGGCTGAACTGTGCCATTCACAGAATCTGCAAACCTGGGAATGCTTCAAAACTCCAGGGACCTGGGTTCAATCTCAACCTTGGGTGCTGTTTCTATGGAGTTTGGATGGTCTCTCTGTGAATGCTTAGGATTCATAGAACATAGAACAGTACGGCACAGGAATGGGCCCTTTGCCCAACGATAGCTGTGCCGACTATGATGCCATTTTAAACTAATTCTATCTGCCTGAATGTGATCTATATCCCTCCGACTCCCTGCTTGTTCATGTGCCTGTCTAAATGCTGCTTAAATGTTGGGATCATATCTGCTTCCACCACCTCCCCTGGCAACACATTCCAGACACCTACCACTCCTTGTGTAAACAAAAACTTGCCTCACAAATCTCCTTTAAACTTTCCCCCTCTCACCTTAAAGCTATGCCTCTAGTATTTGACATTTCCACCATGGGAGAAAGACTGACTACCTCCCCTATTTATGTGTCTCATAATTTTATATCAGGTCACCCCTCAGCCTCTGACACTCCAGAGAAAACAATCCAAGTTTGTCCAATCTCTCCTCATAGCTAATACTCTCTAATCCAGGCAACATGCTGGTGAACCTCTTCTGCACTTTCTCCAAAGTCTCCACATCCTTCCTGTTATGCGGTGACCAGAACTGCAAAAAGTACTCCAGATGTGGCCTAACCAAAGTTTTATACAGTTGCAACATGACTTCCTAACTTTTATACAATGCCCTGACCGATAAAGGTAAGTATACCTTGATTACCACCCCATCTACTTGTGTTGTCACTTTCAGGGAGCTATGGATTTGCACCCAAGATCCCTCTGTACATCAATGCTCTAAAGGGTCCTGCCATTTACTGTATACTTTCCTTTTATATTTGACCTCCCAAAGTGCAACACCTCACACCTGTCAGGATTAAACTCCATCTGCCATTTTTTTTTCTGCCAATGTTTCCAATGGTCTATATCCTGCTGTATCCTTTGACAAAATTCCTCACTATCCTCTGCCAATTTTTGTGTTATCTGCACACATATACTGTATGTGCGTGTGTGTGTGTGTGTGTGTGTATATATATATATATATATATATATATATGTCTATATAAATGTGTATGTATGTATTGTATGTACGTTATATATCACAAACAGCAGAGGTCCCAGTACTGATCCCTGCAGAACACCACCACTGGTCACAGACTTCCAGTCAGAGTAACACCCCAACACCCCTACCCTTGGTCTTCTATGGACAAGCTAATTTTGAATCCAATCTACCAAGTCTCCATGGGTCCCATGTGTCTTAATCTTCTGGATCAAGGTCCATGAGAACCCTTGTTTAATGCTTTACTGAAGTCCATGTAGACGACATCCACTGCCCTACCTCATCAATCATCTTCGTCATCTCCTCCTCAAAAAAAAACTCAATCAAAATTTGAAGACGTGACCGCCCCATCACAAAGCCATGCTAACCATCCCTATTAAGTCCATGCTTTTCCAGATGTGAGTAGATCCTATCCCTAAGAATCTTCTCCAGTAATTTCCCTAACTCCGATTTCCTCCAGGTGCTCTGTTTTCTCTCACATCCCAAAGACATGGTGGTATTTTACTTGGCTACTGTAAATTAACTTTTGGTGCAGGTTAATGAAAAACAAAACAGTTAAATGAGGAGTTGATGTGTGTGTGAGAGTAAGTTGCAGGGGTGCAGGAAATAGGGAAAGGAGATACAAAATTAATGGGATTGCTCCTGTGGGAGTTGGTATGAACCCAGTGAGCCAAATGCCTCCTTTTGCACAAGTCTAGGATGTGGATGAGAATGCAATTTGTTAGGAAGCTATCAGGCAAACTACAATTTATCAGCTGCCTAATACAAATGTACTTGCCACATATTGTTGCTGGGAAATCTGCTGCACCTATAGCACTGAGAAAGGTTGGCTGCAAGAGTATCTGGGAGCTGATTAAACAGATCAGCAAACAGTTCAGCGCTGATCTAGTCAAATGTCACTTTCCTGTGGTCACTGCCACTGTGCTGGGACCTGTGGATATATTATGACATCAAGGCAAGTACGGCTGGTCTACATCTGGGGCTTCCTGCCATACTCACATACATCTCAACACACTGAAAGGAAAGAAGTTAGATGCTTTCAAAGCAGGTTCTAGCATTAAGCTAACTGATTCTAGCTGATTACCCAAGAGGGAGAAAGGTAAGGTAATTTAAACCACAGCTCTCCAGATGATCTAAGAGAGAGAAAAATAAAATAGAGCGGAGAAAAGTACACGTGACAGATGTCAGATTGATAACACAAGTGATAACAAGGTTGATTATAGAAAGTTTAAAGGGCAAGTAAAAAATGGAATTAAAAGGAGCAAAGAGAGAGTATGAGAAAAACACTGGTGGCAAGGATAAAAAAGAATCCAAAAATCTTCTGTAGGTATGTAACCAATAAATGGGCAGTAATAGGAGAGGTGGGATAATTAGGGACCATAAAGGCAATCTACTCATGGAAGCAAAGAGCATAACCATAGTGTGAAATGAATACTTCATGTCAGTCAGTCTTTACCGCAGAAAAATATGTTGCTGGAGTTTCAGCAAAGGATAATGCTATTGAGATACAGATTGAGCTAAAAATTGATTAGGAGGAGGTTTCATAAAGGCTCGTTGTACTGGGTGGATCAATCATCCAGTGCATCCTAATTTGCTGGGAAAAGTAAGGATGGTAATGGGGGAGATATTGGCCATAATCTTTTTAACTTCTGTAGATAGAGGCAGAGGTAGTGGTGTCTGAGGACTGGAAAATGCTGCTGTTACACCATTGTTCAAATGGCAACTACAGACAACAGTTTTACATCAGTGGTGAGGAAACAGCAATCACTTTGACACTTGGGAAAATACATTTAGGAAAATATATCATGGATTTATTAAAGACAAATTATGTTTAATTAGCTTGTAAGAATGGTTTAATAATGTAACTGAAGGGAAAATAGGGAAATATGGTTGATGTGGTGTACATGGATTTTCCTAAAGCATTTGTAAGATGCTTCATAGATGGCTTATTACCTAGATTGAAGGACATAAATTAGAAGGTGCAGTAGGAGAATAGATAGAAAACTGGCTAAGTGACAATTCTTTTTCAGACTGAAGAGAAGCATACAATAGTGTTCTCCTGAAGTCACTACTGGGATCACTACTTTTCGTAATATACCATATATTGATACCTACCATCTACAAGTTTGCAGATGATACCACCGTGGTAGGCCGTATCTCAAATAACGAAGAGTTGGAGTACAGGAAGGAGATAGAGACCTTAGTGACATGGTGTCATGACAACAACCTTTCCCTCAATGTCAGCAAAACAAGAAAGCTACTCAGTGACTTCAGGAAAAGGGGCAGTGTACATGCACGTATCTACATCAATGGTGTTGAGGTCGAGAGGGTTGAGAGCTTTGAGTTCCTCGGAGTAACATCACCAATAGCCTGTCCTAGTCTAACCATGTAGATGCCACAGCCAAGAAAGCTCACCAGCACCTCTACTTCTTCAGGAGGCTAAAGAAATTTGTTATGTCCCCTTTGACACTCACCAACCTTTATCGATGCACCATAGAAAGCATCCTATCTGGATGCATCACAGCTTGGTATGGCAACTGCTCTGACCACAAGAAACTGCAGGGAGTTGTGGACACAGTCCAGCACATCACGGAAACCAGTCTCCCCTCCATGGACTCTGTCTATACCTCTCGCTGCCTTGGTGAAGCAGCCAGCATAATCAAAGACCCCACCCACTCGGGTCATTCTCTCTTCTCTCCCATCAGGCAAAAGATACAGGAGCCTGAGGGCACATACCACCAGGCTCAAGGACAGCTTCTATCCCATGGTGATAAGACTATTGAACAGTTCCCTTATACAATGAGATTGACTCTTGACCTCACAATCTACCTTATTTGACCTTGCACCTTATTATCTATCTGCAATGCACTTCCCTGTAGCTGTGACACTTTACTCTGTATTCTGTTACTGTTTTTACCCTGTGCTACCTTAATGCACTCTGTACTACCTTAATGCACTGTGTAATGAATTGATCTGTACGAACGGTATGCAAGATAAGTTTTTCACTGTACCTCAGTACAAGTGACAATAATAAACCAATACCAATGATTTACAAATTGTCGGTGACACAAACTTTCTGTGCTTTGTGAAGGGCATTGCACCTCACTTCCAGTTGAAGCCATAATGCATGCTGAGTTGGAATAAGTTTTACTGCTTATGGGCACAGAACCCATCCTCTTTAAGATTCCTTCTGTTCTCTGGAATTATTGCAAAACTTTCTATGGAAGGGATGTTTGTCTCCAATGCTATTATAGATATTCAAACTGTTGTTTTATTCAAAAAAATAAGAAACTAAGAACTTAAGAAATAGGAGCAGGAGAAGCCCATCAGGCTACTTGAGCCTGCATTGCCATTCATGGCTTATATGATCATTGGAGTCCTCTTTCTTTCTCAATCCCTTTACCCCCTGATTCCTCTGTGGATCAAAATCTGTCTCAGACTTGAATATACTTAACAACTTTGCTTCCACAGCTCCAAAGATATGCATCTCTCAAAAAGGAAAAATCCTCCTCATTTCTGTCTTAAATGGACATCTCTCTATCACGAGTATATGGCACCAGCAGGGGAAGTATTCTCTCAGCACCGATTGTCTCTAAGGCTTCTAAACTCCAGAGAGTATAGGCCCTGATCTAATCAACCTTTCCTTGCAAGACCTCTCCTTTATCTCAGGAATCAATCCAGTGAATCTTCTCTGCACTACCTCTTTAGCAATTCCTGAAGTAAAGAAACAAAAGTTTTATATATTATCCAGTATGATCCCACTAAAGCCCTGTGAGAGGGACAGATTGTAAAAATAGAGAAGACTTCCCCACTTTTACACTCAATCCCTCTTGCAATAGTACCAATATTCCATTTGCTTTAATAATTACCTGGTACACATGCACAAATCTCTCTGAACTCCAGCATGTGTTAGCCCCATAGCATTTAACTAATCTGCTTTTCTATTCTTCCGACAAACCCTTCTAATTCCCCAAATTATACCCAGTCTGTAGTCGTTTTGGCAGTTCACTTAACTTGTCCAGATAACTTGGTAGACATTTTTGTGTCATCACAACTTATTTTCCCACTTCCTACCTATCTATATGTTCTTGGCAAACATATATACAATTCTCTTGATCCCTTCATCTAAGTCATTAACGTCAATTGTAAATAGTTGTGGTCTCGGCACTGTCCCCTGCAGCACCCCACTAGTTACAATTTGCCAATCTGAAAATGTCCAATTCATTTTTTTTACTATCAATTAACAAATCCTATACAAATAATAATGTAAAGAAAATACTTTAAACAATTGGGGGGAAAAAAGCTGTTCAGAAAAATGCTGAAACATAAATCGGTATCTAAATAGGTATATAGAACACAGTCTATAAAATTGAGCATCTTTAAATAATTGTTCAAATGAAGCTACAGATAGGGAGACTGTGTTGCCCTTTTGATTTCTCTCTTACCTTTGCCATCTGCAGAAGGATGGCTGAGTGAGCAGTTCTGTCAGTTTGCAAGGTGATGAGGCAACATAAAAAGGGCACTAACTCAAGGGTAACTAACTGACCATGCATATAGGCCCAAACAGAGATTCCTGAACTTACCAGAATGTTACTTGGACTCGAGTGGTTTAAATTTCAAGGTTCAAAAATAAACAGCTAAGGTGTGACCCTAACTGAATTTTTCAAGATGTTGAGGGGAGCTGATGGGGTAAATAGAGAGAAACTATTTCAGGTGGTTGGGAAGTTTAGAACTGGGGGCATAGTCTAAAAATTGAAGACATATTTTACATGAATGAAATTAGGAAGCTGTTCGACACAGAAATGGACTTGGAACTTTGGAACTCCCCGGAAAGGCAAGTGGTGCCGGGTCCATTGTTAGTTTCATTTGCAGTTTTTAATAACCATGTGTGTTAAGAAATATGGGGGAAAAAGTGGAAATATGGAGAAAGGGAATAAATCAAGCATATTCTTTGAATGGTGAAATAAGCTTGAGGGGTTAAAAAGCCTTTTCTTCTTGCTATATTCTCATTTTCCATTCTCCTGGACTTTCAGTAAAGCATTACTCTGATTTATAAGTTCACCCAAGAACTGTGCCACTCTCTTTGAAGGGTGCCTCAAGCCATGGTTTTGAGATTTGGTCAGCCTCCACCATCAGTTTCCTATACCCGACATTGTCTGCCTTTGTAATGTCCACGCAATATTATTGAGCTCCAAAGGAAATTGGGGTGCAAAGGACAGCAATCACATATTCCAATTCAAAAACCTCACCGCATGCTGTACTTCATTCCTACTGTCCCAAGAAACTCTTCTCTGGTGTCTTCAGGAAGGGAGGGGACACAATTGGTGGGTCTGTAGTGCTTGTCCAAATATCTTTGGTTTCATGGTGAGCTATCAGGACAAATAAATCTGCTCCATAATTTTATACATTAATTGAGATTTCAAAAGAATAAACCTTTCAATTCTGCATATGTTAAGAACATTTGTTTCCTGTCAGATGTATGATTGTGGATGAAACTTGCTTGACGATATTCATTTCATCCTTAGAAAGAGGAATGGCAAAAGTTAAAGGTTTCAATCTGCATGTTTTTTCTTAATACTGGTTTTCTTTCTCTAAGTCCACGTTTAAGCAGGTTCTCTTCATTGAGATTTGGATACTTTTTACAAATTTTGTCCATCTTTAGCAGGGTTGATGTCTAAACTGTGGAGTCTAGACATTCTGTCATATAACATGTCAAGACATAAATAGATGTGCAGAATAATCTTTAGATTTGAAGTAGCATAAAAACATGAGTTAGTCAATTCCAGGAATGGCAGTCAGTTGAAAATTCCCCCTTTCTCTCCCAAAGATGTTGACCTGTGTTGGAATGGGCTTTATGGTGCTGGCTGCTCTTCAGCGACTTGCTAAAGTCGCCAGCTCATTCAAACGTGGAGGGCAAATGCATAGTTACACATCTGGGTCCTGTCCACATTTACTGTACATGCTATGTGAGTGTACAAACAAGAATCATTCATTAATAGGAGTAGGAGAAAGCCACTTGACCCATCAAACCTTCTCTGCCATTCAATAGGATCATGATTGATCTGCCCCAGGCCTCATCGCTTCAGTGCCAGTTCCCCAAGCCCTCACTTCACTGATTTTTCAAAAATGTACTTACTTGCTCATTAACTACCCCCAATAATCTAGCCTACACAGCCCTCCAGGTTAGAAAATTCCAGAGTTTCAGCATCCTCTCCGAGAAGAAATTCCTACACAAGTCAGCTGTGGGAGCCTTGATTAATTCTGTTCCTTTTACCACCTGGGTCTGTTGAAACAGTACATCTTCTCTTTGTCTAACATCAACTAATTCGTGAACAGAAGATGAAATCTGGGGATCTCCTAAGTTTTACAGCTCAGAACTGCACCTTACTTATCCACTGAACATGCAAGACTGCCTTCAGTTCACTTCTTAAACATTAGAAATCTGAAATATCTAATCATATTTGTCATTTTACAGTAGCGCTCTTTTCTCTTTTAATTTCTTATTGAGTGAGTCAACTGTGGTTTAGTTGGCAGGCATCAGAAGGTTTGAGCTGCAAGTCCTACTCCAGAGAGCTGAGCACAAAATCTAGGCTGAAACTCCAGTGCAGTAGAAGGGAATGATGCACCGTTAAGGGTGCTGTCTTTTAGATGAGATATTAAACTGTAGCCACATCTGCTCTTTCAGTAGCAGTGTAATATTTAAGTGAAGTGCAATGAAGCTGTCCCTGACTAATATTTATTCCTCAATCTATATTTTTTAAAAGGGCTTACCTAATCATTATCACATTGCCATTAGTTTGTTTGTAGTGTTTCTCCCATGGAAATACTTAGCTGGCTGTAAGGTGCTTTGGGATGGCCTGAGAAAGGCAATATCATGAAATGTTTTATTGGTGCTGGCTCTTTCTCTTTATTGGGATTTAACCTTGTAAATCCAAATTTTAGGCTGATGAATTTTAGCAAAAAGCTGGAAGCCCTACTGATGAGATGGATAGAATGCGAGCTTGTCCTCGTGCTGGACTGAATTGTGCTGGCCCCCACCTGCTACCTGCACAGGCTGCCCGTGGGTCCTGATCCAGCTGGAATTCCTTTCTCTGGATGTGGAAGGCCATGCACGCTGACCCTCTGCACCTAAATTGTGAGGTGAAGCAGGATCTGAGCCCCAACTAGGCCTCAGACCCAGGTCCCAAAATACATTGATGGCCTTTGGTAGCACCTCGCTTTCAAAGGTCTTTGAACTGTTTTTAAATAATCTCACAGAGACATTTCAAAATCATTCATACAAATCTAAATCATTTGAAAGAATAAAAATTATTTCAAAAGGTTAAAAGAGAAAAAAATAAATTTAGTTGAAAACTCAAAATACCAACAAATAATTAAAAATATTAAAATGGAAAATAAATGCATATAAGTACTTTAACTTGGGTCAGCAACTTAATTCAAGTGGTGGGGTTACTGCTTATACACCATCCTTCCCTAGCATGAAGCTGAGGGGCTGATGCATCCAGCCCATCTCCTTAGCATGTCAGTGCTCAGCTGCTGAGCTTGGTAGTGAGTCCAGCAGTGGACAAGGAGGTCTGAAGCATTGCTATCTGACTTTGAGCTCTTCTCAGATTTCTGCTTTTGGCCAAGTCCTGCTATGGCCTGATCAGCTAGGAGCTGGGGGTTCCCTCTAGAACTGCTGGTTGTCAGTCAGCTTGATTCAGCTCATAATTCACACAGGAGTACAATATGTAATAATAAAAGTAGCTACACAGAATGGTGTTCGAGAGAAATGCTAGCGGATTCAGATCGCATTTTACTGGTGTGTAAAATGCCAGTTCTGCTAGCCATCAGAAATTTGGGAATGCACTTCTTTGTGATCAGTAGCCACAGACTGTTGCCTCATCAAACTGCTGCAGTGGGTTGGAACATTCTTGCCACTGGTCCTCTTGTAAAATGCAATTTGGGATTAACAGGGAAGACTGCTCTGGATTGTGGTGAGTTAACTCAACCAGTTTGCAGTGGAATGCGGCCTAAGCACAGATTTTATTTAAAAAAATGTTAAAATTATTGTTCTAAATCATCAGGCATTAATAAAAATTAATGGAAGTATAAACAATAGAGAATGCTGAGGGCAAGATACCAATTTAGATAAAATGACTACATGATCTATAATCGAGCACATTTGTATTTTAAGACTCCTCATTCTACAACCTGGCTGGATTTGACTTGTACTTTAAAATAGTCTTTCTGTATGAGCTAGCGAGAGAAATTCACATGTCTGTTCATAATTTTATTTGTATCTGCTCTGAATGAGTCTGTCATTAAGAAATGATTAGCTAAAGTAATCGTGTAATGCTCAACTTTCGATGTTGTGTAATGGAGAAGTTTTGTATACATTTAATTAGATTGCAAAGGTCAGTTGTAAATTGAAATTAAACAGGCTTCGACTTGTACAAATGATTTGGAGCATGCCAGAGTTTCTTTAAATGAGAAATAAGATGATCCTTGGAGCAGTGAATTTTTGTAAAATAACCAGGTCAAAGAGCACACATGTCTTTTGTTTTTATAGCTTCTCAAATACAATATTTGCAGAGTCAGATTTATGGCATAATCTTTGTTTACCAGTCCATAATTTTCTGCATGAAACTGCTGAAAAATAATGCAGCTTGTACTTCTGTTCTGTGCCCTCTTTGTTGTCTAACCTGGCAAGAGAGATCGCAAGAAAAAGAAATCAAAGCCATTGAAGATGTGTAAAAAGAAACTGATAATTGAGGTTCTCTCATTACCCAGTGCTTAAATGTATCAGTAGTGCATTACTGACTCAGCTTTCAATCGCTATTGAGTGAGTTACTCCCAGATGGACAGCACTTTTCCCGCCCAAAAAGTCTGATATTGTAGCGACCCACCATCTGAGCAAGTGAACCGGCTCGGCAGTCGGGTCGCGCGTCGTTGGAGCGGCGAGGCCCAAGATGGCGTTGGGCCTTCATCTTCCCCGAGTGACAGGGAGAACCCACACGCGGGAAAGGTTTGATGACGTAGTGCATATGTCATTTCCATTTTCAGTGGGTGGGAGCTGTTCCTCTTAAAGGGCCCGCGCAAGGCGGGAAAAGAATATCAGTTTTTGTTCTGCAGCCAACTGACTAGTGTCTTGTTTTCATATCGCGGTAGCAGCCGCTACATTGGTGACCCCGACGGTCCAAACGGATTTTGGACCTGCACAATGGATGACAACGCAGTGGCACTCAAGCTGCCCACCTTTTGGACGCTTCGGCCCAGCGTCTGGTTCGACCAGGCTGAAGCACAATTCCAACTTCGGCAGATCACCTCCGACTCCACAAAGTACTACCACGTGGTCAGCTCTCTGGACCAGGAGACAGCCGCCCAGGTTGGAGACTTCATCCAGTCTCCTCTGGAGGAGGATAAGTATCCGGCTTTCAAAGACCTTCTTATTCAGACCTTCGGCCTCTCCCGTCGTGAGCACGCCACCTGCCTGCTTCATCTCGACAGCCTGGGAGACAGATCCCCATCGACCCTAATGAACGAGATGCTGGCCTTGGCTGAGGGACACAAGCCTTGCCTAATGTTCGAACAGGCCTTCCTCGAACAACTACCCGATGACATTCATCTGCTGTTGGCCGACGCCGATTTCAGCAATCCACATGAGGTAGCTGCCCGGGCAGATGTCCTGTGGAAGGCCAAACGTGAGTGTGGGTCGTCTGTCGGCCAAATTGCCAGGCCGCGAGCCCAACGCCTACCTAAACCAGTCCCAGCAACCAAGCGACCACACCCCAGAAAAACAGACGCCGACACTGGCGACCAGCTGTGTTTCTACCATCAGAGGTGGGGCGTGGAGGCCTGTCGATGCCGCCCACCCTGCAAGTTTCAGGGAAACGCCAGGGCCAGCCGCTGCTGATGGCTACAACGGCTGGCTGCCAACACAGCCTCCTATTCGTTCGGGACAAGCAGTCCGGGTGTCATTTCCTCGTCAATACTGGAGCAGAGGTCAGTATTTTGCCTCCGACTGGCCGCGACACTCGTAACAGGCAACAAGGTCCTGTACTCAATGCCGCAAACGGCACAACGATACGGACTTTCAGTACCCATACAGTTCAATTACAATTCGGTAACAGCTGTTTTACCTGGAACTTTACCCTTGCCGCCGTTGCCTGGCCACTCCTGGGAGCCGATTTCCTTCGGGCCCACAGCCTGTTAGTTGACCTGCGAGGGAAGTGGCTAGTGTACTCCAGAACTTTCCACACCTACCCCCGGGAGAAGCCAGCCTACCAGCCCCGTACCTGGACTCCGTTTCCCTGTCTGACAACGAGTTCAGCAAGCTCCTAGCTGAGTTCCCATCGGTTTTGGCACCTCAGTTTACAAATTTGATGCCCAAACACAGGGTGCAGCACCACATCATTACCACAGGGCCACCCCTTCATGCCCGAGCACGACGACTACCTCCAGACAACCTCCGCCTGGCAAAGGAAGAGTTCCGCCGCATGGAGGAGCTGGGGATCGTTCGCAGGTCAGACAGCCCCTGGGCCTCCCCCCTGCACATGGTCCCTAAAGCCACTGGCGGGTGGAGGCCCTGTGGCGACTACCGCAGGCTGAATGACGCCACCACCCCGAACTGCTACCCCATCCCTCACATCCAGGACTTCACGGCGAACCTACACGGGGCCCACGTCTGGGGTGGACCTCGTCTGGGGATACCACCAAATCCTGGTCCAACCTGACGACATCTCCAAAACTGTGCTTATGACTCCATTCGGCCTCTTCGAATTCCTTCAAATGCCGTTCGGCCTTAAGAACGCCATGCAGACTTTCCAGCAGCTGATGGACGCGGTAGGCCGAGACCTGGACTTCGTGTTCATTTACTTAGATGACATACTAATCACCAGCCGTGATCACCAAGAACACCTTTCCCACCTCCGCCAACTGTACTCCCGTCTCCGTGATTTCGGCCTCACTATCAACCCGGCCAAGTGCCAATTCGGACTTGACTCTATCGATTTCCTCGGCCACAGAATCACCAGCGAAGGAGCAACACCCCTACCCGCCAAGGTAGACGCTATCCGCCATTTTGCCCGTCCCAACACGGTCAAAGGCCTGCAGGAATTCCTGGGGATGGTCAACTTTTACCATCGGTTCATCCCTGCAGCAGCCCATATCATGCGCCCTTTGTTCTCGCTGATGTCTGGCAAGGGCAAGGACATCGCCTGGAACGACAAGGCTGTGGCTGCCTTCGTTAAGGCCAAGGATGCCCTGGCAGACGCCGTGATGCTGGTACACCCTAGGACAGACGTCCCGACCGCTCTCATGGTGGACGCATCCAACACCGCGGTTGGTGGAGTACTGGAACAACTAATCAAAGGCCATTGGCAACCCTTGGCATTTTTCAGCAGGCACCTTAGACCACCTGAACTGAAATACAGCGCTTTTGATCGGAACTTCTAGCGCTGTACCTGGCGGTCCGGCATTTCCAGTACTTTTTAGAAGGCAGGCCTTCAGGCCTTTCACCGCTTTCACTGACCATAAGCCTTTGTCCTTCGCCTTCTCCAAGGTCTCTGATCCCTGGTGAGCTCGTCAGCAGAGACATTTGTCCTACATTTCCGAATTCACAACGGATATCCAACATGTCTCCGGAAAGGACAATGTCGTTGCTGACGCGCTTTCCAGACCGACCATCCACAGCCTGTCCCTGGGTGTCGACTACACGACCCTGGCTGACGCACAGCAAGCCGATGATGAGCTGCCCAGCTACAGAACCGCAGTCTCGGGCCTGCAGCTCCAAGATTTCTTAGTCAGTCCAGGTCAGCAGACCCTCCTTTGCGACATCGCAACAGGTCAACCCCGCCCTATAGTTCCTCCAGCCTGGCGGAGACGCGTTTTCGACTCGGTACACGGGTTGGCGCACCCGTCCATCAGATTAACTGTTCGACTGGTTGCCAGCAAGTTCGTCTGGCATGGCCTGCGCAAACAGGTCAGTGAGTGGGCCAGGACTTGTCCGCACTGCCAGACATCAAAAATCCAACGACACACCAAGGTCCCACCACAGCAGTTTAAGCCTACCCGTAGAAGGTTCGACCACATCCACGTCAACCTTGTTGGTCCTCTGCCAGTATCAAGAGGAGCCCGGTACCTCCTTGCCATCGTGGACTAGTTCACGAGGTGGCCAGAGGCAACCCCTCTATCTGACATCATGACTGATTCCTGCACCCGGGCGCTGCTCACAACTTGGATCTCACGTTTTGGTGTTCTGGCCCAGATCACTTCAGACAGGGGCACCCAGTTTACCTCCAGCCTCTGGTCTGCATTAGTGAACACGCTAGGGATGCAGCTGCACACCACCACGGCCTACCACCCTCAATCAAACTGGTCGGTGGAACGTTTCCACCGCCATCTGAAATCAGCCCTGATGGCCCGCCTGAAAGGTCCTAACTGGGTCGACGAACTGCCTTGGGTCCTGCTTGGCATACGCACTGCCCCCAAGGAAGATCTCCACGCTTCGTCAGCTGAACTTGTTTATGGTGCGCTCCTGGTCGTCCCAGGGAATTTCATACCCGCCCTTTGGGGCCAAGAGGAACAACTCACGGCAGTCCTGGAAAGACTGCATGAGAGGCTCAGCAGCTTGGCACCGATTCCCACTTCGCGGCATGGTCAAGCCCCATCCTGTGAGCCCAAGGAACTACGAGACTGTAAGTTCGTTTTCGTTCGCAGGGGCACACCCCGGGCACCGTTGCAACGACCATGCGGGGGGCCGTTCCGGGTCATCAGAAATAATGGGTCCACCTTTATTTTGGACATTGGGGGCAGGGAAGAGGTCTTCACAACAGACCGCCTCAAACCGGCCCATTTAGATCTACAACTGGTCGAGGTCCCAACACTGCGACACAGAGGCCGACCTCCTAAGCAACGGCTAGCACAGCCCGCGAACCTTGGGGACTGTGTCGCCGGTTCTGGGGTGGGGTGGGGGGGGGGGGTGGTGGGGTTGTGTAGCGACTCACCGTCCGAGCAAGCGAACCGGCTCAGCGGTTGGGTCGCGCGTCGTCGGAGCGGTGAGGCCCAAGATGGCATTGGGCCTTCGTCTTCCCCGAGCGACGGGGGGAACCCGCGCGCGGGAAAAGTTTGATGACGTAGCGCATACGTCACTTCCGTTTTCGGTGGGCAGGAACCGTTCCTCTTAAAAGGCCCACGCAAGGTGGGAAAAGAAAATCAGTTTTTGTTCTGCAGCCCACTGACTAGTGTCTTGCTTTCACATCGCAGTGGCAGCCACTACAATATATACATTTACCTGGTCATAATCGGATTGCTGGTTGCAGATGCTTGCTGAGTACAAATTGGCTGCTGCAATTCCTACATTATAACAATGGTTTCACATCCAAGTACTTTATTTGTTGTTAAGTACTTTGGGATATTAAGAGGTTGCTAAAGGCACAATACAAACATAAGTTTTTTTCCTCACTAGCAACAGTGCCACAGTTTAATATGGGGATAAGTGTACCATGCATGTGCCACCCAGAATATTGTCTTTCTGTAGCAGGCACAGAATCTCATGCACTTGTAATATCAGACACAGTCTGTCAGCCATAACCTTATTATTGCCCATTAATGTGTGATCTCACTATAAATTTGAGAAGGTACATGTGCAGGTGATTTGTGTGAAGAAGGAAATTGCATCTATATTCAATCTTTCGTACTCTAACGACTTCCCTGCAACCTTCATGGACAACAAATTACCTTTTGAAGTGCATTGTTGCATTGTAGGCAAGCATTATAAATTTGTACAATGAGCTTCCACAAACAGCATTGAGAAAACTGATCAGTTAGTCTGTTTTTAGTGGTGTTGGTTGATGGATCAATTATCTCTGAACAATGTCATAGAATCTTTTGCATCTACTGGAATAGTGTTTCAGTTCAACAGGATACACCTGAATACAGGCACTCAAGGATCAGCATGAATTAATCCTGGAGCCTAGTTCACACTGGCCTTCATGGTAATTCCAACTCTTTTGGGGAAAAGATCAGTTTGGCTTTCCTGCCCTGCTGACATTGTCCTCAGTTAGGTCTTAGGATCAAGTTCCAATGGCTGCTGGAGCTGGGTGAGCTTCCTGGTCCTCCTGACTATGAGGGGAGAAATTCTTAAAATAAAATCTGTTGAAAACTTTGTTGCCATAATACAGAGGGTGTTTTGGTGTATGGAATGAGCTGCCAGAGGAAGCTGTAGAGGCAGGCACAATTATAATGTTTAAAAGACATTTGGACAGGTACATAGATAGAAAAGGCCTAGAGGGATATGGACCAAATGCAGGCAGATGAGATGGCTCAGACAGACATCTTGGTTGGCAGGGATGAGTTGGGCTGAAGGGCTGTTTCTGTGCTGTATGACTCTGTGGTTCTGTAGGAATCATTGAAGAATTCTCAGTGAGCCAAGCCTTGGTTTTGATGGTCACGGAGGATGCCTGAAAAACAAGTCCCACAGATTTGATGCCGTTTGTCCTATTGTTAAATTGATTTGCTTTGCACCCATTTTAAACCCAGAAGAGAAGCATGACACATACCAATTTACATTTTAGAGTTCATTATTTGGGCAGCTGCAATGAATTATGGAAATTACTTCAGAGAGAATATAGTGATACTGAGAGTATAAAGGAGTTGGATTAACATCAGTAAATTTCACATTTTGAAGATCTGTAGCACAGATAGTGGGAGGTTGAATCTCTCTGCCAGACCCCCATGTTTCTGGCAAAATTATAGACCCTTGAAAAATCTTTGTGAGGGGTTGAAGGAGGGTGGGCTGTTGGGGTAAAGTCATTGTAATACAGTTTGATGGGCACTCTCTTGTCTTTGGTCACTGTTCATAAGAGTCACACAACGAAGCTCCTGCACGGTATTCCATGGTGGATGTTACAGCTGAGCCCGATAACATCTCCATATAACATCACCCACGTGCACAGTTAACAGCACGATCTATTGAAAAGTTATCAGAAGTGCAAACCTTGAATTTTATTTTTAAACCCGACTTCAGGCCCTTGAAAATTAATGTGGTTTAGTTACAACTGCATTTGGTCTTAAGGATGAGCGAGCAAGGAAATGGTTTTGAGTGCCTGGAGATGTTTGCTAAAGGTACGTTGATTATATTTTCCCAGTTATTTTCTAGTGGCATTCTTTAGATCTCTTTAATTATAACGTGAAAGGACAAAACAACATCCTTAATTTATCAAGATTGGTACATTGCCTTGGAAAGGGAAATACCATATACCATTACCACCATTTTGCCTTATGAGAGGACATACACCTTAACAGAACTCCACATGAAAGGTAGATTATTCGAAGTCAAAATTAACTTTGCAAGAAGCTGATGAAATGTTCACATCCACCTGTAAGAACGAACTTAGCTGCATTTCGATTCTGTGACTGAAGGTGTTTGGAATTGACTTACTTTGCACTATAATTTGGATGAAAATTTTATGATTCTCTTGAGTCCTAATATTATTGCAGTCAAATGCTTCAAGCTCCAACTGACGGCACTTTTAAGTTCAGCAGTTCTACCCATCAGAGCTTACGTTTGTGATAGACTTTGTCACGCAGTATTTTTTTCCTCTGAGTTCAGGTCTGCTTTGTTGGGATTCATAACAAAGTTTTTGTTTCAAACATCGATGCTAGTTCATTATTGGTTGTAATGTGTAAATAGTATAAGTGTGTTGCAGTTCAGTCTTGCAGACATTAATTTCCATTACGTGTGATTGTTAAACATTTGATGAGTCATTGCTTTGATTTATAATTTTGCCCCCTGTGGTACAGTGGTAAACTACGCCATCCAATGTGGTTCAGAGTTGTAAGGATCAGGAAAATCTGTGGTTTGATCACTAGTCTGTGCAGAGTTAGCTGATCGCAAGATGTAGGGGCATTATAATTGGTCTCAATGTTCCTTGGGTGGGAAATGGCTGATTGTTTGTCACTACCTCGCGAAGGATATTCATGTATTAATGTCAAAAGAGACACTGTGTTCATGCTCACATTTGGAGTGGGACAATTTATTTAAAATCTGGCAGTGTTTATACATCACCACCTTTAGGTTATATTACCAATGGTTAATATCTTGAGACAACACTATCCTGACAGCAGCTGTGAATTGTCAAGGGATGGTTGGTCTTCTTGGCATTCTACATAGCTCTTGCTGAGCATATGAAAGTTAGGGGGAAGACTATAAAAGCTGAAACAATTTCTACAGAATCTCTTAAACTTCTAGTTGCAATAACCATTATGTGAAATGGGATATTTCTCTATAATAACATCTTTGTAGACCACATACCATTGCAAGCTAAGTAACCAGATCAGTGGAGATTTGCTGTTATAAAAGCTGGAACAAAAACTGAAATGGTGGAAATGCACAAATTGATCAGTATTAGTTTGAAAAAGAAAGCTTAATTTTCCAGATGAGAACTTGACAAAAGGATGTGATTTAAACTGAAACTCTCTTTTCCTTTCATTGTATTTCTTACATTAATTAGTATCTCGTGAAATTATTTGTGATAAGATGAAGAATATCACTTTCAGGAAGTGAAGTTATGCTGTATAGCGCGTGGTGTAATATTCTGCTGCTCATGCGCTTCTACTTTTTCAATGCCTTAACTTTTACCATAAATTAAAATTGTTGTTAACCTACAGTCCAGTTAACAATTTGTGGTTGATACTAAAAAAAGAAGCTGAAAAGCCAATATATTTTCTTATTGTTCATGGCTTTCAGGAAACTAACCATTGCCAGATCAACTGCCTGTTTAATGCCTAAATGATTATATTTTTGTTAACTTCAATCCAAATTATAATTGTGAAAAGTGTAAGATGTCAGTTGATCAGATCATGTCAGTTTTCTGAAGAATGTTTTAGGCTAAAGTGATCCTCATGCCACCATTCATGATTAGATTAAAGATACAGATAAATGAAAAAGTAATGAAAGGACAGAAAAACCAATGTAATTTTTTTTTGCTTTTGCTCTGATGAATATTCTGGTTTCAACAAAACGTTTCTGTCATTATAAACACTAAAAGTACATATTTTGCAACAATATAATTAAATTTGGTTGTAAACCTTAGCTGCAACTCCTGTAATGTCACAATCTGAATACATACAGAATTTATCACAGTACATTAATATGATTTTCTGTCCAACATTAAATGTGCTTCATATTTACTGATTCCCCAATAATTTGGGAAATGTACTGGCAAATTGATAACTAAGTTTACCATCATCAAGTAGTTACATTGTTTTGGAAAGAAGTACTATGTCAATAAGAGACAGAAGCTAGGCCTTGTGTGTTCTCTGTCATGTATACTGGACTATAAAGCTATGATGATTTATGTAGAAAGAAATGTCCTTCCAGGAAACCTGAAGTTGAAAATGCTGGAAATACAGGGCAGGTCAGGCAACAGTTGTGGAGAGAGAGAAACAGACTTTATATTTCAGGTTGATGACCTACCATGAGAATACTTTTGACGAAATGTTAACTATTTCTCTCACTTTACAGATGCTGTTCGATCTGCTGTGTATTTCCTGATTCACCTTTGTAAGAAAAATATGTCATGGAAACATTTTTGAAATTTGATAATTTCAGTTTCCTTTTATTTTTAATTGGTACATTTCCTTCACTTTGTAATTTTCACTTATTATTATTAAAACTTCATTATTTTTTACTGATTTAATTGGTTCAATTTCATTCAACATATAAATAAGTTCCTTTTGAATTGTTCACTCAAAAAAAGAACAGACACTTTATGAGAACAAAAATTTCTGAATCCTTTTGTCTGCTTAGATAGTGAATATTAGTGGATTACTTGTAGCTAATTTCAGTTTTATTCTCTTCTGAATTGTGTACATCTACTTTCCAGAGGAAGTAAGTGGATGCCAGTCAGAAGCTCGAATTCCACCTGAAATATGCATTGTCTCCTGAGCTCATGTTGCCAATAGTACTTTTAGTGTCATGCTGACAAACCTAAGTTACATAATATAAAACTAATTCAGATCAGACCTGGGACCCTCATTGTTTGTGTGCTGGTGCAACTGATTTTAAAGCACTTGCTTGTGCATTATTAAATGTTAGAAATTTGCAGAAGCTGAAAAAGATGCTGTGTGATGTGCACACTAAATTGCAAACAGAAAGAGCAGGACAATAAAAATTCCACATTCTTGGCAGGCAGCCCCCCTGAAATCCCAACACTGCAAATCCACATTTCTTTTTCAAATGGACTTGCTTACTTTGTAGGTTTTATTGGAACAAGAAGGTACAATTCACAATCAACTCCTTAAGTCTAGCTTATTGTTAAGTGCCATTGAAATAATAATTGGTATCTTCCAAAAGATTTGATCATTGCCTTCTAGGTGCTCGAGTGAATAGTTTGCCCTGGAACAACACTAAGGGTCTCTGTCCCAATTACTACTCACTTTGTTTAAGGCTATTTTGATGGGGATTTTGAGTGATCATGTTTGAGTTTTGCACCTTTTTTATACATCATACCTGTTAGCTGCAATTAAGGAGATGGGTACAAGGAGATGGGTATCAGACCATTTTCCAGACCACTGCTAATGACCAAACTGCCATAGATCCAACAACCCAACAACACCCCACCCCTTTACTGCTCCCAGGCATGATTCTCTTTTACACTTTGCTTATTGAATGAACTTGAGACCAATTTAAACAAGTTTATAAAATCAAGCTGGCATTTGTCTTGAATGAAACCAAGCTCTCAGCTGGTTGTTCCCATTTTCTCCACAGTTTAAGGACTTTAATTATTTCCTTTTCATTAAAGGCACATGGCCTGTTTTTACCATCCAGAGCTGGATTCCCTATGTTGCCAGCCAGAGCCATATTCGTTGAAGTAGGACCTATTTGGTTTGTAGTTCTAATAGTGACCGATGGAAAATAGGGAGGGTGTAAGTGTTGACCAACTCCTTCTGCCACTGAAATCTTACTACTACTGTGTTTGAAGTACTCCCCATGAAGATCAGTTACAAATTGAATCATCACTTTATGATTAGTTATTTGTTTATCAAGGTGTGCTTGGTATTTTGATCCTCCTGGTCATTAGGGGCACAAGCTTATTCAAAGGATCAAGCTGATTTCTGTATACATTATGGAATTGAACATTTTTACTTTTAAAGTGAAATCAATGTAAGTAAGACGTCCGAGGAAAGGTTAACAAAAGCGAAATTTATTGGAAATATTTCCAACTCTTTTTCATTTCCTTATATTTTATGTTGCTGTTCAGGCCCTTGCTATTCAGAACTTTCCTCACTCATTCCTCCTAAGTTTCAAATATGTATCTGCACACGTCTCTTGTTTCCTGCATTCGCACGGTGTTGTAAGCAAGAATTAGTGCACTTTTTCCTACTCTAAATCATTCTTTCCTAAGACTTTATGCTGTGTATCCTTTGTGCCAATAGGTTGTGATATCCCTACCTCCATCTCTGTTCATCTCAGCCAACTCTGCACAGAAGCTTTGGTTATAAGACAAGTTTTGGAATTAACTGTTAGGGATAATTATAAAAACTTATTGGGTTTAACCTCTGAAATTGTAAAATTTAAATAACAGTTTGCCCTTTCACCTACGTTTTCAATTATAAAGTAAACCCATTGCTGCCAGAATTAGTATATTACTTACAGACAGCAGTTTACAAAATGATCATTGTTTCATGTCAGTACTGTGTCTCCCTCACTGCACCATAATGCTGCCAATTTTTTGCTGGAATGGACATGAATTTAAACATAAAGGCAGTGAAATGACTAGGGACCAGCATCACATGATTGGAATATGTGGACTTGAAAAATCTGTGAGAATGTGAGGAGATCAAATTGTTGGCTTCAGTGATGGCTCTGGGCCCAGGAGTCGAGACCATTCCCTTTGTAGTAATGTATTATGTTTAGAGTGAAGTTGAGAGGACATCACAGAAGGCACCTGGTTGTTTCATTAGTTGAACACTCTGAAAAGTCAGCCAAAAATAAGGAAATCTTTACCATGATCAATGCTACTTAGCCCCCCTTTTTAGAATAAATTTAACTGTTGCACAAGACAAATGCAACACACCGGTTATAGCTCATGAAATCACAGATCTGTTTGAAATTATTATTATTTGAATGCCAGAAAGCGAAAGCTTTCTGGTGAGTTTTTTTTGTGCACTAAATAATCCAATTTCATTTTTAAAAAAATGATCTTGAATGATTATCAGGAACTTACAGTGTGCTTTATGAGGGGAGCAATTACCTCAATTAGTCTTTGTGGTTGCAACTTCCATATACTAACCACAAGGGGGTAGATGTTTTTCCTGAATTCCTTATGTTATTTGTGACTTTGTTCTTGTCTCCCCTATCAGTGTCTATATCCCTATAATAACCCTTCTTATTTATTTTTTTTTAGGATGCTTTCTAAGGAAGGTACTGCAAAAATGCTTTTTAGCTCCCCATATGACTCTTTCTGCTGTGTAATGTTAAAGGCTGTCAAATAAGTTAGAAAAACACAAGCAACCTGCATTTATGGAGGATCTTTATCATGAGGAGTTATAGATCTAAACAAATGAAATATTAAGGGGAGTTATTAAAGACTTTATCAAAGAGGAAGGTCACAGAGGGGTAGGATGTGGAGACAAGTATCGGGTTATGGAGGGAATTGCAGGTTGTCAAGCTGTGACAGCTGAAGACACAGGTGTCAGTATAGTGGGATAAAAGGGAAGCTCACTTAGCCTGAGTCAAAGGATTGGAATTTGGGAGTGCTCCAAGACTGAAGGAGGTGACAAGGTTGTATGGATGAGTCCATTAAGTGATTTAAAGAAAAGTTTGATAGTTTTAAATGATGAATGTCTTTTGAGGGACAGCAATAGTGGAACAATGTTTTGGACAAGGCAAGATTCACAGAGGAGACAATTCTGAAATTGTTGGATTTGATTGACCATTAAAAAGAGATTTAAGTGGTTAATGGGCTGAGGTAGGTTCAAGACTTTAGTCCTGCTCTATGCTCAGTCAGCCAGGACTGTACTCCCTGAAATTTAGAAGGTTAAGAAGTGACTTGATTCAGGTTTTCAAGATTTCTGAAGTTGTGGCATCGTTAGAACTTCCAGCTAAACATCCTTTATTGAAGGTGAACAACAATTAACTGACAGTGGTAGCTCATGTGACAATGTGTCAGAAGCACTATCATATGGTAGAAATAGTTCTTAAAGGTACATGTCTGACATGGCAAACTGCTTTCCCTCCTTTTTAAAAGAAAGTAACAAAGCCAAGACAATAGAAACTGTCTACAGATATATAAATATTCTGTCAATTAACTATTTACATACAGTGTAAAATTACTGAAGTAATTATTTATAAACACAGAAATACACAGTTAACAACTAAAAATTGCAAATTCACTAAAGCTACTAATTCTTTTCTTGTCCTGGAAGTATATTCTTCATTTTATTCTCAACCCACACTACAACTTCATATCTGGGAGTATCATCTTTGCATAAATGTACTACAGCTCTTGACTCCAGTCTTTTGGATCTTCTGGCAGTTTCTTGTCCATGCAACTATTGCATGCATTGATCCAATTTCTGACACTCCTCTTCATGAGAAAATCTTGTGTTTGCTTGTTTCTCTCACCTGATAATACAAGCCACATACACCCCTTCAAATGGGCATTCGGTCTCCACGTGCACTTGTGCCAGTGTATTGCAACCTGTACCACAATCCCTGCATTTACTTCCTTGAGAGAGTCAACAATCTGTGCCATACTCTCTCTGCCAGGCATACTTGTTGTCTTCTCAGATAATGGAACAGTGGCTACCAATGTTTTGTTTTCCATGAAATGTTTTCCATGCTCTGGCCTTCATTTACATCTTTTCCCACTGAAGGTGCTCACAGCCTTTATGTGATTTGGCTGGGTAGGAGGAGACCAGGAGATTGTGCCCTGCCTACATCTCAGGGTCATGTCTTGAACAAATCATTGACATTCTTCCGTACCCTTCAATTCCATCCTTGTGGCTATTCAGCGCGACCCCTTGAAAGTCCGATCAGAGTTCCACACGGTTATAGAGTCATGGGGTAAAACAGTATGGAAGCAGGCCCTTCAGCCCATCAAGCTGCCCATCTAAGCTAGTCCCATTTGCCCACATTTAGCTCATTTCCCTCTAAACCTTTTCTATCCATTTACCTGTCCAAATGTCTTTTAAATATTGTTATACCTGTGCCAACCACTTTCTCTGGCAGCTCATTCCATATACACACCACCCTTGTGTGAAGAAGTTGCCCCTCAGGACCCTTTAAAATTTTTCCCCTCTCACCTTAAACCTATGCCCCCTAGAACATAGAACAGGCCCTTTGGCCCACAATGTTGTGCTGAACCAATTACATTAGTAATAAAATGCCTAACTGAACTAATCCCTTCTGCCTACACAATGTCCATATCCAACCATTTCCCTCACATTCATGTGCCTACCTAAGAGCTTCTTGAACAGTCCTATCATACTTGTCTCCACCAACACCCCAGACAGTGCATTCCAGGCACCCACCATACTCTGTGTGTAAAAAAAATAAAAAAAAATTGCCCCACACATCTCCTTTGAACTTACCCCCTATCATCTTAAATTCATGCCCTCTGGTATTAGACATTTCAACCATGGGGAAAAGATCATGGCTGTCTACTCTACTTATGCCTCTCGTAATCTTATAAACCCCTATTAGATCTCCCCTCAGCCTCTGCTGCTCCAGAGAGAACAACCCAAGTTTGTCCAACCTCTCCTTATAGCACATGCCCTCTAATCCAGGCAGCATCTTGGTAAACCTGTTCTGCACCCTCTTGAAAACCTCGACATCCTTCCTATAATATGGCGACCAGAAATGAATGCAAAACTCCAGATGCGGCCTAACTAAAGTTTTATAAAACTGCAGCATAACTTCCTGACTCTTGAACTCAGTGTCTTGATTAATGAAGGCAAGCATGCCATATGCCTTCTTTACTGCCCTATCGACCTGTGTAGCCACTTTCAGGGAGCTATGAGCTTGGGCCCCAAGATCCCTCTGGTCATCAACATTGTTAAGGGTCTTGCCATTAACAGTGAACTGTCTCTTTACATTTGATCTCCCAAGGTGCAACACTTCACGTTTGGCTGGGTTGAACTCCATCTGCCATTCCACTGCCCATATCTGCCACTGATCTGTATGCCGCTGTATGATTTGCCACTCTTCTACACTATCCACAACACCACCAGTCTTCGTTTCCTCTGCCAAGTTACTAACCCACCCATCTACATTTTCATACAGTTTTTATACATTTTCATTTATATACATCACAGACAGCAGAGGTCCCAGTACGGATCCCTGAGGAACTCCACTAGTCACAGACCTTCAGCTAGAATAAGTCCCATCGACCACTACCCTCTGTCTTCTATGGGCAAGCCAGTTCTGAATCAAACAGCCAATTCACTGTGGATCCCATGCACCTTAATCTTCTGGGTGAGCCTCCCATGAGGGACCTTGTCAAATGCCTTACTAAAATCCATGTAGACAACATCCACAGCTCTACCTTCATCAATCACCCTCGTCACCTCATCAAAAAACTCAATCAAATTAGTAAGACACGACTTGCCCTGCACAAAGCCATGCTGACCATCTCTAATTAGTCTATGGTTTTCCAAATGCTCACAAATCCTATCCCTAAGAATCCTCTCCAACAATTTCCCTACCACAGACGTGAGACTTGCCGGTCTATAGTTATCAGGATTATCCCTGTTTCCCTTCTTGAATAATGGAACAACGTTAGCTACTCGCCAGTCCTCCAGGACCTCACTGGTGGCTCCGGGACATGAAGATATTGGTCAAGGCCCCAGCAATCTCATCTCTTGCCTCTCTCAATAACCTGGGGTATATCCCATCGGGACCTGGGGACTTATCCACTTTAATGTTCTTTAAGAGACCCAACACCACCTCCTCCTTTATCTCAAAATGCCCTAGCATAGCATGCTCCACACTGATCCCCCTATCTTCCACGTCCTTCTCCTTGGTAAATACTGATGCAAAGTACTCATTAAGAACCTCACCCACATCCTCCTCTTTCAAGCACATGTTCCCTCCTTTA
The DNA here is from genome assembly GCF_009764475.1 of Pristis pectinata. NCBI lineage: Eukaryota > Metazoa > Chordata > Chondrichthyes > Rhinopristiformes > Pristidae > Pristis > Pristis pectinata. The sequence goes on along the minus strand of NC_067407.1, from coordinate 47,665,864 downwards.
TCCTTGAGTGATCCTACTCTCTCCCTAGTTATCCTCTTGCTCTTGATGTATGTATAGAATGCCTTGGGATTCCCTTTAATCCTACTTGCCAAGGACTTTTCATGGCCCCTCCTGGCTTTCCTAATTCACAAGATCACAAGACAAGGGAGCAGAAGTATGCCATTCAGCCCATTGAGTCTGCTCCAAAGAAATGAGAAATGGGGGGGGGGGGAGGGAAAAAAAACTACTCTAACTCCAATTTCCGGCCTTATCCCCATATCCCTTGATACCCCAACTAATTAGATATCTATCTCTTCCTTAAACGCCTCCAATGATCTGACCTCCACTGCTGTACGTGGCAAGGAATTCCACAAATTCACCACCCTCTGGCTAAAGAAATTTCTCCTCATCTCTGTTTTAAACCTGTACTCTCTAATTCTGTTCTTGAGTTCCTTTCTGGCTTCTTTATAATCCTCAACTGTTCTGTTTAATCCTAGCTTCCTAAGCTTTACATACTTTTCCTTTTTCTTCTTCACTAAATTCACCACCTCTCTCATCATCCAAGGTTCTTGTACCTTGCCATCCTTGTCCTTGCTTCCTTACTGGAACATACCTGTCCTGTACTCTCTGCAGTTGGTCTTTAAACACCCTCTACATGTCAGATGTGGTTTTTGATTCCCTTTCCCTGGGAAAAAGACTGTGTGCATTCACATTATCTATGCCCCTCATGATTTTACACACCTCTATAAGATCAACCATCGGTCTCCTATGCTCCAAAGAAATTCATAGCCTGTCCAACCTCTCTCCATAACTCAGGCCCTCGAGTCCTGGTAACATTCTCGTAAATCTTCTTTGCACTCTTTCCAACTTAATGACATCCTTTCTGTAACAGGTACACAAAACTCCAAGTGCAGCCTCACCAACATCTTGTACAACTGCAACCTAATGTCCTAACTTCTATACTCAGTGCCCTGACTGATGAAGGCCAGCATGCCAAACATGACCTTCACCACCCTATCTACCTGTGATGCCACTTTCAGGGAACTGTGTATTTGTACTCCTAGGTCCCTTTGTTCTACAGCACTCCCCAGGGCTCTACCATTCACTGTGTAGGCCCTACCCTAGTTTGACTTCCCAAAATGCAACATTTTACACTTACCTGAATTGAACATCATTTGCCATTCTAAGGCTGACTTACCTAGCTGATCAAGATTCCCCCTGTAATTTTTGATACCTTCTTCACTGTCTATGATACTACCTATTTTAGTGTCATATGCAAACTTACTAACCATGCCTTGTACATTCTCATCAAATTGCTTATATAAATGATGAACATCAATGGACATAGCGTAGTGGTTAGCGCGATGCTATTACAGCACCAGTGATCGGGGTTCGATTCCTGTCGCTGTCTGTAAGGATTTTGTGCGTTCTCCCATGTCTGCGTGGGTTTCCTCTGGGTGCTCCGGTTTCCTCCCACATTCTAAAGACGTACGGGTAGGTTAATTTGGGGGTTTAAAATGGGCGGCGTGGACTCGTTGGGCCGGAGGGGCCTGTTACCACGCTGTAAATAAAATTAAAAAAAAAATTCCTGTGGCACACCGCTAGTCACAGGCCTCCAGTCTGAAAAACAACCTTTCACCATCACCCTTGGCCAATTTTACCATCAAGCCAGTTTTATATCCAATTAGCTAGCTCTCACTATATCCCATGCAATCTAACCTTCCAGATTAGCCTACCATGTGGGACCTTTACAAAAGCCTTGCTAAAGTCCAGGTAGACGGCACCCACCGCCTTGCCCTCATCTATCCTCTTGGTTACCTCTTCAAATAAAACTTAAACAGATTTGGACTTGGTGCAAAAAGGCCTTCACCACATCATTCTCTGTCACTGCTGCAGCAACTCTTAATGCCTGTAACAGTGACAGACTTACCTCCAAGACTCCTTGGCCAAAAGATAGGCCTGCGTGAGGTGGAGGTCTAACTGGCCCACCAGATGTGGGTGTATTAAAGCCTTTCTATCTTTTGGTAGGGGTTAGGGCTGTATGAGAACAGCCCTTCCATCAGTTCAAAGAAATAAATGTTGAGAAAAAATGCAATAATTTCTAAGGTCAACCATCTCCAACCACAGGTTAATGCTTCAGGTTTCATATAACAGAGTGAGGATAATTGGTACAAGTGACAATAATAAACCAATTCCAATTCCAATTATTAATTGGTTTAGACATCTGAATAGTTCCAATATGTGTCCTGTGACATGTATGCAAATGAGGAATCAATTGACGACTCTGAACTAAATCACCCAGGTGTTCAACTTCTGCAGTCGACTACCATAAATTTATTAGAAATCAATGAAAGCCAGGGAGAAACAACATAAACATTATTTCACAATTTTACTGCATTTCCTCAACACTCGTGGAGAATGATAGGGTGAACTCCCTCAGAAACCCAACCCCAGCTCCTTCAATGCAACAATTTTTTAACATGATATATAACATACACTGACCAATTTATTATCTTAGGAAAACTTATAGTGTAGCTATAAAAGCATGGTTTGTTTATTTTATAACTTATAAATGGGGTGTTATACACATCATGACTCATAAAACATATACTGAAAGTGTGTATAGAAATGAATTATAAATACATTGTTTGACTAACTGTTCTCTTTAGCATTGAGATGTTGACAAGCTGTGATGGAGTTCAGAGTCAATTTATTCTTCTTTGGCAATAATCTGATAACTAAACCAGGCAGTAATCTGCCAACTAAATCAGGCAATCTGTGATACTACGCATTATCACTGATGATTAACTAGCCTGCTTATCGACTTAGGGAACCTGAAGGGGTAGAGCTGTCAATGGCCATTGGGATTCCATGTAACCTTGCATGCAAGCCCCCAGAATGATAAAATGGACCAAACTGGATAAGCACCAAAAATCCTGCCCTGAGATGGTAGACCATACGATTTTAGCTCAGCAGCATTATGAGCAAATATAGGGGGTTCTGGCAATGGCGACCAGTGTTATCCATACTTAGGAAAGTGGGATGTGCCTCTTTAATTTCAAAGGAACTAAGTTTTAAAAGCAGAGGAGCATTGATCAGAAGCACACTGAAGCCCTGTGTAAGTGCTGGAAGGAATGCACCACCTCACAACCCACCCCCTCAGCCACCTCTGACCTCCTCAGTAGAAGAATCTGCAGTTCCCAGAGTGGCATCATAAACCATCTCAGAACCCACAAAACTGGACTGGAAACAAGTCATCCTCAATCCCGAGGTACTGACTAAGAAGAAGAGTTGGACAGTTAGCTGGGTATGTATGCAGGGATGATGTGCATCTGAAATCTGGAGTAGTTATAGGCTTGATGTTGATTCAACAGTTAAAGAAAAGATGGGAACAATGCTGAGAATCATGTCAATGGTAAGTCAGTGATTTTCTTCTTAGAATTCCTCTCTTCTATATTCTCATAGCCTTGCATGAGTTTTTTGACCTTTGTGGCTGACTGTCTGATCGACCATCCCACTGAGGATGGGTCCCTGCAAGGAGACCGACTCAAATAATTTATCTCAATGTATGTTACCACAAGATAGTGTGACTTGTAGATTCTCATTATCAGTGATAGAAATACTTAAAGGTGCAATTTAGGTCATATATTACATTGCTGTGTATTAAGTAGTCACTTAATGCATTGCATTACTATGTATTGTTATAGAAGTGTAGCAAACACTTTTGCAATGATATATCTGCTGGGCAACATAGCCTTGTAGCTGTCGAGCAAGGCTGTGCTGCTCAATAGATCTTCTCAAGGCCAAGCAGGGTTGGCCAATAAATGCTGTCCTTATAAGTAACGCTCAGATCCCAAAAATGAATTACAAAAACTGAGCTAAGAGGATACTGAAAACCATAATGAATTAAGTTTTCAATATTTAAATTAGGCTGTTCTAGCTTGAGCAATATTAAAGGATCATTATTGGATTTGCTATTTTCTTATTGCCTCTAATAAAATCAGAATCTGTCAGTATGCCTGGATATAAAGGCAAACTTGAATTCATTGGCACATCACAAAGAAATTAACAATTAACTAATTTTTGAGAAAAGGGCTTTCTGTTGTTAATGTACAGTGTTATCCCATTGATACCAAGCTGTTCTATGTGAACAGCAGGCAGTAAATAAACTGAGTCTCATTGTATTCAGCATGTTTGCATCAATTGAATGAATGAGCTAAGGGTATACAGAATATTTAGCATTGTTAAATGCAATTTAATGCATTTTAGAACAGGAACCATTTATTTGCATGATATTGCATGCCTACTAGCAAAATTAGAAAATGGTTTCGATGTGATTACTAATCAGTTACAGAAAGTATCCAGCATAAAGTGTTATTTAAAGGACTAAGTACACAATGTGGGTTTTCAAACAGACATGTCTAATCTTTTGTGGATTGACAAGGAGATTCCAAGGGCTATGTGAGATCTCAGTATTGTAGTATAATTATTTCTATTGCACACAAGTAAATGTTTATTGCAGTCATAAAATTGTTATTCTTTTGGTCATTTGATGCTACCTTTCAGAACTTTGGTGGGGGAAACTTCAATAACGTATCAATATCTTCAAGGATCTCTGTGAATTCCATGGAGTGGGCCAACTCACTTTAAACAATGTGGAAATCTTCTGTATTACGGTAATATGTCAGCTTAAATTATGTGATCAGTTTATCACAGGGGATTTGAACTGATGACACTCTAACTCTGGGGCAAAATACCAAGTCAAGACTGATAGTTAGCTGCCGCTCTAATTGCACTGCTAATTTTTAAAGCTAAATTTGGAATTTTGGCCTAGAAATTCAATTATGCCTGAAAAAGAGGCTACATGTGCATGGTCGTTGGCAGCATGTTAAATTTGTCTTGGCATCTCATTAATATGTTGAAGCATCAGTCAGTGCCATTCATTGGCTGCATGCTTGTCGGTGGCTGTTAGCAGAGGGCTGGAAAGTAAACATCTCAAATGCTGCTTAAAAGCAGCCAGAGTTTCTTAAAGGGTGCTGCACCATGGTTGCAGACAGCAAATTGAAGAAGGTGGCTTGAAGAGTCTTGTGGTGATGCTCAGAATCTCAGGTGTTGTAGGCCATTGTGCTTCCATAGGACAGCAAGATCTTGTTCTGCACAGGAATTGGGAAGTTCTCCAGGCAACAACGTTGCCAGTGAGAAGCCCAATCAGTTCCAGAAATTCTGCTCCCAGGATATTGCTGCAATATTTGAATAAGTTTGTGATGCACCAGTGTTGTCAAGGCAAGAATTTTGTTCCCTGGAGATGAGATTGCACATTAAACAGAGACTTGGCTGAAGATTTCCTTGTGGAAGTGTTGGTTTGAAGCCAGGCCCTCTAAATCCATGGCTGCTACCAAGCCATCTGAAATGTCCACAATGGAAGTTCAACAGACAGCTCCCTCTGAAATGGGAAACATGTTGCAGTATTAAGATTGGCAAACAAGCACAGGATTCAATAATGAAGGGCATTCACAAGGATGTTTCTTAATTATGTTCATAAACAATAAGGACACCAATGCTATTGAAATGTTTAGATAACATTTGGTATAGATTTATTGTTGATGTTAAAATGAGGTCCATAAAGTTAAAGTAGAAAACAATCTGATTGTGGTAGCAAGAATAATGGTAAGGATTGTGGGATAGTTGGTGTATTGATGGTGGGAGGATTCCTTCAGGTGAAGCTCTCTGGGGTGAGTTGCTATATAAGGGTCCTGTTAACTAGTAGCATTCGAGTCCAATAGTGCCCAATCTTCCCACTACTCCTCAAATCCCTCTTTTTTTTAATTCTTTTTAATTCTTGCAGTCCAGATGATAGGAAAATTTGGCGCCTCATGACAGAAAAGTTATGCAACAAACAAGGACTCATTTGAACATCTGCTTGTGGTTGTATTGCAAAGCTCTTTCCAAATGGCCCAGTCAGCAAAACATTCCTGTAGTTAGTTTCAGGCAATGGCATGGGTCTTGTTGCCAAGTTATGAGTTATTCATGAAGTGAATTAAGTAGTACAACCACTGCCTCACAGCACCAGACACTTGGGTTCATTCTTGACCTTGGACACTGTCTGTGTGGAGTTTGCATGTTCTCCCTGTGACTACATATGTTACCTCCAGGTTTCCTCTCTCATCCCAATGACGTGGATTGTTAGGTTAATTGCCTATTGTAAATTGCCCCTAGCATGTAGGTGTGTGGTAGAATTTGGGGGAGTTGATGAGAATGAGGGGTGAATAAAATATAGGATTAATTTAGGATTAGTGTAAATGGGTGGTTGATGGTTAGCATGGATTCAGTGGGCCAGAGGGCCGCCTCCTGTATTATATATCTCTATGTTTATTTCTATGATAACTATTGTTGCTCAGTATCCAGCATGTAATCTGACTCACAGGTTGAAATATAAGTGCTAGCACGAGTGCAGACAATAAACTGAGCAAACACCTGCATCATGCCAATGTTGGAACTATATTGGTAGTGCTTACTTTGAGAGAGTCACAACTATTTCTGCAGTGCAAATCTTCAGAAATATGATTGGATACTATCTGATCCCATAGACTTTGCTGTATCCTGTGTTCTCAGATGTTTCTTGATATCATGCAAAGTGGATTGATTTGGCTCAAAACTGTCTTCTGTGGTGCTAAGGATCCTAGGCAGGTGCTAAGATGGATGATTTATTTGGCATACATGTTTCAGCCTTTTCTTTGGCACAAAGTTGCTAGGCTCTACCATCACTGAGGATGAGGATGTCCTTGGCCCCACCTCCTTCCATTACCTTAATTGACTACTGCCATCCATGACTAGATTTATCAGGACTACAGAGCTTTGGGTCTGATTAGTTTTGTCTATTTCATGCTGTTTAACTCACATCTAGGCCTGTGCTGAGCTTCATCAGTTTGGCACCTCATTTTGTGGTGCTGCATGTTGTGTTTCCTTTACATTTCCATTGAATCAGGATTGATCCGCTGGCTTGAGTTTAATGACGGTAGTGATTACAGTTTCACTACTGCCGATGGTACAAAGAACTTTCATAGATTCCCATTTCTGATCTTTTCCTGAGCTATTCATCGAACATGATGATAGTGTCAGACATGGGATGTTCTCAGTGTGAAAGCTGGACTTTGTCTCCACAAAGACCATGCAGTGGTCACACCTACCTGTTTTGTCCTGGACAGATATATCTGCAGCAGGAGGGTTGGTGAGGGCAAGGTCAATTAGCTTTATTTCTTGTGTTAGTTTCTTCACCTTCTGCAGACATAGTCTGACAAGTACATATTTTAGGATTCTTTCAGCTTGGTCAGATATGAGGCTACCAAGCCACTCGTGGTGATGGATATTGGTCTCCCCACCAGAGTATACTCTATACCCTGGCTACTTTTGATGTTTCTTCTAAGTTTGTTCAATCTGCACAAATGCCTATTTATCAGCTGGGGGTGGACAGTACGTAGTATTTGGAGGGATTTCCTTGCTTGTTTGACCTGTTGTCATGAGACTTCATGGGGCCTGGGATTGTGATGTCTGACACATGAGTCTGACACATGAGTACAACAATGTCAGGCTGTTGACAGTTTGGACCCTAGTCCCCAGATGTTCATAAGGAGGATTTTGTATGGTCAGCTGAGCTGCAGATGACTTTGCTGTGTCCATATTTGATTCCGAGAATGATGCTAGGTGGTCCATCTGGTTTATTTCTTATTCTGTTTCAACACGATGGTTTTTGATTCAACTGATTGACTTGCTTGGCCATTTAAGAATCAACCACATTGCTGTGGTCTGGAACCACATGTAGATGTGACTGGGTAAGGATGGCAGATATCTTCCCATGAAGGAAGGTGTAGAACCAGATCATTTTTATGACAGTCTGTTAGTTTTATTGTCATTTAGTGCAACTAACTTTTTTTGATTTCAGATTATATTTAATTAGCTGGATTTAAAATCTACATCTGCCATGGTGGATTTGAACTCCGGATTGTTCACTCAGGCTTCTCGTTTATGAGCTTGGTACTTCAGCCAGAGATTGGTGAATAATATAAAGGAAGACCCAAATGTCTTTTCCAGACATACAAATAATTAAAGGATGGTCAATGACCATTTTACCAATGTCCTTTTCTAGCCATCTGCCCTTGACATTCAACAGCATTGTCATTGCCAAGTCTTCCACCGTGGACCAGCCACACAAATACTATAGCTACAAAAGTAGATCAGAGACATCAAATAACTAATTTCCTGATATCCAAAACCATTTTAACATTTATAGGGCGCAAATCAGGGGAGAGATGGATTATTCCCCACCTGTCTGGATGAGTATATCTCCAAAAACACAAAAGTAGCTCAACATCATCCAGGGCAAAGCAGCCAGATTGATTTGCATCTATTCAACACCCTAAACATGGGCCGCACTGTGCAACATATACAAAAGTTATTAGAATAATTTGCCACATCTACTTTCATCAATGCCTCCCAAAGCTGTAAATTACCCAGAAAATCATACACAGTTGTTCCTATATTTTCACACTGCCTAAATCCTAGAACACTCTGCCCAACAGCAGTGTGGCAATACTTTCACTCGAAGTTCTGCATTGGTTCAAGAAGGTAACTCACCAAAACTCCCTCAGAGCTGTTATGATGGACAATAAATGCTAACCTTTCCAATGTCATTCGCATCTCGTTATCGGAAAAAAAAAGAACATTGGAGATACTTAGGAAGCAAAAACATCATCTTGTGGTGGGATAGTTGAAATACTAAATAAGTTCTTTAAATATGCCTTTATTGAAGGGAAGGATCCTGCCATGTCACACAAAAGGAAGTGGTAGAGACATTGGATAGAAGAAAAATGAGTAACTAATTAAAATGTTGGTAACACTCAAAGTAGAAATGATTGGTTGGGATGCATCCTAGGATTCTGAGTGGAAGAAATTGAGGAGTCTTTGGCTATAACCTCCCAATCCTCCTCAGCTACGAGAATAGTGGCAAAGGTTTGGATGATTGGAAAAATCATATCTCTGTTCAAATGGGAGAAAGATAAACCAATCGGAGACCTATCAGCCTAATGGTTATGTCAGGAAAACCTTTAGAAACATTGGTCTGGTACAAAATTAACTGGAACTTAAAAAAAATATACAGGTTAGAAAATAAAAGACAGATGTAGTTGTTAAAAGCAAATTGTGTTTGCTTAATTTGATGGAGGTTCTTGATAAAATAACTGAGGATAAATTAGGGTAGTTTAGTGTATAAGTGCATGGACTTTCAAACCATTATACACTTTAGTAAACCTGAACCCATTGGATTACAGGAACATTGGCCTATAGTTAAGAAAATTGCTAAAGCAGGAAGTATTGGTGAGCTTTTTTTTCAAATCAGGAGAAGGCGTGTGGTTGTGTCCATTCCAGGGATTTGCTTTAGAAGCACTTTTTTGTTTATATTAATGAGCTGTACTTGTGTACCCCAGGCATAATTTCAAATTTGAGCTGTCCCAAAAATGTAGTAAATAGCAAGAAAGACAGTAATAAATTTCAGGAGCACATACACAGACTGGTTAAATGGGCAGCTACTTGGCAGTGCAATTTAACAAAGAGGTGTGGAGTGATACATTTGATAGAAAGAGTGAGGGAAGACCTTGCAAGTCAAAAGGTTCAATGTTAAAGAAGCCTCAGAAATAGAGAAAACTCTGGATGTGTGTAAAGAAGTATTTGGTGACAGGATAAATGGAAGACAATGTACACAGGATCCTTGGCTTTGTGTACTGAGACATAAAGCACAAGAACAAGGTTCTAGTTCTTCTGTGACTGTTCCATGGAAGGTATTGATTAGAGCTTTCAACTCTGAATTAAGTTGGAGGCGCTAAAATGTGCATTGCCTAACATTCGATATCATTTGATGCTCAGTGGGTATTCTGAGCTCATGCTTGAATTATATATACATTATTTCCTTACAATATAGGAGGCCATTCAGCTATTGAGCTGTTCAATCCCCCAGTAATTTTCCCTGTAACTTATTCTCTGCACATTTCTATCAACTCTCACCATCATCATTTATCAACTTTCACTATCTTTCTATCATCTGTCACTGACATATGACGTGAAATTTGTTATCTTGTGGCAGCAGTACAGTGCAAAGACATCACATTTCATGTCATATGTCAGTGATAATAAATCTGATTCTGATTCTTCTGATTCTGATTCCCACCACCTCCCAGATTCTACCATCACTTAAAAAATAGAAACAATTTACAGTGGTCGATTAACCTACAGACCTGCAGGTCTTTTGGATGTGGGAAGAAACTGGAGTCCTGCAGAAAAGCTAAGCACTCATAGGGAAAATATGTAAACTCCACACAGCACCAGGGGTTAAGATCGAACCTGGGTCGCTGGCACACTGCTGCAGCTAGTAGAACTGCTGCCTCACGGTTCCAGTGACCTGGGTTCAATCCTGACATTTGGTGCTTTCCACATTCAAAAGATGTGCAAGTTGGTAAGTTAATTGGCCACTGCAAATTTCCTTCTGTGTGGAGGGGAATGATAGGATTCAGGAGTGAGGACATGATGAAACTATGGCTAGAACAGGTTACAGGGGAAAATAGTGGAGAATGGGATTGCACGGTAAGCTGGCACAGATCTCCTACAATGTTGTAAGGAAATATAAAAATATGCAAATGAAGACAGAAAGAATCATGGCATGATACACCAGAGTAGATGGATAACTGTCCCAATGAGGCCTGATTGGGCCCCAGCTAGAGTGTTATGTCCAGTTCTAGCATCAAATTGTGGGAACGATGTCATGGCCTGAGAAAGGCTGCAGAGGGGATTAATGGAATGGTGCAGTCAATGAAGGAATTAAGAAACGTAGAGAGGCCAGAACAGGTTCAGTGGAGATTTGATAGAGGTATTCAAAATCATGAATGGCTTTGATAGTGTACACAGGGGAAAATTATTTCCAGTGGCAGAAGGGTTGCTAACTAGAAAACACAGATTTAAAGTAATTAGGAAAGGAACCAGAGGTAACAGAAGGAAACGTTTTTTAATGCAGCTGGTTGTTATGTTCCGGAATGCAATGCCTGAAAGGATGGTGAAACCAGGTTCATTAATAACTTTCCAAAGGCATAAAGACTTGAAAAAGAAAAATTTACTGGCTGGACAAAATAACAGGAATAGTTGGATTGTTCTTTTAAAGTGCCAGTTTGGGCATATTGGGTCAATTAGACCCCTTCTTTGCTAAATCGTATCATGATTCCCTGATTTAAATGTTTCAATCATCATTTTACATAATTCCAGCATGAGTTCTGAATGCCCACTGAGCACATCGTGATGCTAGTTGTCGTGCAATGCATGCTTCAGCCCCTCCTAACTTCAACTGCAGCTGAAAGCTCTATACAGCTACTGTAGTCGAGTAGTCACAAGAAAACCAGGAACATAGTGTGATACATTCCTGTTTTATTTGCAATTTAAAGGATCAGTATACTGACATTGGAACATTTTTCAGGGTATTGCTTCAGAATTGACTGCATACTACTCTAATCATTCCCCAAGTCCATAGAGTGTGCTAAAAGTACCAGGGAACGTTGTTGCACCATTATGAGGACTGGAAGTGCCCATGACAAAGAATTAGTCTTCAAATATTCACAAGCATGAGCAGATGTTGTGTAGGCTCGTATTGGATGTATGAGTGTTAAATCTCACTACCAGAATAATCAGTGATCTTTCATTCATTTTGCAAAGGAGACATGGCACAGAACAATGAGCGTCTCAGTGATAACACCACTGACAGTACTGCTTTGCAAGAGGCTTTGGGAGAAGCAACTCAGTGACTACAAGGCAGGAGGTACAGAAATGTCCATCTGAGAAGACCATATATATGGACAGCTGGACCTCTTGATGAGCAGTATCTTCACAGGCTCAGGTTACCCAAGGTTGTAAAAGCAGATATGAGTCTCTATTGCAGATTCACCACTTAAGATCATAGCTTGCATGCTGTTATCTATTATATGTAGGAATGGAGATGAATTTCTGAAAGCATTTTGAGAAGGATGCTCAATGGCCTCTTTCAGTTGATAAAGCCAAAGGCTTTTGTGAGGTCTAAATAATGCTCCCTTCCACTCACTGGGGCCCTGGTTGCTGGGCTCCCTTCTGACTTGCCAGAGCTCTGTTCTCACCCTCCTTTTGAACTCACTTGGGCCCTGGTTTCCATGCACCATTCAACTTGCAGGGGGCCTGGGTCCTATGCTCCCTTCTAACTTGCTGGCAATCTGGTTTAAACACTCTCTTTAAACTTGCCCCTCACTGGGGCTCAGGTTCCCTGCTTTCTTCTGACTCACCAGGCCCTATTTCCTATGCTCCATTTTAAACCTACTGGGTTCACTGGGAAATGTATTATATTGTGTGACACTTAGAAAAAATGTGAATTAAAAATATTTATTTCACATTAAATGTTTACTGGGTATCAATAGATAACATCCAGTAGACTGGAAAATCTGCTAGTCTTGTGCCACCAACATCCCAAGCACATTGGATTATCAGAGGTTTACTGTATCTGCCATATCCTCTTGTTTTTTTGTTCTATTTTACACTCTATCTTTCTGGTTATCCATGGGTTTCTGGCTTTAATTTCCCTATACTTCTCCGTCAAGTGAAAGTACCTGGTCTGTAGCAAAAAAAGCCCTCTTCACTTTCAAGGCATTCACAGTTCAGTCACGGTTTTGCCTGCCAAGCTTGTGATTACAATTTACCAGGGCTACATCTGTTCTCATTCCATTGATATTGGTTCTTCTCCAACTGACTGTTTTCCCTAGCTTATTGACATTTTCCACAACTATTCCCTGATACTTGCTTCACTTGGCCTGGCTCATTTTCCAGAATCAGTTTCAACATTGCCACCTTCCCTGTTGGTCCATTTGCATACTGATCAGGAACATTCACCTGAACACTTCAGAAACTCCTCCCCTATTTGTTCCTAATGTTATTGCCATCTAAGTCTCTGTTGAGGTGGTTGAAGTTTCCCATTAACATCACTCAACAATTTTGATGCCCAATATCCTTCTCGTATTTGGTGGTCTATAGAATGATCCCAATAGTGTATTTGCACCATTATTGTTTCTAGTTCTCAATAGATTGGTCCTGAACTTAATCACTCCAGCAATCACCCCTCTCTCCAGCAGTGCAACATTCTCCTAAATCAATATTGTTACTCCCCTTTTTTTTCCCTTTCCTATTTTTCCTGAACACATTGTATGTATGATTTGTTTTTACCAGGTCTCTGTTACTGACATAACATTGTAATCCAACATGGTTAGTAGCACCTGCAGCTCATCAACCTTGTTTAATACACTTTTTGTGTTTACATTCCAGCACTCTAAATCTATCTTAGACCTTCTTGTGTTCACTCTTAGTCTGTTTTTGTCAAAAATCTTAGGCTACTTATCACTCCCAATCTTCTTTGCACCTTTTTCCTTGTGTGCAAACCCCTGCCAAATAAGTGTAAACCTCCCCCCATTAGCACCAATGAGCCATCCTGCAAGAACAGAGGTCCCAGCTCTGTTGAGAACCCATCCATTTGGCCTGCACAGGTCCTTCTACACCCACCTCCCCCCCCCCCCCACCCCCCAAATTTGTTCTATGCCAGAGAAATCTAAAGCTCTCCCTTTTGCACCATTTTCCCAGCCATACATTTATTTATACTGTCCTTGTATTTCTCGTTCAAGTTTATTGTCATGGACATATATACCCAGGTATAAATGCCATGAAAATTAGCTTTTTGCAGCAGCAGCACAGTACATTACATATTTTTTCATCTCTGTACATGTTGTACAGTACATTTCTATACTCACTGGCAGGTGGTACCTGAAATAATCTGGAGATTACTAACTTTGAGGTCGTGCTGCTCAAATGACTTTTCCTAAAACCCATAACATCTGCATTCAGGACCTCATCCTTTCTTCTGCCTGTGTCATTGGTATCAATATGCACCATGCCATCTGGCTGTTTATCCTCCCCCTCCAGAATTTTCTGCAGCTGCTCAGTGACATCCTTGACCCTGGCACAAGGAGGCAACGACAAACATCTGTCTGCTCTCCTAATTATAAAACCCTGTAAGTATTGTTCTCTTGGCCTTTCTCCTCCCTTTCTGTACAGCTGAGCCATCCATGTTGCTATGGTCTTGATTTTGACTGTATTCCCCTGGGAAACCTCTTTCCCTTCAATATTCGGAATCGAATACTGGTTAGAGAGCAAGATGCCCTCAGGAGTCTGCTGAAGTGCCCGACTTCTCTACTTTGTCTCTCTGATGGTCACCTATTCCCTCTCCACCTGCTCTCTCTCTTTCTTGAGTTGCAGGGTGATCACACCCTGAAATGTGTTATCCTTGAAACAATCAGCCTCGTGAATGGACCACAGTGACACGAGCTGTTGCTCAAGCTCCAAAACCTGGAGTTTGAGCTCTTCCAGCTGACGATACTTCCTGACCTGTGGATGTCAGCAATTACCATGTGGCATAGCACAGTTCTGAGGTGCCTTGCCATGCCTCCTCTTATTATATGAGCTCAACTAACAAAACGAATATTCTTAAAATACTGTTGCTGTTAGATTACACACTATTTTACTTGCACTGAAACAACTTCTTTAATTTCATACACATTGTTTGAACCAAATGCTCTTATACTCACAGGGTCTCTGGTTCCTGTTTTTCTTTGAAACTCATTGAGGCTGTTTCCTGTGCTCCTTTTGCTCACTAGGACTCTGCCACTTGGGTTCTGCTTCCATGGCTTCATCAAAGAGAATACAGCATCAACACAAAATGCTATGGGGATGCCTCGTTGAAGGTACTTTGTTAAGGCAATGGAATTAGCTGGCGGTGCACAGAAAGACCCAGTTCTGAGCAGGTGTAAGAATGCACCGAGAGTGGAAACACGGAAATTAGACATAGGTATGTTCTAAGATGGACCACACCTCACTCCGCAACAGGATATACTGCTGCTGAAATGTTAATGAATAGTAGAATGAATTGAAATGAGGTAAAGTCTTATCCAACCCATTTGGCGAGGACATTTAAGGAGTGGAAATGGAATTGAGGTAAATATTGCAACACAAGATGTAATAAAGAGTTCAGTCTGTATAATACAGTTCACATCTGGGACTTCTTGGAAGGTCAGAGAAGCACAAATGGAATATTGGAGACAATGGAGATTAAGAGAGCAGAAATTATCTAGTGATAATTCATGGCAGACTTTGCAAATTGATATCTAGGAGCACGGTAAGGCTTCCTGTTGTTTTGTGCAGAGCTAACACAATACACAAAGACATTTTGGTGCCCTAAAAGATGTGTAATCCAATCTCTAGATAATTGTCTAACATTTTATGTAGCATTAGTTCCAGAGCAATGTTATTAGCATTGATCCAGTTTGATTTTACAGCTACCAAGATCTTTCCCTCCCTGGTTATGTACTTTTACTGTAACACTAACAATGTGGGCAAACACTCCCTTTTTAACATTCAATACAATTGAGACCAATAGTGGATGTTTCTCACAGTCAATTTGTAAATTATGTCACCATCATTGAATTGAGACAGGATTCTGCAGGAACAAAAATTATAAATATAAGGATTTAAGTGGAACACTAAACATGACCATATTTAATAAGGAAATAAAAGAAACAGTAACTTTGTTTTTCTCTTCACAGATGCAGCATGAGCTGCTGAAGATTTTCAGTTTTTATTTCAGATTTCCAGCATCTGCAGTCCTTCAATTTTTAAAATGAAATAGTATTTATTACAGTCCTGCAGTAAAATCTTAGACATTTTTAAATGGTAAATTAGTAATTGCTAAAGTAAAAGGGGATTAAGCCATTTGTTAAACATTTGGAGGAAATGTGGACTATGACAATACTGAGAACTATGAATTGTATAACAGATGTCTTTTTATTGTTCTTTCAGAAAAGCACCATTTAGTTACAGTTTTGAATGGAAGCTCTCTCATTGCCTTCACTGTCTAATTAACCCTGTTGCTTCTAAATTTGAAAGGTAATGGGGGAAAATTCTTGTCTATGCTGACAGGAAACTGAAGGGAAATTCATAGCTATGCTATTATTTTTTGCAGTGGAAGTGAAACACCTATCCTTTGAACGTGCACATTTTTCCTGCCCTTTGAGGTAGGCTGTCATCTTAAATTTGAATACAAGTTAGACATAGTATTCATTCTGTTGTAGCTTTTGCTTTTTCAGGCTCAAAATGACAGCCGTTTAGCATCCATCCCCCATTCCACATTGTTTCTTCTGTTGTCCCGAAAGCTTTTCTTTAACAGTTAGGTTCTAGCAGTGCACTCACCTTAATCATTAGTTTATATTAGTCTAATGTGAGAGGATCTTTGTGGAGATCATTCTATCCAATGTGTAATCTCTCCTGCAGAAAATGTTAGTAAGAGAGCAAAAGCAGGACCCCTGGCAGTTTTTCCCTTTTCCCTCTGGTCCAAAGCGCACCAAGAGCAAATGAAAAGTGTAAATTGATAATTCCTCCTTCACCCTATACCCTTTCTGACCACTCCCTTCCCCTCTCTTCCCCCCCCCCCACTAACCTTAGATCAGTTAAATCAGTACAGATCAGAAGTTCCCCACCCCCCAGTCACAGTCAAAATAGCATTTTATATTAGTACCATTGAGAGAGCTAATCCTGACAAACTAATAGCCTCCTTGTTTCTAGATGTGCGGCAAAAGATTCATTTGAAATTCAAAATAGGAAATCAATGACAAAAAAGGACATTTAACCTGTTATGGGCTTTCCTGGGCTTCCCATAATTTATTTAATCTCCCGAGAGGTGAACTCAGGGAAACGGGGAATTCAAGAAACTTCCATGAAGAAATGATACACCCTGACCTACTGAATATTTCCTGCATTTCCTGTTTTTAATGTCTGTTCTTGGAAACCTCCTCCATTGTTAGCCACCTCCCTTAGGCAATGATACAAGTAGAGGTGAGTTCATTTTTAGCATGTAAGGTTACATAGTGAGTCAAGGTAGCAGGGTCAATGGGCTGTAGAACCTTTTCTTGTTCTGTACCATGTTCTTCTTTGCATCACAAATCTCACTACCAGAATTGCTGATTATTCTGGTAGTGAGATTTAACACCCACACATCTAATATTAGCCTATACTACAACTGCTCGGGCATATTTTAAGATTAATTTTTTTGTTATGGGCACTTCCAGTCTTCAATCCAATGCTAGTCTCTTGGAGTTGCACATGCGGGATCCACATGTATGTACATCGGAGGACAAGAAGAATTGCAGGCATGAAATCCAGAAACATGAAATGACAAACATGAAATCCAGATAAAGGAACACATGCTGAATGCTTGTATGAACACATTTTAAAGTAATTATACATTTGTGTGTGTACATGAATTACTGTTTTGTTGCAGTAAAACATTCTAACCCTGGTGTCATCTTTCAGAATATATAACAGGGACCTGCGGCAATGAACAAAACCCAATGACTCTGGAGTCATGGAGTCATACAGCACAGAAACAGGCCCATTGGCCCAACATTTCCATGCTGACCATTGCACTTGTCTATACTAGTCTTGTTTACCCACATTAGGTCCGTAGTTTTCTATGCCTTATTGATTCAAGTGCTTGTCCAGATGCTGCTTAAGTGTTCTGAGAGTATCTGCCTCCACCACCACCTCAAGCAGCATGTTCCAGATTCTAACCACTCTGTGTGAAAGGAATCCTCCTCTAAGATTATGTAAAGGTTGGGGATATTTTTTTAAAAGTAGCACCAAGCCCTGATGAGTTATGGTTATTTTTCTGCTAAACCTGCAGCATTTTTAGTCATAAAGTTGTATAAATTTGTGTTGCATGAAGTGCACGGGTGGGATTTATCCCTCTGAAAGTGTATCATTAGATAGACCAAGCAGCACTATACCTTCAGCAGAATCAATACAATTTATTTTGTTAGGGATCCCCCACAATTAGTTATAGGATCTTTCAAAATCAGGGTGCAGCTATACAAAACTTTCATCCAGAAGTTTAAATGTGTTAGATATATTCTGTGAACGTGTAAACTGTACACATTTTGAAGTAAAATCACCTTTTGCCATTGCATGTTTCTCTTCTAGTCCAACCAGCTTTTTGTGTACCATGAACATTTCACATGCAATGTTTTAATAATAAAACAAAGAAAAAACTAATTCATTGGTGCGAAGCTCTTTTGGAATTGAGGATGTGAAAGGCACAAAGTTTAATGCAAGGATATTCTTTTGAAAACAAATTAAGCTCAGTGATTCTTTGTTCATAAGTTAGTATTTCTAAGCCTGATCGGGATGATTAGTTAATACATATGATTACTGAAAAATGGGTGTGCATCTGAGTAATATTTTAAGTGGATTCTATTTTCCTCACTTGCTGAACATTACACAAGATCAGTAGCTTATTAAATATTATAGAAAGCTAAAAAAAATACTAATTTTGAAGTATTTTCCAGTTTTGTTCATAAAGCGATAATGTAAAGTTATGGTCTAGTAAATCTGCCTTAATGTATGAAATTGCATTGATACGCCAACTTCAAGTACTCACTAGAGCTTAATTCTAGCACAGCTTAGAGCTTCTTCTGAGTTATCAATCAGATAGAATGTACGTTCGCTTCAGTTTCCATTGCAGAAGAGTGCTCCCAGCTGCACCAGTATAATATCTCCATGCAACCTGGTGAGATTTGCAATTTAACTCCAAATGTTACACACAGTGAGGTATACAAGTGAGACTGCTAAATCTGTGTTGAATTGTATATTGGGTATAATCCCTGGAAGCTATGTTGAAGCTGGACCTTAGTGACCTCAGCTCCATAATGACTTAGAGAATTAAATCTCTAGCCACAAATGTGACTCGGTGATAGTGTAAAACTAGCAATATTGATTCCAATGCCTCCTATCAGCCCTCTCCCATCCTATTATATATATTCACTGGTTTTAATTTCTATTAACTAATTGATAGCATCCATTTTACACAACTGACCAGATTCAAAATTACTCAACTGTATTCTATTCATCTGGGATATGTTTAAACAAATGGGCAAGAGATTAAAACAAAAGTAGTTTATAAAAAAAAAAGCACATTTGATATATCAGGGCATTCCTTTGGAATTGAGATACTTTTCAGTTTGTCCCTTTCCCATGAGAACAAAATGTCTCTCTAGTTTTAACTTTCAGATGGTTTTAACTCTAGTTCTGTCCCATTTTGGCTAACCTAATTTTACCCTCATCATATGTTCTACTCCATCAGATATGGCAGAACTATCCTGAGCTGATCCATATTTTTTCTTTATCTTTTACTGTGCTCCAAGTGTTCTAACCCACAGTCCCACTAGATCTTGGTTTCAGATTGGCTTTGATTTCTCATAACCTATCAGTTTCTCATTCTAAGAAGCCTTAATAAATATTATCCATAATGTAAGTCTTTCCTGCACCCCTGTTGTTCATTCATTTAAATATCAACAAGCTGTTAAACTGTCACAATGTGTGTGTTCTCAGTCAGGGATCTAAGTGAGTCAACTATTTCAACTGAGCTACTGAAAAGGAAAGCATATCTCTTGCTGAACTTTAGCATAGTTCAAACCAATCATTAATAAGAACTCAGAAGCAATTTGGTTTCAGGTATAAACAAGTTTCTTTCTGATTTCTAGATCTTGACATTTTTCAAAAGATTTCTTTTCTGTGATCAGTTTTACCTTGGTTGATCCACATTGCAATATAATTCTGCACTGGCTGTCCTGTGCCTGCTGCCACAGCCAACAGGAGATCTCACACCCAAGTCCTCTGTATGTTTATTTGTTTACATATCCAATCTTACCAGCAGTGATCACTGAAAAGTGAAAAGGAGTAAGATCCCTGATTGTTTTTACCCCCTTTTTTGTTCAAACTGAAGCTCATTGTAGTATATATGCCTGCACATGCATATTCCTTCTGTACATTATGCTTTGCACTTATCGTTTCACATCTCTACATTCATTCTTTGTGTAAGTGATATTTTATGTCTATAATCATTCATATGTACCAACAAATATTTTTGATGGTTACTGTTTGTTAATTGTCTCTTATTTATACGTGATCTTTCATGTCTTTGTTGCTCTTAATGTTATTGAACACTTTTTGACGTGTATTTTTCTCGGAGATGTGCGTAACTGACAGCTTGATAGTTCCACCAGGAGGCTCAGGACCAGATGAAGGGTCTCCACCCTAAATATCAACTGTCCATATACCCCCACAAATGCTGCCTGACACATTCATTTCCTCCATTAGTTTGTTTTTTTTTGCTCCAGGTTCCAGCATCTGTAGTCTCTTGTGCTCTATACTCCCTTAAAGCCTCTTTACATCCTCCTCCCTACTCACAATCCCACCTAGTTTTGTATGATCTGCAAACTTGGAAATATGGCATTTGGTCCCCTCAGCCAAATCATTAGTTTTGTCTTTTACTGCTCTTCCTAGTTACCTATTTCATCTCATTCATTGTCTTTTTTGATAGAATAGTTCCTAATTCTCCGAGGAGGGAATTTTCTCAAATTTGATGATGGCCAGGCAGAACTGGTTCTTTTGAATCAGTCCAGAACAGCTTTAAATGTAGGCTCCTTTTACATTAGTTTTGAAGGACAGCGGGCTTTGTCCAATGGCCCACTGGGGAGGTGCTCCCCGTGCTTTTTATTTCATTATTTCACTGTATTTTAAAAATGCTGCTTATAATTGAACCAGAATTGCAGCTGAAGCTCTATGCTTAAATTTTGCAGTGAATGCAATCAGGAACAAGGCTTACTTGGTAGAAAGAACATTTAGAAAGTTGAACTAATTCTAAGCTCTGCTGGTAGCTGATAAAGACAAAGCTATTTTTAGTGGAAGATAATGGGTGTGAACTGCATGAATGACATGAGCACTACACCTGAGACACATTCATTGTGGACTTAATTTAAATTAGGCCACTGTGCTGCAGATGCCTGCTCAATGTCCTCATGCATCTCAGTGGCTGTGCTCAAATAGATCCTGGAAGGTAGTGGTTGACTGGAGTGGGAAGAGGTTGAAGTGGGAAATGGCAGAAATGACATCACTGGTAGAAGTGGAGCCAGGAGATACTTAGGAATAGGACTAAGCATTTATCTTATCGAGTTGATTCCATCTTTCAGAGAGATCATGGTTGATCTGTGACCTTAGTTCATATGCCTGCCTTTGCCCTCTTTTTCTTAATACCGTTTGTTAACAAATATCTACCAGTCTCAGATTTACAATTCATAATCAACCAAGTATCAATTGCCACTTGCAATGTGAGTGTCAGATTTCTACCATCCTTTGTACTTAAACTTCAGTCTTGAAAGGTTTTCAACTGTCAGCCTAACCGTTAGCCTAACATAGCTTAACTGTTAGGCTATGACCTCAGGACTTCATAAACAACAGAAGTATTTTCCTCATCTATCCCTTAATAATTCTCATTGTTGTCTCCACCACTCATGATTTTTTAATGATCAAAGTTTATGAAATTGGCTTCCACTGCCTTTGGTTTTTAACTGTTTAGAAGGTACATCTTTTTCGGTCTAGAATGGATAACTTCACACTTGTCATGTCCATTTCTATCTTATTCAGTTGTGAGATGTGGGCAGTATTCGAGATCCCAGCATTTAATGCTGACCCTTAATAAACCTTGAGAAGGTAATTGTGAACTGTATTCTTGAGCTGCTGTCCACAAAAGCAAAATACTGAAAAACTGAAATGAAAACAAAAAATATTTGAAATACTCAATGGGTCAGGAAGCAACTATTGGGAAAGAAATAGACTGAGGGTTTCAGGTTGATGACCTTTCACTAGAACCCCAGTGCTGTTAGGTCAAAGTTCCAGGATTTGACCCAGGATATTGAATGAGCAACACTATAATTCTAAGTCAGGATGGTGTGTAACTATTGGCTGATGAGGTTCCTGTGTATTCGTTGCCCTTATCCTTTTAGTTGATAGAGGTTTTAGGTTAGGTTAGGTTGGTTTTTGGAAAGATCTTGTTGAGTTGCTGCAGTGCATTTTTATAAATGTGTCACACACTAAAGCTGCAATGTGTTAGTGATGAAGGGAGTGAAGGCTTGAGATGGTGGCTGGGATGCTAATCAAACAAGCTAGTTTGGACAGTGTTGAGTTTCTTGAGTATTGTTGAGGCTAAATTCATTCAGACATGTGGAGTGCTCTGTAACACTTTGACCGGTCTCCACCAATAAGGATGGTGATGTTTTTGGAGTTTGCGCTTCTTGTTAGTTACATAATTTTCTGCTATCCTTAACAACTAGCTGTCCAGTTCTTTGAGGCTTTGATCTGATGCTTTAGTTGTGAGATTGCTTAGCTCTGTCTTTTTGCATCTTGCTTCTACTGGTTAGCAAACAGTCTTGTGTTGTAGCTTCACTTGGTAGGCAGCGCATTTTCTTTGGTGGGTCTGGTACCTCTTCTGAGATATTCATTTACACTCTCCGTTGAAGTAGAATTGGTCCCCTGGATTGATGGTAATAGTAGTGTTTGGGATTTACTCTGAGGTCACATATTGTAATAATTCTGCTGCCTTTGATAGCCTATAGTGCTTCATTGATATCCAGTTTTGGGCTGCTAGATCTATTCTGAATGTATGGGATTGCTCTTGAATTCCAGAATAGAGAAATTTAGTCAGGCTTCTCATTCCTGATTGCTGTCAAGTGTTGGGATTGCATTTAACTCCGATGCACCTTGAAGGTGGAATAAC
The DNA here is from genome assembly GCF_009764475.1 of Pristis pectinata. NCBI lineage: Eukaryota > Metazoa > Chordata > Chondrichthyes > Rhinopristiformes > Pristidae > Pristis > Pristis pectinata. The sequence goes on along the minus strand of NC_067407.1, from coordinate 47,643,129 downwards.
TTGCTAAGATTCTTTCTCTGGAATTCCACATGAAGAATGGTGACAGGAGTAAGATCCCCAGGCCCTGGCAGCAGAAGTGATACTGTACCTGAGAGCAAGGGATGGAACCTGGGAGAAATTTGAGAAAGAAACCAAATAGTAATGAGTTCAGCTTTAACTGACAGATTGCCTGGCACAAATCTAAACGTAACCTGAGCCACTCATGTGAGTGGAACAAAAATAACATAGTTATCTTCAAAATAAATTATGTTTTAGCTGGAGGTTTTTGTGTTCTTATTGCCAAGTGGGTCCTAAACCAAATAAACTTTATTGGTTTGTCAGCTGTGCATTTTAAAAGAGTGTTTTAGGATTGCAAGGGAAGAGTTAGTTTAAAAAGCAGCAGTTTATGTATGGCATTATCCCAAACTATTAACTGTTGCATTTAAAAAGAACAGTGACCCTTATCCCAATCCCCTTTAGGAAAGTTTTATTCAACTACTGGAATTCTTTGGCTGAGGGCTTTCAACCATTTTAATTGGTCTGAAAGATGTGCATGTTCTGATTTCCCCCTTACACCCTAGTTTAATTTCTGTGTTTGCATGCAGAGTAAGGGACTGAATATGATGTAAGAATAGGAGACTAAAACATACTCTAGTCCATCATGTTGCACTACATGTACTGAAAGTGTTTCACAACATATTAGAAATGAGATCAGTTTTGAATATTAGATAATACTTCACATTTAAAAGGTCAGCTCATCTGGAGGGAGAATAATCCATTGCTGGCCATTGAAAGTAAAACTTAAGTTGACCACTGCAGAAACAATAATAAAAAGCACATTTCTGATCTCACCTGGATCAATGGTTCGTTCATTAATATTTGACCTCTACTTGGTTGAGATAGGGGAAAAAAAACTAACCAGGACTTTTGCCTCTGGTACATAGTCATTAGTGCAAGATAGTCCATACATGTGCTAGTTGGATAAGAACTGAATTGGTCTTGATTGTGATGCTGTACTTGGTAGAATAACCATCATATCAATTTTTGTTGTTAGAATGGAGACCAGCAATTAGATGATACAGTGGGAGCAGTCAACACTCACTGAAGCACATCTCAGCAAATGGTCTTGCTTTAGGAAAGGAGTGAGCAACTGAAACTTTTTGGTCTTCATACCAAATATTAGCTGCACAATTCACTGATGTTATCGGCACAATTCATGAAAAGTGCAATAAAAAAGCAACTTTTCTGGAAATATTCAAGCTTTTTTTTATTTTCAGATCAAGTATTTGTTTTACAAAACTCCAATATATCAGCAGTCTGTCTCTTGGTAATCAATCACAGATTGCAAATCACATGAGGAACAAATCTCTAAGATATGTTCTTCATGTCTAGTGTGTTGGGTTATTTTCATGTCTTGTGGTTTGAGTTTGGCTGCTATCATTTCGGAGGAATTTCCTGCCATCTGTATTCAATAGAATTTTCTCACAGATTTGTGCTTGCTAGTAAATATCGGGATCTGGCAGTAGATGCTTTGTTCATCTTCAGTGACAGCCATTTTAGTTAAACTGTTAACAGCATTTTGGCAAAATCCATTAGATCCAAAGGAGCTTCTTACTATTATTAAAAAAAGACCCCAGACACAAGTTGGTGCAGCATTATAAGTGTATGACAAAGGGGAAACGTTGCTAAAATTCATCTGTAGAGCAGCAAAAAACAAGGCCAGAGAATCGGGCAGAATGGGAAGAAGCATAAATGAAAGAGTAAACAAGTACTGGGTTTGGTTAAGGATATTCATTTGATGTTTGGGGGAAATTATTATTGTCACAAATATTTAGTTATTGTCTTGGGATTTGGTACATTGGTTCCCCAAGAGGATGCCCATTAAACAAAAGTATAAAATGTTGTTTTGATTCAAACTGTAAACACTATAAAACACATTTGTATTTCATTTAATGTAACAAATAGTAGTAACACTCAGAAAAACAGTTCCTATCCCATAAATGAATGTACACAATTCTCACAAAATATTGTAAACGTATTACATTAATTTTAACATAGATTGTACTCAATATTTAATGAGTATCCAAAGATTGTGGGAATTACAAATCAATTTAATGGCTCAGGTGGTTTATATACAAACCAGCAGCAGCCTGGCAGTGCTTCACAGGCTGGGATTTAATTAACGTGAGAGAATTTACAAATAGAATAACTGGTACCGATGTGTGAGCTAACTGAAGGACCTAGGTCATTTGTGCAGAGATTAGAAATACTCAGACCAAGTTAACCTTCTGTATATAAGGGCTAATTCCTTGATTATTGCTCTCCAAGCAGGGAGTAGCACTTGTAGATATCACTAATTGGGAGATCACAGGGTTTTCTTAATAGAGTTTAATGAACGGAAAAATCAGAGGGCTGCTAATGTGTAATTTCCTGAGTGTTACTCCCTGAAACCACATTTCTTCTTGAAAGCCCCTAATTGTGAAATCAGCTTGGTGGTCATTGGGTTTGGATAACGTTACAGGCCTTGCGAAGCTGTCTCTTGGTTCCCTGCTGCCCTGTATCCATGGTCTTGACCATATCTCTTCAATATGTGTGACAATGAATATGCACATCTTGTTCATGTATTTGTGCATGTAGGACAGGTTAGCAGGCCAGATTGCAATGCTTGATGCTCACCATGCAGTTGATGCTCATTAATCCACATTGATGGATTATTAACTCAAATGTTATTATTTCAAGTTTATCAAACAATTTTTTTTACCAGTGAATGTTGCAACAAACCTTGCATCACAATATATTGTCAGCTATGACTCGGTTAGTAGCACTTTCACCTTTGAGTGAGAGGGCTGTGGATTCAAGTCCCAGCCAGAACCTAGAGCTCAAAAATCAAGATTGACACTCTTGTGTGGTTCTTAGGGTGTGCTACCATTGGAGGTGCTGTCTTTGAATGAAATTTTAAACCATGCTACTTGTGCCTCAGAGATGTAAATGATCAGTGTCACTATTTCAGATACATGCTGTTACTTCCAGATTCCTGGCCAATATTTTCTGATGCTGAGTGTCAATGGAGGCACCTCTTGGCACCAACATCCCTCAACTTGTTAAACAACAAATTTGTGGAAAAAAAAAACCAAAGCAAGAATGTTAAAAGCATGAGTATTAGAACGCTGTGGGAATGACCATTGGGCCAACACTGTTTGGAATAATCAGAATCGGGTTTATTATCACTGTCTTATATAAAATGAAGTTTGTTGTTATGCAGCAGCAGTACAGAGCAAAGACATAAAAATATATAAAACACATAACTCAGTATATTAACTAGATCTATCACAAAACAATGGCTTGTCTTTCATTGTACCATGCTACTGATGGGCGGAATTACAGTACTCCCCCTCCCCCTCCTCCCTCAGTCCAGGAGCAATGGTCTGTCCTATCAGATCTGTGCTGGAATTTTCAACAAAAATATCTAATTGGTAACTGAAGATATAAAATGAGGGGGAAACAATCCACTTGCTTAGGAATCTTTTGACATTTGGTTTCAATTTCATCCAAGAAGCTAAACAGGATTTTCAGATTAGGATACACTGTGAAATAGGCATCCCTTTCTAATTAGCTGGTCTTGCTGTTTAAATGCTAGTGTGCCTTGTGAAACTAATAGATGGAAGGATTTGAAAGTTTCTTGACAGAATTGTTATTTGATGTGTAACTATGTTGATCAATGAAAGAAAAATACATTTTATTTTGTGCTAGTGGTGAAATACTTTGTCTAATAAGTGGAGAGTTTTACTGTTGGGGAACTTTTAGACATCTGGTGTCATCAATGTGCACTTCCCCCAAAGTCAGGTAGAGCGCATGTGGTAACAAACTAAACTTCCTTCTACATCGTCCCATCAAAAATTAAAGGTCAAGAAAAATGATAAAAATCTCTTTTACAATGTGCCTCAATCTTAACCTCAGAAAGGCAGTCACTGCTGCACAACTATAATAGGCCTTCAGGCCTGCAGATCTGTTGGGGAGATAGCTTACCTCAACCTCCAATTTCCAGCTGGAAGACCCAGAGATACCTTCAAACAGCTCTGAAAATCGGGGTCCTTCGCTTTCAGGGAGAAGAAAGTGAGATGCCCTCTTCTGCCTTAATCTTCTGGCTGCCTATGCACTGTCTGTTTCAGGAATAGGCTCAGATTTTAGTCAGAGGCCCCTGCCAGTGCTGGCCAGTTTGGAGAAGTTTAGTGTAAATAGGGCTCGATCCCCAATAACTATCCATAGGAACAGGAAATGAGCATCCCCACATGCTAATGAGATGAATATCTAAATCATAATGCCAAAAATTCATTGATAAACATCATTGACTAAAAGTGAATCAGCGTGATCCCACCAATAACTCCCACATTGCACAGCTAAAGTGGGGCAAGTTAAGTTGCTGTACCAAGCTTGTGCTCATCTCAGTGAAGGTCTGCTTTACTCTAAGTGTTTTGCAATACTCAAGCTGATGTACAGCACACTATTTCACTGAAGCACAAGATTAAAATGTGCAAAGTGCAGATAATTTCAACAATATCCATCTTCTTTTGCATTCTCTAGATGCAGGTTGTGCTGGCAAATATGGTATTATGCTGCCCATCCCTGGTTGCCTATGAAGGGTGTTGGGGTCTTTATCTTAAACCAGTATTGTCTGCTTAGTGGGAGGAATTCCCTGAGGGTATTACACTCTTGTGGTGAATGTACAATGTCACACCATTTTAGTCAACTTCCAAGAAGGTTATTTAATTTTCATTTTCTGTGATTTTCCCCTCTCCTTTCTGCACCCCCTTACTTACCTCCTCTCCCACCAGTCCCTGAAGTCGCTGACTTTTGATGCTTATGCTGTCACTGATGAACACTGCATCCATCGCTTCTCCCAGGGTGGTTTTCTTCATGCATGTGCCTACGTTGTTGTTGAAGAGGAGGGAGCATTATAGTAATACTGTTCTTTTTTGCCATCCAAGTATGTTTATTTTCTGTTCAGTCACAGGACCATAACCAGAAGTGGGAGCCCTGCATGAGTTTTCTCTTCTCTTAACCTGACTCTACTTGGGGTTAAAACTGTGGGTGTTGGCTGGGTGATGGTGCCTCTGATGCAACTGTACAGTCAGGGTTCATTGAGTTGGCTTTCCCCAAATCAGTGACCAGTGTGAATCATTGTGGGTGCCACCCATCATGTACAATATGAAACCAATTCAAGAAAGGCACATCTTTGCTTCACATTTGATCTTTCATTTTGGAGTAGAATAAAAACATTTAATTATCTGCAGCTCGTCCATCCCCAGTACAATATGTTGTGTGGGCTTAAACTGAGGTATCCCTTTCCTTTGCCTCCAATTAAGACTACACCGGAATCTGGAACAGAACACAAGTGGTCTCCATTTGAATTCAGTTCATGATTTAATCCGAGTAATTTTCATTTTCACGTAAGCTGAATTTCATTGTTGTCTTTAGTTAATTGGCAGCTGCAATATGTGGGTTGTTTGATGTATCAGCAGTCACAAGAAAATAATAGCTGGACAGGAATTTGTTTGAGTTTGTTGTGACACTGTTCAATGGTTTGCCTAAGCAAACCACAATAAAGAGAGAATGTTCCAATTTGTCACTGAATTTTAGATCTTACCCCAATTTAAACTTCTAATGTCTGTTTCTTTTCTCGCCTTTCTCTGTTAGAATGTTTCTTTTTCAATGCATTTCTTGACTGAATTGTATCCTTTTTCTTTCAAATTCCCAAGTGCATTGTCTGTCTTCCCATTTAAGGTCCTGTGGATAATACAAGAGAGTTCTGAGGTCTTTAATTGGCCTCACAGTCTTTAGGTTCGGGAGGGGTAAAACTAAGGAGTTGCCCAACTCTTAGACACTGTTCCTTGGTCCTTGAAATACATGAACATTGGGTGAGGGGAGGAACTTGCCTCCATGGTGAAACACCCTACCAACAATTACCACCTGGACTCACACTAGAAGGATGACTAAATGATGAGGCACTGGAGGGATGCTAGTGTCTGAGGTGATAGTACTTTCATAATTTGAGGAGAAAAATGAAAGAATGTGAGTTCAATTAATGAGAACCATCTTCAGATGACACAAACCAGAAGATTACTTTCTTTAGGTTAAAAAATACAATTAAGATAACTCCTGTATGCAGGTATATACTAACAAGAATTAAAATGCTTGAATTACATTGGGGTTGATAAGATAACTTCTCAAAAAGCAGAACAATGTGCAAGAACCATTGTGTGGACAATGAATGAAGCAGTATCTGATTATTGGTTTCAGGAATACAGCCACTGTTTTGCATTTCCTTTGCTCTGTATCTCTCCCAGGATGAATTTGATTTATAATTTAAAACTTGCACAAAATTTACAGAAAATTAATTATGCCAGTATTACCTTGACAATGAGCCTGTGGATTGAGATCCATGCTTGAGTTAGGTTGAGAATTAAGACGGGTTCTACTGCTGCAGAATGTTTATTTCCAAACATTCAGATTGTACCAATTTTATGAGAAACAAAATTCTTGTTTTAATTGCTAATTATAAAGCTAAATAAAGGTCAATTATTCTCAGCTTTAATCATCAGAAAGCTGTTATTAGTTAGAAGGTCACCCAAGATGTGCTCCAGGCAAGAGTTGAGAGACCATCTCTCAGATTCACACTATTGTGCAACCTCAACCATTAAACCACAAAAAAACTCCTAGACAGTGAATGTATTTGTCAACAGTGTTAATATTGACATTTAACTATCATTCAGCTGCAGGTGTAGAGTTCTGTATATGCAAACTGGCAGACTGTTGTTGGTCCCTGTACATGAAAACCGCCGGTATATTTTATTGTCAGCCAGTTCTATTCAAGCACCAGTTGTATATTCAGTATATGCATTTTCTGGCCCCACAATGTCTCAAATATATGTCGATATATAGTTACAGAAAATACTTTTCAAGTTCCACGATTCATTTTATTCAATCCAGTTGATTTATGATGGGAGAAATTCTTCACATCATTCAAAACTAGCTTTCACTAAAAAGAACAATATGATATTCAGGAAACTGTGGTTTAAACTTGGTGTTGTGCCAATTGGATAAAACAGATTTTATTTCTTTTGTGTGTGGCACTTCACATACTGTTTGAACAAAAGGAACTCCACTTAAACAAAGTACTTCATTTTTTTTGTTTTGTAATTGTACTAATCCTGCATTGAGCAGCAGTGAGTGTACAAAGATCTCTTGCAAATGACCTTATTGTGTCATTTGCTACAGTACTCCCCATAGATGTTCTGACTCTGAGCTTGCGCACATTGGCGGTGCTGTAAAGTGAGACTGATAGTTTATCCAGTCACAACCAATTGTCTGGATTCTGTCCAAAGTTTTAATTTCCACAAACCACTTCAAACAGAACTTGCACATGAACTGTCTGAAAGAAATTACCCAAGTGACTAGGGGTGAACATAAGTGTCTTATAATGATGTAGATGAAATAAGGGGTGTTAAACCATCTCCCACAGAAGGGCTAAAAGGTTAAACTTAGTTACGTTGCTTGAAAGGGCTGAATTTTAATGTTTTTCTTCTATTCTTCTCTCAAGGTAAATCACTCGAGGCTACTTGTGCATGAGTCTAGATCTGACAGATTATGTCCTGTGGGCATCTGTATTCTAGGACAGGGATGTGGCAGGATTGGGTGGAATATTGCTGTAAAGTCATATACTGTTGTCACCCAATGCTGACAGGCATGCAGTTTTCATTGGAGATCATCAAAGAGTGATCAGGAATTAGAACCCTTCAGGACTTTTCACTTCCCCAGTGAATGGTTCACCAATCAAACTGATTATTATTCATGTGTTGGTTTTGACAATGAAGACATTTTTACAGCTTTAGAAGAAATTGTGTCAGTTCAGTGCCCAAATCCAGATGGATATGTTCATGTAAATAATTAGCATAGGTTTCCAGCACAGATTTGGCCTTATACCAACACCTTGCCTATCAATGCTTGTGCAAAACCCTTCTGACAACTTAAATTTAAAGGGATGTACACACTTAACATGAGTGGTTGCATATGGGGAAAGTATTGTTTTAGCCTCTATGAAGCTTTGAAGTGGATTTTAAATATCCTTCAGTTTTCGGCAAAGTAGAGAAAATTAAGCTGGTGAAGTGAAGGATAAAGTGAAGAGAAGGTTGTGCAGATAGAAGGTGGTGGAGAGAGAAAAGGAAGATTAAATGAAAGGAAAGGAAACAAACTTGGACTGTGGAGAAATGACAAAGCAGTGCAGCATTCAACTTTCACTTTGATTGTGGTAAGATCGGAAAGCTGGATATTAAGAGGGCTGCGGGTTTATCATACAGGGAATCACACTGGACATCAGCATTGAGCATGCCTGTGAGGTGGCTGGCAGGCTCAACAGTCTTCATAGTACATGGATCATTTGATCTCTTAAGAAATCTGGCACCAAGAACAGATTCTGCGCCCTGTAAAGTTGTCTCTCTTTTCCACATTGAAAGGAATGAGCAATGAAAGTTGGAAAGGGTGACCAGAATTTTACCTGAAGGCATGAGTTTAAAGAAAGAAGTAAAACTAGATGAGGGTTGCAAAGGTAAAGTGAAGTTTAGGGGGGGGAAATAACTGTCAAGCCTGGGTGGCAAAACAGATGGCATCCAGTTAAAGGGGAAAATGGCAGATAGTTTGCAGAAAAGTTCAGATTTGGGGAATGAAGTGTTTGTAGGAATGGGTCAGGGTGAGTTCATGATCCTTGGAATAACCGTTAAGTATGTTAAGGACGTACAAATTTACATATGCATATCACATGTATTTAATATGCTCCCTGCCCCAAAAGTGGCCTAAATTTCTTCACAGCCCCAGATTACTGTATTTCTATTGCTGCCTTCACTTAAGTTACATGTGGCCTGATCTGTCTTATTTCCTGTAGCTTTATGCTTTTGTGCTTAATAATTCAGCAATATATGGCATTGTATTTAGCTAACAAATGGCATTAAGATTTTCATTTCTCCTACTTTAGGGTGCACCACTACATACTCTTGTTAATGTTCCCAATATGTGCATATATATCAAGCTTGGTTTGTTTGGACTTCTAATTTAAAAAGTGCCCACCCAGTATATAGCTTTAAGCTGTTTATTCACAGAGTACTCCAAAAGTCCTCTAACCTGACAGAAATTTCATTGCCTTAGTCATCATATTATCCTGCAAGGGTGCAATAAGTGTCTCAAAATTGCACTCAGTATCCCAGGGGAAAGTGAGTAGTGATCAGTAGAGAATCTGCATCCTAGAATCAGTGCACGTGAAACCCAGCAATGATAACACAAAGCTAAGTTGGAAAGGGTAATACGGCAAGAGTAACAAAGAAGGTTGAGCAAGAGCAGTACAGCAAGAGTAACGCGTAAAAAGTAACCTAGCATTGATGACCTAACATTTCCACAGAGGGCTATGCAGGCCAAGTCATTGGGTGTATTTGAGGCAGGGATTGACAGGTTCTTGATTGGTAAGGGGGTTAAGGATTACAGGGGGAAGGTGGAAGAATGGGGTTGAAAAAAGATTAGCCATGATTGAATGGCAGAGCACACTTGATAGACCGAATGGCCTAATTCTGCTCCTATATCTTATGGTCTTATGATCTCAACATATGTAATCCAGTGTAATATTAGTACTCTCACCATCCTAGTACATTACTGCAGTGCCTTATAATACCAAAGCAAAAAAGTGTTGGAAATACTTAGCAGGTTAGGCAGCATCTATGAAGAGAGAAACAGTAAATTGTTGAGGTTGATGACATTTGATCATTGGAAAAAGTTTCTTTTTTCCCTCAATAGAATAATTGAAATTTAAAACCTTTGTTCTCATGGCTATAATCCACAATGGATTTTGGTTAGTTTAAGAATGGGACATGCTCAAGAACAACTGAGATGTAGTTGGGATATGGCTAGATTTACTAGCTACAAATGGTTAAATTAAATGACATAAAATGTAACGCAAACAAAACATTAAACTGTGACTGGAATTTACCAAGGTGGTTGGTATGTTCATAATAGGACTGGATTTTACCAATACCCCTGGAATATGGTTTGAAAATGCTTTGATTTTTTTGGCATGTTTGAAAGCAATGCTTCAGGAGACCGTTGAAGCTTCCCTATGATGTCATTTAATGTATCTGCCAGGCCTGAATTTTGGTGGCCAGGTGGACCATGGTGCTACTCACTTTTAATGAGAATCCTATTCTTGTCCCAAGTCCCAAGGACTGCCAATCCTGGCTGATGTGTCTCTTTCCAATCAAGGAATGACAGAAGCCCAGTGTAGCTCACTGTCACAGCTTCCATTCAGTCCAACTAACTGAACAGAGGCTTGGGGTTGCTCTGATAAGTCACTTTGACAACAGTTCACCTAGCATCTGCCTCTGTGATTCCCTAGGATTGTTCATTTTTAAATGATGGAAAATCAGGATTTTATCAATGCACTTTAAAACACAGACATGCACTATTATAAATTAAAACAGGTTACAGATGAACACTAGGCATGCATTTTTGAAAGCAGAAGAGAGGATTTCAAATATTTTCTTCAAGTAGCATTCAAATCTTTCATTACCATCATTAAGCTGGGATTACTGTGAAATGAAACTTAGTGTTATTAGTAATTATTAACCAGATCCATCCTGATCATGTGATGTATGATTCCACTGTATATGTGGTTAATTTGCCACAAACTATTCCCTATACTATTCATCTTCCAGCTTTGGCAGCTTTCTGCAATGTAGGGCTCAGCTGCTTGTCTTGTAGCTTTCTGAAATTCCATTTTAAATAACTTAAATATACTGTGAAATCTACCCTCACATCTGCTTTTAATATCATGCATCTCAGAATCTGAAAGCATTGGCAGTTGGTTTGATATGGGGGGGGGGGGTGTGAGTGGGAAGGAGGTGAACTGTGTTCCATAGCAATTGCCTTTTTGCCTAAAGTACCTTAAAGAGTTGCAGGAGAAAATTAGGTTTTGCTAAAATTAAACAACAAAATAAAATTACTTGTAATTATCACAGTTTGAGATGTGGTTGCAGGCCATCTGTACATCAGGGATAATTTCCCAAATGGGAGAAAAAGTATCTGAGGGGGAAGATCAATCGTATGCGTGAAGATAGAAGCTTTAATTTATTTTCAACATTCTGCTGTCCATCTGTTTCAAATACAACTTGATATTTGGGGGGTTGGGGGTTGTGTGGGTTTGTGTTTATGGAGGGGACAAATGGGGTTTGTTATGTTGGAGACACCCACACCACACTGCTTTCAACATTTTTTAAAGTTACGTGCATATTTCTTCCGTTTTTAAATTGCATTAATCTCTCCAACATTGTGCTGAATTCCACTGTGTACCTATCTAACTTGTCTGTCAGCAGCCCAGGGACAGCATTCAGTTCTGATCTCAATATAACATGGTCACAAAGACAAAGTGGGCTCTTTAGCAAAAAAACAAACTGCTGGAGGAACTCAGCAGGTCAAGCAGCATCCGTGGAGGCAAAGGAATAGTCGACATATCGGGTCGAGACCTTGCTGCTTGACCCACTGAGTTTCTCCGGCAGTTTGTGTTTTGCTTGAGATTCCAGCATCTGCAGTCTCTCTTGTGTCTTCAAAGTGGGCTCTTTGTTGTTGTTTTCTCCTTTCTCAGCATAATTTTCAACCAGGTACCAGCTCTAGTGGGTCATGATGTTCAGGAACAGTGGTGCCATCAAATACGTTGAGCACCCAGTCTGACTGAAGAATTCTCAAACACCCAAGTCAACTTTTAATTAAAATAACAGTTTTATTATTTTTGATGTTATGCTGACAGAATAATAATTGATATGTTTTCTGGGACAATTATTTAACTTCTCAGTTGTTCCCCAGAAAATACAATCAAAATTACATCAGTAGCAGCGGTATAAGTTTGAAGCTGAATCATGGTAAATTGTCTTTTTGAAGAAATTTATGTATTTTTATTATTCCTAAACTGTAGAATTTTTAAATATTGTTCTGGGGGAATGACAATTTATATATATAAAATTAATTTTACAGAGTCATGGGTTATTCAACACATTATAATTTATGTACACTATTAAAAGCTCAGTTACATCTCATTCATCAATTATTAGCATTTTCAGTTTTTTTTGCAGCAAAAATAATTTTTAAAAGATTGAAGTTCAGGTGAAATGATTGATCCTTTTTGATCGTATCTGCAAACACCGCAATGGTGCATCTTGTGGAAGAGAGGAATATTAATGACTTTGTTTAACTTTGCTGATGCCAGAGTTATTGTCAGTTTCACAGAGTAGTGTTAGTGCACAATGGCAAAATTGCTGTATTTAAAACTACAGGTTCTGGGCCATTATTCTTAGCAATGCCACAAAGGTGGCACTATGGCATTTGACCCAGTGGGTTCAAGTTCAAGACTCAGTCTAGAGACAACGATAACAAATCTAGGCTGATCCTGTTGGAGGTGCTGATTTTCAAATGTGGCTTTACATTAAAGGCCCTATTCTGGGACATGTAAATAATCTCAAGGCAATGTTTTGCAGAAGAGTAGGGCAATAATCCCTGGTGTCTTGGCTGATACGTATCCCTCAGTGAACATTACTAAAATCAGATTATTTGGTCATTATTATGTGGCTTTGTGTGGGAGTTTACGGTACAGAAATTGGCAGCAGCATTTCCTACATTACAATAGTGACTACACTTCAAAAATACTTATTGGTTGTAAAGAGCTTTGAGAAAACTTAGAAGCCACTTTATAAGTAAGAGTTTTTTCTTTTAGCTTTTAGGACTATATTATGAGATTGACTATTGTTGGGAACTGTTCTTTCAGCCATACAATCTGGAAGTATTTAGCCCATCCTGTTATGATGAAAGAAATATCAGCTGATGAATATGAGCTAATCTAAATCCATTTCTCAGGCCCAAAGCACAAAGGATTTCCAAACCTTCTGAAATAATTGGAGTTGCGTATTGGTCTCATTCTATTTGTCCATTGGTGCAGTAGTCTGAGAAAAGTAGTTTGTTATGTACATAATGTGTTGTGTGCTAAAGCTTAACAATAAACTGAAAACTATTCACACTGCAGGACAACACCCTTAACCTTGATGAGAACAAAAAAAACTTTATGAAGTAATGTTTAATTTATTTACCACTTGTCAGAGCAATGTTCTCAACCTTGAAATTCTAAGATTGAATGATATTATAATCTCTGGTAAATTTCAAGTAGTTTTGGATGTTACCTATATGCAAGGATGGTATTATGAGCATCTAAGTTCATATTTTATGTTTCATACTGACTTGCATCAGGACTCAGTGACAAACGTGAATACCTCGGAGATACTGATGAGGACGAGGGCAAACCAAAACAGTTTGTGTTCTTCATCAGGACATAACACACATGCTGATGGTCACCAGCCGCACCACAAGCAACAATTAATTGATCACAAAGAAGGCAAAGATTAAACAATAGAGACTGAAAATTCATGGAGCTGGCACTGGAGGCTTGGTGTGAGATCAAATGTGGGAATGAGCAGTGGTCAGCAGTTTCAATGTGAAGCCAGAAGAGAAATACTCCTGCACATGGTGATGATTGGCAAACATTTTACATGCCATTTTGAGGGCAGCCCAAACAGTCTCATTAAAGACTGCAGTTCTCCTGATGCATCTGACCACAACATGAAAAATATAAGATAGAAAGAGCACCCAGTAACGGTGCCTACCAGTCCAAGTCATGGAAATAGCAGTTGGATATCCAGCAAAGCCTAGTCTCAGATGAGGGTCCTTCTGATGATATTTTCTCTCCCCCTTACACCATCCTGAGTGATGGACATCAGCAACATGGCCAAGATTACCAATATGTATTTCCCATATGATCTTTTGCAGCCACCAGGCATTTAATTCATCAGTCTGAAGCAAACCTGAATCTGGGTCATGCCAGAGGCAGCATTGCACTATCCCAGCTTCAAAGCAAAGTTTCCTAAAAATCCAAATGTTAACATACTGCACCAAGCACTTATTTTTCTGCCTTGTTTATTATTTTATTAGCCAAATCAAAATGGTGAATGCTGCTCATTGAACAGTGAGAGTGCATTAATTTTTTTTAAAAAATCAGGAATTCCAGCTCATTTTCCATGAGCTCCCAATAGCACACGATATAACATTTTGCTCTGTTTCTGTACTTTGTCAATTAAGTTCAAATTGAATTGAGTCACCTTAGCCTGGCAAAGACCCAAGCTAAATGCTGTTTGGGGCTCAGCTTCTTGACTTTCTTAAATGAATCCAATAATACAAATATTATACTCGGTACCCTCCCTCCAAAAAAAAAAAATACATTTGGTTAAAAAAAACACCTCTTTCTCAGCCTAATTAAGTTGTTAAGCTGTGATGGTAAATTTCAAGTAGCTTTGGATGTTACCTGTATGCCAGGACTGTGTTACGTGACATCCACTTCTACTAAGACTGAGCTATAGGTGCAAACTCTTCAAAATTACAGTGGCTTTTGGTTGCTCTCTGAAATGGGTTGATTGTTTCCTTTGCCATGTTATTGGTCAGATAGTATTATTTTTAAATGTTCTGTTTCTCTTCATTTGAGTTGATTGTCATCACAACCAGATTGATCATAGCTTCACAATCTCTGCCATCTCGTTTTGTCCTCTTTCAGCTCCTGTCTGCTTCTGGTCAATCTTCTGCTGGTGTGCAGTGCCATAGGTCCCTTTTAGTGTACATCCCATTCCCATGATCTTTTCAGCCATGCAGTACAAATGCCTCAGCCACCACAACCTTCTCAATTATTATTGTACAATGTTGTTTTAATGTTGGCTGTGCTATCTGCCCTGATGTTACCCAGTAATATCTTCTTGCACTATGCTTCTGGACAATTTGATCTCTGTTCCTGTGTCCTAATGAAACTTCAGTCTTCAGTGTCACTCAGAAGAACATTAGCTTATTATATACGGCCTCTTGACTGCCCATGAAACATTTCTCTTTTGGAGCAGTTTCCACAGCCCAGAAAATACTTTGAACCAGATTAATATTTTCAGTATCTTAAAGCCAAATTTGTTTTTATAATATCAACTAATAATTGGTATGGCAAAGTGAATACTATTCCATTTCAATCTGTCACATTATACTTTCTGTTTTGTGAGAGTCTATTCTGTGGTTCCTTTGTTAATCCCAGCTTCACTAGTCTCATTACTTCATGCAATTTAAGAGTTTGGATTGTTTAATTGTTAACTACTGCTAATGGAAAATCTGTTTCACGTCTCAGCTAGCTGCTGTGCCAGGCGTAAGCACTGTCTGGAACACAGTCTAAAGGTGATGTTTACCAAATTAAAAAGCTTGGATTGGCCAGCATTAATTGTAAGCTTGAAGCAGGTGCTGTGTTAATGGTCACCATCTTACATGTGAGTATGCCATCTCTTCAGTGTGACAATTTCTTTTGTTATTTCAACTTGCTTTCAAAGACACCTGTGGTTGTAATTTTCGCTTTAATGTCTGTATTTGATTAGTAATATAAAATGAGCTTTTATTTTCCTTTCTGGATAGGATCTCAGGCAGTGTTCCAATATTATATTGTTGGGGTGCATTTGTATAGAACAATCCAATTAACCTTCAGGATAAGTGGATTAGCTACTCAGTTTTATATTGTGGAATTTTGTTTTTGCCTCCAATTTTTTACCTTCCCCACTTGTCAGGAGTGCTGGTTCTATGGGTGTTGACAGAGCTTTGGTATAATGCCCAAGCAGCTAATATTTAAGGGTAAGTTGAGAAAGGCTTTTCACCTTAATCCTGAATGCAATTTATAGTCATCATATTAGGTCACGAAGTTATGTATCAGCCTTGAATCAATGGTCGTGCTCTTGCTGAGTTGGAAAGGCCATGGGGGCATGTCCTGCTCTGAGAGAGTGCTGCTTTGTCATAGGTGTCCTCTTCTCAATGAGAAGTTAAATAAAGATGTCAATTTTCTCAGATGAATGTAAAGTATATCATAGCAGAGCTCTGAGAGGAACAGGCATATTAGAAATCTTGCTCAATTATATTATATTCAGAGGTATTGTACTCGTATTCAGAGGTCTTGCCCAATATTTATCTGTTGTCTGACAAGACTGCTGAGTTCCTTCAGCATTTTGTGTGCATTGAGACTAAAAAAACAATTTTGTTTGTTATTTTTCTCATTGCTATTTCGGGGACAAATGCTCCAGGCAATTGACTGCTGCATTTCCCCACGTTACTTTAGTGACAACCCTTGACATTACCAGGGAATTTAAGGAACGTGAAGATTATACTGAAGGAGGAAAAATTAGCTAAAGTAAGAACAGATCAAAAGACATAATACTGTGAGGACATAAGGAAGAGGATGAGTGTGCATTTAGGAAGCTGAGGAATTGGACATTTGACCTGAAAGTGCCAAGCATGTGAGCACATAATTCATTAGATTGGGGATCTTTTGTTGAAATCATCTGAAATGAGAATTTCCTGCCATGATCTGCTGGCCTCGCACAAGGAGAGACAAAATGTGTTGCTTTTTATTTGATGACTGTCCAGTCATATTTGCTGTTTCAGATGAAAAAATGATGGCCTTGAGGATATTCCCTTTAAATCTATTTAATCGCTTAAATCTGAAAATCTTGTTGTATATTTGGCTGCATAGATTCTCATCTGACTGAAATGATCCGAGTGACATTTATAAACCAACATGGAAATGCTCAAAAAGTTACGGAGAATTCCCCTGAATTAAAATTTGTTTTGTAATGCAGAAATTGAGCCAAATATAGGCTGAGTATTCAATCTGCATTGAATAAACTGTTCTCAGGCAGGGAAGCATTAAATGAATTGCAATTGGCCTCACCGTTTCTTGGCTACAGATTGCTGGGTGAGAAATCAATTGGATTCCTTGCCCCAGGTCACTTTTTTAAAAAATTTTATTTACGGCGTGGTAACAGGCCCTTTCGGCCCAACAAGTCCGCGCCACCCATTTTAAATCCAAATTAACCTACGTCTTTGCAATGTAGGAGGAAACCGGAGCACCCGGAGGAAACCCACGCAGACACGGGAGAATGTACACACTCCTTACAGACAGCTACATGAATCGAACCCTGACCGCTGGTGCTGTAATAGCGTCGCACTAACTGCTACGCTACCGTACCGTTCTATTACCACTCCTGGTGAGTTTGGCTCATGTCAAGTGAGGACAAGATTGAGCTTCAGAGTGATATCCCCCCATGATAGTCATACAAGATGAAATATTCCTCTCCAGGTTAGAGTTCAGGTGGAGGCTTAACTTTTGCACATCCCCCTCAATCTTTGATAGCCCAACCATTCTCCAATGAACATCACGTACACATACCAAGTTGCTGATGTGAATTCAGGTATTAAAAAGGTCCTCAGTCTGAAGGGGAAGACTCCTATGCTGCAGTAATACTTAGCAAGGGCCAAAGATCTGCAGCGACAGCCAGCTGGAGGCTTCGGCAGAAGTGGAAGTGGTAGGAAACCACTGGAGATGATTGTAGGGAGAAGAGGCTCTCTCCAATCAATGAGGCAAATCTGGGTCTTTACCATGGCTTCCGAGGGCTTTCTGCCATCTTTCACATGGAGATCTGAGAACATAGCAGTAGGGAGCAGAAGAAACGTAAGGCAAAGATAATATTTGCACCACTACCACAGTGATGGTCGTTACAGATGGGGGCGGAAGTTGGTGCGAGAGATTGGGAGGTTGGCAAGGATAAAAAGCAATTCCTAGTGAGGAAAGGTAAGCTTCTTAGATTGAAATAGTATTTGGATGGTGTTCCACAAAGATCAACATTGGGGCCTCTTATTAATTAAGCATATAAATGATCTTGCGCCATTGTGAACTGTGACAAGGACTGTGAAGGGCTGCAGCATGATTTGAAGGAATCAGCAAAATGGGTAGTTGACACACATAGGGAAATGTGCAATAAATGGAAATAAAAATGGGGAAATGAAATGCTCTAAGTGATAAGAGAGCAAGTTAAGAGGCAGGAAACCTTGTGCAGGTACCCACCTCTTCAGAGGTGGAGAGGAAATTAGTGAGGCAATAAAAACAACAAAGAAACAAAGGACTGCAGATGCTGGAATCTAGATGGAAAAACACGATGATGCTGGAGGAACTCAGCAGGCCAGGCAGCATCTGTGGAGAAAAGCAGGTGGTCAACATTTCCGGTCAGGACCCTTCTTCAGGACCGAAGATAGGAAAAGGGGAAGCCCAATATATAGGAGGGAAAAGCAGAGCAGTGATAGGTGGACGAAAGAGGGGAAGCAGGGTGGGCACCAGGTGGTGATAGGTAGATGCAGGTAAGAGATAGTGATAGGCAAGTGCGAGGGAGGAGGGGAGAGCAGATCCACTGGGGGATGAGTCAAAGGTAAGGAGAGAAAGGATAAGAAAGGGGTAGAAAAAAGAGGATAGGAAAGGGAAGAAGAGAAGAAGCATGGTGGGGGGTGGGGATTACCTAAAGTGAGAGAATTCAATATTCATGCCGTTAGGCTACAAGGTTTCAAGATGGAAAATTAAGTTCCTCCAGTTTGTTCTTGGAATTCTCCTGGCAGTGGAGGAGGCCAAGGATTGACATATCAGTGATAGTGTGGGAGGGGGAGTTGAAGTGACTGGCAATGCGGAGATGTGGATCACGGTTACAGACAGAGCGCAGGTGTTCTGCGAAATGGTCACCTAGTTTGTGTTTGGTCTCACCAGTGTAGAGGAGGCCACACTTGGAGCACCAAATGCAGTAGATGATATTAAGGGAGGTGCAGGTGAATCTCTGTCTCACCCGAAAGGACTGTTTGGCTCCCTGGATGGAGGTGGTGCAGGGGCAGATGTTGCACCTGTGGCGGGGGCAGTGGAAAGTTCCTGGGGTGGGAGCGGAATGGGTGGGGTGGGAGGAGGAGTGAACTAGGGAGTTGCAGAGAGAGTGGTCCCTGTGAAAGGCAGAAAGGGATGGGGAGGGGAAGATGTGCTTGGTAGTGGGGTCCCATTGGAAATGGTGGAAGTGGCAGAGAATGATGTGTTGGATACATAGGCTGGTGGGATTAAATGTGAGGACAAGGGGGACCCTATCCCTGTTGGGTCTGGGAAGGGTGGGGGTGAGAGTGGAGGTGCGGGAAATGCCAGAGAGACAGGTGCGAGCTCTCTCGGCCACGGTTAGAAAAGAAGTTGGACATCTTGGATGTCCTGGAGTGGAAAGCCTCATCTTGGGGGCGGAGGCGGAGAAATTGAGAAAAAGGGATAGCATCCTTGCAAGAGACAGGGTGGGAGCAGCTGTAACTGAGGAAGCTGTGGGCATCAGTGGGTTTGTAGAAGATGTTGGTGGATAAGGAATCTCCTGAGATGGAGATGGAAAAATTGAAGGAGAGAGAGGTGCAGAGATAGTCCAAGTGAATTGGAGAGCAGGGTGACAATTTGTGGTGAAATTTATGAAACTGTCAAGTTCTGCAGAGGTACAAGAGGTGGCACCAATGCAGTCGTCAATATAGCAGAGAAAGAGTTGAGGAATGGGGTCGGAGTAGGCTTGGAATGGAGACTGTTCAACATAGCCAACGAAGAGGCAGGCATAACTGGGGCCCATTCGTGTGCCCATAGCTATGCCCTTGGTATGTAGAAAGGGAGAGGAATCGAAAGTGAAGTTGTTTAGGGTGAGGACAAGTTCAGCCAGGTGGAGGAGAGTGTTAGTGGAAAGGAACTGGATCTGTCTCTGGTCAAGAAAGAAGTGGAGGGCAGTGATGCCATCATGATGGGGAATGGAGGTATATAGAAACTGGACGTCCATGGTGAAGATGAGGTTGTGTATGCCAGAGAACTTAAAGCTATGGAAGAGTTGGAGAGCATGTAATGTGTCAGGGACGTAGATGGAAAGGGATTGGACTGGGGGGGACAGGATAGTGTCCAGGTACAAGGATACGAGCTCCATGGGGCAAGAGCATGCGGAGACAATAGGTCTGCCGGGACAGTCCTCCTTGTGGATTTTGGGGAGGAGGTGGGAACGGGCAGTCCTAGGTTGCGGGACTATCATGTTGGTAGCTGTTGGAGGTTGGGGAGGGGGGAGATCTCCCGAGGTGATGAGGTCAGTGATAGTGCGGGAGATATTGTCCTGGTGGTCCTTGGTGGGGTCATGGTTCAGCAGTAGGTAGGAGGAAGTGTCTGAGAGTTGGCATCTGGCCTCTGCAAGGTAGAGGTCAGTACGCCAGACTACCATGGTACCACTTTTGTCAGCTGGTTTGATGACAATGTCAGGCTTGGTGCGGAGGGAGTGGAGAGCAGAGTGTTCGGAAGGGATAAGGTTGGGGTAGGTGTGGGGAGCAGAAAAGTCAAGATGGCTGATGTCGCACTGACAGTTGGCTGTGAATAGGTCCAGGGAAGGTAACGGGCCTGGTGAGGGAGTCCCGGCAGAAAAAGAGGGCTGGAGGTGGCAGAACGGGTCATTAGAAGGGGGAGAGGACTCCTTACTGAAACAGCAAGTGGAATCAAGAAGCATAGCAAATTTTAAAAAAAGTGTGATATTCAACTTGTTCAAGATTTCAGTTTTGTCACATTTGGATTATTGTATGCACTTTTAGACACCCTATTGAAACAAATGCTAAAGCTGAGATTGATTTGCGATGAAACTGGAGTTGAGAAGGTTGGCTGGTGATGGTCTTTCAAGACCTTTGAGATTATGATCGGATTTGACAAAATAAATAATGTGTTTCTTACATTATTGATGAAGTGGTAATTAGACGGCTCAAGCTGATGAGAATCATAATAGGATTTAAAGGAGTTAGAACTTCGCATTTAAGGTAATCAGAATGTGATTTGTCTCCAACTGTTGTTGAAGCAGAGAGTGCAAGTACTTCCAAAAGGGCATTAAATAGCTGCTTAATTAAATTCAGTTGCCAGAGTATCACTACAGTAGTCAGGTTTCCTCAATGTATAGTTTTCCTGAAAGCAAAAATTATTGGATAATCTTTGCCAGGAGTTTTTCTCCTTACTAGCCAATGTTCTTCTAGTATGATGTATTAGTAAAACTCTCGGTACCTAAGGTACATTAGCAAGCTGAGAGCAATCTGCTGAGTTGCCAAAACAAACACTAAATTGGAGAGTGAGTTCATATGGGTTAGATATTAATATAATGGTAAATTTGGTCCTCCTTGGAATTATGAGTGCCATGAGTGCTTTTATTGTTAAAAATGATTATCAGAAGCATATGATAATGTCCACCATATGATTAAAAGAATTAATCAGAAATGAACATCATAATAAAATCAGCAGCCTTATTCAAGGGTATGAGCTATAAGGAGAGATTGGACAAACTTGGGTTGTTTTCTCTGAAGTGCTGGAGGTTGAGGGGAGATCTGATAGATTTTTATAAAATTATGAGAGACATAAATCAGGGAGACAGAATCTTTTTCCCAGGGGTAGAAATGTCAAATACTTGAGGACATGCATTTAAGGTGAGAGGAGGAAAGTTTAAAGGAGATGTGCAGGGTAAGTTTTTTTCACACACAGAGTGGTAGGTACCTGGAATGGGTTGCCAGGGTAGTGGTGGAAGCAGGTATGATGGTGGCTTTGAAGAGGTTGTTATGTAGACACATTGAGATGCAGGGAATGGAGGGATATGGATCATGTGCAGGCAGAGGAGGTATAGTTTAATTTGGCATCATGTTAAGTGCAGACATCGTGGGCCGAAGGGACTGTTCCTGTGCTGCAGTGTTCTGTTCTATTTGCTGCTGCTTTTGAGGCATGTTCAGGAGGGGGCAATTCGTCCCATCAAATCTGTGCCAATTCTGTACATACTAATCCAGTCAATCCTATTCCTTTATTCTTTTGTCGGAGCTCTGCAAATAATTTACTTTCAAATATTCATCCCATTCCATTCTGAAAGCCACAGATGAATCTGCATCCACCATATTTTTAGATATCTGCTCACCAGAAAACAGGTCTTTCTTCATATCGCCACTGGATCTTTGGTCGATCATTTTAAATCTGCTTCTTCTGGACCCTGACCACTCTATTTATCCTTCCTCAACCTATTGTATTTGCATACTTTGGTCAAATCTCCACTTAACTTTTTCTGCTCCAAGGAGGACAATTATAGGTTCTCTACTGTATTCTGGTAACTAAAACCCCACATGTCTGAACCATTTTAGTAAATCTTTTTGTGTTCCTTGCAATCTTCAAAAATGTAATGACCAAAATTGGACGTAATAGTCGAGTTTTGTCAAAACCCCTGTTTTATAAAGCTTTACCATTATTTCCTTACTTTTATATTCTTATTGGCTCTGTATATGAAGTCCAGGAACCCATATATTATCACCACTCGTTTTCTCAACTTGCCCTGCTGCTTTTAAAGGATTATGTAAATACAGGTATCTGTTCCTGCACTCAGAACTGTACCATTTAGTATATATTGTCTCTGTTCATTCTTTCTGCCAAAATATGTGGCTCTTCTGAATTAAAATTCATCTACTATTCTACTGGCCCATGTTCTTCTGAAGTCAACTTCTATCCATCTCAAAATATCTAGAAATAAGGTAAAGTAGTGTTTGTAGACAATTACAAAATTTGCTAAAAACTTTGCAAGATAAGCACTACTTTAATTAGATCATCAAGAGCCTGTTTGGATAGTTTCAAAGATTAATTTTCTTATATTGCAGGGAATGAGAATAAAAAAGAAAATATTCAGAGAGAGGTAGAGATAAAAATTTGAGAGAGCCATTATGAAGAAGAGAAAATTGAAAGAATACAAACAAAATTAATATTGTAGACCAGTAGTTAAAGAATATTTTTTACCTTTTGTTCATGGAAATGCAACAGTTCAATTAATATATAGTTAGGTACTTGTAAAGAAGGTGTATACTTCTTTACAAAATAATGAAACAATAGTCAGGATTAAGCAGTTTATGATTTATTACAATGAATCACATAGACTGAGCCTTTCAGTTAGAAGGTTAAAAACAAATAGATCAACCCAAAAGAAATGAGTTTCTTTGAGCTAAATATATTTCACTGTTAAACTTGACAATCTTTGAAAGTCAAAACGTAAGGCTGATTTCTAATAGAGCAATTTAGAAAAAAAAACAATGAATGTAGAATTCCTTTATTAATAAATTCTCTGTAGATCTTGTATTTTATTGTTCATGCAGTACAAACCATTAGGCATACAGAAAGCTCATTGGTTTCAATATTTCATACAATATGTGTGTGTGCTCGAAGAATGATTTCCCTGCACACAGATCCTGACGCACTCTGTTCCGGGTCTGGTCAGTTATGCTGTTGATTTAAGTTTGTAATGTTTGAATTCAAAGATCCCTTTTAATGAGAAACACTTTTAGGCTTTTAGAATTATATATTTTTTTGTTCTGCATCAAAACCAGATGAAAAATCAATCACATAATGACATATCACTCAGGGGAACACTCTCCATCTGTCCTGGACAAGAATTCATAATATAGAACAATGCTTTTTCCTGTCGATTTACTGCACTGAAGAGATTGACTCATGTTTGGATGCAGTGCCATGGGTGTTGTTTGCCTTCCAAAACCTCACCCAAGTAGAAATTCTTCACATCTGAATGTTGACTTTGATTGTTGGCAGGCTTTTTGACTTTGAAGGGCATTATTACACAATTTGGGCCTATCCTCCCCTGATATGCACACCTGCAAAATTTGCAGCAGAAGATATCAATGATTTTTATTCTGCACAGTTTTGAGGACATTAACTGCAATTGCCGTTCTCAAGTTTCTGTCTTGACTGAGATCAGCTAACTTGCCACAGCCTATGCCTGTATGAGTTAGTAATTAGTAAAATAAATTCTTGAATTTACATGGCATCTTTCAACACCTCAGGTCATCACAAAGTACTTCACGGCCATTGTAACCAAGAGTACTTCATTGGTGTCAATGTAGGGTCAACAAGGACCCTTAAACAGAAGTGCAATAGTGAACAGAAGTGCAATGGTGACCAGATGATCTCTCTTTTTAATTAAAGGATGAATATTCACTAAGGTAATAAGATTTCACACTTAAGTTTGTGGCAGAACTTGTAAATTGGTTTGGTCTTCTACTTAGGTTTGTAGTGACTAATCAAGAACAGCTGATTAACAGGTCACATGAATAACCTGAATCAAATCTGAATGAATCTGAAGTTATATATATATTAATATTATTGCACTATAAAGTATTATGAATCCTTTCAATGTTCCAAATTATGAATGGAAAAAAAACTTTGTAATATCCACTTGGAAAATAAATTGAACTATTTCCAAAGTGAAGCAGAGAGAAAAAGAATATTGAAATGCTAAGTATAAAAAGCACAGGTCTTATAAATGCAACAACCTATTCTTTTCTGAAGAACAGATGCTAAAATAGACCTGAATTACGCAGTACTTTGCTGCCTTTGTTGCAAGCTGTGTAATTTGATAATTTGTTCCTGAAATATAACTTGATTGTCTGTGTACACTGTATCGCCTGTTTACACATTGAATATTTTGCCACAATTCCATTAATGCTGAAGCAAGGAATGATTTTGCATGGGACTAGTACACTTGTTGCAACAGCCGTGAGCCCTGAGGCAGGTGTATGATTGAGTCTCCTATTACATTATGCCACTGCTAAATTTTAAACCAAGAATTGTACGAGTGGAATTTGTTTTTATGATTTCTTCTACAATATCTCTTGTGTTTCCAAAGTAAGATTGTTCAATTGGCATCAGCTAAGAGGGGTAGCTTTGTACTGTTGAATTATTATTACTGGAAGATGAAGTTTTATACATATGCATTAATAGTCATTAGGAAAGAATGGAGACATTGCCATCTGTGTTGGCTGGATTCAAACTCGCATTCAAGACATAAAAAGTTAGTGCTCAAAGTTTCCTTTTTTTCATGATTTTCTTTTTGGTCAGTCTTTATGTTTGTAAGTTGAAGGATGATTTGCTGGGGTGGAACATTTTAGCAATTTTGGCAGAATCAATTAGTGTTAGGACATTCCAGACAGGAATGGAATAGTGTTCCATTCACTATTTTCCTTTGGCGTGCTTTATTCTCACCTTTAGAAAGGAACCTTTGGTGTACCTTATGATATTCCTGTTTCTTTCATGACCTTCTTTGTAGGTTTGTTATATTTTCAATTGCTTTTTGAGTAAAGATGTATTAATTAACACTGCCTTAGAAACATAGAAAAGTACAGCTAGGAACAGGCCCTTCAGCTTACCGTATCTGTGTTGACCGTGATGCCAAAGTAAAACTAATCCCATCTGCCTGCATATGGTTTGTATCCCTCTATTCTCTGCCTTACTTTGGTTGTTTGGATTAGCTTGTCAATAAAATGTTGCCTGGTCAAACTGCATAACTGTAAGTCCAGTAGATTTAATAGAAGGCTTTCATTGAATTCTTCCACTTCCAAGAAGAATTGACCAATGGGGGTCACTTTTAACTCTTGCACAAGCATCCTGCTTGTTCTCTAGAATGCTCCAATCTCCATTAATTTGTATCCTCTTATTCCTTAGTTTAAGAAACCAAGACCACCAGGAGCAATTGAAGGTACAGTCAGAACAAGCAGGATGCTTGTGTAAGAGTTGAAAGTGACGTCCATTGTGCAATTCTTCTTGGAAGTGGAAGAATTCATATGCATAGCGACATTGTGATGTCACAAAGCATTGATGTGTTGTGTGCCAACTCCATCTGATCCAATGTTTAGGAGCTGAATAGGAGGAGGGATTAGCTATTTTAATGCCATGATTTGTATGTTGAATTCATGGTAAGTTGTAAAGGAGAATTTTGCATCATGCACTGACAGGTAAGGTGAGACCGAGAAAAAAGATATTCTCTGTATTTAGCATTTATTATTCAGCTGGTCATAGATCTTCTTGAACTGCTGATATCCTAATTAGTGAGGTGTGTAAGGCAGGAACTTACACAAATTTAATGCAGTGATTTTAATGGGACATGTCTCAATGTGCAAGCCAGGCAAGGATGCAGCCTGGAGTTGATGATATTCCCATGATGACTCATGTCACATTTGAAATAAGATTATTGTAGCCAGTGGAGAGAAGCACATCCTTAGTGATGTTGTAACTGTGTTGCACATGTCAATATCCTTAAAATTCAGGCATATTTCAAATTGGTGAGTTCAGTAATGGTCCAAGGTTTGTAACAATGCACGAGAAAAAGTCAAGAGAGAAGACCTTAAGGCCAATCAAGTTGTAATTACTCAGTAATGGAAGTTTCAATTTTTTTGCAAGCTCACAAAGGAAGGAAAAACTAAACAAGGTAAGGAATTATATTTTAAAATCTGTATAGAATCATGAATAATTTATGAATTATTAGTTTCAACAATCAGCTATCCTGAAACACTCTCAACAGTCTCTGCAGAAGAACAAACTGGAGTCATTTCTATTGCATTGATGTTGGCAGATATACAGTATCAGCCTGTAATCAAGTTTTTAAGTTGTTGATGTATGTCTATTTATATTTCTTAATTGCTGCATGAGTTAATTGCTTTGTATCTTTAGCTATATTTCTGAGGCAGACTTAGCTCTTCAGGTAAGTCAATGGAATGCTGGCTGCATCCCCAACACCCCCAGTCAAGATGCAGACACAGGTCTCTTTTCATTGACAGACACTGTACCTTGATAGGATGATGTGGTGCCATGATGAAATTGCTGTGTGACCTGCCAATTCCTCTGAACTGTTGGAGCGCATAGCCCCTGTACACTCAGTGCTCTGTTACAGTTAGATTGATTTTGTTTTGAGAAGTCAGCAGCTCCAGCTATTAATGAACAGAAAAATCTATTCCCGTGTTACAATGTGGCTGCTTTATACATTGTGCCAAACTTAATCGTACATCTCAAGTCAGAATAATTTTCTCAAAATAATGTTGTTTAAAAAAAATACACAAAATATTTTCTCTGAAAAGCTCCCTCTATTTGTGTATGACTATTAATATACATTTTTACCATTACGATCTGTGAAGTTTTTAAAACCCTTGACAGCATTAAAATTTACATTTATTTATGTAAGAAAGAATGGAATGAGAAAGGGCAGTTTGGCTCACCAAGCCCACAGTCTGTCCTGTGGTGGACTCTATTCCATGTTTCAAATCTTCTGTAACAGAATCCTGTATTAGTATTTCCTTGCACCATGAGGTAATCTGACAGAAACAGAATATTCATCAATCCTTACAGATCTGCTAATTAATCCTCTGCCACTGGTCTCTACAGGAAACATTCCCTATTTCCTCACATTATGTTTTTGAAGTATTTGATATTCAATCAGTATGACCCAAAGATCTCTTTTCTCTACCAAATATTTAACCAGTAAACCTTTGAAGAAATAATTGTCACAACCTCCGCTATAAATCCACTACAATATTAGCACCTCAGTAACATTATGGTACTGGCATCCTTGGTATAACAAACACTGCTAGATACTTCCACAATTCAAAGTTAGATTTGGGCAGGAATGGAAGGGTAATGAGGCAAATTGAACAAAAGTGTGGTCAAAGAGGTAACATGCAGGTTTTCAAGGTAAGGATAGGACAAAAGACTTGGTGATGATTTGTGGAGGTGGTGAGGAGGGAGCAGGGTGGGGGGGGGGAGTGCAAGGAGGCAGTTTTGAGGGTGCCTGGCTGGTGATGGTTATAAGCAAAATGGTTGAAGTCACAGAGACATGTGTAGCAACATTGGAGAGAGGAATGTTAGCTGAACAGGACTTTGTATAGAACATAGAGGTATGGCCAAATTAGAATTTGTATGTGGTGTATTGTTTGTAAAAAAAAATAAAAAGTGGTTTTGTTTGTAACTTAAACCCATTCAATTCTGTGCTCAGAAATCCACCCCAATTATATTTACGTCCTTAGCAACCACAAGACTGAGTTTATGTGGCTTGATGTGAGTGTAAATAAAATTAGCAGTAATGGGTTTTGTAAAATAGTTATCAATGGAATAATATGGACTTGGTACATTGTTACATGACTTAGTTACATCAGCTATATATTTGGTGTATGGTAGTGTAGTAGTTAAGTTACTAAATGAGGAGCCAGATTTCTAAATCAGAAGTAAGTTTGAGTTCCATCATGGCATCTGGGGCAATTTAAATTCAAATAATTAAGTATGTCTGGAATTAAAAAAAACTCATAGATTGTTGAAAGAATCTGTTTCGCTGATGACCTCTGGGGAAAGAAATCTGCTGCCCTGAGCCAGTCTGGCTTACTTCTGACTCTAAATGCTCCAATGTTGTTGACTCTTAGGGATGGAGAACAAATGCCGCATTGCTGGCATTGGCACTGAACGAACAAAATAAAGTGTTTATTCCCTTACAATGTACTGTTCATTATTTTACTGTGTCTATGCTGGTCACTTCTTCACTGACAACACTAACAAACATTAGACTTCACTCATGGGTGCTGGCCAACTGACTGTACAATTTCCAAAAGCCACTTCTCATGCATTAGCTTCAAAGAGCATGTGTGTTAGAAAGCTATTCAACTGTGCAGTTTGTTCCAACTGGGACTAAATCTTTCTTCACCAGCCTACACGGACCTATACCTTCCTGCAGGAGTTACTAGAAAGGAGCATGTGCTCTTTGTGACCTACCTTGCTGAGGCCATCTCCAACCAGCACTCTGTCTGTTGCCCTTGTTCTAACAACACATGGGAGACAAGTCTTGAATGCTCAGATCTATACAGCTTAAAACTGTATTGGACCCATTGAGCCATTGGTTAGTTGATATTTTAAAGTTTTGATTCAAAATGAATGGATTGAAATTAATGTATAGCGATTTCCCCAACTTAGTCTGCAGGAGGGACAAGTATGTTCTACTCCATCCTTTGGAAAGCCCTAGTTATGTCGGCCAGGAACTGCAGTGTTTTTACTTTTGGATTTCTGTGGAGGAAGCAAACTCACACTAGGTTTTCATTCTGTTGCAGCAAATGGTGGTTACAGCCCATATTACACTGTATCCAGCAAGAGGGATGAAATGAACCATGTCATGAGGAATGAGCCAATAGCAACCGCCAGTTTGGAGCCAGTGAATCATTCAGGAAATCACATCAGCACCTTTCCGTCTTCATCCCATGGCAGTCGCCAACTGACTCTGCCCCACTCTGTTACCAGGTTATTTTCTACTACCATAATATATTCTGTATGTGTTTAAAAAATCTGCATGCGAATGAAGGCTTCCAATATGAACCGTTAACTTGTATTCCTTTCCTGACTTTCAGATCTGCTCTGCATTTGCAATATGCTGGTGGTTGAAAGAAACTGCTCACCTATAGAGCAGTGTAAACTATAATTTGTTTCACTTATTTAACACATTTTCAGTTCAGTTTTATTTGCTCCTTTCCTGAAAGACTCTAATTGATAAATGTTATTTACTAAGGGATCTAGAACAAAGGCAGGTAAATGGAATGAGTTCACAATTCAGCCATGAATGAACAGAAAGGCAGAACAGGTTTGAGAGCAGAATGGTCAACACCTGTTCCTAGAAAAACAAAGAGAAACCTGTGTTATGTTTTCCTGGACATTGGCTTCCCTCAGTCTTGTGTCCAAACAACCACAGGTATTGGGGAGGTATTGATTAACTCCTTCAACTTCATTTTTTTTCCCCAGAAAATTTTATCAAAGAATAGCCAAGTATTTCACAAGAACAGTGTTACATAATTACTCAAGTGTTCCAATGAAATTATTCCCCAGTGGGCCACCTGTTGTGCAATTAACAATCTGCAAGTACCATACAGATCATTCTTGCATTAAATTCAAGGAACCTTCATGTATGAGCCTGGACAGCAAGCGTTCTTATGCTGTTTAATCACAAATAGCTTGATATCAGTTTCCTGTCCTGATTTGTTTTGCAGGCAGATTGGTGGATTTGCCCACAATTGGAATCTGTCTAAGAGACAGAAGCCTGCCCGATTTTTACTTTTAAGCCCAGATGCACTGAGACTAATTGTAGTTGACCCTTTCCCCAGCGTTCAGGCAGGGTCCACTAACTCAGTGTAGAATACAAATTTTTTATTTCAGATTAACAGCATTTGCAGTTTTTGCATTTGAACTGCAAGTTGCATTTGGGGTTTGCCTGGTTGGTAAGGATCATTTACAAGCTTAGTCATTTGGGGGAAATCTTGAAACGTAGAAGACTACCTCACTTCAAAGGGATGTGAAAGTCAAACAGGGTAACAATAGTTATTTCATAAATGGATTCAGGAGCATTATTTTGTTGTTGTGATTACTAGGATATAGAACAGTTTAATCAATACATTATGTTTTGTGTTAGATTTGTAGAGTGTTAAGGGACCCTGTATGGAATATCTTTCAAAGGTGCATATTGAGAATCATTCATTGTCTTTCCATTATTTTTTGGGAATATTCCCACATTTAAAGAATTTGAAATACTATATAAAGCAACAAAAAAATAGAGCAATTGACAAAAATATTTGTATTTAGTTGCTTCAAACTGCTGAGTCAACAAGTTTATGGTTGTTTTTCAGGTCACTCGCTCCTCAAACTTCCATGTCTCCCAGCACCCTACGTTTGGATGAAAATCTCCCAAACCTGCACATCAAACAGGAATGGCCACAACTCCTTTCTGAGAGTGAAGGGCTTTCCAGTCATTCTGAAATCGGGGTTGCCAGCAGTCTGTCATCAGAAGCTGAGCCATTGAACAGCGGCATCTCTGGTTCTTATTCATCATATTTCTTCAGCAATGACAGCAACTCCTCGCTGGGGTTTATGTCAAGTGCCAGCCCTCGTCAAGTGAACAAACTACAACTGGGCAATGTGAAGAAACGATCGGTTTCAATTTCACCACTTTCAGCTGATGGGCTCGACATCACCGCCATCATTCGCACCTCTCCGACATCACTTATTGCTTGCGTCAATGGGATGCGGAGCACTTCCAACAGTCTTCTTTCTCAGTCTGGAGGAAGTGGTCACGTTGGAACTCGAAAGAACTGCAGTGTGCAGTCCTGCTCTGTATTAGGTAGCCAGTGTAACTTGGCTTCTCCTGCTTCGTCGCTGTCCTCCTTCCCAACACACAGTGCTGAGCAAGAGGATACTGAGCGTGACCATGTTCCTTTGCAGCAAGTGGAGGAAAACATGGACCTAGGTCTGGTCACAGGCAACATGGTTGTTCAACATGGAGTGACAGATGGTTGCAATAAAATTAACTTTTTCAAGCATGAGCCCATTGATGAATATTCACATGACACAAAACTGTTTCAGCACCACCAGGGTCCTCCTCCTCCATACCATTCCCAGCAGCACTTTGGTCAACCCCATGGGACCATACCTCACTTACACAGACAACTACCCAATGGACAGATTCAACTTGAAGATGCAGGTGAGCTGGTCAAGAACTTTGGGAAGCAGGTTTGTCGATGGATAGACTGCAGTGCTGTCTATGACCAGCAAGAGGAGCTGGTGAGGCACATCGAGAAAATGCACATTGACCAACGCAAAGGAGAAGACTTTACTTGTTTCTGGGCTGGGTGTGTGAGGCGATACAGACCCTTTAATGCTCGTTACAAGCTCCTGATACACATGAGGGTTCATTCAGGAGAAAAGCCTAATAAATGCATGGTAAGTCTACTTACGTTATTGTTGCAACAAATTTAATAAAATGCAATGGTACACAAGTGACTTATTTTTGTAATAGGCTGACCTCCTCATATTGCTCGCCGTCAATGGGAATAGGCCTTATAACATCCCTTAAACTTGTAATGTGAAAGCTCAGCAATTTAGAAATAGATATTGTCCCCTCAAAAAAACATTGTTTTGAGGGAACACTTTGGTAATTGAGGAGGATGAAGAATTGGTAATTGTACTGCAAGTCTGACACCAACTGCTGTGCTAGAATTTTTGATGAAATTTGGGTGATGAATCAAGAAGCATGGCTCACAATATTGGAAACTACTGACTTTAGTGTGTTGTTCCTTGTCTGCAGATGTTGTGAGCACATAGGACTACTATATGCATAACTTGATTGGTGGACTATTTCGATCAATTTCCATAACTTGACATCAATTAGAACACAGTGGGAGGCTGCTGAGCATCCTTTTCCTATGTGCTATAGATGATGGAATAGTATCTATTTTCCCCTGGTGGGACGCATTCCCTTGAGGGCATTAATGATCTTGAGTGTCAAGTCCCAACTCCCATATCGCCTAGCCCAGAGACATAGTTGCAATCTTATTAAAAGCTGGGGTAAGCACAAGTTACTGTATAAAAAAGTTTATTAACTTGAATGGCATATTCTACACAGCCAAACTTCTTTGTAACAGTGTTGTGTTTTTGTGTTTTCTTTGATGGTGTTTTAAGTATTCATTTTATTGTCTCTAAGTTCTTGACTTTGAAACACGTGTGACTATTGTTGACACTTCTGAGCTAAAATGACTTTGGATTAATACACTGCTACTGTTTTGATCAATATGGCATAACCCATATTATTTTGGTAACAGTTCGGCTGCAAATAATTCAGATTTACCTGTAATTTGTGTGTTGGTCAAAGGTCTGGTTGTTTCCTTGTTACTGTTTTTATGAGTGGCATGTGATGTTTCGGAAAGTTTGGTCACAATTGTTATGGGTTTGACCCTTTCTACCACCACTACTCTTGTACCATCCCAGTTAACTAAGTAAATTGATACATTGAGTAGCACACCATACCAGGAGATTCTCAGATCTAATTTGCATTAGTGGATCTCAGATGGGGTATCTAGAAGAAGCAATCGGGTAGAAAACTAGGAGCAGAGTTGCAATGTTCCTGCTTTTGTTTCCTATTTAGTACTGCTTGCCAGTGTGTATACAGCATGCATGTTTATGAGCGTGTATGTGTGCATGTCAAATTGGTAGAATTGAGCTGGTCTCTGATGTCATGGCAGAATAGTTTGCTGGGAATTACCGTTCAGTCTCAAGCAAGATATAGTTTTAGTAGGAGAACATTAAGTTTCAGGGAAATAACTTTATAGTGATTTATAAAGCAACGTCCATGTCTACTGTTCGCAAGAATTTATATTCTGGCCGTATAATAGCTGTGCCAGCTAGATGTCTCCCCAGATATATTTAATATAGAGTTAGAGCAGTTAGGAGAGCTGGGATATATGTTGCCTCTTCATCACAAAGGGTAGTCACTATCAAAACAAAGGGAATGATTAGTTCACTGATGAAATTCCATCTCTTTAATTTGTTGATTAAAAAAAATCATGCTCCACAATAATTACCTCAAAGGTTTTAAAGTCAGAGTTAGCTTAAATCAGTGTTTTTCTTGGAAGTTTGATTTAATGATATTGTACATGAAACCAGAATTAAATAAAATTACAATAACATTTGGATTAACTATAAAACATGACAGGATATTACACGAAATAGGATAAATTATGTGGTTTCCTTTCAAACATTTTCAGTGCCTCAAGCCAATTAGGAGGGAAAAAGCAGCAAATTTAATGTTGTATGATGGAAAATCGGTCTAATTTCTTACTTTACTGTTTTCAGAAGCTGGGAGAAAAAGATAATCTATACAGAAACTAATAGTTTCTAAGGAGCCGATTGTTACTTTGGCCAAGAGCCTGTTCCCAATATCAGATGCTGGCTAAATGTGAAGCAGCTGTTTTATGAGAGAATTCTACTTGAACTGGGAGAGGATTTAACTCTCGATTATTTTTTTGGAAATAGTTGCAGAATGAATAATAAAGGGATTAAATCCGTTTCTAAAAAGACATCGGAATTTTTAACTCCAGTGTCTCATTAGTTTCCTGTGAGCAAATAGTTTGGATTCCAGGTTAACATTCAAGTTGTGCTGTACCAGGTAACAAACACAGCCATGGCAACGGATGCTATTCTCTGTAAGAATATGTTTCACTTTGCAATTCTAATTTCCCTCTGTTTTTCTGCTCTCCTAAAAGCAATAGTCTAGTTGCTAGGGTACAGTTCTGCAGACCCTGGCAGCTACTGCTACCTTGCCAAAGTGGCCATTCTTTATATGCAAGTCGAGACTGCAAATGTCGGCAAGCAATGTACTTTATCAAGATACTTCTTTCAAATTTTGCCTACAGCAATATACAGTCCACAAAGAAATATGTAATATTATTAATGAGAACCTTCCTTGCACAGACATCAGCCTAGTCTGGTAGTAGTGGCCGTAATATTGCTCTGGTTGAGTTAAGCTTATTCAGCAATGTCTAAGGACTAAACCTATGACTCTTGTTTCTTTATACTTACCCTCTCCACCACCCCCCCCGTAGACATTTTTGAGTTAATTTGTTACTTGAATTATCTGTGCCTAGGAAACAACCAAATCCTCAGCCTTATAGCAAGAATCAGGGTAACTGTGACTCAAGCATTCTAGAAGTTGTCATTTTTATAAGTCAAATGGAACATTGTAAAACAACAGCAGGAAGCCAGGGCTGAGGTGAAAAGGGTTTAAAATGAAGCTTAAACAATCTCCTGTAAACCTGTAGAAAAATGGCCTTTTATATCTGGAGGAACCCACCCCACCTTCATGGTGCTTTGACCTGAATAATTCCCTTGAGGGAATAACAAGTTCAAATAGTTTAAAAAATAATGGTCAGATTCCAGAGTCTCACAGGGTCTGTGAAACAGGTCTGTTATTTTGCACTGTACTCTTATTTTTGTTGTTATAAAGATTGTTTCTGAAATCTGCTTCACTCCTATCAAAGGGAATGATTGTCTTCAATTAAATGACAGTGGGTAGTAATAGTGTTACAACATTGAGCATGAACATGTAACAATATAAATTAGGAATGAATTTCAGGATGAGCCAAGCTATTTTACAACCAATTAATTACTTTTGAGCTGTAGTCACCAGAGTAGGATATCAAGCAGTCAATTTGCACAAAGCAAGCTCCTGCAAATGACAATGAAGTGGATGATCAAGTGTAATATTTTGGCAAATATTTGTTGGGGGATAACTGCTGGGCAGGACACCTCAAGAACTCCCTTGCTATTTGGAAAGTGTTGTACAATCGTTTAATACCACCTGAGAGGGAAGATGGTATCCCATTTTAATTTCTTATCTGAAAAATGGTACCTGCAATGCTGCAACACTCCCACAGGATTTTACATTGTGTTCAAGTGCTGCAGTAGATCTTGGGAATATTACAACTGAGCTCAGAAAGGCATGTGGAATTTGCACTCTATTGTGGAAACAACAGTACATTTGTATCAAATTTATTGGTCTACCATTTTGACGTTGGAGAAAATCCATTTATTTCAAATCAACTGATAATGAAGTTACTTTCTCACCTTCAAACCAACTGTTAATGAACATTATAGATTTCAAACTTTCATTAATGTTAATGTATAATTTACAAGAAGAATGGTAGTGACTTGCTGAACACAATAGAGAAAGAAGGTATTTGGCACAAAAAGGGAAGCTGAATTTGATGAAGGCAATTTTAGCACTAATGGAAATGTGGGAGTTCCAGACGTGATAACTTGCTTTCAGAAGGCATTAATGATGATGAAGATGGATTAGCACTGCCCGATGTACTGGGAATGTCCTGTAGCACTCCATTTCACAACTTTTACTTTCCTTTCTCTGTCCTGTCTTTATTTTTTAAAAACCAGTATTTGGTTTGTTATTGTCACATGTACTCAGATATAGTAAAAAAAAAACTTTATTTTGCGTGCCATCCATACAGATCATTCTAAAACGTAAGTACATCAAGGTAGAACAAAGCAAAAAGCGATAACAGAATGCAGAATATAGTGTTACAGTTACTGTCTCTAGAAAGTACAGTGCAGGTAGACAAATAAGGTACAAGGCCCACATTGAAGTAGATTGAGAGGTCAGGAGTTCATCTTTATCATACAAGAGATCAGTTCAAGAGCCTTATAACAGTAGGATAGAATCTGTCCTTGAACCTGGTGGTGCATGTTTTCAAGCTTTTGTGTCTTCTTGTCCCCATTTCATAGCTTTTATGGACAAAGAACTATGTTGCCTCTCTCTAATTGGCCCCAGAGACCCGTCTACCAGATAACCTCATTTAGAACTTATCCTCAGGGCAATCCTGGCTTCAACCTATCGGAAATATTCTTCTTGTCCTAACTGTCCCTCCCCACCCTTCTTGCAAGTTACTACTAACTTACTTTCTCACCTTCCCAGTTCTAAGAAAGGGTCTTCAATTTGAAACCTTGACTTCTGTTTCTCTTTCCAAAGATGCTGCGTGACCTGCTGAGTATTTCCAGCATTTTCTGTTTCATTTCAGATTTCTAGCAGCAGCAGTTTTTTTGATTACCTTTAACATTTTTAATGAGTAACCATTTATCTAAAGTGCAAACTAACTAACAGAGGCTTGGAAAAATACAATCTCAAAACCAAAGTGCATCTTGGAACTTTGGGGGGAGGGCAGAGGCTCAAGACAATCACTGGGACATGAAAGCCATTGGGAAAGATGTCAGCCATCTCCTTTGTAGGTCCAAGGCTCTACTAGGCAATTTTACACCTTGCTTTTGTATTGTGCATTGCTATTCAAAGAGAAGTTTGCAGGGCTTCATGGCATAGAACTAATTAGATAGCTCTCTGAAAGAGCCAGGACTGACATGATGGGTTAAACAGCAGCCTTGAATGATGTATGGTTTATGTTTAAGAAACTCTGGGCCTCAATGCCTAACTGCCCAACCAGAAATTTGACTATTGATTTTTTGGTAGGATTTCTGTTCAACCTGGAATCCTGAGGAATATCCTGAGGAATCCTGAGAAATACAAGCTTTGTATTGTTGGAAAAGATAGAGCCTAGAAATTCCTTTGCAAAATTCCAAAGAAACAGTGATGAATAATTGAAAGTTGATTTAAAGTAGACCAAATTGTGCACATTTCTGGATGTTTTATGGCCCAACAGGAAATCTGACTACCAACTTTTTGGTAGGTTTTGTGTTTGACCTGGTATCTAAAATTCACTGAAATGAGGTCAACATTTGTCCCCTGTGCAATTTTTCAACTTCATTGGTCTGAAAAGTTATAGTTTCTGTTTAATCACAGAAAACCAATTTTTTTTCTGGTGTTGTTTCCCTTGAAATTCTACTGTTTAAGGGACCACACTCAAATTAGAATTTTTGACTTGAATGACACTTGTGGCCTCCTACAACCCTCAAATGCAAACTCAGATGAATGCCTGGACTTCATGGAAGTCATAATCATGGTCATTCTCAGCTTTTCAGCCTCAAGCTGCTGCTACTGATTTCTGCCACATCACATTTCTTTTTAGGCAGTCCCTTGGGATTAACAATGAGTTGCTACCACTCCAGTTTTGTAATTTCGAAAGTGACCAATGAGGCTATTGGGGGAATGCAGATTCTTTCACAGATTGGGCAGAAGCTGCCTGCTGGGGTGGGTGGGTGGGTAGATTGTGAAGTGACATGTTCCTTCTACTATTTGCATAGGGTGTTTGTGTGCTACTGATGGATTATTGTCCTAAATGCACCTTTTCCACTTTGAGCAGTCATGGGTCCCAAGAGTCAGTGGGGTTATTGCAAGTTTTCAAGGGGACTTTCACCATCTTTTCCTCTGTCCACCTGGTCATCTTTGCTGATGATAGAGCTCAGAATAGTGTATCTGGGCTTGCACACAACCTCACTTGCACAATAGGGTTGTTTGAATATACTTAGTACTGGGAATGCAGGACACTGACATTGATTTCCTTAACCTTCCAGTGGATTTGCCTTGAGGTACCTGCTGCAGGTGGCCCAGGTTTCAGAAGCATGCAGGAAGGCAGGGCTCACTGCTGCCTGGTAGTCCTTGAGATTTGTTGAGGTTTGAGTTCTTGATCCACAATTGACCAAAGGTTGTGCTGGCACATTGAAGGTGATGGTAAATTTCATCCTCACTATCTGCTTCACAAAGAGGTTGCTCCTGAGTTATGGCATGTGTTTATCAGGTCATTGCTGTGGACCCATATTGCAAATTCTGCAGCCACTAAAGGAAGTACAAGAGGACCACACAACCTTTTTCTAAGAAGGTCATTATGACGATGCAGGCACTTCTGAGAGTCATGGATGTGAAATAGTTTTATGTGTGAAACATCACTACTGCAAAAGTGAATTCACCAAAATTTCATGTTCAAGGTGACTTTATCTACTTTTCCTTCAGACCACAGGAACAGGTGAAATAGTTTGGACAATTGCCTGCATAACAGGTTTTCCCAAAGTCCATGGATTCATAGTCTATGCTTGTGTCATATTGCTCCTTACGGAGACCTCGGTCACAATCTCCATCTTTGCAGCATCCCTTCATCAATGAGCAACAATTCCCAGTGTTTGAAATAGCGCTGTTTGTATTATGGTATGTCCCCTCCAGATCAGGCTGCCAAACTCGCAGCTGCTAGGCCTAATGTTGCTAGACTCAAGAACTTGGAGCAGTTTGATAGACACACAGAAATTGCCATAGTGCAGAGCTGCACGGAAAAACTCAACAATGCTGTTCTGTGAAGCTCCTTGTTGAAGATTACAATGTTTATGGGATCTTTACAACAGGATTAGGGTGATCTGCATCCCTGCTTTAACACCATTAAAGTGTGATAAAGCAATTTCAAGGCCAGGATATTTGAACCGTGTGGCATATATCAACATGTGGAATCTGACCCTGTACTACTTCATGACTTGGTTAGGAAAGGCTCCATAAAAGAAGAAGAAAATAGGACCAAAGAGCAATGGGCTATCTTCTACTCTGGGTGATCTTGGAAGAAGAGGAGGAAAGCTGTTGATAGCATTGATTCATCACTGCCTAGAAATTAGAGTTCACTCTCTTTTGCATGTTCTATGTACAGCAGTAATACCACTTATGTCTTCTAAAAAAAATAATACTCTGGCTTCTTGCATAATGATTTATGTAATAAGTAGGAACATGTGTTCCTTCCTCCACTAGTGCACAGTGGTTGCAGTTTATACCATTTACAAAATGCACCACTGTTACTCACCTCACCTATTTGGACAGCACCTCCCAAATCTGCAACCTCTACAGCCAAGAAGAACAAGGGCTACAGAAGTATGGGAACACCATCACCTTCAGGTTCCCCTCCAATTCGCACACCAACATGACTCCAACCATGGCTGTATTCAAAGGATACAGTGGCTGTGCTGACCTATCTGTAGCCAGTGGGAGTTTATAGAGCCTCACTGCACCGCAGACAGAGAATTATTCCATCACACTTGTGACTTGTGCCTTGTGGATGATAAAAATGCCTGGTGTGTCAGAAGATGAGTCATGGCACAAAATGCCAAGCCTTTGACCTGCTCTTATAGCCATGGTGTGACTCTGGACATTGGTGACCCTGAGGATGTTGATGGTGGCTCTGAGCAATGGGAACGCCTTTGAATTTCAGTTGTAGGTAGTTAGACTCTCTTGTTGGAGATGGTCATGGCCTAGCACTTTTGTGGCATTAATGTTACTTACAATTTATCAGCCAATGCTTGAATGTTGTCGAGGTCATGTTGCATGCAAGCATGGGCTGTTTCATCTGTTGTGGAGTTGCAAATGAAATTAAACATTGTGGAGTCATCACGAATATCTCCACCTGACTTTGTTGGAAGAAAGGTCAATGATGAAGCAGCTTAAGATGGCTGGTCCTCGGAGACTCCCCTGAGGAACTGCTGCTGGGCTGATTGACCTCCAGTGACCTCAGCCATTTTTTGATGTGGTTTGACTCCAACCATTTGAAGGTTTTCCCCTTGGTGCCCATTGGCTTCAGTTTTACAAGAGCTTCTTCATGCCAATTGAGTAAATCTGGTTAAAATCTTAGTCACTGTCTTGTTCATTGTCTGACATTCAACCTTCTCATCCTTTTTGACCTATCCTATCCTCGCCTGTCTGAAAGGCTGCATAATTCCACTGTCAATGCCTACACTACATTCAAGTCCTACATTCTGAAATTACTTCTTTAATACTCTTCTTCTCCACCTCTCTCTCCTTTTAGGCATACCTTAAAATCTACCTTCTTTCTGTTAAGCTTTTGGCATTCTGTCCTAACATCTTTTGTTTTGGCTCAGGTAATGTTGATCTGAATAGTTCTTCCAAATGTCTTTTTATATGTTTAGGACAGACAAGTTGTTTGTGTTGATTGTTGTAAAAGCAGCTTACAGTTTACAACACTGAATGTAGCCATTTTCTGTCTATGTCAAGTCTTTGCTAGAACCCAAAACCTACTGTACTGTCAAGTTTCATAAAATAGTTAGCCACTTTGAAAAAAAATATGCCGTGTCTTTGTCTTAGAAAAACTTGTTTTGCCTAAACAACTCTTTGTTTAAAAGAAATCTTCTGATTTGTAACCTCACTGTCGCTCTATTGTTGGAACTCCATTCAAAGAAAGTCATTGTTGATTATCTTCTATCAAAATTATATCCCATCAAAACTACTATAATTATATTACATTTTTTCTTTGCATTTCTTGCTATGCTGGAAACAGTCCAACATCCTCTTTTAAGTATAGCCTTTAGGATCTTAGAAAAGGGAGTGGACCTCATTGCCTCTCAGGCCTGCCCTGCAGTTCAGGAAGGCTGTGGTTGAACTTCAGTTTAACTCCATGGCCTAGATGTTGGAGAACACTGATACACAGCATACCATTTAGATGGTGGAATAAATGCTACAATACTAGGTGGAACTGAAGGCCTTGGGATATTGTTATGAGCCATAAGTCAATGCACATAATTGAAAATGTGTTGCCTGCACATCAGGAAGTTTTAATATTCTTAGAACTGATTAGGCCTTGAGAGTAGCACACACAAAATGCTGGAGGAACTCAGCGGGTCAGGCAGCATCTATGGAGGGAAATAAACAGTCGATGTTTCAGATTGAGACCCTTCATCAGGACCCGAAACATCGACTGTTTATTTCCCTCCATAGATGCTGTCAGACCTGCTGAGTTCCTCCAGCATTTTGTGTGTGTTGCTCCAGATTCCAGCATCTGCAGAATCTCTTGTGTCTCAGGCCTTGGGAGAATCAGAATCAGAGGCAATGGCAGTATAGGGTTGGGTCATGTACTGAACAGAGGCACAGAAACATGAGATGGAACATTTGTGGTGATTGTGAGACGGTAGTGTGTTGGTGGGGGATCATTGTGTGATTGAGGCCTCAGAGGATAGGGATTGTGGGCTGAGATAAAAGTAGTTTATTAGGGTAAGGTGGGGGATTGGCATCTCATGGGACAAGATGTAGTTTGGCCCTAAGGGGAAGGGAACACAGGGTTTTCTGATCAGGGTCTGGGGGAGGGTGTGATGAGGAACTGGGGCAATGAATGGGAATTGTGATGATGGGGAGAGGCAGAGGGTATGGTGGAGTTGGTTCTGTGTGAGGTCATGTCTGAATACGAGGTAGAGACACTGCAAATTTGCATTTCTTGGGAGTATTTCTATTGATACCCCAATTCTCATCTCAAAAGCAAGGTCTTGCCTAGGAGTTTGCCATATTTTCTTTTGTCGCTTAACCCACACATTAATCTGTTTCCCAACTCTCTCTCCAAGAATGTAACAAAATTACACCCAGACTAATCCCCAGTGGCCATCTCTGGTATGTGTTACGAGTATCAAACATGTAATAGTGGAGTATTTCGGATAGTGCTAGGTTTGAAGAGCGCTTTTGGTTCTTCAGCAATCTCATCAAATGGGGCATCTCTTTCTTACACTTCATAGTACCAGCAATTTGCCAATGTCATGTAAATGTTAGAGCCCAA
Organism: Pristis pectinata; assembly: GCF_009764475.1. Lineage (NCBI taxonomy): Eukaryota > Metazoa > Chordata > Chondrichthyes > Rhinopristiformes > Pristidae > Pristis > Pristis pectinata. The sequence continues at coordinate 47,601,477 of NC_067407.1, read as the reverse complement.
CTTTATTAATAAAATGAACCACCTTCTTCCTTCGGATTATTGCACTGTTGTGCATTGATTCTACAGTGTTGTTCACCTTAAAGAAATGTCCAATGCTCCAAGTAAATACTAAACAATTATTCCACTTTGCTGTATTTACATAGAATATAGAACATTACAGCACAGTACAGGCCCTTCGGCCCACAATGCTGTGTTGACATTTTATCCTGCTCTAAGATCTATCTAACCCTTCCCTCTCACATAGCCCTCCATTTCTCTATCATTCATGTGGCTATCTAAGAGTCTCTTAAATGTTCCGAATGTATCTGACCCCACAACCTCTGCCGGCAGTGCATTCCATGCACCCACCACTCTCTGTGTAAAAAAAAAACCTTACCCCTGACATCCCCCTTATATCTTCCTCTAATCACCTTAAAATTTTGCCCCCTCAAGTTAGCCATTTTCACCTGGGGGAAAAAGTCTCTGATTGTCCACTCAATCTATGCATCTTATAATCTTGTACACCTCTATCAAGTCACCTCTCCTCATCCTCCTCTCCAAATAGAAAAACCCTAGCTTACTCAACCTATCCTCATAAGACTTGCTCTCCAATCCAGGCAACATTCTGGTAAATCTCCTCTGCACCCTCTCTAAAGCTTCCACATCCTTTCTATAATGAGGCGACCAGAACTGAACACAATACTCTGTGTGGTCAAACCAGAGTTCTATAGAGCTGCAACATCAACTCGCGGCTCTTGAACGCAATACCTCAACTAATGAAGGCCAACACACCACACGCTTTCTTAACAACCCTATTGACCTGCGTGGCAACCTTGAGGGATCTATGGACGTGGACCCCAAGATCCCTCTCTTCCTCCACACTGCTAAGAGACCTGCCATTAACCTTGTATTCTGCCTTCAAATTCAATCTCCCAAAGTGTATCACTTCACACTTATCTGGGTTGAACTCCATCAGCCACTTTTCAGCCCAGTTCTGTATTCTATCAATATCCTGTCGTAATCTACAGCAACCTTCTACACTATCCATAACACCACCAACCTTTGTATCATCAGCAAACTTACTAACCTACCCTTCCACATCCTCATCCAAGTCATTTATAAAAATCACAAAGAGCAGGGGTCCCAGAACAGATCCCTGCGGAACACCACTGGTCACTGACCTCCAGGCAGAATACACTCCATCTACAACCACCCTCTGTCTTCTATGAGCGAGGCAATTCTGAATCCATGCAGCCAAGTTTCCCTGGATCCCATATCTCCTGACTTTTTGAATGAGCCTTCCATGAGGAACCTTATCAAACGCCTTACTAAAATCCATGCGCACCACATCCACTGGTCTGCCTTCATCAATGTGCTTTGTCACATCCTCAAAGAATTCAGTCAGGCTCGTGGGGCACGACCTGCCCCTCACAAAGCCATGCTGACTTTCCCTAATTAGCCTACGCTTCTCCAAATGCCCATAAATCCTGTCTCTAAGAATCTTCTCCAGTAATTTGCCCACCACTGAAGTAAGACTCACTGGTCTGTAATTTCCAGGGTTATCCCTACTTCCTTTCTTAAACAAAGGAACAACATTTGCCACTCTCCAATCATCTGGTACTACTCCTGTGGCCAGTGAGGATGCAAAGGTCATTGCCAAAGACACAGCAATCTCTTCCCTCACTTCCTGTAATAACCTTGGATATATCCCGTTCAGCCCCGGTGACTTATCTATCCTAATGTTTTTCAAAAGTCCCAGCACATCCTCTTTCCTCATGTCGATATGCCCTAGCATATCAGTCTGTTGTATGCCATCCTCACAAATGTCAAGGCCTCTCTCTCTGGTGAATACTGAAGCAAAATATTCATTAAGGACCTCCCCTACCTCTTCCAACTCCAGGCACGTTTCCTCTTTTATCCCTGATAGACCCTACCCTCACTCTTGTCATCTTCCTATCTTTCATATACGTGTAGAACACCTTGGGGTTTTCCTTGATCGTACTCGCCAAGGACTTCTCGTGCACCTTTCTAGCTCTCCTAAGTCCATTCTTAAGCTCCCTTCTGGCTACCTTGTAACTCTCCAGAGCCCTCTCTGATCCATGCTTTCTAAACCTCAGGTAAGCTACTTTCTTCCTCTTGACAAGATATTCTACATCTCTTGTCAACCATGATTCCTTCACTCTAAAGAGAGAGAGAGAGAGAGAGAGAGAGAGAGATCTTTATTAGTCACATGTACATCGAAACACACAGTGAAATGCATCTTTTGCACAGAGTGTTCCGGGGGCAGCCTGCAAGTGGCCTGCCTCAATGGGACAAACCTATCCAGAAACCCATGCAAGTACTCCCTAAGCAACCTCCACATTTCTGCTGTGCACTTCTCCAAGAACATCCGTTCCCAATTTACACTCCCAAGTTCCTGCCGAATAGCATCATAATTCCCCCTCCCCCAGTTAAATACTTTCCCATATCATCTGCTCCTATCCCTCTCCAAGGCAATGGTAAAGGTCAAGGAGTTATGGTCACTATCTCCAAAGTGCTCTCCCACCAAGAGACCTGAAACTTGATCAGGCTCATTGCCTAGTACCAGGTCCAGAATGGCCTCTCTTCTAGTTGGCCTGTCCACATACTGTGTCAGGAATCCTTCCTGGACACACCTAACAAGCTCCGCCCCATCTATCCCCTCTACAGTAAGGAGGTGCCAATCAATATTCAGGAAGTTGAAATCACCCATGATAACAACCCTGTTATTTTTGCATCTCTCCAAAATCTGCCTCCCGATCTGCTGCTACTGGGGAGTCTGTAGAATACTCCCAATAGTGTGATTGCTCCCTTCCTGTTTCTGACTTCCACCCACACTGACTCAGTAGACAATCCTTCCAGGACATCCTCCCTTTCTACAGCCGTGACACTGTCCCTGATCAGTCCCTGACCACCTCTTTTACCTCCATCCCTGTCCCTTTTGAAACAACTAAGCCCTGGAATATCCAGCAGCCATTCCTGCCCTTGCGATAGCCAAGTCTCTGTAATGGCTACCACATCATAGTTCCACGTACTTACCCATGCTCTAAGTTCATCAGCCTTATTCCTGATACTTCTCGCATTAAAGTAGACACACTTCAGCCCATCCAACTGACTGCAATTTTGCCCTTTCAAATGCCTATCCTTTCTCACAGTATTTCTACACTCTGCATCTACTTGTACACTAAATGAACCAAGCTCTGACCTATCACTCTGGTTCCCATCCCCCTGACAAACTAGTTTAAACCCTCCCCAACAGTTCTAGCAAACCTGCCTGCAAGAATATTGCCCCCACCCCCCTCCAGTTCAGGTATAACCTGTCCCTTTTGTACAGGTTGTACCTTCCCCAGAAGAGATCCCAATGATCCACAAATCTGAAACCCTGCCCCCTGCACCAATTCCTTAGCCACGCATTCATCTGCCAAATCAACCTATTCTTACCCTCACTGGCTCGTGGCACAGGCAGCAATCCAGAGATTACTACCCTTGAGGTCCTGCTTTTCAGCTTCCTGAGCTGAGGATTCCAGTATATCTTATTTGTACACTTTCGGCCATCTTGACTTGAATTTCCTTTATGCAAGCACTGATCTTATTTTAGTTTTGAGCAGGTTTGCAAATTTATGAATTCACCTGGTCTTACTTTCTGTAAATTGGGACATTTACACATCCCATCCTTGTTGCCAGTGTGGTGTATTGTGAGTTCTTCTGAACTAGTCTTTGGAACTGGGTAGCACTGTCACTTGTTTGATCAGGTCGACATGGAGCTTCAAGTGAATGCAACCTTTATTTGTGGCAGTCAGTCTTCAATTGAATGAAAGCAATCTATAATGATATAACCATGTGACACAGACTCTGAAGACAGGTCTTTCCATTAAGTGCGAATAGATATACACCATTCTCCAAATAATTTCCTATGTTTGAGCAAACAACTTACTCTAAAGAAGGAATGTGAGAAAAAGGCTTGTTTGGTAAAGTGCCTTTCACATCTGTTTCCAGGCATTCCAAAGCACCTCACATTTGAAAAGGTGTTCATCGTTAATGGACATTTGTGGTAACCACAACAATTAACTCACAGAGAATAAGCTTCCATAAACGTCACTGAGATAATGACCAGATTATCTGTTTTAGTGATGTTGTTTGAGGGGTGAATGTTGATCATGACTTTGGGGATAACACTCCTGCTCTTTGTTGTTGACTGAGAGAGCATACGGAGACTTAGTTTAACATCTTGTCTGATAGACAGAAAGTCCAACGTCGTGCAATGGAGCATGACCAAGATTTTGTGCTCATGTCTCTGGAGGTGGATTTAACTTATAAGAATCATCTTTGAATCGTAACCAAAGGATAATTTTAATACTAGATATTGATATAAATTTGAGAATGTACTGTACAAAAGTAAAGAACAATTTGTGCCAATGAACAATGTAAAACATATAATTACATGTTTGTATTATGAATGTGTGTATATGCTGAAGAGTTCCCTAGACTTTGCTGCTATTTTAATATATATTTAATGGATTTATTATAGCCTATCAGTACTTTTTTCATGTGCTGTAATACTATATTGCTCTTATGTATCGCTTGCCTAATGTTCAGAATTTCTGTGTCAATAATAAGGCGTCTTTGAACATTTTCTGGGAATAGAACCTTTGGAGCCAAGTGTAGTCAAAGGGCACTGACTGAATCCAAACATTGCACAATGTCTTATTGAGTGCTCTGATTACAGCAATTGTGTTCAGGGTTTAATATGTTCAACTATTGCTCTGTATATAACTAACTTTTAAATTCTATCTTTGGGCAACATTTGACTTTATTTTTCTATGCTGGTAATTTGCAGCATGTATCCAGTCTCTTTCTTCACCGGCATCAGTGTCTTTGCAGTGTCCAACACTGGCATGGTGTATATGTCCTCCACTCTTCTCCCTGTGTAATCATGTGTCTCCTCTCCTCTCTATTCACCTCCATCTTGTTTCCTTCTCCTTTTCTCCCCTCACACCCCCAAACCTGAGGCATGACACCAGTTGAAATTGGGCCTTGACCTCATAACCAATTATTGAATTAGCTACTGCCAGCTTTTTCATCTCTGTTGGCAGCTCATTAGTTTGAGGGAAGTGAACATCGGGACCCTTTGCCTTGCTGGCAAATCTTGGTGAAACTGCATGTAGCAACAGCGGGCAGCAAAGAAAATTAAGATAAGTCCATGTGGCATGCATATGTACATCACTTCACTGAACTAAATATGACATTTGTATACCTGAATCAGTCACAAAAGCAGCTGTCCAGGATTTCTGCATGATTCTATTTTGAACATGAGCCTTTATAGATCAGCTGAATTTAACACCATTGTCAAATTGAAAAGCGACAGTTTGTATACATTACGTATTTTTAAAAAATGCCAATAGTTAACACCAGAATCACAGGGAATCAGAGAAGTCATACAACATTCATATGTGCCCAAATGTACAAGAAGCAAAAGTCTAAGGTTCATTTTTGTTCAGTATTAAAACACAAGATGTGAGAATGAGCTTGGAGCCTCCCAGGGATTATATATCACAATCTTTGGGATCCTGAGTTCAAACCCCAGCCTTGACTGAGTAGCATTTTGACTTTTATTGGAAAAGCATTATTTATTTTTGATTTTCCATTAAGTACAGCATTAAACAAAAGCTGGATTGTTCCATCTCAAGAGGGATGGTAAACCGTTAGGCCAAGTTGCAGCTCATATGGTGCATATCAACGACTTGTGGTCAATGACTGGCTATTCCAAAGGATAGCTACGAATCAGCAAATTTAATTAAAGTCCAGCATATTATTGTACTTTCCGTCATAATTTTTGACTAATGCTTTTGTCAGTGATTTTGATAGAAATTCTTCCTAGAAACATTCATAATAGTTACAATATACATTAACAATTTTGGAAGAGGGGACAGAGTGTAGCATATGTAAGTTTGCTGATAACACTAAATTGAGTGGAAAAGCAAATTTTGCAGAGCATTGGAGAGTCTGCAGAGAGATAGATAGGTTAAGTGAGTGGGCAAAGGTCTGGCAGATGGAGTACAATGTTGGTAAGGTCATCCACTTTGGAAGGAAAAATAGAAGATCAGATTATTATTTAAATAGTGAAAGATTACAGGATGCTGTTGTGCAGAGGGACTTGGGAGTGCTTGTGCATGAATCGCAAAAGGTTGGTTTGTAGGTGCAACAGGTTATCAAGAAGGCAAATGGAATGTTGGCCTTCATTGCTAGAGGGATTGAATTTAAGAGCAGGAAGGTTATGCTTCAACTATACAGGGTACTGGTGAGGCCACACCTGGTGTACTGTGTGCAGTTCTGGTCTCCTTACTTGAGGAAGATGCCTTTGGAGGCGGTGCAGAGGAGGTTCACCAGGTTGATTCTGGAGATGAGGTGGTTAGCCTATGATGAGAGATTGAGTTGCCTAGGACTATACTCACTGGAATTCAGAAGAATGAGGGGAGATCTTATGGAAACATATAAAATTGTGAAAATGACAGATAAGATAGAGGCAGGAAAGTTGTTTCCACTGGTAGGTGAGACTAGAACTAGGGGACATGGCCTCAAGATTTGGGGGAGTAGATTTAGGACAGAGATGAGGAGAAACTGCTTTTCCCAGAGAGTAGTGAATCTGTGGAATTCTCTGCCCAGGGAAGCAGTAGAGGCTCCCTCATTAAATATATTTAAGACACAGTTAGATAGATTTTTGCACAGCAGGGGAATTGAGGGTCATGGGGAAAAGGCAGGTAGGTGGATCTGAGTCCACAGTCAGATCAGCCATGATCTGATTGAATGGCGGAGCAGGCTCGATGGGCCAGATGGCCTACTTCTGCTCCTATTTCTTATGTTCTTGTGTTCCTAAGCAATACACAATTTACTATCACATTTATGCTGAACTATCTGAATCACTCAAAGTACTTATTAAAAAAAACTGTCTTTTTGGTAATTGATTCATGTGATGCATATAAAATAGTATTAACAAAATTACTTATTCCAAAAATCACATATTTGGGAAAAGATTGTCAACATTTATCTATCCAATAACAGTGGTTAAATGTGACTTTTGAAAAAATTTCTTTTAAATAAGCCTCCGTCCAAAGCATAGAAGGGAGTGTATGAACTTTGCTCAGAGCTATGTTCCTATAAGCTGAAGAAAAATTGGGCTGATCTTACTATGAGAATTTGACCTTTTCTCTCCCCCGAGGAAGTAGAAGCAAAAGTCTACCCTTGTATTTCCTATATTTGAGCAATGCCATAGGGGATCTGCCAGCACGTAAGTAACAGTAATAAACCTTTTCAAACAAAAAAATGAATAAGGTGGCATGTTTACAGACCATTGCTGTAGTATGTTGTACATATTTTAGGGTTCCCTTTGACCAAAGAAGGAATAGAGAGCCAAAGTGTCCTGTTGCCATTGCACTGACTATATATATGTACGGCAAGAAATTGCTTGAACTTGGCAGAAGGGTTCCCCACTCTCACTCTGATCTCGACTCTTCTGACATCACAAAGAATTTGTTTGTATAAAGAGCAATTAATTCTCAGAACAGAAGGAGAGCAGAAGTTAAAATGGTATAGTTATTCATGAATCAGTGGAAATTATAAGCTTTTTCTGGTTGCATGAGATTTCGTGTGCTGTCTGGCTCCCTTACCTATTTATCTTGCCGGAACTCGATTCCTCTCTTGATGGCTGTCCAGGTAACTAATAGAATATATACAGGCAGTCCCCAGGTTGTGACAGGATTCTGCTCCTGAGAACTGTTTGTAACCCGAACTATTTGTAAGTTGGAACAATGTGTGGGAGAGGATCACAGGAACAGCTGTGAGGAGAGAGTGAACCGGCACAGGAAGAGTGGCTGCCAGCCAGCTTCACTGACTCAGTGAGTGAGCAAGTGAGTCTGCTCTGCCCAGCTCGACCCAGACCCCAATTGTTGCTACTCGGGGGTGGTGGTGGTGCGGGTGGAGAGAAGTCACGTAGAAATACCCGTACCCATCCAGCGGATGATGGCTGTAGCCCTCAAATTCATCCCCATCCATCCCATGCATCTCCAAAACACTCGTTTGTATGTACCGGGTGTCCATAAGTCGGGCATTCATAATCTAGGGAGGACCTGTATATGTGATAATTTGTCTTATGAGGAAGGGGAGAAAGGAGAACACAGAGTATGAGAGTAAACTAACAAATAAGTAAAAACAGACAGTAAAAGTTTTTACAGGTATATAAAAAGGAAGCAGTAACTAAAAGGAAACATTAGCCTCTTAGAGGTTGAGATTGGGGAATTTATAATGTGAGATAGAGAAATGGCAGAGGTTCTAAAAAATTATTTTGGGTCAGTTTTCCTGGTAGAAGACTTTATTTCTTATTTTGGGGATTATTTTTTAATCAATGGGTTTTACTTAAAATAATCTCTATCACCTGGGAAAAAAGTACTGGGCAAACTAATGGGGCTAAAAGTAATCCAGCTCATCTATGAGCTGCTCCTTCAGAGAGCATCATATCTTCACCATCTTTCAGGAGCCCAGAATTGTCAATAGGGCCAGGATACACATTTTGGTCTCCCATCTGGTATTTGTCCCAGCTATCAAAACCAACATGTTTCTTCCACTGTTTAAATCCTTTGGGTCTGATGGCCTGCATCCCAGGATATTAAAAGAAGTGGCAACAGAGAAGGGTTGCTCTGGTTGTAATCTATCAAAATTCCATGGATTCTGGAGTAATTGCAGAGAATGGTAAAAGTACAAATGTAAAGTAAGATTCAATATTCAAAATGTAATATCCAAGAAAGGAGGGAGATAGAAAGCAGGAAACTCTGGGACAGTTATCCTAACTGTCATTGGGAGAATTCTGGAATCTGTTATGGAGGAGCTATTAGCTGGTCATTCAGAAAATCATTAGAAGAATGACAAACTTCATTCCTATTTAAATGGAGTGAGACTACAAAATGTTGCGATACAAAGGGATCTGGGAGTTCTAGTACATGAAACACAAAAAGTTAGCACACAGGTACAGCAAGTCATTTGGAAGGCCATTGGGATGTTGGTCTTTTTTGCAAGGGATGGAATATAAAAGTAGGTTAGTTTCCATGCAGATTTACAGGGTGCTTGGAAGACCGCACTTGGAGCATTGCATATGGTTTTGGTCTCCAGATTTAATGAAGAGCATTAGAGCAATGCAGAGGAGATTCAATAGGTTGATTTCTGGGATGAAGTTATTGATGTAAGAAAGATTGAGTGGGTGTGGCCTATACGCATTGGAGTATGGAAGAATGAGAGATGATTTAATTGAAACATATAAGATTCTGAGGGGTATTGACAGGGTGATGTTTCCTCAACCGAACCTGGGGACATTTTTTTCAGAATAAAGGGTTACTAATTACAGACAAAGTAGAGGACAAATTTCTTCTCTGAGGATTATGAATCTTTAGTATTCTCATGCCAAAGTGCTGTGCAGGCAAAGCCATTGAATATATTCAAGCTGGTGGTTGACAGACACAAGGGAGTCAAGGGATATGAGGAGAGAACAGGAAAGTGATGTTGAAGATGAATCAGCCATGATCTCATTGAATGGTAGAGTAGGCTTGAGCTTTCAGTTGGCCCACCCGTGCTCTTTTTTTCTTATTCAAATGAGCAAAAAGTTCAGAGCTGATTTGGATTCAAGTTCTCGACCAAATTCTTTAACCATAGTATGAAGAAACACTATTAATACAAAAGACATAAACAAAGTCAATACCGTTTAATGGAACTTGCTCCATGCAGTATCGAGAATGCTTTCTTTACTGATAACATTTGCACACAGGTGTATATAAAAGATCTTATTCCCCTTTTCCAAAGAAAAGTAGAGGGTTCTCTTGTACCTTGGCTAGGTGTGCCCTTCCATCAATATCACTAAAAACAGATTACCTAATTATTTATCTCCTTGCTCTTTGTGAGATTTGGCTGTGTGTAGATTGGCTTCCTCACTTGCCTTCAAACAATGCCTTCACTTCAAAAGTACTTCATTGATGGTGAAGCACATTGGAGTTCTCATAGTTGTCAAAAGTAAATGCAAGTTTTTTTTTCCATTTTAGTCATCGCCATTTGTGAATGCAATGCAGGATAAACTGTTGAATTTTAAATCACTGGAAATAAAGCATTCTTACAAATATTGCAAAATTCTCTTTAAAATGAAGAACGGAAACTCCATTTTTCATTGATCTGGGTTTGACATTCATGCTTTCTTTCTTTAACTCTTACTTTCACTCAGTCTATCTACTTCTTCCTTTTGCTTCAAAAGCTTCCCGCTTTTTGATCTGAATTGTTCTTTTCACTTCTCTGTTTTTCTTTTTGCCTTAGCAATTATGAAATATTGTTTTTAACTTCCGACACTACAGGTTGCCTGCCATTATCAAAATCCAGTGGATTTACATTTCCATTGTATTCTACTTCATTACAATTTACATATTTCTTTTAGAGTTCTGCAGCAGATTGGAAGCTTAGAATTGTGCACTTAAAGGACATGAAACTTCATTAAGCCAAATAATTTGCACTCTTGGATAATTGAGGTAAAGACTTTTGATTGACCATCACTAAGTTTCCCAAATTAGACAGTAGCTTTCCATGCTTATGGAGTAAACTTTTTTGTTGGTATCTGCAAAGGTGTGAACTCTATCCTATACCCCTGAGGGAATATACTGCATTGATGTTCCCTGATCCAATAAGATTATGTAAAGGCATTTTCCTCTCCTTCCCTTTAACCACCAAACCCATCCCACATTTATGACTAATGATCTCTGGCTAAGTAGTTTAAAGATCAGAGTGTTAATTAGTTTCTGAAAACCCAGAATAATTTATTTGGATGTGTAATGATTTGATGATGCCATTGTTTCCAGATCTTGTGAATTGTTTATTTGCTTTTGGTTTAGAATTTCCAGTTAAACCATCATTGTAAAGTCGCAGATCGTGTTTGTTTCTTTGGTGAAACGTAGGTGGTGCTGGGAATTGAGCACAAAGTGCAAACGCAGATTGAAAGTTTCATGTTAGCAATTTTTAAAGATTGCCAGTAAAGGTGTGGACCTCCGTAATCTGAATTGAACACAGACCTGATTTTTCTTAGTGATAAAACTAGCAATGATACATGAGAAGGGATTATTGATGGATAATCAGGTCCTCATGTTTAATTTTGTAAGAAATTCAATTTAGGGAAAATTGCAGAAGATTCTTGAGCAATTCCAGGGCAGTCCTTATTTCTTAGTTTTTGTGTCTGTTTCTCTCCGTCTGCTTTTTGTCTTTTTCTTCTCTCTTTGTGTCTGTAATTTCTGCTTCTGTCTTTGCCTTGATCACTTTCTGCTCAATATCTATTTCTGTCTCGCTATCATTCTCTTTCTCTCTTTCCTTTGCACTGTCCACTGTCCTACTTCTGCCGGTCTCTTTCTGCTCTCTCTTTCTATTTTTCCTCTCTTTAGTTCTCTGGTGCCCATTAGTGCTTTTTGTCTCAATCTCTCACTGTAAATGACAGATTAACCAGCATTCAGGTTACTGGTAAAGTGAATGCTAATAGCTCATTTGCATATAAGAGTTGTAAATTCTGTATGGGATCTGGACATTACTACTAAAGCCAGCTCTTATATCCCACTCCTAATTGCCTTTGAACTATGTGGCTTCCTAGCCCAACTACATTGGAGTCACACACAGGCCAAACCTGGCAAGAATGACAGATTTCTTTGCCCAAGCTTAGTAACATAACTACTGTTAATGGACCCTAAATATATGTGGTGTGACACTAAGTCATATATACCTAAAAGGATTTGGGTTTATTTTCTCAACTGTGCTGGTTTATTATTTCTAAGGATGAGTGCCAGTCGAACATAACACCAGGCTTCTGCATCCTGGTGTACCTTGACCACCATCCAGATACAGAAAATTGAAAGGTTACTTATCTCAGTCAATGAAGACCAGAAGGATTATATGATCTGTTACTCTGAGGATTTGTAAACTGTGTTGAGTGGATGCAAAGATCTGATTGTACCATTCAAATATAGGCAATGTGAAAGGAAGGCAGAAGTTAGAAACAGCATTCAAGCTGACTCTTGAGTAACTTCAATTGCATTTTTTGAATTGGTTTTAGCTGTAGGATTGTTTTTAAACAAAATATCTGGAATTTCTAGAGTGGAAGGAATCAGTGTTATGGTGCAGGGGTCTCTTGACCTTTCACGGGAACTTTGACAGAAAGTTTTGCCATGGAATATCAGAAGTGATCATTGCTAAATATTTGTGGGGACTGCCCTGGAATTGCTCTAGAATCTTCTGCAATTTCCCCTAAATTGAATTTTTTGCAAAATTAAATATGATGACTTGATAATCCAATAATAATCCCTTCTCATGTATCACTGCTAGTTTTATCACTTTAATTTAGCACTCCACCATTGCTTAACCATTGTTGTGCAGTCCAACTGCTTGTTCAATGCCAAAGCTGACAACGAAACTGGATTTTCTTTTGCTTAGTAATGGCAAATTCAAATACACTGGGCTATTGTGCTGGCAGTGGCCAGCAGTTCCAAAGGGAATGGCGGAATATCAGTGCCTCCCACAGGAAGCCTCGAATTTCCATGCATTTGCAGGCAAACACGCAAGTTTGCCACTTCTTGAAGGTCAAATACCAAGGGAGGGCCCAGATGTACTCCACTGGTCCTCAACTTTATACAAGGGTAGTCTGGAATTACAATATGGACCCTCAGTGGCTCTGTGGAAAAGGGTGACGTAGGTAAGTGCTTTATCTATTTACTTCAATTTAATGTTTTTAATTATTTGTTGTTTTAATTTTTTTTGATTTTAAGTTTTGAAGTACCTTGTATTTTTTCAAGTTATTTAAATCAGATTTAATAGTTTTTAAATGCCTTTACCAGAGACACTCAAAAGCTGGTAAAAAGTCTTTAACAGCCTTTGACAACCAACGAGCTGTTAGGGCATTCTGGAGGTGATGCTTCAGGCTTACTCAGTGTGAAACCCACTCTGCCTCACTGGATGCCCAGAGAGTCAGTTTATCCATCTCTCAGCATTTGGAAAAAGTAACTGAGGATGGGTGGGGTATCTGGATGGTGAGCCTGAGCAGTGGGCTGACTACAGGATGATCCAACCAAATGACACTTTGAATAATTCTGCTCAGCCTATTATAGAGCCTTGAGGAACAGGAGTGTGAGGGTTCAGCATGGACCTACAATGAATCTGGAGCAGTTGATAGAAAAGAAATTATGGCATGCAGTTTTGAGCTGCGCACTTGATACGTGGCTTCATCAGGTAATCTGATTTGTAATCCTTGCCAGGAACCCCATCAATGCCTGCTGCCTTCTGGAAAGAATGCTCTTGTGCCAATGAGAGCACCTCACTTTCACATCAAGCAACTGCACATTTATATTGCCAGTCATCAAACAGTGGCTGTGTTACTTTATTAGTTTCCTTTTTCTTCCTCCACATTAGGTTGCCTGACACTCCTTTTGCCAGCCGGATGCCCCCAAATGACTCTTGGCAAGACTGATAGATGAATAAAATTCATTCAGAGTTCTTATAAAGACCAAAATAAACCATGTTCTTATATGAAGCTGCTTAACTTTAATTGCATGCATAGCTTTAAATTTTCTGGTTTTACCATTCACATTCACCTTTAAACTGGCACCCTGCCCAACACCAATGAGACAGCTGAGTATTGTGTTAATCACAAAAAAGTTCTCTGTATTACTGGTTAGATCTGTACCAGGATACCAGAGCAGAAAGTAGACCATTAACTTTCATATATTTTGTAGACGCCTAGCAGTTTCATCTTTTTTCTGAGATTGCATCAGTGCTTCTTAGACTGGGCTGGATTTGCTCAGCCCCACACAATTTTGTCAAACAAACAGTGAATCTCACAATTTTGGCAACATTGAGGCACTTACAAAATCTGTATTTGATTGGCATTGCAAATTGTCCTAGGAATGCTATTTTTGGCAAACATAGTAAATTGAAACTGTTGCAGTCATTGATGGTATTTTATAAGCTGAATATAAATCTCAGTTCAAAAAGGAAAATATTTAAAAGCTGTAGTTTGGATCAGAAAGTCAAATTGCAGTGAAGTGGAAATTACTTAATATCTTTGCTTTAAAACATAACATTTGTTCAAATGAATTGTCATACTTTCAATATGGTGTGGGATTGAGAGTGTACTATTTCAGTGGAGAAAAAGAAAGGATTAAAAAATAATCCCAAGCAATGTCTTTGTAGTCTTGTTTTTTTTCCCTTATGGCCCATTTCCACTTTTGTTTTTCTATTGTAAAATATCTAAACTATGTTTAAAATGATTTCTCAGAGACTACAATATTTTTTTCTTTTCTCATCTGCTCATTGACGTAGATCTTGAATCCTTAATCTTCCCACTGAGTTTCAGCATGTGTGATTCTTTTCAAGCATGTTGCATGAAATCCACTTTTATTACCAACTTCCAAAAACAGGTTCGGAACATAAGTGAAAGGATCATGTACAAATATAAAAGATATTCTGAATAAAGGACAGGGTGATGTCTGAGAGTGAGAAGACACTGTATGTGAATAAGGAGGCAAAGTGATAGCACTATGTATATAAATGGATGCTGTAAGATGAGAGAATGCAATGTGTAATAAGGATCTGCTATGTATAAATGTGTATAAGTTAAGAACTTTGTACGTAAATTAAGCAGTGTTGTATATAAATAAAGAGTGTTACATATAAATGAAGGAATATTATAGCTGTGCTCCATGTTCTATGGATGTAGGTATACTGAAAAGCTATTGCCCATCCATAGTTACAGAGAAGGTGGCAATGGAATTGCTCTTTAAGCTGCAGTAGTCTGTGTGATGATGCTGCTTCCTCAGTTAATACTGTAATACTGAAAGAATGGTGATATCAAAGATAGTATGCTGTGTGAATTACATCTGTTGTCCATGGTGGTAGAAGCCTTAGAGCTCATCCTACTATTCAGTAAGTATTACACACTGCAGTCAGATGAGGTAATGATTGAGACACAAGAGACTGCAGATGCTGGAATCTGGAGCAACAAACAATCTGCTGGAAGAACCTAGCAGGTCAGGCAGCATCTGTGAGAGGAAAGGAAGTTTTGACATTTCGGGTCAAAATCCTGTATCAGGACTGATGTAGGGTTTCAACCCAAAACATCAACAATTCCTTTCCTCCTACAGACATTGCTTGACCCAGTGAGTTCTTCCAGCAGACTGTTTGTTGCTTGAGTGGAATGAGTGGAAGTGGCAGGAACACCGGTAGGCAAACTGACACCCTTTCCTATCATTCATAGAATGTGGATGTCAAAGGCAAGGACAGTAGTATTGTCCCTACATAACTACCTTTAAATTCAGTGGCTTGCTTGGTAATCTCTGATGGCCAACCACATTGAGGTGGTCTGGAGTTGCTGGACTGGTTAAGGAATGGCAGATTATCCTCCTGATGAACCAGATGGGTTTTATGACAATTAGATAGATGAATCGTCACTATTGTTGCTTATGAATTATCCCAGATTTATTTTATTAAATGAATTCAAATTTCCTCTGTTGGCATGCTGGGTTCCAAATTAACATCTCTGGATTAATTGTACAGACATGTAGACAAATAACTAAGTGCTATATTAAAGTATCCCATTTGGTGTGCTAGATAATGTAAAGCCTGTTCAGTTTTCTTGCTGCACCTGTCCGAGGAAAGTAGCAACTATTTCATTGTGTTGATGGCAACTATTATAGCAGGTGTAGAATCTCTGAGCAACCAAGGGATAAGATATTTGTATGCATGTAAATAAAGAAAGTTATGTGGTGAAATTGTACGTGAATGAGTGTTGATAAATTAGAGCATACTGTTAATATGTTGCATATAGCTGGAAGCTATTTTTATTAGAAATTTGGGAATAGTATTTACAAATGAAGGATTACTGTAAGGAAATGTTGATTTCCTATCTATCAACGAAATGGTACTATAACTTAAGGCTGCTGTATTTTCTTCTGTGATGCTGTATACAAATAAAAGAATGTTGCATAGAAAAGCTGATGCTATGTTGAAAGGACAGCAGCATGCTAATGAAAGTGGCAATTACATAAGGAAATTCACATTCAAATAAAGAATTCTGCATATTAGTGAGGTATGTTGAATATTGGTATTGGTTTATTATTGTCACTTGTACCGAGGTACAGTGAAAAAATTGTCTTACAAACCGATCTTACAGGTCAATTCATTACACAGTGCAGTTACATTGAGTTAGTACAGAGTGCATTGATGTAGTACAGGTAAAAACAATAACAGTACAGAGTAAAGTGTCACAGCTACAGAGAAAGTGCAGTGCAATAAGGTGCAAGGGCACAACAAGGTAGATCATGAGGTCATAGGTCATAGTCCATCTCATTGTGTAAGGGAACTGTTCAATAGTCTTATCACAGTGGGGTAGAAGCTGTCCTTAAGTCTGGTGGTATGTGCCCTCAGGCACCTGTATCTTCTACCCGATGGAAGAGTAGAGAAGAGAGAATGACCTGGGTGGGTGGGGTCTTTGATTATGCTGGCTGCTACACCAAGACAACGAGACGTAAAGTCCAAGGAGGGGAGACTGGTGTCCGTAATGCGCTGGGCTGTGTCCACAGCTCTCTGCAGCTTCTTGCGGTCTTGGGCAGAGCAGTTGCCATACCAAGCCGTGATACATCCTGATAGGATGCTTTCTATGGTGCATCAGTAAAAGTTGGTAAGAGTCAAAGGGGGCAAACCAAATTTCTTTAGCCTCCTGAGGAAGTAGAGGCACTGGTGAGCTTTCTTGGCCATGGCATCCATGTGGTTTGTCCAGGACAGGTTGTTGGTGATGTTCACTCCCAGGAACTTGAAGCGGTCAACCCTCTCGACCTCAGCACCATTGATGTAGACAGGTGTATGTACACCACCCCCTTTCCTGAAGTCAATGACCAGCTCTTTAGTTTTGTTGACATTGAGGGAAAGGTTGTTGTCATGACACCATTCCACTAAGCTCTCTATCTCCTTCCTGTACTCCGATTCATCACTGTTTGAGACACGGCCTACAACGATGGTATCATCTGCAAACTTGTAGATGGAGTTAGAGCAGAATCTGGCCACACAGTCATGAGTGTATAGGGAGTAGAGTAGAGGGCTGAGGACGCAGCCTTGAGGTGCACCAGTGTTGAGAATAATCGTGCCGGAGGAATTGCTGCCTATCCTCACTGATTGCGGTCTGTTTGTTAGAAAATCAAGGATCCAGTTATAGAGGGAGGTGTAACTGGTCTTGGAGTTTGGTGACAAGCTTGCTTGGTATTATTGTAATGAAGGCAGAGCTGTAGTCAATAAACAATAGTCTAACGTAAGTGTCTTTGCTGTCCAGATGCTCCAGAGCTGAGTGAAAGGCCAGGGAGATGGCATCCGCTGTAGACCTGTTTCGGCGATAGGCAAATTGCAATGGGTCCAGGTTGTCTGGTAGGCTGGAGTTAATGCGTGCCATGATCAACCTCTCAAAGCACTTCATGATGCTGGATGTCAGAGCCACTGGTTGGTAGTCATTGAGGCATGTTATCTTGCTTTTCTTTGGTACCGGGATGATAGTGGTCTTCTTAAAACAGGAGGGAACCTGAGATTGAAGCAGGGAGAGGTTAAATATGTCCGCAAATACTTCTGCCAGCTGATCAACACAAGATCTGAGCATGCGGCCCGGGACACCATCTGGGCCAGGTGCTTTCCTCGTGTTCACTCTTTGGAAGACTGATCTTACATCCTCCACTGTGATCACAGGTTCAGCTGCGTTGGTGGCTGTCCGAGTGGATGGTGACAATCCACTTCCTTTTTGTTCAAAACGTGCATAGAATGCGTTAAGTTCATCAGGAAGGGATGTGCTGTTGTTAGCTATGCAGCCTGACTTCGTCTTGTAGCCTGTTATGGCATGTAAGCCCTGCCATAACTGGATGTTCCACATGTTAATAAGGTATGCTGATCAATAGTATTTTTCTGATTTTTGTTTCAAATAGGATTTTATTTTATAATACCTTGATAAGAAAATTTGTGTAAAATTAGGATATATTAAAATTAAGAATTAACAAGTAAAAAAGGAAGTTCAAGAAATTAACAGCAAACTTGTCAACAAATGAAAGGGAAAAGCTGGGTTTAAAGTCCAAAACCTTCTCACCTTTTGTTGGTGATATGGACATGGTGCTTTGCATAGTTGTTGCCACAGGAATAGCACGGTCGGAGTGGAAACATGGGGAATAGTCCAAATCGAATTGTTTTTCAGTTAGATATACTCTATAAGGGTTAGTAAAAGATCAACAGCAAAGATTGCTTGCACAATGTGAGCTACATTGCAAAACTGTGTGGAGCAACGCAACACACAACAGTACCTGGAATACACTACCAGAGAGTGTGGTGGAAGCAGAGTCATTAACAGCATTTAAGAAATGTCTAGATGAGTACTTAACTCACCTCAGCACAGAAGGCTACAGGCCAGGTGCTGGAGGATAGGATTAATATGGGTGTCTACTGGTCATTGTGGATGTGGTGGGCCGAATGACTTGTTTCCATGCTATATGACTGTATGACAATATTCCATTGTGTACTCATTGCACATTTGATAGACATTAGACTTTGGTTCCACCAAGGCTTGCTTCCCCATCTCCTGCTGGCTCTGTCCCTTGCAACTCAGTGGCAGAAGTCAGATCTGCTTTCATGAAGGTAAACTCTAGAAAGTGGCCAGACCAGATGGAGTCCTTGGACCGGTCATGAAATCATGCGCCAATCAACTGTCCACTGTCTTTGTTGACATCTTCAACCTCTCACTTCAAAAGTCTACTGTCCCCACCTGTTTCAAGGAAGAGTAAACTGTCCTTTCTGAATGACTACCGACCAGTAGCTTGAATGTCGACCATAATGAAGTGCTTTAAAAGATTGGGAATGGCCCACATCAGTGCCAACCTCCCAGGCCATCTAGACCCCTTGCAAATTGCATATGGAAAAATAGGTGTACAGAAGACACCGTTTTCCTTGCACTATATTCAGCTCTGGATCACCTCGATAACAGTACATATGTCAGGATGCTATTCATTGACTACAGCTCAGCCTTCAACACCATAATACCAAATAAGCTGAACTCTAAATTCCTGGACCTTGACCTTGGGGCCCCCATCTGCATCTAGCTTCTAAACTTCCTGACTGGTAGACCTCAGTTGGTTAGAATTGGTCACAACATTTCATCTATCCTGATCCTGATCCTCAACACTGGTGCTTCCCAGGGTTGTGTGCTCAGTCCCCTGCTCTACTCCCTGTATACCTATGACTGTGTGGCCAGACACAGTACTAACTTGATCTTTAAGTTTGCCAATGATACCACTGTTACTGGCTGGATCAACAACAATGATGAGATGGTGTACAGGAAAGAGATTGCAAACCTGTGTCATGGTGTCAGAACAACAACCTAGCCCTTAACATTAGCAAGACAAAAAAGTAGATTGTTGACCTAAGAAATCGGGGGCATTGAATACAACTCTGTCCTCATCAACGGAGCTGCTATAGAGATGATTGACAGCTTCAAGTTCCTTGGCATCCATATCACCAGCAATCTTACCTGGTTCCTTCACACTAATGCGGTGATCAAGAAAGCGCATCATCATATTTACTTAGGCATCTGAGAAGATTTGGCATGTCCACGAGGACTCTCTGGACCTTCTACAGATGCGCTACAGAAAGTATCCTGACGGATTGCATCTCAGTCTGTTATGGCAACTACTCTGCTTTGGACCGACAGAACCTGCAGAGAGTAGTAAACACAGGCTCATCATTTTCTTCCATTCAGTCCATCTTCACGGTATGTTGCTTCATGGAGGCTAATAGTATCATCAAGGGTGCCTGCCACGCTGGAAGTTCCATTTTCTACCTCTGGGAGAAGCTACAAGAGCTTGAAAGCTCAGACGTCCAGACTTAACAGCTTCTTTCCCACTGCTATCAGACTTCTGAACCAATCACCTCTTTCACATCCCTTTCCTGGTGGTGCTGCCACATTCTCATGGTCTTAATTCTACCTCTCTCGATTATTCCTTTATTGCCACTTCAACATTTTTTTCTGCACTACTTCAGATTGCACTACAATCTTTGCATCATTCTGTTATTTTGTGCTCATCTGTGTTTTGTTGTATCTATTATTGTTATGTGAGCAAGGAATTTTATTAGACCTTGGTGTATATTACAATTAAATAATCTAAATCTAATCTTAAACTAAAATACTGCAGAAGCTAGAGATCTGCAATAGAACATGAAATACTGGTAATACTTAGTGAATATTTCTAGCATTTTCTGTTTTATTTCTGACACTAATTTTGCTTTCCTCACTGATGACCTTGAAGCTATTATATATTTTGATAATTTCTGGTATTTACTGACATAGAAGTAAACTAGGTTCAACAGAACAAGAAAACAATGCTTTGTACTGACTTATAAAAAGTTTGGTGAATGTTAGTATCCAAATAATAATCCAGGATTTTGTTCAAAACTTGCATGAGTTTGATAAATCATGCATCACTATCCTAAATGAGCTTAGTCCTGATCTATACCAAACAGAAAGCTTTTGAGTAGTTTGTCAGTTGATTTGTTGTTTATTTGTGAATACAGTTAGTTGGATTGGAAGAGATTTGGGTAAGATGTTCTCATACTTGGCCATGTTATTTCTTTGTGGACACTTTGACCTTTCCAGCATCATGCACCATTTGAGAATCATAATGTTAAGAAGTTATTTTTTTTAAATTTCCCCCTCTAGTTTGTTTTTCTACTTCTCTGAAGGCATTGGCTTTTGCTAGCGTCCAGCTGCAAGATGCTGAGCACATACTACTGCCTCAGCTTGGTGGTTTCAATAGTTCAGATTCTTTGGTTATGGAAACAAAATAGTTGCATCTGATTATTGCCCCCATCTGTATTACCAGTATTTCATGTTCTATTGCAGATCTCTAGTTTCTGCAGTATTTTGGTTTAAGGTTAGATTCAGCTTATTTAATTGTAATGTAATTAAAATTGTAATAAAATTCTTTGCTCACATAATAGATACAACAAAACACCGATGAGCGCAAAATAACTGAGTGTAGTGCAAAAAGAAATGCTGAAATGGCAATAAAGGAGTAATCGAGAGAGGTCGAATTAAGACCATGAGTACTTGGCAGCACCACTGGGAAGGGGATGCCCCCACCCGCTGTCCTTAAAGCAGGAGTCCCTGATAATGATCAGGAATGGTGACCCTGGAATTTTCTGTTCAGCTCTCCTTTTGGTGTAGGAATACTAATTGCCTGTTCAAATAGTGCTGCATACTGGCCCACTAATCATCAGCTGATTGAATAGACCGAATGTTGGAGTTGGATATTTCAGGATGTGTGGCCTTTTTTCATGCTAATCAGTACACATTCCAGTCAAGACATTAGAGTGAGCTCAAATAATAATTTCTTGTCACCCATTCACCCATATTAATTTAAACATTTCAGTTCCTAAATATTTATTATTTTCTGCAATATTGAGCTGTATAGTAATGATGATTCATTTTCAGATTAATGATTCATTTTGCCATTTTCACCTCAAGGGAATTAAAAACATGAAAATTATTATCAAATGCCTGAATTCATTAATTCATTTATTTTGTTATGCTTCAACAAAAAATTGTTGAACAGCTTTAATGTCCCTGAAATGTCTCTGCATGTCAAGTGCTATGTGTCAACTGGGACAGGACTTTTGCTTCCGACCTTGAAGCTTAGCATGGCTATTTGGAACTGTTTCTGAAACAGAACAGGCTTTCAGCTAACTAGAAAACAGTTGTTGGTTTTATAGAAAAAGAAATTAAATATTTTCCTTTCAGTACCATGCAGATTTTCCAGCTAACCAATTCTGGATTTGGATCCAGAATCATAGTCACTCAGAGACACAAGAACATAATGCAGCAATGAGAAAGGACTATTCAGCCAAAAGACCCTTCCAACACTTGGCTTTCTCACAGATCTCTGCAACTCTTGGCAGATGGTTTATTGTTGAAAAGTGGAGTACAGATTTTTATATTTTATATTATTTCTCATCCTTTCTTTGTCGCATGAGGTGAAACTGTATCATGTTTTATCAGTCCATAAGTGTGTTAACATGTAGTTCAAAGTTCTCTTGTCTCCTGTATTATCCCATTATCATGAGTGTAATGTATAAAACAAGCCATTCAGCTTGACTTGTCCATACCATTGTTTAGGCTCCACTAGGGCCACCCCTGACCTTACTTCATCTAACTTAGCCAGCATATCCTTCTATACCTTTTTTCCTTCATGTTGGTATTGGTTAATTATTGTCACTTGTACCAAGGTACAGTGAAAAAGTTGTCTTGCATACCGTTTGTACAGATCAATTCATTACACAGTGCACGGAGGTAGCACAGGGTAAAAAACAATAACAGAATACAGAGTAAAGTGTCACGGCTACAGGGAAGTGCATTGCAGGTAGACAATAAAGTGCAAGGTCATAACAAGGTAGATTGTGAGGGCAAGAGTCCATCTCATTGTATAAGGGAACCGTTCAATAGTCTTATCACAGTGGATTAGAAGCTGTTCTTGAGCCTGGTGGTATGTGCCCTCAGGCTCCTGTATCTTTTGCCTGATGGGAGAGAAGAGAGAATGACTTGAGTGAGTGGGGTCTTTGATTATGCTGGCTGTTTCACCAAGGCAGCGAGAGGTATAGACATGGAGGGGAGGCTGGTTTCTATGATGTGCTGGGCTGTGTCCACAACTCTGCAGTTTCTTGTGGTCCTGGGCAGAGCAGTTGCCATACCAAGCCTTGAAACACTAGGCCAGATGACCAAGGTGAATCTTAAAGGAAGAAAGACTCAGGAGGAAAATTCCAGAATTTAGTATCTAAGCAGTAGGGGGCATGATGCAAAGGGTGGTGCAATAAATATTTTGAAAGTGTAATGTCCTAGATTTCAAGGAGCACAGAGGTGTTGAAGGTATGTGATGTTGAGAGCGCCTGTTATTGAGCAATTCCGCATCTGTTAAGTGGGGGTTATTCAAAGACCAGCTGATCGGAATTCAGGATTGGCATGTTCCAGTAAGAAGGAAAGACAAGGATGGCAAGGTTCAGGAAACATGGATGGTGAGGGATGATGTAAATTTAATCTAAAAGAAAAAGGAAGCATAAGTTTAGGAAGCTGAAATCAGACAGGGCCATTAAGGAATATAAAGGAAGCAAGAAAGAACTCTAGCAAGGAATTAGGAAGGCCAAAAGGGGCCATGAAATATCCTTGGCATGTAGGATTAAGGAAAATCCAAAGGCTTTTTATATGTACATTAAAAACAAGAGGGTAGCTAGGGAGAGAGTAGGACCACTAACGATAAAGGAGGGAATTTATGCCTGGAGCCAGAGGATGTGGACGAATTACTAAGTGAGTACGTTGCATCACTAGAAAGGACAGGATGGATATTGAGATCAGGGAGGGGTATTGCTGATATTCTAGGATATGTTGAGATCAAGAAAGTGGAGGTGTTGGATCTATTGAAGAACATTAAGGTGGATGTCCCCAGGGCCTGATTGGATCTATCCCAGGTTATTGAGAGAGGCAAGAGAGGAGATTGCTGGGGCCTTGACAAAGATCTTTGTATCCTCTCTAGCCACAGGAGGGGTCCCACAGGACTGGAGAGTAGCCAGTGTTTTTCCTTCATTTCAGAAGGGCAATAGAAATGATCCTGGAAATTATCGGCCTTTGAGCATCACATCAGTGGTAAGGAAGCTATTGGAGAGGAGTCTCAGGGATAGGATTTACTCACATTTGAAGAAGCATGGCGTTGTATTAGGGATAGTCAGCATGGCCTTGTGCGGGACAGGTCATGTCTTAAAAACGATTGAGTTTTTTGAGAAGGTGACAAAGAGGATTGATGAGGGTCAGGCAGTGGATATTGTCTACATGGACTTTAGTAAAGCATTTGGCAAGGTCCCTCATAGTAGGCTGATCCAGAAGATTAAGATGTATGGGATCAATGATAATTTGGTAGATTGGATTCAAAATTGGCTTGGCTATAGAAGACAGAAGGTAGTGATAGAGGGGTGTTATTCTGACTGGAGGTCTGGGATCATTGGTGTTTTGCAGTGATCAGTGCTGGGACTTCTTACGTGTGGGAGGTCAAATGTAAGCAGAATGTACGCAGTAAATGGCAGGACCCTTAAGAGCATTGAAGTACAGAGGGATCTCAGGGTGCCAGTCCATAGCCCTTTGAAAGTGGCAACACAAGTAAATAAGATGATAAAGAAGGCGTACAACATGCTTGCTTTCTTCAATTGGGGAAGGAGGTGGGGAAGAAGAGGAACATTTTGGAAACAAAGATGATGATCATAAGGTTGTGTGGTGCCAAATGAAGAGCCAGACTTAAGACAGAACTGCTAGGTGAATGGGACAATGATGATTTGAACATGGGTTCCATAGATTTGGATGAACTCAACTTTATGTAGGATGGAAGATGGGAGGCCAGCCAGGAGAGCATTGGAATAGGCAAATCTAGTGGTTACAAAGGCACAGATGAGGGTTTCAGCAGCAGATCAGCTGAGGCAAGGATGTTATTATAGAGATGGATGTTGGCAATCTTAGCTTCCCTTTAAATGCAAATGTAATGTTTACCTCACAGACTCTGGTAGCAGTTTTACTTAAAATCTGTAATATTTTATGACCTAGAGTTTTGAACTTCCTACTTGTGTAGAATTTATTCTGTTTCCCTGTGAAAATCTTTCATTATCTTGAAGATATGTAGATTCAAGGGAAAATGGGCCATTTGGCCCACTGAGTCTGCACCAATGATCAAACACCCATTTACATTAACCTTACACTAAACCCATTTTATTCTCCTCACATTCCCATAAACTTGCCCCAGATCCTACCACTCACTTATATAATAAAGGCAATTTACAGTGACCACTTAACTTACCAACCCATATGTTTTTGTGATGTGGGAGGAAACCAGAGCACTGGATATAACCCATACAGTCACAGGGAGAATGTGCAAACTCCACACAGACTGAACCAAAGGTCAGGATTGAACCCAGACAATTGGAACTGTGAGACAGCAGCTACACTGGCTATGCCACATCTAGTTATCCTTTTTCTAAACAAAAGAGCCCCTGGTTGTTCAGTCTTTCCAGTTAAGTATATATCTCTACATAAATGCTGAATAAAGGAATTTCATGTGACTGCCCTAACTCTGTACACATCAAGGTCCATAACGTTACTTTTGACTTCCCATATAGTGGGATGCTGAAGTCTGCTGATTGCTTGTTATAATGTACTCTAGAACCTCTTATACTATGTAGAGCCTATGCATCTGTTGGATCCAGAGCTCATTCATCATGTACTTAAAAATAGATAATTGTGTTGTCTCTGCAGAAGACTTGGATTACTCAATATTCCATAGAAACAAGCACTGGAAAAGAGCCACATCCTCTTATCTTGAATCTTATTTCCCAAAGTAGGCTCATGTTTTCCCAATAGCTGCCAGTACCCATTACAATTATTAGACACAAATGAAAAAGTATGATTAGATATTCCATGTGAAAGGAAGAACTAAAATCAACTTCTCAAAGGTCCATTCCAACTACTAGCTTGCTGACCTGTACAGCTTAGGAATACCATCATATCATATTGCCCTTTCTTAAGTGTTAATACACTAGTAACCCACTTAGCAATACCCTATTATAATGCTTTTGTCCAGGGGGATAATATTCTTACTAATAAATACTAGAGAACAACAAAAAGATTAAAAACATCAAAACGTATTAGCTTGCTTATCAAATATATGTTCCCTTGGCCAAAGAGAGCGCACTAATCGTAACCTTTTGGTCAATGAGGCATAATGGCCACTTTTAGAGCTGATTCATTTAGTGCTCTCATTCCTGGGAAGGTATCTCAAGTGCTAAGTGAGGTAGCAGTGTATACACTTTGTCAGAGTATTGTGTCACTGAATCTATCTTTTCACTGATTCATCTTTTGAAAAATATTGCTATTGGGGCCAATCTGACTGACTGTGAGGCCTGAAAACGTATATAACTGACTTGTCTCTCCAACTGTCACTCTCAATGTCTGCACCGACATTGAACTAAAATCCTTGTCTGCTTCTGCCTCATATTGGTGTAAAATGTGAGATATCTCTGTGAGATAACTGGTTTAAAATTCAATGTTCAATATTTTAAACATTATTATTCTAATAGCTTTAGCATACCAGTCAGCC
The DNA here is from genome assembly GCF_009764475.1 of Pristis pectinata. NCBI lineage: Eukaryota > Metazoa > Chordata > Chondrichthyes > Rhinopristiformes > Pristidae > Pristis > Pristis pectinata. The sequence goes on along the minus strand of NC_067407.1, from coordinate 47,575,231 downwards.
AGTGAATTCCCTCAGTGATATTCATGGCCAATTATGGTATAAATTCCAAAACAGTTACAACACCAATTTCTCAGGAATTATATTTTAAAACATCAATCGACAACATAATATTATCATTTTATGATATGACAGCCATAAATTTTATTTATCGCAAAATTATTGACTCACGAAACATCCAAACGGCATAAGTTGCCAGAAGTTGCTTATTATTACTGTTAGAATATTTAATTATCTTGGTTGTTATCTGTTTCTTTCCATTTCAAAACTGCTGTAGTGATTTCTTCTCAAGTCTTCTCTTAACCCATTAATTTTCTCCACCCACTCCCCTATCCCCATTTTCTCTCAAAATCCTCAATTTGTTGCAGCCCCAACTTTGTGCCTGCTGAAAACCTCTACAGCTTGATTTGCAACATGGTGAAACCTCACACTCTGTTTGGCTCAGACTGAGATACAAGCTGCTAATTCCATCTCGCACCAAGATAACCTTCAGAGTGACTCTGCAATATTGCTGCCACAGCTTCAATCTCACCTCCACTGAAACCCCCCTACTCTCACATCTCATCACTACTAGCCTCTAAGATCCAACTTACATAAACTCCAATTTCTCCAAAACCTATGCCACCCCCCAACCCCCCACCACCATATCTTGTCCCACTTTCCAATTTCCCATTATAGTCAACCTTTTCCCAATACTTTGGGGAGATGATCAGATCAGATAAGATACAGAATGGGTTCAACATTAGCAGTGGGTTCTCATTACCCACCCTTCATGGCTATTAGGAGATTCAAAAGACACAAGAACATAAGAAATAGAATTAGGTGTAGGCCATTCAGCCCCTATGGCTGCTGCACCTTATAACATGATGGCTGATCTTTTACCTCAGTGCCACTTTCCTGCACTAACCCCACAACCCTTGATTCTCTTAATAACCAAAAATCTATTGATGTCTGTCTTAAACATAAGCAACAATTGAGCACCCACAGCACACCGTCACTTTCAATCCTTACATAAAATTCTATCATATAATGATCACATTTCCCTTAAATCTACTTAATTACAAGATTATTCATTAACTCTTTCTCATTGCTGAGTACTTGCTGAGTATTTGATCTAAAATAGACTGTTCCTTTGCTGGTTCCTCAACATACTGTTCTAGAAAACTATCTGTCATACATTCCATGAATTGGTCCTCCACATGTTTATCACTCATTTGGTTAGCCCAGTCACTGTATAGATTATAGTCCCTCATGCTTCTTCTATTATCCTCGTACATGTGTCCATTTTTTGGGGATTTAGATAATTCCCACCAGTGTTTTCTGCGCCACCCTTAATAAAAGCTCAAACCGACTGATCTTATGAGCTATAATCCTTCATCTCTCCTGTCCTCTTCTCATTTGTTATTCTCAGAGCCACCTCTCCATATTGCCTCACCTCTTCTAAAAGTATCCCAGAACATTTAATTCCCAATCTTGGTAACTTTGCAACCATATCTTTCCAAAAATTATCACATCATTATTTCTATTTGTGCTATTAATTCATCTATTTTGTTATGAACTATATGTGCCTTCAAATAAAGAGCCTTCAGTTTTGACCTTTTACCATTTTCCCCTGCTCTGATCCATTTGGAGGCATATTCTTATGTTGTTGTGATTGAGGATATACCTCATTGGCGTGTTCTTGGGAAGTACAAACACTAAGCAAGGCCCAGTAGCAGCCCACCAACCTAGTGAAGAACAAAGCCACATGGCTATGGCACTTATCCAGCAAGCAGGAAGGAGCAGGTACCCCAAAAGATGGATTTAGTAGCTGTACAGGTTAGTAGGAAACCAGAAGATGATTGTTATATCAAAACAACAAGAAAACCAAACAGCTTAACTGAAGGATTACCATTTTGATCTGGAGAAGGAGGACTGTTGTGCATCATTCTCTGGTAATGCTGAAGTGGTTGTAAGGAGAAAGGCTTCACCAGGAATAAATATGTTGTGCAGTGAATTGGAAGTGACATTGAAGATCATTCTCGAGGAACTAATAATTGAGTAGAAAGTGATCATACATAGATGCATACACAAATGTGTGAAACAAAGCCTCTTCATACAATAAAACATGAAAGGTTGGAAGCACCCAGGTTAGGCAGTGTCTGTGCAGCGGGTTGCAGAGTTAATGTTTCAAGTTGATGACCTTTCACCAGAAGTGGAAAAAAATGGAGATTAAATGAGTTTTAAATTGCAGAGAAAGTGGAGGGGGGGGGGGAGGGAGAAAACAAAGGTGTGCAATTGGAGACCAGGAGAAACGGGCTGACATAAATGGTGGTAGTGCCAGTTGAAAAATGGGAGTATAAAAATATGGGATTAATGTAGGACAGCGGTAAATGGGTCAGCGTGGACTTGGTGGGCCAAAAGGTCTGTTTACGTGCTGTATGACTGACTCTGCACAAGAGAAAAAAAATCTATAAATACTGAAATTCTGAAAAGCAACACTATCTGAAGTTGTGCATTTGCTTTGAAAGTTACATTTGAGTGGCATGGATTTGTAAACTTAAAAGGCCTTCTGTCCGCTTTAGACCACCAGATGACAGATCAGCCTGAAAATTGATTCCAGTGAGCAAATGAATTCACAAGGCCCATATCAAGTTTCACTTGCCAGTTGTCTATTTCTTTGACGTGAAATAGGACTGGCAGTTAAAAGCTACACCCACCAAACTTAAAACCTTGATCCACCATCACCTCTCCTTATTCAGCCTTTATAATCTCCTTTAATCTCATACAACAGCATCTTCCCTTCCCTCCATTACTTCGCCATTAATTCTACGACTAATTTGGCCATAATAGCTACTTTCCTTAAACCTTCAACCATGTTCACCCCAACTTTCCTAAAACCCAACTTTTCAACCAAGTTCTTGTTCACATTTCTAACTCAACTATAATGGCTCACCATCCATTTATAAAATATATTTATTTTCTCTTACTTCACTCTGAAACATAGTGGGATGCTGTTTACATTAGGAGCTGTGATTTAAATACCATGGCTTGCTGTTGCTGAAGAATGCGTAAGTCATGTGGATTTTCCAGAAAAACCAACCATACTTACATGGTATCTGTCTTACAAGATGTTTAGACCACAACCTGCTGTTTTGGCGGAGAACTGCTGTTCATTGTGGCATGGCTGATAGTTTCACATACTACACCAAGCAATTAAGGTTAAGCTCTTTCAACCATTGTACACTAAAATCCATCAGCCCAGGGGAAAATATTCTGAGGTAAACTGACATTACAGCAGAAATACCAATAAAGGTTGTTTGTGATGAGTAAATTATCAGATGACTTTCTTAGCTTCTTGATGATGAAAGTATTGTTTACATCATCCAAGAAAGTCTTCATATTTCCTTTGACTGTGCATATCAACAATTACTTTGAAATGTTGTTCTGATATTGCTGTAAGCTTCATAACATTATCAACATGTGACTCTTATTTTTTAAAAAAAAGAAAATGGATTTTTCATTAAAAGAAAAGCCTGACATTGCAATTGCATCAGTGAACTTAAAAGGGGAAGATCCAGAGAAGAACTTTGCTTCTCATTCAGCAATCTGAGCAGGGAAGTGCTATAGCTAATCATGGCTGAGGTAGTGATCTCCTCCATAACAAGGCAGCCTGTTGTCAGGGGACAATCTGGGCTTCCACATGAAGACCAGCTATTTGAAGTATGTGCTGGTCTTCCTGGAACTGTACCCCAAGTCACTCAGTTCTTTTGTAGAGGAGAGGTACAGATTTTGAGGAAAAAATTAGGCAAATAAGTAAGCAGTGACATTGTAAAACACTGTAGCTAAGAGGAAGATGTAAAAACTTCGAGGTCCATTGTTCTGCTATCTTGTGGTCTTGCCCAAGAGTTAGATCGTTTCGAAGATGGATCATGATGTGATGCAGTAAGATGGGAGGAAGATGACCATATAGGAAACAAGAGGAGAAATGATGGCATCAATGAGCATGAGAAACATTACAGATTTATGTAGCATATCTTTCTGCTTGGACAATTATTTTCAAGGACCTAGCAGTCCTAGCAATGATCACATTCAGCCAAAGTAATAATTGATTCCTGAAAGATTTACGTAAAGTAGTGGCAGAGTAAATGCTTTAACTTAATAAACAAAATTCATCCTCTGTAGCTATACTACACTGGGCTTGGCAAGAGAAACAAAAACAAGTGAGGTTTTTGTTCATGCGTGTAATAAGTTTTAAGTTAAACAATATCCTAACAGAAACAAGTATGGCAGTGGGCACTGGCTCAGTTACTGCTCTGGCAGTCAGCACTAAAAGCAAAACCACATAATCCAGGAACTCAAGTAAATTGTCAGTCAGAAAATCACTATCAACATATGGCTGGTGGAATTCACATTTTTATAGAATCCAGGCCAGCAATATGTACAAATTAAATCAAAACCAAGTTATGACCCACAGACATGTAATCTTAGTTAATTAACAGTGCAGTTTTCAAGGTCCAAGTTGAATGGTTTGTTATTTAGTATTATTTTTGAGACTTTGCTATGTTTATTAGCTCCTTTTATTTGAGCTTGAAAGCAAGACTTTCTGCTTCCCACAGATATTAACGTTACAGTATAAATTCTAAGTCCAAGGAGTAACGTGATGGGACTCCCCAAAGAAGTTATTCTTGCACTGCTTTTGTTCGCCAAAACAGTAGGTTACAAGTTAGAGGAAGTTGTGATCACACTGTAAAGTGCTCTGTTCAGATTGCGCTTTAAACACCGTGTGTGCTCTGGCCTCTGAGACACAAGGGAGACATTTAAGCACTGGAGACATTGCAGGAAAGAGTCAGCTGCACTCAACCCCAACATTAGAGATATTATGTTCAAATACTTAATAAACCTGGGTTTTTCAACCTTTGAAAAAAATGCCAAATATTTATGTAGTGTAGATAATTAGCAATATGGGGAAAGTGAATATGAAAATTTACTTCAAAGATAATTATGTAAACAAAAATAAGTGTTATTAATCACCTGATTCTTTTTGAATGTAATTGACTGGAAAGAGGGGTGGTGGTGAGGTTACAGCTAAGGGAATGGTTTGTGCATTAGTGAGGAGTATGTAAAACTTCAATCTTTAAATGTTCTGCTGACTTGAATTATTCTACTAATCATCATCACCTGGTCTGAAACAAATACTTTCTGTTGGGAAGTTTTAAACAAAGTAAATTTTTTTTTGCTGAATAGATTTATTTGTCATTCCTGGGAGAAAGGAGTTCTGGATTATAAGAAAAATAGTTTGTTTCTACATGGAAACCTAAGAGTATTTTTCCAATAAAATTGAGTGAATTTCATTTCAGTATTAAATGAAGAAGTTATTGAATCCAATGTATTGAAATAGGCAGTAAATAATATTCAAAAAATCAACCATTCCTACAGGAATTGCCTGCAAGTAGAAAATAAATCCTGTGCCTTAACATTTACTTTTTTCTTTCGACTGCAATTACCAATTTGTTTTTCAGCATGCTAGGTATTCCTGGAGCTTGCATTACAGCTTAATGCTCCCCTGCACTTTCAGACTTTTCTCACGTGTCACAGGTTTATATTGAGGGGCTACCTGTTTGAGTAATTTTTTTGGAAGATATTGATTAGCTTTTGCTTGTTTCCTTTTTTGTCATACACTTTATCCCGCTTTGTATATCGTTGCTGAGTTTACTCTGGATCCCACGTGACCTATGACCTCTCTCCAGCAGGAGCATTACAGTTCAGGGATCTGGGCTGATTTCACCTCCTTATTCTGGGGGTGTCATCAGGGATTGCATTCCCATTCCAATGCAACATGAACAGGGCTAGAAACTAGGTGAGAAGTTCACAAGAGCTAAAGTGATAAGGATATATTTTTGTCCATTGAAAATTACTATGAATCATTGATAATAAAAACATATTTTCTGGATTTCTCCTGAAAAAGCGACCACAACCCTACCCAACAGAATAGGAAATTCACTGGAATTGTGCTTGTTGACTCTGCGTGGCTTGAATCTCAATGTTTTAAAATAAAATTCTGTTTTGAAATAATCCATAACAGATTTATTTTAATCAGCTATTATGCTGAAGTTAGTTGTAGTGCATGGAGCATTTTGGAAACCTAGAGTGTAAAGTTGACCAACTAAGGATGGCCCCTACTTGCTGGGAAGAGTCAGCTGTGCTCAACCCCAGTCTTAAGGGATCTGGGTTTAACTGAAAGATTGAATATAATTGGGATGTGCCAATATTGCACAAATTCTGAGGATTTTTTAAAAAGTCCCCTACAGTCTTCTTAAAGAGGTGAAGGCCAAGGAGAGCTGTTTTCCTCCTTAATTCTAATTTCTTAACTGTTAAGGCTTTCGTTTGTAGGCCTTATCCAAAGCCATTTATTTCCTGTGAACAGTCCACCTTGAACTGTAGCAGGGATTTCCTTTCCTGCTTGCTTGCTGGTGGGAATCTTAGCTGAAGCCTGCTCAACAACATATAAACCCAGCCAAGCAAAATAGTTCAGCATAATGGGAAAGTCAGAGGCAGAAGCCTCTCTTTCTCTTTGTTGCTACTATGGAAAAAATATGGCCATAAGGTTCTGCATGTTTCTGGTTCCTTCTTTATTGGAACTGCATTGTGCTTACAAACCACTTGAGAAAAGAAATTTAATTGTTGCTAAAACTTGAACTCATTCTTGGCTGATTTTCTTTGTTTCTTCTCCCCCTTCCTGTTTAATAGTTGCTCATTCCATTGTGCCCCTCATCCCAAAATCCCCTGATTTCCACATGACCTGGCCAATAAGCCTATTGGTTTTGGGCTTCTCTCCAAATGCTGGCTGTGGATTAGCTCCCGCATGGCACACTTGCTGCAGGGCAAACTATCTTCCACTGTGACTCAAAAGAGATGGAGGGTGTCTCCAGAAAAGTAACCCTGGCCTGTCCAAACATCAGGGGTACCTTGTGTAGAAGTCCACCATCCTACACCACACATACTGGAAATTGTCCTTGGTATTGATAGAACAGAGGAATACCCAAAATGTACCAATAAAAGATTTTAATGTTTCTTTTTTGCTTTCCCTTTACCCACCCCCAACTCAACCTCTTCTTCCAAAGAGACAGATTTTAACTTTTATGGAAGTGGATTGTGTTTGGAGAGGGTGAAGCCGTAATGAGATGCCCTTTGGGGATTGCAGCATGAGGAATTGGGTCATTTATCACCTGTGCCTGATTTAAATAGTCCAGCACTGTCTCTTAGCCAAAATCGACACAATTGACATCAGGGTAAAAGGCAATTGAATGTTTTGAAAAAGCAAAAGATGTGAAATTAGTTTGTTGCTCCAAAATAAGATCAAAATTAGGCAAGCAAAGTGCTATCAATGCATTGCTTTAGGAAGCATGTAATACTACTTTAATACTTCGACCTGCTTTGCTGATCATGAGCTGAATGCTCATAATCAGTTGACTTCCTAAGTTGAGAGAAATTATGGGTACATATAATATTTGTGCTGAGCAAAGCTGATGCCTTATGAAGTTCCCATAAAATCACTTGCTTTCTGCACTAGAAAGGGCAGGAGTATGAAGACAAAAGAGACTGCAAATTCTAGAATCTGGAACAAAAAACAGAACACTGGAAGAACTCGGGGGTCAAGCAGCATCTGTGGAGGCAAAAGGTGTATGGCTTCGGGTTGAGACCTTGCACCAGAAAGGACAGGGTTTTTTCCACATTTTTGAGCACTTCGCAGTGTCTTTCCAATATTCTATATTTTATTTCTGACTTAATGCATCTGCACTATTTTGATTTTCAATGCAGCAAAGAAAAGCATCCTATCTGGATGCATCACAGCTTGGTATGGCAACTGCTCTGTCCCTGACTGCAAGAAACTGTAGAGAGTTGTGGACACAGCCCAGCACATCACAGCAACCAGCCTCCCTTAAAGTCCATGAAAGTCTACACTTCTCGCTGCCTTGGTAAAGCAGCCAGCATAATCAAAGGTCCCACCCACCTCGGACATTGTCTCTACTCCTTCCACCCCCCCCCCCCCCCCCCCCCCCATCGGGCAGAAGATACAAAAGCTTGAGAGCATGTACCACCAGGCTCAAGGAAGCTTCTATCCTGCCAGTATAAGACTATTGAAAGGTTCCCTAGTCCAATAAGATGGACTTTTGACCTCACAATCTACCTCGGTGTGACCTTGGACCTTCCTGTCTCCCTGCACTGCACTTCCTCTGTACTGTAACACTTTATTCTGCACTCTGTTATTTTTACCTTGTACTACCTCAATGCACTGTTATAAGGAATTGATCTGTATGAATGGTATGCAAGATGAGTTTTTCACTGTACCTTGGTATATGTGACAATAATAAAACAATTTACCAATGAGGCATGAGACATTCCCATCTCAATCCCATCTCAGTGACAACATACGATTAACAGAGCAGTCCAGGTGTAAGTTGGGTACAGAATGACAGCCTTTCATATCTCCTCAAAAATAGTATCTGCGTCTGAGCTTCAGAAGAAAATACAAACTGTATCAGCTTTGTCATATTTTCAGTAGCAGTTATAGAATCATACTTATAATAATAAAAATGCTTTGGTTGATGAAGTTGTGATTTAATTCGCTGCCATTTATTATACATTGAAGCTCAGCATTCCCTTAATATATAAGTCATCAATTATGTCATCAACAAGACACACCTCTGTGTTCAAGTCCAATTCCAGAGACTTGACTATGAAAATCTAATCTGACCTTCCAGGGTAATACCACAGGAATACAGTGCCGTAGCATTGTAACAGGTGCAACCTTTTGGATGTTGTTTGTTCCAATATCTAGATATTAAGGGAATCAAGCGATATAGGGTAATGCAGGAAAGTGGTTCTGCACTAAATGATCTGCCATGATCTTATTGAAAGGCGGAGCAGGCAAGAAGGGCTGAATAGCTACTACTTCTATTTTTTATGTGCTTAAACCAATACCCAATTAGCTTTCACAGATAGGTGTCAAAGATCCTTTGGCATTATTTTGAAGGAGAAGAAGGGACTTAACCCTAGTATCCTGGCAATTAAATAAATTAAGTATCGATAAACATTACAGAAACAGATTATATGCTTAATTTCACAAGACAGTTTGTTATTTACAAATTGCCTGCCATGTTTCCTGCATTAGAATAGTGGCTATGCTTTAAAAGTACTTAGTTCACTCTGAAGTGTTTTGGGATTTCCTTAAAGGAATGTGAGAGGTGCTATATAAATGTGAATCTTTTCAGTGGGATAACTTCCTCCCATTCACAGCCATGGGGGACTGGAAAAGCTGGGATTTAGTGTGTTTCTCTCACTGGTGATCTCACAAAGAGACATCAAAAGATTATTATGAAGAGACTAGGCTATCCCAGCTTCACAGAGCAAGTGAAATGACTCCAATGAACAAGATCAGTTATTTTCCTGAAGACACCCCACCAACATTATTGAAATTAGGAGCTCGCCATGTGGGGGAAACTGCAGACTCAGGCACAACGTACGTGATACGTTCCCAAGGTGGGCCTCCAGGAAGATAAGGTTTGGGATTTTAGATCTTGGCTAGTTAATAACGTTGCTTTAAAGTAATTGGCAATAAATACATTTAAGCAATTCCACAGGGCACTGAAATCTAAATTAGGTGGGGGAAAAATGGAAAAAGAATAAAAGCTTAAGAATGAAAGAAGTTTTAGAACCCTTGTGTTTAATTCCCAATGAGCTGACCTATTGTTTCAAATATGTGTGAGTTCTGAAATGAATTGTTTTATTTGGCTGGAACAATTTTTGGAAAGTTTATTTGTTGTCCATTTTGATATCAAATGACAAAGCAGTGACTTTGTATCTCCGACAGCTGTGTCAACTTTCACCATATCAAAGGGTTTTTTTAAACATGGACTTTAGCAGTTAAGGAAATGATGTTAAAGAAACCTTAGGTGTGAGTAATGCTCTTGAATAAGTCCAAGTGCGAAGAGGTGGCCAAAGACATGATCAAATAGGGATGGCTCTGAGCATGGGAGAGAAAACAATGGATAGGGAGTTTCCGGACAGGCTCCAGGGTGCTGGCCTGTGGTGGTGAAAATTCTATCACAGATGAAAAGAAAGAAATATATGGGACCACTCACTTCTATTCCAAAGCATCTTACAGCAAGTTATGTACTTCTGAAGTTTATACATTGTTGCAAAAATAACAAAACACATTGTTTGTGCACCACAAGCTCTCACAAACAATCGTGAAACTAACCTTGTATTTGTTTTATTAATGATAAGTAAGGTATAGCCACTGGTTGGGTCACTGACACAAGAGATTCTGTAGATGCTGGAATCTGGAGCAACACACACAAGATGCAAGAGGAACTCAGCATGTCAGGCAGCATCTATGGAGGAAACTAAATGGTCGACGTTTCAGGACCTGATGAAGGGTCTCAACCCGAAACATGAACTGTTTACTTCCTTCCATTGATGCTGCCTGACCTGCTGAGTTCCTTCAGCATTTTATGTGTGTTGCATTGGGTCATTGAGACAGGTCCTATGCTCTTCTTCAATACAGTGCCATGGGAACTGTTTTTGTCGACCTTGCATGTCTTTTACAATTTCCATGTGAAGAGCTGTAGAAGAAGAACCACACTGTCAGCCAGAACCTGAAGAGCAAGCGTTTGACAACTTCTTAACATATCTTTGAGCAATCATGATGTTTCCTCAGCCTGTTGACGAACATCTAAAAAGTAAGGCTCCCAAAATTGTGCAGGCATTCCAACAGAATTGCACCATAAATCCAAAAGCAATTTGCCTAAGCAGCTGCAAATCATCAGGATTTTCCAAGTCCTGGACTGGCACTGGTGCTTGTTAATATATCTTTGAGAGTGCAGAGCTTCAGTGTTCTCCAATTGCAATCAGGATGTGGTAAGCCATAAGGTTTAGACCTCATCACAAAGTTACCTGCACTTCATTGAAAAGTGTTCAATAAGCTCCACCTCCAAAGCCTATCTTGTTTCAAAATCTAGGTCATGTTTTCTCTTTTCTTAAGGCTTCCTTTCCCTCCAGATGATTTCCTGATATTGGAATGTGAGAGGCTTTTAAGTGCTCAGACTAGGAGTGACATCCAGCAGGGCATTGTACTTTTTTTTCATTTTTTTTCTTCCACGTTCCCCCTCCTCCAGTTTAAAGTGTTTGGGGAAGGCAAACATGGCAAGGGAGTGACCAGTGAAGAAACAGAAGAATCTTAGGGTGCATGGACATCAAATTGCCAATCACCATTGGAGATTGTTTCATTCTGCATCTTGCTGCTGGCCACATATTTATGTTTAATTTTTTAAAATTTAAAAACAAATCTAACCTTTCCTGGTAGTGATCATCCCAGCAGAGATTGCTGGGAAGAATCGTTCCTGTTGAAGTACAAGATCCTCCCACAATGACTTGACAGCTGGCTGACCCATCCCCTGACCTAGCTGACTATCAAAGACGAGCAATATCTGCTTCTGCTGCAGGAGGAGGCGAAGGGGAGATCAGAGGGGAAGGAGAGGGGGGAGTGAACAAGTGGGGAGAAAGGAGACAGCACGAGATGAATGGCAGGCGAGGTAGGAGCAGAAGAAGGAGAGAGGGCAGGAAAGGTGAATGGAAGAAGGGGAATAGATGAAGGTGGGGAGAGAAGGTAAGGGGAGGGAGAGGAGGAGAGGGGTTGGAGTGAGAGGTGGAGAAGAAAGAAAGGGAGGAAGGGCAGGGGAAGGAGAGTTGAGGTGTGAGAGGAGGGAGTGAAGAGGAGGGAGAATGCTGAGCCTTTCGTTCACCAAAGAATTTAATTAAACACAATTAGATATGTAAGGTAGATAGCTAGTTTGTATCACATCCAATGCGTGTTTGATGTGCTTGCAGAGGCATTCAGACATGCACAATGATATCAAATGGCATGTAATACAGATTTTATTGTCATTCTTGTGAAATTCATTTGCTCATGCATTGTCCTTGAATGGCAAGGACCGCCCTTGCAAAAGGAGACCTTCAAAGACAGGCATAGCCTCATTCATTATCCCAATTTCGACCCGCTGCCAAAGATTCATCCAATTCCCTCCTTTCTGTTCCTCATCCCTCCCTCTATTAGCTGGTTTCACAATATAGATTGAAGAGTTGGGTGGATGGGAAATAAGTATTTAAAGACAGTTTGTGAATTTCGCTATGCTCAGAATCATTATCACTGTCTTATATGACGTGAAATTTGTTGTTTTGCGGCAGCAGTGCAGTGCAAAGACATAAACAATTATAAATTCCAAAATAAATAAATAGTGCGAGAAAAAGGAATAATGAGGTAGTGAACATAGGTTCATGGAATATTCAGAAATCTGATGACAGACGGGAAGAAGCCGTTCCTGAATCATTGAGTGTGGTTCTTCAGGCTCCTGTACCTCCTCCCTGACAGTAGTAATGAGAAGAGGGAATGTCCCAGATGGTGAGTGTCCTTAATGATGGATGCTGCCTTCTTGAGGCACCACCTCTTGAAGATGTCCTCAATGGTGGGGAGGGTTGTGCCCGTGATGGAGCTGGCTGAGTCTACAATCCTCTGCAGCCTATTGTGATCCTGTGCACTGGATCTTCCATACCAGGCTGTGATGCAACCAGTCAGAATACTCTCCACCATACATCTATAGAAATTTGCAATAATCTTTGGTGACATACCAAATCTTCTCAAACTCCTAATGAATTAGAGCTACTGATGTGCCTTCTTCGTGATTGCATTAATGTGTTGGGCCAGCCTAATGTGATCCATGGAGCCCAGCATACACAGTGAGGTCCCCTTTAAATGCTTTTACTAACAGTTCACCACGCTTTCCTGACTTTGGATGTTCATTGAGCCTTCCCCTTTCAACCAATTGCATGCCCATCCCGTGGTGTCCCAGATCGACCCTAGAAGTCACAGTGTTCCATGCCTCAAAATCCTCAAGCACCCTCCATCCCCATAGCTGAAGCTCCAATCACATGTTGGTCACCAAATCCTGTGACCCGTCGATTTCTGCCACAGTTGTGAAGCTGGCAGAGGAGAGGCTTTCATCAACGCCTAATCTGTCATGTCAATGATCAAACACTCACCTACACTAAGCCCATTTGCGTCTCCATCAACGACCTCCACCCCATTGATTCTCCTGTCACCTGCTTACACTAAGAGCAACTTACGGTAGCCAATTTACTGAGCAAACAGCATGTCTTTGGCTTATGTGTGGAGCCAATGCAGTCAAAAGAAGAATGTACAGAGTCCATACAAACCAGAATATGCTACAAGGACCCAGGCACAAGCAAGCATTGGTCCTCCACCCCTTGTAGTTTAATATACCCTTTGAGGAGTCAAAATATTTCTAGAATGGGTATAGGTTTGGCTTCAACTGTGTGACATCCTCACCAACGTGCTCTTTTTTGCCATCATCCCTCTACTCCATGCTATTGATAGTTTTATCTAGGTTCACACATGAAGCACGGTGGCTCAGCTGAGGTTACAGAGAGAGATGTTGGTGCTGATGCAATTGTATCGCATGAATCAGGAGATGTAGAAGGATTAGGGGTTGGTGGGGGGGGGTGAATCAGATTTGATGAGGGGGGAAGGGGGATATTGGAAGGAAAAGTGAAGAAAACTGATGTTCTGAACTATTATCATGCGACCAGCTATGGAGAAGCGGTAGTCATTTTTTGAGATTGAAGTTCATGGTCTATTTAGAATTTGCGCTGCAAACCTTTTATCCAGCCAACTGAGATTAAAACTTAAAAGGCAAGCAATACACAAGCAAAATGAAATTCAAGACACGCGTCCATATTTATTAGACAAGGCTAATTAAGTATGCATCTCCAGAAATGGTTTTGCAATGTAAATCTTTAGGGATTAAGAAACTGATTTTGAAAAGTCTTATGACTCCATGGGGTTTTGACAGAATTTTCTCTTTTTCCACAAATTGTCCTTTTGGAACTCTGGTGGTTGTGAGCCACTTTCAAACAAAGAAGTTCTGTTTTTTTTTGTTGTTCTGTTATGTTTGGCTAAGCAGGCAGAACAGAGAAGTTTGAATACAGTTCAAGCAACCGACAGCCCTGGAACCCTTGGCTATATCCAGGGCAGGCAGCTCACTGAACATTTTTGAAGAACTCAGGTAATGGACGTGGGACAATTGAAACAATCAAAGAGAAGGCCAGGGAAAAGCTGAAGTATTGCCATAAAGGTCGGGTTTTAAAAATCTGAAGATTGCAAGAGAAAAGAAAATTTGGATCAGTTAATGTCCGTAGGAATTACTTCACGTAATCCGCTCTTATGACCTCAGAATATCATCAAACATTACAGTATATAGTTAATAAAATACTGTTAATGTTTCATCATACTTGGAACGAAGGGCAACATGGTGAACAGTTTGTGCACAGCAAGGTCCAACAAACAACAATGAGAATAAACAATGAGATGGTCTGCTTGATGATGAACGTTGATCAGGATCATAGGGAGAACCCCTCTGTTTTTCTGAAATGGTATTGGATGTTTCATGTGTGTAGTGACATCAGTAGTGAAGTTGCATTAATTAACTTTCACACAAGCGATTTTCAATGTTCCTAAGTCTTCCAAAGTGTTAATTTCTGACATTTTAGCAGACACATTGTAGGGACTTGCCACCTTGACTACTGGAGATTGATTGTGGGGCTTGTCAAGGAGGCAAGGATCCTCACTGCCAGCTTTATGCTTTGTCCTGATCTGTGAGGAGAGTGGGCCTGGTCACCTACTCCTAGCCCAACCTGAAAATCAACCCTCTGCCAGTTACAAGCATATTTTAGTAACGAAAACCAAAATCTTATTGCATGAACAATACATTAAATAATAAGTTAATTTCTTTTAAATTTAGTTTTGAAGTGCACACAAAAGTGGACTGATTGCAGTGGAGAAGGAGAAGTTCTGAGAAAACTGTGTCCTTTTGTCTCCATTCAACTCAAGTCTTGAGTTATCCTTGAGCAAACGCTTGCAAATATGTAGATAAGATATCATCCTGTAAAAAGAACTGAAAAGAAAATCTGTTGAATGGATACTAGTTTTTATATTTTAGTGGTAGACTGCTTTTGCGGCATTCCAAAAGTATTACATGAACCGATATAGTGTACAATGCCTCCTCATTGCTTATAATTAGTTTAAATGGTAAACCTCTCTACAAGTGATGAACATTTGAAGATTCAGCTGAATTTTTTCAGACAGCTTCTTCACCTGCCAACATTCCTCAGGTGTGGAATACAAGGGGAGGCCAGTGGTGGCCCAACGGTTGCACAGCTGGGCCCAATTCTTTACATGTGGATTTGAAAATATTTAACCATATTGCTATCAGCAAAAGTCCAATCAAGTTCACAGAAACCAGCAAAGGATGACCTAAAAAATAATAAAAAGGGAGAAAATAAAGAATAGGAATAAAAAGCAAGAAAAATAAATGCAGATTCTCAGAATTTCTGTAAAATATGAAAACGAAGAGAACGGTGAAAGTAAACCTGGACCCACGAGAGGATGTGAAAAATTACAGGCAACTCCTGCATTAAGGGGGTTGAGTTCCCAGAAAGTGGTATATGTTGCAATTTTCCATAATGTGATACATACCACTTTCTGGGAACTCAACCTGACAACTGCGCATGCGTAAAGAAACACAGTTTAAAAAAATATATAAATTTTGTGTTTATTCATTTACTTTGTTATATACAGTGGCATGCAAAAGTTTGGGCCCCCCCAACTCAAAATTTCTGTTACTGTGAATAGCTAAGCAAGTAAAAGATGACCTGATTTCCAAAAGGCATAAAGTTAAAGATGACACATCTCTTTAATATTTTAAGTAAGATTACTTTTATTTCCATCTTTTACAGTTTCAAAATAACAAAAAAGGAAAAGGGCCCAGAGCAAAAGTTCAGGCACCCTGCATGGTCAGTACTTAGTAACACCCCCTTTGGCAAGTATCACAGCTTGTAAACACTCTCTGCAGCCAGCTAAGAGTCTTTCAATTCTTGTTTGGGGATTTTCGCCCATTCTGCCTTGCAAAGGCTTCTAGTTCTGTGAAATTCTTGGGTCATCTCGCATGCACTGCTCTTTTGAGGTCTATCCACAGATTTTTCGATGATATTTAGGTTGGGGGACTGTGAGGGCCATGGCAAAACCTTCAGCTTGTGCCTCTTGAGGTAATCCATTGTGGATTTTGAGGTGTGTTTAGCATCGTTATCCTTTTGTAGAAGCCATCCTCTTTTCATCTTCAGCTTTTTTTTTACAGACAGTGTGATGTTTGCTTCCAGAATTTGCTGGTATTTAATTGAATTCATTCTTCCCTCTACCAGTGAAATGTTCCCCATGCCACTGGCTGCAACACAAGCCCAAAGCATGATCGATCCACCCCCGTGCTCAACAGTTGGAGAGGTGTTCTTTTCATGAAATTCTGCACCCTTTTTTCTCCAAACTTTCCTGTGTCCTCACCACAAAATTCAGTGTCAGAAGTTTGTAAAGGAACATCTAAACAAGCCTGATGCAGTTTGGAAACAAGTCCTGTGGACTGATGAAGTTAAAATAGAACCTTTTGGCCGCAATGAGCACACCTCAAAATCCACAATGGACTACCTCAAGAGGCACAAGCTGAAGGTTTTGCCATGGCCCTCACAGTCCCCCAACCTAAATATCATCGAAAATCTGTGGATAGACCGCAAAAGAGCAGTGCATGCAAGATGGCCCAAGAATCTCACAGAACTAGAAGCCTTTTGCAAGGGCAGAATAGGTGAAAATCCCCCAAACAAGAATTGAAAGACTCTTAGCTGGCTACAGAAAGCGTTTTACAAGCTGTGGATACTTGCCAAAGGGGGTGTTACTAAGTACTGACCATGCAGGGTGCCTAAACTTTTGCTCTGGGCCCTTTTCCTTTTTCGTTATTTTGAAACTGTAAAAGATGAAATTAAAAAGTAATCTTGCTTAAAATATTAAAGAAATGTGTCATCTTTAACTTTATGCCTTTTGGAAATCAGGTCATCTTTTACTCGCTTAGCTATTCACAGTAACAGAAATTTTGAGCAGGGGCACCCAAACTTTTGCATGCCACTGTATATACAGATTCCAAGAGAATGAATTTTACTCTATCTCAAATTTTTGGGTAGGGATTTGTGAATTCTGTTAGGGCAAATTTCCGTTACCTGAATGTCCATAACACGAGGTTCAACCGTATAGTAAGAAATAAGAAAATATCCAAGATGCTAAACAAATATTTTGTATGTGTCTTCACTGTGGAAGATATTAGAAATAGTGGGGAAATCACAAGCCTAATAAAGGTGAATTAAATAGGAAGTAATTAAAATGATTAGTAAGTGAGTGGCACAGCTTCTGGAGCTGCTGCCTCAGAGCTCCAGCAACCTAGGTTCAATCCTAATCTGAGGTGCTGTTTGTGTTTTCTATGTGAGTGCATGGGTTTCCTCTGGGTACTCTGGTTTTCTTCCACGTGCCAAAGATGTGCAGGTTAGTAGGTGAATTGACCACTGTAAATTGCCCAAAGCAAATTGGTATTAGTGTAATTGAGTGCTTGATGGTTGGCATGGTCTCAGTGGGCTGAAAGCACTGTTTCTGTGCTCTCTGTCTAAAAGGAAAATACATTGGAGATGTTAATGAGGTTAAAAGACAGCAAATCCTTTGGATCTGATGCCCTATATCCTCTTCAAATAAATGGCTGCAGAAATAGTGGTTGCACTAGTGTTGTTCTTCCAAAATTCCCTCAATTCCACATGTGCTATCTTGAAACAAAGCTCCCTCAAGCTTTCAGCATCCTTACCATCTTTAAAAAAAGAACTGCGTTATTGTTTCTTCTATCCCACCTCATTTATTCTCATCCCCTGAAATACTAACTCTTTCATCCCCTGAAGACAGACATGCTCTATTTCCTGACACACAATAGGTTTTCCTCTACTTTTTAAATGTTGGTTGTGTCCCTGCACCATTAAATGAGTCCTCCTTGGGGGTGCGTGGTCTCTGCATGGCCTACCTGGGCTAGTGTATTTTCTAATTGAACCTCCAAGATTTGTGTTCTGAAAATTACAAATTGGGACACTTTCAGTTGAAATTATTTTTATTCACCCAACTTTATCAGCACACCTTCAGCCTTAGAAGATGTGCTTTTTATATGGCAAGCCACTTAACCTCAATATCCATCTAATCACAAAAAACACTCAAGCAAATAACCTCCCTGGAGGATGCTAATTAATATGGAAATTTGCACCGTGTATGAAACACTGCTTTGTGATAACTATGTGGGTGTATTTTAACTTACTTGAATTTTCCTAAATGTAGTGTTTATTTTGGTTACTTTTCTTTTAAAAAATCCTTTAAGCATGAAATGTTTTGCAATGTGTAATTACAGAAATCTGTGTGGTTTTGTTTGCTCAAAGCTGCTGGTGTTGCAGTTTGTGAATACCATTACTGTTTCCTGCTTCTCCAGTAGCAACACAACAGCAGAAATGGCCTCTCTGATATTTGCCACACTTCATAGGAGCAGCTTTTGAAGGTCTATTGTGCTAAGGTGTAGGTGTGTATACAGTTCAGATGTGCAAAGTGATATAGAAACTTTCCATCTCAGTACCCAAAATCACCAGCTGGTCTGAGTGTAGTTAACCTGTAGTTTATAAATGCCAAGTGAATTGACTTGTTTTGAAGGATCAATTGTCCTTTTCAAAGCTGATGTTGTTAGCTCATGTTAAATTATCCAAGGGTGCAATAATCGATTAATTTCAGGAAACAACACCACATGACAGAAAAGAACCGAAAAAATCACACAACATAGCAAATTTCACTATGACTCACCTGATGTGGTCCTGATGAGTGATCTAGTTTCATACATGCAGAGTGCTGCAAACTCACAGAGGCTGTTTGGAGAAACCTTTCAGAAAAATCAGTTGATTCTGCAGCACTCATCACCTGTAGAAAGGAGCAAGAAATATTGGATAGATTTAATAGTTAAGGGAATAAATTGAAGAGTTTATAGAATGGGGCAAAGATTTAATAGTAAAGATGATTGGGTAGATTTTAATTGACAGTGAGCTAACTGGCTACCAGTTGATCTCCCCTTATAACCTGCAAGAGGGTGAGTGCATTTTGAGAGCCAGACCTCAGTGGAATCAGGGTAGCAAGCTGTTGGTGGGAATTCATCATCTGAGGCATCCTGCCAGGCCTGCTGCAATGTTAGGCTGGGGCTGGGATGGGGGTGGTAATTTGGAGCCTGCCCTGGTTTTTATAAAGTACCCCTACTCTGGGTACTACAGCACACAGATGTACCCAGGAGAGCCATTTCAGCTAAACCGCAACTGATTCTGGATGAAGAGTGTAAGATTCACTCCTCGCTCAGTTTCTCATATAAAATGACATTTGAGTCCTTCGAATGGCCAAGTTTCTCATTTAGCATTGTAAATGTTCCTACCATCTAATGTGAGCCAAATATGAGTAGACATAGGGACAATCACCAAGTCAAATCGATGGAGGGGACTGATCAGTTGATTACTCACTATTGAGGTGCCACCATCACATTACCAATAGCTGTGATGCCTCAATATTCATCTTGTGAGTTTCACTCAACAGTTTTTTGAGATCAGAGAGGCATCCATGCAGAACGTTCTCCAAGAGATGAAATAGTTGGGATAGAACTCATGATGGTATAGATTGCACCACTGGCCATTTTTTTTTAATGTTCTGCTTTCTTAGAAACCTATGTGCCCCTTGACCATGGAGCAGAAGTGAAACACCAAAATACTTAGGCAAAAAGAACACTGCAATCAGATGTTATTATCTGTTGTCATTATTATTATTATCTGTTATTGTTGTTATTGTAAAGAAGATATGTAATTTTAACCATTAAGATGGAATTGTAAAATGAGAATGGACTAAATGACATAGGAGTTATAGGAATTATTATAGGAGTGAATTATATTGTCATAGTTAAGATATATTTCATTCATTATTATTATTATACTTAGGGTTTGATTTTAATGCTGTAAAATCAGTCTGAAGAGCAACCTTATAGAGAAAAAGACAATAGGTCATCTTTGGATTGGAAGAGCTGTTTGAACAACAGATATTGATATCCCTTGGTGGCTTAGGTACCTAATGGAAGCAATGGATATAAATAAGTTACGGCAGGGAACTCCAGAACTTTAAAGTCTAAAGCATTGCCACCAGTAGTGAGTGCTTGCAGGAGGAGAATGCATTAAGAGATGAGAATCAAAAAAAAGGGGGCCTGCCTGGCATAATTGTAAAGATGGAGGCAGTCATGAGAAGGCGTGGAGCAAATGAAGGGAATCTAACTGTGTGAATGGAAATTTTGAACTTGAGGTCTTTGAAGACCTGAAGCCAACGTAGATCAGCAGGTTAATGCTATGAAGATTGTTTTTTCTCACCAAATTAAAATATAGAATTAAAATAATTTTAGAGAAAATTTCTAGGTGACATACAAGACTCATACCAAAACAGCAGAGTCATAGAGTTATACAGTATTAAAATGGGCCCTTTGGACCACCACAATCTATGCCAACTTGTTTGTCCATCTACAGTCAATCCCATTTGCCCAGAGTTATTCACATAGTGGTTAAGTGAATCAAAGATTGGTGTTTAAACCACATGTATGCAATGCATGTTTAAAAAAAAACAGATTCAATGCAGGCAAGATTTGCACAGCTTTGAGATCCAAAGACGAAATATTTAGAGGAGGAATGATATATGATCATCCTTTGACCATGGAGTCTTAGATAAATACCTATGGTTAGAGGCTGATTATTTATTTAAAAACATGTCTTTCTTTCGTGGGCCTCACAAAAAGGATATCACTGTTACCAGGTAATGAGTAGTTTTTAATTGTTTAAATTAGTTTACTTAAAGACTCTCATTCAAATTAACTTGAATTATAGAGTATTTGACTACTTTCAAATCTGTTCAGTCATTTAAAGTTGTGGTTTTGATGCCATCCATTTGGTAGGAAGGAGGCAGAAATTTCCTTCAACAATAAAAGTTTTCCCATAATTCATGTTTCTTAAATCACACAGCAGGGACCATCTTTTTTCTTCAATTGTGCATTAGCATTGTAAACAGCACATATTTAAAGCAAGTGTGAATGCATCAGAATGGATGACAATGCAATATCTAAGCACACAACTGATAGCCATGACTATACAACTCATGGAAGAGAGAGTCTGGATTATGCTTGTTGCCAAGTTTGCCTTATACTGTTGGGATTTGCGTTGACACTTGAAAAGAGTACCATGTTTAGAAGGCTGGAGCATATTAATTCCAAACAAACATACTTTGGGTAAAAATAATCCTTGCATTCATCAGTATGAATTGCATAATTTTTTGACAAATATGAAGCTCTGGGCTATCTGGAGTCATTGGGAATAGTTGTAACTTTGCCCAGAATGACCAATGCTATTTATTTATGAGATTCTTTGCATATCATGTGAATGCTTCCAAGCTCTGAAACAGTACCATAACAGAGACTAATAGTTTCTAACAACTTCAAGTAACAATTGAAACTTATTGCAAACATTTCTCAAATTAAGTAATATCCAATTTGGGATTCAGTGTCCTGTGCCAAAGGATGCTTGGAAAGATGTTGACATACTATCAGAGCACTTCATTTTTCAGGAAACCTTGTTGGGCCTCCAAGGTTTATTTAGTCCCTTTATCTAAGGGACTAAGGAGTCTACAACTTGTTTAGGGACTCTTATACTGAACTAAATGCTGATGACCTGGGTCTATATTCCTTAGGATTATTTAGCAACTTCTGTGGCCATCACATTATTACAAATGCTTTGTTAAACCTCCCTATGTAGTTTTGTACCCCTGAAGCTCTAATATTTTGATCAGCTAACCTCCCCATTCCACTCCACCTAACATAGCCATTCCGTCTCCTTCAGGATTTGCCTTTGGCAATTGATTGTGACAGGAGACTGCATGTTCATGTGTAAAGTGCACATGCGCACTAATCTCACAGCACAATTTTCATTAAATTGAAGGGGGAAGTGGATTGGTTTGTGATGCTTTGTCAAGAAATAATTGGAAAGAACTCTTTGAGTATCTGAGGGGATAATAGACACACTGATTGGTGTAATACTGCAGTATAGTTCAGAAGATTACAGGTCTGACCCTTGGTTTGTGCAAAGTTAGTTGATCATTGCAGGATTGGGAATTGGGTTGCTCTAATGGCTTTTACCAAGGTGGGGGGGGGGGGAAGTCAATGGGAATTCCTGCTTTTGATTGCTGTGCAAGAAGAGGATTATCTTCCTCTGCTGAGGTCAGAACTCCACCACAGTGGCCATCATTTTTGCAATGTACTTTTGCAATTTCCCTTGCTCTACTCAGGAATAATTACACTTATTTTTGTACAATCTGTAAACTTTGAAACCTCTTCCCTGGATCAAAATTCACCCCAGAAATGAAAACTGCGCAAAGCAACAATCCCAACCACTTGTAACCTCTTTGGAAAAACTTCCTTTAAAGTACTGCATTTTGCTTGTTCAAACCAATCTTAGTCTAGTTTTCTGACATCCATACTTAATTCCCAGTGCCTTAATCTTCCTTTTTATCATAGTTTGTCAAAGATTTTTGCAAAATACAATATATCCACTGTATTTCCCTATCTATCATTAACCTATTAACTTTCCAAAGAATTCTATTCAATGTGTTAAGTGCAGCCATCATCCATTAGCCTGATATTCGTCACTGGAAAAATGCTGGAATCCATTATTAATGAAGTAGCAGCAAGACATTTAGAAAACTTTAATGTGGTCAAACAGAGGCAACACGGTTTTATGAAAGTAAAATCATGTTTGACAAATTTATTTGAGTTCTTTGAGGCAAAACAAACAGGGGATAAAGGAGAGACTACAAGGTGCAGTGCTTTAGGATTTCCAGAAGGTATTTGATGAGGTGTCATGCAAAAAAAGTTACTTGGCATTTGGGAAATAATGGAGAGTGGGGATAAATGGATCATTTTCAGCTTGGCAAGCTATAATTAGTGGGGTTCTTTGCTGGGTCTCAACTATTTTCAATGTATATTTAATGACTTAAATAGAAGGACTGAGTGTATTGCAGTCAAATTTGCTGACAACACAAAGATAGGTGGGAAAGAAGTTCTGAGTAGGATGCAAAAAGCCTACAAGAGGATACAGAGTTAAACTCTGATAATTCACTATCCAATTATTCAGAAATCCCAATGGTTTTACATCTGGCTCACTGGGACCCTGTTTCCAGTTTTGCACATTCCCTTTGATCACACCAGGGCCTGGTTTCCAGTGCTCACCAGTTTCACTGAAAAATTTATTGTGCAACTGTGTAATATCTTTAAAAAAGTGAATTTCTCAAACTATATCATGTTTAAATTTGGAAAAAATTAGGAGTGGTACTGTTGATCCTTCACTTAAATTTGAAGATATTTGGAGTCCATTTATTCAATATTTTCACATGAGGTAGATCCCTTTTCAATAACTTTCCAACTTGGAGGAACGGAGTTGACGACATAATATTGCTCTGTTTCTACTGAGAAATTTTAGCCTAGTTTTTTTTTTCTTTTTTTTGTTGTTTGTTTTTTTTGAAATTTTTTTTTTCCTCAGTTTATATTGTTTACAATTTTTCTTATTGATTTGTGTTTTTTTTAAATTTATATAATAAATCTTTTTCTTTCCCTTCTTTTATATTCATTTACTAAGAGGTCGTTGGATCTACAGATTTTTTAAATATTTTATTGTTCTTTATGATTATCTATACTATGATTGTTATCTTGATCTCTTTGTATTACATGTATAAATATTGATGCTATATATCAATCTGTATTAATTTGAAAACTAATAAAAAGATTGAAAAAGAAAGAAAAAAGTGAATTAACAGTGTGTTGGGTATTAATAGGAGTAATATTCAAAAGTCTGGAAAATTCATCAGTCTGGCACCACCAAAGTCCTGAGGGTTCTGCATTATCGGATTTTTACCGTTGAAAGGTTAAGCGAGTGGGCAAACATTTCCACTTTGGTAGGGGGAATAGAAAAGTAGAATGTGGGTTAACTGGAGAGAAATTACAGAAAGCTGTTGTACAGAGGGATTTCAGTGTCCTTGAACATGAAATATTGAAAAGGACCATGCAGATACAACAGGAAATTAGGAAAGTAAATGAAGTGTTGGAAAAGTGGATGAAGTCTAAATGTTCAGAAGTCTTGCTACAACTGTTCATGGTATTGGTGAGACCAGAAGTATTGTGTACAATTTTGGTCTTATTTTAAGAGGGATATATTTGCATTGGAGGCAATTCAGAGAAAGTTCACTGGTTTTCCCATGAGGGGGTTTGACAGATAGATGCTGAGAAGATATATTTTTTCTCGTGGGGGATCTGAAATTAGGGACCATACTTTCAGAGTAACTGGTTGCCTATTTAAGACAGGGCTAAGGAGAAATATCTTCTTGTTGGTGGTCATCAATCTTTGGAATTCTTCTACCCCAGAGAACTGTGGAGATGGATTATTGAATATAGTCAGGCAGAGATAAACAGATTTTTGGTTTAAAGGGTTGGGGGAATAGACAAGAAGGTGGAATTAAGGCCAAGATCGGATTAGATCAGTTGTGGTTTTACTGATGGTGGAGCTGACACTAGGTGCTGGCTATATGCCTTTTTCCTCCTCCTATATCTGATGTCCTTTGAAATCCATGGTGGCTACTAATAACTATTTTCTTTTTATCTAAATGACTGTTAGTTTAATCAATGTAATTTGTAAAATGATCCTTTCATATTTACATTCCTGTAATTACCAAGATTAATTGACTTCCTTTTCAAAGTAGAAATTATACTAGTATTCTTCTATCCAATGGCACATATATACTTGAGAGCCGTGAAAAAAGATTGAGCCATGTTACTGGACTGAAGTTATTCCTTTCCCACTTGATCTTTGTTTATCTTCAAGCTGACTGAGGCTCCAACAATGGACAGAACCATTACATTAGCCAGCTTGTCTGGCATAAGTATTTTGACTGACCATCTGAAATCCAAGATTTCCAATGCTATTAATTTTACAGTTTTGTTCAAAGCCTTCTTACAGCAACAACTTCTATTTATATGGTGCTTTTGGTGCGGCACATGTCAAGATATTTTGCACTAGAATATCAAACAGAATTTGGCAATAAGCCATAGGTGGCCAAAAGCTTAGTCAAAGACATGGGTTTTAACAAGTGCATTCAAGGGGGAAAGAGAAGTAGAGAAGTTTAGTGATAGAACTGGCAGCAGAAGACAGAGTTGACAGTGGTGGACCAATTAAGTTCAACTATAATTAAGAAGCAAGAATTGGAGAAGCACAGATATCTTGGATGGATGGAGATTACAGAGATAGAGATGGCTGAGGCCGTGGAGGGACATGCCCTCTTCATGTTACTACCATCGGGGAGGAGGCACAGGAGTCTGAAGACCCACACTCAACGTTTCAGGAACAGCTTCTTCCCCTCCGTCATCAGATTTCTGAACGGTCCATGAACCCATGAACACTACCTTGTTATTCTTCTTTTGCACTATCTATTTAATTTTGTAATTTATAGTAATTTTTATGTCTTTATGTCTTGCACTGTACTGCTGCCACAAAACAACAAATTTCACAACCGATGTCAGTGATAATAAACCTGACTCTGATTCTGAATTTTATAAACTAAGGTCAGCTTTTTAAAATCTAGCCATTGTTTAACTGATCACCAAGTACAGACATGAAATGCTATTAGGCAATGGACAGCAGAGTTTCAGATGACCTTAAATTTATGGAGGGTAGAACAAAGGTTGGACAGAAATGTGTTGGAAGAGTTAAATCTGAATCTATAAAAGGGCTGAGGGTTTGGGCAACAGATGAGTTGAGAGAGGGCAAAGTCAGACAAACTTGTGGCAGTGGAAATGGCTACTCTAAGTGACCCAAAATTCATCCTGGGATCAAATTTGACTTGCAGATTGTGAGATTTGTCCAGTTTCAAAGAGATGCCAGGGGATAGAGTTTGTGCTTGGGGAGTGGAGTTTGTGAAGGGAACTGAGACAGTGCCTGAGTGACATATTAATTTTGTGATCACATTGCTGATTTATGGCTTTCTCATCAGCTGGTAGTTTTCAGCTCATGATTCTGCTGCCTGTTACCTTAATGAATTTCATGGATTGGTAATAGTCATATATTGTTGATTGGTTGCTGTTTGCAAGACAGAATCGTGGATTTATTAATATCGAGGTAGTCAGTGTGGAAAAGAAGTTTTCAGGTGTGACAGAGTTGACTTTGCAAAGGTGAATTTGTCTGATGGTATGTGTATCTGCCCTGTCTTGATAGGATAATGTTATATGTTCTAGGTGAAGTTACTGGGGATTGTCCTCAGCCAGATGGAACATGGTGCAATTTTAGTGCAGGATGAGTTCATTGTGAGAAGCAGGGAAGAAGCATCAATAGAATATGCAGCGACAGTGAGAAACATGGGTGGTGTCAGTCTTGGAGTACTAGCAGTGTTGGGGTAACAAGGTGACAAGCTTGGCTGAAGGAAGGATGAGTGGGGCATAAGACTCTCAAGCAATGCCATGAGATTGCACCATCTTTAAATTCACAATCTGGGAGCTTAAGAAAAGTAACAAGTCAAAATAAGTATTTGTATTGGTTGGTTTGGTTTATTATTATTGTCACTTGTACTGAGGTACAGTGAAAAACTTATCTTGCATACCGATCTTACAGATCAATTCATTACACAGTGCAGTTGCATTGGGTTAGTACAGAGTGCATTGAGGTAGTACAGAGTACATTGATGTAGTACAGGTAAAAACAATAACAGTACAGAGTAAAGTGTCACAGCTACAGAGAAAATGCAGTGCAATAAGGTCACAACAAGGTAGATCGTGAGGTCAGAGTCCATCTTAACGTATAAGGGAACCATTCAATAGTCTTATCACAGTGGGGTAGAAGCTGTCCTGGAGGTATGTGCCTTCAGGCTCCTGTATCTTCTACCCGATGGAAGAGGAGAGAAGAGAGAATGACCCGGGTGGGTGGGGTCTTTGATTATGCTGGCTGCTTCACCAAGACAGCGAGAGGTAAAGACAGAGCCCAAGGAGGGGAGGTTGGTGTCCATGATGCGCTGGGCTGTGTCCACAACCCTCTGCAGTTTCTTGCAGTCCTGGGCAGAGCATTTGCCGTACCAAGCCATGATACATCCAGATAGGATGCTTTCTATCGTGCATTGGTAAAAGTTGGTGACACTCAAAGGAGACAAACCAAATTTCTTTAGCCTCCTGAGGAAGTAGAGTCGCTGGTGAGCTTTCTTGGCCGTGGCATCTATGTGATTTGTCCAGGACAGGCTGTTGGTGATGTTCACTCCTAGGAACTTGAAGCTCTCAACCCTCTCGACTTCAGCACTGTTGATGTAGACAGGTGCATGTACACCGCCCCCTTTCCTGAAGTCAATGGCCAGCTCTTTCATTTTGTTGACATTGAGGGAATTAAAAAGCAGGAAATATAAAAACGTGCAATTCTCTTTCTAGCATCTGGATGAAGAGTTCCTCTGTTTGTTATTCATTGTGAAATCAGAAGCATGTTTTTTATACATGTGTTCCTGGTTGTTGTTGAGCAGAGGAATTATTGTCCTGCAGACTCCTGTTGTTTTCAATCTATGTATAATAATTGGATGACTTGGAGCACAGTGTGTTGACATGCTGTGCTGCCCCTTGCTGTGTTGTGCTGTGGTGTGCCAAACTGAACTATGCCATGATCGTGCTTAATATTTCTTGCATGGATACTGATCTCAGCTGTCTTCCATCCACCTTTGCAGAGACAATGGGTGAAGTCAGTGACCCTTGCACATAAAGGAAAAATCTCTTCCTCCACCCTTCTATCCTCTCATCATCTCTCATTCTCCCTTGCAAGGTGCAGTGGATTATACAGTAGAACTTAGCATGGAGAAATGGAAAGATAAAATAGCAGAAGCATTAAAACTAAGAGCATTTAAAGTAATTTAACAACTTGAAGTATAAACGGAACCCTTGAACGAACATTATTTCCAGTTGTTGCTGTGCTATATTTCCAACATTTAGAAACTATCTAGGGAAACATGTCAAGCGCTTGTACTCATTCAATTGGATTACATGTCAAACCTATCCCCTGTTGCTCCCAATGCTTTGTAGTAGCCCTTGCTCAGGAACTCATTTCTATGCCAACTTACTTCAAGTACTATGAACCTGAATTTAAAATGTTGGCAGGGAGTGTTTTTCCAAATTTCTCTCTTTAATAGAGCTCTATATTTCCTGTTTTATTTTTAAAAAGTGGCTCACAATCTCTTTCTTGGCAGCTTATCGATATAGCAGTGAACTAGAGTGGGCCAAATAAAAGGGCAACATTTAAATCCCCCAAACCACTGGCCTTGTTTCCCTGGCATGTTTCTGAAATTCTAACTACCTGCTTTTGGCCTGGACATCTTAGTGCTTTAGTAAGTCAAAGGAGTTTTGGTTATATTCACAGCTGGTTTATTACTTATGTCATTGTAAAATAAACTTTGCCAAAAATCTTTTGTCCTATCCCACAAAGAGTGATATGCACTAGAGAACCTGGTGTTGTCAGATTTATGGTCTTTCCCAAACTTTTTTCTTTTTTTTTCCTCACCTTCCAATAGCACTCAGTGATTGGTTGTGTGAGTCTAGATTCTGAGAGTCAATAGGATGTTTAAACATAAGGCTAAAAAGGTACAATTTTTCCCTCTGTCTATATCCATACAAATGTACCTTCTAAAATCAATCACTGAATAACAGTCTGGACTTGGAAATATAACTTTTGATAGTACAGAGTGTTTCATAGCATCCCTGTCATTTGAAGATTAGACCTGGGGTGAAATGGCTTGGGATCATCTTGGTGCACTAACTAGCAGAGCTGTGGAGGGAACTCTCTTGTGGTATTTTCCTTGCAATGTGGTTAAATCTGCTCACACCTAGTTAACATGTCAAATAATCTGAATTTCACAACTTCATGTATTTTGTGGTCATGGGTCACCTGCGGAAATGTTGATCTAGCAGACAGGAGAGTTGCTGTTCCCGCCACAAAGTAAAAAGTTGAATAATTAAATTTTAAATCTTTATGACTGTATTGGTAAATCATAATTATGGATGGTGAAATATGATGTTTGTCTTGTAGGAACAGCTTGTAGAGAAGTCTTTGAAACCTGCAGTTCACTCAAACTGAAAGTACTTTCAGACAACAAACTTTCATCAGGACAGTCTGCTGGACACAAGGATGGAATTTCTGAAATGAGCTTTAGTTAGATTAAACTAATATTTCATTGTACGATTAATGTACACAAATATTGTAAAAGTGACATGCAAAATTGATTTACTTTTCCTCTTGGTAATAAAAACACCACTGTATAGACTTGTAAAACACGAAGTTGCCCAATGGCTTTCCCAACCAGTTACAAAGATGATTAACACTAGAAAAAGCCAAGGTCGTATAATTTAAAGAGTGAATGACTTTAGTCCTGTCTTTCGGCGAGTCCCCAATGTTACTTTGCAGAACTTCCTTTCCAATCCTATGCCAGTCACGCCAGTTCTTTAGTGTGTCACTAAATCTATATTTTAATAGTTATTATTATTCGTAATCATTTGCATCTAATGCAATAGGATTTGAATGGTTCTGAATATCAGAGATATTTGAAAGTTTTTAAATTATTGTCTTGCTTTGATAGTAGACAATGACTGCGCACTGCTTTGTTACTGGTCAAAGACCGTCAGGGATTTCAGGGGGCAGGATCTCAGCAGTACGATGGCCTGAAGCCTTTTCACTAAGTCCCCACCATGCCTATGCAGAGGTCTCCTAGGGCAGTAGGTCAGCTGGATCAGCCTTCTGTAAATGGCCGAGGAAATGTGAGTGGGCAAAGACTGCAGGCAGTGAGTTGGTGCATTGGGCCAGATCCAACGTGATTCAGGTGTTGGCCATGGAGAAAGGGGAGAAAAGGGTGATAATCATAACTCGTGGGGTCAGGAGATCACTTCTGTTCACCTAAGCTTCATGAGAATGATTTTTTTCTAAATTAAACTTGGCTTTCATTGGCAGTCACTAAAGATTCCCATCAGGGTGGGTTGTGGGCCTGACCATTAAATTGGACCTAATTTCGACAAGGTCCTGCTCAGAAGGCTCTCAGTCATCGGAAACCACTCAAAACAACCTCATGAATTTAGCACTGATACCAACACAAGCACAGATTGAGTGCTGGTAGTCCCATTGCCAGTTCCAATCGTTGTACACCAGCTTCAACTCCAAGACTTTTGGATGTCCACTCTTTTTAAAAGCCTTTTATAGTGTTGGCAAAACAACAGGATTGATTTATGAAATTCTTTGCACTAATCTGTGGAGCATGAATCCCAGGCATACGCAGTTTCTTTGTTCATAAGTGATCCCTGATTTGAAATGGAGTGCACTGGTTAGATGCAGGATTGTTTTAAAATGGCTCTTGAAGGATATATTGCATGAAGTAATTAAATGTTAAATTGACTTCATAAATTATATCAAATTTATATCTGACACTTAAACTTATGATCACTTAAGTTTACCACTTAATTTTACAATCTTAATGTCTGATTTCTGGGTCTGATTTATTATTGTGATTTATAAAGAAATGTAATGATAGCTTTTCTTTGAATTAATTATTTAGTTATGACTGAATGAGAAGTAAAAGCATAGCAATAGTTTTGAGTGCTTAATTCTATCTCTTTCCTGAAGCTGTATTGAGTGTGGGATCAGTGGGTATGCCAGAGAAGGAAACACATTCATCTTACCATAGAGGGGTTTCAGATTGCCTGAAAAACCCATGAAGATTTTCAGCCAATAAAATGTCACTTTAATTCAGTTGCATCTATGATATTTATTAGCAAGGATAACATGAAGGGAGTAACAAGGAAGTAAAAACCTTAAGCTTAATATGTTGGTGGAAAAGCTTAGGGAAAAATAACAGATTAGGTGTACAAAAAAACAAAATTCAAGTTGAAAGTGTTGCTGTAGGACATGTCGGAAAAGGAAAAGTAAAGTGGGCAAATAGAGTAAGGTGAATATACGTATGTGCTTTTTTAAAAATGTTTTGATAAAGCTAGAATTGTATGTAATTATCCGTGGGAAATATATGATGTGCTGTTGATCGTGACTGGGGTTTTATATAATGTAGCACATAATCTGTTGCAGTATTGTTAATGTTTTGCCAGTGGCACTGCTCATCATGCTGTGTGGACTGTATCATGAGATAAGATAATGGTATGAGGTAGTGGACAGGGTTTAGAATGGATGAAGTAAAGGAAATAAGTAGATCTGAATATTTGACTTTAGGAAGGGAATGACTTGTCAAGGAAATGCCTTTCATTTGTGTAGTGCTGCCCATACTTGCAGAACACCCCAAAGCTTTTCACAGACAATTTAGAATCTTTGACGTGAAGTCCCTGTTGTAATGTAGGAAACACAGCACAAGAGGGCAGAAGCAGCAATGTGTACATGATCAGATCATATCTTTATTGGCAGGAGGGTAGGAGAATCTCTTGCTGTTCTTTGAATAATGCCACAGCAACCTTTTACTCCACCCAATGTCTTGGTTTAACATCTCAGTTGAAAAGATGGTGGAGCAGATTGGACTGAGGGCGAGCTAGTTGATCTGTGGAGAAGTGCATTCCAAGCTTCTGCACCTGCCCACTGCAGCCTATAAATATGGAATGTGCTGGAGATCAAATCAGTGATGAGTCCAGGGGTTGGCAAAGCTGCCATTTCTAGTGCATCATTTGAATTAGAAATGCTGAACTTCCTTAAAAAGCAAGATTAGGGAAGTTTATGTTTACTTTCTTTGTTTCACTGTATATTTTTGTTCTTAATTATTTAATTTTAGTTTAATGTCTCAAAATAAATTCATTATATTTTAAGATTTTCTTAATTATTTAAGTTAATGTCAATTGTCATAGATATTTAGAAAACACTGAAACAGACCTTTGACATCATGAACTGCCAAAGGCCACAGAGTGTTGCTGGGGGTGGGGCCTCGTGATGTAACACCTCAAGGGCTGGTCACCATTTGCAGCTCACTGTGCTCAAGGTAGTTGGGAGCTACATGGCTACAAAATGCCAGTGCACCTATTGGACCCGCTCAGAACGCGTGTGTGGGTGGTGGATTGGATCAAGCATGATCCAGCTCTGTATCTCCAGCTGTCAGATAATCTTTCAGTATTGCACTGAAGTGTCAGCCTCGATTATGTGAAGAAGTTTCTGGAGTGGGACTTGAACCCACAACCTCTGACTCAGAGTTGAGAGTGCTATTAACTCATACCAGGCTGAGACATTAAATAAAAAACAGGAGAGCTGAATTAATGAAGAAGGAAAAAAAAATGTGAGATTGGCCAGAAAAAAAGTAAAATAAATGAGAAAAAGGAGCAAATAAAATAAGGTTGAAAGATTAAAATAAAGTAAGAACGTTTACTATATTGAGTGTTTGGAGCAATGAAGAAATCCTGCCTGATTATATAATGCACTCTGAACTTTTCTCTGTGTCCCTCCATCACTACATAATTTAAAATTTAGCACAGAGAAATGGTATTTACATTTTCACACTGTAGAATTCCATCCATGGTTCTTATCCTCAGTATTGGTAAACCATCTCCCCTGATTACGAGTGACTTCCACACCTCCTCTACTGTTAAAATTACCTCCAAGCTAATTGGTTCTTTCTATTATGCTAAATATTTTTTTCCTCAGCTCTTGTTTTTAACTCTGATCAAAAGTCAGCCAGATACATGGTAATAATCAGTTCAGCTTGCATCTTCTTCTTTTCCAGTTTTTATGTCCAGGAACTTCACAATGTCTCTGTGCCTTTCTTTCCTTCTACATCTATAGACTTCTTAAGCTTGAGCTTGGGATGGCCTTACAAAAGTTTTTTTTTGTTTACAATGGCCTACTCTTTTTAACCTTGTTGGCATCCTGCACTATGGGCTTTGGCCCTTCACCCATTATGAGGCTGAATGTCCATATCCAATAGACTTTTACATAACTTCAGTAATATAATATGTCCTTCAGTCACAAATAGATTTTTGAAATCGATGTAGATTTCTTTGGTGGCACAAAATGTTTGCGATAATTTAATGTAACACATCTGGTCCAGCCCCTTGGTTGGTTTTAAGGACTAAATGTCTTTCCCTTTTTCAAATTAGATTCAGGTTTAAATTTCAAAGATGGAAAATTAAATTCCTCTGTCATGTCTGGATGATGAAAGCAGCAGCCTGCGTCTAAGTTTCATGCAACTCTGTCCGAACGTGCATTTAACTTTGAATAAAGGAATAACAAGGACTGAAGTAATTTTAGGAAACAGCAGGTCATGACTGACTGCTGTTACATTTCTTTCCTCATTAACATTTAAGAAAATCTGAAGAACCATCTTGCATTATGTTCAATAGGAGCAGTACATGTTACTGTGTAAATAAAGGGACAATAATTCTGTTGTCGCTAATGACATTGTAAGTACATTTGTAAAGCTTTCCACCACAATTAAAACCATGTTTGAAAGAAGTCTGTTTATTGTTTCCCTGAAGTAAGGAAGTCTTTAGAGAGGAAGCAGTCATGAAGAGGTTGTCCCTTCAATATTCTAAAATAACATCACACAACTAAAGGGTGCCAAGATAGGAAATAGCAGATAGAAAGACCCTCCAATTCAAGACTAGGCTGATGCTTGACATTTTTTTTGCCTGATCCTGTGTCCCCTTATTTCTTTTGAGTATAAAAATCCATCAATCTTAGCCTTGAATGTACCCAATGTAGTGTATATGCTCTGGCTGGATCCGAGTTGACGAGGGATATTGAGACTCTGATCAGGAAAAAGGAGGCGTACGACAGGGATAGGCAGCTTGGATCAAGCGAACCTCTTGAGGGGTATAAGAGATGTAAGAGTACTGTTAAGAGGGAAATTAGAGGAGAGCAAAAGAGGACATGAGAGAGCTTTGGAAGATAAGGTAAAGGAAAATCCTAGGAGATTCTGTGAGTATTTGAAGAGTAAAGGGGTAACAAGGGAGAGAATAAGTCCCCTTGAGGACCAATGTGGTTGTCAATGTGTGGAGCTACAGGAAATGGGTGAGGTCTTAAATGCATATTTTTCATCTGTAAGAGAAGATCATGGAAGCTAAGGAATTAAGGGAAATGAATAGTGATGTCTTGGAACATATCCACATTACAAAAGAGGAGGTGCTGGCAGAGCTTAAGCAGAGGGTGATAGTGGAGAGTTGTTTTTTCAAATTGGAAGCCTGTGACCAGTGGTGTGCCTCAGGGATTGGAGCTGGGTCCACTGTTGTTTGTCATCTATATTAACAATTTGGATGAGAATGTAGTTGGCACGGTTTGAAGTTTGTGGATTCCACCAAAACTGGTTGTATAATGGATGGTGAAGAAGGCTATCTAAAATTACAATGGCATCTAGGAAAGTGACCCAAATAATGACAGATGAAATTTAACTCAGACTAATGCAAGGTGTTGCACTTTGCTAAGTTAAAACAGGACAGAACTTACGCAGTAAATGGTAGGACCCTGGAGACTGTTGTAGAACAGGGAAACCTAGCCATCAGGTACATAGTGCCCTGAAAGTGCAACACAGGTAGACGAGGTGGTGAAAAAGGCATTTGGCATGCTTTCCTTCATTGAGTACAGAAGTTGGGATGTCATGCTGCAACTGTACAAATCATTGCTTAGATCGCACTTTGAGATCTGGTTGCCCAGCTATAGGAAGGATGCCATTAAGCTGGAAAGAGTGCAGAAAAGATTCATGAGGATATTACTGGGACTGGAGGGCTTGAGTTATAAGGATAGGCTGGGACTTTTTTTCCCTGGAGCATAGGAAGCTAAAGATATAGAGTATATGTAAAATCTTGAGGGGCATAGATAAGATAATGGTCACGTTTTTTTTTCCCTAGGGTAAGGGAGTCTAAAACTAGAGGGCATACGTTTAAGGTGAGAGGGCAAAGATTTAAAAGGGAACTGAGAGGCAACATTTTCACATGGTGGATAGTAGGTATATGAAACAAGCTGCCAAAGGAAGCAGTAGAGGTGGGTACAATTACAACATTTTACAAACATTTGGACAGGTACATGGATAGGAATGATTTAGATGACACACATGCTCATAGCAATGCACAAGTGGCCAAATATATCATGCAATGACATCACAGTTATTTACATATTCTACACACAACAGAACCATTTTTTCTATTATTCTTTTTTTTCAAATTATGCTGCCTGGCAACACAGCTGTTGAAGAGTTTAACCCTTAGAACCCATTGGTAGAATAACCTTCTGCCATGGTGCTGTCAGGCCTCCATTCTTCTCTCACATGGTTGGAAAGGCAACATCACGTGCAGTTTTACCCGTGCCTCGCTTCTTGTTACTGTACTCATAAATGATTGCGGCAAAATTATTATGAAAGCAAAAAAGAGCATTTGTCTCACCTCTAATTCCCTCGGTCTTTCTTCCAAGGTGTTGACCCACACTGGTATATTTCTCTGTGGCAGTGCATGATACAGATGGAATTTTTAGATTGCTTTCTTTTCAAAGAGCGGCGTCATGTCCTAACCTCATTCATTTGTGGGTTAACATTCCCAGATGTGCACTTCCTGGCAGAGGCCACTGAATATTGACCAAGTAGAAATCTGAACTGATTATATTCCTTCTTACCAGAAGCACTTGTATGTTCATTGTGACTGACTGCTAGTCATATATGTTTAATGGAGTCATTGTTAGCTCTAACTTATCCCATGGGTAATTCACTGTCAACTCACCATATCCCCCATTTGTCCCACTGCCAGCTCACCAATATCCTCAATGTCTTGCTTCCAGCTCACCATTGTCCTTTCTCACTGCCAGCTTGCTGTGATCCTCCATATATTTCACTGCCAGCATGCATTATTCCATCTCACTGCCAACTTGCCATTATCCTCCATATGTATATATTACTGTCAGTTCAGTTTTATCCTCTGTTTCACTGACATTTGTCATTATCCTTTATACATATCATTGTCAGCTAACCATTATTTTCCATACAAACCACTGCCAACTCAGCTTTAACCTCTAACTGCCATTTGCTATATCCCCTGTGTATCTTAGTGTCACCTCACCATTATTCTACAAATATATTACTGACAGCTCTGCATTATCCTGTCTCACAGCCAATTCACCTTTATTCTCTACATAAATCACTCAGTTCACCGTTATCCTCTGTCTCACTGCCAATCTGCCATTATCCTCCATTACATCAATGCCAGCTCAGCATTATCCTCTGTCACACATCCAATTCACCATTATCCATATATATTACTGCCAGCTTTTTATTATCCTCTATGTAACTCTGTGGGACCTCTTTTATTCCCAGTGTAATTCATTGCCAGTCCTTCATTCTGTTCTGTTTACCTCACTGCCAGCTCCATTTTATCCTTAATATAGATCATTGTCAGGCTTACATTCTGCACGTGACTAATTCCTACACCTATAAGGGGAGATATTTCTGGGTCTGCAGCCTCCTGCCTTGAAAACCAGGATGCAGTGAATTTCAGAAAATCTGTAATTCACAGTGTCCACCTACAAAAGAACCCTTGCAATTTTCTTCCATTTATTTCAGTGGAGGATAATTATGTAGGTTCCTCTCCAGGCATGTGCTTGGCTGCTGACTTGGGAAACTTCCCTTATAGTATCCTCTTTGTTCCCTTTTTGTAAATCACTGCCATCTGTTCATATCCTATGTGCTCTGCACTGACAACACCCCTTGATGAATTAGGTTACTGTAACTTTTACTTTCTATGTAATTTATTGTCGGTCCTGCAATATTCTCTTTATGTTTCCCGAAGAGTGCTGTATTATACATGGTCTCTGCCAGGTTTCTATTTTGTTCCAGATAACTTCTAGACCTCTAAGGGGGAGATTTTCCAGCCAGCATTGTAATAGCACAAATAACTCAGTCTCATTAATTCTTCACTGCCCCTTTTATAACTCAATGGCAGTTGTATAAGTTCCTCAACGTAGGGATTACCAGCTCTGTGTAACCCGCTGGCAGCTTCTTCATATCCTCTTCTTGTCTTCATTAGCCACAAGTAAGGTGCCAGAAGACCAGAAGTTAGCTAAAGTTGTCAACTCTTTATTAAAGCATTTTTTGATGGGCTGCTTAAAATGGATTAAAAGACTAATTAACTGGATAAAACAACACTATTATTTGGGATTGTATTTCTATGCATGTAAAATGATAGAATTCAGTAATGGACAAGCTTAAAGTGGAAAAGGATGTTTTGGTTGCTGGGTTTGCTGCTAATTTATTAATTAAAATAAAATCAACAACATACATATCACCATTAATCTAGAAAAGACACAAAGGGAATGATTTGTTAGAAATGTGTTTGATGTAAATCACCAAAAGGTTGGCCAAAGAGATGGGTTTTAACAAAGGGAGTTAGAGGCTTAGAATACGGATACTGAAGCATTAGACTCAAACAGCTGAAGGCAAAGGGGTCAAAATTCATCCTCAGTTGTTTGCACCTGAGGATGAAAAGTCATGTGGATTGTAAGTCATGTAGCTCATTGAGCTGGAAGTGCGGGTGAACTCTTTATCATTGAGTACCGAGTCACGGAGTTTGAAATTAACTGAAGTTCTTGGTTGGTGGAGGACTGTAGGTCACCAAGGAGGGCATTGGAATTATTGAGTCAGAGGTGGCCAGGCAGAACAAGGGCTTTAACACATTTTCATTTTATCTGAAAAAACTAATACACCAGGCACAGACCCATTACCAGTGAAAGCTGATGTCTGATTGATCAAAAGCAGAAAATGTCCGAAATACTTCACGGGTCAGGTAGCATCCATGGAGAGAGAAACAGTTAATGTGAGGTGAGAAGAAAGAGAGTGAGAGAGAGAGAGAGAGACGATAAGGGCTGGGGGTTTGCTGGGGGGAATGAGATGAAATGAACTTGAATTGAAATATCAGCTTTGTTTCTCTCTGCAAATGTCTGACCTGCTGAATATTACCAGTATTTTACATTTTTGGTTCAGATTTCCAATATCTGCAGTTTTTGTACAAATTCAAGATTTTTCAAATGTGGGTGTTTTTTGGTCTGTATGGTTCAGTGCCCCTTTGAGCAGTGCATCCGCCCACAGGGTAATTTCAATATATATACAGAATTATGACAACTTAAGAAAAATAGCACTTCCCTCCACATTGTTGGTTGTATCCTGTGGTGTCATGTGAAATATTATTGTGACAAAATACAAAATGGACTGTCGAGCATGCCAGTGGATGTTGTTAGATAACATTCCATCTCCATGGAAATTGATGGACCGAAGTTTTCATTGAAAATAGACTGCCAGAATTATTCTTCAATGGAATTAAATTTCCCACTTCATTGTTAGGCTTTATCAACTGATTAAGGAGAAAGAGGTGTTAGATGCCATGGGATGCATAAGGGTTGATAAATCCCCAGGTCCAGATGAATCTATCCATTGAGAGATATATATTAGTCAGGTTGCTCTGGGAAGCAAGGGAGGAGACAGTTGGGGCCCTGATGGAGATTTTTGTATCTTCATTAGCCGCAAGTAAGGTGCCAGAAGACTGGGCGATAGCTTATGTTGTTCCTTTATTTAAGAAGAGCAGTAGGGATAAGTCAGGTGACTATAGGCTGGTGAGCCTTATGCCAGTGGTAGAGAAATTATTGGAGAAAAGTCTAAGGGATAGGATTTATGTACATTGGGAAAGGCAAGGGTTAATTAGGGATAGTCAGCATGGCTTTGTGTGGGGCAAGTCTGGTCTCATTAATTTGAGTTTGTTGAGGAGGTAACCAAGAAGATCGATGAAAGCTGGGCGGTAGATGTTGTCTATATGGATTTTAGTAAGGCATTTGACAAGATCCTGAATGGTAGGCTGGTCCAGAAGGTTAAGGCACATAGGATCCAAGATGAACTGGCTAATTGGATCCAAAATTGGCTGGGTGATAAGAGGCAAGGGGTAGTGATGGAAGGATGTTTTTCTGATTGGAAGTCTGTGACCAGTGGTGTAACATAGGG
Source organism: Pristis pectinata (assembly GCF_009764475.1). NCBI lineage: Eukaryota > Metazoa > Chordata > Chondrichthyes > Rhinopristiformes > Pristidae > Pristis > Pristis pectinata. Next base: position 47,536,176 of record NC_067407.1, on the reverse strand, counting down.
ATCAGTGCTGTGACACTTTTGAATGCGAATGTTGGAGGTATATGATTAGTAAGCTTGTGGATGACATGAAAGTTGGTGGTGGTGTTGTGGATAGCAAGAAAGGTTGCCTTAGGCTACAGCTGGCTACAGATCAGATGGAAAGACGGGTGGAGCATTGGCCGATGGAAGTTGCAAAGTAATGCATTTTGGGAAGTCGTTTAGGTGAAGGGGATGTACAGTAAATGGTAGGACATTAAGGAATATTGATGAACAGAGGAACCTCAGGGTTAAAGTACATGGTTCCCTGAAGGTGAAGAAGGTTTATGACAAGCTTGCCTTCATAGGTGAGGGTATAGAATATAAAAGTTGGGATGTTATATTGCAGTTTTACAAAACACTCATTGGACTGCATTTGGAGTATCGTGTGCAGTTCTGGTTGCCAAGCTATAGGAAGGATTTGGTTGCGCTGGAGAGGGTGCAGAGAAGATTCACCAGGATGTTGCCATGGTTGGAGACTATTGTTATGGGGAGAGATTGGACAGCCTGGGCTTGCTTTCCCTGGAGCGAAAGGAGGCTGAGGGGTGACCTGATAGAGGTATATAAAATTACAAGAGGCAAAGATAGTCAAAATCTTTTTCCCATGATTGGGGCATAGGTTTAAGATGAGAGGTAAGAGTTTTAAAAGGGATTTGAGGTGAGAGTTTTTTTACTCAGAGAGCAGTTGATATCTGGAACACGCTACCAGAGGAGGTGGTGGAATCAGATATAATCACTAGATTTAAGAGACATTTAGACAGCTACTTAAATAGGCAAGGTAGAGAAAGATATGGACCTAATGCAGGCAAATGGGATTAGTGTAGGTGAGCAAAAAGGTCAGTGTGGACTTGGTGGGCCGAAGGGCCAGTTTCTGTGCAGTACAACTCTATGACTCTTATAAAAACACAAAGTACTGGAAATACTCATCAGGGTGGTGAACATCACAGAGAGAGAAAAATGGAGTTAACATTTTAAGTTGATGACTTCCATCAGACTTTGTGTTTGTTTGTTGGTTAAGGACCAGGGAAAATAACTGGGATAGTTCAAGAAAAGACAATTAAGAGACACTAAGCATGATTAAACTCTTTTTAAGTCTGTAGCAAATCTATGGGAGCAAAGGAACTTTATTGTTTTAAAATCATGGAAAAGAAAGAACTGGACTGGTATTAGTGCATTGGTGTTGTTTACACAGGAATGGTATGAGGAAACAGAGGCAAGGAGGAGTTCAGAGCTGGAATGGCCAGAGCTGGATCAATAAAGTGCACAAGATCTTGCAATGGAGGAAAAATTTAGAAACAAGGGAAAGAGGACTTTGCAGACAATAAATGTAATCTTGAAAATGCTGTTTGCAAAGTACTAAGGTGTCATGGATACAGTAGCTATAAATATTGATTAGATTTAATGTAGAAATTTCAGAGTTATTGGGGGAAAATTAATATTTGGTATGGCTCAGAAAAGGGCTTCATGGAGGGTAAAGATAAGAACCCATGCTGTTGAGTCTTTGTAAATTGTTAATTTTAACACTTGTGAATGAATTGTACAATTCCTGTTATTTGGTAGATACTGTCTGTGTAAATGCCAAAGTAAATAGCTCGAACATCCTGGTGGATTTGCCAGCAGCCAATCTTTAAGTCATTAAGTAGAATTCTAGACTGTACATGTTAATAAGTTTGACTTCCCACTGGGTTGTGATTTAAATTTTCTCTGAAATTTCCTAGTTGGCTCAAGTTGGGGAACGAGATGTGATTTTGAGAACATTTTGGATGTTCCAAGTGCATTATTGGATCTGTGTGCAAGCTTCACTTTATCACATGAAAAATGTACTTGTAAATTTAACCTGTCAGATAGTAAACTTGGAATCATATATTGGGCAATTCAACTGCATAGTTCACTTTGTGAAGACTTGTATCTACATTTATGATTTCCATCTTGTTGCAACCACTAATAATTATGATGATATGATTTTAAACAAGGAAATGTAAAATATTTTTACCATTTTTGGGGCAGGAAAAGATTAGGGAAATCTTGAGAAGCCAGGAAGGTGAGTTGGATCCATCAAAATGATCTGCTTGTTAATCTTAATGGCTTCAGATAATGTTCATATTAAATCGCAATGAAGCAATTCAGTGTATTACTGACGAGAGACAAAATTACAGAATTACATTTTCTGCTTCTGTATTCTTGTCAAGTACAGTGTGCCCCAACATTATGGCAGTTTGGGTACAGAAATTCGCCCTTACAGAATTAATAAATCATTACCAATAATTTTGAGATACAGAATAAAAATTCTCCCTGATGGAATTTATGTGAGGGGAAAAAACTGAATTAACACAAAATATGAAAGAAACAACAAATTTTGTCAATTTTTGTCGAGGATTTGTGTTACGGAAAATCGTGATGTGGACAGTTTTCCAGAAATGTAACCGCTCCATGACGTGGGGGAGTACTGTAGTTACAGAAAGTGAAATACATATGAAACTATTAAAGATTTAAATCTACATATCATGTGGTTCTTTGAACTCCAAAATCTGTACAATTTTAGATGGGAAGATTATAATCTAAATATGCTCAATGAAGGCTTCATCGTTGTCTCTCAGTTTCCTTATAGTGCCAAATATACACTAAATAAATGTGAAGTCAGTGTCTGTGAGGAGTCATTTAAGGTATGCTTCAGCGGCATCATGAATGCCACAATCACTATGGCCAAAGAAAACCTCCATATATTCAAAGATCCTTCCCACCACAGAACCTGAGTCTGATGCTCCCTGTAAGCCAACATGATTCTCACTGTAGCCCCATTTTGTTTTGCAGAGTGATGAGCTATCTACGCCTGCCTCTTTTAATATCAGGTTTTGTTGCTGCCTAGACATTTATTGAGCTCATTTTCCATCCCAGGGTCTGCACTTGTATACCTACTAGTGACTGTCATTGACAAATGCCTGGCAACAGGCCGCCAGTCCATCTTCTTGGCCTTCAGAGGGTTGTGGTCTCGAGAGACCTAAAGAGGCGGAGGGAAAATAGATCTTTAATTCCTGCAAAAAAAATTAACTGCCAAATAATACAATAGTCCCGTAGATCCTGGCATTTGTATACAGAGAAGAATTGAATTCCTTATAATTCCAATAGTATTCTCTGCAGAACCCAGCCTTTTCTGTTTTACACTTTCAGCATTTAGTCAATTCAAGAAAAATATAACTGTTACAGCCAGACTTCTCTCATGTTTCAACTATTGTTGGAACAAATTCAACAATTTCTTCCTGTATTTTTATCTCATTCTGTAACACCTAAGATCCAGTAATTAAAACAGTTTGTGGACTATGTAATGAATAACCATCTTGTCCTCAATTTATGCATAAACCTTGAATGTTTTTTAAAAGAACAGATCTCTGCCCTCTCTGTTTTATGAAACATTTCATTTTACCCTTGGACAATAAAATGGTAACCAAATAATCTGAATTCTTAATATAGAACTTCCTCTCAAAATATATATGCCAAGAGAAATTGACTTTGAAAACAATTAAGAACCAGAGAATCAAGCAATAAGAGAAGTAATCTGCATTTTTGTAGTATCATTCACTATACTGGGATAACCCAAAACACTTTGCAGCCTATGAATTCTCAGTTTTGAAGGGTTGCCTCTTTCTTAGGATGTCCCTAGGAATTGAGGATGGCTTCTTTCTACTCTGGTTTTGTGGGTTCTGAGGTGGCAGTTGGGGCAGAATCTTCCACAAAATGGGCAGAAGGTGCCTGATAAGGTGGACTGGTGGGTAGTTTGTTGGTGCACACTACTTCTTCCACCACTTAGGCAAGGCTTCTGTGTGCTCTGTGGACTCAAGATTCTCAATACCATCCCAAATGCTCCTTCTCCACTTTGAGCAATCATGGGCCAGAGATTCTCCAGAAGTCAGTGAGGATGTTGCACTTCCTTTAGTCTGTTCACTTGGTAATCTCTTCCCATGACAGAATTCAAAATAGATTGTCAGTTTCGGGAGTAGGGTATCATGCCTGTAAATGATGTGAGCTTCACAACAGGTATGGGGTAGTCAATATAAGGAAACACAGCAGTCAGTTTCATAAAGCAAGGTCCCACAGACAGCAATATATTAAATGACTAGATAGATTGTTTTTGATGTTGGTCAGGACATGCAGAGAATTCATGTCTCTCTTCAAGCTGTTCTACTGGATCTTTAATGCTCATGTAACAGGGTAGACTGGACTTCTATTTAAAATCATATCCAAAAGACTACAACTTTGATCCTATAACACTCCTTGGATTTTGTATTTGAGTGATTATCTAGATTATGTTCATGTTTCTAGAATGAGATTTGAAACTACAATCTTCTGATTTAAAAATGTGTGTGCAACCACTGGCTCAAGACTGAAACCATAATGTTTCTGTGGAGAAACATCTTCTGGGCTGAATTTTGTGTGGAACTTTTGGAACCCAAAGAGAAAGAAGAGACTGGCATAGAAATAGTGCCACTTTTTTTTAAGCATTAAAATAATATGGTTCACCCTTGTGCGCTTTGTGAAAGAATTAAAAAGCAAAACTTTCAGTTGTGAGATTGACAGAACAGCATAGTTAGTTCCAGCATGTGCTCCCCATTGACATGTGGCAGGTTCTCGTGGTTTTCAGCAGTAGTTCAGCAGGTGCGATCTTTTCAGCCAGCTCCCAAAGGAAGATACCATGAAACTAGCAACACCCTTTCAAGCACAGTACAGTGCTGCCACTAAATAAATGGATGCTGCTATAATGGCAGGGGATTGGGAGAGCAGTCCAAGATCAAACCAGGTGGTCAGGCAAGTGAAGAACAGTGCCTGCAGGAGTCATGTTCTTTGTGCAAGGGGACTAAGGTGACACTCTGAAGTGACAGCCAGGCACTCCTGGCAGGAGGTTGCCAGGAGGTCTCTGTAAAGACATGAGTGCTGTCTCAGAATGCCTGCATTTTGCAATGAGATATCTTTATTAGTCACATGTACATCAAAACACACAGTGAAATGCATCTTTTGCATGGAGTGTTCTGGGGGCAGCCCGCAAGTTTTGCCATGCTTCCGGCGCCAACATAGCATGCCCACAACTTCCTGACCTGTACGTCTTTGGAATGTGGGAGGAAACTGGAGCACCAGGAGGAAACCCACGCAGACACGGGGAGAATGTACAAACTCCTTACAGACAGTGGCCGGAATTGAACCTGGGTCGCTGGCGCTGTAAAGCGTTATGCTGTACAGGCAAATGCCTGTGCTTACTCAGCCTACACCTGTGAGATGAAGGAAAAGTAGAAGTCTCCTGTCTTAAACTATGGAGTTTGGCTGATCTTGCTAATGCAGCAGTGAACAACAAATTGTGAGATGTGGCAGAGATCATCAACAGCAGCCTGGAGTGATCCTGAGGTCAGGAACCTGAGCGTAACTGGGACCCTGACCTCAATGGGTAAATCAGTCAAAGCACGTGTGAGATTGCATTTGAGGCCATGGATCTCATTGAGGACCAAGAATGCAGTACAAGTGTTGCCCTTTTAAAGAACACAGTTTCAAGGAGTTAGTAAAAGCCAATTGTTCTGTAAGTAAATAAGAACTGCCAGTTTTCCGATTATTAAGAGTTTGAAAATCTTACTGCAGACAAATGTTGTGGATTAATGTGATCTATGGAGGTTTTGGGCTGAATAAAAGTGCTTGCGAGAAAAAAAATCTTGCTGAAACAGGAGGAGATGAATTCACCAATGGGCACTAGGGTGTCCAGAAACGTGTATGAAATTACTGTATTCCAAGTTCACAGCTGAACGCCATCCATTTGGAGTTGTGTGAACAAATCATTAAAAATAATTGATTGCGAAAGTGGACTGCAAATATTTGCATCATAAGTCACCTCGATCTCAAGGGAATGTCGAGGAAAAAGAAGGCAGCCTTCAATTTTTTTTTACAGGCAGTCAAAGGCAAGGCCCATCCAGTGCCCTTGAGAAGGTGGTGCTGAGCTACCAATTTGTCTGATGAAGGATCCTTGACGTGAAATGTCAACTCTGTTTCTCTTCCCCCAGGTGCAGCCTAGCCTACTGAGTATTTACATTTTCTATTTTAGGAATGATATAATTGGACTTTGAGACATCCTGGCCTGTAAGTGATGAGAGATAAACAAGGGTTCCAATACTGATCATTATCTAGCAACTTCACTGACATGGTATATATGTGTAAAAGTCAAATTAAAAAAGAATTAGGCTTGGCTGTGATGTTCCCCCTCAAACCAAGTAGCCATACACACTACCAATGTTTACATCTGTAAACTGTAGATCTAGGAAAGTTCTAAATGGTAACTGTCAGTTTTGGAATCATAAATTCATTTAATGAATAGAAGAAATTGGAGAGCTAAACAATATCAAGTATTTAGTGGGATGGCTGTGTTTTCTATTGCGCTAGCCTTTCTTGGTCTATCAAGGTATCTGCATAGGATTTTTGCTGTGGTGAAAAGAAATTTAAAAAGAGTTACTTGTGTATTTAGAGCTCAGTTTTAAAATGGTGGCGACTGCAAGCTCACATAATTCAAGAAGAGTTCAATGTCACTGGAATGCTCATCATTTCATGGTGCCTGTTATCAAATACATTCATTTCTTGTAAATGAGACTGACAGGCATAACATCTTAAAATTGTTACTGATTGGAAGAATGATAAAAAGGCCTTCATTACCAGAATGGTGGATGATCTGTATGGAGCTTGAATTGCTCCAAACAGTGGCTTTAATATAGATCAGGCAATGATGATTTGTATAACAGGTGCAGAGAAATGCTTCATATAAAACTCTTCAGGCATGAATGTAGTCAATGTGCTGTTTTCAAGGTAAAAGGCAAGAGCCTCTGGTGCAGGACACCTGGAAGATTTATAAGAGGAGACAAGAAACTAGAAATTGTAAGGTACATTAAAACAGTTTAAAGTGGAGGCATTGAACTTGCACAACTTTCTTCCAGGGCTCCAGGGGAGGGATTTTCTTTTGTGCATGATATGCATAGAGTCCTGAGTGTAAGCAGCATGCATCCCAGGACTTCATGCTGTTCCACATAATAACCACAGATAATTTCAGGAGTCATACTAGAACTGCCCATTCATCCATGTAGTTTCTCACCATGGCTAGAGCTCCTAAGGCAGCTGGTCACAACGGGGACCACTGCTGCTGGTAGTGGAGCTGAACTAGACAACACTAGAAGGAGCAGGACAATCACATGGGTACACATCCCATTTCTCCAATGTACAACTGGCTTTCTTGGCAACAGAGATGGACACCTGGGGCAAGGAACTGAGCAGTTAGTCCCTGTCCCTCCCTCCCAAATCCCTCTGCTCCTTTTGTAAAAGAAAGCGGCAGGCTTTATATAAAATATATGGTGATAACTGAGCCATCAGGAAAGAGTCCAAAGTTGCTGTTTGTGACAGAATCCCTGATAATGGATCAAGAAGGAACCTTTCCTTTAACGAATACTCAGGCAGATCTTCATCCTGCTGCAAAGCCTTGCTTGTTTTTACATTATGAATGTGTACCAGTATCAATTGAATTTTCGTGCTGATTGATTCATTCGCCACTGTATGGTTAGCACACTGAGAACTGCCAATAGCATTTAACAATGATTTTACACTTCAATTCAGTCAGGTAGAGCAAATAAATAGATGTTATGTGATTCTATTCCTTGTCCAAGATAAAACTGGAAGTAATTTAAAAATAAAATTGAAGAATGCAAGGAAAATAGGATAAGGGAAGGATCCAGAAAAATTCCACATTTCAGGAACTGAGAAAGGATTTGTTTTTGCAGTGAAGTGATGAGACAGCTCTTGGTTCATGGAGGAGAAAGAAAATATATTGAAACTAAATTGAACTCATGGGGGGGGCGGTGGTGGGGAACAAGAAGAGGCTTTGGTGGAACAATAAATTAAGGAGGTGTAGCGGCCTGCACACGTGGGACTTCAACCGCTATCAGGAGCCGTGGGCAGACGCGTGGTAGTGCATTTTAAGCTACCCATTCGGGGTGGACCTTCCGGGAACAGTCGGACGTCACGTCCACCCCGCGGGTCACAGTTGCCCATGGGTAGAGAGTTTCGCGTGCTTTTCTGTTCTTGGAGTAAAGGGTCTTGAGTTCAGCACCCTCTGCCTCCGTGTGTTTCTTCAGTAGTGCGTTGCGTACAGCCACACTGGTGGCCCCAGCATTTCAGACGGCATCTGGAACCGGCGACTCAGCGACCAGACATGAGTTCGAGCAACTTGCACAGTGCGGTCTCCCTAAAGCTCCTGACTTCCTGGGCCACTCGGCCCCACGTTTGGTTCGAGCAGGCTGAGGCCCAGTTCAATATCAGAGACATTACAGCCGACGCCATGCGGTACTACTACGTGGTCAGCGTGCTTGACCAGGACACGGCAGGCCGGATCGTCGACCTCCTACACCAGCCACCAACGGAGGATAGGTACACTAAGATTAAGGCGCTCCTGATCCGTACCTTCGGACTCTTCCGCCACGAACGAGCCACATGGCTCCTACACATGGACGGTCTGGGCGACCGCACGCCATCAGAGCTCATGAACGATATGCTGGCGCTCATGGACAGCCATAAGCCATGCCTTTTATTTGAGCAGTTGCTCCTCGAGCAAATGCCAGAGGACATTCGCCTCCTCCTCGCGAGTGAGGATTTCAGCGACCCATGCAGGGTCGTGGCTAAAGCAGACGTCCTTTGGCAGAGTAAACAACATGGAGCAGCCTCCATCGGCCTAGCCACAACCACGCGGCCCAAAGCCTGGGCCCCGCAACCGGAGCCGTCGAGACCCACGGGGGAAAAGGACGAAAGTTCTGAACAATGTTGTTTCTATCACCAAAGATGGGGTTCAAGCGCGCGCCACTGCCGTCCACCATGTGCTTTTCCGGGAAACGCTGGGGCCAGCCGTCGCTAATGGATACGACGGCTGGCCACCGAGACAGCCTCCTGTACCTCTGGGACCGACACTCCAGGCGGTGCTTCCTGGTAGACACCGGAGCCAAAGTCAGCGTACTTCCCCCCTCGAACATGGACACTTGTAACCCGGTCCCAGGCCCCGAGCTCACCGCTGCAAATGGCACCCAGTATTCGGACGTACGGCTCGCAAACTATTCCACTGTGTTTCGGGTCCAGCCATTTCATTTGGACTTTCACGTTGGCAACGGTGTCACAGCCACTACTAGGGGCAGATTTCTTACGAACCAACTGCCTCTTGGTCGACCTAAAAGGCCGGTGTTTGGTCCACGCTGAGACGTTCCAGACTTTCCAGCTCGGAGAAGCCCAGCTACCGGCCCTCCACCTGGATTCCGTGACCCTCTCGGGTAACGAATTTGCAAGGGTGTTGGCAGAATTCCCCTCCATAGTCATCCCGCAGTTCTCCACAGCCGACCCCAAGCACAGCGTGCAGCACCACATCCCCACGCAAGGACCACCACTGCACGCCCGAGCTCGCAGGCTCCCACCCGACAAGCTCCACCTCGCCAAGGAGGAGTTCCGTAAGATGGAAGAGATGGGAATCATATACCACTCGGACAGCCCGTGGGCATCCCCGCTGCACATGGTGCCCAAGTCTGCAGGAGGTTGGAGGCCCTGCAGAGACTACAGAAGGCTCAACGATGCCTCAACCACCAACCGATACCCGGTGCCCCACATCCAGGACTTCACGGCGAACCTGCACGGAGCGACCATCTTCTCGAAAATCAACCTGGTCAGGGGATACCATCAGATCCCAGTGCACCCCAACGACGTGCCCAAGACAGCCCTCATCACCCCGTTCAGTTTGTTCGAATTCCTGAGGATGCCTTTCGGTCTCAAGAATGCTGCCCAAACTTTCCAAAGGCTCATGGACTCGGTGGGACGTGGCCTGGATTTCATTTTCATTTGCTTGGACGATATCCTGGTGGCCAGCAGTTCACACCAAGAACATGTGGCACATTTGCGTCAGCTCTGCCAATGCCTGAGCGACCACGGACTGGCAATCAACCCGGCGAAGTGCCATTTCCGGCTGACGGAGATCGACTTCTTGGGCCACAGAGTCAACCGACATGGCGCAGTTCCCCTACTGGACAAGGTCCAGGCCATCCGTCAGTTCTCCAAGCCCAGCATGGTCAAGGGCCTGCGGGAGTTCGTAGGGATGGTCAACTTTTATCATAGGTTCATGCCGGCGGCGGCACGCATCATGAGACCCTTGTTCAGTCTGATGGCCGGCAAGGCCAAAGAGGTGGCATGGGACGCGGAGTCCACGGAGGCCTTCGAGCAGGCCAAGGAGGCGCTAGCAAAGGCGACCCTCCTAATACACCCGAGAGTCGATGTACCCACTGCACTCACAGTCGACGCTTCCGACACGGCGGTCGGTGGAGTCCTGGAGCAGCTCGTCGAGGACCAATGGTGACCACTCGCTTTCTTCAGCTGGCACCTATGGCCACCAGAGGTGAAGTACAGCGCTTTCGACAGGGAGTTGCTAGCACTCTACCTGGCTGTCCGGCATTTCCGGTATTTCCTCGAGGGAAGGGAGTTCACCGTGTATACGGACCACAAGCCCCTCACCTTCGCGCTGGCCAAGGTATTGGACCCATGATCGGCTCGGCAGCAGAGGCACCTGTCCTTTCAGAGTTCGCCACGGACGTCTGCCACATAGCAGGGAAGAACAACATCGTTGCCGACACATTGTCTCACCCCTTCCTCCACTCAGCGGGCATATCGTCCTCAGGAATAGACTACGCAGCACTGGCTGAAGCACAGCAGTCGGACACTGAGATCCCGACACCGCATCGCTGTTTCGGGGCTCCAGTTGGAGGTCGTCTCCATCAGCCCGGCAGCAATCCGACTCCTTGCGACGTGTCTACCGGCAGACCCCAACCTGTGGTACCAGCAGCATGGAGGCGCCGGGTGTTCGACACGCTGCACGACCTGGCCCATCCATCCATCCGGGCATCCATCAAGCTCATAGTGGACAGATTCGTCTGGCACGGTTTGCGCAAACAGCTCGGACACTGGACCAGGACCTGCGTACACTGCCAGACCGCCAAAGTCCAGCGGCACGTGAAGGCTCCCCTCCAGCAGTTCCAGCCGACGCACAGGAGGTTCCAACACATCCACGTGGACATCCTCGGCCCCCCTGCCTGTCTCCCGGGGCACCAGGTATATCTTTACCATGGGAGACAGGTTCACCAGATGGCCGGAAGCCGTACCGCTCGCAGACACGTCCACTGAGTCCTGCGCCAGGACGCTCATTGCAAACTGGATCGCCAGATTCGGCCTCCCAATGGACATCACATCCGACAGAGGAGCACAGTTCACGTCTGGTTTGTGGACAGCACTGGTGCAGCTCCTGGGCACCCAGCTGCATCACACCACAGTGTACCATCCCCAGTCCAACGGTTTGGTCGAGTGTTTCCACCGGCATCTCAAGTCGGCCTTGATGGCGCACCTCAGGGGCCCCTACTGGACAGATGAGCTTCCCTGGGTCTTACTGGGCATCCGCACAGCCCCCAAGGAGGACCTGGGCACCTCCTCGGTGGAATTGGTCTATGGCGCTCCCCTGACGGTCCCAGGCAAGTTCGTACTAGAGGCCTGAGGTTCGGCAGGAACTCCAGCAGAGGTGCTAACAAGACTGCGGGACAAGGTAGAGACCCTGGCGCCGGTCTTGACCTCCAGGCATGGTCCCACGCCATCCTTCACCCCTAAAGGCCTCCGAGACTGTGAGTATGTTTTTATTCGCAGGGGCATGCACAAGTCACCTCTACAGCGGCCGTACGAAGGACCCTTCAAGGTGATCCAGCACAACGGATCTACGTGTGTTGTGGAGGTGGGTGGCTGGGAAGAGACTTTTACAGTGGACCGCCTCAAACCGGCGCACTTTGACAATGAGCAACCAGTGAGGGTACCCACACCACGCTGGCGTGGCCGGCCACCCAAGCAAGCCACACAGACTGGGGGCTCCACTCCCCCGATGGACGTTTCTGGGGGGAGAGGGTGGTGTGGCGGCCCGCACACGCGGGACTCGAACCGCCATTAGGAGCCGCGGGCGGACGCGAGGTAGCACGTTTTAAACTACCCGTTCAGGGTGGACATTCCGGGAACAGTCGGACGTCACCTCTGCCCCGCGGGTCGCAGTTGCCCATGGGTAGAGAGTTTCGCGCGCTTTTCTGTTCTTGGAGTAAAGAGTCTTGAGTTCAGCACCCTCTGCCTCCGTGTGTTTCTTCAGTAGCGCATTGCGTACGGCCACAGAGGATCACTAAAATAGAGAAACTGCAAGTGGGAGAGTAAAGGAGAGTTTGGGCTCTGAGGTGAGAGTATTTCCTATCAAATAAAAGCAATGAAGGTGTCAGTAATAACAACTGCTCAAACTTCAGAGCAGAGAATACTCTGCTTTGACTTTCTATAGTATGTTTAACATGAAACAAACTTTCTTTTGACCACTTTCTCTGACCAGGTGCTGCCGAAGTAAAACAAAATTGTAGTTTATAAAAATGATTAAAACAATGTTAAGTTTGAAGTAAATCACTAATCAAAACCTGGCATACTGTTTTCTAGCTGTAGATTTTTCAGTATGAAACTAAAAAAAATGTTTTGGATTGAAAACCTTAAGATTTTCCATGTGTAGTCTGTCTCTGATGTCAGTAGTCTATGACCTGCTCTTTCCTTACTGTTGTATAAAGGCCATTTTGTTTATTTGACCTGACAGCAACCACCATGGATATTAGCAAGGTTGTTGAATAGCACACTGCTGCTATTTAGCTCCATAATAGTAAAAAAAAGTTTCACTTATTCCATCACAGCTCATTTCCCCCAGAAATGTTACTCAGAGCTACAATTGATATTCATTAAGACAACCTCTGTTTTCCTAGTCTTGCTTTCTTTCGTTTGCTATAGATTAAAGTTAAAAATGTGCTGAATTTTGCATTTCCCCAGAAGGGGATTATTTGAGTTGCAAACTGCAGGATAATTCCAGAATGATCCATGATCTTGGTACTAGCGATACCATTGGCAATTTTGTGGTTTCCTTAATTGTGAGGGGAAACGATTTAAAACCAGTGTTGATAAGGGACTGTTCTTCCAGGACTTTAGTAAAAGCAAATCTGGTTTCTTTCACAAGTCATCCAATCAGATTATGTAACTGGAGACTGTTTAGGGAATAGATCGAGAATGTGTCTCTAACTTGAACACAACTTGGTGAACTAATAAATGGGAATAATACATTTCTGGAAATTATATATCTTTGGGTAATCATAATCACTTAAAGAGTTGAAATGATTTATCAATGAATTAAACGATTCTGGATTTTGCAACTAAATAAGCTTGGTAGAAATTTGTTTTTGGATGTAATGCTAAATGGGTGCTAGAATATTGTATGCATATGGTTTACTCCTATTTGTACTTGATTCCATGATTTCAGTGAAACTGAATGTCAGTTTGAGGGTACAACAGGCAGCCAATATTTTGTTCCTAGGAGCTAAAGGCAAGTTCCAACATAAAGCTATTTTATTTCAAGGCTACCAATCATTTTTTTCTTAACTTTTACGTTGACTCCCTCTGAGATGCAGAGAATGTGTGGCAGAGGATCAGCATCTTTCCTTCTCTAAAGAATGGCAGTGCCTTGTGGGCGGCTCACTCTCCTCTGTCCATCCATGAGTTGTTACCTAACCTCAGGAGTTTCCTTGAAAATCAGTGGTCATGTATGGAGAGGGTGAAGTGTGGTGGTCGTGTTGGGGTGGGGGAATGAAGTGATAGGGGAACAGTAGTGAAAGAGAGGAGAATTGAACCTCAGTGCAGTTAGTTAGTGGCAAAGAAGGTATCAACATCATATGGCATTTATTCAATGCAGCAGCAACATTATGTACTTATATCATTTGTATCACACTGTTAACATTGGAAGGTGTCCCAAGATATTATAAAACAAAATTTGCCAAAAAAAAGCACCATAAAATGGAAAGATCAGGACAGATCAAGTAAAATTATGGTAAAATAAAAGGTAGGTATCTTAGAGGAGGAAGGAGATACAGAGAGGCAGAACGTTTTAAGAAGGGAATTCCAGAGTTCTAGGGTTTCAGGAATTGAATGCATAACCCCAAACAAAGGGGTAATTAAAATTACATTCTCAGAACTGGCAACAGACAGGTATCAGAAGAGAGTTATAGCAGGGGAGGAGACTGCCAAGGCAGGAAGTTTAGGGAGCAATTTGAATGTAAGAATGAGAATTGTAAAATCAGTGTGCTGCTTTGTAGGAAACCAGTATAGGTGAGCAATCAGCAAGGCTACAATGCAAATCAGTACATGGACACCAAGGTTTAGGATACTTGAGGTTTGTTTCCTGAAGAACAGGACAAGGAACAAGGAATGCAATAGAGTAGTTAAGCCTAGAGGTAATCAGAGTCATGGATAAAGGTTTGAGGAGTCAATGGGCTGAAGCTGGAGCAGAGCTGGGTGATGTTAGGGAGGTGACAATAGGCCGACATAAGACAGAACACATATTCGGTCTGAAGCTCATGTTGGGATCAAATATTACACCAAGGTTGTGAACAGCCTGGTTCAGCCTAAGGCAGTTCCCACGAAGAGGAATGGAGTCAGTGGCTATGAAAAGGAATTGTCAGCAGAAGCCAAAGTCAGTGGTTCTGGTCTTCTTAATATTTAGCTGAAGGAAATTTACGGCTGATCAAACACTAGATTATGGACAAGTATGCTGATATTTAGACACAAAGGAGGAGTTGATAAGATACAGCTGGGTCTCATCAGCACCACATGTGAAAGCTAACTCTGTCTTCAGATGATGCTGCTGAGTATAAGAAGTAGTAGGGATTAAACATAGATCCTTGGAAAACACCAGAGATAATGGTGCTGGAGCTGAAAGAGAAACCTTTGTAAATTATTCTCTGGCTACAATTAGATGGAAAGGTGTTAAACCAGGTGATTGCCACCCAGCTAGACTACTGGTTGATGTGGTCTATCATGACCGTAGCCAAGTCAAGAAGGATAAGGAGGAATAGATTGCCTTTGTCACAGTCATAAAATGTCTTGTTCAACACCGATGAGAGGTATTTCGCAGGGATGGAAATGTGATTTGAGAGATTCAACTGTGCAGTTCCTGGAAAGATGGCATGATTCAGAGGTGTGAGTACAATCATAACCTTGAAAGTGGGGAGTTTGGAGAAGTTTGCAAGGATGAAGCTTTTTGAGGAGAGACAAGAAATGATGCAGGGTAAAATCTCTCTGAGTAACAGTGTGGCTCGCCCGAGACTCACAGGAGCATCCTTTTTGTACTAGAATGACCTGTGATGTTTGTCATTTTTCCATGGTAGCCATTGCGAATTAAGAGAAGTTCTGTGCAACAAAAGGAAATTGGATAAAGTCTGCCTTGTCAAATCCTTGCATCCAGAAAACTCAGATATTCATTATTTCAGTCTGAACAGGATTTGAATTAAGTCCCAGATATAGGGTTAGTGAGCCAAAATTTGCTGAAAAATTATTAGTGTGTGGAATGATGAACTCCATTATTAATTTGTAAGCTGGCCAGATAATAGAGAAGAAAAGATACCATATGAATTGCAAATTGCCACGAGTTACTAAATTATTTCCATTTCTCCATTGTTAATATTTCACAAATGTCATCCCTTCGGCAACCTCACTATGCTTTTCATGAAGTTGCTACACATTAATTGCCAATTATTTTCTGCACAGAGGTTAAATCTAGTAGTTAATAGTGCAAGCTTTTTAACTGTGTGATGGCAGTTAATTACTGCCAATCAAGCTCTTTCTTGCCCGGAAGGTGAACAATAAAAAATTATTTAGTCTTATTCCTTCATATAGTTTCTGGAGACTTTATGAATTTCAGATTTTAAATCTTTGCTTACCCTTTTTCTTTCTGAATATCTCTTTTTCTTTCTCCTTCAAATTAATATCTGTTACCTTTTTATTTTTCTTTCATTTAAATATATAAATTAGAAGCAGAAGTAGGCCACCCAGAACCTTGAACCTGCTCCACCATTCAATAAGATCATAGCTGATCTGATTGTAACCTCAACACTGCATTTCCGCTTATCCCCAGTAACCTTTCAGCCCCTTGCTTGTAAAGAATCTACCTATCTCTGCCTCAAAAATATTCTTCCATTTTCATGATGAATCTTCAGAGAGAAAAAAAGTTAAACCTCATATGTGTCTTAAATGGGTGACCTCCTCACTTTTAAGCAGTGATCCATAGTTCTAGATACTTCCACAAGAAAAAACATCCTCTCCATTTCCACCCTATCAAGACCTCTCAGGATTGTACACATTTCAGTCAAATCTCCTCTGATTCTTCGAAACCCCAGCGAATATAAGCCAAGCCTGCCTAACCTTTCCTCATTAGACAATCTTCCTGTAATGGATTTGACATTAAATTCATTCACTTTAACCACTCTCCTTCACAGTCTTCAAATCTGTCAGTTAAGGAGATCCAAACTTTGTCCCATCACTCTCCAAGGTCCAATATGTTCTTTTGTTCTGGCTACACTGTTAATCAGCGTGCAGTTCTGACAATTAAAAGAGCAAAACAAAGGAGCTGGACTTAGTAGAAAAAGTTTAGTTACTTGGTGCACTGTGAGGTACCCACTTCAGCAAATCCAACCCAGTATCTAAACCACCCAATTCCTTTTAAAGATCCCATTTGACATTTTCATGCCAAAATTCAGAGCATGGTTCGGAGAATGACTTATTAATTACTATAAGCAGCACATGGGCTAAATCAACCCAGACAGATTAACAGTCAGATTTGAGACTACTGATTTAAGTTAATCCCAAAAGGTTATTAATTTGTCTTTAGTGACATTCAGAAAGATCACTCTGAGAATAAAATGCCCTTTATGTGTGTGATTTAAAACAGCTTAGGTAATGTATGTTTTTGAAAAAGTTGATGAAGCGTACTTCAACAAAAAAGAAACCAATTCATTCTAGTGCTGTTCTAGTACATGTCAGTGTTGAAAGGTTAAATTAATAGCACAGGAGTTTTTTTTCTTTCATCCCTGAGTTAGTGCAGATGTTAAGCTGTGGTGATTTACTGGATGAGCATTGTTGGTTTACACTGTGAACATTGTAGCAAAGCTGTCTTGTTAATTTTTTCATCATCATATTCATATTTTTTTAATACTTTATTGCAGTTTGAAGGCTGTAATAAGGCATTTTCTAGACTAGAAAATCTCAAGATCCACCTGCGGAGCCATACAGGGGAGAAGCCTTACCTTTGCCAACATACCGGCTGCCAGAAGGCTTTCAGCAACTCCAGTGATCGTGCCAAACACCAGCGAACACACCTGGACACAGTGAGCACAATACAGAATGTTTTGTATTATGTGTAATTGGTGTTTTCTCAGTATTGCACCCTATCAATGCACTGAAATAGCCAGTTGAGGCAATCAAGGAGAAACAGTGGGAATGTTAAAATTCTGAAAAAAGAAACAGAATAAATGCACAATAGGTTGATCATGACATTTTAAAAAAATATGCAGGTTAACTGTTTGGTCAAGAACTTCTTTAGAACCATAGAACCATAGAAAACTACAGCACAGAAAACAGGCCATTTGGCCCTTCTAGTCTGTGCCGAAACATTATTCTGCTAGTCCCATTTACCTGCCCTAGCCCATACCCCTCCAGACCTCTCTCGTCCATGTATCTATCCAATTTACTCTTAAAAGTCAAGAGCGAGCCCGCATTTACCACATCAGATGGCAGCCCATTCCACACTCCCACCACTCTTTGAGTGAAGAAGTTCCCTCTAATGTGCAGGCAGAAAACAGACTGCACCACTGCTGTTGCATTTCTGAAAGAAAATCTAACTCAAAAGGTTAGCTATCTGATGTAGTTTCAGTATTCCCTGTCATGTATACCAAATTTCCTGACCAATAGAATGAGTTAAGCAGAATTGTACCGAATGTGGCTGATTCCATACTCCCAGCAAGGAGTGGTATACACATGCAATGGCTAACAGGAAACTGGGATCCCAGAGTCAGTGATTGTTTATCCTTTTTTTAATGGGCTGAAACTGGTAGGCCTGTGATATCCACCCAAACACCACCTGTGAACCCACTTAACTGCAGCAGAAGCAAGTCATCTTCAAACCCAAATACAAAAAGAAGACGTTAGCTGCTGTGATCAATGAACATGCAGGCTAGAAGTTCACTCTCCAATATTTGTTGAAGTGGTTTATTTCAGTGGGTAAAGAAACTGTTATTGGATGGAGCAACTCTCACCTGTGCCTGTGAACTGGGGGCAGAACATACATAGAAAATTCCCGCTGCCTATTGACCCCTGCTGGTGAGGGTGTCTGTATGGAATTTTGAGGAAATCATTATCGGGTTTGGTTCTGACTTCCTGTCTACATCCCAGCCAAACCTCACAATCAAGTTTCCCACTCACTCTGGTGCTTTTCAGTTTCATTGTGGATGGTAATCTGTTCATGTTCTTTCAATTGAAAATCATTAGAAATTAAAATTAGGTGGGTTCTGCAGCAGATAGCCAGATTGTTTTACCAGATTACCGGCTTGTGATAAAAGAGAATATCACTATTTACTATCTAGCCTCGTGCACTTAAGGCAAGCCACTTGAATGAGGTACTGAACTACTCGTGGTGGTGAAACTGTTATAGAGGCACTCAATTATAGTATAGCAGACTCACCTAATATCTTCTTCTGAAATAAGGAATCCACTTACTTATAAAATCAGGCCCTATCATCTTTCACAAATCTTGGCTAATGTGCAATATTGTGTCCAGTACAGCAGAGAGAAACAAAGACCCAGTTTGAAATTCTAATGGCAGAAGTAACATTCAACTGTTTAATGTTTTCCTTAAGCTGATTCACTTTACAGTAAATCACTGCAGGGCTGTGCAGCAAGTACTTAAAGATTGATGATTCAGTACTGGAGTTTCTGCAGCATTGATTAATTGTTTTCTCAGGAGATTATTTATTGGCATACTCACTAGGCTGAATTTTCAATCCCCCTTTCTGGCACAGGAGCATGAAAATAGTACAGGGAACCTGTGTCCAGTTGTGGTTGATCCTGAAGTTGTCCAAATAGGGCAACCGCTTGAAGAGGGCACAACACATATTTTAGAAATTTAATTCAGTGAGACTCATGTACCAACTTGGGGTTGAACTTGGAGGAGATGCACCCAGTAAAGGCTGATGACAGTCCAGTAAAAGAGGAGGTTAAAAATCAGACGATTTTTGTTATTGTCAGAGCAGAAGGACTGGACGTGGTCCTCCATGTTTTACAAAACCATTCAGGATAATGTTATCAATGAAGGTCCCTCTCCACATCACAAAGAAAATTAGGTAGGTTTTATAGCACCCCAGCCAGAGATAGCAGGTTGCCTCGGGCATTCTATCTTCAACTACACCCAGGAGCTGTGTCATTAGATAGCCGTGGTGAGGAAAAATTTAGTTCATCCTGTAAATATCAGAATTTGACTGAACATGTGCCAATCAAAAAAATAAATTACAGAAGTTGTTCATTATTAATAATGTCAATGGAAGCATCAGTATTAAAATGTTTTTGTGAAATAGATTCTCTCTTTTTAAGAAAGGATATGCTGGCACTAGGGGGCAGTACTAAAGAGATTCACTAGGCTAATTCCTGGCATGAAAGGGTTGTCCTATCATGAGCAGCTCAAGAAATTAGATCTGTGTTCTTTGGAGTTTAGAAGAATGATCTTACTGAAACATATAAGATCCTTAGTGGGTATGACTACATTAATGTTGAGATGTTTGCACTAGCTGGAGAATGTGGAATGAGGGTCATAGTTACTAGACCAGTGGGTGGTCATTTAAAACTGAGTTATGTAGGAATTTCTTCTTGCAGAGTTTGGTGAATCTCCGGAATTCTTTACCCTAGTTTGTGGAGGCTAGATCACTGGGGGGTTTTAATGAGGAAGTAGATACATTTTGGAAAGATCAGGAAGTTAAGAGCTATGGAGGACTGGCACAGAAGAGGAGATGAATCCAGGGGAAGGTCATCCATGAACATATAGAATGGCAGGGCAGGCTCAAACGACTGACTAGCCAACCCCCGCCACTATTTTCTAATGTTAAGTTCTTATAAATAATTGTAAGATACGCATTCATTTTGTTTTCATGTATATTGAGTGGCTTTCTTTAATAATGCCAGTTAGTTGAAAGTGTGGTATTCAGCTGTTTTGCTGGAAGTACAAGCTACAGTTTACTCTCATGGTGTTGGACTGAGGCAGACTGCCCAGGAAGGACACAGATGTGATCATTGGTACAAATTAATTAGCTAATTAATTTACAGTTCGATTTACATTTTCTATTTGGGGAGTTTGCAAAAAAAAGGTCCCCAGTAGCTAGTGACCCCTATTCTTTAATGTGAATTTCATGTGAGGATAGAATAAGGAATTGGTACAGTACCTCTCATGATAAAATAGCCAACCTAACCTTATCTAGGCACATACATGGAGAACCACACTTAGGCCATTTGGAAGCATGGAACTGTGCTCAACCCAAGAGCTGAAGTGAAAACTGAATGAAAGGTTTGCCAGCAAGACTGTGTGATGGTTTACATTTTGAGCCAGGTAATCTTGAAAACATATGTTTAGGATCGTCAGAGGAATTGTAATTAAATAAGATAAAACAGATGCTGAATCTGTTTGAATTTATGAAACTTTCGTCATGGGATACAGAATAGGTTGCTCTGTCTTTCTGTTACAAGATTCAAATATTGATGTATGTGATGTATAAGCATAAAACGTAATTCTTTTCTTCTTTGTGCTTTCCTTCCTTTGCCAAGGAATCTCTATCTTCAGAGCTCAGGTACCACTCATTCAATCAATTCAGTCGATGATGGTAGAGACAAATTTCAATTATAATGGGGTTTCTTTTGTCCATGACGTGGGCAGTAATTTGGCAGAGAAGATTATTCAGCTGCATACAATTTACCTGATTCAGTTCATTGAAATTACCAGTTGTCAATGATGGGAGAATAATTTGCTCTGTCAGATTATTGTCCATGCAATGAAGACAAAAATTTTACCCCCGTAAATCATTATTTATTCACATTTGTGGCTTATTTATCTTATGACTAAATGTGGCAGCCTAAATAACCCAGTAAACTTGCTATGCTCTTGGGTGTGTTACACAAAGAATACCAGATCAAGATCCACTGCCAGCTGCTGCATGGCATTCTGCCCAGAGACAATTGAGTCCTATAGCAGTGCAATTTAGCTGTTGTGCCAAAGAAAGTCAGGTAAAGTTTAAAGCATTCCTAACAGTTTTTTTCATTCTGTATTGTGGGATTATTTGTTGGAATGGTTTTGCATACTTACCCAAAAGTGCTTTTGCAATTACAACTGACAATTTACATTGGTACCAAGTTAAAAGTCCACCCATCAACTATGTTTGAAACAAAAAAAATTGCTTGCATGTAATCCTATAAAGTGCAGCATTTAAATATGGCCATTGATAAATTATTGCTCTCAAACATTCTGCATTTGCAACTTCCTAATAGTTATACCTTGAGCACCAATAATAATTATCAACAGCTACAGTTGTGAAAACTATTTTCAACATTTGAATCAAATCCAGAAGCAGGGCTGTCATCTGACACCCCTGGTCAGCTGCCAGAGCCGAGCTATTTGAGTGAAGTGTCTTAAAAAGAAGAATTTCTACTTTTAGTAACTGCATTCCGGTTTAAAAGTGCTTTTGCACAGGAAATAATAATTCACTATTTCATAGCAGAAGGAATCGTATGTACAGAGTCAGGATAGAATTGTCTTAATGAGACTCAGCAGCGATTGTGAAGTGTAAAACTTTTCCCTCTCTCAAACATTTACAGAAACCATATGCTTGTCAGATCCCAGGGTGCACAAAGCGCTACACTGATCCAAGCTCATTGAGGAAGCATGTCAAAGCACACTCTGCCAAACAGCAACAGGTGCGTAAGAAGGTAAGAAATAATCATAGATTATCCAGTATATGTCATGTACTGGACAATCACGTCTTTTTGGGGAATATGAATTTATTTTACAAGAACTAAATGCTCTTTTCTCACATATATTTTTTCAATTGAGAACACTGAACATGCCACAATTGGGAAAAAATAGAAAGACAAATTAAACTAGGAATTAGTGGTTACGAATGCCAACTTCAGGTTTTAGAAGCCAACTATGTAGAAGAAGGAAAGACCCAGGGGCAAAAGACATCCATAGGTTTTGCATTCTTGAAAAATATGCATTTGAACATGAGATGGTATGACTAGTCTTGAGGAGGAGAAGCATGTCATGTAGTATATGATATAATATGGGTGAGTTGCTTGTGCCTGTTCTGCCTCTATAAAAGTTTTCCCTTTTATAGCAACTAACATCAGCTTTTAGAAGCTTCAAGCAAGTACTGACACAACAGTACTTCTACTCGTTCTGGCTCAATGGGAAAAAGTTAAACAGAAATTGCTGGAAAGACTCAATATGTATGAATATCAATGATAAAGTGAGCCAATTTTGGTCAACACCTTATCAAAGACAAAGAAGGAAATGAAAACCATGCCTCACCTTATCAGAGATATTCTCTTTGTCCTACCTCTCACTCCCCACTCTTTCTGCAACTTAAAACCAACTTATTTTCTTTCTTCATCAACCTGAAATGTTAACTCTGTTTCTCTTTCCACAGAAACTGCCTGACCTAGGAAAGGCAGGGACTAATCGGGAATAGCCAGCATGGCTTTGTCAAGAGCAGATCCTGTCTGACCAATCTGATTAAAATCTTTGAAGAGCTAACAAAGTGTACTGATGAAAGTAGTGGAGCAGATGTGCTTTACATGGATTTGACAAGGTCCCAAGTGGGAGACTGGTCCAAAAGATTAGGGCCCAAGGGATTCAGGGCAAGTTGGTAAATTGGATCCAAAATTGGCTTGGTAATAGGAATCAGACTGTGATAGTAGAGGATTGTTTTTGTGATTAGATGCCTGTAACTAGTGGTATTCCACAGGGATCAAGTGCTGGGACCTTTGCTGTTAGTAATAGAAATGAATGATTTGGATGTGGATGCGGGAAACAGGATTAGTAAGTTTGCAGATGACACAAAGATTGGTGGAGTTGTTGATAGTGTGGAGGGTTGTCTTAGGCTGCAGAGTGCTATTGATATGTTGAGAAATGGCAGACAAAGTTTGATCCTCATAAATGCGAGGTGATGCCTTTGTGGAGTACCAATGAGACTAGGACATACAACATGAATGGTAGGGACCTGGGGAGTATCTAGGAACAGAGGGACCTTGATGTACGAATTCAAAGATCCTTGAGGTTGACAGTTCAGGTAGAGAACATGGTGAAGAGGGCAAATGGGATGGGCATTGAATGCAAGAGCAGAGAGGTTATACTCCCAACTTTATAAAACATTGGCCAGACCTCAGTGGGAGTATTGCATGCAATTCTGATCACCTCACTATATACAAGACATGATAACTGGAGAAGGTGCAGAGGACATTCACCAGGATGTTGCCTGGGATGGGGCGTTTCAGGAGAAACTGGAGAGGCTGGGTTTGTTTGCCCTGCAGCAGAGGAGGTTATGAAGAGATGTGATCGAGATATATAAAATTATGAGGGACATAGATAGGGTAGACTGCAGGAAACTATTCCCAAAATCAGAGGGAGATGAAACTAGAGGACATGGACTTAGGGTAAGGTGTAATGGATTTAGAGAGGATCTGAGGGGGACCTTTTACACACAGAGAGTCACAATTACCTGGAATACATTGCCTGAGAGAGTGGTAGAAGCAGAGTCACTGAAAACATTTAAGAAGTGTCTAGACGAGCACTTGAATTGCCTAGGCATAGAAGACAATGAGCCCCAAGTGCTGGAAGATGGAATTAATACAAATCGGTGGCCACTGGTGAGCATTGACATGGTGGGCTGAATGGTCTGTTTCCATGTTGTATGACTCAGTGGCTCTATGATAGTTTTCAGAATTTTCTATTTTTATTTCAGTTTCTTGACTTTCAGGAAAAAGATAAATCTCTTGTTAAGAAACAAAACTTATCATTAGTTCATAGGTGCTGATTTAAGTCCTAAAGTGGGCAGTGTGATTTTAATGAGGAGGCCTGAAACAAGCATAAAGCTTTTCATTTACTTTTGTAAGGGATCCAGTGCTTGTTTGTGTTACAGCAGGCAACACCTGCAAAATGACTTCAAGTGTGAAATTTTTCAGATACCCTTACTAATTCATGAAATTTAATGTCATTATGCTTATAAAACAGGCCCAATGACTTCCAATTTCTATTTTAAGAATTTCTATGAAACATTGAGCTAATAATATAATGGTAGGTGTTTAATGCACTAAATTACATTGGTATGTCTATTTAGACATTAACAGGCATGATATCCTGAAGCCTCAGGTGTCTTTGAAATATTTATTGTGGACACCATGCACAAAAGTGCACATGAGCAGTTGCACAAGTTATATGCTGTCAAGATCCCATTCAGCATTTGTGAGACTAACCTGCATTTTGTGGCTGTTGTGACCATGATTCAATTAGGCAATCGAGAAGGTCATGCATGAATGGGGGGAAAAAATAGAACAGAGTTCTAAATCAATAAGATGTAAAAAGGGATATCAACCAGTAAAAAAAACAAGGTGTTAAAAAAATCCTTAGTTTTAGTTTGTTTTCCTCGTCTTAATCTTCACTATGGTTCTTGGATGTCATCAATGGCTGGTAAAACACTCAAGAGCCATTCGTAATGAATCAGGCTGCTGAGAATTGCCAGCTGTTCAATAGGTGGCATCACATCCTTGTTTACTACTAACCTTTATAAGCAAACACGTTTTTGCCAGAGTCAATGGATAGCAATGGGAATTCTGAGTATTTTGCTTACTCCCTAGTTTGAGAACAGGTGAGAGGTGGCTAAAGCCACTTGTCGCTTCCATTAATGATTTATCTGTAAATATAGTGGATTCCAATAATCAAATATGACAACCTCTGCTTTTAGGATATCAATCGTTCAAGAATTCTTAAAATCATTATCAGAATTGGACAGATTAGGAAGGTTTCAACTTGAACCCAGTGGAAAACTTCATAATTCTGATGGTCTGTTTCCAAAGTAGATTTGCATTCAAAGCAGTTTGCACTCACTTGGTATAGAATACTACCTTCTCCAATAAATAAAGCCGTAACTAATTTGCATTGGCACTTTGTGGATTGAATGTGGCCAGTGCAATATATAATGGAAAAATTTACATAGGCTGCCATTCAGTGCAGCAAATTCAGACTCCATGTATAGACAGCAAACCAGCTAAAAGAATATAAATTTGGATGCTGCACATTGGATATGCTATGTATAAACTCAACTTAAGGTGGAATCAATGTGATATTCAGGTAAAGATCAGCTATGGTTTTATTGAATGGCTGTGCAGGCAGACAAAGGGCGGAGTGACACAGTACCGTAGCGGTTAGCGCGACTCTATTACTGCGCCAGTGATCGGGGTTCGATTCCCGTCGCTGTCTGTAAGGAGTTTGTACGTTCTCCTGTGTCTGCGTGGGTTTCCTCCCACATTGCAAAGACGTAATTAGGTTTAAAATGGGCGGCACGGACTCATTGGGCCGGAAGGGCCTGTTACCACGCTGTAACTAAAACTTAAATTTAAAATTTAAAATTTTGTATCTTCGTATGTTCTTCCATCTTATGTTCACCTCTTGCAGTCATTGTGGGTCTAATTGATGTAGATTGTAATCTGCTTTGCTAAACTGAGTCTTAATGGGCGTAGACCTCTATCTAATGTGTTGGAAAGAGATTGGAATGTTATGTTCAAAATGGAGAAGGACAGATTAATGGTTGCAGAATTATTAAATTGGATATAGTAAGAGAGTTGACAGGTCATTAGCTTAGATTGAGTAAGCAGACTGTGATAAATGGCCAGAACAAAAATAGGTATTTTCAGTGTTAAACTGTTTGGGTGAATAATCTCTTTTTTTAATTATTTTGAGTTATTACTGTGGAGAGTGGAGTTATGACTGGCAGAAATGTTACTTAACAAAACTGCAGTTCATTTACAGTTTGACAACTTGCAGTTCTTAGTGCTTTCTTACTTTGTTATCGGATGTTTGACCCAAGTCAAAAGTAAGAAATTAGCAAATAGAGTTCCTGTTTGAATGCAACATTCTCTTAGTCATGAACACATGCACTCAAAGCCATGGTTTAAAAGTCCCTTTCCATGGTTTATGGGTTTAAGATGTTAAGCCATAAAGTCTGTTAGTACAGAATGCTGGTGAGATTGCTTGTTAGGAGATTGCCTTTACATATATCTGCAATTGAAGATGGATATTTCTGCTCCCTGGTATCTTTTCAGTGTCACAACTGGGTGCTCAAACATTATCATTATCAGTATCTTGGGAGTGTTATGGATCTGCTTTACTTGGATTTCTGCCTGCAGAGCACCAACTCCATTCCAGTCCCCTTATCCTAGGAGTTTTAACACATGAATTGAATTTGCATTGAAAAAAGGAAACTTTGTTTTCCACCTTCCCCCAGCACAATAGCTGATAGCTAATATTTTTTTATTAGGCAAGTACCAGATTTTTTTTCTAAACAATATAGTGAATAGCACAATTCATTACAAATGTTGGTTTCAACAACTGGAATTGTAGTGTCCCAACAGCAAGTGTCTTCCATTCAGGGAACACACTAAACCCTGAATGCATGAGAACATATTTGTATTGGCAGTCATGTGGTAATACTTCTAGTGGCAACAATATTACTGACATTGAGAGCCTTTACAATCTATTGTTGTACTAAAAAATCATTTACTTTAAAATATGCCAAGGCTATCTATGGTTTCTATTTTCAAAGCAAAAGGATGATGACATGACTCTGGAGTGGAACAGGCTGTGTAGTGAAGGTATACTATCTCATAAAAATGCACTCACCTAATGTAACTGTAATCTGACATACCACAGTAACCCCTCAGTTAAGTTTAAAGAATGGTTGGATGTCCATCAGAGCTTGAGATTGTTTTTACATATGGTCACAATTTAATGATGCAGCATGGCATTCTGTGACAGATTTTTTTTTTGTAAAACAAGTATTGATTATGTCAAATTAAGCAGATTCAGAGAGATTTCATCCAGCTACCACCCTTGTTTTTGCACTTAATCATTTAATTCATTTTAGGAATAAAAAGAAAGAATGGTGACTGTATTTAGATGTTTCATTTCTTAATACAGTGAGATAAAAAGGGATCTAAGTTTGCAGATATGTATATCCTCAAAGTGGATGGAAAGATTTTTAAAAATTGCCACAAATAAATGGAATATTGCTATTGACAGTCAGAAGAAATGGATACATAGCAAAGGGGTAATGACAACCTTCTACAACATGATGTTTAGGTTGAATCTTGGGCTTTATGCCTAAAGTTAGAATAATAACTCTGGAGAGATGCAGCATAAATTTATTGGGATAATTCAAGTGATAAGAAAATTAAACTGACTGGAAAACTGGGGCTACAATTTCTCAAACTAAGAAGATAAAATTTGGTTTTGAAAATGGTGTTGTGAATGCTTAAGGTAATGTACAAAGTAAATAATGTCATTTGCAATGTCAATTCAATTAAAAGGTTGTGATCACCAGCTAACAAAGATGAGAACTAATGAGGGTTCAGATTGAAGACACCTTTTGATACAGCTACAGTTATGAGGACTGCTTTTGTGACAAGTTGTCACCTTAGCTAAATACAACATAGAATATTATTGGATAATTAGTTCAAAAATAATTCAAAGGAATGTGATGTGAAACAAGGAAAATGGTGATAAGTTTTAGGAGGAGGAAGAAAAATTGAACTTTTGTAATTAGTCTCATTCAGTTCAAACAAGAATGTGCTAAAGAGCCTCCTCCTCAGCTGAAATATCGAGACTTATGTGACTATTATTAAGTGGTACTTGTAGAAAGTCTACAGATGTGGATGGTTGGGCACAGAGAAGGTTGGGGGCTGTGATAATCTGAAAAAAGGTTACAATCGTGGTTCTTTCATAGAAAATGATCCTTTGGGCAAGAATCACTTAAACACACTGTGGTATGCAATCACTGAAACTGAATGTATCACCAGCTTCAGGAGGATGCGGAGGAAGAAAGGGGCTGGATTGAAATGTGTTTTCTGTAAGAGCATAGCAACCACATCAACTAAGGATTTACATAATACATTGATGAAATAAACAAAATGTATAAAAATGACAGCAGATTTTTATTTTTATAGAAGTAGTAATGTGGTTTACTTTGAATTATCAATGATAATGGAGTAAACTGTGTGTTTATGTTGAGTTATTTCTGTGAACTGAATTATGCCTGGTAACAGTGTGTTGGCAGGGGCTCCTGAATCTGAAATTGAAGATTAGATTAATTCCGCTTTGTTGGGTTTGTTCCCCCTGCTGTTTTTAATCTTCTTCTCCATTTGTGTTTTAAGCACTATATGTCTCGCACAGTATTGCCAAGAGCAATCATTCTGCTAGTTATAAGATAGATGTCAAGATGATTTGCTACAGTTAGTTGAATGGGCTGAACTTTGCTGGTTATGATCCAATCCCAGCAAGTGTTTTCTGTTACAAAAAAAACCCAAATTCATCAATTAAAAGAACTCAGCTCATATGTTTCCCTTTCAAAAAGCTCACAAAATTTCATCAACATTCTCGGTACATTCTTGGAAGTTTCTGTATCCTATTGGCTCAATGAGATATACCCTTTTATAAATTGAATACAACTGTATGTTAACTGGCCTTCCCAGTGCTCTAGGTACGTGTTCAGTCAAGTATGGTAACTCAGGTCTTTGATCATTGATTTGGTGGATGACATACATAGCTCCTAGGAGACTGTGGACAGGATAATTTAACATGGTGTAAAGGTTCCAACTTCAGAATCATAATCATTTACTCTGCTGTTGTTGGGAGTCATTGTAGTCTGGACCATTTACAAATTGACTTGCCTTATTAACCAGAGGAGGTGTGTCAGAGAAATCTGAGTCACAATAATGTATTGCACAAACAGGATAAGGGATTGTTGTGATTTCTGCTGTAAGTCTGTGCTCTGGGGAGGCACATTGTGTCTAAGAGGCACTGACTTTAGGTTTCTTATAGTTTTGTGTGGAAATTTTTTAAAAATGTCTTAATATAAATATATTTGTCCTGTTCATAAATTAAAACGTTCAGGTTCCAATATAAGTAGAGTATGAAACAAGAAGAAAGCATCAAGCTTAAGTGTTAGTTGAGATGCTCGTACAGTTGCAGACAAGGCTGAATTAGATCCAGCCCAGCTCAGAAGGATGGGTGATGAAAAGAATAGGGCTCTGTAGATGCATCACAAGGCAGGGAGAGTCTGTTCCAGGTGAAGTGGTGGGAAATGATGGAAATATAAAACTCCAAACATCAGGCTATGGAGGAGTGATAAGATGAAGCTGTGGATAAATTATAGAAATCCTGGGAGTTAGGAACTATATGGTGAAAATGGATGAGAGATATGAAAGGTCCACACTGATCAATTTTTACCTGCATGTAGTACCCAAGAAGATGGTGGTTGAGAACTTGTGCAGGATGAACTTGGGACTGAATTGCAGAACTGGTCCTATGATGTAGCCGTGGCTGGGCAAGACATGTTGAGGAGGCAGAAGTGATGTAAAACAGTGATACAGCCAACAGGAGATGATTCATCAGAATTGAGGACATCTAGAATGCACACTTCTGGGTTGACAAACACACCTTTACTGTTGAGTAGATCTCAGAAGTTAATAAAATGCATAGACAACTTAATTTATAGCTGATAACTGGGCATTTAATGTAAATATTTAACCTGGTGCATAATTGCCTGCATGTAAAAAGTTATTGTAGGTAAGGTTTAATATATGTGATGGTGACAATGTGCATGGGTTTCATACTTTCTGTCAAGGGGAAGTGGTGAAATATAAATGAATGTGAAAGTACATTTAAGAACTACATATACCAATTTTTATAACCTTGATACATTGTTGTACTAACCACTTCTCTTAGTTGATTCTTGAAATTTTGTCGGTAACTCTTGTGAACAGCAACACACATGAGCCAATGTGCACTACAATAGGAGAGATTAAATATAGTTTATTGAAGGATTAGGCTTGATAGACAACTGGCATCTTCTTTTACATCTTATGTTGGAATCTGAATATGTTTCAAATTATGAAGAGGAGAAATATATTTATATTCTGACAATTTTGTTAATTTCCATATGAAATTCTCAGTAGTTTTGGTTGGTTCTCTAGTACCAATACTGCTGCTATCTTTTCCTGAACAGGTCTCTGCCCATTCTTGTCAATTTAGAAATAGGGAAATGATCCTGGCCAACAATTTGTAGACTCAGTTCCCAGACATGTGACAATGTGGGTTTTATATCTAACAATGCCACTGTAAAAGCAACTATAGATTTCTGCCCACTCAATATGTAGCTACTCCTTCCCTATCTGTATCTGCCTTCTCAAGTAATTGGCCAAAATCATTCACAACTTCTTTACTGTCACTTGTTAGAAACTGGACCTCTGAATTGTTGCAGTTGTTTCAATATATCATTCAATCATTTCTTTGGCATCTGTGATTGAGCGTGGAAATACAGAGATTAAAACAAATAAAATTCATATTGTCTAAAGCATGGAGCCTGATAAAGAAAGGACAGTCATATTGTGATGTATGTTTCTCAGCAAGGCCAAAACAGAATAAGATCAAGAGGGTTTGCTGACATTGATAAAAATGTTAAATTTTTGGTAAGTTTTCCTTTCCCAGCTTTCTCTACTTTCTTGAACATACTGGGCTAGAAATTGTGTGGTGCATTGCAATACATATTGGATTCATACCAAATTCCTGCAGGACAGTGAGGAAACAATTTTTTTAACGCATGGAAAGTGCAAGAAATCCTGTGCATAAGTGGCTCAGTTTCCAGAAGTTTATTATCCTGAATCCACCCCAAGCCCTAATAAAAGAAAGAAGTAAGCCTTCTCTTGATTGTGCTCTGTTGTAGATTGGTTTGCTGGCTTTGGTGGTAGACTTGTAGACAGTGATTCAAGCAAGGACAGGCTTTGAAACTTGTGCTTGAGCAGATGGTTATCCTCCTGTTACAGCCTGTTCTTTTTATCAAGACCCACAGAATTTTTCTTCTGTGCATGCATGCTCCAGTTGTTTAGTAGTGTCAACAAACTCACATTGCATGCTCACAGTTGTCACTAGCCTCCATGCCTAAAGTATGTCACATGCACAGAGGCTGCCAAAGCTTCTTCATGTACCCCTTATGACTGAATTCAATGACATGCTGACTAAAGTTTAAAAGGATTAGAAAACAAACGAATTGGAAGTTGGCCTATGTATAGCACAAAACAGACTGCTGATTTGCAATTTTACATTTCTGTCACTGACTAAATGTGTTGAGTTTTTCAACTGCGAATTACATCACAGTTGTGCCTAATCATGTCCTCACTGAATACCTGTCATGAACTCGTTCTGTTTCTGCTGAACCATTGGAAATCCACACCTTGAGACCTTGATGTACATTGATCAAAAATTAGCTGCAGCAGACCCACAACAAGCAATGGGTGCGATGCAAAAGGATTTTCGGTAAAGTACCAATATGAAATGAGGAATGTATAAGTGTTGTTCTTGGGAAGTATTCAAATATTTTTAACAAGGGGTAAGTATGAGTCAGTAATCCATCAGATGATTGCTATTTCAGTAGTCCTGCAGATGAAATATAACAATATCAAAGCCAGTAGAATTCCTAAGAAATGAGTAAAACAATGCTGAGGAGGATTCTAGTTTCCAGCTCACACATAACGATCTGTAGTAATGATGACCTATTTCCATTTGTTATACAGCTCTGTATGCCTGCCTAGTTATGAAGCATTCTATTAAATGGGTCACATGCCCATCAGACAGCTGATATTCTTTGAATGTATGAAGTACAGGTTGGCTAACAGAATTGTACAAAAAAAATCAGGAAACTAAGAATTAAATGAATTAGCTGCTGCATAAACATAGCATTGTTCAAGTTTATTAACCAGAGTGAAACCATAAGTGATCTGTAACTTCATTCTGGTTCAGCATTCCCAGTCTTCTATTGGAAATTCATGTGAAACAACTGTTGCATTTACTTTTGAAGATTTGTAATCCTATAGTTTTCCATCCTCTATGTTTAAAACGAAGTTCAGGGAAGGTTCCTCCTCCCATGTAGCTCTTGAATCAAGCTGGCAGGAAGCCCACAAGATAATGTAATGTCATTTTCCATTTGGTTGAGGTTTCTGTAGATTCATCAATGTTGTCCCAGCTGAAAATGCATGTTCCTGGTAATTACAATAAGTATGTTTACTACCTATACATGGAAAGAAAACAGAAGTGCATACACAAAACATGGCTATGGAAATGGGAGCTAAATGTGGCACTCATGAAAATTCTTCATTAAAACTGTACATATAGGAAGTATAAAGTAGGCTCTTGCTTCCACAATCATTAGCAAAAATATGAGAAAAGCTGTCTCATAACTGTGTTGAAAGCCTCCTTAGATGTTTTTCTACCTTCTTTACTGGTCTGAATCTGCAATTAATTTAGCCAAAAATACGATTAAATACTATTTTTATATGTCTCACTGAGAATATTAAAACTGAAACTAAATTCCTCTTAGATTGTAAAAGGTTTTATTTCAGTAATTATGGTTAATGTTACAATTATATCCCCTTTTTTAACTTATTTTAAATCTCCAATCCTTCCTGATTACATAAGTGCATATTAAAAAAACGGAAATGTTTGCCTTACTAATTGGGTACAACAGAGTAAAGAATGAAGTAGAAGTATATCCAATGAAAGAGAAAACGCGGAACATTGTACATACTGATTCAGAATTACAGTCACTTTGGACAACATAGTTCACTTAATATGAAGTAATTCCATTTTTATTCTTCAGCTTTTTCAAAAAAATTATGAACGTTAGTAAATATAGTCAAAAAGTGGATAGTATTCAATTAAATGTTAATGAAGTTATAACCTAAACAGAATAAAGGATAGCTAAACCCAGAGTGATCAAGGAAGGATAAAGTGTAGAATTGGGATGAGCAGAAGTTTTTCATTTCAACACTGGATAAATTATAAAGACAAGGGAAAACAGGTGGAAAAAAGAATGAGAAACCAGGAGAAGGATTGAATGGGAAAACTAATAGCTGCAATAAACAAAAAAATGTCCCTCATTAACAAGAAAGATTTTTTAAAAATATATATTTAGTAAACAAAAGTTGAAATGACATCTTGTTGCACTAAAGCCACAAAATGAACCTGGACACAAAGGAGCAGCAGAACTACACGTGGTCTTGGTGTAGAATTTTACTTTTCCAGTGGTGAATAACCTGTCTTAGTTTTGAAGACTGGGCTTTAGATGAAGTTAGATCCAAAGAATGCCAAACAGATGTCTTGAGTCAGTTTGCTGTCTTGGGTGATGGAATGCTTGTTACCTATCACTATCCTAAAACAGCAGTCTAGGTTATTTGTTAGTCTTGCAATTTAATTGGGTATATTACTTGACTCAAGGGATACACGAAACAAATGAGGGCTTAAGTTAACTTTTCTGTAAATTTACTAAATTTATGAAAAAATTCTAAGGATTAGTAGGTAGCTACTACAATTCAAGTATTTACTTTTAAGGCCCAGAGGTATTCCTGGAAAATGTACATCAATGTGTGAAAAACCATTTGGAGGAAACTTTTTTGAATTGATTTTATGAGGTTTCTCAGAGCTTTTTGCAGCACAATTTGTCAATGAACCATCAGCTTGTATTCAAGGAAAGAAATTCAGGAGCTAGAAATAAAATCACCATATTTGGTCTTTTTACTGATGCTCATCTGGCTACGGAGTGGATTTCTCTAGCTCTATTCATGGTTTTAATTAGTCCTTGAATCAACAGGCCAATATGCACCTCACCTCCTCCATTTAAATGTCTTCAGGGAATTTAAAAGCACCCTTGTATATTATTGCCAATATTCCATGGACCAATATGGTAGCATTCGAGGTAATCTTTCTTTAAGAGCTGCATTCAGTTTAGATCGACTCCTGAAACATCTCCAGAACTCCTGCCCAGAAAGCTGGCAGATTCTCAATTTTTGATGCAATCATCTGAGCAGCCTGTTAATCAAATGTAAGTGATGCCATAAAAATGTAGTCGTGCATGCCTCAGATTGATGATATTGTGGGCTTTTGGTGCTGTCTCTTCTCCCTACCCCCTATTCCTGGCAACTCAAATCCCACTCCAGCTTTCCCTCACTGTCAATATATTGATTTAGTTTTAATCCAATCTTGACTATAAGAAGACCAGAAAATAGAACCAGGAGTAGGCCACTTGGCTCCTCACCTGCCCCATCATTCAATATTATCATGGCTGTTCTATGCTAGCCTCAACTCCTCTTCTGTGCCAGTTCCCCCAAACCATCAATTTCTTGACCTTCAAGTATTTCTCTACATCTCACTCTTGCATAACTGTGTGTGATATGCGAATGTCTCATAGTGGCTGCCATGTAGGTAACGTGGCAGCCATTGTGCACCAATGTCCTGCCAACAATGTTGAAATCGGTGATCAATTTAAATGTATCTTTGTTGTTCAGAACAGAGGATGTCCTATTTTTCTTTAAGTGATATTATACCCTGTAGTTTTAATATGATCTTGAATACAAGAAGACAAGAAAATGGGACAAGTCCATAACACCACTTCCATAGGCAAGTAGGAACTTGGTGGAAATGTTCAGCAAAAAAAAATGGCCCTCTTGAGTCTGCTGTTTCTCAGATTCTCACTGGAACATCACTGTCTTAGGTCTGGTTGGCCTTGAATTCACAACCAGCACACTCAGCCAGGCTTAGTTGCAGATGTCATTCTTTCCATCTGGAAGTGTGGCTCACAGCACCTATTTAATTAGCTGTTTGAAAGTTAGATGTCTGTCACTGATTCTTTTGAACAGGAGTTGGGTGGTCAGCTGTTGAAATTCCTTCCCTCCAGTGGTAATCTATTTGAAGGTTTCAAAAATACTTAAGATGTTAACAATTGAGAAAGGAAAATGAGACACAAATTAAAAATTAGGATATGAAAAATAAGGAAAGTCAGGTGGAATGTTTTCACCCAAATGATAATAGACCTACAGAATAAATTACCAAAGAGTAGACAACATAAATGGACTCGAGAGACTATCTGTGTTTTCCTGAAGAGAAACAGATGGAGGGATACATCAGATAAATGGGGGGGGGGGTTGAGATCTCTGGAAAGTGTACAGTCTGTTGGTTTGCTGGTTTTCTCTAGTTATTCTGTTCTTTTGACGTATACACGAATGCATTTTCTAACATGAGCGATTGGATTGCAGATAGTAGCAGTAACTCTGAGATTTTATTCCTCCCTACCCATCTATTCCACTATAACCTGAGTACAGGGGTTTGGTGGTCACTGGTCAGATAATCCAGCTCCATATGGCAGAGCTAGATTGGGCATGAGACTTGGTTGGTAGGTAGGTAGGTAGGATGCTTGGTAGGATCTAGGCAGTCTGAAGAAACTTCTGCCTCCCTCATCCTATCTTAATTTACCTGAGAATAGGCTTAAGAAGACCTCCTGCAACTTTACCTTTATACTTGTACAATATACCACATTCAGGCACTTAATTCACTAACCACGCCCCACCCATTCTTGAATTTCTGCCAGAAGTTCTCACTTAGCAAAGCTCTGGGTTAAAATCCAACCTATTGGATCCTAAGAAAATGCTCCACCAGTTTTCTAAAAGGAAGCGAGATTTGAATTTGTCATGGAAGATTTTTTATTATTCTGTTCCACTTTCTGGAAAATTCAGAGATGTGAGGTGTTGGTGGTAGACCAGCAGGGAAGGATGGCGGTTCTGTTGTAAGGTTAACACAATGGTGGTGTTCTAATGATCTGTCTCTGCATAACATCCTATCACTTTCCACGTTGGATCACTATTCATGGTAGAAAAATAAATGCCAATAAAAATACTAGCTCATCTGTAATCAGCTAAGAATATTTCTCACCACGATGATGCTGCTTGACTTTGATCCAGCAGTCTCTGTTTTCGTTAAGAATAAATCAATACTGGAATATTGCTGTTTTAAATATCAGGGTCTACTTTGCAATGCACTTAGACTCTCAATTATCAGAAAAACCCTGAATCTATTTTAGTTGTTATGTTCCCACAATTAAATCATTGTTTAGCTGCAGCTCCTGCAAATATTTAAGACTATATGATAATGAGCTAAAGCAACATCTGACATGTGTTGATCGCAGTCTTTTCTACTTTACGTTCCCTTTTATTTGAAGCTGCGCTCGGGAACTGAACTTGAACAAGATATGATGAACGATTGCTCAACTATTCAAGCTCTTCAACCAGCAACTTCGCCGTGCAGTGTAACAAACAACACAATTGGAAGAACTTTGGTGGTCAATCATGAGCTATATCCAGGTATATTTTAAATATTTCAAATAAAATTGTCTCATCCACATAAATTATCCTCATGCTAGATTATAACACCAACTACAGTTGTTTTGTATAAAATGTGAAAACTTCCCTATTATATTCCTGCCTACCAGAACTCATTGCCTGATGCCTTTACCTTCCCAGCTCCCTACTTAATTTCAACAATAACATCAAAATCCACTCCAATATTTGCTTCTGTGCAAGCTCTCCTTCTCCTAACTTTGTCTTTTGCCCTCATTCTTGTTGTCTAGTGACTTTATTTATTCTGTCTGCGTATATAGAATTTAATTTACTTTTGACTGCAGATACAGTGTATCATATAGTTGGAAAAAGAACAGATGACATAGGCCAGGAGGATATGAGCAGATTACATGAAGCTTGCACTTTGAAATAGGTTGTATACTGAAGGGAAGCAAGCATGTGATTGGAATGGTGGGCTGGGAGTTGGGGAGAGGTGGTTGGGCACGTCATAGTGAGTGTAGAAGTAAGAAATTTCACAGTTTGAGAAAGGCTAGTCGATGCAATTTATGACTGCTCCAGAGAAAGTCTATTCACTAGAGTTTATCATCTAAGTTGTCAGGGAGCCCACGTTGCAGATTTATATTAACTTAGAGATGTGCAGGAAGGTTACTAGCAGAACAAGATGAAAAACAAAATACTGTTTGAAAAAATGTCATTCTGTGTAAGAAAAATCAGAACACTTCTCCATGTTTGTGGAAGGATGAGCAAGAAACAAAGTGAGACCGTGATGGAGATTAACACATAGCTTTGCTGTCATTCTTCTCCTTCTTTGGCATTACCTCAGGATCAAGAATGACTCGCTTCCACTCCAATTTTGTGGTTTCTGAGATGACCCTTGAGGCTATTGTGACAACAGCAGGCACTTTTGCAGATGGGACAGGGTATCTGATAGGTTGGGTGGATGGGTAGTCTTGTGAGATGGTGTATTCATTCTGCTGTTTATAGAGGCTTCCAATTCATGGACTTGAGGTTCTCAATACTAACCCAAATTCTCAGCTTCAAGGGATCATGGGCCAGAGATTCCTGGAAGTCAGTCAAGATATTGCATTTTCTCAAGGCAGTTTACTGCAATTTATATTACGTAAAGGCAGGCTTTTATCAGACTTTTACTTTGCCTGGTTTTCTGTCCCACAACAGAGTTTGGAATACAGTGTTTGTTTCAAGAGTCTGGTGTCAAGTATGTAAATAATGTGACCTTTGTCGTGGAATTGACTGAGTGTAATTAGGGTCTCATTGCTGGTGATGTTGCTGGGTGGGCACCCTGGCCGGCATAGACTGGTTGAGCCGAGGGGCCTGTATCCGTGCTGTATTGCTCTGTTTGCCTGAGAGCAGACACTGAGACAATGGTTCACTTGTCCTTTCAGGGAATTCAAAGCATTGGTGATATCTTCAAGTGCCTTGAGGTGCCTGTGGTAGGTGGTCCAGTGTCCAGAAGGAGGGCAGGGATCAATACTGTTCAATAGGGCATGAGTTTTGTGCCAGGTCTGAGGTCTCAATCTTCAAACATCCCTTTCTTTATTTGACCAAAGAATATGCTGGGGCATTGAAAGTGATGGTGAATTTCATCACTAATGACAGCCTTTGCCAAGAGATAGCTCCAGAGTTATGGAAAGTGGGCCATGTTTTCCAGGTTTCATATGAATGTTTTTTACTGGAGGGCAGTGTTGTAGAGTGGGGGCAGATTGGTAGAGAGCCATTGTCTCGTGGATGTGGACAGTTAGGCCCATCCTCTCATGTATTTCGGTGAAAAATCAGTGCTGGCTTTGAGCTCGGCCTCTGGGTGCATGCAAACACAAGTGTCCTTTGCATACTGCAGCTTTAATACTGAAGTTGGCATGACCTTGGTTCTGACTGCAGTGGCCATAGATTGAATGGTTTTCCATCAGTTCTGAAGATTAGCTCTAGTCCTGTGGGGTGTTTGTCAAAGATGAAATGCTATATTGCAGTGAAAAACACAGATGAAAGTCTGCTGCCCTACACTTAGTATAAACTGAAGTATTGATAATATAAATTTCAAAGTTTATTAGGAAAACTTATTCATATCTCCACCACTGCAGCTCATGTGACTTCTATTTGGTGCCAGTATGTCTCTCATCCAGGTTTTGGACCTTATTGCTTTCCAAACTTGGCAAATAGCATGGTGATAATCACAGGCATTAAGTTAGCCAATTTTTTTTACAATTGGGACCAACAGTGAACCATTATATTCTTGATTGATGAGCCAAGTGTATTACTGTGATGTTAAAGACTTGAGTATACAGAAATCTTCTCAAAGTTGCGTAACACAGTCAAAAAATATTAACAAGAGTTTCAACACTTACTAACAGATGTTATCCCTTTGGATGTGTCTGGTAGTAAAGCAGCAAATAGTATAATAAGGTAAAGGTGAAAGAAAGTCTATTGAGGATACTTTTGCTTCAAATTCCTGTTGTCTATTGAAAAAAAGTCTCTGATTTTTAAGGAAGTATATTTCAACAGAGATGATATTCATGTGGGATCTCCTTGCTAGTGGTGAAGTTCACAAAAATAACTCCTTTGATTGTAAGTGAGTTGTGATTTTAGAACCACTTTAAAGTAATTTTGGGTTGGTCATCCCAGGAAGTAAGCTGCTGCCTGGTACGTTGCATGTTTTCCCTGGATCGGGATCTGGATTAGATGACAGGTAGCTTTGAAGTTGTGGCTCTTACTGAAATCATTGAAGCAACACTGAAATGCAATAGAACCTCTTCTCCATTAGTGGCATCCTGGAATGACTGTTGAAGCCCTGAAAGAAGTGCAGATTTTAAGATTGGATACATTTATAATCTCCAAGCACATTTGCTGTGGCCTTGATTATGCTCAAAGAAAACATTAATTTTGTGAGGGGAAAGGCATTATGACAAGTAATATTTTATTGTCATGAAGGAGTTTTGTTTGTTAAGCTGTTCATTTAAGCCCAGAAGCCTATCTTTTTGTAAATTCTCTGACCAAGTAAAAACGAATTACTTTTTCTTTACTCATACTATTTGTAAAGATGCTGCAAGCTTACCTAGAGATTTATGAATGTTTGATTCAATCTACGTATTACAATTTCAAGTATGATAGATATACCAGATGGACATTATTTTCATCATAATTTAATTTCAATCCATTTTTAAGTCATTATAATATAACCAATCTATGGAAATTAATATGATTGGATTAGATCTCAGGCAATTTTAACTTTCAACAATGGCCGGATTAACAAAATTAATTGGTCATTTGTGAAGAAAAAGAGGGTAGAAGTATTTTGGATTTGATAAGCTGAGACAAATCTTTTACTTGTCCACTTAGGGATGTACAGTTGCTCTCCCACCAGCCGTAACGGGCCAGCAGCATCTATTTTATCATCTCCACAGCTCACCCGAAGTTCATCCTCTGATTGCCATTCCATTGAAGGGGACTTACACAGTCCACACGGTCATCTTGCACAACTGCCAAAAGGGGAAGACTCAAAACCAGGGTAAGATTTACAAATTTAAGATTTACTAGATCCAACATATCTATATCTGGACTGCAAGTATGGATTATGAATGTGGAAATAAATGAAAGGAGGTAATCTGCCTCAGTGATAGCTGCTGGGGAAAAACAGCCTGAACAGCAAACTGCAGGATGCATGCAGTGGCTTTGATTCCTGTACTGTTGGTTGTTATGAGCTAGGGTAGCAGTAGACATACTACAACTAAGAGGTGAAAATAAGCAGCCAAGGTTTTATATCCTGATTGCTTTCCAGTTACAATAGCTAAAGAGTGTGTTGCATATTTGTGGTGGTACAGCTATGATATCCTTTGTTCATATGATAAAAGAGGAAAGAAAGGCATGCAGTTTTGGAATGTGGAGGTGAGTTTAACCCTACCACTCCAGAACAGACCAGGAGAGTGGACAGTGTAAATGCCTCAGGTGATTTACATCATGTCTCTCAAGCTTCTCTGAAATGTCAACGTCCCTAGCCTCTCCAACCTTTCCCTTAACAGAAGTCCCCCCTCACTTGAACCTTTCCAATAAATCTTTTCTGCACTGTTTTGAAGTCCTCAACATCGTTCATAAAGAACAATAAACAGAATTATATGTATTTCTCCAATTGATGTCAAACCAAGTTTTGCAAAATTTCTTCATAACTTCCTCACTTTTGCACCCAATGCCTCTTTTTACGAAACCATCCCATTTGCATTTTCAGCTGCTTTCTCAATCAGCCCTGCCACCTTCAGAAATTTCTGTTCATTTATGACTGTCTTTTCTTGTATCCTATTTAGAACTGTACCCTTTATATTACATTGCCTCTCCTTTTTTTCTTACCACTTAGTATTTTTCTGTGTTAAATTTCATTTGCTTATTCCATCAATCTACATCTTCGTGAAGTCAGTCATCCTATTTTTAACTAACACGACCAAGTTGTTATTATCTACAGATATTGAAAATGTCCTCTGTGCACCCTTCATGTATCAGGAAAAGCAGTGATCCAAGTACCAAGATTAAGGCAGCATCACTGTTTATCAGAATCAGGCTTATTATCACTAAGTTATATATCATGAACTTTGTTGTTTTGTGGCAGCAGTACAGAATCAGAATCAGGTCCATTATCACTAACATATGTAGTGAAATTTGTTGTTTTGTGGCAGCAGTACAATGCAAGACATAAAGACATAAAAATACTACAAGTTACAAAAATAAATAAATAGTGCAAAAGAGGAATAATGAGGTAATGTTCATGGGTTCATGGACTGTTCAGAAATCTGATGGCGGAGGCAAGGAAGCTGTTAATGTTGAATGTGGATCTTCAGGCTCCTGTACCTTTTCCCTGATGGTAGTAAAGTGAAGAGGGCATGTCCCAGGTGGTGAGAATCCTTAATGATGGATACAGCCTTCTTGAGGTGGGAAGGGTTGTGCCTGTGATGGAGCTGGCTGAGTCTACAACCCTCTGCAGTCTCTTTTGATCCTGCACCTTGGAGCCTCCATACCAGGCGGTGAAGCAACCAGTCAGAATGCTCTCCACCATACATCTGTAGAAATTTGCAAGAGTCTTTGGTGACATATCAAATCTCCTCAAACTCCTAATGAAGTAGAGCCACTGGCATTGCATCAATGTGTTGGGCCCAAGATAGATCCTCTGAGATGCTGACACCCAGGAACTTGAAGCTGCTCACCCTTTGTCTCATCTGAGAAACAACTGCTTTGATTTTTCTTTCTATTCCTAAACCAATTTCTTGTCCATATGCCCATGGTTTCTTTTATTCCAAGAACTTCAACCTTATTGACATACCAGTTATGTGGCACTTTATTGAGTTTCTTTGGATGTCCGTATATCTCACATCAACTGCATTGCCCTCATCAAACCCCTTTGCTACCTCATCAAAAAATTCTATTCACTTAGATAAACACATAAGCAAATTCAAGCTAGCTTCCATTAATTAATCAACTCATCCAAGTGATATTAATTTATTCTTGTATTATGTTTCTAAAATCTTCTCTTGTAAATTGATTAGCTTGTGGTTGCTGACTTTATCCTTACATCCACTTTTGAAAAAGAGTGTAACGTTTCCACTTGTCCTGTCCCCTGATATTTCCACCTCAACCATCGCCCCTCCCTTGTATCTAAGGATAACTGGAAGATAATGACCATTTTCTACTTTAATTTCCCATTTGGAACTGCTGACTTATTTAATTTCAAGTAGAGCTGGCCTGCCTGGTCTTTAATTTTATTAATTTTTAGGTCATCCAGTATTCTAAACATTTCTTATTTACAATGACAATGGAAACATTTTGTTTTTTGGTTAAAACCAATATAAAGTGGTCATTTAGTACCTCAGTCATGCCCTCTGCTTCCAAGGTTTCTAATTTGGTCCCTAATTGTCCCCACCCTTATTAAAGATATAAATAAAATCCACCCATCATTGTTCATTTCGATAGCATTCCAAGGATGCATATCCAAAATAGATTTAAAAATTAATCCTTTCATCCTTAACTTTTAACTGTGTTCTTTGCCATTTAGTACTTCACCTCTGGCCTGGATTAGTGTTGTCAAAGAAACCACAGTGTAGCAGTTAGCATAATGCTTTATAGCGCCAGCGACCCAGGTTCATTTCCAGCCACTGTCTGCAAGGAGTTTGTACATTCTCCCTGTGTCTGCGTGGGTTTCCTCTGGGTGCTCCGGTTTCCTCCCAAATTCCAAAGGCGTACAGGTTAGGAAGTTGTGGGCATGCTATGTTGGCGCCGGAAGCGTGGTGACACTTGGGGGCTGCCCACAGAACACAACTCAAAAAGATGCATTTCACTGTGTGTTTCGATGTACATGTGACTAATA
Source organism: Pristis pectinata (assembly GCF_009764475.1). Lineage (NCBI taxonomy): Eukaryota > Metazoa > Chordata > Chondrichthyes > Rhinopristiformes > Pristidae > Pristis > Pristis pectinata. The sequence continues at coordinate 47,493,353 of NC_067407.1, read as the reverse complement.
AAGATACAGTATCTTATCTTTTCTGCAATTTCAGTATTAGAATAAGAACCATCTCTGAAACCACATTCTTTCTCAAAATCAAAATTATGGAGCTTTGATCAGAAGTCTGCTTGCTTCATTCATAAAAATGCTCAGTCTGTGAGAAATTGGGCTCATTAGTGCCTGTTTCTTGGGTGCTATGGGAGGTGATTGGAGATCAAAATGGCATCTGTTCATCTGTGCACACTTCTGCTCTGAACCATTCTGTATACCATTCTGGTGAAGGTGATTCGGCCAGTGAGAATAAAACCCCCCAGATATTTGTAGATCTCATAGATCATGATAATAATCAGCATGCAGTGAGCAATTTGAAGTTATCTCAGCTGCTTTAGAGTTCCAGGCTCCAGGTGATGCCATCTTCAAACCTTGCACAGTTGCAAGTGCATTCAGTAGCATGAAGCATAAGTAGCATTGGTATTATTTAAAGTGATCAACTACTTACAGGTTAGTTGCCAAATGATTTCTTCTAGCTGGTAGTACGATTGTTCTTAGCACTTTTAAGATACCAGCTACAAGAGTCTGGAGGAAGTGGTGTGGTAGATACTGAAGGACGTCTTGATGACTTCAAGGAATTTGCATTAAGCATTTGTTGCCAGACATGGTTGCCTGAGGGGAAGAAGAAAGTGTGAAGATGAAACAAAAGCAGCCCTTATGTGCCTACTCTATATGCATGACCAACTAATTTGAGTGCAATGCCAGTAACCACAGTCTGAATTCCCCCCTGATTAGCAATCCTTACCTTCCTTCGGTCACTGGCATTACAACATCCTCTTGACCACAATGCAAAAATAAATGCAACCATAAAATTTAAATTTCAAAACCAAATATCAAAGTGAAACCATGACAGAAGTTAACTAATCTCTCTTGTGCATTCACACAGACCCGAGGCCTGTGCTTGTCTAGTACCCCCATGTAGTACAACTCTTGGCAACAGCATGCCTGGCAGAAGGCTGGTGAATTTTAGTGGTGGAGACTCCTGATGAGCAGCTCTGGAACCAGGTGTTTCAGACTGCATGATATTGGCATGAGTACCAGCAATTTGAGCTGGCTTGCATGTGGGCAATGGTAAGGCACTCATGGCATAGTGGAGATGCAAGTGTGAATGTTATCATTTCAATAGAAGGGAAATCAGGCTCGTATTGCTTGGAGCCGCAGGCACTTGCCTGGGTCAATACTTTAGTAATCCTATAAATCTATTGGAAGGACAGTTTGTTGGTAACACCTTTAAACTCTGGTTTCTGCAGCCGTGATAACAGTGATCATGCATGACTTCAGTCTGAACTTCCACTGCAACACACACGCTTCTGGCAGAGCTGTTTGTGTAGCAGTGGAAACTGCAACATCCACTGGAGTGCTTGTTGAGTTGGTCATCAATTCTTTGCTGGAAAGGATGGTCTTTAAGCTCTGCACAAACCACTGTGCCAAATTCAGTTTCCCCCATGCTGATTAACATTAAATACATGTTTTCTGGCATCCATATTATTATGCATATCCATCCACTTCCTTAGTATAGCTTGTCCCAGCAAGTCCTCATTTGAGTCCTCTGCAACAGACCTCGTGTGGCATTACCCTTGACACCTGAGTTACCATCTCCCCATGCCCAGGCCATAAGTCACTCATGATCAGTTCAGACCAAGCCCAGATCCTGCCCCTGGGCTAACCTCTAAATTAGGTACAGCGACAGTATCTGAGCTGGTGATTGTGAGTGTGAAACTCGTAGGTGTGTGCCTTAATTACTCTTGTTCCTCCACTGCCTAGCCAAATTACATTTCTTGGGTAACTAACAGGAGAAAGTTGTGATGAGTGGTATCCATGAAAGAATTGCAATTTAAAAACATGAAAGGATTGTGTAATGTGAGAAGGGAGATCAGGAGAGTGTCATCTTTGATTAATTTTGCCTGGTCACTGGGCTGGCCAAGGCTATTCCAATAATTTTTAACATTGTCTCCATTAGTATGTTAGGGATAGATTATGTAGTGCCTTCTCCTGCAAGAGAGAAGGGAATATGTTGTGTGATGTCTTTGGATGATACATGTGTCAATGATGAATTGTTGGCAGTTTCTAAACTGTAAGGCTTTGCATGTCTGAGGATACAGCAGAGAATGACAATATTCAGATCATGAGCTCCAGTTGATAGAGATTGCTGGTAGCTGAGTAATGGAGTTGTGATGTACTGGGTAGTCTTTGAAGATTGTGGTGCAGTTGGGATATGGCATTTAACATGCATCCCCTTCCATATGAGGTTACTGACTTTCTTCAAAGGTCCTTGGAATTGACTAGTGATTAACTAATCCCACTGCCTTTTGAATGTCTAGTCAGAAGGCCTTAAGGCCCCCCCAATAGATATTCAACATCTTTCCTGCTTTCCATCTCCAACAAGACCACCACAATCGTGTCCAGAAGTCTTGCAGCCACCTCTCTCCCATGTTGTTCCATTCTTGGTGTTCTCTAGATTATGTTCATTTCCTGTATGATTTCCAATTCACAACACTCTTCAGGTTATTGAAATGCCAGCCAGCTTTAACTGGTGCTAGGAAGTGACATTTTGGAGCTCCCACTGATGCATTGGTCATTGTTGGCTCCATGCAAACAATCATGTTAATCAGTAGGCAGCACAAGGATGGCAAGCTGCCTGCATCTCAATCAATGGCCATTGTGATCCTTGTGCCAGATTTTGGTGATTATCCAATTTCACCACCTATATTTTTAGTATTACTGTTGTTTTGATTTGCAGCACATTAGTTTCTAGATGGTTGAAAGCAGCTAAGTAAAATGGAATCAGAGTTTATTTCAACTGGAACTACCAAAACCCATGTCTCACAGCTATGAAAACAGAATAACATCAGTTTCTTTTCTCTGGTGTTTTGGAGGAAACTTTACAAGGCAACAGTAAAGATACAGGAGATGGGAATTTTCTCATCTTATTATTCACACTGATCTGGCAGTTAGTCTAGAAGACTAACAAGAAGCCTTTCATTCTGTCTTTGTGGTAAAAGATGCAAATGTTTAAAAAAATTGACTGCCACAAGTTGAAAGGGAAATAAAATTAATCATTTAAAATTGTCACGTTATTGGTGGAAAATCTAGTGCCACATATACTTCAGCCTAATGATTGGTGTGGATTGACAGATCCATATTCAGACCCTGCCTGACAAAGAAAAATAATGCAGCTTCTTCCAATATCTTTTAATTCAACCATGTTTCAAGAAGTAGAGAACACCATACAGTACATTATTTTCATCTAACAATGTCTTGTGAAATATGCAAGTTAATCAAAGCAAAGAAGGAACTTGATAGAAGTTCCTAGGTTCTGTTTTCAAAGTGCACTAAGGGTACTGTGAAACAGTGAAAGGTGCCAGGTTTGTTGCTTTTCCACTTTGCACAAGCCTCAGTATAGTGGTGTGAAATATACAGTACATCCTTGTGTTACTTGTTTATTGCAGATGTAAGGAGGTTATATGGGCAACCTATTGTTTTCAATGCGAAACTCATTGCTAAAAAAGTTCATTGTTAATGCTGCAACTTATTTTGCACAATGGAACATATATTCTACCACTCCAAGTTCACTGGCAATGTACATTCTGGACCATGCTGTTTCTTCTGATATGTTCCACAGTGTAGTCTTCCACCAGGAGCAAAGCATCTTACCTTTCATCCAGGAGCTGATTTCCATGGGCTCGTTTGTACTAGATTAACCTGGAGATGGTTCTATGGTGATTTTGCAGCATTGGAAATGGGAAACTTGTGGAAGACTGTGCCACCCTATGGGATTCCATGAATCCATCTGAACAGCACAGAAGCACCATGGGCTGTGTTCTGCTGAACAGAAGGCTGCACTGCAGCTTCTTACAACAGGACTCCTTTCAATATTAACATAAGGGACCTGGTCCAAATTGTTTGGGTAAATTGATAAACTGGTTTAATATTGTCACATGTACTAAGGTACAGTGAAAAACTTTTGCATGCCATCCAAATAGATCATTTCATTACAATTATGCATTGAGGGAGGACAAGGGAAAACAACAATAGAATACAGAATAGCATAGCAGCTACAGAGAAAGTGCAGTGCAGGCAGACCACAAGACCATAAGATATAGGAGCAGAATTAGGTCATTTGGTCCATCAAGTCTGCTCTGCCATTCAATCATGACTAATTTAATTTTCCCTCTCAACCCCATTCTCCTGCCTTCTCCCCATAACCTTTGACACCCTTACTAATCAAGAGCCTATCAACCTCTGCTTTAAATATACCAGTGACTTGGCCTCCACAGATTCACCACCTTCTGGCTAAAGAAATTCCTCAGAATAGAAGGACCTTCCTTAGAACAGATGAGGCTGTACCCTCTGGTCCTAGACTCCCCCACTACTGGAAACACACTCTCCATGTCCACTATTCCAGGCCTTTCAATATTCGGTAGGTTTCAATGAGATCCCCCCACATCCTTCCAAACTCCAGGGCATAAAGGCCCAGAGCTATCATTCATTCCCAGGATCATTCTTGTAAACCTCCTCTGGACCCTCAAATGCCAGCACATCCTTCCTTAGATATGGGGCCCAAAACTGCTCACAATACTCCAAATGTGTTCTGACCAACTCCTTATGAAGCCTCAGATTCTCATCCTCGCTTTTATATTCTCATCCTCGCTTTTATATTCTCATCCTCGCTTTTATATTCTCATCCTCGCTTTTATATTCTCATCCTCGCTTTTATATTCTCATCCTCGCTTTTATATTCTCATCCTCGCTTTTATATTCTCATCCTCGCTTTTATATTCTCATCCTCGCTTTTATATTCTCATCCTCGCTTTTATATTCTCATCCTCGCTTTTATATTCTCATCCTCGCTTTTATATTCTCATCCTCGCTTTTATATTCTCATCCTCGCTTTTATATTCTCATCCTCGCTTTTATATTCTCATCCTCGCTTTTATATTCTCATCCTCGCTTTTATATTCTCATCCTCGCTTTTATATTCTCATCCTCGCTTTTATATTCTCATCCTCGCTTTTATATTCTCATCCTCGCTTTTATATTCTCATCCTCGCTTTTATATTCTCATCCTCGCTTTTATATTCTCATCCTCGCTTTTATATTCTCATCCTCGCTTTTATATTCTCATCCTCGCTTTTATATTCTCATCCTCGCTTTTATATTCTCATCCTCGCTTTTATATTCTCATCCTCGCTTTTATATTCTCATCCTCGCTTTTATATTCTCATCCTCGCTTTTATATTCTCATCCTCTTGAAATGAATGTTAACATTGCATTTGCCTTCCTTACTACCAACTCAACCTACAAGTTAACCTTTAGGGAATCCTGGACTAGACTCCAAAGTCCCTTTGCACCTCAGATTTCTGAATTTGCTCCATGTTTAGGAAAGTCTACATCTCTATTCATTTTAGAAGTGCATGGCTATACACTTCCCTGCACTGTATTCCATCTGCTACCTCTTTGCCTATTCTCTCAACCTGTCAAAGTCCTTCTGCAGACTCCCTGCTTCCTGCCCCTCCACCTATCTTTGTATCACCTGCAAACTTAACCACAAAGTCATCAATTCCATCACCCAGATCATTAACATAACATGAAAAGTAGTGGACCCAACACCAACTCCTGCAGACCACCACTAGTCACTGGCAGCCAACCAGAAAGGGCCCCCTTTATTCCCACTCTTTGCCTTCTGCCAGTCAGCCAATCTTCTATCTATGCTAGTACCTTTCCTGCAATATCATGGGCTCCTATCTTGTTCAGCAACCTCATGTGTGGCACTTTGTCAAAGGCCTTCTGAGAATCCAAGTAAACATCCACTGACTTTCTTTTGTCTATCCTGCCTGTTACTTCCTCAAAGAATTCCAACAGATTTGTCAGGCAAGATCTCCCCTTAAGGAAACCATGCTGACTTTAGCCTATTTTATTATGTGCTTCCAAGTACCCCCAAAACCTCTTCCTTAATAATGGACTCTAACATCTTACCAACCACTGAAGTCAGGCTAACCGGCCTATAATTTCCTGTTTTTTGCCTCCCTCCCTAAAGGATGGAGTGACATTTGCGATTTTCCAGTCCTCTGGAACCATTCCTGACTCCAGTGACTCTTGAAAGATCACTACTAATGCCTCCACAATCTCTTCAGCTACCTCTTTCAGAACCTGGGGTGTAGTCCATCCGGTCCAGGTGACTTATCTACCTTCAGACCTTTCACTTTCCCCAAGTACATTCTCCTCAGTAATAGTAACTACACTCACTTCTGCCCCAACTCTTGAATTTCTGGCATGTTGCTGGTGTCTTCCACAGGGAAGACTGAAAATACTTACAGTTCATCTGCCATTTCTTTGTTCCCCATTACTACCTCTCCAGCATCATTTTCTTGCAGTCCAATGTCCACTCTTGCCTCTTTTTATACATCTGAAAACAACTTTTGGTATCCTCATTATTGGCTAGCTTACCTTCATATTTCATCTTTTATCCCCTTACTTTTTCAGTTGCCTTCTGTTGGTTTTTACTCCCTCCTTCCCACTAAATTTTCCAATATTGTATGCCATTCCTTTTGCTTTTATGCTGTCTGACTTTCCTTGTCAGCCATGGTTGCCTCATCCTCCCTTTAGAAGGCTTCTTCTTGGGGATGAACTGATCCTGCATCTTCTGAATTACTCCCAGAAACTCCTGCCATTACTGTTCTACCATCACCCCATTAAGGTCCCCTTCCAATCAACTTTGGCCAGCTCCTCTCATGCTTCTGTAGTTACTTTCTTTACTTAATTGTAATACCGATACATCTGATTTTAGCTTCTCTCTCTCAAACTGCAGGGTGAATTCTATCATTATGATCACTGCCTTCTTAAACTCCCTAATCAAATCTGGTTCATTGCATAACACCAAATCCAGAATTGCCTTTTCCCTAGTGGGCTTGACCATAGGCTGCTCTAAAAAGCCATATTGTAGATATTCTACAAATTCCTTCTCTTGGGATCCAGTACCAACTGGATTTTCTGCAATCTACCTGCATATTGAAATCTCCCTGCATATTGAAATCTCCCATGACCACCATAACATTGCCCTTTTTACATGCCTTTTCTATCTCCTGTTGTAATTTGTACCCCACATCCTGGCTACTATTCAGAGGCCTGTATACAATTCCCTTGCAGTTTCTTAACCCTACCCACAAGGATTCTGTATCTTCTGATCCTATATCACTTCTTGCTAAGAATTGGATTGTTTTTTTTAAAACCAACAGAGCCAGCCCACTCCCTCCACCCACCTGCCTGCCTTTTCAATAGAATGTGTCTCCTTGGATGTTTAGCTCCCAGCTGTGATCTTCTTTCAACCACAACTCTGATGCTTCCAACATCATATGCTAATTTCTAACTACACTAAGCTCATTTACCTCTTTCATAAACAGCATGCATTCAAATATAACACCTTCAATCCTGTATTCACCACCCTTCTCAAATTTGTCTCCATGTTGCCTGCAGTTATATTCTTATCCCTTTCTAAACCTTGTCTTATTCTGGAGACTTCAGTAACCTCTCCTGCACTCTCCTTCCCTTGTACTTCATCCATACTTTTTCAGTCTATTGAACCCACCTCCTTACTATTCAATTTAAAGCCCTACAGGGTTAATTATGCAATTCGCCAGGACCCTGGTTCAGGTGGAGCCTGTCCCATCAGAACAGCTCCCTCCTTCCCCAGTAGTGGTGCCAATATCCCGAGTTCAAACCCACTTCTCCCACACCAAACTTTGAGCAAGACATTTAACTCCAAGCTAATCCACCATGTGCCATTTTGCATGTGGCTCAGGTAGCAATCCAGAGATTACCACCATTTTGGTTCTGCTTTTTAATTTAGTCCCTAGCTGCTCAAATTCCCTCAGCAGAACCTCTTTCCCTATTCTACCTATGTCATTGGTACCCACACTGACTACAACAACTGGATCCTTTCCCCTCTCATTCCAAATTCCTCTGCAGGTCAGATGAGATGTCCCAAACCCAGGCAGGCAACACAGCCTTCAGGTCTCTCAATCCTTGAGACAGGGAATTATCTCTATTCCCCTAACTATACTATCCCCAATTACAACTACATTCCTCTGCCCCTTCTTGAATGGCTTCCTGAACCACAGTTCAGTTGTTCATACTTCCTACAGTCCCCACTCATCTGCACAGGGAGCAAGAATCTCAGACCTGTTGCACAAACTCAAGGGCTGAGGCTCCTCCAGCACTACCTCTTGGATCCTCCTACCTGCCTCATTCAGTCACCCCTCTCCTGCCCCTGACCACAGATTAAATTTATAGTAGTTAATCTAATGGGTGTGACTACCTCCTGAAACACAGTATCCAGGTAACTGTCCCCCTCCCTGATGCATCTCAGCATTTGAAGCTCAGATTCCAGGTCATCAGCTTTGAGCCCAAGTTCCTCAAGCAACCAACACTTGCTGCAGATGTGGTCACCAGGAACCACAAAGGGGTCCACCAGCTCCCACATCATGCAGCTACAACATATCACCTGATCCTGCATCCCTACTTTATTTAATTAGTTGTAGTCAGTTCTGTAGAGGTGCAGTTGTAAGAGGTTGTGCTGAAGGAGTTTGAACAGCTAGGGACTAAATTACAATGCCTTTTTAGTTAACTGCTATAAAAAAAACTTACCTGCTACTCACCTGTGCCTCCTCACCAAAGCCTCAGATTCCCACTCTTACACCAATCCACTCTAACAAAGGTCATTCCAAAATAGCCACTCCACTTTACCCTACCTTCCTTTTATTGGCTGAGTTGTCACACACTTAGCCAATCACACAACTTTTTTAAAAAAAACCTGCTAGCTCCTCCCCGCTGCTGCTCTGGCTACTGCAACTGGAGAAAAACACAATAAGGTGCAAGGGCCATAATGAGGTAGATTGTGAGGTTAAGATTCCATTTTATCGTACTAGGGGACCATTCAATAGTCTTATAACAGCAGGATGGAAGCTGTCCTTGAGCCTGGTGTTAGGTTTTGTGCACAAAGCACCAGGCACCCAAAATATATATTTATTACAGTATTGAGGGATGGCTCCCTGGATACAAAACAGACATATCCTGAACTATGTATCAAGTGGCAGAGATCTGTCTTTAACAATGTGTCAATATGGTAGATGACCACTTAATACCTTCCCTGATGTCATGGGCATTTCATGAAGGCCAATTAAAATGAACATTTATTTATTGTCTTACCTTGTGTAGCTATAATGGCATGGAACCAGAATATCCCAGGCCGAATGATTGGTTTTGATGGCCTTAAAGTATCAGTGGATGTTACATGTTTGATAACATATCGTTGTACAAGTGTCAATAGAAGTGGTTGCCTTGTCAGTTTTAAAAGCAAATCTCTTAAGTGGGCCTCCTGTGGTAAACCAGCAGCCTGCAATCTTAACAGACAATGGTGTCTTACTGCAGGGAGGTTACATGTTAACAGTAATTTTTTTGAAGACTGTTTCTTGTTTGTATTAACTGGCAGCCACTCCTATCCCATAACTCCTGAAAGATGTCCCATGCCTAACAATCCCTTACAGGGCTTGCCTTTCTACCATGACAAAATTATTGCAAATGTCTAATTAAATACATACAATGATATTTTTTCTGTCAAGCTGTGGTTGTATAGGTTTTTTCATGGAAGAGATCTCATGGAATTTCCACTGTGATTTACTATGGTCAGTTAAGTGATTTACAAATAACCAGTTCACATTGAGCAAAAAAAGTCTCAGGTCAGATTCTTGTTCTGAACCAAGTTAACTGATCTCAGCTGAAGCAGTGAATTGCAATTGATGTTAAAGCTACAACAATAGGGTTATGTGTATGGTGTTGGTGTAGGGTGGGAAAGTGGAAGTTGCAGGGGAAGAAAGAAATAGTTTCTGTCAAGGTGCCCATTTCGTATTGTTATCCTTTTTAGTTTGATGGACGATATGTGAAATTAGATTGAAGCTAAATTGTCATTCTGCTTCAAGGTCAAAGAGTAGTCATTTAAGGAAGGGGGGAAGACTAACTGAAAGAAATGGAAGAGAAATGAAAGACCAAAGTCAGGGTGCAGAATTCATACATGTCCATCACAGGTTCCAAAACTTGATTAAATAGTGTAAGGTACTACAGTGTATTACTTTGCCAAAGTCAATACGGACTGAAGGACTTCTTGCTCTCAAATAGTTATTGGAAAGACAAATCAAACATTTTTATAAAATTGTTGAGTTTAACACAACACCAGGATCCAGTCTGCATTACTAAATTTATTTACCCTGGCAGGATCGAGAAGCTTACAGTGAGGCTGTTCATGTTGCATTCATCTGAATACTTCAACTGGGAGCCAAGAATGCCAAACAGATGATGCTAATGAAAATGTAAAGGATTGCATGATTTGGGGACATTTAATTTAGTGGCATTTATTTATAGAATTATACAGCATGGAAACGGGCCCTTCGGCTGAACTAGTCCAACTGAGGGGCCTGTCTGAGCTGGTCCGATTTGCCTGAGTTTGGCCCATACCCCTCTAAACCTTTCTTATCCATGTACTATCTAAATATCTTTAAAATGTTGTAATTGTACTGCCTCTACCACTTTCCCTGACAGCTCATTCCATATAGCTGCCACCTTCTGTGTGAAAAACTTGCCCATCAGTCCCCTTTAAATCTTTCCCCTCTCGCCCTAACTCTATGCCCACTAGTTTATACTACCCTACCCTTGGGAAAAAGACTGAACATTCACCTTATCTATGCTCCTTATGATTTTATGTATCTTTGTAAAGTCACCCCTCAGCCTCCTACACTTTCTCCATCCATTCTCTCCTTATAACTCAAGTCATCCTTGTGAATCTTTTCTGCACCCTTTCCAGCTTAATGTCATACTTCCTATAGCTAGGTGACCAGGACTGTTTGATCTTGGTCTTGGAAAAGCTTTTAGAAACGTCGATCCAGGATAGGATTAATAGTCACCTAGAGGAAAGTGAATTAATAAAGACAGGCCAGCATGGAATTCTTAAGGGCAAATTGTGTTTAACCAACGTGATAGTGTTTTTTGATGAGGTAACAAATAGAGTTAATGAAGATAATGCGATTGATGTGGTGTACATGGACTTCCAGAAAGCTTTTGATAGGATGCCACATAACAGGCTTTTCAGTAAAGTTGAAGCTCATGGCACAAAAGAGTCAGAGCAAGGATATGAAGTTGGCTAAGTAACAGACAACAGAGGATCATGGTGAGTGGTTATTTTTCAGGCTAGAGGGAGGTGAATAGTTGCAATCCCTAGGGATTGGTGTTGGGCTCATTGCTTTTTTTTTAAACCTGCATTAATGACCTGGACTTGGGTGGGGCAAACCACAATTTCAAAATTTGTGGAGGATACAAGACTTGGCAATATTGTGAACTGTGAGATTGCAGCAAAATATGAACAGGCTGATGGAGTGGGAACTTGTTTGGCAGATGAAATTTAATGCAGTGAAATGTGAGGTATTGCATTTTTGTAGAAAGAATAAGAAGAGGCAATATAGAATAATACATATTCTAAAAGTGGTGCAAGAGTAGAGGGACCTGGGCGTGTGTGTACAAATAACTGGCAGGACAGGTTAAGAAAGCTGTAACGTACACAATTCTGGACTTTATCAATGGAGAAATAAGACTATCAATCAGGGAAGTTATGGCAACTAGCTTCTACTGGAGTACTACATACAATTCTGTTTACCACTTGATAGGAAGGATGTGAAAGCATTAGAGAGAGTCCAGAAAGGGTTTATGGGAATGGATGAAAGACTGCAGTTACACGGATAGATTAAAGAAGCTGCAATACTTCTTTGAAGAGAAGGCTAAGGGAATATTTAATGAAAGTGTATAAAAGATGAGGGATCTAGAAAGGGAAGGTAATGAGAAACTGTTCCTGTTGGTGAAGGGATCAATGAGTAGGGGTCATAGGAATCAAATAGAGTTGAAAAAATTAAAAGTGACATGTTTAAGAGACATTTGGTCAGGCACTTAAATAGGCAAGGCATCGAAGGATACAGACCTAATGCAGATAATTGGGATTAGTGTAGATGAGCAAAAAGGTCTGCATGGACATGGTGGGCCAAAGGGCCCATTTCTGTGTTGTACACCTCTATGATTCCAGGACTCTAATATCTGGCAGGCTTGGAGCAAGATGCTTTTGATGCAAAGCAAACAGAGATGGAAATAAATTGACCTGTGTATTCTGGAGGTTCTCAATCAACACTAAATTTCTTAGTCCCTTGAGAATTCTGCCAGTTTTCTCAGTAATAACAATGCACGTTGCTTCATCATGATTTTACATAGCAAGAACTAGGCAAAGATGAAATATATCATAATCTTCATTTACAGCAATGTGTGTGTGTAATGGATAGGAGAATGAAACAAAACCAGTGATTGAAAAATGCTTTGACTTTGTTTTTATATTATTTAATTTGTTTAGCTTCTGCTCCTTTTTTTCTTGGGAATCTCACTCTGGAATTATTCCGGTAAATCACTTCTGTACCCTCTCTAAATCCCAGGAAACAGAGGAAGAAAGGGGCAGGATTAAGCCATACCGTCTATTGAGTCTGTTCAGCCATTCAGTCAGATCATGGCTGTTCTGTGACCTGAATCTGTATATCTCCCAATTCCTCGTATCACTTTATATTTTTGGCTAACACAAATCCATCAATCTCAGTTTCAAAATGGGCATCATTGCTGTCAGTGGAAGAAAATTATAAACCTCTATCACCTTTTGCATATAGAAATGTTTCACAAAGGCCCACATCCTATTTTTAGAAATATATCACTTATTTCTCGACCCCCCCCACCCACCAGAGCTTTCCTTTCAGTCTTATCTGTTCTCCTTAATCAAATCATCCATGAAACCTTCTAAATAATATGGAAAACCCTATAGTTTGCATAATATCTCTTTATAGTTTAACCTGTGGAATGCAGTTATTATTCTGATATCTTTGATGTGCTCCATCTAAAGTCAATATGTCTTTTCAAACCTCAACTCTTTGCAGTATTCCATTTGTGGTCCAACCACTGCCTTGTATAAACTTTCTCATGATTTTCTGCATCTGTCCGTGACATTTTAACTATCTGTTAACATGGACCCCAAGTCTCTTTGGACCACTAAAATAAAAACAGAAAATGCTGGAAATACTCTTCAGGTCAGGCCGCATCTGTGGGAAGAGAAACAGAGTTAACATTTGGGTCGAAGACCCTTTGTCAGAACTGGGAAAAAGACAAAAGAAGCTTGTTAAACTGCAGGGTGGATGGAGAAAATCTCTGATATGGTTAAGGCAGGTGACCATTTTGTCTCTTTCTCTTTTCACAGTTGCACCTCCCACTGACCTGCTTAGTATTTCCAACATTTTCTGGTTTTATTTTCTATTTCCATCATCAGCAGCTTTTTTTGATTTTCACTCTTTGGAGCACTTTTACTTCTCTCTTTTCGAAAGTAATCTGCACTTTTTCAGGACAAAAGGAAATAACATATATGCCAATATTGAAATCCTCCTTAGTGTCAGTCTTGCTTATTCCTTTAATCTGTTAATAATACAATAATAATCTTACAAGGTCCTGCATGGTAAGCTGGTCCAGAAGGTGAGATTAGGTGGGATCCAGGGTGAGCTAGGCAATTGGATAAAAAATTGACTTGGGGGTAGGAGTCAGAGGGTGGTAGTGGAGGGTTTTTTTAGATTGGCGGCCTGTGACCAGTTGTGTTCCACAGGGACCTGTGTGCTGGGTCCCCTCTTGTTTGTCATCTATTTTAATGATTTGGATGAGAATGTAGGTGGCATGATTAGTAAATTTTGGATGACACCAAAATTAGAGGTATAGTGGACAGTGAAGAAGATTATCAAGGCACCCACCTGAGTTAGCCCCATTTGCTTGCATTTGGCCATATCCCTCTAAACCTTTCCAATCCATGTACCTGTCCAAATGTCTCTTAAACATTGTAATTGTACACACCTCTACCACTTCCTCAGTGACTCGTTCCATATACCCACCACCCTCTGTGTGAAAAACTTGCCCCTCAGATCCCCGTTATATCTTCCCCTTCTCACCTTAAACCTACACCCTCTAGTTTCAGACTTGCCTACCTGGGAAAAAGACTGTGACTATTTGCCTTATCTATCTCCCTCAAGATTTTATAAACGTCTATAAGGTCACCTCTCAGTCTCCTTTATTTCAGGGAAAACAGTCCCAGCCTATCCAGGCTCTCCTGATAACTCAAGCCTTCCAGTCACGGCAACATCCTTGTGAATCTTTTCTTCACTTTCTCCAGTTTAATCATAACCTTCCTATTGCTAGGGAACCAGAACTGCAAACAATACTTAAGTGTGATTTCACCAACATATTATGCAGCTGTAACACGACATCCCAACTCTTATACTCAGTGCCCCGACTGGAAGCCAAGTATGCCAGATGCCTTCTTCACCACCCTGTCTACCTGTGTTGCCACTTTCAGGGAACTATGTATTTGTATCCCTGGGTCTCTGTTCTACAGTATTCCCCAGGGCCCTGACATTCATTTTGTATGTCCTGTCTCATTCCTTTGCCCTCTTTCCCTGTTGATCTAGATCTAGTCGTAACATTAGACAACCTTCTTCACTGTCCACTAAACCACCAATTTTGGTGTCATCTGCAAACTTACTAGTCATGCCACCTACATTGTCACCCAAATTGTTGATATGTATGACTTTTGCCAAATAGTGATGTAAACTGTTGGTGGTTCTATACCTAACTCCCAGTGTTTCTCAATATCTTTGAGATTCCCATGCAAAGGCAAGGGCTCGATTTTGCTGGAAACTCTTCATTTGTATTTGCTGACTGTGGTTTGATGTTGGACATCTCATGGAGTTTGGGAATGGGGCACAAATTTGCTGCAGTTCCTCAGCATTTAGGCATGAGATTCTGTCTACTGGACATTTGCCAGGTTAGAACTGGCACTGGAACAGCGAGTCCATTCATCCCATTGGAAACGAATAGCTGTGCAAGACAGGGATTAGTATTAGTTCATTTACATTTTTAAACTATTTTAATTTAGTTATATGTTTTTAACTGTTTTAAGTGCTTTTAAGTATTTGAATTCTTAACCTCATCAGTTTTTAGTTTTCTCTAATTTTTGAATGTCAGGGACATTGAGAAGTTTTCACAGTTCTTAATAAGTCTGACAGAGAGTTAAATCTAACCTGGGGCATGGCTTATCCAACTTCCAAAATATTTTTCAGCTGCTTCTTGGGCAGAGTTTATTATGATCTGTCTATCTGTGCATAATATTGCACAAGGTCTCATCATTCAGGATCTGGATGGCTTTGGGCAGTAAATCCACACCAACAGAAATTGTAAAAGTAAGTCATGGTTACCACATGGGGAAGCAGTGAGTGCGGACAGCTTGCCACTGTCAACATGTTTTGTCCCACAAGAACTGCTATCAGATAAATGTTCACGCACCATTATTTTGTTCGCCAGATCTAGCTCACTCATACTTAAAGAATCGTACATGACCTGCTCCTTTGCTCTGCTAGGGTATATTGCTTCAAAAAGCTACCCTGAACAAACTGCAGAAATTTGCTACTTTTAGATGTGAACTTATCCCAAAATACATGAATGCTCAAGTCGGTCATTAAAACTACACTGCCTTTTCAACATGTTTAATTTCTATAATTATCCATTATGCCATTTCATAACTGCTAGCAGGAAGCTTATAGCCAATCCCATGTGTATCTTAAACCCTGTTTTATTTCTTAATTCTATCTGGAAAGCTTCCCCTGCATGTTTACCTCTCATTATATCTGATCTCATCCTTGACATTATTTCATACTTAATCAACAAGTTTACAACTCTTCCTGTATCACTTTCTCTATCTTTCCTGTAAACCTTCTGTGTTCAGTTTACAGTCCAGCTGTCTTGCAGCCATATCTCAGTAATGGCTACCATGTCAAACCCTCCAAGTTGAATTTGCACTTGCAAATTATTATGTCTTTCCCATTCTCATGTATTTATATAGCAACCTTTATTTGGGCCAATTCTTTAACCTGTTCTAATGTTTACTCACACGTTTCTTCTTCCTGTGTCTTGGTTTAATTACCTTAATCTCTTGATTTTCCGGCTACCCATTATGCCAAGAACACTATTTCTGACTAAAGTGTGGTGATACATTCCCTAAAGTGTGATAACCAAAATTGAACACCAAACTCCAGCTGTTTTGTAAATGTGTAACTTATTTCTTTTTAATAAATTCTATGTTTCAGTTTATAAATCCCAAGATGTCACATGCTTCACTAACTGCTTTGTAAGTCCATCCTGCCACCATCAGCAAAGGTTTATGCACATTCACCCCACATTTCTCTGTACATGTGCCCCTTTAAACTTGTTCAATTTAGCTTGCATTATCCTTTCCCATCATACCTTACAAAAAAATCACCTCAAATTTTTCTGTGCTGAACTTTATCTGCCATATGTTGCCCATTCCCCAGCCTTTCACTCCTTCCCCCACCACCCAACCTGGAAGTCCAAGTCATTAATATATATCTGAACAGCAGCGGTTGCAGTATTGAACATTAGGAAACAAAATAACATATGTCCTTCCAGTCCTAAAGTTACCCATTCATTTCAATTTTCTTTCTCTTGAGCAGTAGTATGTCCATGTGGATACTGCTCCATCATCCAATGGGCTTCGATTTCACTAATCAGTGGTGCTGTATCAAATCTCCTTTCCATGTCCATAGCCATAATATTAACTGCACTGCCTGGACTCCCTCTCTATTATTTCATCAAAAAACTGAATCATGTTGCTCAAATGTGACTTTTTTTCAGCAAATGCATGCTGACTCTCTTTTATAAAAGCTTATAATTCTGATCTGTTACACCAAAAACTGAAAAAAGTAGCTTGAGAAATCTGGTCCAGTTTTTGGCTTTCTATTAATAGCTTTTCCACACAGCTCATGGTTAAGATTTTTGATTACTTGCTGTTTTACGAGTGCATGATGTGCGTAATTGGCTGCAGGATATTTGTGCATAAGAAAATAAATATGATGCCAAAGTATGACAAATCTCCCATGACACGACACATGGTGAGCTGGATGATATAGTAGTGCCAGGGATAAGAAATATTTTGATAATACTGATAAAGGTGAATAGTAAGGAGTTCATCTGAATCTCAAAGGGAAAGTATGTTGGGGTGTTTCCGTAAAAGGGAAATTCCAGAAATGGGCTGATTTAAGGTGTAGATCAAGGCTTTGGTTACCCTAAGGAGGCAGGAGATCTTAGGATTTGGCAGCACTGCAGACAAAAGAAGTTGAGGTTTGGCAGCTTGAAAATGGGGATTCTACAGCAGTGTGGAAGACATTTTGTGGTTTGCTCTTGTAACACCCATATTAGCATTGCTTACATAATTAAGTCTTTACATAAGCCACATTTACTTAAGAATTTTAAGAAGCACTCAGCATATGTTTTTTGTCCCATAACTAAGTACCTTGAAAATGTATAAAAGTTTTGAAGCAACTTCAAAACTTTTATACTTTCAGCTTACAATGCTTTAAATCTGTCATGAAAGGTACTGAACAAAGTGAATTGAGCGAAGAAATGATTTGACATTTCTATTCAGAAAAATGCATGATTTTGTGTGAGCAAATATTGTTTATTTATTTTCAGTAGAAAGAAAATAATTGCTGTCAAGTTCTTTCTCTGAAGTCAACCTTGAACTTTTAATAATACTTTACATCTGAAACTTTACTTAAAAAAGTTTTGAGCAGCAATTAATCTTTTCAATAATTTAGCTGAAAAAAGCCTCAGTAAACATTTTATGAGGAAGTACATATATAGTTCTGCAAAGAATATTATACTAGGAAATTACAGATTTTCTTATTTGTTCAGTTTTTGGAATCTAGGTGTCACATGCACAGTCAGCTTTGGAAGATGCTGTCAGAGTAGTCTAGCTCAGTGGTTTTCAACCTTTTTCATGCTGCGGCCCCCCAGAACATGTCCTTGTTAGATGGCGGACCCCCAAAGCCCACAAAATCAAACAAACAATAATTCATGCATACAACACTTAAATTACTGCACATAGGCCCTATTGAAATAGTGACTATTTCAATCACCGATAATTACCAGCGGTGTCTTTCAGTGTTCAGTTCAATGTGAAGATTGTGCCTGTTCTGCACTGCAGAGTTTGTCCAAACATGGTGGTATGTGCGACAAACATACGCGTACGTCATCCTCAATATTCAGTCTTGATCTATATTTGGTTTTCATGGCAGTGAATGCAGAAAATGCTATTTCACACAAGTAAGTGGTTGCAAATGGTAACAGAACATTGATGGCTTTGCCGGACAGCAGAGGATAATCCTGGGAACATGCTGTCCAGAATGACAACAGTGACATCCAGATGACAGTTCAGCCAATTCTTCTTGTTCATGTCCAGTTAAATCAGTAAGCATGCATTCAAACGGATTTTGAATCCAATCAAACATGCTCGTGTCATCGTCGCCGAAATACTCATGGAAATAATGTGACAGCTATTGAATATGGTTCAAAAAGGTGCTCGCAATGGCCTCTGTCTTAGTCTTGTTCACTGTCAGAAAGTCAGCCAGCAACGGAAACGTATCATAGATGCCTTGCTCACATCTTCCCTTCCAGATACGGAGTTTTTTCTGGAAGGCATTGATTTTGTCATGCGTTTTCAGAACATTTGAGCCAGGTCCTTGCAATGATAGATTTAAGCTGTTCAAAATGTTGAAAATATCTGCAAGATAAGCTAATCTGGCAACCCACATCTCATCTGTCAAGAACTGTGCCAATGATCTGTTATGCTCATTTAGAAAAATGAGCAGTTCATCTCGCAATTCATATACACTCTGCACAATGCGGCCTTGTGACAGCCATCTGACTTCTGTATGTAGCAACAAATGCTTATGCTCGGCTTCCATTTCACAGCATATGTTTTCAAACAAATGATGATTGAGCGGCCTTGGATTTGATAAAGTTAACTATTTTAATGCATGTGGAAAACACATCCACAAGATTTTCATCCATATCCTTTGCAGACAAAGCCTCACGGTGAATCATGCAGTGGGTTGTTGCTACATGTGGAGCTACTTCTTTCACTCGTGCGACTAGACCCGACTTCCGTCCCGTCATTGCGGCAGCACCATCCGTGCGTTCTCCAATACACCGTGTCCACGCCAATGCCGATTGTACAAAAAAAGTGTCAAGCACACGGAAAAGTTCTTCACCGGTTGTAGGCCCTGGGAGTGCCTTGCAAAACAAAAAGTCTTCCAAAGCCTCTCCTTCCCAACAATATCGAACATAAACCAACAACTGCGCAGCACTGGCAACATCAGACTTTCATCGAGCTGAATCGCAAATCTGACTTGCTGAAGGCATGCTATCTGCTGGCTCTGTATATCTTCCGCCATATCGCCAATTCTTCTGCTTACTGTGTTATCAGACAGTGGAATGGCTTTCAGTTTTTGACTGGATTCTTTTCCCAGTACAACTTCACACATATCTACTGCTGCAGGCAGTATAAGCTCTTCTGCAATTGTGTGAGGCTTTCTGGAACGTGCTATTCATAATGCTACCAAATATGCTGCGTGAAGAGCCTTCTCATTTACAGTGGAGCAGGCTGTCATTTTGCCTTTCTGCTTGAGGTACAGCTCCTTTTGCCGCTCAAAATATTCCTTCGGTTTACTGGCGATATCTGGATGCACTGTTGTTAAATGGCGCTTCAATTTCGCTGGTTTCATTGCATCGTCGGACAGTGTTTGTAAACACACAACACAGAGAGGTTAGTCCGCATTTGTCCCCACTGCGATGAACCCATATGAAATGTATTCTGGATCGTACTTGTGTTGTTTTCTCTTTCGGTCACCCTTATCCCCTTCATCATCAGAATCTTCTGGTTTCTGGTCAGCTTTTCTCTTCAGAAATTTCTCCATACTCAGCAATACACGCTGGACAGTTTAATTACTATTACTGATAAACAAAATTATCAAAACTAATCTAAAATTTACACGCTTGCGCACTTTTCGTTTAACAGTGACGTCACCGTGGCATAAATGCACGGTAAGTAAGCAATATTATTAAGGCACACCAACAACGTCACTCAGTCTCGCTAACACTACTGTGCACAACAGAATAGTAGTGAGTAGTGAACACTACTGACTACTCTGACTACACAAATCGAATATTAAGCGGCAGCTTACCAGAAGGGAACACCGTCTAAGTCTCTAAGATTGTCGCCTATAACAGATAGAATAGATATGGCCGATTTTCTGAATAGTGGAAAACCGGAGCAAGCAAGTAAGCTACGTCTTTGTAGCAGGTCACTTTTCCGTTTTTTTCTTGGCTTGCTCGCGGACCCCCTGGCAACCCGCTGCGGATCCCCAGGGGTCCGCGGACCACAGGTTGAAAACCTCTGGTCTAGCTGAGTAACTGCTGTGTATTTTGTAAGATTTGTACACACTGCAGCCACTGTGAGCCAGTAGTGGAGGGAATGATTGTTTACGGTGGTTGATGGGGTGCAATCAAGCAGACTGCTTCTTCCTGGATGGTGTTGAACTTTGTTGTGAGAGTTGTTGGAGCTACATTCACCAGATTAGTGGAGAGTACTCCTGACCTGAGTCTTGCAGATGGTGGAAAGGCCTTGGGATGTCAGGAGATGAATCATTTGCCACAGGATACCTAGTCTTTGATTTGCTCTGCAGCCTCAGCATTTATGTGACTAATCTGGTTAAGTTTTTGGTCTAATGTGACCCCCAGGATGTTCATGATGGGGGACTCATTGATTGTAATGCAACTGAATGTCAAAGGAAGATGGTTAGACTCACTCTTGTTGGAGATATTCATTGTCTGGCATTTTTGTGGACTGAATGTTACTTGCCATTTATCAGTCCATGCCCAAATGGTGCCCCAGGTCTTGCTGCACGCAGGCATGGACTTAGTCATTTGCTGAGGAGTTGTGAATGGTATTGAACAAAAGCAGCAGAGTATCTCAGCCTATAGAGTTGCTGCCTCACAGCACCAGGGACCCAGGTTCAATCCTGGCATCAAGTGCTGTCTGTGTGGAGCTTGACATTCTCCCTGTGACCACGTGGATTTCCTCTGAGTGCACCGGTTTCCTCACGTATCTCAAAGAAATGCAGGTTTGGTAGGTTAATTGGTCACTGCAAATTGTAGGTGAGTGATAAAATTTGGGGGGAGTTGATGAGAATGTGGGGAGAATCAAAAAAAGGGATTAATATAGGATTATTGTAAATGAGTGACTGATGGTGTGGACTAGGTGGGCAAAAGGGCCTATTTCTGTGCTGTATCTCTCCATGACTCTCTGACAATTGTATAGGATATATTTAGTGACTTTGAGCAGAGCTATTTTGATACTGTGGCATGGAATGGAAGCCCGATTGGAGAAATTCAAACAGGGAGTTCTGGGTACAGCGTGTGCAGATTTTGTGGAAACAACGGTAGGTTGGAGATGGGGTTGTAGTTTGCAAGAATGGAGGAGTCAAGGGTTGTTTTTTTCATGAAGGTGGTTGATTATGGCAGATTTCAAGAAGATAAGACAATTCTTGAAGAGAGAGAAATGTAAACAGCATTATCTAGAGGGAGGCGGGAAGAGAATTTGTATAGTCTGTGGGAATAAGGTTGTGGAAGCGGGAAGTAGACAAAACTTGTTCATCACAGACCATTGGAAGAAATGGGAAAGAAATTTCTTCTCATCACCTGGTGGAAGATGTAAGTTTGTAACTAGGGCTGTGGGAACATTTGAAGTCTAGTGCAATGGGTTAGAGAAATAAATGAAAGAGTTGAGCCAGCTGGCTGAATGTAAATCTTCGAAAATAAGCCAGGGATAGTCTTTGCAGTCCAAAATCATCCAGAAATAGTGAACAGTTTTGAACACCCACACATTTGGGACAAGTGGACTGAATGGCTGTGGAAACTTTGACAGACTGTTAGCTTATTGGCAATAAGTGATTACTATTGCACTGTAACTTCGGAGGTAGAAGATGTGGTATCCTTTGCTGCACCATGATACTTTAAAGAGATAGCTATGACATCAAACAAATCACTCTCTCTGAATATTATTTATTGATATCTTTAGAGATTGTAATTCTACAGAATTATCAATAATTGGATCAGGCTTTACACCTTTGACTCCAATTCACCACATATTGCAGTTTAATCATGTGCAGTATTGAGAGTTTCTCATAGGTGCAGGTGTTTTCAACAAGCTCTTTTAATTTAAAATGAGATAAAGGGGCTGGCTGATAGAGTAAGACAAAGATGATGGAGAGTAGCCAAGATTTAAAAAAAATATTTTAAACTTATTCTAAATAATTTTAACATCTTTTATTGTTTATGTTGGAAAATCAAAATTGAACATCATTCAGCTTTAGTTGTGTTTATTATGCAAAGAAAGGTATTGATAATTTATTTTCAGAGAAAATATTTATTTCTTTTTGGTGAGACGCTTTCTTTTCCAAGAATATATTCTGTAAAATTTGCAAATGTGTACTGTATTACATTCAAATGTTGCTCACAAGGTTTTCAGTTTATGAATATGACAATTTTTTTCCACACACATTCCATGAGCAATAAGTCTACAGGGAAGGGATGGTGCAGCACGTCAAACTTAATGCAACGTTCCACTGCAATATGGTCAGACCTATTCTTCGCAACAACTGAGACAGATAGAACCTCAACACACAATGGTACTTGCTATTTTATACTCATGGTCTATGCATAGTTTGATGCAGCCACATACATAGGACAAGGATAGCTATCAGGATGATGGAGAAGTAAGGAATTTTATTCCAAATTTATTTGCTAGAGATTTGCACTGCTGCTTCACTTCCATACAGTACCACTCCTTGAAGCAGCTATCAGGTGATCTCTTAGCCTTATCCCATAAATTATATGATAGTCAATACAGTTTAGCATTGAGAGAATTTTTTTTATATCATGCCTATCTTTTCAAGGTATCACCATGGAATACAGAATATGGACTGTGTACCTGCCATTCTTTTCTGCCCCTGTAACTTTTGTGTGTTAGAACTCAATTCTTGCCAGTAAAAAGACAGTGTCACTCAAATCCTGGGGCCAGATAACATGCTTAGCATGTGTGAACGTATAAAATACAGAGTCTATAAGCTTGTCCCAACATCCTCTTCTAAAGGCACAGAAACTATTGTCATTCTGATGTATTCTTCTCTATGATAGATCCTAACTTTGGTCTCATACATGAGATTCTTGAGCCACTTCCAGTTTGGGTGCTTTCCACTGCTTACCTCATTATTCTTGACTATGGTCTCACTTCTCCAAGGCTAAATAATATCACCTACCCTCTAAGAAAAGGGGACTGAAGAGAGAGCTTACTACAAGAAAACATGTACAATTGATTTACATTCTTTGAAGTTTAAAGAAATGTTTAGAATGAGAAAAATTAAACCATGTTGGAATACTCAGTAGGTCAGGCAGGATCTGTGGAGGGAGAAATAGAGTTAATATTTTAGGTCAGTGATCCTTTGTCAGAACTGGAAAAGTGAGGAAACAAGTGTGTTTTAAGTTGCAGGGGTGGGGGGTGGTGCAGAGAACAAAAGGAATATCTGTAGAGAACAAGGAGCTGTCCAGTTAATCATAGCATATCTGTCTGAGGGAGTATAAATGGAGGGAGATGAATAAGGGCAGTTGGAAAGAGAAATAAACAATAAGCTGGAACTGTGAGATGCAGAACACAGATACTCAGTGGTTCAGGTAGCATTTAGAATGAGAAGAGTTTTCATTAGAGGCTGCTTCTCATGGCTGGATAGTCTAGATTTAATACTTGTAGTTTCAGGTTCAGGGATTGGCTGTTTAGGACTTAAATGGGGTGGGTGCTGTGCATTGTGAATCTTCAAATTTTTTACCTAAGAAGAGGGCTGTGGATGCCTGTGGAAAAGTAAGTTTGAGTGATATTTTGGTAAATTGGTTTATTATTGTCATATGTACCGAGGTACAGTGAAAAACTTGATTTGCATGCCATCCATACAGATCATTTCATTACAACAGTGCATTGACGTAGTACAAGGTAAAACAATAGCAGAACACAGAATAAAGTGTTACAGCTACAAAGGAAGTGCAGTGTAGGAAGACAATAAGGTGCAGGCCATAATGAGGTAAATTGTGAGGTTGAGACTCCATCTTTGTATACGAGGGGACCATTTAATAGTCTTATAAGGGAATTAGGGGATATGGGGATAGAGCAGGAAAATGGAATTGATATTGAACATCAACCATTTAACTTTTATATTTTTAATTTTGTTTGGAGATTGGTCGGGCCAGAATGGTCCCATTTTTGAGTTCTCAACTTGACTTGCACTGATATCAGGAATAATTTTAATAATTGGATTGGAATTCCATAGCTTCTGTATATTGTGTGTGCTACATCCTTAAGCAGAATAATTAGAATACCCAATGGGAAAATTATGTTAAAAAATGAAATTGTCATCAGTAAGGAATTTCATTCTTCTTAGAGTTCTTTAAATCCTAACAAGAAACAGATATTGCTAACAGCTAAAATACATTTCCACTGAAGACTGCCAAGAGGCAATCATATTTTATCATTAAAGTTTAAACATGGGCACACAGAAAAAGCTATTGGCTAGATAAGTGCAGGCCAGTTAATGTAAAAAATTGAGAACAGGTTAGCTGCCACATTTAAAATTGGTTGGATTGATATGAGTTTTTTGCATTTTACAGCCATGCCGCCATATGATTTTTATCAGTCAACTTTGCTGGGTATTAGGTTCAACTCAGTGGGTATTCACTTTTGCAAATAAATAGAGTGTTATAAAGAAGAAATTGAACAATTACTGAAAATTACCTAGAGATTGAGAGAGTACATGCATTACTTTGTGTTTTACTGAGTGCAGGCATGAAAGTCCCAGGCTTTCCATTCAAAGTTAATTGATCTTAGCCCAGACTAGTGGTGGGGAAGTACAATTGATACTAGTATAACTGAGCTTGGGACGTTAAAAGATTCCCAAAGTTCCTGCTACAGATTGCTTTCACTGCTATTAAAGCAAACATAAATATTCATGAGGAAAAGGCTGAACTACTTGTCATGCACCTGTGGTGGAATAGCCTTCCCACAGTTACTGATTAGGTAAGTGTAGAGAAAAGCCATCTTGATTAAATACTGTGGGGCACTTTACACCAACATGAGACATCACTTTTAGGGGAGATGGGCATTAAAGAAATACAATAATACTTGATCATTTCAATTTAGAAGAGAAAATCAAAGACCTCACAGAAATCATAGATACAACAGGGGAGTTGAAAGCATTGTTTATCAAAAAGATGTTTCTGAACTGGCATGCCTGCTAAATGGTTGACTTTTACACAAAGATTTATAATGTTTTTGAAATATTCTACACATTCCACAATACAAGGAAGAATCACCTGGCAACAATTAGCCTATGATACATTTTAAACTATAATAAAGGAGAATTTGGCTGCTTAATTCAAAACGTTCCCTGGAAGTGAACAGCATAACTGTTTCCTGAGTATGTACTGACAGTGAGTTCCCTGGAGATAGGATCTCATAAAGCAGCAAGGGGCCAGAAAGTGGGCTGTGCTGAAACTTCATATTAAACACGGCATCAGTTCACTGAACGACAACTTTAGTGGAATTCAGTCATGTGACAAAGGTAATCAGGGCAGATGTCTTAAAACATATAAATCACCTCATCTCTGATTTGTTCAAAAGATGAAAAGAATGGGGAAGGTATACTTTCATACTTCATCCCAAGGAAAACTGAATAAAACTGTTGATGCTGAGCTATACCCACTGCCACGTTGCAGATTTATCTATGGAGCTGGCAGGAATTAAACATTATAACAAGTTGGACTTGTTGTCATTTGACAGTGAACACAAGAAAATTTGCTTACACAAAGTTGACATGTTGGGCGAGGTCAGCTTCAAGGATAGTTCAAGTTGTAGTGGACTGAAAACTGTAAAATGCTACCTATGCCATCAGGATAGAATAATAGCAGAAGCACTTGGAAGTGTCAGAAAAATGCTCAAGTTTGCATCAACATTAGATTTGTAATACAAAATCAGATACTTAGCCTACAAATTAATAACAATGGGTTGAGACTAGTGCAAGAGAAGGTGGCAAATGTATTGAATACAGGAGAATCAACTAGTGTTACAGAGCCCTGCTCTTTCCTTGGGATGCTTCAATCTGAGCTTGATTCTTATTGGATCATTCCACCACTGTAACCGGTTTGCACAGGTTTTTGCAAAGGTGAGCCTTAGAACAGGGTTGAAGAATCAATATGGATTTATGAAAGGAATTTGTGTTTGACAAATCTATTTGAGTTTTTTTGAGGTTAATCTTTGTTTTTATATTCATTCGAGGGATGTGGGCTTCGCTGGTTGAGCTAGCATTTAATTGCTCATCCTTAGTTGCCATTGAGAAGGAGATGATGAGCTGCCTTCTTGAATGACTGCAGTCCTTGAGGTGGGTATACCCACAATGCTGTTTGGGAGAGAGTCTGAGGATTTTGACCCAGCAACGGTGGAGGAACGGCGATATATTTCCAAGTCAGGATGGTGTGTGGCTTGGAGGACAACTTCCAGGTGATGGTGTTCCGATGTTTTTGCTGATTTTATCCTTCTAGCTGGTAGAGGTGGTGGGCTTGGAAGATGCTAAGTAGTATTGGTGAGTTGCTGCAGTGCATCCTGTAGATGGTAAAAGCTGCTGCAACAGTGTGTTGGTGGTGGAATGAGTGAATGTTTGTGGACGGGGTGCCTATCAAGCAGGCTGCTATGTCCTGTATGGTTTCGAGTTTCTTGAGTGATGCTGAAGCTGCACTCATCCAGGCAAGTGGAGAGTATTCCATCACACTCCTGACTTGAGCCTTGTAGATGGTGGACAGGCTTGGGGGGGGGGGGGCAGGGGTTAGGAGGTGAATTACTCGCCACAGGATGTCTAGCCTCTGACCTGCTCTTGTAGACATTTTGTGCATATGGCTACTCCAGTTTAGTTTCTGGTCAATGGTAACCCCCAGGATATTGATAGTGGGGGATTCAGTGATGGTAATGTCATTGAATGTCAGGGGGTGATAGGTGGATTTTCTCTTATTGTATATCATCATTGCTTGGCACATATGTGGAGTGAATGTTACTATCAGCCCCAGGCTTGGATATTGTCTGGGTCTTCCTTTCCTTGTCTATGCACTGCTTCATTATTTGTGGAGTCATGAATGGTGCTGAACATTGTGCAATCATCAGTGAACATCCCTACTTCTGACCTGTGAAACTAACAGAACAGATAAAGGGAACCAGTGGAACAGGATGTATTT
Organism: Pristis pectinata; assembly: GCF_009764475.1. Classification (NCBI taxonomy): domain Eukaryota; kingdom Metazoa; phylum Chordata; class Chondrichthyes; order Rhinopristiformes; family Pristidae; genus Pristis; species Pristis pectinata. The sequence goes on along the minus strand of NC_067407.1, from coordinate 47,465,981 downwards.
GGACTTCCAGAAGGCCTTCGATAAGAAATGGTAGAAAGACACAGCAGTTAGTGTTCCTGTCTCACAGCTCCAGGGACTGGGGTTCAACCTTGACCTTGGGTTCTGTCTTTGTAAAGTCTGCACATTCTCCCTGTGACTCTATGAATTTCCCACAGGGTGCTCGAGTTTCCTCACATGTGCCAAATACATGGTGGTTGGTTAATTGGGTACTGTAAATTGCCCCTACTGTATGGGTTGCAGGAGAATCAGTGAGGGGTAGTTCATGAGGAAGTGAGAACAAAAATGAGATTAGTATAGATGGTTGCTTGATGGTCAGCACAGACATAATGGGCTGAAAGGCCTGTTTCTTTATTGAATGACTCTAAAATGCCATACAAGAGGGTATTAAAAAATTAAAACCACATGAAATTGGTGATAATACACTAGTATAGTTTGGGATTGGTTAATGGACAGAAAGCAGAGAGTAGGAATAAAAAGAACCCTCTCAGGTTTCAAGTCTGTAACAAGTGGAGTGCCACAGGAATTGGGCTGGCGCCCCCAGCTGCTCACAATCATTGTCAGTGATTTGGGTGGAGGAGCACTTAGGTAGAAAAAAATAAAAAGCAGACTATTTTTAAAATGGTGAGAGTGTGAAAGGTATTGTTCAAAAGGATCTTACTGTTCTTTTACATGAATCACAGTAAGTTAATGTGCAGGTGCAGCAAGCAATTCAGAAGGCAAACTATACAGGCAGTCCTCAGGTTACGATCAGTTGCTGACAACTGTTCGTAAGTTGGAAATGAGCAAAAACAGTGTGTGGCAGAGGATCATAGAAACAGCTGTGATGGGAGAGTGGCAGCAAGCTGGCCTCACTGACTCAGTGAATGAGCAAGTGAGTCTGCTCAGCGGTCCCAGCTCTGCTTGGCTCAATCCATCCCCCAATTGCGTGGCTCAAGAGCAGGGAGTAGGGAGAGAAGGCATGTGGGAATGCTCCATTCCTACCCAACAGAAGATGCCTGCAGTCCCACAGCAGCTGGCAAGTCCATCCCCATCCATCCCACCAGTCTCCCAAATGCTCATATGTATGGGGTGTCCATAAGTCAGGCGTTCATGGCCTGGGAAGGACTTGTACTGCCCTTTATTTCAAGAATGTAAGAATAAAAACAGATTTTCTAGAAATATAGAGAGCCCAGGTGAGATTGTACATGGAATATTGTGTACAGATACAGTCTCCCTACCTAAAGAAGGATAGATTTATGATAGAGGGAGTGCAATGACAGTTCACCAGATTAATTTAAGGGGCTGTCCAATGAGGAGAGACTAAACACACTGGATCTATGCTCTCTATAATTCAGGAGGATAAGAAGTGACCTCATTGAAATTTACAAAATTCTTACAGGGTCTGACAATGTAGATGCAGGGATAATGGTTCTATTGATTAGAAGGAGTCTTAAATGCAGACACCATACAAGTTTTCCAAGGTCAGTCTCAGCAGTAGCTCTTTCCTCGTTCATTATGATCTCCAATGCTTACTGATGCATTGGTCAAATGCGGTCATCATTGCATGTGATGGACACGTGACCTGCAAATCACATATGCTTCATGCTTACTCACTTGCACTGAATAAAGAAAAGTATAGATCGAGAAGGAGGCCCTAGGCTATCTTTTGCCCAAATTCAGCTCTTCAGATATTGGCACCTTCCTGAACACTATGTTGGACTTTGTGATTCTCTCAGCATAATTACTCCATATTGCACAGAATCTCAAGGTAGAATGCCATGGTTAATGCCCTGTCAAGAATACCATGTGAGAAAGTGACCACTAGCTTGGCACTGAAAATTTTCATGTTGGTGGCTTTTCAGGAAGATTTCCCAGTTAATGCTGATAATGTTGTTAGGGCCACCTGGTGAGGTATTCTACTTAGAGAGGTCCACAAGTACAGCCTATCAGGCTGTTATGATTTGGAGCTGGATATCAACAAGATCATTTAGTCTTTCTGGAGAAGGTGGCATAAACTAAACATAAACAAAGGTCAGTGGGTGGTTATTCCATAGGCATTGTAGGGGTGTACTCTCACTAACATTCATGTTCAACACAAAGGGATGTTGCACATGAAGCCCATGGCTTGGAGTTTTTGTCTTAGTCAATAACTGGCCAAGACACGTGTGTGCTTGTTGTGTCAGGCCTGCAGAACACAGCCATATCAAATTCCTAAATATAAGAACATAGGAATTAGTAGCAGGAGCAGGCAATTTGGCCTTTCAAACCTGCTCTACTTCAATTCCACTTTTCCACACTGTTGCAATATCCTTCAATTCCTTTAATATCTAGATATCAATCAGTTTCTTTTCTGAATGAATTCAATGACTGAGCCTCTACAGCCCAATGGGGTGAAGAATTCCAAAGATTCACCACCCTCTGCATAAAGAAATTCCTCCTCATCTTGGTATTAAATGGCCTACACCTTATTCTGAGACTAAGACCCCTGGTTTGAGACTCTGCAGCCAGGAAAAACTCCTTTCTGAATACACCCTATAAGAATTTCTGAAAATTCAATGAGATCTCCTCTTCTAAACTCTTGATAATATGGAGGTGGCTGGCTCAGCTTTTCCATAGTGTGTGTTTTGTTTATTTCCAGCAAGGCTGCATTTTTTCCTTATTCTGGAGGATAGCAACTTAAAGTGGCATGAGGTATTGCCAATGGGACCCTCCACCACTGAAGAATAAATGAATGGGAAATTATGATTAGCTTTTGCAATGCATGACCTGTTTTAAGAGTTGGTCTCTGACGATGGTCTACAGTTCAATTGAGTACAATTTTCAGCTTTAATGCATATTGGTAGCACAGTGTGGTTTATGTATATTGGTGTGAAGTGCAAGTCCCTCCTGGTTAAGCAATGGTTCAATTTTAAAATTGTCATCCTTGTTTTTCAATGCCTCCGTAATCTCACCCCTTCCTATCCCTGTTATCTCCTTCAGCGTTACTAACTTCTGAGATATCTGCACTCCCTTAAATCAGCCTTTATTTCTAAAATTCTGCAGCTGCCAAGATCCTAAGCTCTGGAAATCACTTCCTAAATTGTTTCACCTTGCAACTTATTTGCCTCTTAAAAATCTCCTTAAAATCTCTCTATTTAACCAAGTCTTTAGTCTTCTTTGTGATGGCATTAATTTAAAGTCAAAATATAAGTCGAGTTAAGTGTCATATGCACAAGTACATGTATGCACAGGTGCAATAAATAACTTACTTGCAGCAGCATCACAGGCACATAGCATCATATAAGCAACATTCACAAGAAAAGCATAAATTAAGTATAAATCTACACAGTTAGAACAAAAAAAAGTCCATTTTAGTTCAAAGTGATCAAAGTGGTCATAGTGTTGCTAAACTTTCGTTACAGAGCATTTTTGCTGTGTTAAAGGTACTATATAAATGGAAGTTTTTGTAACGTGGTATCACAATAATTATCTATTTTCTTATTCTTGACATGTATTTATTTAGTAAGAGGGGGTGACTGTGGACTTAAGAATTATTAATAATCTGGAAATGTACTGTACCAAATTCTTAAAGGGATTGACAAATTCGAGATGGAGTTGATGTTTCCCGAGGCAGGAGTGTCTAGAACCAGTATCACAATAGGGGTTCGGACATTCGGGACAGAGATGAGAAATTTCTTCACCCAGAGGAGCTGATTCTTTGAAATTCTCTGCCCTAAAGGGTTGTTGTGGCTTCTTTGCTGAGTATACTTAAGACAGAGATTGATTTTGTTTTTGGATTTAAACTGATTCAAAGTAAAAGAGGTTCATGCAGAAAGGTGTCCTGGGGAAAAGATCAGCCATAACCTTATTGAATAGTGGACCAGGCACGATGAGACGAATGGCCTGTTCCCACTTCTATTTCTTATGTTACGTTAGTATGTTTTTAAGCATCTCAGATGGGGATGGGCATTGTTCAATAGCTCACTGGATACTTAGTTTATAGGTGAGTTTAGGCAGCATATTTGAGCAATTTGATTCTGGAGACTTCCAAGAGACAACGTTTAAAAGGCATTTGGCCAAGTACTTGGATTGGAAAGCAGTGGAGGGATGCAAGTCTAATACAGGCAAAAGGAATTAGTGTAGATCGGCATCATAGTTGGCATGTTCACCCACAAGAACTTTGGCTGACTTTACTCTCTCCCATTTCCAAGAGCGCTGATACATATCAGTGTTCCTATTGAATTTCATGTTGAGATTAGCTAACTCAACATGAGAGTGAGAGTAAAATTCAGGACCTCTGATGTCTGTCAGATATATGGGTAGAGTTTAAACCTGCTGCATTTTAAGCATTCTGGATTGCTGATATAGAAATCAAAAACAGCTTTCATTTACTTAATGCCCTTAAAATTGTGAAACATCTCAAGGTGCTTCATGCAGGCATGATGTAACAAGCAGCGTATTTTCCACATGAAAGGTACTTATTATTGTTACGCTGTTAATTACTAGATGTAACTTTCTATGAGAAGTTTAATTCCCAAATAATAAGAAAATATTACACCTTTGCGAAAATCAGATGGAGATTAGAACTGGAATGCAGTTTCTAGGAAGCTAATGGTAGAGTAGGACAAAATGTCAGCAAGTTGAGAATATTTTCAATTCAAACAGAGCCAGGCCTTGCTGATCCAGAACCCACACCTGGAATCACCTCACACCCCTGCTTACTTGGTCTGGATCCAGACAGCTTATCACAGTGGCCCAAAGCATCCGCATGATCTGGTTGGCAGTAAGGCTTCTGACGGAGCAGTAAGGACGACCTGCCCTGAAAACTCCCTGAAGACATTGACAACCATCATAGCCCTGCCCCCAGCTTTGTTGGCTGTTAGAGCTGTAAATGCAATTTAACAGATTTTAAATGTCTCTGAACGTCAGACATTTAAAAGCTATTAAAATGTTAGTAAATCACTGCTTAAAAAATAAAGTTAATGAAAACAGAAATAATTACACTGGCTGTGGTAATGGAAACCAGAACCAGGGAGATCACAGGGTTTCTACTCAATGCCAGGTTTTGGCGAGGATCTATTTTACTAGTTAAAAAGGAGAAGATCTTGCTGATCTATTTTACTAGTTAAAAAGGAGCAGATCTTGCTAAGTTTTGCTGGTGGTTGCAAATGGAGTTGCTGCACTCAGCCATTTGATTGGCCATAAATCCTTCATGTGCTTTCAATCATAAAAGTCCGAGACTGGCAGCATAGAATCTGTCATGGTGCCAGTCTCTGATAGCAAAATTGTGGAATCCAGCCTCATTCAGATTCCCCAACATGGCACTGAAGAAATCACCTCTCAGATTCTCTGCTCGCTCATGCTTAGTGCAGAATCAGAAAATCTGTAGTTTAGGAGAAAAAGGTAATTTTTTTAATCATTTGGGCAAAGCTTCATTCATCGATTTGCTGACTGTGAAAGTCAATCGGAGGCATTTTCAGAAGCAACTTCTCTGCAGCATCCATCTGTCATTGTTTGGACTCATGTGATAGGTGGTCTGAATCTGACCCAGGTAAATGTAAGGAGATTCCATGTCTTGACACTGAACTGTGGGCCTGGTTCTGGGCCTGGTCCAGTACGATCCAGTTAATGTGATATTGTTTGTCCCATTTCCCACAACTGAGCTGCAAAAACCTTATTATTTGCCTTCATTCTTAAACATATTTTCCTGTTGGGACAGCATAGACATCCCGATAAACCTAATTAACCTATGCATTCTGCTGCAAGCACCATGGAATCAAAAAGAATAATGGCTCTTCAACAAGAAATCATTGACAAATGTAACTTAAAAATAAAGGATGACAATAACCAAAAACATCTTTTTGTTTTAGCCTGTACTATCCGTTTTTCTCTGAATTATCTCTGATGCAATTCTTGAAATTATTGTTCATCTTACCTTTGAGGAAGTACAAGCTTAATTGCACAAATAGTACAGTGTAGGTTTAATCATGAATCTGTTCTGGTAATATGCATGTTTTTTTTAAATTCAACAAAAATAACTGCCTCCTAAAGGGACAGTTACAGGGGATGTTTGGTTTCTATAAGCCAGGACCACAATTTATTGAGTTTTATAATATTTTTTATATTGCTATCTTACATGTAGGCATGAGTATTTCAGCAAGCATTTGAAAAAAAACTGATGTTGCAGTAGCAAGTAGCATTAGATAGCAGTTCCTCAGTTTATTTTATTAATCAGCAATATTCACAGTAAAAGTTGTTCCAAAATTATTTTTGTGATTTTTTTTCTGCTGGGCACTGGACCCATTCATGCGGAAGTAGCATAAGGATAAACAGAAGCATGTGCTGAGCTGGCAGTAATTCTCCTTCTACATTGGCCAATGAATATCTTTGGACAGTGCAATATCTGAGATAGGGACACTGAGTTTTCTCCACTCTTCTGCCAGGAAACCACTGTACTTTGACTGTGCAATAATCACAAAATGAGTTGGGAACCATTAATGTGAAGTCTAGTCTTTAAGACTGTCCCATAATTTTCTCAAAAGTGGGTGTGGATCACAACATGCTCCCAAACTTATAACAAGGTCTATTAGCAAAAAAATACAATCATGGAAGTACATTCATTTCCTGGGGGGGGGGGGGGGCAGGGGGTTGGTACTATTAAAGGGAGATCATGTACCAATTTTTTTTTCATATGCGCGACAGCAACTATGGGTTCACTGTTGCAGTGACACTCTACTTTCCTCCTCCCAGAGTTAAGTGGCTGCCCTACTGATGCTGGAAAGGATCTCTCACTGAACCAAAATATTGAAATGTCCTATCTTCCAAAAATGGATCAGTTGCAGAAGTTGTGAAAGGCTAACTGTATGTAAAATGGCAGAAAAGGATGAGACCAATGTGATCAAGAGCATGGGAAGAAATAATCCTCCACCTGCCTCTCCCTGTGATAATTGTCACTTGTACCGAGGTACAGTGAAAAACTTGTCTTGCATACTGATCGCACAGGTCAATTCATTACACAGTGCAGTTACATTGAGTTAGTACAGAGTGCATTGAGGTAGTACAGAGTGCATTGAGGTAGTACAGAGTGCATTGAGGTAGTACGGGTAAAAACAATAACAGTACAGAGTAAAGTGTCACAGCTACAGAGGAAGTGCAGTGCAGGTAGACAATAAGGTGCAAGGTCACAACAAGGTAGATTGTGAGGTCAAGAGTCCATCTCATCGTATAAGGGAACCGTTCAATAGTCTTATCACAGTGGGATAGAAGCTGTCCTTGAGCCTGGTGGTATGTGCCCTCAGGCTCCTCTATCTTCTGCCTGATGGGATAGGAGACTAGAGAGAATGACCCAGGTGGGTGGGGTCTTTGATTATGCTGACTGCTTCACCAAGGCAGTGAGAGGTATAGACAGAATCCGTGGAGGAGGGGCTGGTTTCCATGATGCACTGGGCTGTGTCCACAACTCTCTGCAGTTTCTTGCAGTCCTGGGCAGAGCACTTGCCATACCAAGCTGTTGAGCATACAGATAGGATGCTTTCTATGGTGTATCGATAAAAATTGGTGAGTGTCAAAGGGGACATACCAAATTTCTTTAGCCTCCTGAGGAAGTAGAGGTGCAGGTGAGCTTTCTTGGCTGTGGTGTCTACATGATTGGACCAGAACCCCAGCACAGTTGGACTCCTGTGCTGGACTCTATGGGAAGCTCAGTGATAGGGTGGAGTGGCAAATGTACTGGCATCTGTCATTCAGCACAGCCCAGTATTGTGATATTTCTGTGTAAATCTGGGCTGAATGCCAGTAGTTTCCTTTGGAATCATCAGCCACAGCCAGCTCAATTCAGGCCAGTATGTTTCTCTTGAAGGTTCAAACATCCATGCAGAACTTTGGAGAAGAGGTTTTCCTGCTCACCTCTGCTCCAGTGCTCAGCAAAAACTATCTAACTTCTGTACCGATATGTCAGTGAATTTTTGGTTGTTATTTAACAAGGGTAAATGTTATGTTAGGGTTGCACATTGGCAGAGCTATTGGAGTTGCTGTCTCACAGCTCCAACAAGTTGGGTTCGATCCTGATCTCTGGCACCATCTATAATGGGGTTTGTACATTCTCCCTTTGACTCCATGGGTTTCCTCTGTCTTCCCCCATTCCAAAGAAGTGCTGGTTGGTAGGTTAACTGGCCACTTTAAGCTGCCCCTGGTTTAGGTGGGTGATAGAATCTCAGGGGTGGGGGAAGAATAAATGGGAAGGTGGGGAGATTAAAATGGAATTAGTGTTGGATTAATGTAAATGAGTGGTTGATGGTTGGTGCAAATTCATTGAGTTAAATGGCCTGTTTCCATGTTGTATGACTTTATAAATCACCCAGAGTAAAGGTCCATGCTCTGGCAAGGTTGCAACTGATGAAAAGTTAAGAAAAATGAGGCATGGTTGTGTTAGGTGTTAGAGATTAGAACTTTCTGGTTTCTGATCTGTATGCACCATCTCTTTCTGCACCTGAAAGCAGGGTCGAATAATAACTCTTTGTAAATGGATGCCCTTCACCTCCAGCCTTCAAACCATCTATTGCCATCACTAGTGTCTTTTTGTGCCTTGGTTGCTTCTTATAAAACTCCATAAAAGTATGTCTAAGAAATATGAGGATTTCACCAAAAAAAAGAGAACTTGGAGAAAAATAACAGTATCTTAGGTGTTGGCTCCATGTGAAACGATTTTTTCAAAAAACTAGTCTGCTTCAAATATTCCAAAGCAGGCCATGCTGCCATGGATTTTTACAAGTGAGCAATGTGTTTGAAATTGAATATAGGTTTTATTTTTCCTAAGTACATTTAAATGAAGTGCACTGTGCCTGTTAAATAGTTTCATTCACCTCCCCCAAAACAATATATTGGAAAATGAGGTGCACTGCAAATCGGGTGTGTGATGAGTAGTGTTCTGCCCTGTGTTTACCAAAAGTGAGATTCTATGCTGCTGGTAGAGCTTTGAGAAAACGGAGCTAATTACTTGCATTTTACGTACAAGTGCTCTATTGAATTGCTAAAAGGGAAATATTTCCTTGCAGGGATGGACCTGTTGTTCTTCCTTTCTCTTCTCTAGCCAGTCCAAGGAAAATGTTAGCCCCAGCATTGCTACAGAAACATGGTTCTCACTCACCTCAGCCATCCAGCAACCAACTCAACGGAGGGCACCACAAATCCTACCCTGTTTTTCAAAACCAACTGATGCAACCCATTCAAGCAGGTACTTTGAAGTATTTACTTTGGGAGATTACTGCATAAGCATAAAACATGAAAAATAAGATACAAGCATTGTGTTATATAATATTTAATACTGCGCCATCTACAAGCAGTAAATTTAACTAATGTAAAGTTAATTAAAATTAACTTGAATACCATTTTTAAGAAGTTTCCTTCTGCTGGCAGACATTTAATATTCACAGATTATAAAAATTATTTTGTTTCAGTTACTTATAAAATTTTCCTGGCTCTGGTGATGTTCCAGATGAGAACAGCGATGCTTGGTGTGATGTTGGCCCAGATCTTGCTCTCAATCTTGATACAATATTGCTCACTAATCATCATGTTAACAGTTGCCCATAGATTTTTCACAGGCTTGGTAAGAGGAGTCTTTTTCCTCTGATGTTGTTCCAGGTCTGGTGCTTTCTGCAGGAGAACTGCAATATGACTGAGCACTGTTTTCATCACAAATTCCAGGCCAAGCCAGAAAGGCAAAGAAGGTTCTAAACTGAATCCCCAAATTGTGTTCAGTTATTTTGGCAGTGGCAGTGCGACAATTAGTTTTGACCATTTGACTTGAGAAAGATCAACCAGAATTGCAGCCCTTTATCAAAGAAAATCAGGATAGGATCACCTTGCTGAGTTATGGCCCTCAATCAAAAAGCCTGCTGTCACTCTCTATCACACATTAACAGTGATAACCTTAATGAGGTCTAGATGTTGTTAATGCCTGTGACATTGTACGAGAAGGTAGTATCTACAGGTGAATGAGGAAAATAAGGTTGTTAGGTGTAGAACCAGAGAGAAAACTTTGACCACTCACAATAACAGTCAAGGAGTATGATGTTGCAATGAAAGTACCATTGCTTTTGGTACATCCAGGGTTGGCTATGCTTGATCTCGGTGATTGTGCTGCTTGCAGGCATAAGGTGAGCCTGGATGGGTAGTATTCCCAATAGTTGAATAATCTGACCAGCCTTGCAATTTACCAGTGGGTAGCATGGCATGCATGAAGCCCATCAAAAGTTAATACCTTCACATTCAAGCTAAAATAAAATTATAATGGTTAGAAGGATAAGAATAATTCTCTCCTCCCATTCTCTTAGTTTTAGTTCAAAATCAGTGAACAGTTTCTCGAGATGAATGAGTATTAAAATGAGTGTTCATTTTAATACCACCAGAGGAAATGAGTTACCGGCTGATTATAAAACAAAATACCAATAGTTAGAAGTGGTTTCTTTGACACTATTTAAGGATGTTTGGGGTGGAGAAAAAGAAAGACGAGTTGGGTCTCTATGTTCATTTTTTGTTCAGTTTAATTACTGATGGTATTTCCTTGTGTGCCACTAAATTATGGGGTTGCATTCAAGACTCAAACATTGTTCGTTGAAACGTTGAAGGAATTTTCAGCTAATCAACCACTAATTATCCACTGGCTGTCTAGCAAATGGAACTATTGGTATGTAAAGAATTAATTTAAAAGTAAAGTCCAATAACATGGAAAAGATTAAAATAAATTACAAAATCTCTCCAAACATGTGGGATGATAATTTTAAATTACAAGTGACTATTCAAAGACTTCATTATTTTGCTATCAAACAAATGATTGTGGTCCCAACAGTACTGCCACTGTGGTCTGTGTTATGTGTGCATGTGTGTATCAAACTGTTCCATACAAAGTGCACTATTCATAAGTATGTCTGTTGTGTGGTCCCATGTTTATATATATTATTTTATTTTTTTCTTCAGAGCTGTTGACATTTTCAGAGATATCATTTCATATTTGTTGATAACTATTAGGTATCCAATTTGAATTGTCTAACACACAGCACAGGATAAACAGAAATTTCTTCCACCTGGAGCAGAGATGGTCAATTTATGAAGCTGGAAGTAGGTAGCCATAGTTTTGAGAGGAAATGAGATCAGAAGCACATGTCAGGGTCTGGTTCTTTAAAACTATTCACTGAGTCTCCTATTCCTGCCCCCTAAGTAGTTCCATCTGCCCTTCATTCCTCTCTTACCTGGTTCCACATTGTGTTCCTTACTTATCAGATTCTGCACTCGTGTCCCCACTTATCACCTTCCAGCCTCTGTCTCTACCTCCCCCTCCCCTACCTGACTCCATCCACCCCCTTTTTTTCTTTCTCCTTATCCGTCTCTACCCATCATCCACCAGCTGCTGTCTCCCAACTCCACCCACCCCCACACCCATCACCTGGCTCCATCTGCCCATCATCCCCCTTCTCACTTGGTTCCACCTATCACCTGCCAGTCCCTGTCACACCCCCCTCTCTCAGCTCTTTATACAAGCTATCTCCACTCCCTCAGTCCTGATGCAAGGTCTTGATCCAAAACATCAACTATCTCTTTGCTTCCACAGATGCTGCTTAACCCATGAGTTCCCCCAGCGGTTTGTTTTTTTTTCTGTTCCAGACTACAGCATGTATGGTGTCTTGTGTCTCCATTTTAGGATAGTATGAAGATGGGAAACAGGAGGGGTCAGGAATAGACTGTTAAGGGACCCAAGAGATGATGGTGCATGAGTGGGAAGAGAAAACAGGAATAGAGATTCTGCATATGTTTCCGTTACATACTCCTTTCACCAGTTCTACCCCATTTTAATATTGTTATTCTCTTTCACTCATGATTTGTCATATAACAAAAAATATTTTCAGTTTAGATTTCATCTGCACAGGAGTTGTTTTTTTATGAAATAATCACAGGATTTGACCACAGTGTGACAACTGTTGTTTGTTTTCAGGTTACCAAGGAAGCTTTCATACCATGCAGCACACTTTCCAGTATAGCGACTCATTTAGAACAATGGAGCAAACTACAATTCACAATTCTCTTTCAGTAGATGATTCACACTGCCCTAGTCCAGCTCGGCATAATGGTTACCATTCACGCATTGCACATGCAAGTCTATCAGGTAAAATGTGGGACAGATTTTCATGCATGTTGTTCATTTTAATGTATTATTTGTTTGTTTTTCTTCTACACGATTGAATCAATGTGATTTTGATTTTGCATAAGTGTATACTAAGTAATATTACCACTTCCGCAGAGTACTAAAAAAAAGACATCATAGTCTCCCATACAAGAAATCATTTCATGAAGCATTTTGTGATACCTGCTGAGTTATTTATTGTTTTTGTCAATCTAGCAGCTACTTTCAGTTAGACATTTTGTTGGGTTAAAACTAGATTGCAAGATATCTTACCTTGAACACTTTTGCAGGCTACAGAGACTAATTGGCAGTGACTTGCGTTTTTCATGCTGTTAAAAGGGTATTTAAGTGTTAGTGACAGGTTTGGTTTGTACCTTCTGCCCAAATAATTCAGAAAATGCACATTCAAAGGAAAATGGCAAAACCATGGATTAGTTTTCCAAGAATGAGGTTGAAAGAAACCTGGAAGCTTACTAGAGTATGTCCAGTGACCACAGGGCATCAACTAATAAACATTGCAAGGATATTAAAAGATATTCTGGGGGTCCCAGTTAAGAGTAATCTAGAATGTTTAAGAAAAAACAAGAAAGCATTGCGGAACAATGAATGGGATAAGGATAACCAAAGTAGTATCGGGAAGACAGTACAAACAAAAGAGGCCACTAACAAATAAAATCCAGGATAACAAAAATTAGTCACAAGACAAAGGGCCAAAGAACAAAAAATGTTAAGATGTCTAAAAATGTTAAAAAAAGACAAATCTAAACATGCTGGATGTGCAAGCATTTTTAATAAGGTTGTCAAATCAACAGTGCAAATAAATGTAAGTGGACACACTGTAATTGTCACAGGAGAGACATGGTTATATGGTAACCAAGGCTGGGAACTGAATATCCAAGGATATTTTATCTTTAGAAAGGACAAGCAAAAGGAGAAAGAAGGTGGGTGGCTTTTTAATGAAAGCTGAAAACTGAGCAATAGTGAGAAAAGATATTGACTCAGGAAATTAAGATTTAGAATAAGTTTTGATGGAACTATGAAGTATCAAGGGGCAGAAAACAGTGGTGGGAGTCATCTCTATGGAAATGCATGTAAGAAGTACACTGCAGTAATTATGGGTAATATAGATTGGCCAAAACGTATTAGCAATAGAACTGTGGAGCATGAATTCTGGAGGGAGACCAGCATGTTGAGGAGCCTGGCTATCCTAAGTTGGGGATAGTACAATGAGAAGGGGCTAATTAATAATTTTCTTGTGCAGGGTCCTTTAGGAAAGAGTGACCATAACAAGATAGAATTCTTCATTAAGGTGCAAAGTGAAGTAGTTTGATCTGAAACTAGGGTACACATTTTAAACAAAGAAAACTATGAAAGTAGGAGAAGTGAGCGTTGGCTATGATAGATTGAGAAGTTTCATTGAAATGCTTGACAGTTAAGTGGCAATGACTAGTATTTAAGCAATGAATGATAAGAACCGCAATAGTTTTATGTTCCTTTCCAGAGCAAAATAAAGGAAAAACTTTAGAATTCATCAAAAAAGGACCAAGACTAATTAAGAGAGGAGAAATAGAGTATGAGAGTAAACTTGCAAGAACATAAATGTCGACTGTAAAAATTTCTGCAAGTATGTAAAGAAAAAAAAGTATTGAACAGACAAATGTAGGTCAGTTTTGGTTTCCTTTCCTAAGAAAGGAGAGACCTGCCACATAATGGATGCAGCCAAGATTACCAGACTGATTCCTGGGATGGCAGAACAGTTGTATGAGGGGAGCTTGGATTGGCTGGGCCTTTATTCCTACAGTTTAGAAGAATCTGAGGGATTCTCACTGAAGCATATAAAATCCTAACAGGACTAGACAAATATATATGAGGAGGATGTTTCACTGGTTCAGCGTTAGAATGATGGAAAACAATTTCAGGATATGGGGCAAAACATTTAGGACTGAGATGAGGAGACATTTCTTTGCTTAGCAGATTGTGAACTGATGGAATTCCCTACCACAGAAGTTGGTGGAAAGCAAGGTGTTGAATGTACTTAAGAAGGTACATAGATTTCTAGACACAAAAGGCATCAAGAGGTATTGGGACAGAGCAGGAATATGACATTAAGATAGAGGTTCGGCCATTAGCATACCGAATGGCGGAGCCAGTGATTAGGGTCAATAAGCATACTCCTGCTCCTATTCTCTACGACAACTATTGGAGTATATATTAGATGTTGTGATTGAACTCAACAATGTCTTTATCAGACTGTATCTTATTCTATTTACTGAAAAACAAGAGAGAGTTTCTAACTGGAGGTATTGCAGAACAGACACATTGCTCATCTTTGATGTCAGTATCCCAGTTTTAGAATAGTTTTTCTGAGAAGGAAGTGCTTAAGGGGTGATCTTGTAGGCGTTTATAAAATGGAAAATAGTAAGAAATAGATCAAGTTGAAATTAAATAGAGGCAACTTCAGGACTACTGTCAGGAGCTGCATCAACAGAGAGTAAGTAGATGCTGTGAATCATATAGAATTATCTGATTGGCAGAATAATGAAGTGAAAACCATGAAATAATTTAATATGAAGTTACTCACCACTGTTGGTGAGGCCCACTTGGAATACTGTGCACAGTTTTGGTTCCCTTACCTAAAAAAAAGATATAGTAGCATTGGAGGCAGTCCAAAGCAGATTCACCAGGCAAATTCTGGAGATGAGTGGGTTGTCCTATCAAGACAATTTGGGTGTGCATTCCTTGGACTTTAGAAGATCTGCTCAAACAATTTACAGAAGGTTAGACATGATGCAAGAATATATAAGATCCTCAGGGAAGTTGAGAGGGTAGATGTTGAAATATTTCCACTACAGGCAGTCCCCGGGTTACAATCGGGTTCCATTTCTGAGAACCGTTCATAACCCAAACTGTTTATAAGTCAGAAATGAAGACTGTGTGTGGGAATGGATCACAGAAACAGCTGTGACGGGAGATTGAGCAGGCCTGGAAAAAGCAGCCACCAGCCGGCCTCACTGACCCAGTGAGTCTGCTCAGCACTCCCAGATCTGCTCAGCTCAGCCCAGCCCCCCAACTGTTGCACCCGTAGCAGCTGCCAAGTCCATCCCCATCCATCCCGTTGGTCTCCCAAATGCTCATTCATATTTATGGTATGTCTGTAAGTCAGGCATTTGTAACCCAGGGAGGATCTGTAGTGGGAGAGTCATGAACAAGGAATGTAGTTACAAAATAAGAGGCCGGACATTTAAAATTGAGATGCATGGACATTTCTTCTCAGAGGGGAATGAATCTCTGGAATTCTCTGTCCCAGAGGATGGTGGAGGCCAGATTATTAGACGATAATTAAGGTGGAGATAGATAAATATTTGAAAGATCAAGGAATTGAGGGTTACAGGGAACTGGCACAGCAGAGGAGTTGAGGCCAGCATAGATCAGCCATGATCATATGAATGGCAGGGCAGGCTTGTAGGACCTGGTGGCCTACTCCTATTTTCTTGTGTTAGGTGCAGGAATGCAGAGAATTGTTTTGGATAGATGATTTAAGATGCGCCAAATGACATTTCTTATCTGTGTGTACCTTAAATTAGTGCATCGGCCCAACAGAATCATCGAGGTACTGGGAAGAGAAAATACAGTTCGTAGGGAACCGCCATAAGAGGCTACAATCAGGGTCTGTCTGTGGTTCAAGTCCATTTTTATGTTGACCTTTAATGCAAGAAATATGAATGGTATTTCTCTACATTGTGAGGAAGTGCAGTAAGATTTGCAATTAGACTCCCCTCTGCTAATAATGAGTGCATTAATGCTCAACATTTTGATAGTGAATTGTACTGGATAGTAAAACCAGTGGCATTGAGGTTGTGGTCAGTGATGAGGCACTCACTCTAAACCTGTGGATTACGTGATCAATTTCTTAGAAGAACCTAGCTCCAAGGACAGCAGGGAGCAGGACCTTCTACATATAAATTCTATGACATGAAAGGAATCTGGGAAAACTTTCAGCTGACTAAGCCATGATCATTTATCCAAAAACTACAACAAAAATATTCAAACTATTCAAAAAATTATATAAAAAATTCAAAAACACATAAATGACTTAAAAAAGCTTGATGTCAAGAAAAAAATTTAAATAAACGAAAAAATATGTTTGTCAATTAGCTAAATGAATGATTTACTGTTCCTGCACCATGGCACCATGTCTAACCTCTGCAAGTTGTTTGAGCAGATTTCTCATTGCAAGCTGTAAGGAAATGCCACAACTATGTGCTCCACTGTAGGACTGCAAAATCCGTTTGGGAATTTAGAAAATTTTTCCATTGCTGCCTAAGTTTTCCTTTTCAGACTGCAGGAAAATTAACAACAATGTATTGTTTTACAAATATTTCTCTAAAGTGCAAATATCTCATGGAGACAGCATGTAGCTACAAACAGCTGTTTGCTCTGTTAAGATCTATAGGTGATGGTGGTTTGGCAACTTCAATTTGCTGATTAAAACTGTGTGGAGGCCTGACTTTTAAATTGATTAGCAGAAAAAAATATTTATTGAACTGTATAAAATAACCAGCTTGCTTAAAATATTTGGGAATGACTTTGCTTACAAATTTACTGTTTGCTGTTTATCTGGTTAACTTAACTATTTACTGTTTAATATACCTGCTCCGTGTTTATAACCTAAGTCACAGGTTGACAATGTCTGTTACTCCTTTCCAAAGTAAAAATCACATGGCCGTCACATGATTTATGCAGTTAACCAAAATACAATAATAAAGGTTTTGGTCTGTCTGCTGATCTCATTGTAATTATGTGTATATTGTTCAGATAAAGGTTGAGGTAGTTCATGCAAAGTGAGAATTCACCTACAGTTCTAGTCTCTGTTCCATAAAATATTGCAGCTCCCTTTGAACTCTGAGGTATACATATTAACTACCACATTTAGGTTTAAAAATCCTTTCAGCCTCATGGCGTTATTTACTTTCCTAAAACATTGATAGGATGCAGAGCTGGGCTGAGAAGTGGCAGATGGAGTTCAATCTGGAGAGGTGTGAGGTGGTACACTTTGGAAGGACAAACTCCAAGGCAGAGTACAAAGTTAATGGCAGGATTCTGGGTAGTGTGGAGGAGCAGAGGGATCTGGGAGTCCATATCCACAGATCCCTGAAAGTTGCCTCACAGGTGGATAGAGTAGTTAAGAAAGCTTATGGGATGTTAGCTTTCATAAGTCAAGGGATTGAGTTTAAGAGCCACAAGGTAATGATGCAGCTCTACAAAACTCTGGTTAGACCACACTTAGAGTACTGTGTCCAGTTCTGGTCGCCTCATTATAGGAAGTATGTGGAAGCATTGGAAAGGGTGCAGAGGAGATTTACCAGAATGCTGCCTGGTTTAGAGAGTATGCATTATGAGGAGAGACTAAGGGAGCTAGGGTTTTACTCTTTGGAGAGAAGGAGGATGAGAGGAGACATGATAGAGGGGTACAAAATATTAAGAGGAATAGATAGAGTGGACAGCCAGCGCCTCTTTCCCAGGACACCAATGCTCAATACAAGAGGGCATGGCTTTAAAGTAATGGATGGGAAGTTCAAGGGAGATATCAGAGGAAGGTTTATTACTCAGAGAGTGGTTGGGGCATGGAATGCGCTGCCTGGGGCGGTGGTGGAGGCGGGTACATTGGTCAAATTCAAGCGATTACTAGATAAGCATATGGAGGAATTTAAAATAGAGGGATATGTGGGAGGAAGGGGTTAGATAGTCTTAAGTGAGGTTTAAAGGTCGGCACAACATTGTGGGCCAAAGGGCCTGTATTGTGCTGTACTGCTCTATGTTCTATGTTCTATTGTAGCACAGTTGAGAGTTTTCCGTGAAAGTTGTCAAGAGGTAAACACCACTTTAGTTCAGTGGTGTACTACGAGGAAAGAAATCTATCACCCTTACAAGATTGTTCTTGGAAGCATGACTCCCCAACCATGACAATGCAGCAAACTCTGAACTACCCTCTGAAATGACTAAATTAAGATATTCAATTCAAGAGCAACTCAATATTGAATATTCATATTCAATATTAATATTTAAACTTAATGTTGAATGTTGGGCAACTTGAATATTCAAATCAAGGACAATGTAGATTGAACTCACCAGAGACACTCAGATCCTGCAATATAAAAAAAATTGGTGGAGGTGTTAACAACACTACTAGTGGGTTCCACTTCTCACGTTATGAAGCAAAAGAAACAGCTTGCATGCCTGCTTTTCCTGTGGCTATTGATAGGAACTAACTTCAATTTTCATAAGCAGCAACAACACCTTGGCTATCTCTCCCCCTCAAAAACTTAAGAAGGTCGAAGGCAAATGACTGAAAACACCAATAACTGATCATATGTACAAGCAAAAGCTTGCTTCTTAAACCTAGCAACCAAATTTAGACGGAACAGATATGTTAATATTGGTTTTCTTTCAAATGTATTCTGTTTGTGCATTGGGTTAATTTTCTCAAACAGTACTTAATCTTGATGATATAACATTGATAAGGTGTATTTGCTTTCTTTCTTGAGTGTAGTTAGAAATAAACAGAATCCATTTAGATGTTTTTGTCAGTTACTTACAGGCCTGATTCTAATCACAGAGATTGTAATTATGCAGCTTTAACCATGCCAAGATAGATTATCTCTAAATTGAAATGTCCAGTGAAATGAACTACTCTACCTATTAAATGCAGTAAATTTATGCCCTGCCAAGTTTAATTAAGCACTACTTTTTAAAATTTAGTATATCATTGTCTGAACTGGACAAAATTATATTTGTAGTTATTGGGTACTTTTAGTTTTGCTTTGTTTAATTTGGTTTCTTTGCAGAAAACATTGTCAAAATCTGGATCATGTACTTTGAGGTCTTTAATAATAGCAAGATAATGATAACTATTGAATTTTAAAATTTAGATTCAACTCTGATTATAATTAAGAAAACCTAATATCTACTATCTTATCCTAAAAAATAACAACATTACATATATATCATGCAATATTATTAAAGTACAAATTATTTGGAAACTCAGTCCTTTCAAATTTAGAAACTATGTTCAAAAATTCCTGTCTGAAATTATTAAACATGTTCCTGATATAAAGGAAATGGCTTTGGCAAGTCCCAATCTGGTTCCTTAATGGTCTTGTGTCATAAGTACAAAGCCAGTCCTAATAAGAAAGTAAATGAGTTTCCAGTAGAGAGTGGAATGAATACAAAAATGGAAACGTTACTTCATTGTGGTAGGACTTTCTTTTCTGAGTTGGGATAGCATAAGGGAACAAGATTTCCTCTGTGTGCATATATAAAAATAATGTAAATACTATTTTGTCACATGCAGTGCATACAGAAAAATTTACCACTGTTCAGACACTACCGTGGGAGTTCAGTCTTTATTTAAAAGCTCCCCCTATAAACATTCTGAACCTTCAGCAGTACAAAACAAGAATGGGGTAGAAAGAATGATTCAAAGCCCATTGCCACTTGAGATACTTCCAAGTACTGCATTTCAGTGCCAACTTTATCAGGTTAAGCCTTATTAGACCAAAGCAATGGTTGTTATATTAATCCTACTACTTTATCTCTAATCTGCACACTAATCTGTTCAGGTTTTGTACTGAGAGTGAATGTTTGCAAAATTACTGCTATTAATAGTATACCTGTGGAATTCTGTCCATAGGGTTTGATATTGTGCCAGAATCTCAAGGCACATTCGGAGAAACACTTCATAATGAACCAGAAGACAATGGACTTTTCCAGATCAGCACTGTTGACCGTTGTCTGAATCAGCTGTCCTCTGTTTATACAGAGACCTGAAACCAATATCTTTCAGCTGGATCATTCTGATTGGACTATCAACTGCCCGGCATGCCTCTGCTCAAGTTACATTCAAAGACTTAAGCAATGATATTGGATTAGTCAAAGTATCTTATTACATTTCAACAGCCATAGACTTCTATCCAACTCCAAATGCTGATCATCCAAAGTGAAATGATTATAGGTGGATATTAGAACATTTACACAGTCCTCATGAGCCTATCACTGTGTATATTAACAAAATCAGCACAGCTATCATTGTGAGTTTAAGCTTCATCATTACTGTAAATTTCTTTCTGTTTATTAGCAACTGACTGGAAACAACCAAACACTTTTGACCTATGATTAGGATCCCCTGTAAAACTGTCAGTGTTATTGTTCCAAAAAGTAACACAATTGCATATTATATGATGTGTGGCACATTGCAAGTGTGTGCTAACCTAATGAACAAGGATCTAATGCAATGTTAAAAACTTTTAAACAAATATGAAAAAACAGTAAATAACTTGCTCTATCATGCTTAACATCCTTCCAAAGGCCATGCATTACTGTTGATACTATGCATCCATCCACCTTGAGGGCATGTTTAATACTTTCAACTCCCCCAACTATAATGAAACACATCCAAATACACATCTATCCTCACATCTTCACTACTAAATATTGGCCTGAGATCAACACAAACACCCTTACTGAATCTTGTCATCTACAGTGACAAATACATCCAGAATTTGTTACCAAGTCTTTAATTTGCTTATATGTAATTGTTTTAAAGGTAAACTTGAAAAAAGCTGGAAATCTACAGCTTGTCAACCAGAATCTCAAAGATGACAATATTTTAAAGTGTGTCATACTGATAAAGAATCACATAATTTCCCAAATCCCTCAGCATCTTTATGTATACTTAAGCCATTCTTAAAACCTATCTGTTTAATCAAGATTTTAGTTATACCTCAGTCTTGCCTTCTTTGGCTTGATTACCCTTTCCTATGATTCTAGGAAGCTCATTGAGATGTTTTGCTGCATTAAAGGTGCTACATAAATTAAAATATTTTTGGTGTCTTTCTTTTTCGCAATGTCTGGCTTGCTGAGCATTTCTTAAGACTTCATTTCAGATTTCCAATATTTGCTGTGTTATTTTAGACAACAAACATGAAATGTGTTGTTGCCATTGCACTTTTGATACCAATGCTTCAGGCATCCAGATGTGCAAAGAGAGCAGCCGATTTTGTAACTTGTTAATCACTTTTTTCTGGCTAAGGTCAAATGTAAAATAGCATGGGTATAAATTTGTAAAGAATGTTACTTTTAAAAAAAAATCCCAGTGTCTTTAAGGTTTTCAAGTTCACTCTTTTTGTACAAAATATTCACATCAACATAATGTACATAGTGTGTGTAACAATTTGAGTATTCGTATGACATTTTACAATTTATATAACTTTTGAATGGATTATTAAAAACGCGTTATTAATGGAGATACATTTGTTGACTTCTACTTTAAAAGATTGAGCTGTTGCTTAAAACTTTACAGAAATGCAAAGATGTTGGTAAATACTGCAGAAAATAAACTTTGTAAACTTATTTTGCCCAAGGATATGTGCAAAATAACAACAGATACTATTGTGGGCTGAGGTTTCAATGTTCCATATGCAAGAAGCCCAACGGACCACACATGCATTCTGCTGTCTGTTATTATACCCCTTACACTTACACACAAAATGTTATGTTTTGTTCCCAAACTATTTCCGATTGATGCTAATTTTCCTTTAACTCCCGAGTGGTGCGTATGTGTATGTGAGTGAGGGAGACTGAACTGGGTACAATTTAGTCTGATCGCTACACGCCATTTAGCGTGTGGCGAGCGCTGCAACGGTCGAGCCAACCTGCAGCTGCCAATCTACCTCGCGACCTGCCCGCCTCGAGCACAGGGAACGCGACACCAACCGCCGCGGCTGCACACGGGGACGGCGGCGTCCTGCCACGCAGGCGCGGTAATAGGTATCGGAGGGGCGGGGGGCGTCTGACGAGAACATTCGTTGGACAGTGGCGCGCCAGTCGATGACCGGTGCGCTGGCGGTGTCCAGCAACTGACTGTCTCATGGGCTTCAAATCACGTTCTAGGTGCACAGGTGGAGAAGCTAATGCAAGAACTGAAAGGGGACAATGTCAAAGTAAATTAATTCCTTTCTCGAAACCGGGTTAAGCTTTTGAAAGAAGTGTAGTCGCTCTGACTGAGAAGATTCTGTGTCCAGGGGAAAGAAACGCACTGGGAAGATGGAGGCCTCCCTGCACCAGTGAACACTGCTCTCACACTAGCGCCAGTGCAAAGATAAGGGATGGTTTCTTGACGGCATATACTTGGAGTCAACGCCCTCGTAACCACATCCACACTTTAACAATATACAAGCTAACAATCAGTTGTGCAGGACTTGTTTGGACTTGGCTAACAGTTGAGAAAAAAAAGTGCTAATTTCTAATGCCTAATGAGTAATCACCTCCAGCCCGGCTGCCCTCGTGGTGCACCTTGCACAAGACAACTCACATTAATCTGTGTGGACAGCCTTGAAAACTGAATAATACAAAGGTATGTGCATTGAAATCAGATGCAAAATTGAATATTTTGGGCGATATTTCAGGTACGTTTCCCACATAATGTGGCGAATACTTCAAGATGCATGGTTTGAGATTCGCAGCTGGGCGATGCGGCCCTACGGGGGCAAGAAGGGTCCTGCCCAAACTCTTTTTCAATCTTTTTATTGAATTTCAAATTAATTCAAATTGAAGTGCATAATATTAAAAATTATAGATAAGATACAAAGAGATCGAGATAATAATCACAGTTAATATTTATACTCACAAGGAGTAAAATATATAATCTAGACCAGTGGTTTTCAACCTTTTTCATGCTGCGGCCCCCCAGAACATGTCCTTGTTAGATGGTGGACCCCCAAAGCTCACAAAATCAAACAATCGATAATATTTCTGCATACAACACTTAAATTACTGCACATAGGCCCTATTGAAATAGTGACTATTTCAATCACTGATAATTACCAAGGCCCTATTGAAATAGTGACTATTTCAATCACTGATAATTACCAGTGGTGTCTTTCAGTGTTCAGTTCAATGTGAAGATTGTGCCTGTTTTGCACTGCAGTGTTTGTCCAAACATGGTGGTATGTGCGACAAACATACGCGTATGTCATCCTCAATATTCAGTCTTGATCTGTATTTGGTTTTCATGGCAGTGAATGCAGAAAATGCTATTTCGCACAAGTAAGTGGTTGCAAATGATAACAGAACATCGATGGCTTTGCCGGACAGCCGTGGATACTCCTGGGAACATGCTGTCCAGAACGACAACAGTGACATCCGGTTGAACTGCAAGTGCAAAGTCCTGTCAGATGACAGTTCAGCCAGTTTCTTCTTGTTCGCGTCAAGTTAAATCAGTAAGCATGCATTCAAACGGATTTCGAATCCAATCAAACGTGCTCGTGTCATCGTCGCCAAAATACTCATGGAAATAATGTGACAGCTGTTGAATATGGTTCAACACGGTGCTCGCAATGGCCTCTGTCTTAGTCTTGTTCACTGTCAGAAAGTCAGCCAGCAACGGAAACGTATCATAGACGCCTTGCTCACATCTTCCCTACCAGATACGGAGTTTTTTCTGGAAGGCATTGATTTTTGTCATTCGTTTTCAGAACATTTGAGCCAGGTCCTTGCAATGAAAGATTTAAGCTGTTCAAAATGTTGAAAATATCTGCAAGATAAGCTAATCTGGCAACCCACATCTCATCTGTCAAGAACTGTGCCAATGATCTGTTATGCTCATTTAGAAAAATGAGCAGTTCATCTCGCAATTCATATACATGCTGCACAACGCGGCCTCGTGACAGCCATCTGACTTCTGTACGTAGCAACAAATGCTTATGCTTGGCTTCCATTTCATGGCATATGTTTTCAAACAAACGATGATTGAGCGGCCTGACTTTGATAAAGTTAACTATTTTAATGCACGTGGAAAACACATCTGCAAGATTTTCATCCATATTATTTGCAGCCAAAGCCACACGGTGAATCATGCAGTGGGTTGCTGCTACATGTGGAGCTACTTCTTTCACTCGTGCGACTAGACCCGACTTCCGTCCCGTCATTGCGGCAGCACCATCCGTGCGTACTCCAATACACTGTGTCCACGGTAATACCGATTGTACAAAAAAAGTGTCAAGCACACGGAAAAGTTCTTCACCGGTTGTACGCCCTGGGAGCACCTTGCAAAGCAAAAAGTCTTCCAAAGCCTCTCCTTCCCACCAATATCGAACATAAACCAACAACTGCGCAGCACTGGCAACATCAGTACTTTCATCGAGCTGAATTGCAAATCTGACTTGCTGAAGACGTGCTATCAGCTGGCTCTGTATATCTTCCGCCATATCGCCAATTCTTCTGCTTACTGTGTTATCAGACAGTGGAATGGCTTTCAGTTTTTGACTGGATTCTTTTCCCAGTACAACTTCACACATATCTACTGCTGCAGGCAGTATAAGCTCTTCTGCAATTGTGTGAGGCTTTCTGGAACGTGCTGTTTGTAATGCTACCAAATATGATGAGCGAAGAGCCTTCTCATTTACAGTGGAGCAGGCTATCATTTTGCCTTTCTGCTTGAGGTACAGCTCCTTTTGCCGCTCAAAATATTCCTTCAGCTTACTGGCAATATCTGGATGCATTGTTGTTAAATGGTGCTTCAATTTCACTGGTCTCATTGCATTGTTGGACAGTGTTTGTAAACACACAACACAGAGAGGTTGGTCCGCATTTGTCCCCACTGCGATGAACCCATATGAAATATATTCTGGATCGTACTTGTGTTGTTTTCTCTTTCGGTCACCCTTATCCCCTTCGTCATGAGAATCTTCTGGTTTCTGGTCAGCTTTTCTCTTCAGAAATTTCTCCATACTCAGCAATACACGCTGGACAGTTTAATTACTATTACTGATAAACAAAATTATCAAAACTAATCTAAAATTTACACACTTGCGCACTTTTCATTTAAAAGTGACGTCACTGTGGCGTAAATGCACGGTAAGTAAGCAATATTATTAAGGCACACCAACAACGTCACTCAGTCTCGCTAACACTACTGTGCACAACAGAATAGTAGTGAGTAGTGAACACTACTGACTACTCTGACTACACAAATTGAATATTAAGCGGCAGCTTACCAGAAGGGAACACCGTCTAAGTCTCTAAGATTGTCGCCTATAACAGATAGAAAAGATATGGCTGATTTTCTGAATAGTGGAAAACTGGAGCAAGCAAGTAAGCTACGTCTTTGTAACAGGTCGCTTTTCCATTTTTTTCTTGGCTTGCTCGCGGACCCCCTGGCTACCCGCCACGGACCACAGGTTGAAAACCTCTGATTTAGACCTTCCGCACCCTTGCGAAGTGTACATGATGGGAAAAAATTGAAAAGAAATTTAATTATATGAAGAGAAAACCCCCAAATCAAAAAAATATATAATATTAAACAAAAGCAAACCAAAAACTTCAAAGAAAAAAAAACTGGACTGATATTTCTTCGATTAAAAAAAATCCTTATGTCGTCAGCTCCGCTTCTCTATATTCAAAGGTTATTGAAGGGGATTCAAAAAAGGTCTGTTCATATCGTATGGAAATATTGAATAAATGGATTCCAAACTTCCTCAAATTTAAGCGAAGGATCAACAGTACCACTCCTAATTTTTTCTAAGTTTAAACATGTTATAGTTTGGTCCTGCCCAAACTTGACAATCGCCCTCCAACTAATGATGGAGTTTAATTCTCAGAAAGTTGAGAAAAAAATATATGAAACGATGGCAATAATTTACCAGCAATCTTTAGAGGATGTCCTTTTTATTTTGTCTAAGTGCAAGCCAACAATAAGAAAATACAATAAGTCTTTTACACAGAATTCTGAGTGCCTTTGGGAATCTGCTGATGTCTTTTGGAATCACAAATTGCTTTGCTTTTTCTTCAGTATTTAGCCAAGTAAAAGAGAACTGGACAAGTATTTGAAAAGGGGAGGGGAGCTGAGCTATGGGGAGAGGTCAAAGGATCAGGAAGAGCATGACTGACTTTAGTGTCAATGGCCAAAGTGTCTCCTTCCCTTGCTGCAACCTTTCTACAATTCTGTGACTTGATTTTGTAATTTTTGTGTTGGTAACCAAGCAATGAATTTTGTTTTGTGTAATATTTGAATACTTTATCCATGAGTTATTTGTAAATGCTCAGCCCAAATTGCAAAAGAACATAAGGAATAGTAGGACCAGGCCAATCAATCCTTTGTGCCCATTCTGCTGTTGAGTAAGGTTATGTCTGTTTTTTGTTTAACCTCAGTGTCACCTCCCTAACCTGATGCTCCCTGATACAGTAAAAGCAAAAATCTATTGATGATTATCCATAACACGGTGATTGAGCCTCCATTATCGTTCACGGTAGAGAATTCCAAAGATCCAATACCTTCTGGGTGAAGAGAATTTTTTTCCTCGTCTTGGTCCTTAATGGCTGATCCCTTATTTTGAGACCGTGACCCCAAGTTCTAGAAATCCCAGATTAACGAAACATGATTCCTGAATCTAGCCCTGTAAGAATTTTCTACATTTCTGGATGATGGTGAGTTTAGGGAGAGGTATGTTGATATTTAGGGCATGTCAATATTTAGATGGAGGTATAGGGTGTCTTGAAAGATGTTAGGGTGGATAGATCCCATCATCTATCCCATGATACTGAGCAAAAACAAGGAGGGAGATTCTTGAGACCTTGACAGAGATCTTAGCCACGAATGAGGTGCCAGAAGACTGAAGAATAGCCAATGTTGTTTGTTTCTTTAAAAAGGCAACAGGGTTGTTGTAGTGGGTGATTTTAACTTCCCAAGTATTGACTGAGACTTCCTTAGTGCAAGAGGCTTATATGGGCCAGAATTTGTTAGGTGCATCCAAGAAGGTTTCTTGAAACAGTATGTAGATAGTCCAACTAGAGGAAGGGCTTTACTGGACCTTGTATTGGGAAACAAGCCTGACCAGGTGATTGATGTTTCAATGGGAGAGCATGTTGGAAATAGTGATCATAACTCCTTAAATTTTATGGTAGTTATGAATAATGACAATTCTGGACCAAGGGGGCAAGTATTAAGTTGGGGTAGGGCAAATTACAGTATTATTAGACAGGAGCTTGGGAGAGTAAATTGGGAGTAGCTGTTATTGGGTAAGTCCACACCAGACATGTGGGAGTCATTTAAAGACCACCTGACCAGAGTTCAGGACTGCCATGTTCCAGTAAGGAGGAAGGACAAAGATGGTAAGGTAAGGAACCTTGGATGATCAGAGAAGTTGTAAATTTAGTCAAAAAGAAAAGGGAAGCTTAGGTACGTTTTAGGAAGCTGAAATTGAACAGGGTCTTTGAGGAATATAACGAAAGCTGGAAAGAATTTAAGCAAGGAATTAGGAGAGCCAAAAGGGGACATGAAATGCATTTGGCAAGTAGGATTCAGGAGAATCCCAAGGCATTTTTTACTTACATTTTTAAAAAAAGAGAGTAAGTAGGGAGAGGGTGGGAATACTCAAGGATAAATGTTCTATGTTCTAGGGACACACCAGGAAATTATAGGTTGGTGCGCCTTGCATCAGTGGTAGGGAGATTATTGGAGAAGATTCTTGGGGACAGGATTTACTGGCATTTGGAAAAGTATGGACTTATCAGGATAATCAGCATGACTTTGTGAGGGGATCTCCTACCTCACAAATTTGACTGAATTTTTTGAGGAAGTTGCGAAGATAATTGAAGAGAGTAGAGCAGTGGATGTTGTCTACAGGGACCTCAGTTAAGCATTTGTCAAGGTCCTTCATGATAGACTGGTCCAGAATATTTAGTCACATGGAATCCACATTGAGTTGGTAAATTAGATCCAAAATTGGCATAGTCGTAGAAGACGGAGGGTAGTGGTAAAGAGGTGTTTTTCTGACTGGATGTCTGTGTTCACGATGTTCTGCAAGGATAAGTGCTGGGACTGCTGTTGTTTGTAATATAAATGATCTGGATGAAAATATAAGTGGTCTGATCAGTAAATTTGCAGATGACATAATTGGTGGAGTTATGGATAACAAGGAAGGCTGTCAAAAGATACAGCAAGATATAGATTAGTTGAAAACTTAGCTGGAGAAATAGCAGATGGAGTTTAATATGGACAAGTGTGAGATCTTGCATTTTGGGAGGTTAAATGCAAGTATACAGTAAATGGCAGGAACCTTAGGAGCACTGATGTACAGATGGATGTTGGAGTGCATGCATAGCTTTCTAAAAGTGGCAACACGTGGTTAAGTTGTTAAAGAAGGTGTGCGGCATGATTGCCTTTGTTGGTCAGGGCTTTGAGTATAAAAGTTGGGAAGTCATGTTGCAACTTTATAAAAGTTTGATTAAGCCACATTTTGAATGTTGTGTGCAGTTCTGGTCGCCACACTGTGGGAAGGATGTGGAAGCTTTGGAGGGGGTGCAGAAAAGGTTCACCAGGATGTTACCTGGATTAGAGAGTATTAGCTATACAGAGAGGTTGGACAAGCTTGGATTGTTTTTTCTGGAGCTTTGGAGGCTGAGGGGGGAACCTGATGGAAGTATGTAAAATTATGAGAGGCATTGATAGGGTAGATAGTCATAGCCTTTTTCCCATATGGAAATGTTAAATGCTAGAAGGCATAGGTTTAAGATAAGGGGGTTGGGGGGAGATTTGTGCGGCAAGTTTTTCTTTTACACAAAGAATGGTAGGTGCCTGGAATATGCTGCCTAATGAGTAACTAAAACCCTAGCAGAACAGGAATCTGATGAACCTCTGTTGTACTTCTGTTGCAAGTGTATCCACACATAATATTCCAGGTGTCGTAATTGCAGTAAGAATTGTTTCATGAGGATGCATCTCTAAGGGATGAATTGTTTATTTTTGTTTGGTTCAGCAGTCTTTTTTGGATTGCATTAGTGTTTATCAAAATTGGTTATTTTTGAATATTAGGAAAACATCAGCCAAGGGATGAGTCAGCTTACAGTCTCCATAAACTGCTCTGCATCAAAATGAGTAATAATAACATGCATATGCAAAGTCAAATTAATTCAATGGCCCTGAATTTTCTGGTAAATACCAGCAAGTCTAAGGCTTGCATGCATATGCAGTCAAATAGAAGTTCTGACTCACTTGTATATAGAAGTGGGCACCATATCTGTCAGGATGCTCTGCTCCTTGACTTCTTAAGTAGTCTAATCATGGAGCTTAACCTTTTCCAGATTCCCCAGAACTTACAATGGTGAATCAACTCTTGGATCAGCTTAGATCTGATGCAAGATCTGTAAAACCATGGGGGAAAGGTAGGTTTCTTTTTAAGTATTTTAGTTTAGTTGTACATATTTTAGCTTTATTTTTCCTTTTAAATATTTGCGTTGTTAAGCAGTTGAAAACATTGAAATTTAAAGAACCCTGACATCCTTGACTGTCAGCAAAGCTGGCCCTTGGGCTTTCCCAGGTATCAGAGGCTTTCTGGACAGGTCTCCTTCGGTACAACTTTGGAGCCATCACTGCTGCTCAAGCCTCATCTCTTGAGTATTGGAAACTTTGGCAAAGAAAGGTTGGCCTCCTACATCTGGATCAGTTAAGTTCAGATGTGGGGTGATCAGAGATGGCAGTTGCAGGCAATAGGCCTTTGCCAGATGCATCTGGCCCATTAAAATATTCCATCATCTATTAGATAACCTTCATCACCAATCTTGTAATCAAATGTCACTGGTCAGTAGTCTAAAGTGCATTTTGAAAGCTATCTGTAGCATTAGTAAAGTAAAATGAATGAAAGTTTAAATTATTTTCAAAAGAGGATAGCCTTATCTCAGAAAAAAGATGGCAGTGAAGGATTAATTGAAGAACAAATGTTGCCTAGAAAACCAGAAAATAATGGTACTCCCTGAATGATGCCATAGGATATTTAACATTCTTCCCTGCTGCTGCAGTTGTCACAATAGATTTTGCAATATCGATATGATACAGCACATAGCATATTATTCTTCCTGTCCTACTTTGGAGTAGCAGCCTATTTTGTAACATTTAAAAAAAATTTTAAATGGACTTGGACCAACAACTTAGTCTTGGAGAAGCAAAAGTTATCAATAGAGACAAACTGACTTCATAGAATTAATCAAAAAAGAAAATAGAAACTGCAGATGCTGTGGATCTGAAATAAAATTGAAAATTGCTGGAATTACTCAGGTTGGGGGGCATCTGTGGCGAGAGAAACATTTAACTCTTTCCTTCATAAGGTCATTGACCTGAAATGTTAAATATGTTTCTCTCTTCAGATGCTACCTAATTTGCTAAGTACTTCTTGTATTTCCTGTTTTAATTTAATGCAATTAATAACAAGGTGCATTCAAGATTTGTTTTAAGTGTATTGTACTTTTTAAGATTTAAGAGTGCAGAGTTGCAGTTTTGAAATCCTAGGAAGAATAACTTTGCATTCTTGTGCAATGAGGGGTGCAAGGAGCAATATTGTATTTCAATTTGTATTCAAAAATATAAAACACCATAAATGCAGGAGATGTATACTGTACTTAAAGATAAATGCAACATCTGACATGAATTGTACAATTCGATACACAACTACCAGCCATATTATAGAAGTTATGTGTAAATGTAGGAAAGTTAAAGAAAATTTACCCCTGCAGTCTGTAACTAGATAACAGGCACATAACTGTAGTGTTATTTCCCCATCTATTAACCATTCTACCAGTATTAATTTATCCTGAAGGTCACCAATAAGGCTAATAATCCCATTTGTCATTCTGCCTGTATATGCATTATTGACATCCAAATAAAGTTCTACAATGGATTTGTGTCTGCATCTTATAGCTAAATTGTAATTTATTCCAATTGCAGTGTAAGATTGAGGTTCTAAAATAGTTTTTATACTTATTCTCTTAAATTATTATCAAACTCATGTTATATTGAAACTCTTGCTTTTCTGCAATCTTTAGTTTACTAGACTGGAAGTACTTTATTACATGTGATTGGGTCCAGTTGTATATCCTCAAGTCATTGCCAATTGCAAATCTCAATTTCCATTTGCAAGCAATCAAACAAATAAAATTAGTTCAAGTTTATTGTTGTCATAGGCAACGGGTATAAATGTCATGAAAATTAGCTTTTGCAGCACAGCAGATGACAAGACAAGGACGAACAAGTTAACAGCATTAAATTCAGAGTGATGCGTCATTGCCATTTACACTATTTGATTTTGCCTTGGAGGTGATAGCGTGCAAACCCTGCCACAGCTGTTGAGTGTCCATTTATCTCCAACTTCATCCAGAATTGCCTCTTCGCTCTCACAATAACGTTCCAGAGGTTGTATCTGGACTTCTTGTAGGTCTCTGGTTCACCAGTCCTAAATGCCACAGATCTAGTCCTCAACCAACTAAGAATCTCCAGGTTCATCCAGGGCTGCTGGTTTGGGAAGACTCAATGTTTTTGTGGGCACACACTCGTCCATGCAGGTCTTGATGACATCAGTGACAACTGGCATATTTGTTCAGATCTGTCGATGAATCCCCTGAATATGATCCAGTCTATTGGTTCAAAGAAATCCTGTGTACAGTACATGCTGCACTCTTCGGTCTCTGCCTGTATGCAGGAAGTAGAAGCATGGGCAAGTGATCAGATTTCCCAAAATGCAGGATGGTGCAGTTGGTGCTCTTAATGGTGGTGTAACTGTAGTTGAGTGTGTTGGGTCCTCTGCTGTTGCCGGTAGTAATTCAGCAGAGACTTCTTCAACCTAGCCTGAATGAAGCCCCTGCAATGATGGGGAAGGCAGGAGGGTGCACCAGTTCATGCCTGTTACTCACGGTACTCAATCCTTCCAGTGCCAGCTTGACATCTGCCTGGGGTGGGATGTATACTGCAACCAGGATAATGGCAGAGAACTCGCTCAGCAGATGGTACAGATGATACTTGTCTGTCAGATGTTCCTGGTCAGGGGAACAGGACTGATACAGAACTGCCATGTCCAACCACATCAGGAGCTGAATCTCACTGGATCCAGGGTTCTGTAATAATGACTAATTAACCTCCTATGTCCAATAGCTCCAATTAAATGCCAAAGTGAAAGAAGATGAATTTATAATTATGCTTAGCACATAGTTGTCTTTGGTGTCAGTAATTTTTTAATGATTTATGATAATGAGAAAAGGTGAGGGAAGTTGGGCCTTGTTAGACCAGTTGTGACTAGAAGTCATCAGCCTGAAAAAAGTTAAATGCATTTCTTTCTCACACATCACCCTTCCCTTTATTTGTCTGCATTGATTGAAAATGAACAAAAATGTTAATCTCAATTATGACTTGTTTTTTTCAGATCCCTCACCTTCCCTAGTTCTGTAATTTTCTCCAACCTGCAAAGATTTCTGCATACCTCCATTCTGGTCTTTTGATCATCATTGAATTTAATGCCTCCAGATATAGAAAGGTAATACTAAACCCATGTCCACAAGACATTGGAGCAGAATTAGGCCATTCAGCCCCTCGGGTATGCTCTGCCATTTGATCATGGCTGACTTATTTTTCCTTCAACCTCATTCTCCTGCCTTCTCCCTATAACCTTTGATGCCCTTACTAATCAAGAACCCATCAACCTCTGCTTTAAATATACCCAACGACTTGGCCTCCACAGCTGTCTGTGGTAATGAATTCCACAGATTCACCACCCTCTGGCTAAAGAAATTCCTCCTCATCTCTGTTCTAAAGGGGCATCCTTCTATTCTGGTCCTAGACTCTCCCACTACTGGAAACATCCTCTCCATGTCCACTCTATCCAGGCCTTTTAATATTCAGTAGGTTTCAATGAGATACCACCACCACCACCACCACCACCACCCCCCCCCCCCCCCCTGCATCCTTCTAAACTTCAAGTACAGGCCCAGAGCCATCAAATGCTCCTCATAAGTTAACACTTTCATTTCTGGGATTATTCTTATAAACTTCATCTGGATGGACTGTCTCCAATGCCAGCACATCCTTCCTTAGATATGGGGCCCAAAACTGCTCACAATACTCCAAACGTGGTCTGACCAACTCCTTATAAAGCCACAGCATTACATCCTTGATTTTATATTCTAGTCCTCTCGAAATGAATAGTAACATTGCATTTGCCTTCCTTACTACCAACTCAACCTTCAAGTTGACCCTTAGGGACTCCTACACTAGGACTTCCAAGTCCCTTTGTACCTCTGATTTCTGAATTCGCTCCCCATTTAGAAAATAGTCTGTGCCTTTATTCCTTCTACCAAAGTGCATGACCGTACACTTCCCTACACTGTATTCCATCTGCCACTTCTTTGCCCATTCTCCCAACCTGTCCAGGTCCTTCTAAACTCCAGTGAGTCCTTCTAAATTCCCTGCTTCCTCAACACTACCTAACTTTGTATCATCTGTAAACCTGGACACAAAGCCATCAATTGTCATCCAGATCATTAACATGTAACATTAAAAGTAGCAGATCCAACACCAATCCCTGTGGAACATCACTAGTCACTGGCAGCCAACCAGAAAAGGCCCCCTTTATTCCCACTCTGTCTTCTGCCAGTCAGCAAATCTTCTATCCATGCTAGTACCTTTCCTGCAATACCATGGGCTGCTATCTTGTTCAGCAGCCTCATGTGTAGCACCTTGTCAAAGGCCTTCTGAAAATCCAGGTAAACAATATCCACTGACTCCTTTATTTACTTTGTCTGTTACTTCCTCAAAGAATTCCAACAAATTTGCCAGGCAAGATCTCCCCTTAAGGAAACCATGCTGACTTTGGCCTATTTTATCATGTGCTTCCAAGTACCCCAAAACCTCATCCTTAATAATGGACTCTAACATCTTACCAACCACTGAAGTCAGGCTAACTGGCCTATAATTTCCTGTCTTTTGCCTCCTTCCCTTCTTAAAGAATGGAGTGACATTTGTGATTTTCCAGTCCTCTGGAACCATTCCTGACTCCAGTGACTCTTGAAAGATCACTACTAATGCCTCCACAATCTCTTCAGCTACCTCTTTCAGAACCCTGGGGTGTAGTCCATCTGGTCCAGGTGACTTATCTACCTTCAGACCTTTCAGTTTCCCAAGCACCTTCTCTTTAGTAATAGTGACTCCACTCACTTCTGCCCCAACTCTCGAATTTATGGCATGTTACTGGCATCTTTTACAGTGAAGACTGATGCAAAATTTATTCAGTTTGTCCACCAATACCTTGTTCCCCATTACTACCACTCCAGTGTCATTTTCTAGTGGTCTGATGTCAACTCTTGCCTCTTACTCTTTATATATCTGAAAAAAACATTTGGTATCCTCTTTTATATTATTGGATAGCTTACCTTCATATTTCATCTTTTCTCCCCTTATTGCTTTTTTAGTTGCCTTCTGTTGGTTTTTAAAACAGCTTCCCAATCCTCTAGCTTCCCACTAATTTTTGCTATATTGTATTCCCCGTCTTTTGCTTTTATGCTGTCTTTGAATTCCGTGTGTCAGCCAGTTGCCTCATCTCTTTAGAATGATTCTTCGCGATGAAATGATCCTGCATCTTCAGAGTTACTCCCAGAAACTCCTGCCATTGCTGCTCTACCATCATCCCTGCTAGGGTCCCCTTCCAATCAACTTTGGCCAGCTCCTCTTTCATACCTCTGTAGTTACCTTTACTCAACTATAATACCGATACATCCAATTTTAGCTTCTTCCTTTTCAAACTGCAGGGTGAATTCTCATATTATGACCTCTGCCTCCTAAGGGTTCCTTTACCTCAGGCCCCCAATCAAATCTGGTTCATTGCACAACACCAAATCCAGAATTGCCTTTTCCCTAGTGGGCTCGACCACCAGCCGCTCTAAAAAGCTTTCTACAAATTCCTTCTCTTGGGATCCAGTACCATCCAAATTTTCCCAATCTACCTGCGTATTGAAATCCCTATGATCACCATAACATTGCCCTTCTTACATGCCTTTTCTATCTGGTGTTGTAATTTGTACCCCACATCCTCTATTTGGAGGCCTGTATACAACTCCCAGTGTCTTTTACCTTTACAGTTCTGTAACTCTACCCAGAAGGAATCTACATCTTCTGATCCTATGTCACTTCTTGCCAAGGATTTGATTTCATTTTGTTTTAAACCAACAGAGCCACCCTACCCCCTCTGTCCACCTGCCTGTCTTTTCAATAGGATGTGTATCCTTGGATGTTTAGCTCCCAGCTGTGATCTTTCAGCCATGACTTTGATGCCCACAATGTCATACCTGCCAATTTTTAACTGCACTACAAGCTCATCTACCTCATTTCGTACACTGCATGCATTCAAATACAACACCTCCAGTCCTGTATTCACCAACTTTCTCAAATTTGTCTTCATGTTGCCTGAAGTCAAATTCTTATCCTTTTCTAAACTCTTATTCTTTATTCTGGAGACTTCAGTAACCTCTCCTGCACTCTCCTTCCTTTTTACTTTATCCATACTTTTTAAAAAAATCTATTGAACCCACCCCCCTACTATTTAGTTTAAAGCCTTATTTACAGCCCTAGTTATGCTATTCACCAGGACCCTGGTCCCAGAATGGTTCATGTGGAGCCCATCCCATCAGAACAGCTCCCTCCTTTCCCAATATTGGTGCCAATGTCCCACAAATTCAAACCCACTTCTCCCACAGCAATCTTTGAGCCACACACTTAACTCTGAGCTAATCAACCATGTGCCATTTTGCACGTGGTACAGGTAGCAATCCAAAGATTATTACCTTTTTGGTTCTGCTTTTTAATTTAGTCCCTAGCTGCTCAAATTCCCTCAGCAGAACCTCTTGTTCTACCTATGTCATTGGTACCCACATGGACCACAACAACTGGATCTTTCCCCTCTCATTCCAAATTCCTCTGCAGGTCAGATGAGATGTCCAGAACCCGGGCACCAGGCAGGCAACACAGCCTTCAAGACTCTCGATCCTTGCAACAGAGAATTGTGTCTATTCCCCTGACTATACTATCCCAAATTACAACTACGTTCCTCTGTCCCTCTTGAATGGCTTCCTGAACCACAATTCAGTTGCTTATCTTTCCTACAGCCCCCACTCTCATCCTCACAGGGAACAAGAATCTCAGACCTGTTGGACAAGCTTAAGGGCTGAGGCTTCTCCAGTACTACCTCTTGGATCCCCCTACCTGCCTTACTCAGTCACCACCTCTTGTCCCTGACCACAGACCAAATTTGTAGTAGTTAATCTAATGGGTGTGACTGCCTCCTGAAATACAGCATCCAGGTAACTCTCCCCCTCCCAGAGGCATCAGTGTTTGAAGCTCAGATTCCTAGTCATCAACTTTGAGCCTGAGTTCCTGAAGCAACCAACACTTACTGCAGATATGGTCACCAGGAACCACAATGGGGTCCACCAGCTCCCACATCATGCAGCTACAACACATCACCTGAGTCTGTATCCCTACTTTATTTAATTAGTTGTAATTTGGTGTCTTTTTATTTAACTACAAATAAAAACCTTACCTGCTACTCACCTGTGCCTCCTCACCAGAAACTCAGCTTCCCACTCCAAGATGGTCACTCTGCTTTATCCTACTTTTCTTTTATTAGCCAATCAGACAACTTTAAAAATAAAAGCTGCTAGCTACTCCCCTCTGCTGCAAACTGAAAAAAACTTTTTAAAAGCTGCGAGCTGCTCCCCTCTGCTGCTACTGGAGATAACACTCTCAACTGAAAAAACAACTTTTTAAAAGTTGCTACCACCTCCCCTCTACTGCTTTGGTTGCTGCAACTGGAGAGAACTCAATGTCAAGACCCCATGCTCTGTAATTCTCTCTCTAGTACTTTCAGCTACTTTGCTACTCTTTCCTTCTTAAAGCCACTGACAAGATTTTGGTCCCCTAGACTAATACACTATTGTGTGGTTTAGTGTCCAATTTAGTTTGGTAACACTCTTATTTTTGTATGTTAAAGGCCCCATACAAATATAAGGTATTGTTTATGAACTGACAAAATGAGTAAGCATCTTTTAAGTTCAGTCAGATGCTCAGAAACTGTTGAAGGACATTTTAAAAGCTTTTAGAAAGTTTTAGTGACTTTACAAAAACTCTAAATTAATCAGCCATTGGAGCAATTTTTCTTGAAGCATATTTAAAATATCCTACCTGGCCTCTCTCAGATGTTCCCTTCCACTAAATTCTTATTCTGCTGTAAAAGAACACTTCTTGCACTTCCTCACACTTGGTGCAATCCCTTTGTGAATCATGGAGGTTTAGAACCATAGAACTATAAAGCACAAAACAGACCCTTCAGCCCACCATGTTGTGCCGTCCATCAAACCACCCTCACACTATCTAACCCTTTCCTCCTGCACATCCCTCTATCTCACATTCCTCCATATGCCTATCCAACAAACTCTTGAACCTGTCCAATGTATCTGCCTCCACCACCACCCTAGGCAGTGCATTCCATGCACCAACCACTCTCTGGGTGAAAAACCTCCCCCCTGACATCTCCCCTGAACCTCCCACCCATAACCTTAAAGCCATGCCCTCTCGTCTTGAGCATTGGCGCCCTGGGAAGGAGGCGCTGGCTGTCTACTCTATCTATTCCTCTCAATATTTTATATACCGCTATCATGTCTCCTCTCATCCTCCTCCTTTCCAGTGAATAAAGCCCTAGCACCTTAAGCCTTTGCTCATATTCCATACCCTCTAATCCAGGCAGCATCCTGGTAAATCTCCTCTGCACCCTCTCCAACGCCTCCACATCCTTCCTATAATGCGGCGACCAAAACTGAACACAGTACTCCAAGTGTGGTCTAACCAGAGTTTTGTAAAGCTGCATCATCACTTTGCGGCTCTTAAACTCGATCCCATGACTTATGAAAGCTAACATCCCATAGGCCTTCTTAACTGCTCCATCCACCTGTGAGGCAACTTTCAGTGAACTGTGAATATGAACCCCCAGATCCCTCTGCTCCTCTACACTGCCAAGTACCTTGCCATTTACCCTGTACTCTGCCCTGAAGTTTGTCCTTCCAAAGTGTACCACCTCACACTTTTCCGGATTGAACTCCATCTGCCACTTGTCAGCCCAGCTCTGCATCCTATCAATATCCCTCTGTAAGTTCCGACAGCCCTCCACACTATCCACAACACCGCCGATCTTAGTGTCGTCCGCAAACTTACTAACCCAGCCTTCCACCCCCTCATCTAAGTCATCTATAAATATCACAAAAAGTAGAGGTCCCAGAACCAATCCCTGCGGGACGCCACTAGTCGCTACCCTCCAATCCGAGGGCACTCCTTCCACCACAACCCTTTGCTTTCTACAGGCAAGCCAATTCCTAATCCACACAGCCAAGCTTCCCTGGATCCCTTGGCCTCTGACCTTCTGAAGAAGCCTACCATGAGGAAATAGCCTGTTTTATTTGTCTTTGTTAATTCCAACTGCAGAACAGCCTGCAGATGCATACTAATTTGCTGACTGCAACTTTTGGATTTCTGTTTTAAACCACACACCTAAATTTGTGATTTTGCACATTTTGCAGATTCTGTAACATTAGGCCTCTGCTGCAATTTTTTTTGACTCAGATCATCAATATCAAATGCTGCCCTGTTTGCTCCTTACCACTCTGACTCACCCTTCCTGCTCCAGATGAGTGGTTTTGAAAAGAGAGACAGAGACAGCAGATGGATCAGCATATGCAGGCTTAGGTAAGGGTAAGGGGTAAATGACCATCAGAGGGCAAGGAAAAAGGTAGGTGTGATTGACCACATTCAGGGGGACTTGGGAGTCAGCCTGCCCAGTGATGAAAAGCATTGGCGGCCAGTTGGATGTGATTCCAAGACTGGATCATGCCATGTTTTGGAGGCTCGCTTCCCTCAACCCAGCCTTGAGAAGGAGGAAAACCACTCCCACCAAATTGTCAAATGTGTCCTGTTGACAAAGAAGTGGGACCAATCCAGTCCAGGTAATTACCACTCAATCAGCTTGAAATCAGTCATTAGTAAAGTGATGGAAAGTGTAGTTGACAATACTGTCAAGATGCACAATCAGCAATAATCTACTCAACTGTGCTTAATTTACTTTTTGCTGGAACCTCATTACAGCCTTAGTTCAAACATCTCCAGGTGTGAGATTGGATCACCTGGGTGTGGCATCAAGGGGGACTGGTAAAACCAAGTCAATGAGCATCATGGGATATGCTCCATTGGCTGGAGTTTTATCTCTCAGAAAGGAAGGTGGTTATGGTTTTACATATGTTTTTCATCATCATGGAGTCTAAACCTTGGAACTTCCTACCCAACCTTACCGCAAGACTGCAGCAGTTGAAGAAGGTGACGGCCACAATATTCTCAAAGGCAACTGGAGATGGACAATAATTGACAGCCTTGTCAGTTAAAGTCAATAAATGATAGAAAATCAACTTCCCTTTGAATAGCTTGCTTCTAATGAATAGTTGGAAGATCATATGGCAATTAGTTGTGCAATGAAAATGTGGTATGTGTAGGTTTTGTCTTTGAGTTTTGTTTGAAATGGACCATTCTCCTTTTGGGACAATATTTTGTGCCAAGGTTTTCATGTTTGTAGTTGTATGGTGTGACTTTTAAGTTTCTAATACAGGAAGAGGTAGCCACTAGAGAAATAAAGACTGCAGAACCATAACCATCTTCCTTTCTGAGAGATAAAACTCCAGCCAATGGAGCATATCCCATGATCTAGATGAAAAACACAATGATGTTGGAGGAACTCAGCAGGCAAGGCAGCATCTGTGGAGAAAAGCAGGCGGTCCACATTTCAAGTCCGGACACCTCACTTGAAATGTCCAGTATTGGGAGAATCTAGGACCAGAGGGCACAGCCTCAGAATAAAAGGACATCCCTTTAGAACAGAGATGAGGAAGAATTTCTTTAGCCAGAGGGTGGTGAAGCTGTGGAATTTATTGTCACAGACGGCAGTGGAGGCCAAGTCATTGGGTATATTTAAAGCGGAGATTGTTCTTGATTAGTAAGGGTGTCAAAGGTTACGGGGAGAGGGCAGGAGGATGGGATTGAGAGGGAAAGATAAATCAGCCATGATCGAATGGTGGAGCAGACTTGATGGGCAAATGGCCTAATTCTGCTCCTATATCTTATGGTGTTATAGGCCAGACAACAGCTCTCGGACACCTCCTTTTACCAACCCCTGTACAATGACCCCACTGTCAAATACCAGTCCATCATGTCCCGCACTGTCACAGATCTCCCCTCCATAGCCTCTAACCTAATAGTGCCTCAAGCCCACTTCCATCTCTTACCCAGGATCCACAAACAGGACTATCCTGGTAGGACCATTGTTTTTGCCTGCTCCAGCTCCACTGAACTTATCTCTTCATACTTCAACTCCATCCTGTCACCCCTTGTCCAGTCCATTCCCACCTACACCTGGGACACCTCACATGCCCTCCACCATTTGGATAACTTCCGATTCCCCAGCTCCCAACGCTTCATCTTCACTATGGATGTCCAGTCTTTATATTCCTCTATCCCCCATCAGGAAGGTCTAAAAGCCCTCTGCTTCTTTCTACAACAAAGATCCAAACAGTTTCCCTCCAACACTCTCATTGCCTGGCAGAACTTGTTCTTACCTTAACCAACTTCTCTTTTGACTCCTCTCACTTTCTACAAATCAAAGTTGTAGCCATGGGCACCCACATGGGCCCCAGCTATGCCTATCTTTTTGTTGGCTATATGAAACAGTCCTGTGGTACCACTCCCCAATTTTTTCTCCGTTACACTGCTTCTTCTTTGGTGCTGCTTCGTGGATTTGTTCAGAACTCATCAATTATTTTATCACCTTCATCACCGACTTCCACCCTGCTCTCAAATTCACCTGGACTATTACTGACATTTCTCTCCTTTTTCTACATCTCACTGTCTCCATCTCAGGAGACCAACTATCCACTGATATTTACGATAAACCCACTGACTCCCACAGCTACTTAGACCATGCTTCTTCCACCCTGTCTCGCTTAAGGGTGTCATTCTTTTACTCCCAGTTTCTCCATCTCTGCTGCATCTGCTCTCAAGATAGGGCTTTCTGTTTTAGGACATCTGAAATGTCCTCCTTCTTCAGGAAGCGTGGCTTTCCTTCTGCCGTGGTCAGTGGAGCCTGATCCTGTATCTCCTCTGTTTCTCATACTTCTGCTCTCACCCTGCCTCCTCCCAGACAGAACAGAGATAGAGTTCCCCTGGTCTTTACCTTTCACCCCATGAGCCTCCGCATCCAGCATATCATCCTTCGTCATTTCTGCCAGCTACACTGTGATCCCACCACCAGCCATGTCTTCTCCCCATCTCTTTCACTCCCTCCGTGACTCCCTGGTCTGCTCATCCCTCCACACCCATCCTTCCCTTACCCCTGGCACTTTCCCCTGCCCTCACAGTAGAAATAACACTTGTCCTTATACCTCCTTCTTCACCACCATCCAAGGACCTAAGCAGTCCTCCCAGGTGAGGCAAAGGTTCACGTGCATTTCCTCCAACCTTGTCTATTGCATTCAGTGCTCCCTATGTGGTCTCCTCTACATCAGTGAGACCAAGTGCAGACTCAGCAACTGTTTCGCAGAACACCTACGCTCAGTCTTCAGTGACCACCCCAAGTTCCCAGTTGCAGACCATTTCAACTCCCATTCCCACTGGAGGAGCGACACTATATATTTTGCCTGGATAGTCTACAACTCAATGGCATGAATGTTGAGTTTTCCTCTTTTTTCCCCCCCCCCTTCTGTTCCTCTCCCCCGATCCTCCCATTTTTGTCCCCCAGCCCCCTTCACCCATCTTTGTCCCCTTCCCCCTCTCGGCTCCATCCACCCACTTCACACACAGTTTCACATTTCCCCACCCCCATCTGGTTCCAACTGTCATTCACTCTCCCCTAATGGTTCCCATTCTCACCTCCTGTACTTTTCCAAATCCAGCTTTGGTAGTGCTTTGTGTTCTTACTTATCTCCCTCCAGCAGCTGTTTCCTATCTTCATACTCCCCTCTCCCCACCTTCTCCATCTGTTGTTTTTTTTCTTTTTCCTCTCTTTCTTTGTATGCCTCCATCTATCATTCACCTGCCACAGTCTTCCAACTCCACCCCTACTCACCTCCCCTAGCTGGCACTACTTACACCTCTCTTCAGTCCAATAATCGCCTCAGAATCCTTTCTTACCACTCCCCTTCTCCTCTCTATGCTGGCCATCTTGCCTCTCCACTCTCAGTCCTGGTGCAGGGTTTCGACCCAAAATGTCGACCATTTCTTTCCTCCCACAGATACTGCATGACCCGCTGAGTTCCTCCAGTACATTGTTTGTAGTTCTGTTACTTCTGCCATTTTCCTTCACAATCTCTTGCTTTCCTTGTAATCTATAAATCTATCTTTGTCTTGAATATATTCAGTGACTGAACCTCTATAATCTTGTTTACTAGAGAATTCCAAAGATTCATGACCCTTTGAGTGAAGACATTTCTTCTCATCCCTATTCTGAATGACTGATCCCTTATTTTGAGACTGTGATTCCCTGGTTCTAGACACCCTCATCAGGAGAAATGTCAACTCTGCATTACCCTGTCAATCCACTTAAGGATATTGCACACTTCAATGAGATCACCTCTGATTCTATGAAACTCGGAGTATAGACCAGGTCTGTTTAAGCTCTCCTCAAACCCATCATCCTTGGAATCTTTGCTGCACGCCATCTATGGTACAGGTGACCCCACGTTACAAGCAGGTTGGGTTCCGAGAAAATGGTCCATTTTGCGATTTTTTTTCCCACAGTGCAAAACTGCATCATTTGCGTTGTTGTCAAGAAATGTGAGTGAATAAGTAGGGGAGAT
Source organism: Pristis pectinata (assembly GCF_009764475.1). Taxonomy (NCBI): domain Eukaryota; kingdom Metazoa; phylum Chordata; class Chondrichthyes; order Rhinopristiformes; family Pristidae; genus Pristis; species Pristis pectinata. Next base: position 47,423,098 of record NC_067407.1, on the reverse strand, counting down.
GAACGGGGATAGAGGTGGAAGACTGTGGCAGGTGAATGATATTTGGAGGCAGACGGAGAGAGAGAGGAAAAACAAGAAAAACAGATGGAGTAAGGTGGGGGGAGGGGAGTGTGAAGATGGGAGACGGCTACTGGAGGGAGACAAGCAGGAACACAAAGTGCTACCAATGCTGGATTCTGATAAGTAAAGGAGGTGAGAATGGGAGCCATTAGGGGAGAGTGAAAGACCATTGGAATCAGATGGGGGATGGGGGGTGGGGGGCGGACGGACCTGTGACTGAAGTGGGTGGATGGAGCCAGGAGGGAGAATGGGATGATAATGGGCGAAGGAGGGCTGGAGGGAGGGTGGGAAAGGAAATAAAAATGGGAAGACCAGAGGATCAGAAGGAGAGGGGGTGGGGGTAAAAAAGGAAAGAGGGGGTTACCTAAAATTGAAAAAATCAATATTCACACCATTGGGTTGTAGACTATGTAAACTTAAGAAGCAACACCTTATATTCCCCCTGGGTAGTCTACAACTCAATGGTATGAATATGGAGTTTTCTAATTTTAGGTAACTCTCTCTCCCCCCCCCCCTTTTCCTTTTTTCCCCTCTTTCTCCCCCCCCCCACCAGCCCTCTCCTTCTGATCCTCAAGTCCTTCCACTTTTGTCCCCTTTCCCACCCTCTCCCCAGCCCCCCCTTCACCCAACTTTGTCCCATTCCCCCTCCCGGCTCCATCCACTCACTTCACACACCAGTTTCCACCCCACCCCCCACCCCCCCCCATCCAGTTCCAACTGTTGTTCACTGTCCCCTACTGGTTCTCATTCTTACCTCCTTATCAGAATCCAGCACTGGTAGTGCTTTGTGTTCCTGCTTGTCTCCCTCCAGCAGCTGTCTCCCATCTTCACACTCCCTTCCCCCCACCTTGCTCCATCTGTTTTTTTTCTTGTTTTTGTTTTCCTCTCTCTGTCTGCCTCCATCTGTCGTTCACCTGCCACTGTCTTCCAACTACATCCCCACTCACCTCCCCTACCTGCCTGTCATCTTGCACCCCTCCTAAGTCCACTAATCGCCTCGGAATCCTTTCTCGTCACTCCGCTTCTCTTTATACTGGCCATTTCACCTCTCCACTCTCAGTCCTGATGCAGGGTTTCAAGCCGAAACATTGACATTCTCCCACAGATGCTGCCTGACCTAAGTTCCTCCAGCACATTGTTTGTTGCTCCAGATTCCACCATCCGCAGTCTCTTGTGTCTCTGTTGAAATCCTGCCAGTAGGAGAATGTAAATTCATTGCAAATATGTCTAGAATAAAAGCTAGCATTGGTTACAGTGATCACAAAACTATCAGATTTTCATAAAAATCGAACTGGTTCATAGGTATCCTTTAGTTAAGAAAATTGCTCTCCTTATCCGGTCTATAAAATATCTGACTCCAGAATCACAACTGTGCTCTACACTCTTTATTGTTCCGTGAAACGTAGCTAATTTGTAAGAAACTACAACAAGCAAAAAGACCAGAAAAGCCTCCTCACATTGAACTAAGCACAGGACCCTAACAATGATGATTTGCAAAGTCCTCCTCAGGAATGTATGGGGACATGGCAATATTCTAGAGAGATACAAATCTACTTGCTTGGATACTTGCAGTTTGACAACCCAGAAAGAGAACTTGACTTGGCTGGTCCCTTAATCAAACTCAGAATCCACCCATTTCATCGATGCTTCAATATGTAGCCAGGCCCTAATGTTGAAGTGTCATTTGGTAGTCAGATTAGCTATTTAAAGTATTTATGTATGTGGCATCATAGGTTTGATTATGTTCTCAGTTGTTTCCAGGTTGAAATTACTGTTCCATCACCATTCATGTCATGTCCATATTGTCTAACTCTGTTCAAAACAAGGTAAAGAATTTGATTGCTGAGGAAATCATTTACTCTTCAATACTGATTTTTTTAAAAATAAGCCATAGATTTTCTCAGAGTATTTTGTTCTCTAATCTAATAGTTTAAGTGTACTCAAACATATTGTGATTGAAGGACAGTTGGTCTAGGAATTGAGAGCCATCCTTAACTACTAATCAGAGAAGAAAATTCCAGTTTGAAAGGATGATAGTGTGCAGAGAAAAGGAGATTTTGTTTTCAATTTTGTAACAGGAGACACTGTAATAGGAAAATTGACTGTTTACATCTTCATCAAAAATTACAAACAAAATTCCCAAGTGATTGCTGAAAATTTAGTGATTGTTGTTCAATTCACATTTCACATAATCTTTTCTCCCATGCTCATTTGTATTCTGTAAGTTAAAATATGTGAATTAATTAAGATTTGCAAAATCTTTATTCTCTGCTTGGAACTTAGTCGCATGAGCTGAATGAAAGTGTTAAACATTTCTCTAAAGTCCAGTAACAGTAATTGTTGGGCTCAGGTCAGGCACTACTACCTGCCAGGAAAGACTAAGACTAACTTCCAAATTATGAGGTTGAAATCTACTTATAGGAAAAAGTGAAGTTGATAGAAATGGGGAACAGTATATACAATGATATTTTTAGGGTTGATTAATACTCAGTATTGCATAATATTTGATCAGCAATCAAACAAATGCTTAAGCACAGGACTTATAGGTGGCTCCTCTTGGGTTAAACAAATACAGGAAGCATAACTTAAGGTTGTATCAAACTGTCCTTCAATCACAATAAGTTTGAGTACACTTAAACTATTAGATTAGAGACTCTGCGAAAATCTATGGCTTATTAAAAAAAATCAATATTGAAGAGTAAATGATTTCCTCAGCAATCAAATTCTTTACCTTGTTTTGAACAATTAGACAATATGGACATGATCGGGAGCGAGAGGCGAGCGAGCGGAAGCAGCCGAGGAGTTCTGAACAGAAGTTTTTGTTTCTTCTAACGGTTCGGGGATAGCGGGGAGTAACTGCGCAGGCGTGTGATGTCAGCCGGTAGCGCACAAACAGTGTAAGAAGAAGACCGCCATAACCAGTGGGCAGTGTCGGAGCAGGCAGCGGAGTGAGTGGGAGCAGAGTGTTTGGGCTTTGGCCCAACGGGCTTAGGCAGTAACGGGCGAGGCGGGTGAGTAGCTGGTAGGTAAAGGTAAGGTTTACCTGTTACCTGTTACAAATTTTTTAGTAGGATAAAACTAAGTAGGGAAAGAATTAGTTCAGGTGGAGGACATGGTGGTGTGTTGCAGCTGCTTGATGTGGGAGCTGGTGGACATTGCTGTGGTGCACGGTGACCACATCTGCAGTAAGTGCTTGAGGCTGGAGGAACTTTGGCTCAGAATTGATGAGCTGGAGTCGCAGCTTCAAACACTGCGAAGCATCAGGGACGGAGAGAGTCATGTAGATACTGTGCATCGGGAGACAGTCACCCCCCCCCCCCCCCCCCCCCCCCTTAGAGCAGGTACTTCTGGGGACCAGGAAGTAGATAGAAGGGTGATTGTCAGGGGAGAGAAAAGGAAAAAGAAAACAAACAGACAGATAGTGAAGAGGACCCCAGGAGGCTGTTCCCCTCAATAACAGGTTTTCCATTTTGGAAGCTGTTGAGGGGGATGACCTGCAGGGACCTAGCAGCAGTAGCCAGGTCTCTGGCACTGGGACTGGTCCTGCTGCTCAGAAGGGAAGGGAGGAGAAGAGGAGGGCAGTAGTGATAGGGGACTCAATAGTCAGGGAAATAGATAGGAGGTTCTGTGGCAGTGAGCATGAATCCCGGATCGTATGTTGCCTCCCAGGTGCCAGGGTCCGGGATGTCTCTGATCGGGTCCACAGGATTCTTGAGCGGGAAGGAGAACAGCCAGAAGTCGTGGTTCATGGTGGTACCAACGAATTAGGTAGGAAGAGGGATGAGGTCCTGAAAAGTGAGTTTAGGGAGCTAGGCAGAAGGCTGAAGAACAGGACCTCAAGGGTAGCAATCTCAGGATTGCTGTCAGTGCCACATGATAGTGAAGGTAGGAATAGGAGGAGATGGCAGATGAATGAGTGGCTGAGGAGTTGGTGCAGGAGGGAAGGTTTTAGATTTTTGGATCATTGGGATCTCTTCTGGGGAAGGTGGGGCCTGTACAGAGAGGATGGGTTACATCTTAACCCGAGGGGGGCCAATATCCTTGCAGGCAGGTTTGCTCGGGTGTTTTGGGAGGGTTTAAACTAGTTTGCGAGGGGAATGGGAACCAGAGAGGTAGGTCAGAGGAAGAAGTGCATGGGGAAAAGTCGTATCTAACATGTAGAGAGACTTTGAGGAAGGAGAAGCAGAGTACAGGGTATAAAAGTAGAAAGGTGGATGGGCTAAAGTGCATTTACTTAAATGCAAGAAGTATCAGGAATAAGGGTGATGAACTGAGAGCTTGGATAAGTACATGGGACTATGATATTGTGGCTCTTGCAGAGATTTGGCTGTCACCAGGGCAGGAATGGATATTGAATATTCCTGGTTTTCAGTGTTTTAAAAGGGATAGGGAGGGGGAGAGAAGAGGAGGAGGGGCAGTGGTACTGATCAGGGACAATATTACAGCTGCAGAAAGGGTGGATAATGTAGAAGGATCCTCTCTAGAGTCAGTATGGGTGGAAGTTAGGAACAAGAAAGGAGCAGTTACTCTACTGGCAGTATTCTATAGGCCCTCTGGTAGCAGCAGGGATACTGAGGAGCAGATTGGGAGGCAGATTTTGGAAAGCTGCAAGAATGACGGGTTGTTATCATGGGAGACTTCAACTTCCCAAATACTATTTGGCACCTGCTTAGTGCCAAAGGTTTAGACGGGGCAGAGTTTGTTAAGTGTGTCCAGGACAGATTCCTGTCACAGTATGTTGACAGACCGACTAGAGGGAATGCCATATTAGATCTAGTGTTAGGTAATGAACCAGGTCAGGTGACAGATCTCTCGGTGGGTGAGTATTTGGGGGACAGTGACCTTTAGCATTGTCATGGACAGGGATAGGAGCAAAGAGGACGGGAAGATATTTAATTGAGGAAAGGCAAATTATGAGGCTATAAGGTTAGAACTTGAAAGTGTAAATTGGGATGACATTTTTGAAGGGAAATGTACTATGGAGATGTGGTCGATGTTCAGGGATCTCCTGCAGGATGTTTGGTGAGGCAGAGAAACAATGGCAGGGTGAAGCAACCATGGGTGACAAGAGGTGGAACAACTAGTTAGGAAGAAGAAGGCAGCATACAAAAGGTGTAAGCAGCAGGGATCAGATAGGGCTCGTGAGGAATATAGAGTAGCAAGGAAGGAACTTAAGAAGGGGCTGAGGAGAGCAAGAAGGGGATATGAAAAGGCCTTAGCAAGTAGGGTTAGGGAGAACCCCAAGGCTTTTTTCTTGTACGTGAAGAGCAGAAGGATGACGAGAGTAAAGGTAGGTCTGATTAGAGATAAAGGTGGGTAGATGTGGAAGTGGGTGAGGTTCTCAATGAATACTTCTCTTCAGTATTCACCAAGGAGAGAGGTCTTGATGCTGAGGACAGTGTTGGTAAAGTTAATGTTCTGGAGCATGTAGATATCAAGAGAGGATGTGTTGGAGCTGTTAGAAAATATTAGGACAGATAAGACCCCGGGGCCTGACGGAATATTCCCCAGGCTGCTTCACAAGGTGAGGGAGGAGATTGCTGAGCCGTTGGCTAGGATCTTTGAGTTCTCGTTGTCCACGGGAATGGTACCGGAGGATTGGAGGGTGGCAAATGATGTCCCCTTATTCAAAAAGGGTAGTAGGGATAGTCCAGGGAATTACAGACCAGTGAGCCTTACGTCTGTGGTGGGCAAGCTTTTAGAAAGGATTCTAAGAGATAGGATCTATGAGCATTTAGAGAACCATGGACTGATTAGGGACAGGCAGCATAGCTTTGTGAAGGGAAGATCTTGCCTCACAAGCCTGATAGGGTTCTTTGAGGAGGTGACCAGGAAGATTGATGAGGGTAGTGTAGTAGATGTGGTCTACATGGGTTTTAGTAAGGCATTTGACAAGGTTCCACATGGTAGGCTTCTTCAGAAGGTCAGAGGCCAAGGGATCCAGGGAGGCTTGGCTGTGTGGATTCAGAATTGGCTTGCCTGTAGAAAGCAGAGGGTGGTGGTGGAGGGAGTGCATTCAGACTGGAGGGCTGTGACTAGTGGTGTCCCACAAGGATCGGTTCTGGGACCTCTACTTTTCATGATATTTATTGATGACTTGAATGAGGGGGTGGAAGGGTGGGTTAGCAAGTTTGCAGACCACACAAAGGTCGGTGGTGTTGTGGATAGTGTGGAGGGCTGTCAAAGCTTACAGAGGGATATTGATAGGATGCAGAGCTGGGCTGAGAAGTGGCAGATGGAGTTCAATCCGGAGAAGTATGAGGTGATACACTTTGGAAGGACAAACTCCAAGACGGAGTATAAGGTTAATGGCAGGATTCTGTGTAGTGTGGAGGAGCAGAGGGACCTGGAGGTTCATATCCACAGATCACTGAAAGTTGCCTCACAGGTGGATAGGGTAGTTAAGAAAGCTTATGGGATGTTAGCTTTCATAAGTCGTGGGATCGAGTTTAAGAGCCGCGAGGTAATGATGTAGCTCTACAAAATTCTGGTTAGACCACACTTGAAGTATTGTGTCCAGTTCTGGTTGTCTCATTATATGAAGGATGTGGAAGCATTGGAGAGGGTGCAGAGGAGATTTACCAGGATGCTGCCTGGATTGGAGAGAATGCATTATGATGAGAGACTAAAGGAGCTAGGGCTTTACTCATTGGAGAGAAGGAGGATGAGGGGAGACATGATAGAGGTATACAAAATATTAAGAGGAATAGATAGAGCAGACAGCCAGTGCCTCTTTCCCAGGGCACCAATGCTCAATACAAGAGGGCATGGCTTTAAGGTAATGGGTGGGAAGTTCAAGGGAGATATCAGAGGGAGGTTTTTCACCCAGAGAGTGGTTGGTGCATGGAATGCACTGCCTGGGGTGGTGGTGGAGGCTGATATGTTGGTCCAATTCAAGAGATTGTTAGATAAGAATATGGAGGAATTTAAAATAGGAGGATATGTGGGAGGAAGGGGTTAGTTAGTCTTAGGCGTGGTTTCAAGGTCAGCACAACATTGTGGGCCAAAGGGCCTGTATTGTGCTGTATTGTTCTATGGTTCTATGACGTGACTGGTGATATAACAGTGTTTTTAACCTGGAAACAACTGAGAACATTTTAATCTTGTATATAATTTCATTGATAAACTATTTTAAAACAATGGTCAGAATTTTGTACATTGGAAAGTATTAGTATTAAATAATAGTAATAAAGTTTATGCGAAGTATACAAAACTCCTACACTGTACTTCTAAGTATCACAATAGGCCTGACCATGGTGGACTTGGCCTGCCATCTAGAATTGCCACCTGTGGTATTTGCACACCTGCACTTACCAGCCTGTTGAATTGGGTGAGGGGGTTAGTAGAGGAACTCAGTCGATGATGTACAGAAACCTGTCCCCAAAACGCTCCTGACAGGCATTGACTGAAATCAAAGTTGGGGACATTTTTTTGTTTCCTATCAAACCAGTAAGTAATTTCAGCAGTTTCAATTGTCTCACTATTTAGGGTTCCAGCACTTTGATCTTCTCAAAAAGAAAAAGATGGATTTGTCTTGCACAGAGCGTACTGAAACAGTGTCAAAGCTTTTCAAGCCCAAGCCAATTCTCACTGCAGTATGTTTTGGATTTCATCATTGACACAAAGAGGAAGGAGAAGCTCTTGTGATGACATAATTGCACTGAAGCACCAGCAGGCTTCTCCAGTGCATTCCTAGATGATGCTATCTGAGATCAGTTTGACTGTAGTCTCCAAGCACAGTTACCACAAATGGATGTTTTCACAAAAGGAAAATCATAAAACTGCAGTACTGGAAACCCTCAGCAGACCAGGCAGCATATGGGTAAAGAGAAACAGATTTAACATTTCAGGTCAAATACCTTTTGTCAAAACTGGAAAATAAAGAAAATAAATTGGTTCCAAGTTGTGGAGAATGTGAAGGAGAGAGGGCCAGGACAAAGGGAAATAACTCTGATAGAGTAAGGCCAGGGTTGCCATGGAGAAATCACAGAGGTCATCTGGTGGATGAATTAATGGGAGCAGTTAGAAAATGAACAAAGGCTGTGAAAGGAAGACAGTGAGAATATAAATGAAAGAGTGTACAAGTTGTGAAATGCAATGTTATAGGAGGTGCCCAGCAGGTCAGGCTGTGCTAATGGAGAAAAAAAAACCTGAGTTAATATCACAGAACGGAAATAGTCAGTTATGACACAGACAAAGTGAGGCATCTAAAGTTATAGAATTTGATATTCAGTATGGAAGGTTGTTGGGCATTGTTATTAACAGTGCAAGAAGCTGCAATTGGATAAGTCAGAGCAGGAGTGGGTTGGAGAATTAAGACAGCAGCCATCAGGGAGTTCTGAATGATCCCTGTGGACTGAACACATGTGCAACATAGAGGAGACCATATTTGTGAACACTGAATGCAGTGCACTAGATTGGAGTAAGTGTATGTAAATTGCTGCTTTGCTTGGAAAAACTGTTTGGGTCCCTGGATGGTGGGAAGGGAAGAGATAAAAGGACAGGTATTGCATCCCCTATAGTTGCATGAGGAAGGGGAGTGGTTGGTGGGGAAGGAAGAGTATAACAGGGAGCCATAAGGCTCTTCCTTTTCCACCCTGCCAGCCTCTGCATTGAATTGGTCATCTTTTGCAATTTCTACCAGCTTCAACAAGGTTTTGCTATCAGAGATATCTTTCTCTCCATTCCCCTTTCAGCATTTGAAAAGAATCCTTTCCTTTGCAACACACTGACCTTTCTCATGATACATCCCATCTGGAGTCGGTGCCTTCATCTTGCGTGTATTTCCTGAAGGTGTAGAACACAATTGTTTTTGCTTCCAGAATTCTGACAGGAAGTGAATGAAATTATGCTCAAAAAAGAAATGGAAACACTGAGCATAATCATTAGGGTCAAGAAATTTCACAAATTTTTGTAGTTTTAGAAAAATCATCTTAATCATAAATCTTTTCCAACCACACTAAGGCCAAAATCAGCCATATAAACCCCTGCAGCATTGCGAATGCAAAGTTAGGCCATGACCTTGTTGGCCTATGACAATGAAATCAAATACAGACATTCTGTGAACCATGAAAATGCCAATGTGCAGCCTATTTTCAAGATCTCTGATCCAATACTTAAATGCATTGCTACAAAATCCTTGTATTGCCTGATGACTGGGACCTTGCTTAAAAGACTCTGATCTCAGCATAAAATATACTTACTTTGGAGGATCTCCATTCTGCAATTTTGATTGCTATTCAACACCATTGATGTTGAATGGCAGCTATTTGAAATTGCCGCTAATCCAGCTGGGAGTAATGTACATCACAATACGCTTATCAGAGTAGCATACAAGGGATAGCAAGATGCATTGTGAGGTTAATATTTCAAGCCAAAGAAGTCCACGCTCATTCAAGTATGTGTTCATTTATGCAATTCCATGAGAGATCAACTTTAAGTCATTGTACTAATTGACTATTTCAAAGTGCACTTTGGGGAAGAACTAGTGAAGATTTAGTGGGAGAGGAACTACATTTTACTTGGTTCACAACAAATATCCTCATATTCTTCAGTCCCTTGTTGGAGTCCCTCGCACAGAAGTTACCATTGTAAATTTTGAAGAACAGATCAGGCAGGAGAGAAGATTCATGAGATAGGATTCAACTCCAAATTGGATGTTACACTAATTCCTGGAATAACATGGCAGCTATGGCACCAGTCAAGCTATTTCATCACCATGTACTCCATTGCAGTGAGGCGACCAATTTTTTCGAAAAAAAATCTCTCATTATTTACTAGCTATCAATGTTTTCTCTGAGCACTTTATCATTAATGAGGTGGTGAGCTTCCTATGACTTAAGAGAAAATTTATAATTCATACCTGGAAATCTTGCTTTACACAACGAGTGACTTATCAATGAATGGACCTCTGAGAAAGGAAATTAGGATTCTGAAATTGTCTAAGAGAAAGTTTGTGCTCTATGATGGGAGCTGGAAGAATCAACAAAGGATGTTGATACACCAGGCTGTAGTCAGTTTGGATTGTTAGCTTCTTGCGTCATATTGCCCATTTCCTGTGTTTACATTGCTAGCAATCCAACAATCCTTTCCGTGTGGAAAAGTATAAGCCCCCTTTTCTGTGGGTGAACAATTCTGGCATAGGAATACAACAGCTCGATATGGTAGAGTAGGTAAAGGGACAGGTGATTGCTTCCTGGATGCCAGACCAAACATGCATAAGGCTGACTGAATGAACTTCATATACAGAGAACCTTGTACCTTGTTGGCAGTTACTTATTATTGCAAGTTGCATTAATGGTATTGTAGCAGCTGCTACCGCGATGTGAAAGCAAGACACTAGTCGGTGGGCTGCAGAACAAAACTGATTTATTTTCTTGCCTTGCGCGGGCCTTTTAAGAGGAATGGCTCCCGCCTGCTGAAAACGGAAATGACGTATACACTACGTCATCAAACTTTTCCCCCGCGCGGATTCTCCCCGTCGCTCGGGGAAGACGAAGGCCCAACGCCATCTTGGGCCTCACCGCTCCGACGACGCGCGACCCGACCACCGAGCCGGTTCACTTGCTCGGATGGTGAGTCGCTACACAACCCCCCCACCCACAGAACCGGCGATACGGTCCCCAAGGTTCGCGGGCTGTGCTAGCCGTTGCTTAGGGAGGTCGGCCTCTGCGTCGCAGCGTTGGGACCTCGACCGGTTTGTTGTAGATCTAAATGGGCCGGTTTTGAGGGCAGTCCGTCGTGAAGACCTCTTCCTTGCCCCCAGTGTCCAAATTAAAGGTGGACCCATTATTCCTGATGACCCAGAACGGCCCCTCGTATGGTTGTTGCAATGGTGCCTGAGGTGTGCCCCTGCGAATGAAAACGAACTTACGGTCTCGTAGTTCCTTGGGCTCACAGGATGGGGCTTGACCATGCCGCGAAGTGGGGATCGGTGCCAAGCTGCCGAGCCTCTCGCGCAGTCTTTCCAGGACTGCAGTGGGTTGTTCCTCTTGGCCCCGAAGGGCGGGGTATGAAATCCCCCTGGGACGACCAAGGGCACACCGTACACGAGTTCAGCTGACAAAGCGTGGAGATCTTCCTTGGGGGCAGTGCGTATGCCGAGCAGAACCCAAGGCAGTTCGTTGACCCAGTTAGGACCTTTCAGGCGGGCCATCAGGGCTGATTTCAGATGGCGGTGGAAACGTTCCACCAACCCGTTGATTGAGGGTGGTAGGCCATGGTGGTGTGCAGCTGCGTCCCTAGCATGTTCGCTAATGCAGACCAGAGGCTGGAGGTAAACTGGGTGCCCCTGTCTGAAGTGATGTGGGCCGGAACACCAAAACGCGAGATCCAAGTTGTGAGCAGCGCCCCGGCGCAGGAATCAGTCGTGATGTCGGATAGACGGGTTGCCTCTGGCCACCTCGTGAACCAGTCCACGATGGTAAGGAGGTACCGGGCTCCTCTTGAAACTGGCAGAGGACAAATGAGGTCGATGTGGATGTGGTCGAACCTTCTACGGGTAGGCTCGAACTGCTGTGGCAGGACCTTGGTGTGTCATTGGATTTTTGATGTCTGGCATTGCGGACAAGTCCTGGCCCACTCACTGACCTGTTTGCGCAGGCCATGCCAGACGAACTTTCTGGCGACCAGTCGAACAGTTGATCTGATGGACGGGTGTGCCAACCCGTGTACCGAGTCGAAAACGCGTCTCCGCCAGGCTGCAGGAACTATAGGGCGGGGTTGACCTGTTGCAATGTCGCAAAGGAGGGTCTGCTGACCTGGACTGACTAAGAAATCTTGGAGCTGCAGGCCCGAGACTGCGGTTCTGTAGCTGGGCAGCTCATCATCGGCTTGCTGTGCGTCAGCCAGGGCCGTGTAGTCGACACCCAGGGACAGGCTGTGGATGGTCGGTATGGAAAGCGCGTCAGCAACGACATTGTCCTTTCCAGAGACATGTTGGATATCCGTTGTGAATTCGGAAATGTAGGACAAATGTCGCTGCTGACGAGCTGACCAGGGATCAGAGACCTTGGAGAAGGCGAAGGACAAAGACTTATGGTCAGTGAAAACGGTGAAAGGCCTGCCTTCTAAAAAGTTCCGGAAATGCCGGACCGCCAGGTGCAGCGCTAGAAGTTCCCGATCAAAAGTGCTGTATTTCAGTTTGGGTGGTCTAAGGTGCCTGCTGAAAAATGCCAAGGGTTGCCAACGGCCTTCGATTAGTTGTTCCAGTACTCCACCAACCGCGGTGTTGGATGCGTCCACCGTGAGGGCAGTTGGGACGTCTGTCCTAGGGTGTACCAGCATCGCAGCATCTGCTAGGGCGTCCTTGGCCTTAACGAAGACAGCCGCAGCCTCATCATTCCAGGTGATGTCCTTGCCCTTGCCAGACATCAGCGAGAACAAAAGGCGCATGATACAGGCTGCTGCAGGGATGAACTGATGGTAAAAGTTGACCATCCCCAGGATTTCTGCAGGCCTTTGACCGTGTTGGGACGGGCAAAATGGCGGATAGCGTCTACCTTGGCGGGTAGGGGTGTTGATCCTTCGCTGGCGATTCTGTGGCCGAGGAAATCGATAGAGTCAAGTCCGAATTGGCACTTGGCCGGGTTGATAGTGAGGCCAAAATCACAGAGACAGGAGTACAGTTGACGGAGGTGGGAAAGGTGTTCTTGGTGGTCACAGCTGGCGATTAGTATGTCATCTAAGTAAATGAACATGAAGTCCAGGTCTCGGCCTACCACATCCATCAGCCGCTGGAAAGTCTGCGCGGCGTTCTTAAGGCCGAATGGCATTCGAAGGAATTCGAAGAGGCCGAATGGAGTCATAAGCACAGTTTTGGGGACGTCGTCAGGGTGGACCGGGATTTGGTGGTATCCCCGGACAAGGTTCACCTTGTAGAAGATGTGGGCTCCGTGTAGGTTCGCCAAGAAGTCCTGGATGTGAGGGATGGGGTAGTGGTCCGGGGTGGTGGCGTCATTCAGCCTGTGGTAGTTGCCGCAGGGCCTCCACCCGCTGGTGGCTTTGGGGACCATGTGCAGGGGGGAGGCCCAGGGGCTGTCTGACCTGCGAACGATCCCCAGCTCCTCCATGCAGCGGAACTCTTCCTTTGCCAGGCGGAGCTTGTCTGGAGGTAATCGTCATGCTTGGGCATGGAGGGGTGGCCCTGTGGTAATGATGTGGTGCTGCACCCCGTGTTTGGGCATAGAATTTGTAAACTGAGGTGCCAAAACCAATGGGAACTCAGCTAGGAGCATGGTGAACTCGTTGTCAGACAGGGAAATGGAGTCCAGGCGCGGGGCTGGTAGGCTGGCTTCTCCCAGGGGGTAGGTTTGGAAAGTTCTGAAGTGCACTAGCCGCTTGCCTCGCAGGTCAACTAACAGGCTGTGGGCCCGAAGGAAATCGGCTCCCAGGAGTGGCCGGGCGACAACGGCAAGGGTAAAGTTCCAGGTAAAACGGCTGCCGCCGAATTGTAATTGAACTGTACGGGTACCGAAAGTCCGTATCGTTGTGCCGTTTGTGGCATTGAGTACAGGACATTGTTGCCTGTTACGAGTGTCGCGGCCGGTCGGGGGCAAAATACTGACCTCTGCTCCAGTATCGATGAGGAAACGATGCCCGGACTGCTTGTCCCGAACGAATAGGAGGCTGTGTTGGCAGCCAGCCGTCGTAGCCATCAGCGGCGGCTGGCCCTGGCGTTTCCCTGAAACTTGCAGGGTGGGCGGCATCGACTGGCCTCCACACCCCACCTCTGATGGCAGAAACACAGCTGGTCGCCAGTGTCATCGTCTGTGCTTCTGGGGTGTGGTCACTCGGTTGCTGGGACTGGTTTAGGTAGGCGTTGGGCTCGCGGCCTGATGATTTGGCTGGCGGATGACCCGCTCTCACGTTTCCCCTTCCACAGGACATCTGCCCGGGCAGCTACCTCACGTGGGTTGCTGCAATCGGCGTCGGCTAACAGCAGGTGAATGTCATCGGGTAGTTGTTCAAGGAAGGCCTGTTCGAACATTAGGCAAGGCTTGTGTCCCTCAGCCAAGGCCAGCATCTCGTTCATTGGGGGCGATGGGGATCTGTCCCCCAGGCCGTCGAGATGAAGCAGGCGGGCGGCGCGCTCGCGACAGGAGAGGCCGAAGGTCCAGATAAGAAGGTCTTTGAAAGCCGGGTACTTATCCTCCTCCAGAGGAGACTGGATGAAGTCTCCGACCTGGGCGGCTGTCTCCTGGTCCAGAGAGCTGACCACGTGGTAGTATTTTGTGGAGTCGGAGGTGATCTGCCAAAGTTGGAATTGTGCTTCAGCCTGGTCGAACCAGACGCTGGGCTGAAGCATCCAAAAGGTGGGCAGCTTGAGTGCCACTGCGTTGGCTGCTGCGTTGTCGTCCATTGTGCGGGTCCAAAATCCATTTGGACTGTCGGGGTCACCAATGTAGCGGCTGCTACCGTGATGTGAAAGCAAGACACTAGTCGGTGGGCTGCAGAACAAAACTGATTTATTTTCCCACCTTGCTCGGGCCTTTTAAGAGGAACGGTTCCCACCCACCAAAAACGGAAATGATGGATGCACTGCGTCATCAAACTTTTCCCGCGCACGGGTTCTCCCCGTCGCTCGGGGAAGACGAAGGCCCAACGCCATCTTGGGCCTCGCCCCTCCAATGACGCACGACCCGACCGCCGAGCCGGTTCGCTGACTCGGACGGTGAGTTGCTACAGTATGAAAGGGAGAAATTATAAATTTAGCCACCCTTTAGAAGGAGAGGCTATTTTCTTAAAATTAAAGTTAACCTTTAAAATAGTGAAAACTGGATGCATTCTTTTCACTTAAAGTGTAGTTGCAATCTGAAAAACTCCCCCTAAAAAACTGTGAATGTTGCATTAATTCAAATTTTCATGACAGGTTATATCTTTGTTAGTTAATGATAGAGATTTGTGGTATAGTTCAACCATGATCTAATAAAATGCTGAAACCGACTTGAGAGGGGCCTTTTATCTGTTTCTATATTCCTAAGTAAACAGGTAATTCTGAATGGCTATCTGTGTCATTTTATTGAAGGAGTATGTGCAAACCACAGAAATAATAAACTTAGCAGTTATAGTTTTAGACTGCAAGTCCCCCACATAATTGATGTTCAAAAGTTTAATGGCTGTACAGAAAACATTTTAAAATTACGACTTCAATAAAAAAGCATAAAGTGTTTGAGAAACAAAAGACTACTTACGTATAAAGTATTCTGAAGTTCAGGTGCATAATGATGAATAAATGCTCCTTTTCTGCCTCACCTGGCAGTCTTTTGTAAGGTGCTTTCAAGTTGAATGTCCCCTCTGCTAGTATTCTCTACCATTATTCAAAGTCCACCATTTATTGCAATTGAGTAAAATATCCATTATATACCCACCATCTCGGGGCCTTCCTAGTCAATTTCATGTTAAATTAATGCTTTGCGATGTTACCCCATTTATGATATTATTGCAAAGAAAGTTTAAAACAAAGTGACTGATTTCAGACTGTATCTATTTTCTAATCTTGGGGCATTTCATCGTGGGTTCTGATAGACTCATCAAAGCTATTTATTGATCTTAATTTGAAACATTCTGTTGTATTCCAATCTTTTGGCATTTGGCATGGCTACACTGCAAAACACATCAAATAATATTGCTTTGGGATCTAAGTTTTTACATACATTACTATGCACAAAGTTTCCCTATGTATGTTGGTATATCTAGGATCCAATTTTTCAGTTCCATATTCATCTGTGTGTGCTAGCCATTGAAGTACAAATTTAGGGCTATATAAATTACATTTAGATGAACCTCCTACCTTTCACCTACTTGTCTTGGCTGCCAGTGATTTGCCTCTTGCTGGTTACTCTCTCTTCATTACTAACTTTCCACTCCTTTTATTTTTTTATTATTTCTTTATTTGGACAGTCTGGTTCTTAGAGTATAAAACATAGAACAGTGCAGCACAAGATGCCCTTTGGCCCAAGATGTTATGCGGACCCATATAAACCTCCTCCACGATCAATCTAACCCTTCCCTCCTACACAGCCCATAACCCTCCATTTTTCTTACATCCATATGCTGTCTAAGAGTCTTTTAAATGTTCCTATTGTATCAGCCTCTACCACCACCCCCAGCAGTTCGTTCCAGGCACCTACCACTCTCTATGTAAAATAAAAACCTATCTCTGACATCTCCCCTAAACTTTCCTCCACTAACCTTAAAAGGATATCCTCTGGTATTGGCCATTGTCACCCTGGGAAAAAGGTGCTGGCTGTCCACTCTACTTATGCCTCTCATAATCTTATACACCTCTATCAAGTTGCCTCTCATCCTCCGTCACTCCAAAGAGAAAAGCCCTAGCTCGCTCAACCTATCCTCATAAGACGTGTTCTCTAATCCAGGCAGCATCTTCGTAAATCTCTGCACCCTCTCTAAAGCTTCCACATCCTATAATGAGATGACCAGAACTGACCACAATGCTCCAAGTGTGGTCTAACCAGAGTTTTATAGAACTGCAACATTACTCGTGTCTCTTGAACTCAGTCCCCTGACTACTGAAGGCCAGCACACCATACACCTTCTTAACCACCCTATCAACTTGCGCGTCAACTTTGAGGGATCTATGGACTTGGACCCCAAGATCCCTCTGTTCCTCCACACTGCTAAGAATCCTGCCATTAACCTTGTATTCCGCCTTCAAGTTCGATCTTCCAAAGTGTATCACTTCACACTTTTCCAGATTGAACTCCATCTGGCACTTTTCCGCCCAGCTCTGCATCCTGTCTATATCCCATTGTAACCTATGACAACCTTCTACACTATCCACAACATCTTCGTGTCATTTGCAAACTTACTAACTCACCCCTCCACTTCATTATCCAAGTCATTTATAAAAATCCCAAAGAGCAGGGGTCCCAGAACTGATCTCTGCGGAACACCACTGGTCACCAACCGCCAGGCAGAATACTCTCCATCTACTACCGCCCTCTGCCTTCTGTGGGCAAGCCAACTCCAAATCCACACAGCCAAGTCTCCATGGATCCCATGCCTCATGACTTTCTGGATGAGCCTACCATAGGCAACCTTGTCAAATGCATTACTAAAATCCATATGCACCACATCCACCACTCTACCTTCATCAATTTGTTTTGCCACCTCCTCGAAAAACTCAATTAGGCTCATGAGGCACGACCTTGAAGAATCACTTGTGTTCAGTTCATCTTAGGTGATGTTGTTTACAAATTATATTCAAGACATTGATCTCCATCAGTGGCTTCTGTGCATGTTGGCCTCCAATTCTCCCTTCCTCTTTGCTCTTTGTTACTGGATAATCAGTGTTCTATTTTGCTTTCGACACTTTTGCTTTGTGCGACACTGCTTCTGCAACATTTTGTGACTATTTTGCTTTCTTATTCTTTCATCAGTTTTGTCCCGTTGATAATTTAATAAGACTCTTGAACCTGCGTCTGTCAATATTGTTGAACAGACTCCAACATTCTTATTTTTAAAGAATATTTATGCTTCCTTCTTTCCTCTCTCAAAGGTGTCTCCAGTTAACCTCCAGTGCCTTACTTAAATGACAGTTATTTAGCTGGCAGACTTCATGGTGACTTTTAGCTGGTAACTCAGCAGTAACAGGGATCATAATTGAGTTGAACCTTTACCTTATCCCATACCCCATATGAACTTTTCTGTAAGATGTGCAGCATTGCAAGCAGGAGTCAAAACTTAGCAGATGTTACTTTGACTTTTGTAACGGTTTTAATTTTCTAGGAACATTGGGGCCAATATTATAGTCTCTACAACTTTCAAGGTGATGTCAGTTTACTCAGAATTGATCAGGTTTGAAGTTTGCATCTTTCCGGTCTGTTTAGTTCTGTACAATTTATGAGCCATTTGTTGAACAATTGGGAGAGAAATTTTCAGGATTTAAGTTCATAAACACTTAATTGAATTTCTAATTTTTATAATGGAAATAATTGTACATCGGGAATGTTCTGAATTGTAATTCCTGATAGAATACTTTTAGCCTTGCTACAAATTTTACAGGGCAAATCTTGCTTGTCCAATCCTGTTATTCAGATTTGCTACCTGCCATTACCCAGGCTATATTTTCCTGGTCAGGAATATTTTCCCAGCTTGCTGACCCAAAATAACAAGGACCCAACCTCTGGTGTGTTCTGTGTGGTGGCAGGACCTCATGCAGAATAAGGAAGGTTGTCCCCCATAACACATCTAAGCTTTGATGGCTGGCAAAGCCTTTTACTCGGCTATACCAGTTGTCAAAGATATTTTAAAAGTTTTTTTTAAAGAATCTCTGATATTGAGTTGTTTAAAAACCAAAGTAATTAAAAGTTTAAAAAATAATCAAACATTTTGTAATGTAATAAACTGTTTTAACTAAAAATAACTACAAATAAAAAATACAAATAATTTAAAGCATTAAATTAAAATTAAATAATTAAAAGCAGGAAGACTTCCTCTTTGCCTCTGCAGCTCTACAACAG
Organism: Pristis pectinata; assembly: GCF_009764475.1. Taxonomy (NCBI): domain Eukaryota; kingdom Metazoa; phylum Chordata; class Chondrichthyes; order Rhinopristiformes; family Pristidae; genus Pristis; species Pristis pectinata. The sequence goes on along the minus strand of NC_067407.1, from coordinate 47,404,556 downwards.
CTATTGCAGATTCATGAGGCAGTTGGGGAAACCAGTAGCAGGACTGTGTTCTATCACAGGATCTATGTGGAATCCATAAGTAGAGTAGATGTAAATCCAACCAAGTCTGGTGTTTCTGTGTTCGATGGCACATATGCAAGAGTTCTGAACCTGCTGTTGTTTAGATGGCTAAACAATAGAGGTTTTGAACTGCACCACTAGCATTAGCCAGTGAGATCTGGCCCAATGTATGAAAGTAGCAAAGAGAATGGTCTATATTTACTTATTAAGATTAATGAAGGAACAATAGATGAGCCACGGGGAATTTAATGAATCTGTAATAAATAACATATACTGTTTATGAAAAGTGATAGGGGTTTGAATTGATAGATTAGGATTGTCTTTATTAGCATTTGCTGAATTCATTATTCAATTAATTCATTAAAATTCTTTTTTACAAATGAAATCAGCAACAGAAGAGGAAGAGGCAGAGGCAGAAGTAAAAATACACTGTTGCCCTCTCCTGGTAGAAAGGTTTAAAATAAAGTGCTTTATTTTATAGCAATTTTACTATTGTGCTTGCCTTTTATAAACAAAAAGGATTTGTGACTTTTGGGTAGATTCAGATCAAATTTATTTACTTATCCATAGACGATGGATCTCTGGAAAACATTTAATAGTGGAAGGTGTGCTTAGATGATTTTATATGTGCTCCATGAGTAGTGTACATTGAATTCCAAAGTAGCTGATCCATCATTTAAGCAAAATTTAACAGAAATGGTAAATTAAGTATTACCTTGGTAATTTTGAAAGATTGGGCTGAAATATACTCACCCTGGATGGTAGCACTATGGATAACTACTGGCAATATCCTTGTTTCTGACTTCTGTACATGAGTATTGCAAAATGTAAGTCAGAGATGAACTGAGATCCACAACTGACCTCCTATTCTGCTGCTGGATTTACCACTTATTGCAATGGAAAACAGAACAGTGTTTACATCTGGTCCCTCACTTTTACAGCAGCCCTGTTTGGATGAGATCCCAGGCCTTCACTAAAAAGGTATATGCAGGTTAAGTGGTTTGTTTTTCTTTATTTCATGTCTTAGTTGGTTAAAAATTTTGATTTTTAAAAAAAATCATTGATACGTATTTGAACTATTTTTAACTTGTAATCAGAGACCATTTAAAAATAGCTCAAAGACATTTGACAAAAATCACCATCAGGCCATTTAGAGGTGGGGCCGGTCACCCAAGAGCTAGATGATATTCTTGGGCCCCTTAACTTTAACAGAGGATCTTAGTATCCAGGTTTTGCAGTCACTTGGAACTGCTGAATGACAAAAGGTAAGTGCAGCCATGGGAAAAGTGTTAGAGATTAACAGCAATATACCTGTATATGTGAATTACCTTTTCAATGAAAAGCAAAATAAAGATCCCACAATATGAATTTTGTTTCAGCAATGGTTTGTTATCTCTGAATTGTTTTTCATGTAACTTTCTCTTAAATGTATTTTTACATAACTATCTGACAGCTATTTTATAGATCTCAGAAAGCATGTTATAATTTCATATTTAAAATGCTGAAGATTTATATTTAAAACAGAATATTAGGATTTTTTGCTACCTCATATAGGTAACTTGTATTTCAAAATATCTCATGTCAAAGTTTGATACTCATTCTATGCTGACCCAGTTATTGTTAGTCTGGATGTCCTTGGGAGAGCAACAATTAATCTTGGGTACCTTTGACAGAGAGTAAGTCAATGATTGCTGGGTTTTGTGTGATTGTGTAGCAGCAAATGAGCTGTCAGTCAACACCCTCTATTCAGCTCCAAATGAAGATTACCCATTTGGTGAAAAATACCTGTTGACCACATATTTTCTGTGAGCATTTATACCTTTGTAGTCAATGATTTCAGGAGATGACCAAAGATAATTAAAAGGAGAAAATATAACTTTCTCATTGAACTTCAGTTGGACAACTGGCAATGAGTGAAACTCTTTTATTTTCTCTATCCACATTCATTGTACTTTTAAAACTTGGGATAGATGACACCAGATCATTACTCTTACCATCTTTCCAATTCTTTTTAATCTTAATGGTATCCTGCTTTGAGGTTTCTTAAAGAAGATTTCAATGGAATTTTAAGTACATTTATTTATATTCATGCTAATATGTGTAAAAATCTGATGTATGGCTCACATTGCCTATCAGCAAATCTTATCTCTTGTTGTCATTCATGTTTGTAAATTCATCTGGCTACTCAGCAGCTTGTGATTTTCCATTTTCCTTTATTCCTTTGTAGTCCTCTTTAAGTCCATTTCTCTGAATAAGATTTTGTTTACCACTTCTGATGCTCTTGTTATCTTTTCACTCTATTGCATAATATTTGAAGCCATCTGTGAATGTTGTGTGTTGCATTCATGCATGTTGCATCATTTGCACAGTTGACATGTAATGCATGAGAACATTGCACTACTTGAACAAGTTTCTAACACCTTGCCTTGTCCAAATTTGTCTTTGTAGAAGTAATTTGAAAACAAATAGAAGGCCTCTGAATAATTCTATTTTTTAAAGTTATAAAATGTAAACATTCTGATTTTGAAAGTCATTTTTGCTTAAGGGTTTAGCACATGGGTATATTTCAAACCATCAATCAATCAAACTTTAAATTTAATATTTCCTGATATATCTCAGAAAGAAAGAATTCAGTGATGCCAATTGTGGGGCTTCCCCCTTTTGGTCCTTGGCATCTCTGATGGAAGATGCTGAGAATCTGTCAGTAGATCAAACCCAATTTCCCACTTGCTCTTACAGAATCTGAGATTCCCCTTGCCAAAACCTATGTTCTTTCTGCAGAGTGTGACCAGATTTGACTTGACCAAATGCAAAAGATTTCTCCAATCTGATCTGACAATTTCAGCAGCTACACAATAAAGCTGCCAAGCTCTAGGATCTGTACCATAATTTGAGAATGCTAATAATTAAAACAGAGTGGTTTCCAGTACTATCTTAATACAGCTAAGAACATAAGAAATAAGAGCAGAAGTAGGTCATCTGTCCTTTTAGCCTGCTCTATCAGTCATCGAGATCAAGGCTGATCTTGTACCTCAGCATCATTTTCTTTGTATTATTTGTATTATCTCTATATCCAATGATTCCCTTAACACCTGGACCATCTTCACTCCAATTTCAGTCATCATGCTGCAGGTCGAGTTCCAAGTCTTGGTTGACTTATTCATTGATGGGCCTTACACATGACATCTGCAAAACAAAGGTCCTCTACTAACCTGTCCCTGCTGAATGATATCACCTCCTAATAATAAAGGTCCCTGACCCCACTTTCCTGATTCAATAATGTTACATTTAAGACTTCTGAAATACCACACAGAATATTTTTGTCTCCGAATGTTACTGTGGTAGAAGATCAATAGAACCCTCCTTTGCCACCAACACCCCACCTCCCTATCCCAGCAAAAGTGCAACAGAAATCCAGTATAACACAACAGCAAGATTTTGGTTTAGTGGTGGCATACCTTCCTCTGAGCCAGAAGTTGAAGATGGAGAATTCAAATTCAGAAGCTGCCCTCATTATTGGAGACTGAAGTTCTGGATCTATATTTCTGAGTTGATATCCAGAGGGGATGCTTGTATCCAGTGATTATATGTTTCTTTCACCCACCTTGAAATCAGAGAAATCAGCATAGATTTGTTAAATACAAATAACATTTGACTAATGTAATAGAGCTTTGTAATAGACAAAGGAAGTACAGCTGAGATAGAATGTAGGGGTTTTCAGAAGGTGCCACAAAATCTTGTTATAAATATACAATTCAGCAGTATGGTGTGGGTGTACCTCATAGGTGTGTTCTGCGTTCACTTTTTGTGCAGATAACTTAGACCATGGCATTGGCAAACATGAATCTCAAAATTTACTTACAAAATTTAAAACAAAACAAACAATAAGGAACACTAAAGATTATAGTAAGGCATTGATTCGTGAAATGAGCAGATACATGTGGCCAAGTATGAGATGTTACCATTTTGGGAAGAAAATAAGGAACTGGATTGGACATTCAATGGAAAATCTTTACTGGAAGATTTGAATGCATTTCAAGATGTGAGTTTCATCCAGATGCTGGGAATGGTAATGTAATGGCACTGGAGTTATGATCTGGTGAGTAATAATCCAAAGATGTGGCACAAAAATTCTTCTTAAATTTTAGTCTCCTATTAATTTCTGCTTCCTTCCTTCCTGCAGCCAGTGCATTATTACTTTCCATGTAGAACATCACTTGCAGCAATTGCTATAAGTAACAAAGACCAAGAATGTATTCCTTGTGGTGACATCAATGTCAATATTAAAAAGAGGATATGAAATGGATTTTGTGGATAAGATAAAGGAGAAATCCTAAGAGATTCAACAAGCACATTAAGAGCAAAGGGTAACTAGAAAGACAATAGGTCCCCTTAAGGATCAATGCGGTCGTCTATGTGTGGAGCCACAGGAGATGAGCTAAGCGTTTAAATGGATGTTTCTCATCTGTATCTACACAGAAAAGGTCATGGAGGCTAAGGAATTAAGGGAAACGAATAATAATGTATTAGAACATATCCACATTACAAAAGAAAGGTGCTAGCAGTGTTAAGGGATATTAGGGTGGATAAACCCACAGGGCTTGATTAAGTGTAACCTAGGACATTGTTGGGGAGTTGGGAAGAAATTGCATTGGCCCTGGCAAAGATGCTTGCATCATCTCCAGCCATGGGTGAGATACCAGAGGACTGGAGGATGGCTAATGTTGTGCCTTTATTTAAGAAGGGATGGCAAGGACAAGCCAGGAAACTATGAGCCGGTGAGCCCTAACATCAGTAATAGGAAAGTTACTGGAGGGGATTGTGAGGGACAGGATCTACGAGCATTTGGAAAGGCGAGGACTAATTAGGAATTAGGCTCTATGTATGGGTGTACAAGTCGTTGGTGAGTATTGTATGCAGTTCTGGTCACCCAGCAATAGGAAGGATGTCATTAAGCTGGAAAAGGTGCAGGAAAGATTTATGAAGATGATACTAGTATGGGAGGGCTTGAATTATAAGGAGAGACTCAATAGGTTGGGACTTAATTCCCTAGAGCATAGGAGGTTGAGGGGTGACCTTATAGAGGTATATAAAATCATGAAGGGAATGGAGATAGATAGTCATAGTCTTTTTCTGAGGGTAGGGGAGTCTAAAGCTAGAGGGCATAGATTAAGGGTGGGAAAAATTTTAAAGGAACCTGAGGAGCAACTTTTTCACACAGAGGGTGGTGGTTGTATGGAAGGAGCTGCCAGAAGAAGCTGTAGAGACAGGTACAATTGCAATGATTAAAAGACATTTGGATAGAACAGGCCTGGAGGGATATGGCCAAACACAGGAAAATGGGACCAGCTCAGATAGACATCTTGGTCGGCATAGAGGAGTTAGGCAGAAGGGCCTGTGTCCATGCTGTATGACTCTATGGCTCCATGACATTGACCAAGTTGTCCATTCCTGATTGATGCAGCTGAAAGACTGGACTTGTGACAGATGGTTAAAGGACTAAACTAAAGGAATCATCTCTCTGGACCTTGTCCTTGCCATATCAACCAACATCTTATCCTTGACTATATTGGTAGAAGTGATTACTACACTACCCTTTCAGAAACCAAATCCCAGCTAAACATTGAGTACACTCTCTATCACAATGCTAATGGGACAAATAAAAAGCATGTCAGCAGCTCAAGTCTGTGTATTCAACTAGAATGTGATTTCTTGGCATAAACATCAATTCTCCATCACCATTCAGCCCAATGATCAACCTGGTTTCATAAGGAGTGCATGCCAGGGAGGAGCATCAAGTGTGCCTGAAATATGGTGCCAACCCAATGAAGCTGTTCCACAGGAAAACATGCAGGCTAAACAGTGGGTGCAGTTTTGCATTAGATAGAGATAAATAATACCAGAACCATTGGGTCAATCCAAATTCTGCAGCCCTGCCACATCCAGTCATGAATGGTAGTAGACAGTTAAATAACTAGTGGGAGGAGGAGATTCTGTGTGGATCCACATCCTCAATGATAGTGGAGGCACAGTACTTTGGATGAGAGTGTAGTTGGCATGGTTAGTAAGTTTGCTGTTGACACCCAAAATTGGTGGTATAGTGGACAGTGAAGAAGGTTATCTGAGATTACAATAGGATCTAGACCAACTGGAAAGTGGGCCAAGGAATAGCTAATGGAATCTAATACTGACAAGTGAGAAATGTTGCATTTGGAAAATTAAACCAGGGCAGAACTTGGACATAAGTGAGTGTTGTAGCATGGAGAGACCTTGGGGATACAATATAGAGTTCACTGATAGTGGCAATATGGGTAGACAGGGTGGTGAAGAAGATGTTGGCATGCTTGCCTTCATCAGTCAGGACACTGAGTACAAGAGTTTGGGGACATCATGTTACCACCGTACAAGATGTTGGTGAGGCCATACTTGGAGTATTGATTGTAGTTCTGGTCGACCAACTATAGGAAGGATGTCATTAAGCTGGAAAGAGTGCAGAAAAGATTCAAGTGAATGATGTTACTGTGACTGGAGGGCGTGAGTTACAAAGAAAGACTGGGTAGGCTGGGGCTTTTTTCCCGACGCATAAAAGCTGAGGAATTGGAATTGATTTATTATTGTCCACATGTAATGAGGTACAGCAAAAACACATGTCTTGCATACTGTTCATACAGATCAATTCATTACACAGTGCATTGAGGTAGTGCAAAGTAAAACAATAACAGAATGCAGAATAAAGTGTCACAGCTGCAAAGAAAGTGCAGTGCAGGTAGACAATAAGGAGCAAGGTCATAACAAAGTAGATTGTGAGGTTAAGAGTCCATCTTCCAGAGTTGATCTTTCAGAGGTATATGAAATCATGAGGGGCATAGATAGGGTGATTGGACACAGTATTTTTCCCAGAATAGGGGAGTCTAAAACTGGAGGGCATAGAGTTAAGGTGAGAGGAGAAAGATTTTAAAGGGACTTTGAGGGGCATTTTTTCACACAGAGGGTGGTGGGTTATGTGGACTGAGCTGCCAGGGGAAGTGGTAGATGTGGGTACAATTACAACATTTAAAAGACATTTGGGACAGATATGTGGATGGGGAACGTTTTAGAGGGATATGGGCCAAATACAGGCAAATGGGCAAGTTGACAACTTGGTCAGCATGGACAAGTTGGGCTGAAGGGCCTGTTCTCGTACTGTAACAAACTATATGACTTTAAGTGCAGAAGACTTGGAAGGCAGCATTTACAGCCATATCCAGTGGAATTAGCTGTGCCTCTAGCCAAGCTGCCCCATATGACTACCGGATAGTATGCAATGTTATCGAGATACGTCTTGCCCAGAAAATCAGGACAAATCCTACCCAGCCTTTTTTGTCCTATTGGCCTCTGCTTAAGCATCAGTGAAGTAATGGAAGAATTGTGACTGTGTAATTAAGTTCCACTTGCCAATAATGGTCAATTGGGTTTAGTAAGGATCATTTAACTCCAGACCACATTACACTTTGGTCCAAAAAAGAGGAAAAGTGCTGAATTTCAAAGATAAACTGAAAGTGACTGCAATTGATGTTTAAGCAGTATTCAACCAAATTCAACATCAAGATGGTCAAATAAAATTGAAGTAAATGAGGATTGGGGGAACATTTCCCATGATTGGAATCATACCTCAAAATAATAAATGATTCTGGTTGCTGGAGACCAGCTATTACTAGCTGATGCAGCGAGTAAAGCTGCTGCCTCACACCTCCAGTAACCCAGGTTTCAATCCTGACCTACATGGAATTTCCATGTTCTCCATGTTACCCCATGTACTCTGGTTCCCTTTCACACCCCAAAGATTAATTGGCTACTGTAAATTGCCCCTACTGTGTTTGTGACTGATTGAATCTGGTGGGAAATGATGGGAATGTGGGGAAAATAAAATCGGATTAATGTAGGATTAGAGTAATAGGCACTTGATGGTTGGCATAAATTTGGTTGGCTGAAGGGCCCCATCTTTATGCTGTACAACGATGACTGCATGATTCAGTGCCCTAAACTCATTCAGCTGCTGAGGAGCACTTGATGGCTCTGGGCCTGTACTCGATGGAGTTCAAAAGGATGAAACTTACTAAATACTGAAAGGCCTGGATAGAGTGGACGTGGAGAGGATGTTTCCATTAGTAGGGGAATCTATAATTCAACGGCACAGCCTCCGAATAAAGGGAAGTCTTTTTAAAACTGAGATGAAGAGGAATTTCTTCAGCCTGAGGGCATTCATTGCAACAGAGGGCTGTGGAGCCCAAGTCATTGGGAATATTTAAGGCAGACATTGATTGGTAAAGGGGTTGAGGACTATAGGGAGAAAGCGGGAGAATGGGATTAAATAAAATCAGCCATGATTGAGTGGTGGAGCAGACTCGATGGGCTGATTGGCTTAATTCTGCTGCCTATATCTGATGAATGATTGATTCTATTTCCATTCACGTCAGAAATCAGACACTTCATTGATGTTAACATGGTGTTTAGATCCATTCACAATTCTTTGTATAACACAGTTCATGTGGCAAGATCATAACAACATCCAAGTCTTGACAAATCATATATGTGCCACACAGGTGCCAGAAAAATAATAATTACCATCTCTCAACATTCAAAGGTATTATTGCTGCCAAATCCTTGCCCATCAACACCTGACTGGTCACTATTAACCAGAAACTCCATTGTACCAGCCACGTACATGTCATGGCTACTATAAACAAGGTCAGACACTGGGTTTTCTTGTGTCTTGACTCACCAAAATCATCTTCTTCACCTAAAAGGTAAAATTCTGTTGTGTGGTGGGATACATTTTACTTGCGTGGGTGAAAGCAGTTGCAACAACACTCAAAAAGCTCAATGTTATCCAGGACAAAGCTTGATTGGCAGCCTAACCATCAACTTAAACATCCACTCATGAACACTACCTGGCTGCAGTAACTCACTGAAGCAGAGGACAAGGAGAGGTTTTATTTTAATTAGGAATTATTGACAAGATCGATTTTAAATTCACTAAACAGGAAGCTAAGGGATATTTTGAAGTGTAATAGGTTGCTTGAGCTACGAGGAATTGAGGTAACAACTATTTTATCTTCCATGGGAAATCCAGATAAATATTTAGGGCAGGGAATGAATGGGGTTAAGGGGAGAAAGCAGGACAATGAAATTAGTTTTGAATTGCTCTATCAAAGAGCTGTTATGGACATTATAAGCCAGATGGAATTTTTCTGAGCTATAAGATTTGTGGTTCCATATGTATTAATTTGCAGAAACGGTAAATGGCAAAGGGTAACAAGTAGCTATTAGTTATTTAATTCCATAATTCTCTCATCGCAAGCTTTTCAAATGTCAGGAGTTGCCTTGTTGAATTACTGCCTTGTAAATTGCTGGCAGCCATGTGTTATAATAAGTTACATTCACAGTGTGAAACATCACCTGCAGGGAGGATAAAAATATAAATGAAATCACCAAGTAAACAGGTGTTTCTGAATGGCTCTCTGTGCAAAATGCTTTCATTTTGTCTTGGGAACTGAGTGTGAAACTCACAAATGCGAAGCTGGCCTGTTTGTCAGTTCCTAACATAAAATTGGAGCTTGTATTGCAGATTCTGGCCTTAAATCTTATTTATAACAATTGCAAGTATATTTTTGAATTAGTTCTCTTTTAGCTTTCAATTAAAAAGCATAATTGAGAAGCAAGATGGTAATCAGTGAGAACAAACCTTTTTTTTACCATTATTAGCAAGTGTTGGCATCAAATGCTCCTAGTGTCTCATCAGTTTTTCTAGACTGCCTCATCCAGTGACCCCACGACAGATACATCCAGGCAGATTTCTTGTTTGTTGCTTTTTTGTTTCTGTTTACTTCCCCTACATCCTATTTCCCATGAAGCGATCATATCTTTTGAGGAAACTTTGGTATAACACCTCCCCCACTAATTTACCAAAGACCAATAGCTTGAAACATGATTAATTCCAAGGCTGGATAGCTTGAGGTAATTTTCATAGCATCATACAACATACCAAAAGTTTTAAAAAACTGAAGATACAGGAAATCTAAAATAAAACAGAAAATGATGGAAATAATTAGCAGGTCAGACTGAAACAGAATTAATGTTTCAGGTTGAAAACCAACAGAACTGGGAAGGAGAGAAAAGAAGCAAAAAACAAACTGCTGGAGGAATTCAGCTGGTCGAGCAGCATCTGTGCAATGGAAAGGAATTGTTGATGTTTCGGGTTTAGACACTGCATCAGGACTGAAAGAATAAAAGAATTGGTAAATTGGTTTATTAATGTCACATGGACCGAGGTACAGTGGAAAACCTTTGTTTTGCATGCCATCCGTACAGATCATTTCATTACAACTGTACAAGGAAAAACAATAACAGAATGCAGAATAAAGTGTTGCAGTTACAGAAATAGTGCGGTCCAGGCAGACAATAAGGTACAAGGCCATAACAAGGTAGATTGTGAGGTCAAGATTCCATCTTATCATACGAGGGGTCCGTTCAATAGTCTTGTAACAGCAGAATAGAAGCGGTCCTTAAACTTGGTGGTATGTGCTTTCAGGCTTTAGAATCTTCTGCCTGATGGGAGGGGGGAGAAGAGAGAATGTTCAGGGTGGGTCAGGTCTTTGATTATGCTGGCTGCTTTACCGAGGCAGCAAGAAGTCTAGACAGAGTCCATGGAGGGGAGTCTGGTTTCTGTAATGTGCTAAGCTGTGTCCACAATTCTTTGCAGTTTCTTGTGGTCCTGGGCAGACTAGTTGCCATACAAAGCCGTGATGCATCCAGATAGGATGCTTTCTATGGTGCATCGATTAAAAACTAGTGAGAATCAAAGGCGACATGCTGAATTTCTTTAGCCTCCTGAGGAAGAAGAGGTGCTGGTGCACTTTCTTGGCCTTGGCATCCACGTGGTTGGACCAGGACAGGCTATTGGTGTTGTTCACTTCTAAGAACTTGAAGCTTTCAACCCTCTTGACCTCAATACCGTTGGTGTAAACAGGAGCGTGTGCACCGCGCACCCCCCCCCCCCACTTCCTAAAGTCAATGACCAGCTCTTTTGCTGACATTGAGGGAAAGTATGTTGTCATGACACCATGTCACTAGGCTCTCTATCTCATTCCTCTACTCCGACTCATTGTTATTTGATATACAGTCCACTATGGTGGTGTCATCTGCAAACTTGTAAATGAAGTTAGAGCAGAATCTGGCCATGCAGTCGTGAGTCTATAGGGAGTAGTTAAGGGGGCTTTGGACACAGCCTTGTGGGACAGCAGAGTTGAGGATAATCGTGGCGGAGGTGTTGCTGCCTATCCTGAATGATTGCGGTATGTTGGTCAGGAAGTCAAGGATCCAGTTGCAAAGGGAGGTGTTGAGTCTCAGGTCTAGGAGTTTGGAGATGAGTTTGCTTGGAATCATAGTTTTGAAGGCAGAGCTGTAGTCAATAAACAATAGTCTAACGTAGGAGTCCAGAGATGAGTGTAGGGCCAGAGGGATGGTGTCCGCATTGGACCTGTTTGGGCGGTAGGCAAATTGCCGTGGGTCAGGGTTGTCTGGGAGGCTGGAGTTGATGTATGCCATGACCAGCCTTTCGATGGTGGATGTCAGAGCCACCGGACAGTGGTCAATAAGGCACGTTACCTTATTTTTCTTAGGTACTGGGATGATAGTGGTCTTCTTAAAGCAGGTTAGCTCAGAACATAGACAAAAGAATGTAGGAGTTGCGAAATGTAAAGCAGGAAGACATGCCTGGTAAGTCAGGCTGAGCACGTCCTCCACTTTCAGAGAGGAAAAATAAATTTAAAGGGAAAAAAAACAAGCTAAGCAAATATCACTGATGGACACACAAGAGACTGAAGATGCTGGGACCTAGAGCAAAGATCAAGCTGTTGGGGGAACTCAGTGGGTCAGGTAGCATTTGTGGAGCCAAAGGGATAGTCCATGTTTCGGGTCAAGCCTCTGCATTAGGACTGAGAGTGAGGGGAAGGGCAAAATAAGAGCTGGCAAGCGATTCGTGGATCCAGGTTAGGAGGGAGATGCATATGATAGGACTTTTGTCATGTGATAGCATGCTGGAATACGTGTAGTCTATAAATTACATGTCAGTTGGATCAATTTCCTACGTAACAGAACTGCGATTTCCCAAACTGAAAGTAGCTCTACCTCTTGAAAATAGCTGAAGAATGATCCCAACAGGCATGTGGAATGTAAATTATAGAACCAATTTGTAGAAGGGCTTGCTTGCTGGGCTGAAATCTTTGCCTCCATTTAAAGTTTTATTAACTTCTTACCAGTATCCCATGGTGATCTTGAAGTCCCTGAAAGTTGATATGACCTTCCAAATGCAGATTCACTCCTCTGAAGGCACAAAATGTTGTGCCTTTTACTTAAGAAGGGTGGCAAAGAAAAACCTGGGAACTATAGGCTATTAAGTCTTAACATCTGTGTAAGTTACTGGAGAGGATTCTGAGGGATAAGATCTGGAAAGACAAGGGTTGATTAGGGGTAGTCAGCATGGCTTTGTGCATGGGAGATTATGTCTTACGAACATAGTTGAGTTTTTTGATGAGGTGACTAAGAAAGTTGTTGAGGGCAGAGTGGTAGACATGGTTTATATGGACTTCAGTAAGGCTTTGATAAGGTTCCGCATGGTAGGCTACTATGGCAGGTTAGATTGCATGAAATTCAGGGAGAGCTGGCTAATTGGATACACAACTGGCTTGATGGTAGAAAGCAGAGGGTGATGGTGGAAGGTTTTTTCTCAGACTGGAGGCCCGTGACTAGTGGTGTGTCTTAGGGGTCAGTGCTGGGCGCATTGTTGTTTGTCATCTATATCAACGATTTGGATAAGAATGTACAAAGCATGGTTAGTAAGTGTGCAGATGACACTAAGACAGGGGATATATTGGACAATGAAGAAGGTTATCAAAATTATAGGGGGATCTTGATCAGCTGAGTAAGTGGGCCAAGGAATGGCAAATGGAGTTTAATTTGGATAAGCGTAAGGTGTTGCATTTTGGAAAGTCAAATCCAGGTAGGAATTTCACATTGAGTGGCAGGACCCTGGAGAGTGTTGTAGAACAGAGGGACATGGTTCACAATGTTGCAGTTAGACAGGGTGGTGAACAAGGCTTTTGGCATGCTGGCCTTCATAAGTCAGGGCATTGAGTGTAAAAGTTGGAAGGTCATGTTGCGGAAGAGGATGCTGGTGAGGCCGCACTTGGAGTTTTATGTTCAGTTTTGGTCGCCCTGCTGTGGGAAAGATGTTATTAAACTGGAAAGAGTGCAGAAATGATTTAAAAGGATGCTGCCAGGACTTGAGGGACTGAGTTATGGGGAGAGGTTGGACAGGCTCAGGCTTTATTCCTTTGAGCGTAGGAGACATAGATGATCTTACAGAGGTGTATAAAATCATGACAGGCATAGATAGGGTGAATGAACTCAGTCTTTTTTCCAGGGTTGGGGAATCAAGAACTAGAGGGCATATGTTTAAAGTGAGAAGTGAAAGATTTAAGAGGAACTTTGGGGGCAACTTTTTTACACAAAGGGTAGTATCTATGTGGAATCAGCTGCAAGAGGAAGTGGTTGAAGCTAATAACAACGTTTGAAAGTTAGTTGGACAGGAACATGGATTGGAAAGGTTTCAAAGATTATGAGCCAAATGCTGGCAAATGGAACTCAGCTTGGATAGGGCATCTTGGTTGGCATAGACCAGTTGGGCTGAATGCCCTGTTTCCTTGCTGTATAACTCTGACTCTGAAGGTGTTAGGCAGATGGGTGAGGTGGAGGGACATGGTGACATTTGTTTTAAAATCTTTCACCATCAAAAAAAAACTCTGTGTATTTCAAACACCAGAGAGTTCTGCCTCATTTCTTCATGACAGTCCAAACCTGCCACTTTTCTGTCCATGAGCTTCTCATGATTTTATCTGCTTCCATCAGGTCACCTCTCAGCCTCTGATGCTCCAGAAAAAACAATCCAAATCTGTCCAACATTTCCTTATAGCTAATACTCTCTAATCCAGGCAACATCCTGATGAACCTCTTTCTAAAGCCTTCATATGCTTTCCATAATTAAGCAACCAGAACTGCACAGAGTACTCCAAATGTGGCCTAACCAAACTTTAATACAGCTGCCATGTGAATTCCCAACTTTTATACTCAACACCCTGAGCAATGAAGGCAAATATGCTGTACACCACCTTTACCACCCTATCTACTTATGTTGCCACTTTTAGGGAGTTATGAACCAGCACTTCAGGATCCTTCTTTACATTATTCCTCCTAAGGGCCTTGCCATTTACTGAATACTTTCCTCTTTCATTTGACCTCCCAAAATGTAAAACCTCACACTTGTCCAGATCAAATACTATCTACCATTTCTCTGCCCACATTTCCAGCTGGTCTCTAACCTGCTGAATTCTTTGACAACATTCCTCATTATCCACAACTCCATGAATTTTTATGTCATCTGAAAACTTACAAATCAGCCCACCTACATTTTCATTCAAATCATATGTCACAAACAACAGAGGTCCCAGCACTGATCCTTGCAGAACACCACTGGTCACACACCTCCAGTCAGACTAAAACCCCTCCACCATTAACCTCTATCTTCTATTGCCAAGCCAATTTTGAATCCAATCTACCAAGTCTCCATGGATCCCGTGTACCTTAATCTTCTGTATTGGCCTACCACAAGGACCTTGCCGAAAGCTTTGCTGAAGTCCGTGCCCACTCCCGTAACCTCATCAAGCATCTGTGGCACCTCCTCAAAAGACTCAATCAAGTTTGTAAGATATGATCTTCCCCACGCAAAGCCATGCTGACTATCCCAAATAAGTCTATGCTTTTTCAGATGCAAGTAAATCCAATCCCTAAGAATCTTCTCCAATAATTTCCCTACCACCAATGTAAGGCTCATCGGCTTATAATTTCCAGGGTTGTCTCTATTGCCCTTAAACAAAGGAAAACATTGGCTACGAACAACATCTCTAAAGTGTTTCCTTGATCCTCCTGATAATCTCATGGCTGGATGGAGCTTGGAGTGCCTGTTTTTGGAGATGGCATGGGAGTATGTGGCCTGCTCGTTGGAACCAGTTGAGTGTGATTAGAACCTTGCTGCTGGGTCATTGGCCTGGAAGGGGACGCTGATGCTGTTTTGCTTATCCTGAGAGGATTTGCAAGATTTTGTGGAGATAATATTTGTCGTAATTGTCTAATTCTTTGAGGTGCCTGCTGAATGTGACCCATGTGTCTGAAATGAGGTCAGGGATCATATTTGCCTGGTAGAGCATAAGCTTTGTGCTGGCTAAGAGTGGGAAGCTTATTGGAGATGAGGTGACCTATTGCAGCAAGGAAAATTGAGAACAGGATTAGAGCGATGATGTAGCCTTGTTTGACCCTCATTTGCACTGGGATTGGATCTGTTGCAGACATGTAATAAAGGAATACAGCTTGTGTGTCCATAATTGTGACATGTGAGTTATGCAGAGAGAATCTGATATTGCAGATTTTCAGGAATAAACAGCATAAAAAATAAAGGAACTGTAATAATTCAGAAGTAATAACAAAGTAGTTTAAACAACAGAATAATGCAATTCAATCCTGCTGAAAACAGAAGGGAAATTTAAAGTGCGACCAATTCAACTTCATTTGCCCCAGATTCATGATGCCCATGCAAGCTGAAAAAATTTGGGTATCCGTTTTATTTTTGGAAAGAGACCTCTTTATGTTTTGATTAAAATGAACAAAGATGTAGAATAATACATTAATTCTTTGTATTTAATGCTGGAAGAAATGATATTTTGTCCAGCATCTCATATGATGTATCAGTAGTGAACACAAGAGGGAGCCATTGGTTACGTATCTGAAGATTTCTCTGGTTTCTGGAAGATATCGACCATTGTGTACGTGCAGACACACGTAATTATCAATCGTTTTTTTTCAAATGAATACAATTGAAATATACCACAGTTGTTCCTGTCAACTGGGGTAGGTCGGCAGAATTTAAAATGCTGATTTCATTTAAAGACATGTGAATGTACCTAAAAACTATTGGCTCCACTGTTACATGTTGCTTTGCTTGAGGATTTTTATGCTTTCTATGTGGCTGAAAAAAAAGTAATGAATCACTTAACCTACACCTGAGTATAGATGAAAGTCTATAGCAAATAAATCTTTTGTATTTGTGCTATTTTCAATTACAACTCATTTTTCAATATAATTTCAATATAATTTGTATATGAAGCAGTAGAACGAATTTTAAAACTTCAGTCTCGGTATTGGTATTGGTTTATTATTGTCACTTGTACTGAGGTACAGTGAAAAGCTTGTCTTACAAACTGATCGTACAGGTCAATTCATTACACAGTGCAGTTACATTGAGTTAGTACAGAGTGCATTGATGTAGTACAGGTAAAAACAATAACAGTACAGAGTAAAGTGTCACAGCTACAGAGAAAGTGCAGTGCAGTAAGGTGCAAGGTCACAACAAGGTAGATCGTAAGGTCATAGTCCATCTCATTGTATATGGGAACTGTTCAATAGCCTTATCACAGTGGGGTAGAAGCTGTCCCTAAGTCTGGTGGTACGTGCCTTCAGGCTCCTGTATCTTCTACCCGATGGAAGAGGAGAGAAGAGAGAATGTCTCGGGTGGGTGGGGTCTTTGATTATGCTGGCTACTTCATCAAGACAACGAGAGGTAAAGACAGAGTCCGAGGAGGGGAGGCTGGTGCCCGTAATGCGCTGGGCTTGTGGTCCTGGGCAGAGCAGTTGCCAGACCAAGCCGTGATACGTCCAGATAGGATGCTTCCTATGGTGCATCTGTAAAAGTTGGTGAGCATCAAAGGGGACAAACCAAATTTCTTTAGCCTCCTAGGAAGTAGAGGCACTGGTGAGCTTTCTTGGCCATGGCATCTACGTGATTTGACCAGGACAGGCTGTTGGTGATGTTCACTACCAGGAACTTGAAGCTCTCAACCCTCTCGACCTCAGCACCATTGATGTAGACAGGTGCATGTACACCACCCCTTTTCCTGAAGTCGATGACCAGCTCTTTTATTGACATTGAGGGAAAGGTTGTTGTCATGACACCATTCCACTAAGCTCTCTATCTCCTTCCTGTACTCCAACTCATCGCTGTTTGAGATACGGCCTACAACGGTTGTATCATCGGCAAACCTGTAGATGGAGTTAGAGCAGAATCTGGCCACACAGTCATAAGTGTATAGGGAGTAGAGTAGAGGGCTGAGGACGCAGCCTTGTGGGGCACCAGTGTTGAGAATAATCGTGCCGGAGGTATTGCTGCCTATCCTCACTGATTGCGGTCTGCTTGTTCGAAAGTCAAGGATCCAGTTATGGAGGGAGGTGTTGAGTCCTAGGTCTCAGAGTTTGGTGACATGCTTACTTGGGATTATTGTATTGGAGGCAGAGCTGTAGTCAATAAACAATAGTCTAACGTAGGTGTCTTTACTGTCCAGATGCTCCAGAGCTGAGTGTAGGGCCAGGGAGGTGGCATCTGCTGTAGACCTGTTTCGCCAATAGGCGAATTGCAATGGGTCCAGTTTGTCTGGGAGGCTGGAGTTGATGCGTGCCATGACCAACACCTCAAAGCACTTCATGATGGTGGATGTCAGAGCCACTGGTTGGTAGTCATTGAAGCATGTTACCTTGCTTTTCTTCGGTACCTGGATGATAGTGGTCTTCTTAAAACAGGAGGGAACCTGAGATTGAAGCAGGGAGAGGTTAAATATATCCGCAAATACTTCTGCCAGCTGATCAGCACAGGATCTGAGCACACAGCCAGGGACATCATCTGGGCCAGGTGCTTTCCTTGTGTTCACTCTCTGGAAGACTGACCTTACGTCCTCCACTGTGATCACAGGTTCAGCTTCATTGGTGACTGTCAGGATGGATGGTGACAATCCACTTCCCTTCTGTTCAAAACGCACACAGAATGTTCATCCAGAAGGGATGCACTGTTGTTAGCTATGCGGATGTAGGCAAAACTGATAAGATTGCATTCATTGTCCAGACCTAATTGCCATGAGAAACTTTTAATGGGTTGCCTTGGTGGACTGCTTTCACCTTGTTGCTTTACAATCGTACAATTTGCTAGGCCATTTCTGAGGTCATTAAGAGAGAACACATGGCATGATATTTGACTCGTATAAACCAGGCTGTATTGGAATAGCAGTTTCCCTTTCTTCAATTGTGAACAAAACAGTTGAAGTTATTAAATCATGTCTCAAGTTCTTAGGAAAAGAACATAACAGTTGAAAATAGGAATAGGCCATCTGGCCCTCTGATCCTGCTCCACCATTCATCAAGATCATACTTGATCTTCTACCTCAGCTCTATTCTTCTGCATTTTGCCCATATCCTTTTGGAAGTTCTTTAGGTGATTTTCTCATACTACCAGATGTATTTAGTTCAATTTTGTAATTTCCCATTATGAGAATGGAATTTATGACTTGTAGGTTATTGTCCAAAATGTGAACAAATTGTCACAGAAGACCATTAAAGTAGATAATAAAACTAACAGGCAAAATCTGGAGTATTGGTCGTCTTAATTAAGGAAAGGATGTAAATGCATTGGAAGCAGTTCAGACATGTCATCTTGTGAAGAGAAGTTGGACAAGCTAACCTTGCATCCACTTGAATTTAATAGCAAGAGAGGTGACTTGGTTGAAATGTACTTGGCTCTGAGAGGTCTTGACAGGATGGATGAGGAGAGGATGTCTCCTCTGGTGGGGAATCTTCAACCAGTGATCTGAGTTTAAAAATAAGGGATGACCCATTTAAAACATGAGGCAAAATTTTTCTCTCAGAGGGTCGAGAATCTTTGGGACTCCCTTTAAATAGAGGCGGAAGATGAGTCTTTGAATATTTTTCAGGCAAGATTAGATAGACCCTTGGTAGGCAACGGGGTTAAAGATTACTGGGGGTAGGCTGATAAAGTACAACTGCAGTTACCAGTGGATCCACCATGTTTTTATTGAATGGTAGAACAGCTCCTGTTCTTAACGTGGCGTATGTTTGAGTGAAAAAGCAAATCCTGTTTGTAGAGAGAAAAGCTAGATTGTCTGGGCTGAAAGATACTTTCAGAAGAGGCAGATTTGTTGATTTAAATGATTTTATTTAATTCCTGAATAGTCTTAGAACATGGAACAGTACAGCACAGGAACAGACCCATTGGCCTATAATGTCTGTGCCAAACACTATGCCAAATGAAATTAAATCACTTCTGCTTGCACCTGATCCATATCCCTCCATTCCCTGCATATTCATGTATTTATCTCCACGCATCTCCCCCATCACCTTAAATGCATGTCCTGTAGTATTTGACAATTTTACCCTGGGGAAAATGATCCTGACTGTTTACCCTATATATGCCTCTCATAATTTTATAAAACTTCTGTCAGGTCTCCCCTCAGCCTCCAATGCTCCAAAGAAAACAAACGAAGTTTGTCCAACCTCTCCTTACAGCTTATACCCTCTAATCCAGGCAGCATTCTGGTAAACATCTTCTGTACCCTTTCCAAAGCCTCCACATCCTTCCTGTTATGGAGTGACCAGAATTGCACACAATCCTCCAAGTGTGGTCCAACCAAAATTTTAAATAGCTGCAATATGACTTCCTTACTCTCATACTCAATGCTCCAACCAATGAAGGCAAGCATGCCATACACATTCTTTACCACCCTATCTACTTGCATGGCCGCTTTCAAGGAGTTATGGACTTGGACCCCAAGATCCTTCTGTACATCAATTCTCCTAAGGATCCTGCCATTAACTCTATATTTTCCCCATACATTTAACCTCCCAAAGTGCAACACCTCATGCTAGTCTCGTTATATAAGAAAACGGAATACCAATATATTGTTGTAGACATAGATTTTAGCATATTAAACACATATCAAGTTACTTGTTGGATTGTGTTTTCTCCTGCTTTTGTATATTTGTTAAGGTTATATCTCACCATGAGATGATGAGGGAGCTAATCCATCATCAGGTACATATAAGTGAACAAAAAGACTGAGGTAATGTTAATACATCTTCTTAGACCAAAAAGTAGTCCTTTCTGTCCTAGGGGGATCTGACTAATGACAGGTGCACTGTAGGTAAATAACAATGGATATCCTTATCTTACTGACAAGACAAAGATATAAGTATTCATGCTACTTAACTATCAAAGAAATGCTTATGTCAGTTGGCAGTAGACTCGAGAGTTTACCATGACATGATTTAATAACTTTAAACTGTTTGGCCCGTAGGCAAATCTAAAATGGAACAATTTCAATTTGAAGGAAATAGGATTAGAAATGTAGCTTACAAATATATATCTTTACAATTGTTTGTCAAACTTTGCAATCTGATTTTATTCTTTGACAACGTATCTGTTGTTTTCCATTTTGTAAAAAATGCCTCAAAGCTTGATAAGTTGATCTTCAGTCAGGGAAGGTGACCTAATATGCCTTTTTTAAAAAAAACCTTCAGGATACTATCTTTTCATTGGGTTCTTGATTTGAACCTTTTTTTATTTGGGCTCATCAAGGTAATAACTGTACATTCTATTGAACGGAATGTTTCACAGCCTTTCAGTATTCATTATCACAACCAAAGTTCTTAGATTAAGTGTCCCCAAAAAATATAGATTGCAGGTTTCATTGCCCCACCAAAATAATGTGTTATCTGCAATACACGAACATCTTTTAACTTTCCATACTAGCCATTCTTTGGCTTTGCTCAATGTGATAAATAATTTTGTGCTGAATTTTGGGAAGTTTTATACTGTGCCACCTAAAACATTGGGAATTGAGTTGAAATTATACTACCTCCTTTTATAAAATCATTGCAGGTAATTTAACCCCTAAACTTGATGTGTCTTGGTTAGGTGGGAAGTTGAAATTTAATTATCTGACAACTCATCTTGAAGCAACCAATTTCCAGTTTTCACAATTATGAGTTGGGGAGAGAATGATCAGTCATCTCTCAGGAGATCATTGAAACCTTTTAAGAGCTTTTCTGTTTCCATCTTCACATAATTTCTATTCAATAGCCAAAGTTGCCTGGCTTTCCAGGTTTTGGAGAAACCCAATAGATAAAAGGAGTTAAGAAATGTTAGATTCATCAGGTAAATGCCTTTAGAACAGTGCATGTGGACTGGAGGTAGTAAGAGTTCTTCCTCCAGGTCAAACTTTCCGTTAAACGTGAACCTTATTTCACCAAAGCCCTTCCCCAGCCATCCACTTTGGTCAAGGATATCCTTTCCACATTGACTC
The DNA here is from genome assembly GCF_009764475.1 of Pristis pectinata. Taxonomy (NCBI): domain Eukaryota; kingdom Metazoa; phylum Chordata; class Chondrichthyes; order Rhinopristiformes; family Pristidae; genus Pristis; species Pristis pectinata. The sequence continues at coordinate 47,383,206 of NC_067407.1, read as the reverse complement.
CCACTCATGACTTGCATTATTTCAAATCCACCCCCATGTACAACAACCTTCCCAATCCCTAACTACTTCAGAACCTCTCCAGCCTTATTCCTGTTCCCAATGACTGACATTTCGGACCCAGATCTCCATCTCTTTGATTTCTATGTATTATTGTATCTCCAAACACATTCCAGTCTCCGCATTTCTGTTTCATTGCCTGAACTTAATTTGATCACTCCTGATTCCCCTCTGTCTCTGACTATATTTCAATTTCCCTTGACCACTCATCCAATATTTGATCTCCACTGATTGCACTTATCCTAGGTATCTGACCTCACCCTGATCTTTCCCAATCTCAACATAAACTTTTCCCACCTCCCAGTTCACTGCAATTTATCACTTCTACACAACCTCTTTCACAATCACTGAGGTTATTTGTTTTTGAGCATCAAACTTCACTGACTCTCCCAATAATGCTCTATCTATCCTACTAATCCTATTGCCGCAAACTCAATAACCGATAACCTTGTCTGCTCCTGAGGTTATTTGTTTTTGAGCATCAAACTTCACTGACGAGGCCATTCTAGTTACCATATTATAGGAAAGATGTGATTATGCTGGAGAGGGTGCAGAGGAAATTCACCAGGATGTTGCCTGGATTGGAGAACTTTAGTTATGGGAAGAGATTGGATCGGCTGGCTTTGTTTTTCCTGAAGTGAAGGAGGCTGAAGGGTGACTTGATGGACATGTCTAAAATTATAAGAGGCACAGGGGACAGGACCTTCAGCCCACAATGTCTGCACTGACCATGATGCCAGTCTAATCTAATGCCACCTGCTTGCACGAGGTCCATATCCCTCTATTCCCTAACGTTGTTTAAGAGACATTTAGGTAGGCACTTGAATCGGCAAGGCTTAGGAGGATTTAAACCTCATGCAGCAAGTGAGGTTAGTGTAGATGGACAAAAGGGTTGAGATGGAGGGGGTGGGCCAAAGGGGCTGTCTCTGTGCTGTGCAATTTGACTTCAAGATATGGTGACATATTTCCAGTCAGGATGGTGTGTGCCTTGGAAGAGAAACTAGTGGTGTTCCCACACACCTGCTGCCCTTGTCTTTCTTGATGATAGGAGTTGTGGGTTTGGGAGTTTTGGACAGAGTTGCCAAGGTGAGCTATTGTAGTGCATTTTATATGGTACACATTGCACCCTTGGTGCAATGGTGGTGGAGGGAGTGAATGTTTAGAGTGGTGGCACGAGTATCAGTCAAGTGGACTGCTTTGTCCTGGATAGTGTTGGGCTACTTCAGTGTTGGAACTGGTCTTATCTAGACGGGAGTATTGCAACACACCCCTGATAAGCCTTGTAGATGATGGCAAAGCTTTGGTGCATCTGAAGGTGAGGTACTTGCCACAGGATATCCTGCTTTTGTTGTGCAATATTTACATTCAGTTAAATTTCTAGATGTTGTTGACCCAAGGTTTTTAATAGATAGGGATGACAATGTAATGTCATAAAATATCAATAGTAGTTAGTTAGATTTCTCTTGTTGAAGATGTGTTTTGCCTGGAACTTTTGTGGTATGAGTGTTACTTTTGTTACTTTTTTGCCCAAGCCTTGTTGCATACACCATGAGGCTGTTTTAATTTTTGAGCCATTGCCAATGTTAAACATTGTGCAATCATCAGCAAGCATCTCTGCTTCTACTTTATGATGAAGTTGAAGACATTTGGGCTTGGACACAACCTTGAGAAACTCCTGCAGTAATGTCTTGGGGCTGGGATAATTGACTTCCAACAACCAATCTTCCTTTGGTTGAGGTGTAACTCCAACCACTGAGCATTTTCCCCTTAATACCCATTTTACCAGGGCCCCTTGATGCCACAATGGTCAGGTGCTCCCTTGATATCAAAAGCAATCATTCTCATCTCGCCTCATTTACTGAATTCTGTTTGGACCAAGGTTGTGATAAGGCCAGAAGCAGGGTGTTCCTCATTATATCCAAACTGGGCAATGGTGAACAAGTATCAAGTAAGTGCTGCTTGTTAGCGCCAATGATAGCACTTTCCATCGCTTTGCTGATGTTTGAAAATAGATGGATTGGATTTGTTATCATTTTACTGGACAGACGGACTGGGTAATTTTTCACATTGTCAGGTAGTTAACAGTGTTTTAACTGTACTGGAACAGCTCTGCTGTAGGTAGTGCTAATTCTGGAGTTTGTCTTTGGTATTGCAGCCAGGATGTTATCCGGTCCCACAGCCTTTGTAGTTTCCAGTGCTCTCAGATGTTTCTTTATGTCATATGAGATAAACTGAGTTGGATGCAAACTAGCTTTTATCATGATAAGAACCTTGGGAAAGAAGCTGAGATGGACAGAGAATGGTTGGAAGTACTTAAGTTGTTTCTTCAACAGTCACTTGATGGATCTCACAGCTGTAGAGGATATGTGTTTTCCTGGACCTGCTGCTTCCTGTTAACTATTTAATTATCCACCACCATTGATGACTGCATGTGACAGGTCTGTAGAACTTTGATCCATTCAATGTGGGATTGCTTAGCTCTTTCGACTACATGCTGTTTTTCATGTTGAGTGTGTACTTAGTCCTGCGTTGCAGTTTGCCATGTTGACAATTCATTTTTAAGTATGCTTGATGCTGCCTCTGTATACCATTTTTCACTCTTCATTGAAACACGGTTGATCCCCGGCATGATAGTAATGGCAGAATAACATATGTTAGGCCATACAATTACAAATTATAACAACATACAGTTCCTCTGTTGCTGTGCAAAGTTGGTGCCCAGTTTTGAGCTGTTTGATGTGTTCTGATACCATCCTCCCATTCAGTTCAATAGTAATGCTCCACAAGTTGGTGTCCTTGGTGTAATGATGGACTGTTTCTGAGGACTTTTTGGTGGTATCTCCTACCAATGCAGTCATGGAATTTGCAACCATAGTTTGAAGTGAATGTGGTCAAGTCACTTTATCCTTTGTGTTGGTTCAGCTACTGTCTGCCTCAGACCCAGAGTGTCTTTCATGATTCAACCAGTTTGGTTCTACTAGATAATTCTTGGTGATGGACCCCAACCCAGAGCACATTCTGTGCCCCTGCTACTTCTATTGCTTCTTCCAAGTGTTGTTCAGAATGAAGGAGCATTGTTGTGACTGTGAATGAGTCACATGGAGACCAGAGCTGTTGATTCAGCACAAGCAGACGTTCGGGAGGAGACCTGGTGGCAGACTCTCTCCTGGGAGAAACTCTGTAGAATGTCTTCAGACTCAAAGTACAATAGGTGGAGGAGGTTTCCTTCCCCTTGTTTGTGCTGGTGCTAGGTGTCTTCTTCTCATCTGGTCAATGTTGCCCATTCACTTGTATTCCCTATGGTATGTCACCCATAGTGGGACTACCCTTTTCATGGGATGGGATGTACTCAGGAACTGTGATGAAGGAGTCTGTCACATTCCGTGTAAAGTATGATTACATTAAGCTGTTGCTTGACTAGTCTGAGTATCTCCCAATTTAGAAGCTGCCATAGGTGTACATGAGGAAGACTTTACGAGGTCAACTGGGCTACAATTAACTTTGCTGAATCTGAATTTGATGCCCGTTTGTTTGTAAAGTTTAATCCTTTCTCTGTTTCAGCATAATGGTTATGATACAAATGTGTTTTCATAACAATCCAAACATTTTGTAGTGATTGTTATTAAGAATCTTTTGTTCTCTTTCAAATTTGACGTTATTTTTAACTGAATTTAAATTTACATCTATTCTTGTGGGATTTAAACTCTGACCCTGGATTATTAGTCCAGGCCTGTGGTTTACCTGTCCAATAACATAACCCACTGCACTTTTTCAAAATATTTTCTTTTCGATAAGCATCCAAGCCTGTCAGTCAGCCTGCATCAGTGCAGGGGAAAAAACATGCATGTGATGGAATTAAGACTCTACTGTGTTTATTTCTCTCTCACCTCTCTGCCCCTGTCTGTCTGCCCACCCACCCTTTGTCCTTCCATGTCATAATCTAAATAGAACCAGTAAATATCAGGGCCATTGACATTATAACATTGAAGGAAAAGGATAGAAGGAGATCCAAATATCAGCACTGGTCCTTGTTCAGTTGAACTTCATGTCCTTGCTGTTTCACAGTATCCTCTTTATTCCCTTTGAAATACTCATTAATTTTACTTTTAAATATTGTACTGTTTGCAGCAGTAGCAAGGTAGTCCCTTATATGTCTTTTTAAAAACAAATTTTATCTCGTGCTAATCTCAAGGCTATCTTATTAGTAGTGATTTCCTTCCTTTTGAAATCTTCTAAAATTTTGAAAAATAGTTACCTCTTTTATGTTACTGTTAGAAACACCTGACAATTTAGACTCTTATAACTAAAACCTCTTTTTCTTGGCACAACTCTAATGAGTTTTTGCTATAATCATTCCAAAGAATAGGGCTGTGTGGTACTGTTTGATTTGGCGTTACAGTGTTGATTTCCATAAAATTTTGCTCACTAGTAGTGAGAGCAGATTTGTAACCGCAAATTGAATTTTGAAGTCACGTATGGTAAGAAGAATGACAAAATTAGAAACAGGAGCAGGAGTTTGTTCATTTGGCCCCGGAAGCCTGCTCCATCATTTGTCAAGAACCTTGTTGATCTTCCACCTCAGTGTCATTTTCTGCACTATCCCCATGTTCTTTGATTCCCTTTCAGAAATCTCTGATTTGAATGAACTATATATCTCCATTGCTTGTGCACCGTTGTGCATCTTGATTTGACTCTATGTTGCCTTCCCCCTGCTCTTGATGAGGAGCAATGTTCTTAATGCACTGCAGTATTTTCACTGTTGGTAGAGAACTCAAGGATTTTGATGAAGGAGATGAACTGATATATATCCAAATCAGGATGGTGCATCTGTCAGAACATAGAACAGTACAGCACAGGAAGAGGCCCTTCGGCCCACGAAGTCTGTGCCAAGCATAATGCCAAATTAAACTAATCCCATGATCCATCTCCCTCCATTCCCTGCATATTCATGGGCCTATCTAAAAGCCTTGTGAATGCCACTGTTGTGATCTGGTTCCACTACCACCCCTGGCAGTGCGTTCCAGGCACCTACCATTCTCTATGTTTAAAAAAAACTTGCCCCGCACATCTGCTTTAAACTTTCCCCCTCTCATCTTAAAGCTATTCCCTCTAGTATTAGACACTTCTACCCTGGGAGAAAGATTCTGGCTGTCTACAGTATCCATGCCTCTCATCATTTTATAAGCTGCAATCAGGTCTCCCCTCAGGCTCTGACGCTCCAGAGAAAGCAATCCAAGTTTATCCAACCTCTCCTTATAGCCAAAACCCTCTAATCGAGGCAGCATCCTGGTAAACCTCTCCTGCATCCTTTCCAAAGCCTCCACTTCCTTCCTGTAATGGAGCAACCAGAACTGCACACAATACTCGAAGTGCAGCCTTACCAAAGTTTTATACAACAGCAACATGACTTCCTGACTCTTATACTCTATGCCCCTAATGATGAAAGCAAGCATGCCAGATGCCTTCTTCACCACTGCAAGCTTGAATTGTGCCTTGTAGATGGTGGAAAGTTTCAGAGAAATTAGGAGTAAGCACCATGCCAAAAAACATCCAGCCCCTGATATGGTTTTGCAGCTGGAAAAACTGAGTGATTAGTCCAAGAACATTTTTGGTCATCATCACTAACCCAGGAAGATGATGGTGGGAGATTTACCAATGGTAATGCCATTGAACATCAAGAGAAAATGTTTTGATTCTATTGTTGGTAATATACAGTTACTGGCACTTGTGAGAATAAAATGTATATTATGCTCCATGTTAGTTCATCCTGAAATGTTTTAGATATCTTGGCATATTCTAACTCATTCTCTCCAATGTACTAAAGGTTAACTGGTTTCTTAGGTGACCTGAACAATAATTAACTGTGACTTTGCAACACATCACCTTGATCGTCTTTCTCCTCTCCCTGCTTCTGAATTGCCTGTTGAAAGTGAGGGAGCATCTCTGCAGTGTACAGGATTGTCCATATTGGTCCAGGCATTAGAATCTGAGTTGGTCACAAGCGAATTGAACTTTCAGTGGGTATAAACCCATTTGGTACATGTACTGGTTGGGCTTTGTCAATGGAACCCAGAATGACCCTAAATACTTCTTAACATTTTATATAGGCTTTCAAGTCAGCCTGCTGATGCCCTAAGCATCTTGTTAGCATAGCTTTATCTGTGTTCTGCGTCACTGAAGTTATCATATGCATCTGCTGGAGCAGATCTCACAAGAGACCTCACTCATTGTAGAGCTGGAACCTGGGTTACCCTGGCTTGCAGATGCCATGTCGTCTAAACTACCTTCTATCTTGCACAAAATCCCAGTTTTTAAGCTTGTAACTGTTGATGTCAGGTTGTGTAATGGAGCAGGGCAGATGTGTATTGGTTGAAAGAGGAAGTGGGCAAAGGTACATGCTGAAGGGAGGAGGGAAGGAAAGATGTCAATGCTAATTTCAGATGTTTTGGAATGAGAGGGCTACGAGAAGGATTACAAATGAGCTTGCCATTGTCTTCAATGATCTTTGAACTACTGTTAGCACTGAGTCTTTGCCAACCACTCCAATAACGGACATCACACTTTCCTCCAAGCCATTCAGCTGACGGTGACGGTATTGACAGAGAAAACATTGACTATCACTGGCCTGTGTTGTGTGAGTGGTGTGCCTACATTTGAAGAGCTGGGATTTTGTGTGTGCTTCAAGATGTAGGTGTGAGAGTTGGAGCGGTGGTGAGAGTATGAAGATGTGGAGCAGCCTGCAGTTGTTAAAAAGCACTTTTGACTGTTAGAGATTATTAAGTAAGTGATGGGAGTGAACAACAAAGGAACCATGTGCAGGAAAAATAGTACAGTTGTTGGAAAATAGCATTTGCTGATGCCTTCACTGACCTTGTCCACATGTATGAAGTCAATAAACTTTTTCTGGCACTGCATCTAGATAGAACATAGAACATTACAGCACAGTACAGGTCCTACGGCCCACAATGTTGTGCCGACATTTTATCCTGCTCTAAGATCTATCTAACCCTTCCCTCCCATATAGCCCCCCATTTCTCTATCATTCATGTGTCTATCTAAGAGTCTCTTAAACATCCCTAATGTATCTGACCCCACAACCTCTGCCAGCAGTGTGTTCCACGCACCCACCACTCTCTGTGTAAAAAAACTTACTCCTGATATCCCCCTTATATCTTCTTCCAATCACCTTAAAATTATGTCCCCTCGTGTTAGCCATTGTCGACCTAGGAAAAAGTCTCTGACTGTCTAATCGATCTATGCCTCTTATCATCTTGTACACCTCTGTCAAGTCCCCTCTCATCCTCCTTCTCTCCAAAGAGAAAAGCCCTAGCTTACTCAACCTATCCTTATAAGACATGCTCTCCAATCCAGGCAGCATCCTGGTAAATCTCCTCTGCACAGATCCGGGGACCTTTATTCCTGACTTTAACTGATTAGTGATTGCTTATGAGTGGCACTTCACAGTGGATCTGGATGGCTTCCTGGGCCCCTAGGCACACTGGATACTCTCTTCCTCTCCATCAATACCACTGAGACATCTAGTACTGCATCAGAAAATCAGGCACTTAATCTTATTTCTGCTGAGCCGTGACATCCTTCAGCCATCCAATACCTGTGGAATGACTTTCACTAACAGCAATGAGCATCTCCCCTTTAAGAAGAACTTCAAGTGCACTTGGTCAAATTTTGTGGCTTTCCAGTATGTTTCAAATCCAGTGAAGAATTTACAGCACAATCCAATTTCCATCTCCTTCCCATGATACTCACAAAGGGCACCACTCCAACTATGCTATACCTACTATATTCCTTAAATATAACGTCACTTCCTTGTTCTTGTATTTGGTTCCCTGCTGTGGAAAATCTAAGGAGTATGTGAAGTTTTTTTTTAATCAAGAGAATAATTATGATTTGGAACTCATTATCTGGAAGAGTGGTGGTGGAAACAAAGTCAATCTGGACTTCCAAAGTGGAGTTGGATAAATACTCGAGGGAAAATAACTTGGAGAGTTATGTGGAACTAGCAGGGGAAGGAACCAACAGGTTTGGTGTACTGGGAGGAGCCAGACTTGATGGGCTGAATGGCCTTCTATTGTGCCATAATGATTCTGTGGAGACCCAGGATCTCACTTGTCCTTTTTTGGCCTTATCTTCCTTACACTCTGATTCAGCATCAATTAATATTATTTCCTTTCCACTTTGTTTAGAATCATGCTATTAAGTGTACTTCTGAATTCATTGTTCCAAACTTGCTACTTCACACTTTTCTGCAAAACACTCTATCATTTACCTCTGAATCCACTTTGAGTCCTGATGAAGTCTTGACCCGAAACGTTGACTGTTTATTTCCCCCCATAGATGCTGCCTGACCTGCTTTCTTCCAGCATTTTGTGTGTGTTGGTAGATGTTTATGTCTTTCTGAAATCTTTGCATTCTTCCATACATTTTGATATGTAACTTCTTTGTTATCAAGAAACTTCAATTGTGCTTGGCCCTAATCACTAACAAAGTGTGAAATAAACTCCTGCACAGATCCCTGAGATACATCATTACCTACCTACTGTTAAGTATCCATGTTATTGCCTTGTCATCTAACCACCTTTCTACTGATATCTATAATTTCCTATACAACATTTAGGGCAGATACTTTTTATGTCTCATATGTGGCAGCTTATCAAATATTTTTTGAAAGTCAAAATTATTGTATACCTCCTATTTATACACTTCTTTATTAATGGAAAAATATTGAATAGTCACAAGCCTACTTCAGCAGATCGACTGAGATCCTGTCTCAAATTCTGGGGTCTGGTAGACATCACTTGTGTGGAAAATTGATGTAGTAACCTCCTTCCAAGGTGATGAAAGGTCATTGTCCTGAAATGTTAAGTAGATTTCTCTCTCCACACTTGCTGTTTGACATGCTGAGTGTTCCCAGCACACTTTGTTTTCTTTCTTGGTTCCAAGAGTGGAAGAAATTGAAACCAAGAAGTTGTAGCCCAGAAATTCCCCTTGCCAATCATTCTGTACAAGGAGGACAGGATGGAGAGTGGATATTGAGAGAGAAGAAGGAGTCTGAAGAGATTTATTATGCTGCCATCAGTTGACTACCCATGTTCAGCTCTGAAGCAAGGTTAATTTTTTCAACCCAAAGGCATTTTCTTAAAATATAGGAATCATGCTGAAACTTCAATCTATATAGAAACTGGACAAATCAAATGAGCAGAAATAGCCCCAATACCACAGAAATCTAAAGCCCTCCCTCCTGAACCATCTCTCTAACCATGTATTCATTTGGTTTATTCTCTTCTAACTGCACTTGTTTCCTAGCAGTTTCCCTCCTGTAGTTCATTGAGAAGAGTCTATAAAAGAGCTTAGTCTATAAAAGAGCTTAGGTCAGTCTATAAAAGAGCTTAGCTAACCCATTACACGTCCTTTTCCTGTGATAACTAGAATTAATATTTGAGTTGAATAGTGGTATTGCAATTACATTGGTATAATATCTGATGTTGTCCCTATTTTATCTCCATTTTTTCATAGTGGTGCTAACTTATTTTGAGGTGTTGGGATACAATTCCATAGGTACAAGCAATTGCTAATGCCCAAGTGGTTATACTTTGTACATACATTTGGAAGTCAATGTTGGTGGGCTATTTAATAATAAGAGTTACAACAGAGGAGCAAAATCCTGCCCTTATCTGGCATCCCTTCACATGTTTCCAGCACAATAGACTGAAATGCAATCAGCAGTATGAACTTAGATGCTTTATCCCCCTCCCTAGATTAATTTTGCCTAAGTAAGTCAGTAAAAATGTGATATCTTGTTGGTCTCTAGGGCTCAGGACTACACAGATAATTCGCTGGCTGAAACACCTAAGGACTTCTAAGTAAGGTTCTTTTTAAAATTTAAATTAAAACCTGTACTGTATCCCACAACAAAGAAAAATTCTGGAAGGAATAAATGAGAATCACTATAAATGATCTGATAAGAACCAAAACAATTGGAAGCAATTGTGCCTAATACTGACTATTGATTTCATGGTGGTTCAACAAAGAAAAATTCTTTAATCTCCTCACCATGGCGATCATCTAACAATTAGCTAAATGACTGTTCAGGTTTCATGCGGAATATGAAAGGTATACTCTAACCTGGACAAAAAAAAGTCCTTATACTAATATCGAACATCAAAACCCAATATTCATTCTGGTAAACTGTTTTCAAATGCATTTTCTTGTTTTGGTTATAACTCCTGAATTACTTCTATTTTTTGAAACTTTGGCTTGGACATTCACCTGTGCAGCATCCAAAAAACACACATTGTGTTACAATGCTTAACCAGTTTTGGGCAGATCACAATTTTTTGTGCAATAAGCATGACCATTTTCATACGAGAAATTAATGTACCAAGCATTCTTTTTCTGGCATCCAGTTTATCTTTTCTACATCAATAATGTAGTTATATAATGCCCAAAAGTCAGACACCAAGAGACTGCAGAGGCTGTATTCTAGAGCATAAACAAACTGCTGGAGGAACCCAGCTGGTCAGGCAGCATCTATGGAGGCAGAAGAATAGTCAACATTTGGGGTCCAGACAAGTCTTCAACCCCTGAAACGTTAACTCTGTTTTTCTTTCCACAATATGGCCAGACTTGCTAAGTACTTCCAGCATTTTCTGTTTTTATTTTAGATTTCTAGCATCTGCATTTTTTTAATTTTAATTTTTAAAGGGTCCACCGCCTCTTTCTTGCAGTCAAAAGCAGGATGCGTCACAGCTTTCTGTCAAACCATCCTCAAGTTGGCTGAACCAAAGTGGTTTCCGCAGTTTCACAATCAAAATTATGTGAGCACGAACGGCAGAAGAAATCCTACCAAAAGGAGTTGTTCTATGTTCATTTTATCAAAGATGAGTAAAATACTGAAGAAAGGTGTTTTACAAATGAGGATCAGTAATTGAACATTGAAACAAAACTGCAGACGTTGGAAATCTGAAATAAAAACTGAAAATTCTGGAAAAACTCAGGAGGTCAGGCAGCATCTATTGAAAGAGAAACAGTTAACATTTCAGGGCAAAGACCCTTTATCAGACCCTTTATCAGGTGAAAGCTCTCCAAACTGAAACATTAACCAAGACATATTACAAATTAACAATTCAATCAAAATTCCAGAGTTTCACACCCACTTCTGCAAATTCTAAGTTAGCAGTTTTTAGTTGCCTGACAAGAAAACAATAATTCGTAACAGACAATAAGCCTTAATTTTCAGCAGATGATGTCATAGGAAAGAGGCTGACCATATCTCACATATTCTATATTTACGAGGAAGTAAGGACCACAGACTTTGGTGGTAGACATGATCTTTCCAAAAGAAAAGTCAATTGTGTTGGGAGTGAGACACATGTTTAAGAAAGATGGGCAGGTTTACTCAATTGTCTATATTTCTATAGCTCGTAAGCTCATATTACTAGTTTGTTTCTATGATAACTGATTTAATAAGTTGATATAATTTAAGCACTAAAACTTCTAAGTTAACAAGAAGGGCACTAAGCTCCTCTTGAGTCATTTGATAAATGATTAGTCTTAGAAGTCAGTTTATCAGTTTGTTTAGTTTGTGTTATATTGGAGGAATGATTTTGTTTTATCTGAATTGAATAATCAGGTGGGTCCTGGAGACCATTTTCCTTTGTGAGGCAGGCCACCTAAGCATGAAAGTACCTGTGGTATGATGGTAATCCGCAACATGGCTCTACAAATTTCTAAGATCTCTATCCAAAAGAGCTTGAGGAAATACAAAGCCAGTATGAATTTCAAAATACCTTGTGTTGAAAAGTATACTAAAGGGTTACCCTATATTTAACATTTTTCTAGGCTTAGCAACAATCATGATTATATGGGAGAAATTATGAGAAACAACCAACATTATGTTTATTTTTCTTTACAAGGGCATGATTGATTCACGCACCATACAATCTCATCACATTTATGCAGGCAACTCTCACTTTGAGTATGATGGCACTCTGTTGATTCTTATCTGTCATCGCACCATCAACACACGTTTTCTCCGTGGAACAAAAGCACTGCAGAAAATCATAGACACATGACTCCCCTGCATGCATACTTTACAAGACAGATGGAAACAAACATATTTGCAAGATAACAAGTGCCAGAATCTGTGGGTCAGGAACAAGCGCCATATTTTAATCAAAATAAATCTGACTATCGTTACAGGCAACCTTACAGTGGGGCTGTGTTCATAGAAATATTGTGATTTTCTGAAATACAAACCCCTTTTTCCCATTGAATCCCAAGTTAGAAGCGAAGGTAGGTTGTGTTGACACTGAATGTTTTTCTTTCATGTGAAGCCATTTTATCAGTGATGACAAAGTGAGGCCAACATTAGGTTCAGGGGAGGGGGTGGTGAGGATGGACAAGGCTTGTGTGAAAGAAACTACAAATTTAGTCAATTTTTATTATTAGTCACTCAGTGCTGTAGAGTAATAAGGTTTGGCTATGACTTCACTGTTCTGATAGGTTGGCAGTCACAGCTGAATCCCTCCTTTGCCATACTCTCTCCAGTCCAAGGACATATGAACAGACATCTCAGAGTGCAGTGCTCTTCATGTTGTGAGGCATTTTCTTTGATGCACAAGGCTTGTGAATTAGCAAAGCTTTTAGGAAGTGGGGGCATCAGGGAAAGAGAGAGGATTTGAGGATCAGGGTTCATGGGAGAAAGGTAGTGTAGAATGAGTTCGGGGGGGGGGGGTGGAATTAAAGCACAATGAAAGTGGAGTAAAGGTTGAGGGATTACTTTAAGGAGTTGGCCATGGCTACTGTGGCTCCCCGCAATGCAGCAAATCTCAAATTTTGGGTAGCAATTTGTGAATTTTGTAAGGGCAAATTTCCATTACCAAAGCGATTGTGAAGTGGGGGTCAGCTACACTAATATAATATAGAGGCTTCCAGATAGAATCACTGTGTGATTTGGTGTTAATTAGAAGGCAAGTTCCGTTGGTTGTGTTCAACAAACACATACGTTGGGTTTTACATTTCTTGAATATTTTTATTCTTTTAAAGGTATGTTGATGTGCGAGTGCTTACTCTGTTTATGAGTTGATGTAGTCCACAAAACCAGCAACATATAGATATAATGGGGCAGCACAGTGTTCAGGGGGTCTCAACTTGAAATATCTACTCTCCATTTCCCTCCATAGATGCTGCCTGACCTGCTGAGTCCCTCCAGCATTTTGTGCATTGCCCCAAAGACAAGGCAGGTTGATGGACTTGATAGGCCATAGGGCCAGATTCCATACTGTCTGACTCTATGCTTCTAATGCATTTAATAAAGCTTTACCAGGGGTCATTAAACAAAATTTAACAATGAACCATAAAAGAAGATGGGGCGGATGACCAAAGCTTGATCAAAGTATCACCAATGGCCGGTCCTGGTCAAATAACGTAGATGCCACCTCCAAGAAAGCTCACCAGCGCCTCTACTTCCTCAGGAGGCTAAAGAAATTCAGTATGTCCCCTTTGACACTCACCAACTTTTATCGATGCACCATAGAAAGCATTCTATCCGGATGCATCACAGCTTGGTTTGGCAACTGCTCTGCCCAGGACTACAAGAAACTGCATAGAGTTGTGGATGCAGTCCAGCATGTCATGGAAACCAGCCTCCCCTCCATGGACTCTGTCTTTACTTCTCGCTGCCTTGGCGAAGCAGCCAGCATAATCAAAGACCCCACCCACCCGGGTCATTCTCTCTTCCATCAGGTAGAAGATACAGGAGCCTGAGGGCACGTACCGCCAGGCTTAAGGACAGCTTCTATCCCACTGTGATAAGACAATTGAATGGTTCCCTTATACAATGAGATGGATCTACCTTGTTGTGACCTTGCATCTTATTGCACTGCACTTTCTCTGTAGCTATAACACTTTACTCTGTACTGTTATTGTTTTTACCTGTACTACCTCAATGCACTCTGTACTAACTCAATGTAACTGCACTGTGTAATGAGTTGACCTGTACGATCGGTATGCAAGACAATTGCATCAATTTCACCAGATCAAACTGTTTATTGTATAAGGCAGTCTCTCAGGATCAGGGATGGCATGCTTCCACTTCAATTCTGAGTTGACTGACAATGCAAAGTGGTGCTTGTAGATTTTGCCACAAGTCGCGCAGAAGATGCTTGGCAGGGTGGGCAAGTGGGTAGTTTGGGAGGCAATGCCCTCCTTCCGCCATTTACACTGGGCTTCTGTGTGCTCCCTAGGCAAGGAATCGGTTCTCACTGTCATTCTGAATGCACCATCCTCCACTTTGAACAGCTTGGAGCCAGGGATAGAACATAGAACACTACAGCACAGTACAGGCCCTTCGGCCCACAATGTTGTGCCAACATTTTATCCTGCTCTAAGATCTATCTAACCCTTCCCTCCCTCAGAGCCCCCTATTTTTCTATCATTCTTGCGTCTGGACATCCAGGCCTCCCAGGAGTCTATAGGGAATGTTACATTTTTTTCAAGGAACTTTTGAGATCATCCTCGAGTGCTTTCCTCTGTCCACATGGTAATCTCTTTATGTGACAGAGCTCTAGTCTGAGAGTTTGTTTAGGGAGTCTGACTTCAGGTATGAGAATAACATGACCTGCCCAATGGAACAAAATGAATATAATTAGAAATGGAATGCTGGAGATGTTAGCAAAGCAGATTTGGGGGATTTTGTGCAGACAGTTTTGCTGTTATCTCCCCAGTGCTGTGAGGTTCCTGCTTTAGGCAGTTCAGTACTCTTAGATGAGTTGGGATCATTGCTACCCAGTAGACCATGAGTTTAGTGCCAGGTCTGTGGTCTTGATTTTCAAACCTTTTCCTCAGATGAGCCAAGGCAGTGCAAGAGCAATGAAGACATTGCTCCAGCTGAGATTAACTAAGACAATATGAGTCTGGTACCTTCGCAGTCTATTTGATATTGAGCAATTCCATGCATAGAAAGTCAGAGAGAGAGATCGCATGAAAACAAATCCTTTGGCCCATCGGGTCTGTGTTGACCATCAAGCACCAATTTTTTACACGAATCCTACCTTCACCCATTTTATTATCCTCACATTCTCATAAACTCCCTCTCGTTTCTACCACTCATGAACATGCTAGGGGCAAGTTAACCTACCAACCAGCACATTTTTAGGATGGAGGATACTGGATCACCTGGAGGAAAGCCACTTGGTCAAGGAAACTCCACAGTGACAGCAAAAGAGGTCAGGATTGAACCCAGGTTTGCTGGAGCTGTAAGGCAGCAGCTCTACTAACTGCTCCACTATGCTGCCAAAGATATTTAACTATAGAACAAGGAATACAGGCTAGCCATTTTTTAAACCCATTGATTAATTATACATTAATACATTTCATTAACAGACTACTCTGTTTTACTGCTATATATAGGAAACCTACTTACTCAGGTTGTCATCATATGACGAAAGCAATTAGGCACATTCCAAATCACTCCTAAAATAAAACCTTCATGAACCTCAGGAAGTGACTTTTAAATATGGACTGGGTGGTCCTAATGAATTATGATCCCTGCTAGGAGCATAGGCTCAAAATACTGCCTCTGTGGTGCTGGATTTAACAGGGGCAAGCAAATGAAATAAAGTTAAATATGTTGAACTGTTGTAACATTCAAGATAACATTTTCAATGTTTTTTTGTCATCACATATAACTGTGTTAGTTTAACAGTTATCTCATCTGAGCAAGATTTAACTTCCTATTCAAGTTAGAGTCTCATTGCAACTAGTTTTTCAACTTCTGGTAGAAGAAATGTAATCAACAGACATTGGTTGCACAAGCCTTTCAAAAAGCTGGCCAGTATTGTATATATTCCAAAGCTGCACAAGAATGAGATGATTTGAGAAGGAATTTAAGGTTCTATAAATCTGATTATAATTTAAGAACCAAGTAGAATTATTTTTTGTCAACTTAAATTTTGCCACTTACATCTGGAAAGGTAATCTTGCCAGATGAAATCAGCCAGAACAAGCCTGCTTGTGAAACTCCTTGGAAAAACTGTATGACTGTCTGTCAAAGATGTCAGGGTTTTGCAATGATTCTGAACGCCCCTGATGCTGAGAGACATTTGAAACCAATTTAATATGAAATAAATAATTTAAGTGAAAGATAAAAACAATAAAATTATCCAAAAATACTGAAACAGATTTTTGAATAATTAATGCATGTTGCAAACACATAATTAAACTCACCCTATTTTTACCCCTCTTTCTGGCACAGGATCTAAAAGCAGAATTCCAGAAAGTTACTGTGAAATCCAAGGCCAGAACACTGTTAGAAATTGCCAGGAGAGCTCATGCTGTAAGTTCTGACCATTCAGGTTAATACTGAATTTCTGATATATGAGGTATAATAATACATGGGCAAGATAAAACCTTGCGAACAGCGTTGATGGCTTTTGCTTTAAATATGATATGCATTCACTTTGTATGGACAAATAAAGTAACTGATCTTAAGCATATTTCTGTGTAACTGCTGGCTAAACTCAGCAAAAACAGCTTCTTGATGTTATCTTGAATAGACTTAATGGTGACTTGAACCTCATTTACCTATGGTCCGCTGCTGTAACAGATAAAACATGAACCAAGTCAGTTACCATATTCATATTATCCCAGGATCTTTTGAGAATAATCGGCTTCTACCAGAAAAGTAGGGTTTTGTTTCATTTTTCTGTGCAGATAGTTACAAACAATTTGAGCAATGATTAAGTGGGAGATCTTTCAGCATGTATTGTTCTTCTTGCTGTCCAAGAGGGTTCCATGTAAACTATCCATGACAGCTTGGGCTTAATGCAAATCTTGCCATTTTGAAAAATTCATGTGCTCCCCTCGATACTTTATCTTACTTCCAGAGGAAATGATGCATTTGATAAGAAAACTTCACTTACCTTTTTTATAGATGAAAGAATTGTGAACTGATTGTTGTCCTCATTGCCAACTTGGAAGTAACCTAATGCTAAAATAAATCATGGCTGCTGTGATCTACACTGCTCTTTCTGCCTGAAGCAGTCATGAAAAGTACTTTTTATTAAGCTACAATCCAGTGGAGTGAATCTGCACCTCATTCTCTTTCATTTCCAGGAAATTACTTTCTCACTGATCTGACATGTTTGATTGGCAACATAATGACAAAAAGGAACCCCCTTTCCTACTGTATTAATGAGATAAGAGTGTTGGCATAAGGGTGGCATCAAGCAGCTATAGTAAAACTGAAGCCATTGAACCTTTTCCTCTATGAAAGAAAGATGGTTATAGTTGTTGGGTGTCATTTATCTCAGCCCCAAGACATGGTTGCAGGGAATGTCCTTGGCCTGACTATCTCCAATTGCTTCATTAGTGACCTTCCTTCCATTGCACAATATTCAAATTTATTTGCAATTCCTCATAAAATGAAGCACTTCATGTCTGCAAAGCTTGACAATGAATACCTCCAACAAAGAGAGACAAACCACCTTCCCTCAACATTCAAAGAAATTGCCAATGTCGGGTTCTCCCAATATGAAATTCCTAACTGTTGTCTTGACCAGAAATTCAACTGGATTAGCTGCCATCTAAATGTTGAAGCTGCAAGAGCAGGCCAGATTGCAGAGTTTGGATATCATGTAGCGAGGGACTTGCCTCCTAAATTTGAGAACCTCTTTCCACATTAGGATTATGATGGTCCACACTTATTTGGATAAATGCAACTCCAATAATACTCAAAAAGCTCAACACTGCCCAGACAGAGCAACCTGCTTGAATGGCACCACATCACTCTATCCACTGCCTGTGCACTGCAGCTGCCATGTTTTCTCAACACTGCAGTGGTGGTGGACAATTAAGCAACTCACTGGAAGAGCAGGCCCCATAAATATCCCCATTCCCGATGATGGGGGAGCCCACCACATAAGTATAAAAGAGAAAGCTGAAGCATTTGCAAGAATTTTCAGCTAGAACTGCCAAGTGGATAATTCATCTCAGCCTCCTCCAATGGTCCCCAGCATGATAGATGCCAACCTTCAGCCAATTTGATTCACTCCACATGATATCAAGGAACAATTAAGGGCATTGGATATAGAAAAGGCTATGGGTTCTGACAACATTCTGGCAATAGTACTAAAGACGTGCTCCAGATCTTTCTGTGCCTTTGGCCAAGCTGTTCCAGTACAGCAACAACACTGGCATCTACCCAACAATGTGGAATATTGGCCAGGTATGTCCTGTCAACAAGAAGCAGGACAAATCCAACCTGGCCAATTACTGCCCCATTAGTCTACTCTCAATCATCAGCAAAGTGATGGAAGGGATAATCAATAGTACTGTCAAGTGGCACTTGCTTAGCAACAACCTGCTCACAGAGCTTAGTTTGGGTTCCGCCATAGTCACTCAGCTCCTGACCTCATTACAACCTTAGTCCAAACATGGACAAAAGAGCTGAACTCCAGATGTGAAGTGAGAGTAAATGCCCTTGATGTCATTGATTGAGCAGGACATCAAAGAGCCCTGGCTAAACTGAAGTCATTGGGAATCAGGGGAAACCCTTCCACTGGTTAGCACAAAGGAAGATGGTTGTGGCGGTTGGAGGTCAATCATCTCAGCCACAGGATATCTCTGTAGGGGATCCTTGTCGTGTCCTAGGCCCAACCATCTTCAGCTGCTTCGTCAATCACCTTCCTTCAATCATAAGGTTGGAAACAGGGATGTTTGCTGATGATTGCACAGTGTTCAGCACCCTTTGTGATTCTTCAGATAATGAAGCAGTCCACATCCAAATGCAGTAAGATGTGGACAATATCCAGGTCTGGGCTGATAGGTGGCAAATAACATTCACACCACACAAGTGCTAGGCAATGATGATATCCAACAAGAGAAAATCCAACTATAATCCCCTGACATTCAATGACATTACCATCACTGAATCCCCCACTATCAATATCCTGGGGTTACCATTGAACAGGAACTGAACTGGAGTAGCCAGATACACAATGTGGCTACAAGGGCAGGTCAGAGGCTAGGAATCCTGCAGTGAGTAAATCTCCAAATCCTGTCCACCATCTACAAGGCTCAAGTCAGGAGTGTGATGGAATTCTCTTCCCTTGCCTTGATGAATGCAGCTTCAACAACAGTCAAGAAGCTCAACACCATATAGGACATAGCAGCCCACTTGATGGGCACCCCATCCACAAACATTCATTCATTCCACCACTGACACACAGTAGCCACAGATTGTGCCATCTATGGAATGCACTGCAGCAAGTAACCAAGACTCCTCAGACAGCATATTCCAAGCCCACAACTTCGACCAGCTAGAAGGACAAGGGCAGCAAAAGCATAGGAACACCACCAACTGGAAGTTGTCCTCAAGCCACACACCATTCCGAATTGGAAATGTATCACCATTCCTTCACTGTCGCTGGGTCAAAATCCTGGAACTGTCTTCTTGACTGCATTGTGGATATATCCACACCTCAACGACTGCAGCAGTTCAAGAAGGCAGCTCACCACCACCTTATTAAGGGCAACTAGGGATGGGCAATTAAATACTGGCTCAGCCTGCGAAGCCCACATCCCTTGAATGAAGATATTAAAAAAATTACTTGTCTAGGATACTGTGACAGCATCTCTCAAATTCGTGACCTGCACTGCTAAGAAGGACAAGATTATCTGGCACTACTGAAGCAAATTCCCTTCCAAGGTATACATCATCCTGGCTTGGAAATGTACCACCAATCCATCATTGACATTGGCTCTAAATCCTTACCTAACATTAGTTGAATACCTTCACAAGAAGGATTGCAATGGTTCAAGAAGCTGGCTCAACATCAGCATCTCAGAGGCAATTAGGGATGGGCATTAAATCCTGGCCTTGTCAGTGATGCTGACATCGCCTAAATGAATAAAGAAACACCTTCCCTTGCATTCAAACACTTCTTTTTATCTGCCTCCTTTTTTTTTAAACAGTATTAATTTTTCTCAATTTTTAAATTAGGTGAAAACTAGAATGCCAGAATTGGTCCTGGAGTTTTGCAAGAGTTCTTAAAATCACTTTCTTTTTGCCTTTATGTTCAGACAGGGAGTGTGTGATGTGGAGTTTGGTATCAGAAGTCTTACTATTACTGCTGATGCTACTACTACTAGCACTACTATTACTACTACTACGAATTTACCAGGTGTTATGGAATACAGTGTTGGCTTCGGCAGCTGTACTATTTTTTTCCCCACGTATTTCAATCTTTAGCCATTAAAAGTCATTTGAATGAGCTTGGTCAATTCCCCTTCTTGCCTCGGAAACACAAATTTAATGTTTCTAGGTCTGTTCTTTTTCAAACAAGGAGCTAATCTAAAATCATTTTTCACAATTGTCCCAGCTTCTGTATATTATGTGAAAAGATGCCAGTGCCTATCTCATTTTTTCTCAATCACACATCGTCTATTTTGTGCTTAAGAAATGTTGATTAGAGAAGTATGGCAGCAGATGTTTTACGTGGATCTACCCTGTTGATACATATTAAATTGTTGCTCCAATGAAATTGTACAGTATATAAAGAATCTCCAAAGATCTGTCAGCACTCACCTGAAAAGCTACTTGGAAAAGAAATCCTGAAAGGTGACAACTTCAATGATGAATCCTTGAAAAGAGGTACTACAGATAAACAAGATAATCTTTTCACACTCATGACAAAGATATTCAAGCATTTCTGTTAAAAAAAAGTTTAGGAATTGTTTTCTCAAGTCCCTAGCTCACAACTTAACAACTGACAGGAGCTTTCCTGAGTATACAGATAATTTGTTCAATACTGTATAAACTGATTTCCACTAGTTCAATGGTCACATTGCTGCCCTTTCATCACACGGTGTATGCTTTGGAAAGAATTATTCCTTCAAATACAGTTATGGCAGATGGGACATTGAGAGCCTGCTTCAGTGAATGATCTTTATTTTGTATGATCTTACTAGCATTTAATTTTAATGATTTAGCAGTAGCTAAATTATTTTAAATAGTCCATGTCTTTTTCCTTCCTGAATCACTAAAGCAACTGGATGCTAATATTGAATATTATTAGTATTTATGAATATGGGTTTGTGTTCACAATTCACTGTTCTGAAATTCTTTAATTTGAGTGTGGCAAAGAGTGTGAAGGAAAAGTTGAAACTGAAAGTGATCTTAGTAGTTCTGGGCATTACCTGGGAGCCCACTACAGAATACCGGTGGAGAACCTAAACCAAGGTGATACATTTCCCTCACTAAACAATGGTTAAGGGTACATCAAGAAAACAAAGAAGAAAATGTAGTTAAATGACCATATTGTGTGGTCCCATTTTGTATCAATTCATATGAAGTTGTTGAGCTTTGTCCATACTCTACAGTAATTAAGGCTGTCATCATTCATGGCTGCGAATGAATCTACCTTGGTTCAGTTAGAATTACTTGGAAACTACACATCGTATCTGACTGTATGGTATTGCAGGAATGTTTTAGAAGGTACGTCAGCAATTTTTTCCACCTGAAGTTTCAGGATAAGCTAATCTCAGAATGGATGATTGTTGAGATTTTTTTTCCCAAACACCTATTCTATTCTATTCTTATTCTATTCTATTCTTATTCTATTCTATTCCATGTACATGTAAAAAATAAAAGATTTAAAACACTGCAGAGGAAACAGAAAGATAGCTGCAACTGAAATATAAACCATTAGAGTAGTAGTGTCATAACTAAGGCAGATGAAGGAGTGCAGAGACTGAGGAATGAAAACTAAATGTTTCATTTTTCACTCATTATTCAATATTTGACGTTATATTACAAAGAGCTCCTTAGAAAGACTTAATAAGTAAAAGTCAAGGACAAAACTTGACTCAGTTGCAGACAAATAATTAAATAGATAATAAGTTCAATGAACTCAGTGGAGCATTAAAAGTAACTTAAATCATATTAGATGCATTTGTTAATCATAATTTATAAATATTATAACATTTGTCTAAAATGAGGAAAGGCTTCTGTGAAATGCCTTAGAATGTTTGGCCAAGAAAGGAATGATATAAAGCCAAATTATATAATAATTAATATTATCATGTATGCCCAGATAATGACATTTGGTACAGATATTTCTCATTATTGTTCAAAGGGAGCTTGCAATCAGACAAACTCTTATTTTCAACAATATTTCATCACTTTGAATTGATTTGCTTTTCCACATGAGAATAATATCCACCTTGTAAAATGACTTTCTTTTCTATGAGCTGCATTCCATCCTGAAGTATAGTTTGTTTTGAAAATGGAACCTAGAAATCCACCAGGGAATGTTATTGTGTCAGCATTCATTTATTATCATACAAGGGAGTAAAAGCTAGGACAGACAAAGGGCTAGTGACAGAGAAATAGTCTTAGTTATTTCAACTCACAGCAGATATTTGAAAGGATTGTTGTGATAGAGTTTAGTCTAGGGATGTAGGTACTTGAGAAAGGAGAATAATACCGAGACAATCAAGATGCAGAAGCAGAAAAGGGTGGTGAGCTGGGTCACAAAAAGCTGCTCGCATGACTGGGTTTAAATCATACAGAAAGTTGCTGGATATCAAAAACCTTTTGAACTGCCTTGCACTTTATTTACTAGCTAATAGAAACACAAGAAGTACTTGAAATGTCTGCGCAGGGTTTAGTCTGTCAGCTCTCTATCACTGTTGTATCTACTTTAGTTTAGTAATGTAAAAAATAATGTCTCCAAATGTAAAAGTGTATAAAATAATACTACAATGAAGTTATTCATAATGTTTTCTTCATAGTGCATAAAATTCCAGTTGATGAATTCATTGGTTATATGTTAAGATGTTTCCACAATGTTAAAATGTTTCTAAGCTAGACCTAGAAATTAGTCCACACCACTTATTTGGCATTAAAACTGTTGTGTGGGTCATCAATTGTGAAAATCAAATAAAAAGCAAAAACTTTACATTTGGAGTTCGTAAAACAATATTTTCTCATGTAAAGCCACACTGAAACCGACATTGTTGGTTTTAGCATGGTGTCCCATACTGATGTGTTTCAGGCTATTGCTGTTTTCAGCAAGTAGCACAGTAGGCACTGTTTTCAGAAGTACCTTTTAAAGAGATGTATCATTGTGCAAGCAACACTCCTCTGATCTTCTTATTACTGGGGATTTTTGCTATTCAATGAAAGCATGTTGCAATGATGGAAGGTGAGTGGGAGAATGCTCCCAGGACATCATAGTTAACTAGATAGGCTGGTGAAGAACATTTCACAGAAGGCATATGTTTTGTTAATGGGAGCCACAGAAGACCCTCCTACGCTTCAGCTCAGTATGTTGTTAGGGAGGTTGTTGTCAGGACCTGAGTGCAGTATCTGAACTCCTGCACTTTTGGAAAGCCTGCAGTGCAGGCAAATACTGATGCTCACTCTGCCTGTGCCTGTGGACTGAAGGAAATGAAGATGATATCTCCTCTCTCTAATTAAGGAGTTTGGCTAACCCAACTAATTGCAGAGGCCCTTGCAAAGATCTTTGCTTCATCTTTAGCCACAGGCGAAGTTCCAGAAGACTGGAGGATGGCTAATATTGAACCGTTATTTAAGAAAGGCAGCAAAGACAAACCAGGGAACAACAGGCCAGTGAGTCTGACGTCAGTGGTTGGTAAGTTATCTATCAACATTTGGATAGACAGGGTCTAATTAGGAATAGTCAGCACCACTTTGTGCACAGGAAATCGTGTCTGACAAATCGCAGAGTTTACTGAAGACATAACCAAGAGGGCAGATGAGAGTAGGGCAGTGGACTTTGTCCATATGGATTTTAACAAGGCCTTTGACAAGGTCCCGCATGGCAGACTGATCTGGAAGATTTGATCGTATGGGTTCCAGCGAGAGGTAGCTGATTGGATTCATAATTGGCTTTATGGTAGGAAGCAGAGGGTGATCATCAAAGATTGTTTCTCAGACTGGAGGCCTGTGACTGGAGTCGGTGCTGGGACCTTTGTTGTTGGTTATTTATATAAACTGTTTCGATGTACATGTACAAGGCATGGTTAGTAAAAATATCAAAAATTACAGGGGGATCTTGATCAGCTAGGTAAGTGGGCCGAGGATTGGCAAATGGCTTTCAATTTGGATAAGTGCAAGTGTTGCATTTTAGGAAGTCAAACCAGAGGAGGACTTGTACAACGAATGGTTGGACCCTGGGGAGTGTTGTGGAACAGAGGGACCTAGGAGTACATGTACATAGTTTGCTGAAAGCGGTGGCACAGTTAGACAGTGTGGTGAAGAAGGTGTTTGGCATGGTGACCTTCATCAGTCAGGACATTGAGTATAGGAGTTAGGACGTTATGTTGCAGTTGTACAAGACATTGGTGAGGCCACACTTGGGGTATTGTGTACAGTTTTGGATGCCCTGTTAAAGGAAAAACATCATTAAACTGTAAAGAGTGCAGAGCAGATTTACAAGGATGCTGACAGACTTGGGAGGCTGAGTTATAGGAAGAGAATGGGCAGGCTAGGACTTTGTTCCTTGTAACGAAGGAGATTGAGGGATGACCTTAAAGAGGTGTATAAAATCATGAGGGGTGTAGATAGGGTGAACGCACATATTCTTTTTCCCATGTTAGGGGAACTAAAAATTAGAGAACATAGGTTTAAGGTGAGAGGGGAAAGATTTAAGAGGAACCTGAAGGGCAACTACTTCGCACAGGATGGTGTGTACATAGAATGACTGCCAGAGAAAGTCGTTGAGGCAGGTAGAATCATGATATTTAAAAGATATTTGGATAGTTACATGGATAGGAGGGTTTTAGAGGAATATGGGCCAAATGCAGGCAAATGGAACTAGCTCGGTGGGCACTATGGTCAGCATGGACGAGTTTGGCCGAAGGGCCTGTTTCCATGCTGTATTACTCTATGACTATAACTAATCCAGCAGTGAGCAGAAAACTGGAACAGGGCAGAAATCAGCATCCTGGAAAGATTTTAAGGTTATGAAAGCTGAGCATGGCTCTTACGTTAATCCCCATGGGAAAAGTAGGGCACAAATGAAGTTGTATTGAAGTCAGAGAAGGTCAGAGAGCTCACTGAGGACAAAGAAATCAGCTTGAGTGTTGGTCCCATGAATATCATTATTTCAGGGAAAATGGAGTTAGAATAACCTGGTTGTTCTCTTTACAATATTTACAATATTTTTATTAATTCCACAAAAAAATACAGAGTACATGCATCAAAAAGAGGATAAAAATACTACTGAATACATTGTGTTAAATCATACTTGAGATCACAATACTCTAAATTAATAATCACAGGTGATAGTTAGTTAATAAAGAAAAAATTGGAATAATTTTATTATAAAAAAAATCTACACCCACTACCAAAAACTGGAGCTGTTTGGTTAAAAAAAAAGACAAGGAAAGACCCTTGAGACGTAACGATATCAGCCAATATCTGTACTTTAGTTACCAAATCAAAGGTTTTGAAAATAATTCAAAAAAGGTCCCCACAGGGTTTGAAAGTCTAAGTTAGCTTCAAGAATTGAACAACAGATCTTCTGTAGATTCAGGTATAACATAACATCCCGTAACCATTGAGCATGAGTAGGCAGAGTAACTTCCTTCCATTTAAGCAACACAGCCCTCCTGGCTGTAAGAGAAATAAAAGCCAGAATATGTAGATCAGAAGCCTCCAAAGTTATATCTTTTTCTCTGACAATCCCAAATATTGCAGTCAAAGGATTAAGTTTAAAATTTATTTTAAAAAGCACAGAAAAAGTTTGAAACACCTCTGTCCAATATTTTTTAAGACTCTGACACATCCAAAACATGTGAATTAAAGAAGCCTCTCCATTATTGCATTTGTCACAGTAAGGAGATATATCTGAATAAAAGCGGGATAGTTTGTCTTTAGACAAGTGAGCTCTATGGACCACTTTAAATTGAAGGAGAGAGTGACAGGCGCATAATGACGAAGTATTAACCAATTCAAAAATTTAATTCCAAGTTTCCTCAGAAATTGGCATCCGCAAGTCTTGTTCCCAGGCATTTTTAATTTTATCTAATGGAACCTTATTCATTCCTAATAACCTGTCATAAATATTAGATATTGAGCCATCATGAAAAGGCTTCATTTTAAAAATTGCATCTAGTAAATTTTTATCAGGACTCATAGGAAAAGAATGTAGTTGAGATCGAAGAAAATCTCTAATTTGTAAATATCAGAAAAAATGAGTTTTTGGTAAATTATATTTGGTTGACAATTGTTCAAACGAAGAAAGATTTCCTCCAACAAACAGATCCTGAAAACAAGTGATACCCGATTTGTCCCACTCTTTAAAAACTACATCAGTCGTAGAAGGTTTAAAAAAATAATTAGAAAAAATGGGACTAGACAAAGCCAAAATATTTTCTAAATTGTAACCAAATCCCTAAAGCGTGTTTAACTACTAAATTATCAGTTAGTTTATTTAATGATAAAGGAAGTGAAGAACGAAGCAGAGAAATAATAGAAGATTTTTTAACAGAGTTAGCATCCAAAGAAACCCATACTAGACAAGCCTCTTGATTAATGTAACCAAAACGTAAGATTTCGTATATTGACTGCCCAGTAATATAACCTAAAATTAGGTAAGGCTAAACCTCCATTCTTTTTAACCTTCTGAAGATGAGCTTTATTTAGTCTAGGATGTTTGTTTTTCCATATGTAGGAAGATATAATTGAATCAAGAGAGTCAAAAAGGACTTAGGAATAAAAACAGGTAAAGCCTAAAATAGATATATGAATTTAGGTAGAATATTCATTTTAATAGAATTAATTCGGCCAATCAATGATATAGAGAGGGGTGACCAACTTGATAAAACACTTTTCACATAATACAGTAAGGTGAGAAAATTTTCTTTAAATAAATGTTTATAGTTTTTAGTAATTGATATGCCCATATAGGTAAAATGATTTCTTACAAATTTAAAAGGAAGGTTAATATCGAGTGGTACCAGGTTATTCAAGGGAAAAAGTTCGCTCTTGTGTAAATTCAATTTGTATCCTGAACACTGACTAAAACAGGAAAGTAGAGAAAGCATAGGAGGTAACGAGGTTTCAACATTAGATATAAAGAGTAATAAATCATCAGCGTATAACGAAACTTTATGGTTAATACCTCTTCAGTTCTGTATATAAATCAGACCAGCTGAGTCTGAAAATCTCACTATAGATTGATTTTGTACGTTGTACTACATTTGGAGGAGCATTATGCTGGGGCAAAAAAGTGGTAGGGGAACTGTAGAAGAAAGTTCTGCCATAGAGATAATTTTGCCAAAAGGCACAAAGGCACCTAGAAATATGTGCAAAATTTCTCTGCTGCAGGTTTTCAACTGCACAGTATCATAATCAATAAATTTCAAGTCCTCGATATCCAGGCTACTAAATTAAGTTCAGCTTTCCTATGTCAGCCATAGAAATATTATAATTGCACTCAGGGTGCCAGAGTTCGATAAACCAATGATCACATTGATAAGAATACATTTGTAAGTATCAAATGAGAATAGTTTTGGGCTTAATCATATAGTGTGATCTAATTAACAATTCTTAATAGCTAAGAAAAATGGCTAATGAACGAGAAAACCAATAGGTAGCTGATGCTCATAGAAACAAACTTCTCTGAAAATCAGCACTTCCAAAGCAAAAACTGATACAAGCAGTCTACATGCAGCCTAACAATTCGCAAGCAATGAAGTGAGGAGGATGGAAGTTAGTTTAGCCATCCTCATAATGTTCCAAGTATTGAACAAGCCGATTGATTCATAAGAGGATGGATCTTCAGGTACACTGATACCTTGTGTAATCCCTTTTACCCCGAACCTGTGTGGGCATAAGAAAAAAGATAGCTTCACTAATTCTTCTGCACTGGAATAGTTTGTACCATCTGCTGGTTCACAACTTACAAATAGCCTTAGTGAATGGGAATGTTTTGCTTGAATTATCACTGTTATAACAGGTTAAGCTTCTATGCAATTGGATCCTTCCTGGCCACTGCAAAGGAAATCTGGATAAACCATGTGCATGTCAAATTTATGCAAATCAAGTGATTGGTGCCATGCTAGCTTGGGAAAGTATTTTAACAATTTTCCTGAAGGAAGACAGTATCAACAAGCAGAAACCTACAAATGTTGTCCATCTGGTAGTCTATTAAAGATAGGATAAACATGGCTTATAGGTCTTCCAAAGAAAAGTGAGCATGCAGCAGAACCATGCTGCCACAAGGAGAAATGGTAATACTTAAGCAAGTAGATTTATGTGACATCCTGTTATTGATCACCAATTCCAATAATTAATATATCCAGCAATGACCAACTGGTTCTTGTTACAATGATCCAAGATGTGCACATTGCCTCCACTGATGCTGAGTTGTCAGCTTCCTGCTCATTTCCCAGGCCATCCAACAATTATTATCTACATGAAGTTGAAATAAAAGCTCAAAGTTATTTGGCGCTATTTATTTATCTCATCTTATGAGACAACGAAGGAGGAGGCCATTAGACCCATCAAGTCATTGCCAGCTCTTAGAACGGTTCCATCAATCCCAACCCCCATTCACTCAAGACAATCAACTATTCCCTGATTCTCTTGCTATCCACTTCCACTAGGTAATTTATAATAGCTATTTAATCTACCTGCCCATCTTTGGGATATAAGAGAAAACTGGAGCACCTAGAGGAAACCAGTGACAGGGAGAATGTGCAAATTCCAGACAGACAGCACCCAAGATCAGGATCCAGCTGGAGCCATGGCCTCATCAGGGACATCTGATGACCCACAAGAACCTCTGGTGCTTTCTTCAAGGGAAAAGGAAAAGCCAGGACATTGTACTACTGGGACATTGTAAGGTTGTGAAGTAAGAAAAGCAACATGTTTGTAAATAATTATGAAGACACTAGCATTGTTCAATTATGGCCAAATTTAGGGAAAATCATTTTCTTCATTTTGCAGACATTATTGACACTGGTGTGCCATCTGATGGCATGGCTGGAGACCCTACTATGCCTCACCTAGATATGTGGCTAATGTCAAGTGTCTCTAATTCAACTGCTTGAGCAAAATCTTGATTGCCACCAGACACTGAAAAATGCCTTCCCCTTAAAAATTGTAAGATCTATTCAGGAGACCTCATGATACTATCATGCTAATCATACATATGACCTTTAATGCCAAATTGATTATTATCTCACAGTTCATAATCCCTGTTTGTTTCACTGTTACAATACCAATTGTGTTTATTTCTCAGGTAGGAATTCCTGTGAGATACTTGATGAAATTAAATATTTGCTCTACTTTCGGCAGTTCTCTCAGACTCTCCCTTTATGCAGGGTATTGAAAGCAATAAGAATAGATGGGGTGCATTGGAGAAAAGTGATTGTACATGCAGGAAAGTATGACGGTACAATGGTTGGTTCTAACTGTTGTGAGCAGAGTGAAATGCCATGCTTCTAGTGCTGGTCCTTCATCAGTTGTGCCTCATCGTGCACATTGAGATGGTCATTTGGTGATCTGGTTTAAGTTGAAGCTCCAGTGAAGTCTAGTGATTGCTTTAATGCTTTTGTACATCATTAGCTAGAAATATTAGTCCTCCAATGCTTCCCCATATCAATTGAATGACATCCGAATAAATGTGTTGTTATGTGCATCATTCACAGTTGTTGTAATGACAGTGCTGACCAGTGATGACAGTGTTGAGCTGCAAGAGATCTAGATTTCACTTTGCAGACTGCAGCTGATTATCTAAGTGTATTTTTTTTTGCTGGGGTCTGATTTTTGCATACTTGCAACTCATTAGGAAACCCATTTAAGCTTGGACATCACCTGGGTTCTCCTGATTGATTGATGGCAAACCACACTGATGTTGAGGATTATAGAGTACAGAGGGTGGCCTGGTTGCCTTTGAGAATTCTCATTTTGCTGGCTTCATATGAAAAGCATCTCTCTATGAAGGAGTACCTTACAGCCCATACAGGTAATGCTGTTGTCCTCCAGTCTGTCAATCAGGCTGTTGCTGTTCAGCTGGAACTTCCTCTTGGTAGGCTTCTTCATTTGTCTGCTCCTTTTGCTTTTACTGCCCCTCAAGTCATATCTCATGTCCCTTAGTTTCTGTGTCAACATGCTACTCTTCCACCAGCAGTGGTTGCTGTCTATAGTTGGCAAGGTTGTGTAAGCACACCACAATGAAATATCCACACTTGGTTTTCTTATGCTGCAGGATCCAATGGCAAAGGAATCTTATTTTTAGAGAACCAAAGGTGTTTTCAGCTGTGATTCTGCTTCTTGCATTCTGTTTATTGGCATTCATCTGGTATGGCAGGAGTGTGAAGTGGTGTGAGGAGGGAGAGAAGTACAGAATACTGCTTGTCCTTCAGAATTTATCCCTCTGGGTAACGGGAACATTTGGTGTGGGACTTGGAAACATAAAACAGTATAATTCCAGGTTCCATTGTTGCTCTTCAGTGAAAACTGAGTATGTCTCCAAGTGTCACATGACTTGCAAATATTAGTTGAATCATTGCAAAAATTATACATAGGTTTCAGGAATAAACCTTGGAATTTATAAAGCACCTTTCATAATCTAAAGAAATCCAAAGGTGCTTCACAGACAATGAAATACTTTTTGAAAATACAATCAAAAATCAACATATTCAGTAGAAGAGAGAAAATTGGAAAACTATCTTATATAATCGGAGAGGTTAGCAAATAGCAGTACATTATAGCAGCTATTTTAATTGAAGCATGGATCCATTTATTTAAAATAGCTTGGTAACTCTACCAAAATAGTGAAGGGAGGAATATTATACAAAAGTTAAGTTTGTCCATTGTTAATATTAATTTGTTAATATTAGTTAAGTCTTATTATTTGCTGCAATAATGTGTTTGTGTAACAGCAATAATTTTGAGATCTAACAATTGTGAATGGAAGAAACATTATTCCATGCTAGTTCTGAGAGAATTCAGGTCTATTTAAAACACTTACAGAGTGGAGTGACTTAATGTTGCTGTCAAACATGTATTGCTAAATGAGGAGTCTTAAATATGTCTAGACACTGATGGAGAAAGCCTACCTTTCGTTCATCCATGCTAATGTTTCATGTAGGAACCTTGTTTGCTACCTTTCAAGCTCAGGACTGACATAACAAACTACCACTTTAAGAAAAGCAATCTTGTTTGCTTTGTCTTATCACTGGTCAATGATACTCCTGAAAAAAAAAGGGTCTGCTTTTTCTGGAGTTCAGCACCTTCAATAATAAGATGTCATGGAGAAGACTAATTATTCTTTTAGATTGTATCCTTTTCAGGATATTAAGGATATAATTCTTTATATGTTGAAGAATGGTTATTATCCAATTATAGTTTGGATAATAATTGGTTATCAATGTGAGACCTTTAACGGGCAATTGTTGAGATCTGTTTTGGGCTGAATTGGATAAGTGCCAGTAAGAAATCAATGCATTTTGTCTTTCATCAACAGAATATATTTCCATGTAAAATATTATTGCCTAGAAATTTATCAGCTCAATTGTTGGAGTAATAAAATATCATTGGATGGTAGTACCATGAAAATTTGGGTCCAGATTATGATGACTGTGCAACTGCAGTAGCATGGTGTGCAAAGAAATTGTTTCCATATTTGGGAAGTAATGCAAGCCACAGTGGTTAGTTTGCTTGCTCTAGGTTCCTCAGGCCTAGATTGAATCGAGAGTGGTGGGCACGTTTAGAATTTCTCATCTTCAACAGTCTGTGTCCTTCAGATTTCTTAATCTTTAAATGTGTTGGTTATTTCTTCAAAATATGCATTAGATACATCTCATTTGTGCTTTGCCTGTGTAAAAGAAGTAAATAGTTTAGAGGAAGAGACAATGAACAATCATGGACTGCAGTCAGGCAGGAAGCATAAGGAATTGTGTGTAGCTTGGTGGAGGGGGAGTACATACATCTGTACAACCCAGAAGGTCTTGCTTATGGACTACAATAGGACTTTTATTAAAAGGTTGGCATTGAAAAAGACTGAGATGGTTGGTCCATTGTCAAGCCTGCTTGATTAAATGCAGGAGTTGTTGAAGAGTATGGAAGAGATCATTTCCCATCTCTCACAGAAGGCTGTGCTAAGTTACAAGAATGTCACTTCCACTCTGGATGCAATACACATTTCTGTGCAGGGGTCCACCAACAATCCAGTTAGTGGTTATTCAAATGGGTGGCAACTGCCATGGAGCATGCACAGAGACCTTATAAAGCTTTAGTGTTTTTGTGCAATGTCATGCTGATCTAAGTAGAGCTTTGATCTCCACTTCCTTGGGTGAGGTTTCTGTCCTTTCAAGCCTAGATGCCAGTCATGAACAGATTGCAGTCCATATTAATTTAAGAGTTGCCATTCTTAAGCAGATTGCTGTTTTCATAGAACAGAGGTGCCAGCTTTAAACAGCATCCTGTCCTCCAGGAGCAGTTACATCACAAGTGACCTTATCTTGCCTAGGAGCAGAGGGATACCCCTCCATTGGAAGCAGTGTAATGTGCAGAATGAACAGAGAGCCAACCCTATGGGGGCATTTGAAAAATGCAAGGAGCAGACGTTGGAACTCTCCATCACCCTCATCTGCCCACCACCCAACTTCTCACTTTTCCAGCTGTGATGAAGTGTCATTGACCTGAAAAATTAACTGTTTCTCTTCTCACTCATGCTGCCCTGACCTGCTGAGGTATTCCAGCATTCTTTGTGATACAGAATGTGGTAGCAGCATCTGGCATGGGTCTGGAGATTGAAGCAATAAGAGTTAAGTCTGATCCTGCAGATCAGAGCATCATTGTTCATGCAAATCTGAGGGTCTATTGGTTTGACATTGCTGTACTCCAGCATGAGGTTAGCATTTCCCTTCCTACTATTGTCCCTCAACCAGCTATCCCAATGCAACTTTACATGATAAAGAACAGCAGCTGAAGCCAAGGGTAAGAACTTCTCAGATGTCCTGCTATGTAGACTCTCCAAATGAAAGAGAGCATCTTACCACAGCCATGGGATGGAAGACAGAGACAAGAGACTACAGATTCTGGAATCTGATCCTGCATCAGGACAGACTGTAAAGGGGAGATAGCCAGTATAAAGAGGTGACAGGGACTATAGGAGCTGGCAAGCAATAGATCCAAGTGAGGAGGGCTTGATGAGCAGATGGAGCCAGGTAGAGGAGGGAGGGGTGGAAACAGTGACAGAGGCTGGGAGGTGATTAGTGGGATATTCCTTTGCCTCCACAGATGCTGAATGATTCACTGAGTTCCTCCAGCAATTTGTTTTTTTGCATGGGATAGAAGAGATAGTGGTAAGTGCACTGCATTTGCAGTGTTTACAAGGAGAAATTACTAGGGTACTTTACAAGATAGTAGTATTAATATGGTAAGTTTCACTCCAATCTTGAATACATTCTTTAAAAATTTATTACAATTACTTTGATTGTATTTTATTTCAATTACTCCATGCTCAGGAAAAGATAATCAAACTATTAACAATTCAAAGTGATGCTGTCTTGTTGCTGCTGTACAGTGAAAGTTATTCAGATTATTCTTTACAAGAAAGGATATAACTTTACATATGTATTGGGAAATCACTACAAGTCTATTACCATACCATTCATCCTTTCTTGACTGAAGCACTAAAATACCTCAGCTGCTATACATTAAGATTAATGAATGAACATGTTTCCTAGTGATACTGCCTTTGTGAGGCCCTGCAGCTGGTAAGGTACTTATCATCTGACAATATGATGGACTCACTAATTCCAGCAATTGACAGTCTTCCTCATTGCACACCATTTACTGATGATCTATGTTGCTACTGAATATTATAACAGAAACTCTGGAAATGTGCAGTAATTATTCTTTAATGGGTCATCCTTTAGTGAGCAGGGTCACATAAAAATGCACAAGTTTTGAAACGTCAAGGCCCTTGTCCTACCTTTGTTGTTTTTGTTAGGTGGAGACTAATGTTGAATAAATGTTAAATGCACTGGGACGGATCCTGATCAGAAGTGCCCTGTTGTATTTTGTAATTGACATGGAAATGGTCACAACTGTGATCCACTTTGGGTAAAATAATTTTCCGTCACATAAGTTGGGAAAAGAACCAAGATCAACAATCAGAGAATCAACAACAAAAAAGTTACATTTTTATAATGCTGTCCCAAAATAATATGCCATTGTCTCATGGACCAATTTATCCAATGCACTTAAATATTTCCCTGAAATTTTATACAGCTTAATTTTTTAAAATTCTGTACTGTAATATTCATGTATTCAATACAATAGAATTTTATTGGAAAACTAATTGTTGAAAGCAATCAGTTACTTACAATACTGTTTACAATGTACACAAAATGGCTTCCAGGTTATGTCCACAACCTAACAGACATGCAACTGGGCATGCACAGAGGCATTCAAAGGCAGATAGCACAAGCCACACATGCAGAAGGCAGCCTTCACAATGAATGTGATCCCTGCTTCAATGGTACTTAAAGGGACCCTGCCCAAGCAGGTCAAAGCTGCAGGATGCCATCAGTTTTAACATTAGAATTAGGGCACCATGAATCTTTGCCAGCACAGAAGTGTGCCTATGCCCACATTTCTCACTTTTAGGATGAAAAATATCAACCATAATGTCCTTCTCTTGTCCCTTTGAACAAGAAATCTACTATGTACCATTTTGAAATTAAGATTCATTACTTCGTTTGCTGAAAAATTTCTTTCCCAGGATAAATAGTAATTGTCCCCTCCATTTTTTTTCTTCTATAGTTTGCCCTCTTAAAACCAAATGTTTGCATAATCTAATCTCTAGTTTTTGACATCTCATTTTTCATCCAATTTTCATCCTTTGTTGTGCCCTGGAACTGGAATCTTGCTTACAACTTAGCATCTTAAGTGATCAAAAATGGGCAACATTGTGTTCAAGGGATTTTTTAATTGTGCAAATAACAATTGCCTAAATCACAATATCAGCAAATAGCCAGTCTCATTCACGCAAATCCTGCACTTTGTGGATCTGCTGCAAACTAAGACTTGCTACTGATAGATACTGTCATGTCTTGCTTTTATTCTCCTGAAATGTGTTGCAGAAATTGCCTCTTGTTCTGCACCACTGACTTAATTCATTTCTTGGCCGAGAGAATATTGTTCCTAATTACCTTTATTTTTATTTTTAATTTAAATGTTTAAGTATTTTAGTTTTAAAGGCTTAACTATTTGTGCATGTCAGATACACTTAAAAGCAAAGTAGCCTCACAGATTTTGACTGGAGATAATGCCCCAATTAGTTTTGTCTCTGCAAAATGGGGTCTCAGCATTACACTCCCTGAGGTTTACTTGCTATTATGCCACAACATCCAACTCTTGTGCTGACATGAAAACAGAATGCTGGAAACACTCACCAGGTCAGGAAAGAGAAACAGAGTTAATGTTTCGAGTCTGAGACCTTTCATTAGAATTGGGAAAGAGAACAATTTAGCTTTCAGTTATAGAGAAGCTAGTGGAGGGATGGGTAGAATAAAGGATAGGGTGAGACCAAATGAGTTGACGTCCCAATTAAATTCAAATTAGGATTCTTTGTGTGTGTTGCTTTGCCAATAACAGATCTGTGGACATATCCAGGCTATACAGGAAAACTGAGCCAAAATTGCAGATAGATGACTACTGGAAATAACCAGTTCAGACACAGACAGAATGAAAGATCAAGTTACCTAAAGTTGGGAAATTTGATATTGAGCCCAGAAGCTGCAATGTTCCCAGATGGAAGATGAGGTGTTGTTCCTCAGGCTTGCATTGGGCCTCACAGTAATAGAGCAAGAGGCCCCAGACACATAGGTCAGAGTGGGAGTGGGATGGAGAATTAAAGTGGCTATTTGATTGATCACCTTTGTGTTAGCTACCAATGGTTGCAATTTAATATTCTCATCTTGCCATTTAAGTCCTTTCATAACCTCATCTCTTCCCATTCAACCCTCTCCTGTGCTACACTTCTCAGTGATCAATATTCCTCCAACTCTGGCCTTTAGTTGGGTAAAAATATGGGAGATGAAATAATGTCAGCTGTGTCTTCAGCTGTCCAGACCTGATGCCCTGTAATTCCTCCTCCCTAAACCTTTCCAATTCCCTCATTCTATGAAATCTATCCTATAGTCACCTATCTACATTATTTCCTTCTTTAATTCTGTGCCCACTTTTCTGATTATGTATCAGAAGGACCAAAGGATCTATTTCTATATTAAAGACACAATATAATTACAAGACTTGTTTCCATATTCAATGTCCTATGTACAAACTAGAATCACATTAATTTTATTAGTTTTTCATTGTGCTTCCATGTTGCACCTGCTTCTTTTTGGCCCTCCCCTCTATTAAAAGAGTTACTATTTCAGTGCTCTCTCTCCTATATTACACTTTCATATTTCTGTAACTTCATGCCTATGCATTATTCCTAGATCTCCTACAAACTTCTAAATTGTTCCTCTTAGTTTGTCATATTCCCGTGGTTTGGTATCAGATGAAAACATCAATATAATTTCCCTTCTACCTAATACCACTTAATGTAGAGAAAGAGGGTCCAGTTCCACATCCTGAAACACACCACCACACCTAAACAAAAATTCTCTCTTGTCATTTCTTTCTCCATATGTCAACATGCTAGAGCAAGGATATACTGTTCCATCACTTGCTCATACCTATACAGTTTGACTGTCAGAGGTTTTCATCACTAATTTGCAGTAGCCTTTGTAGAGTACAGAAAATAATTTATTTTCTTTTGTACAGCCTTGTGAAACCTCAAAGGGGGGAGTTACCAGTTGCCTCTGCTACTTCTCCCATTCTCATTGCCATGAATCCTATCTTCTATTACAACTCTGTTCTTCACAGCACTGAACCAGAATTTTTTTCTGCACTCTCCTAGGCAGCTTGTAGTTAACCATAGAACACTACAGCACAGAAAACAGGCCACTTGGCCCTTCTAGTCTGTGCCAAAACTTTATTCCGCTAGTCCCATTGACCTGCACCCAGTCCATAACCCTCCAGACCTCTCCCATCCATGTATCTATCCAATTTATTCTTAAAACTTAAGAGTGAGCCCGCATTTACCACATCAGATGGCAGCTCGTTCCACACTCCCACCACTCTGAAGTTCCCCCTAATGTTCCCCCTAAACCTCTCCCCCTTCACCCTAAAGCCATGTCCTCTCGTACTTATTTCTCCTAATCTAGGTGGAAAGAGCCAACTCACATTTACTGTCTACACCCCGCAATTTTGTAAACCTCTATCAAATCTCCCCTCATTCTTCTATGCGCCAAGGAATAAAGTCCTAACCTGTTCAATCTTTCCCTGTAACTCAACATTGTAGTCACTCTTCTCTGCACTCTCTCAATCTTACTGGTATCCTTCCTATAGTTAGGTGACCAGAACTGCACACAATACTCCAAATTTGGCCTCACCATAACATCCCAATTCCTATACTCAATACTTGGATTTATGAATGCTAGGATGCCAAAAGCCTTCTTTACAACCCTGTCTACCTGTGACGCCACTTTCAGGGAATTATGTATCTGAACTCCCAGATCCCTTTGTTCCTCTGCACTCCTCAGTGCCCTACCATTTACTGTCCTACCTTGAGTTGTCCTTCCAAAATGCAACACCTCACACTTGTCTGTATTAAATTCCATCTGCCATTTTCTGGCCCATTTTTCCAGTTGATCCAGATCCCTCTGCAAGCTTTGAAAACCTTCCTCGCTGTCCACAACACCTCCAATCTTAGTGTCATCAGCAAACTTGCTGATCCAATTTACCACATCTAGATCATTGATATAGACAACAAACAACAATGGTCCCAGCACAGATCCCTGAGGCACACCACTAGTCACAGGCCTCCAGTCTGAGAAAATCATCCACTACCACTGTCTTCTCCCACAGAGCCAATTTCAAATCCAGTTTACAACCTCTCCATGGATACCTAGTGTCTGAACCTTCTGAACTAACCTCCCATGTGGGACCTTGTCAAAGGCCTTACTAAAGTCCATGTAGACAACATCCACAGCCTTTCCTTCATCTACTTTCTTGCTAACCTCCTCGAAAAACTCTACAAGATTCATTAAACATGATCTACCACGCACAAAGCCACGCTGACTATCCTTAATCAGCCCTTGGCTGTCCAACTACTTGTATATCCGATCTCTCAGAACACCTTCCAATAATTTAGCTACTACTGATGTCAGGCTCACCGGCCTGTAATTACCTGGTTTACCTTTAGAGCCTTTTTTAAACAATGGAACATGAGCTACCCTCCAGTTCTCCGGCACCACACCCATGGCTAAGGACATTTTAAATATATCTGCCAGGGCCCCTGTAATTTCTACACTAGTCTCTCTCAAGGTCCAAGGAAATATCTTGTCAGGCCCAGGGGATTTATCTACCTTTATTCACTGCAAGGCAGCAAGTACCTCCTCCTCTTTAATCTCTATGTTCCATGACACTACTGCTTGTTTCCCTTCCTTCCATATACACTATGCCAGTTTCCTGAGTAAATACTGATGCAAAAAACTGTTTAAGATCTCCCCCATCTCCTGAGGCTCCACACATAAATGACCTCTCTGATCTTCTAGGGGAAGAAGAATTTTGTCCCTTACTATCCTTTTACTCTTAATATACTTGTAGAAACCCTTTGGGTTTACCTTCACATTATCTGCCAAAGCAACCTTATGTCTTCTTTTTGCCTTCCTGATTTCCTTTAGCATTTTCTTACATTTTCTATACTCTTCAAGTACCTCATTTGTTCCTAGTTGCCTATACCTGCTATACACCTCTTTCTTAAGCAGATCACCAATATCCCTTGAAAACCAAGGTTCCCTATGCCTGTTAACTTTGCCTTTAATCCTGGCAGGAACATGCAAACTCTGCACTCTCAATTTCACCTTTGAAGGCCTTCCACTTACTGAACACATCCTTGCCAGAGAACAGCTTCTCAATGCACTCTTCCTAGGTACTTTCTCATTTCCACAAAATTGGCTTTTCTCCAATTTAGGACCTCAACTCAAGGACCAGACCTATCCTTATCCATAATTAACTTGAAACAAATGACATTATGGTCACTGGACCCAAAATGTTCACCTACCCATACTTCTGTCACCTGACCTGTCTGGTTCCCTAATAGGAGATCAAGTATTGCATTCTCTCTCGTTGGTACCTCTATATATTGATCTGGAAAACTTTCCTGAACACATTTGACAAACTCCAAGCCATCCAGCCCTTTCACAGTGTGGGAGTCCCAGTCAATATATGGAAAGTTAAAATCCCCTACTATTACAGCTTTCTGTTTCTTACATCAGTCTGCTATCTCTCAGATTTGCTCCTCCAATTCTCTCTAACTATTGGGCAGTCTATAATACAACCCTATTAGTGTGGTCACACCTTTCCCCATTCCTCAGTTCCACCCATATGGCCTCTATAGACAAGCCCTCCAGGCTGTCCTGTCTACGCACAGCTGTGATATTTTCCCTGACTAGTAATGCCACTTCTCCCCCTTTTCATCCCTCCCCCTCTATCACATCTGAAACAACAGAATCCCAGAACATTAAGCTGCCAGTCCTGCCCCTCCTGCAACCAAGTCTCACTAATAGCAATAATGTCGTAATCCCACATGCCAATCCATGCCCTAAACTCATCTGCCTTTCCTACAATACTCCTCGCATTGAATTAGATGCACCTGAGAACATTTCTATCACATACAAATCTTTGATTTCTGTCTATACATGCAGTCCTCACATGACCTTTATCCTCCTCCACCTCACTATCTGGTCTAACACACTGGTTCCCTCCCCCTGCAAATCTAGTTTAAACCCCCCCAGAACAGTACTAGCAAACCTACCTGCAAGTATGTTAGTCCCCCTCCAGTTCAGGTGCAAACAGTCCTGTCAGAACAGGTCCCCCCTTCCCTAGAACAAAGCCCAATTGTCCAGAAACATGAAGCCCTCCCTCCTGCACTGTCTCCTTAGCCACATATTTAGCTGCATTCTCCTCCTATTTCTAGCCTCACTAGCACGTGGCATGGGTAGCAATCCTGAGATTGCAACCTTGGAGGTCCTGTCCTTCAACTTTGCACCTAATTCTCTCAACTCTTTGCAGGACCTCCTCCTCCCTATCCACGTCATTTGTCCCTACATTGACCACAACATCTGGCTGCTCACCCTCCCTCCTGAGAATACCAAGAGCTCGTTCCTAGATATCGCAGACTCTGGCACCAGGGAGGCAACAGACCATCCAGGATTCTCGATCTCTCCCACAGAACCTCCTATCTGTCCCCCTATCAAATCCCCTATCACTACTGCTCTCCTCTTTTCCTTCCTTCCTTTCTGAGCTGAGGGTCCAGTCTCAGTGCCAGAGACATGACCACTACAACTTGTCCCTGGTAGGTCATCCCCACCAGCAGTATCCATAATGGTATACTTATTGTTGATGGGGACAGCCACAGGGGTGCCCTACTCTGTCTGTCTGTACTCCTTCCTTTGCCTGACAGTCACCCAGCTACCTGCCTCATGACTTTTAGGGATGACTATCTCCCTGAAACTCCTGTCTATTTCTGCCTCTGCCTCACAAATGATCCAAAGTTCATCCAGCTCCAGTTCCCTAACTCGGTTTGTCAGGAGCTGCAGCTGGATGCACCTTTTACAGGTGTAGTTATCAGCGACAAGTGTGCTGTCCCTGACTTCCCACATACTGCATACAGAGCACACAACTGCCCTAACTGCTGCCTTCATTACCCACTCCTAAGTTAATTAAATTAATTAAAGGAACTTACCCAGCTTTACCTCACTGGGAGCAAGCTTATCCTCAGCCTCTGCTCATCAAAGCTCCACTCCTACCCTGAGCCACTCACATACTGGCTGCTCCTCTTCAGTTACCCCTTCTTATATTTGTCCCTGCCAATTATCTCAAGTACTCACTCCCTCTAATCAACCAATCAACACTCTGTTTTAAATACTGTGTCCGTACCTGTTAGGGACCTGCTCCTCCAACATCTCCTGGGCTGATCCTGTAAGAGTTCTTTAACTACTAAACAAAGATTTAACATCTAATTTTTACAGGAAAATCTAGGCAGAACCATAGTTTCAGAAGACTTGAACTGCAAAATAGATATACATCTGTTATTGGTTCTTTGCTTCTTCTTTGTATGTCAAAACTGCTTCTCTGCTTCCATAATAGGATGATTCTTGAACTAAGAAAACAAGCTCTATGTTAAAACTCAGAATGTGGCCTTGTCTCTCTTGAGGAGACCAACCTGCATGATCTTATTAATAAGAGCATGAAGTTCACAGGAGAGAGTAAAAAGGCATACCATTCCATGCTACACAAGCTGAGAAATGCACTGTCATTGCCGTAGCTGCTATCTTGCCTGTTTTGTGAAAAACTTTGTTCTTGCAACCTATGCCGTGTGGTTGACAACATTTGATATTTGCATCTATAATCTGTGCTTTCCAGCTTCGAACCAGATCAACGTGGGTACCGGTTATGCTGAGTTATTTTGGACTTCAAATCAGGACCAAGGTAATAAGCAGCATCACCTCAAACAGGATAAGAAGCAGCATTAGCAGGAGCTGTAAGAGTCTGTCTTCTCCTTGGAACCTGCACCTTTACAGGAGAGAAAGGATCAGCAGAAAATTGCAAGTACAAAAAGGCCAACTAGCATTCAAGCTGTGCAGACAGAAGATAAATCCCTGGATAGTTGGAGAACCAGTGCCTCAGGAGGCTTGATTTAAGACAACTAGTGGCAGACATATGCAGCTACTTTCACTTTTATGACAGACTTTGAGCAAGAATGATAAATCCTGTTCAAATTTAGTTAACCAAACAAACACTATTAAGGAGGGGAATGTGTTTCAGTAAAGTCACCATCAAATTTGGATATAAGGCATTCTGCAGAACTCCTAAAATGCCATTTGTGCATTTCCTCACCGGAGCATCCATGCCCTATTGTCTCTGAATTTATGTTGTAAGCCTAAATGAGGAAGTTTTACTCTTGGTTCAGGGTTCAGATGTTTATACTGGATGCAGCAGGTCTATGCCAGCAGACAGTATATTGATCATTGCATCATCGACTGGGAGATTGTGTTTAGTTTTCGTCATTGGTTATGAATTTCCCGTTATGGATTTCACAGAGGAGGATGGACCTGAGCAGGCTGTCACTGGAAGAAAGCAGAGAATGAACAACCTTCACATGTATCTGGTGGCCAAAATTCATAGCGTCTATCAAAGACAGCACCACTCTCTACCTCTGCATTCTTTAAATTGCATATTTAGCATGTCTCTCTCAGCTCTGGAGTTGAAATTGACATAGTTAGTCATCATACCCTTTTATGGAAGTAATCAGGAATCCTGGAAATGAAATACCAGTGAAAATCAAAAAAGCTTATAGGTGCT
This sequence comes from Pristis pectinata, assembly GCF_009764475.1. Lineage (NCBI taxonomy): Eukaryota > Metazoa > Chordata > Chondrichthyes > Rhinopristiformes > Pristidae > Pristis > Pristis pectinata. The sequence continues at coordinate 47,340,662 of NC_067407.1, read as the reverse complement.
GGCAATATAAAATATTAAAAGAATATGCTGGAGACATGCATCAGGCCATGCAGCATATGTGGAAAGAGAAACAGAGTTTCTCTGGTGAGTGTTTCTAGGATTTTCTGGTTTTATTGAAATGATAACGCTGTGACTCAAGTAATAAGCCATGACAAATTTGTCACAGATTTCCAAGTTTCACATGTACTACTAAATCTCTTCCCTGTAACCACCACCTCCCAACCACCCTCTCTCCTTGTCTATCCCACAGAGAAATTAAAATTCAGCCCCCTAATTTTTTAATCCATCCCATGCTCATTCTTCCTTTGTCTGATAGTTAGATAGTTACAGAAGTAGAATGATGATAGGATAGATCAGAAAACCTTGTTCAAAACATATGTTAATTAAAAAAAGAAAATTGCTTTGGGAGAAACGTCAGGAGGTACCTTCCACTTTGACTACTACAGTAACGCAAAGGAGGGGAAAAGAGTGTGATTAAATTACATCATTTGTGTTTGAGGTCTTTACATGGTGCTGCTTAAGTGAAAGGAATAAAAGGATCTGATTTGAGGGATGAGAAGTGAAGACTGCTTGTAGTGAGAAAATATAAAAGAAAGTGTAGGCCAAGGATGAGGTGATCTTCCAGGTGAAGCTTGCATAAGCATTAAACCACTGAGACTGTGACTAAGCCCTTGGTAGGGATAAGAATCAAATGGCTCATTCTTTTGTCCTTTTAACAGGGGTCATATTACATAGAAGTTGATGAGTACTCTGTGTGGGAAATACAGCATACAAACTGAAAGTTGATTTTTTTTCCCCTTTCAGTCCCAAATTCTTCTAATAACGAACAAATACATTTCATATAAAATAACAACTCATGCCAATAGGATCTATTTCCCTATAAAGAAATGAAACAAATGAAGCATGGCCTATAAATGCCTCACACATCTGGTCTGCTGCTGTAAAATCTGAGGCGTTCATCATTTTGCAGGTAGTTCCCTCTTTATACAGTATTTTCTTAACTAATCCCTGGCCCAACCTTTGCTTGATGTTGAGTTCCTCAGAGCTATCAATAACGTGTCGAACCACCCCTGGTGATCCCTGATACCTGTCTGAATGCTTACATGTTCAATCACCTTCAACCCCACTGTGACCTCTGATATCCAGTTGCATATCTGGCCCTGACACACAGACAGCACAACACAGACAGCACACTAGCAGACATCACAGACGCAGGCACACATACATACCTTACTCTGTGTCTGACTCCCGCCAGACCTCCAACAGTTCACCCATGTCTAATCCACCCCCTTACACAAATCCAAGTTCTATCCAGTCCTATCTCCACTCTCCCAAAGGTATTAACCCATCTCCTGATTTCCAATTCTATTAACCAACCTCCGTACTCTTCCCCTCCCCCAACAGACTATTGATACTACTGATAGTCCCCCAAACTTTTGATGATGCAAATGCCCCCTCACTTCTGGCCCAATTCTCCCTAATTCTCTTTCAACAGATCCTTACCAATTTCTCCCCACAATCCACTCCCTAATCTGACTTCCAAACAGTTTGTTTGTTAAGGGCCAAAGCATATTCTTGATGTGCTTTGGGTCTTCTGCTATGGAATTTTGCTGATAACGAGGTTTACACATATCCGTGTAGCATCCTGGGCACCACCCCTTTAAGGTGCCTGTTCAGGCACTGTAGAATTTCAAGCCCCATATATACTTTAAAAAAAATGTTTGACTGTTAACAAATTTTCTCCTATTTCTCTCTTGGAGCACATGGGCTATCTTCTGTCATATGCCAACATGTTTTCTTTTTAATAAGGAAATTCTTTTTTCCATACACTTCTGTATCCGATTATATATAAGATTCAGTATTAAAAATATCATCACCCACAAAATAAAGTTCAGAATCTAAGTCTGAAATTCATGGATATTAAAGCACATAATTTACTTGTAATTTTCTTGATAATCCTGTCCTGACCCATTAACTAGTCCCAGAAGCAAACTCGCAGGAAGTCAGCAGGTGAAATCATTCGGGTTTACTGATGGCATAGCCTAAGTAGCTAGTACTGTGAATGGGCCATACTTGCAGGTGGTTGAATGCTTCAGCGATGGTTGTACGTTAATGGTCATACTCATGAAAACTTACAGGTATGCAGGTGAAAGTGTGGAGGGACAATTGAGTAAGAATTTTTGCATTTTTGAAGAAGTTATTAAGTTAGTGGATGTGGCTTCAAAATGGTGGCTTAGAAATTTGATTGCATAACATTGCTATTTCTAGCATTATCTGACCAAAAATCAAATATTACCAGAAAGGAAGGCATTTCCATATAATTTTGTGTCAATTCTCTAAGTCATGCAGGCACTTGAGAAAGTGATTCACACTTGCATTGGTGATATGCATCTAATAATATCATGCAATGTTGTTTTTCAGTGTTGCTGGGTGAAATTCAATCATGTTTCCCAAAGCGTGTCTGCCATTAACCAACTAAGTTTGAAAATTACTTTGTTTTTTTGATCTGCATGATTTAAAAGGTCATTTGTAGTCTCATTTACAAATTCTGTAGTCTGCTTCAGAAAACTCAGGAGGCCCACTGATCATTTTAAAAATAAAATTCTAAAAATTACTCTTATTCACCACTGAGAGTTCTACTGACCTCTTCTGCTGTTTCAGAACTTGGAAATTTCTCACAATGTGCACTTTTGCAATGTAGCTATGAAATTTGCTCAAACACTTGGAAATGGGCAATGGATATTGGAGGGTCCACATGCAGGAGGGAGTACCCTGATGGAGGAAGCATAGACATTATTCCCCCAGGATCTACCAGGACCTGTACTCATATCTTGACTTCTCTCAGGACTCGTATATCTGCAGGCTGAAGTTTATCATCTCCAGGCTCACATTTGTTCTCCGACTGTCAAATCAAAGGTCACAGTCACCTCAGCTTCTTAGCCTTAGGATCATTCCAGGTGACTATGCCCCGCCAAACTATGCCTCTCACCATAGTCATCTGTACTCAAGGAGTATTTATTTTCCGCTTATCCTTTAGCACAGCAGAAGAGACAGAGAGGGTATGTGGATTTGCCTCTATTGCCAACCTACCCAGAGATCCATCATAGACTACACTTGTGAGGTACTTAAGGCTCCCATTCAGAACAGGAATCAGAAGGGCAATTCACTCAATGTTTAAGTAATGCGTTGATCATGAAAGGAACTTCCTCATATTTCAGGGGCCACACTGCCATACTGCATGGATATTGAGGTTAAGGGCTCCCCCTCCTTATCCAGCTTCTCATTTTTATCTGCTTTACAATGACTATTTCTGAATGCTTTAACTATGATTTCCACCTCAGCATAAGGAGCTTAGTTGAGATTACCTTTGGCCTCCTCAAAATATGTCTTTGCTGTGTACTCAGTTCTGATGGTGACTTCCAGAACTCATGAGACAGGGTTTCTTACTTTATTATCATTTGCTGCTTACTGCAGAACTTAGCAAACTAACAAGCAAAGCCATTGCCTGAGACCCTCCAGCAAGAAGAGGAGCAGCAGGAAACACAGGAAGAAGAGGAGAAAGAGGAGGAGGATGAAGAAGGAGGAGGGGGAAGACGAAGGCGGTCTGAGCTAATATCAAAAGCATCCACAGCTTGGGCTAGTGGAAGAACTGAACAGCAGGTAGCATACAAGGGAAATCTAGATGTGCTGTCAAGGAAATTATAATAGCCTACAGAGTGTCATAAGATGCATTGTACAATGGTTTCCAATCTGCTCTTAAGCATCTACCAGCATAGAATTGATTTCCTGCAAAGACTAAAACAGGCATTTTTAAATTCCTGATAAGTGACGTGTCAAAGAATCCACAATGTTCTTCCATTCTGCACCAGTGGCTAACACAGGTTCAAGCTACTTGAATGCTATTCTGAAAGTTGAGGAAGAAGTGCTCACAAGGTTTATTTTTATAGTCGGTAGCCTCTGGCACTAGATGAAAAATTGCCAGCTATCCAATAATAGATGTAAGTTAAACAATAAATGGAAAGATTCATTTGTCTCAATATTATATCAGTCCACCATGGTTCCTTTGTGGTGGCAGCTCAAGGTATCAAGCTGTATTCAGATCAGTATGAGTGCACTATACCTGCTGTTTCTCGTATTAAACACAGTCAATCTCAGCTCAACACATCACAGAAACCAGCCTCCCTTCCATGGACTCTGTCTATACTTCTCGCTGCCTCAGAGAAGCAGCCAGCATAATCAAAGACCCTACCCACCCTGGACATTTTCACTTATCCCCTCTCCCATTGGGCAGAAGATACAAAAGCCTGAAAGCATGTACCACCAGGCTTAAAGACAGCTTCTATCCCACTGTTATAAGACTATTGAACAGTTCCCGACTACGATAAAATGAACTCTTGACCTCACAATCTAACTTGTTATGACCTTGCACCTTATTATCTACCTGCACTGCACTTTCTCTGTGGTTGTGACATTTTATTCTGCATTCTGTATTCAATGAACCTCAATGCACTGTGTAATGAAATGATCTGTATGAATGGTATGCAAGACAAGTTTTTAACTGTACCTTGGTACAAGTGACAATAATAAACCAATTCCATTCCAATTCCAATGGCAGAGAGTTACTTCCAGGAAGCATTCTTGGAGACTTCAATAAGCATTAATTCTTACGGAAACTTGCAGCCCACTAGCTTAATAGGTGGACTGTCAAGATCAATTTCAGTAAAGTGGCGGTCAATAAAATGTGTTATGGTGTTACAACGGACTCTCTAATTGATTGACTATCACATTGAAGCAAAAATGGGCAAATTATGATCCTTTCAGTCGGTACTGCTTAATAGCTGCATGGAATCAGTTATCTTTGGTGGCAAAGTCTTCAGGTTTAATGAAGTAATGGTCTTTCTTTTCACATTTGCAATATGTGCTTGAGATGTAGCTACAGAAGATTTATGCTTCAAGTTAGGTAAGGGAGATGAGAGCATAACCTTTGCTCATCGTGACTGCATTTAAAGGTAAAGTACATTTGTAAAAATGCACTGCCATCATTTTGAGAGCCTGATTATTCTCAAATGAGAAGGCCCTAATGAGATTCTAGGGGTTAATTACACCCAGTTAACTTCTGAGCGTAATTAATCTCTGGACCTGTGCTGCCTTGGGAGAGAAGTTATTGTGGAAAACTGACTCTGAAGGTTTGCTCTCTATGAACATATTAATACATTATCAAGGGGCTCTGCAAATGGGATGTGTGATGCCATGGCATGGATTCCCTTTCTATGTGCCTCCATGGAAGCAGAAAAATAATCCTTCAGCCATTGTGTCAATGGTATAACTTTATCAATTCTGCTCTTCTGGCTCCACATGACCTCCTGTGAAACATGAGGGATTGACTCCTCCATGCGCTGATCACCTCATGCATTTGGGTTTGCTTGGACAATGACTCCCTGCCTTTGATTGACATTACTACAGGCTTGCTCATGGACCTCATCTAATTTCTCTTGGTAGTACAACCAAAGGTTGTGTCCATACTTGTTCTAATGACAAATGAAGAAAGCAGGATGAGGTTCTGTTGGCTGATGTTAGGGAACTAGGGAGGAGATTAAAGAGTGAGACCTCAAAAGTAGTAGGTTCTAAATTACTACTGGTGCCACACAACAGTGAATACAGAAATAGTAGGATAGGGCAAATGGTTGAAGAGGGAGTACTTTAGATTCTTAGTTTCTAGGGGAGCTAGGACCTGTGCAAAATGGATAGGATGCATCTCAATAGGGCTGGGGACAATCTCCTTCTGGGGAGTTTTGCTAATACTGTTGCAGAGGGTTTAAACTAGCTTGACAGGGAATGGGAACCTGACAGTAATTTGAATGAAATGGAGGTAAATTTGGGTGTGGTAGGTAGAAGTTAAGTAAGTGAGCCTGGAAGGCAGAGGAATTAATTTGGACATCAGAGGAAACAAATAGTAAGAAAAAGGAAACACTGTTACTGCTAAATTGCAAGGAATCTAGCAAATAAAGATGATGAACTAAGAATACAGCCGCACATGTATGATACTGTAGCAACATCTGAAACCTTGATTAAAAATGCGGAGGAGTGACAACAGCTTAGTGTCCTGGTTGCAGAGATGGCAAGGGTTGGTGAAATCAGAGAAGATGTTGAAATATTGTTTAAAGAAATGATTGCAGCTGCTGGGATGGATAATATGCAAGAAAAATCAACAAATAAGACCAAAGGGATTTAAGTGAGGGAAAATCACATAGCTGGGAGTGTATTGTAAACCTTCAGTCAAAAGATGATAAAGCAGCAAATTTCCAAGATATAAAAATTAACAAGATGACATGAAACAAAATGCAGGATGACACTAAAATCGGTGGTGTTCTGAATAACAAGGAAGGTTGCCTAAGGCTATAGCAGGATAAACTATAAAGTTGGGTGGAACCTTGGCAGATAGAATTTAATCTTGACGTGCAAGGTGATGCATTTTGGGAAGCCAAATGGCAGGAAACTAAGGAATGTTGATAAAGGGTCCAAGTCCATACCCTGAAAGTGACAACACAGGTTAATAGACTGGTGAAGAAGGCATATGGCATGCTTACCTTCACAGGTCCGGGCATAGAATATAGAGTTGGATATTTTGTTGCAACTTTACAAAAATTGGTTAGGCCACACTTGGATTACTGTATGCGGTTGTGGTTCACCACACAATAGGAAGGATGTGATTGCACTAGAGAAAGTACAGAGGAAATTCACCAGGATGTTGCTTGGATCAGAGGACTTCAGTTATGGGGAGAGATTGGATAGGCTGGACTTGTTTTTCCCAGGACTGACCTGATAGAAGTAAATAAGATTATGAGAGGCAGAAACAGGGTAGATTGGCAACCAGGATATACTCCTTGGCAGAATCTTTGGTCTGTGAAGTTGATTCCACAAACACTATTTTTTGTCCAGAAACTATGTACATGAAAAACATTTTTTTTTCCTTTGGCTTCTGCCCATCCTTTGATTGGTTAACTTGATTATCAAACAAGTTCTTCCAAGTTCTTAAGCAATTAAGGTATTAACCATCTATAATTCTTAAGTATGTGGGGTGTGATTAATAGTCCATCCTCTATTTGATGGTCCAGTGATGGAGCAGTGTTGCTGCCCCAGCTCCTCTGAAAACAAGCCTCCTTTGCATTACAGATATATTTGGTGATAAAGTTTGGCTATGTTCTCCAATTTGATTGACAAGTTTGGAGTCTATAAATAAACTATGCATCATCTTTTAACAGATGAATAATTTGATTGCCAGAAGAATTGAGTTTCAGAATCTTTACTATTATACAGGTTAAATGATCTTCTTCCAGCCAACAGACAACTGGTCTTCTGTCTCCATTTTACAATTTAATAGGGAAGCATTGTTGCCACTTCAGCTCATTATTTCCAAAACTGCATTTGTTTGTATATCTACAGTCATAGCAAAAATTAGTCTGAAGTTGTCTGACAGCGTATGGAATTAACTGTAGACTTGTATACTATATTAAATTGGGTTCAACAGTAAAATTGGTGCAATAACCTGCTCATTTGAGCTAAAGTCCCTGATAAGCTATAATTACCAGCTTAGCTAAGTAGTTGTTAATATAGAACAGTACAGCACTAGAACAAGCCCTTTGGCCCACAATATCTGTGCCAAACACGATGCTGAATTAAACTAAATCTCTTCTGCCTGTACATATCCATATCCCTCTATCCCTTGCATATTCATGTGTCTAACAGTCTCTTAAACCCCACTATCATATCTACTTCCACCACTACCCCTGCCAGCCCATTCCAGGCACCTATGATATATTTCCTTTAAACTTTCCCCCCTCACCCTAATTGCATGTCCTCTAGTATTTGACATTTCTACCCTGGGAAAAAGATTCTGACTGTCTACCCTATACATATGCCTCTCATAATTTTATAAACTTCTATCAGGTCTCCCCTCAGCCTTCAACACTCCAGAGAAAACAACCCAAGTTTATCCAACCTCTCCTTATAGCTCATACTCTCTAATCCAGGCAGCATCCTGGTAAACATCTTCTGCATGCCTTCCAAAGCCTCCACATCCTTCCTGTAATAGGATGAGCAGAATTGCACATAATGCTCCAAGTGTGGCCTAACCGAAATTTTATATAGCTGAAACATTACTTCCTTATCTTTATACTCAATGCCCCAGCCAATGAAGGCAAGCACGCCATGTGCTTTCTTTACCAGCCTATCTACTTGCATGACCATTTTGACGGAGCTATGGACTTAGATCCCAAGATCCCTCTGTACGTCATGCTGTTTAAGGGCTCTGTCATTATCCATATACTTTCCTCTTACATTTAACCTCCTAAAGTACAACACCTCACACTTGCCTGGATTAAACTCCATTCGCCATTTCTCTGCCCATATCTGTAACTGATCTATATTCTGCTGTATCATTTGACTGCCCTCTACACTGTCCACAACTCCATCAATCTTTGTGTCATCTGCAAACTTACTAAGCCTCCCATCCACATTTTCATCCAAGTCATTTATATATATCACAAACAACATGGACAGAATAACCCACTTCCAGCACTACCCTCTGCTTTCTTTAGGCAAGCCAATTCTGAATCCAAACTACTAATTCACCATGGATCTTAATCTTCTGGATCAAGGGGGAAATTAATTTTGGAAGATTGAGATTTGAGAGGTGAAAATGCATTACTGGTATTATTATAACACATGATCACAGAAAGTGGTATTGCTGCCAGAATAAATATATTATTTAATATATGGAATATTTCAAAAGCAAAGCTTCTGCTGCCAATGGAAGTCATGAAAACTGTACAGAGGTTGCATATTTTCCAATCAGTTTATTTTTTCCAGTCTGCTGCTCATTACCACACCATATAAAATAAAGAGGTGTGTAGTCAGTATAAATTTCTAAAGGATGAGCTTGATTGTTCTAAGAACTGTTCTTCTTAACTGGAAGGCAGCCAAAATAATCATATTGGATTGAATGTGAAATGTGACAAAATAAGCAGTTAATTTCTTGACTTTAGCCCTGGTTAAATTTTACAGTTCTTGGAAGAAACAGTGCATTGTTTTTTCACCCTGTGCAGAAAACATCTGGCTCTTTGGTTATTAGAATATTGTTTTCCTGGTAGCATGATTTGGCTGGCTTTGTACATATGTCAGTCTCCACATCTTATGCAGCTTTCTTCACAGCTGCAGCTCTTTGGTATAGGGTAAACTGGAGGCAATTTGTTTCTTTGTAATTGCTACTCTTCTGTACAGCTCCTATTCAGTGGTGGTGGTGGGGGGAGGGGTGTGTGGAAATCAAACTAATGAGCAAATCTGGGAATAAGGCTCCTATTGTGCCGAGTCAGTGGCTTCTTGTTCTCAAGTCTGTCTACGTACATAATTGAATGAAAATAACTGCTACAATTGGACAGGTTCTCCAACCTGCTTTTGGCAATATTTTTCTCCTGAAAGATAAACATAAAGGATTACACATTGAGTCTGATCTTTACCACTACTAACTGGAATGTCTTCATGAATGTTACGTGCCAGATATACAGATAATATCAGACCGCAGAGTTTGGTGAATCTGTAGGATTGTAATTCTTAACTGAATTGGGCTGTGATATATCTGCCCTGCTCTAGCCACTGGAATCTGAGGCGTCAGTAGTTATGCATCCTTACCATCAAACAAAGATAAACACAAGTGTCTACATTGTCATGCTTAAATGACCTTGTCTGCAGTGAATATAATAAAAAAGGTTAAATTTGATAGAAGACAGAGATAACATTCCAGTGCAACAAAGCACATTAAACATAAATTACTTACATAAAGTCACTGTTTTGCCATGTGATGGATGGATGTGACTGTAGAAATATTGCATGTTTTTGCTTCACTTCAATGTTCCTTGAAAAAGTGCTTAAGCAATTCTACTCTAAAGATTCTGCCATTTAGCATAACTTTTGATTCTCATTTTGATATTTAATTTAGACCTTTCCGCTCCCTCGTGGTGATTTATAGAATATAGATAGACACGTGGCAGTTATAGTAACAGTTCTACCATTCCAGCTAGATCACTGAAGTTAATGGTTAAACCACCCACCTTCTGTACTAAACCAGAATAGATTAGAAAAGAATCAGCTGTCATCTTTAACCTATACTAATAAAGCTCATCTCAGCCACACTATCAGTGGTGTTCTTTCTAATGGTCCAAGAGACACTTGTTCTGATCCCATGTCTAACATTCATTGCTCAGGCTAACATATGAAAAAGACATTTTTATATTCTAGCCACTTTCACAAGCCCAAACCTTCTCAGCACTTTAGGTACTATTGAAGTGTAATCACTGAAATAATGTGGGAATTACGCAACCAGTTTGCAGACACCAAGCTCCCAGAAGTAAGTAGTAATAATTGGATAGACTGTTTTAGTGATATTGAATGATGTATAATGATTGGCCAGGCTCCTGGATATTTCCCTTAATCTTTGAAATAACACCTTGGTATCTGCTACATGCACCTGAAGAGTAGACAGGGCTTCAGTTTAATGTTGCATTCAAAAAAAATCATTCCTTCAGTCTTGCACTGAAGTGCCTGTGTTTGAGCCTCAGGAATGGTATTTGGATCCATGACATCCTGAATTAAAGTTGATAGTGCTACCAAGTGAGCTGCAGCTAATGTTACATGTAGACTGGTTTATTGGATAAGGCATTGGTCAATTTGCTCCTCCTTGTGATTTCAGAGAAAGACTGAACAAAATTGTTGTAGAAACTGATAAGGTGTGGATACAGTTCTTTCTGTGAATTGTGTGTTACCTGCAGTAAACTTTCTATTTTAGATTGATCACAGTTTTTTCAGTTTTTTCTGTATTTCATATTAGAAACATTTTGAAAAAAAGGAAGGACTTGCATTTAAATATCGCTTTCAGAAGTTCAGGACATCCCAAAGGACTTCACTGCCAATAAAATATTCTTCCTAGCCAGCCCCTCAGGATCTTCCACTTTATTTTTGTGGAGCAGGTGGTGCCTGATGGAGTGGAAGACTGGATTGTTTGGGAGTGCTGCACTCCTTCCACCATTTATGCCAGGCTTCTATTTGCTTCCAACAGATGAACTCAAGGTTCTCAATGCCATCCCAAAGCTCTTTCTCCATTGTAAGTAGTTATGGGCCACAGATTCTCATGAATCCATGGAGCTATTATACTCTTTCAAAGAGGCATTGGGAAAATACTTGATTTGCATCCTCTATCTACCAAGTAATCTTGTGCCATGGTGGAACTTAAAGTAGAATATTTGTTTGGTGTCAGCCAGGTGAACAACATAGCCAGCCCATGGATATGACTATGTGTAATTAGGAATCTTGGCATGAGACAGGATGCAGATATTGCTTTTTTTTATTCTGCCAATAGACTTGGAGAATCTTATGGAGATATCATTGGTGGTACACCTCCAATGCTTTGAGATCAATGCTGCAGGTAGTCCATATCTCAGAAGTATACAGGAGGGCAAGAATCACTGCAGTCTGGTTGCATGTATTGAGCTTATGATCTTCAAACACTTTTTCAGGGAGCCAAAGATTATGTACTGAAAGCAATTGTGTTTTCATCAGCGATGTCTGCCTTCATTGAGAGGAGGCTTGTGGGATATGGGAAATGGTCCACATTTTCCATGATGTCATTGTGGACCTTCATTGTCTGGAGAGCTGTGTTGTACAGCAGGATTGTTAGAGGACTTTTACTTCGCAAATCTGAACCCCGTTCTCTTATAATCCTCTGTGCACAAGTTAATGATAAGTTGGAGTTCAGACTCTGAAAGTGCACACATGCAGTTTTCATCTGTATTTTGCCGCCCAAAGAATGAGGTTGGAGTAAGGTGACATGGGTTGATCAGTTTGACTCCATCCTGTGGATTAGTTCCACTTCACAGGTAGCTTATTGAAGATGAGGTGCAACATTTTTACGAAAATGACTGAGAAGGTTGGGGCTAAGTCACAATCTGCAAGGGGACTGGGTCTGTTGGGATCATTTAACTAAAATTGTGTAGTAGACTAAGATGGAGACAAATTTCCTCAGGCAGCCAAATTTGAGAAGGATGCTATACAGTTTCTCTAAATCAAGAGTTGAACACTTCCGCGAGATCAAAAAAGCCATGTTGATGATCCTCCCTGCCTTTCTCGTGGAGTTGGTGTGTGATGAGGATCATACCCATTGTGCTTCTGAATGGATAGAATCCATTCTGGAATTTAAGAACCTTTTTTGTGAATGGGTGGAGGTGGTTAAATAATGGCACACGGCAGGGAGAAATCTGATCTGTTTCCTTTCCTGAAGATGCTCGTGTTTATGGCAATCTTGAGCTCCTCTGGCACGTACTACTCTTTCATAGATGGAAGATGGGATTGTGCATTTGTGACTAAAGTTCCTCTTTGACAATGTTTAGGACATAGTTCAAGAATGGAACAGCTTCTGATCATGGTGGAGATCAAAGATACTCTCCCAGTATGAGGACAAATTAGTCACTATAAATCAGGACATTAGAAGCAGAAGCTGGCCATTCAACTCCTGCTTGCCTACTCTGACATTCAGTAAGGTTATGGCTGATCTTCTTTCATGGCACCACTTTTCTGTAGTAACCTCATGTGCCTAGATTCCTTTAATATCCTAAAATCTATCGAGCTCCATTTGTACATTGGGAGATCGTAGACCACCACCTTTGGACTAAAAACTGTGGGTCATTGCAGATTTTCCAGAGCCAAGTAAGTACTTTTTGAATTGCAAACTGTTGTCTGATGTGGACTTATGTAGGTAGTTATAGCTACCAATTTTTTAAACATGACCAAATAATTTATTTCAGTTGTGTGGTTTTAGGGCTAACTGTTGGCTTGAACACATAAATTTCTCTACTTTTCTTCTGGGGTGTTCACCAAAGCAAGGAGGTAGAAGCTTGGTTTTAGCATCTTATTCTAGATTTGGTACTCCAGCTCCCATAGTTACAGCCTACATTTAATGTTTAATTCTCTAGAATGGGATTTCACATGACAATATCCTAATCTGGTGATGAAAGTCCTATCACTGAGCTGAGGCATACACTTTGATGGGATAAACAAAGTTATTTTGTTTTTTAATTGAACAACACTCTCCAAAAGCCTACTTGAGTTTAACTGAGGTATTTGGTTGCTTGCAAGAAGCATAGTTGATATTATCTGCGATTGAACGTTTAAACTATGAGGAGAGACTGGATTTTCCTTGGAGCAGAGGAGGCTGAGGGTGGGACCTGACAGGGGTTTACAAGATGATGAGAGGCATAGATAGGGAAAGAAGCTTATTTTCATTGGAGGACATAGGTTTAAGGTGAGGGGAAAGAGGTTTAGAGGGGATCCAAGGAAGAACCATTTCACCCAGAGGGAGATCAAAGGCTGAAACCCATGCCTGAGAAGGTGGTAGAGGCAGGTACTCTGACAACATTTAATAAGCATCTGGACGAGCAGTTGAACTGCAAAGACATAGTAGGCTGCAGACCAAGTGTAGGTAAATGGGAAGAGTATAGATAGGTACTTGATGGTTGGCATGGACATGGTGGGCTGAAGGAACTTATGATACATAACTACTTATGATACAATGACTTTGTGAATTCACTATCATTTCCCTTCCAGGAATGCCATGTGCACTCTCAATTGATTTTATTTGATAAGTTGTTGACCAAAACTTGCTTCCACAACCACAGCTCCTTCCTCAACAAATTTCTTCAGTTCCAGCTTATTCCATAGGGACTTCAACTGAAATACAGATCCACTCATAATCACAGGTATGTTCAAATTTTGAAGTGTTTTTCTCATTGCTGCTCTCATTACACCTCAAGATCCACACTTAATGCCATATGTTAGCACATGTGTGCCCTTGACCCCTCCCTACAATAGCACTGCCTCACTTTATCTCAAACCTGTTTTGGTCCACAGTTTCACTTTATCCAGTACTCTCCAGAACACAATTTCAGCTATCATACCAATCTGGGAAGATAGGCTTACTGCATACCCCTTTGAACACTGGTATCCAGAGGTATTATGGCTGTAGTCTGAGCTTGAATGCCATACATCTGAACATTCATTGCAGCACAGATACTGCTTTGCATTTGCTTGTGCTGAAAATGAAAATTAAGGTATTGACCATCAAATTCAATTTCTCTTCCCACTAAACATACTGCTTGACCTGCTGAGTGCTTCCAGAAACTTTTGTTCTTGTTCTCAGTTCGTAAATCCCTGACTTCAACAATCGGTGGCAACAACCCTCCCTGATGCAATCACATCCTTCCTGTAGTGTGGTGACCAGAACTGCACACAATATTCCAGCTGTGGCCTAATCAATGTTTTATAAAGTTGTACCAAGACTTCTTTGCTTTCATTGTTTAGATTTCTAATAGGTGTGAAGTGAACCCAGGATTTAAATGGATATCCCTTGTACTTAAGTAAGTATGTGGATCCAAACATGTTAGGAAGCATTTGTTGGACAAAAAAATAAAACAATTTTAGCAGCTCCTGAGGAATCATATACATAACCAACAGAAATATCCCATGGTTCACAGATGCTTGTGAACAGTGTGATGGCTTGTTACATAAGAACATAAGATTCAGGTCCAAGAGTAAGCCAAGGGCCCTTTCAAGACTGTTCTGCCATTCAATAAGATCATGGCTTATCCAATTTTAGCTCAGTAGCACTTTCCTGCACTCTCCACATATCTTTTGACTTCCATGTAGTTCATATGACTGTCATTCTCCACATTGAATATATTCAGTGACTCCTCCTGCACAGCTCTCTGGAGTAAAGAATTTCAAAGATTCATGACCCACCAACAAAAGAAATTCCTCCTCATCTCCATCTTAAAAGACTTATTCTGAAACCATGCCCCTGCTTCTAGATACCTCCACTAGGGGAAATATTCTCTCAGCATACATCCTGTCAATACCCCTGAAAATTTTATGAGTTTCGGTTAAATTACCTCTCATCGTATTAAATTCCCATGAGTACAGGCCTAACCTGCTCAACCTTTCATCATACATCAACACCTTTAAAACAGGAATCAACCTACTGAACCTTTTCTGCACAGACTCCAGTATAAGTATATTCCTAAAATATGGAGACCA
The DNA here is from genome assembly GCF_009764475.1 of Pristis pectinata. NCBI lineage: Eukaryota > Metazoa > Chordata > Chondrichthyes > Rhinopristiformes > Pristidae > Pristis > Pristis pectinata. Next base: position 47,325,527 of record NC_067407.1, on the reverse strand, counting down.
AAATGATACACATGCTCCACCAGCACCTTGTAAAATTGCAACAAAACTTCCCTACTTTGACACATCATACCCCTTGTAATAAAGACCATGCATATTCCAAATAAAGAAGTATAAATCAGAATGTGTACTTCATTGTCATGTACAGAAAATGACAGTGAGAAAATGTAAAAGAAACATTTTATTTTAATTAATAATTTTAAAAAATACTTCAGAAATAACTAAAATCTGAAATAATATATTTTTTAAAAGTAAAGTTTCAGTGCCAGGGAATTTGTTTGGCAGTTGTAAGTTTCATCACACTACTAAAATCCACTTGCACTTGAATGGCCCATTCCCAATATTTCCTGCCATATTTGTTTCTCACATTAATACTCCAATTCCATATCCTGATGCGTATGTGAGTGTATTGTCTCTTAGTACAGACTGTCTCTGTGTAATGAATGGGTTCCGTTTTTATTGACATCCTTAAGCTGATTTTGTCCATAAATTGGAAAATACACAAAAATCAGTCAAAATGGTAACTATGCCTCCACAGTATTGTAATGAATGGCATCAGAAGTACATAAGACTGATAAGAAAGGGCATTTACTTCCACATCTACAAAGTGGAGTGTGAGAGGAAACTAATTCTGCCATTTTTAGGAATGAATGTAGGTATGTATGTCGGACTTCTGAATTCAGTAATTTTATGGGAGCTGTATGTAGGGGGTGTCTGTAAATTGGGCATTTGTAACCCAGGACAGTCTGTTGATACTTTCAGAGTGAATTTCTGGCAAGGTGGGTAACTCAGTTGGCAAATTCCTGATTTCTGTGTTCAACTGCATGTGCAGTACAGGAAGTCACTTTGCGATTACTTTCTAATAATGATGAACACTGGTTCTCTTTATTTTGACAAAGTTTGGCATATGGTTTTTGAAGGTGGCAAGCAATCTAGAATAGTTAGAATCTGTTACCTTCACTGAACATCTCTCATCCGAAAGCAGTATATGATGTTCATTTAACGTACCGATATCAAGTTTCACAGGAGTCAATAACCTAAATTAAAGTGAAAGTAATACAAAACCACATAAAGCTACCAAGATTAAATTAGCTACTTACCTCCCCCTCGTCATTAAGTCCTAGAACATTTAACTGCAATAGAATTAGTTTGATGGATATATTGGCAAGGCTTTGAGCACATCATGTCTCCATACATTGTAAGTTGTTTTCATGTTAATCTCTGATACGAAAAAAAAAATCTTAGAAAACCAAATAAAAGTTAGGGGTGATAGGTTAAGGTCCACCATGTAGCATATTGCTAGGATTAAAATGATCAAGAAAGCATGTATATCAGAAAAATGCTGATTAGATCATGTGTAGCTTTTACAACCTCTGCCAATAGTAAGAAGAAAAGACTGAAGGAAATAAAAATTTTGGCTTTAAAGTCCTGGGAACAAAATGAATTGGAATATAGACAATGGGGTATTAATAATGATTGTATTTTGTTTCAGTAAAGAAAGAAAGGAGACAGAATAGGAAAATTCTGGCTTAACTGATACATAAAACATACAAAATTGATGCTAGAATTGTGCAGAGGAGTTGGAACCCTGTATGGCTATTAGGCAGCATCTAGATTTGTTGAAGAAAACAGATTGTGGTGGATCTCCTAATTTGAAATGCAAGTGAGGTTCCATTAGGATAATTGGGACCAGACTGTAATTTTTATTTGTGCACCTACACTGAAAATGATAATGAGTTTGCAATAATACCAACCAAGCAGAGCTCAGAGAGGAAATTTCCAAATTTTTCAGATTTCTTTCCAGGGAGAGCATGAATATGTCTAATCAAAACCTTGAATATGTATTATCTGGTCATTTTGTTTTCACTGCTGCTTGTGGAACATTGCCTTACACAAATTAGTCAATAAGCATACCCACTAAATGATCAAAAAGCTGCAGATACTGGAAACCTGAAATAACAGAAAATGATAGAAATAATCAGCAGTTCAGCCAGCATCTGCAAAGAGAGAAATGGCGTCAACATTTCAGGCTGATAGCCTTTCATGAGAATAGCTTACTCTTCCAAAACAATTCATTGATTATAAACTATGTAAGTGTGTAAGTGCCTCTGTTTTGTTAGGAGTTTGAGGAGATTTGATATGTCACCAAAGACTTGCAAATTTCTATACATGTACGGTGGAGAGCATTCTGACTGGTTGCATCACAGTCTGGTATGAAGGCTCCAACGCACAGGATCGCAAGAGGCTGCAGAGGGCTGTAGACTCAGCCAGCTCTACCGCGAGCACAACTCTCCCCACCATCGAGGAATCTTAAAGAGGCGATGCCTCAAGAAGGCAGCAACCATCACGAGGGACCCTCACCATGGGGACATACCCTCTTCTCATTATGACCATCAGGGAAGGAGGTAAAGGAGACTGAAGACCCACACTCAACGATTTAGGAACAGCTTCTTCCCCTCCACCTTTAGATTTCTGAATGTTCCATAAACCCATGAACACTACTTCATTATTCCTTTTATTTGCACTATTTATTTATTTTGTAATTTATAGTAATTTTATGTCTTTGCACTGTACTGCTGCCACAAAACAACAAATTGATCATCAATATGATACATCTATTGAGAAATATTAACAAACTAGGAATGTTTTATGATCAGATTCAATTTAAGCAGGGAATGGTTGTAGTCTAGGATAGGTGGATAGGTTGTCCATTTTGGTCCTTAGAGATGTATCAGATAATTCTCTTTAAAGAAACCATTGAACTGAGTATGGAATGAGCTACAGAGAAACACAAAACTACAATCCCCCATTTTTTCTCTTATCCCAGAGGTAGCAGTGGAGTGGCAGAAATCTTTAATTTTCAATCTTTTTCTGTTTGTTTTTTCTTTAAATGCAGGTTTCTTTGGTTAGGTGTATTCAGGTGCCCAGCTATCAGGAAAAAGCTGAACTATTCATTTAATTATTTTTCCAAGCATAATATAAATATAAGAATCTTCTGATCCCAGAAAAAATAAATTAAGTAAAGGATTAAAGTCAGTTATTTCATCTCCCAAGCAAACTGTAGCTGAATCTAGAATGTTTTTTTAATCTTGCTGACTATATCTCCTATTTTGAAAGGTAGTCATAACAAGCTGCCACTGTGAAACAGGATAGAATCACATCAATAGCTTATTTCTAAGTGTTGCAAGTGAATTCTACTTTCCTCATCTCTTTGGCCTTGAATTAACGACTGTGGTTAACAAAGTCAAACAAAGCATTCAAATCATAATCAGCATTGGCATGCCATAATCTGTAGCAGATTGATTACTAAAAAATAATCCTAGTAGACAGACTAACAACTACCATTAACAAGCAAAGCAGTTTTAAGGTTCAATTTCATGCAACCCTATGCAATATTCCAAAATCTCAAATATGGAAAGCATTTAGACATTTGTTCATAGACCCTGACCCCCACCCCACAACTTTCATTTATTTTACACTTTCAAAATGAGTTAATTACTTCCACATGCAATCTTGAGTTCGAGGATCTTAAAAATCCATAGTAAGTGCATTTAAAAGACTCAACCCCTACTTCTGTATCAATAAGATAATTTTTCAACAAAGGCCTAGCATTTCTTTTGGTAGTTACAGGACAAAGTAAACATCATTTATGTTCTTTCTCTGGGATGAAAACTTAGCGTAGATTTTTTTTCTTTTTGTGGTGGGATGATTTCTATCCTGCAACACTCTCCCGAAGGTAACCCCTTTCTTTTTAGTAATTGCTTTCAAAATGATAATGCAATTATCAATTACTAAAGAGGAGGTGTTGGTGGTCTTGAAGTGCATAAAGGTGGATAAGTACCTAGTGCCTGATGAAGTATATTCTGGCACATTGTGAGAAGCAAGGGAAGAAATTGCTGGGGCCCTGGCAGAGATTTTTGTGTCTTCCTTGGCCATGGGTGAGGTACTGGAAGACTGGGGGGTGGCAAATGTTGTACCTTTATTTAAGAAGGCTGCAAGGACAAGCCAGGGAACTACAGGTAGGTGAGCCTAATATCAGTAGTGGAAAATTACTGGAGGGGATTCTGAACAACAGGATCTATCTGCATTTGGAAAGGCAAGGACTGATTAGAGTCAGTCAGCATGGCTTTGTGCATGGGAAATCATGTGTCACAAATCTGTTAGGGTCTTTTGAAAAGGTGACTGAGAGGATTGACGAGGGCAGGGCAGTGTACATTGTCTTCATGGACTTAGGTAAGTCTTTTCACAAGGTCCCACATGGTAGGCTGGTCCAGAAGGTGAGATCACATGGGATCCAGGGTGAGCAAGCCAATTGGATACAAAATTGGCTTAGTAGAAGGAGTCAGAGGGTTGCAGAGCAGAGTTATTTTTCAGATTGGAGGTCTTAAACCAGTGGTGTGCCACAGGGATCGGTGCTGGATCCTCTGTTGTTTGTCACATATTCATGATTTGGGTGAGAATTTTGGTGGCATGAATAGTAAGTTTGTGAATGGCAATAAAATTGGAGGTGTGGTGGACAGTGAAGAAGGTTGTCTGAGATTACAGCAGGATCTAGATCAAATGGGAAAGTGGGCAAAGGAATGGCAGACGGAATTTAACGCAGCCAGGTCCAATTTGATGCATTTTGTGACGGTAAAACAGGGCAGAGCATACATGGTGAATGATAGGGCCCTGGGGAGTATTATAGAACAGAGAGACCTAAGATACAAGTACATAGTTCCTTGAAGGTGGTGACAGGGTTAAACAAGGTAGTGAAGGAGGCACATGGCATGCTTGCCTTCATCAGGGCATTGAATACAAGAGCTGGGACAGCATGTTACAACTGTACAAGACATAGGTGAGAACTCATTTGGAACATTGTGTGCAATTCTGGTCGCCATACTATAGAAAGGATGTGATTATGCTAGAGAGGGTGTAGAAAATATTCACAAGGAAGTAGCCAGGATGGAGGGCTTGAGTTATAAGAAGAGGCTGGGACTGTTTTCCTTGGAGCAAAGGAGGCTGAGGAATGGGCCAAATGAGGGGCATAGATAAGGTGGATGATCACAATTTTTTTCCCAGTGTAGGTGAGTTTAAAACTAGAGAGCAAAGGTTTAAGATGAGAAGGGAACGATTTAAAGGGAATCTAAGGGACAAGTTTTTCCACACAGAGAATGTGGATATGTGGAACGAGCTGCCAGAGGATGTGGTAGAAGCAGGTACACTTACAAAGTTTAAAAGATATTTGGACAGGTTCATGGATAGGAAAGGTTTAGAAGGATATGTCAGGGGAGAGAAAAGGAAAAAGAAAACAAACAGGCAGATAGAGCAGAGGACCCCGGAGGCTGTTCCCCTCAATAACAGGTTTTCCGCTTTGGAAGCTGTTAAGGGGGATGACCTGCAGGGACCTAGCAGCAGTAGCCAGGTCTCTGGCACTGGCACCGGTCCTGCTGCTCAGAAGGGAAGGGAGGAGAAGAGGAAGGCAGTAGTGATAGGGGACTCGATAGGGAAACAGATAGGAGGTTCTGTGGCAGTGAGCATGAATCCCGGATGGTATGTTGTCTCCCAGGTGCCAGAGTCCGGGATGTCTCTGATCAGGTCCACAGGATTCTTGAGCGGGAAGAAGAACAGCCAGAAGTCGTGGTTCATGGTGGTACCAACGAATTAGGTAGGAAGAGGGATGAGGTCCTGAAAAGTGAGTTTAGGGAGCTAGGCAGAAGGCTGAAGAACAGGACCTCAAGGGTAGCAATCTCAGGACTGCTGCCAGTGCCACGTGATAGTGAAGGTAGGAATAGAAGGAGATGGCAGATGAATGCATGGCTGAGGAGTTGGTGCAGGAGGGAAGGTTTTAGATTTTTGGATCATTGGGATCTCTTCTGGGGAAGGTGGGACCTGTACAGAGAGGACGGGTTACACCTTAACCCGAGGGGGGCCAATATCCTTGCAGGCAGGTTTGCTCGGGTGGTTCAGGAGAGTTTAAACTAGTTTGCAAGGGGGATGGGAACCAGGGGGATAGGTTAGAGGAAGAAGGGCATGGGGAAAAGTCGTATCTAACATGTAGAGAGACTTTGAGGAAGGAGAAGCAGAGTACAGGCTATAAAAGTAGAAAGGTGGATGGGCTAAAGTGCATTTACTTAAATGCAAGAAGCATCAGGAATAAGGGTGATGAACTGAAAGCTTGAGTAAGTACATGGGACTACGATATTGTGTCTATTACAGAGACATGGCTGACACCAGGGCTGGAATGGATATTGAATGTTCCCGGTTTTCAGTGTTTTAAAAGGGATGGTGGGGGGAAGGGGGGGAGGGGTGGTATACTGGTCATGGACAATATTACAGCTGCAGAAAGGGTGGATAATGTAGAAGGATCCTCTCTAGAGTCAATATGGGTGGAAGTTAGGAACAAGAAAGGAGCAGTTACTCTACTGGGAGTATTCTATAGCACCACCACCCCCCCCCCCCCCCCCCCGGTAGCAGCAGGGATACCGAGGAACAGATTGGGAGGCAGATTTTGGAAAGATGCAAAAATAACAGAGTTATTATCGTGGGAGACTTCAACTTCCCAAATATTGATTGGCACCTGCTTAGTGCCAAAGGTTTAGACAGGGCGGAGTTTGTTAAGTGTGTCCAGGATGGATTCCTGTCACAGTATGTTGACAGGCTGACTAGAGGGAATGCCATATTAGATCTAGTTTTAGGTAATGAACCAGGTCAGGTGACAGATCTCTTGGTGGGTGAGCATTTGGGGGACAGCGACCACTGCTCCATAACCTTTGGCATTGTCATGGACAGGGATAGGAGCAAAGAGGACAGGAAGATATTTAATTGGGGAAAGGCGAATTATGAGGCTATAAGGCGAGAACTTGAGAGTGTAAATTGGGATGACATTTTTGAAGGGAAATGTACTATGGAGATGTGGTCGATGTTCAGGAATCTCTTGCGGGATATTAGGGATAAATTTGTCCCGGTGAGGCAGAGAAGGAATGGCAGGGTGAAGGAACCAATGGTGACAAGGGAGGTGGAACAACTAGTTAGGAAGAAGGCGGCAACATACATAAGGTGTAAGCAGCAAGGATCAGATAGGGCTCGTGAGGAATATAAGAGTAGCAAGGAAGGAACTTAAGAAGGAGCTGAGGAGAGCAAGAACGGGACATGAAAAGGTTTTAGCAAGTAGGGTTAAGGAGAATCCCAAGGCTTTTTTCTCGTACGTGAAGAGCAGAAGGATGGCTAGAGTAAAGGTAGGTCCGATTAAAGACAAAGGTGGGAAAATGTGCCTGGAAGCTGTGGAAGTGGGTGAGGTTCTCAATGAATACTTCTCTTCAGTATTCACCAAGGAAAGGGGCTTTGATGACGCTGAGGACAGTGTTGGTAAGGTTAATGTTCTGGAGCGTGTAGATATCAAGAGGGAGGATGTGTTGGAGCGGTTAAAAAATATTAGGACAGATAAGTCCCTGGGGCCTGACGGAATATTCCCCAGGCTGCTTCGTGAGGCGAGGGAGGAGCTTTTTGAACCATTGGCTAGGATCTTTGAGTCCTCGTTGTCCATGGGAATGGTACCGGAGGATTGGAGGGTGGCAAATGTTGTCCCCTTATTCAAAAAAGGTAGGAGGGATAGTCCAGGGAATTACAGACCAGTGAGCCTTACGTCTGTGGTGGGTAAGCTGTTAGAAAGGATTCTAAGAGATAGGATCTATGAGCATTTAGAGAATCATGGACTGATTAGGGACAGCCAGCATGGCTTTGTGAAGAGAAGATCTTGCCTCACAAGCGTGATAGGGTTCTTTGAGGAGGTGACCAGGAGGATTGATGAGGGTAGTGTAGTAGATGTGGTCTACATGGGTTTTAATAAGGCGTTTGACAAGGTTCCACATGGTAGGCTTCTTCAGAAGGTCAGAGGCCAAGGGATCCAGGGAGGCTTGGCCATGTGGATTCAGAATTGGTTTGCCTGTAGAAAGCAGAGGGTTGTGGTGGAGGGAGTGCATTCGGATTGGAGGGCTGTGACTAGCGGTGTCCCACAGGGATCAGTTCTGGGACCTCTACTTTTTGTGATATTTATTAATTACTTGAATGAGGGGGTGAAAGGGTGGGTTAGCAAGTTTGCAGATGACACAAAGATCGGTGGTGTAATGGATAGTGTGGAGGGCTATCGAAGCTTACAGAGGGATATTGATAAGATGCAGAGCTGGGCTGAGAAGTGGCAGATGGAGTTCAATCCGGAGAAGTGTGAGGTGGTACACTTTGGAAGGACAAACTCCAAGGCGGAGTACAAGGTTAATGGCAGGATTTTGGGCAGTGTGGAGGAGCAGAGGGATCTGGGGGTTCATATCCACAGATCACTGAAAGTTGCCTCACAGGTGGATAGGGTAGTTAAGAAAGCTTATGGGATGTTAGCTTTCATAAGTCGTGGGATCGAGTTTAAGAGCCGCAAAGTAATGTTGCTGTTTTACAAAACTCTGGTTAGACCACACTGAGAGTACTGTGTCCAGTTCTGGTCGCCTCATTATAGGAAGGATGTGGAGGCGTTGGAGAGGGTGCAGAGGAGATTTACCAGGATGTTGCCTGGATTAGAGAGTATGGATTATGAAGAGAGACTAAATGAGCTAGGGCTTTACTCATTGGAGAGAAGGAGGATGAGGGGAGACATGATAGAGGTATACAAAATATTAAGAGGAATAGATAGAGTGGACAGCTAGCGCCTCGTCCCCAGGGCACCAATGCTCAATACAAGAGGGCATGGCTTTAAGATAATGGGTGGGAAGTTCAAGGGAGATATCAGAGGGAGGTTTTTCACCCAGAGAGTGGTTGGTGCATGGAATGTGCTGCCTGGGGTGGTGGTGGAGGCTGATACATTGGTCCAATTCAAGAGATTGTTAGATAAGAATATGGAGGAATTTAAATAGAGGGATATGTGGGAGGAAGGGGTTAGATAGTTTTAGGTGAGGTTTGAAGGTCGGCACAACATGGTGGGCCGAAGGGCCTGTATTGTGCTGTATTGTTCTATGGTTCTAAATACAGGCAAATGGGACCAGCACAGGAAGGCACCTTAGTCAGTATGGACAAGTTGGACCATGCGGCCCATTTCCTTCCTGTATAATCCCACGACTCTGAAATAAGTGCATAGGGAACAGAAAAATTGTTTACATTAACCTTTACATTAGCTATGTATTAGTTAATTTACAAATGGAAATTATATCAAGGTTTTTTTGATGTACATTACACAAACAGAAAGTATTCCAGTGGTGATTATTGTTGTGATTTGCATTTTGTAAACTTTGTTAATTTTATATTTCAAGGCGCGACTTTTTTAAAAGAAATACTAAGAATGCAAAACACCAGTTGTGGTTAAAAAGTAAATACTTTTTTTCCTCATAGGTTGACCACTTTTGTCTTTGCCATATTTGCCTGTCTATTCTCTCTACAGAAATAGAACCAGTAGCCTTGAAACTCATTTGCATTCAAATTTTGAGAAATGTGGCATGTTTACTGTGGCTAGGATGGTGATTAGAACCAGTTAACAGTCTAGGAATTGTCCCCTTTCGTTGGAGTTAACACAGCATTGGGTCACCCTAACAATGAAAGTCACATAAAGAATGAGAACTTCAAATGCAAAGTTCAGAGAACTGCATTGCTGGTTTTTATTATGTAATGCCACACTGATACTGACCTTGTCAATTTTAGCCCAACATTCTCTACTAATGCTTCGCAAGTTCTTGCAGTCATTACAATGCAATACAACAGATGCAATCTTTCCAGGCAACTCTTAAACTAGTATGTTATTATAAAAGTGACTTTCTTCTATCTACAGGAGTTACAAGCAGTGGATTCCACAGTGAGGAAAGATGAGGGGGAGAATACTCCCAGAGGGTCAGAGGAACCTGGCAGACAGGCGAAGAACAATGCCAAGAGAAGGCATATTCTTTATTCAAGGGCCCATGGAGACCCTCCAGGTCACACCCTTGTTGCTGGGAATGTATCTACAAAGATGTGAGTTAATTTTGGGGATACAAGACTGCAGATGCTGGAAATATGGACCAACACACAAAGAAGCTGGAGGAATTCAGCAGGTTAGACAGCATCTTTGGAGACCCTTCATCAGGATTGTGAAGAAAGAGGGGAGATAGCCAGTATAAAAAGGTAGAGGGAAAGGGTGGAGCAAGAGCTGGTAGGTGGTGGGTGGACCCAGAAGGACATGATAGGCAGGTGAGGGAGGGGGGAGAGTGGGAATGATGTAAGAAGCTGGGAGGTGATAGATGGAAGTGACAAAGGGCTGAAGAAGATGGATTCTGATAGGAGAGGACATTGAACATTGGAATAAAGGGAAAGAGGTGGGGAGGGGAACCAGGAGGAGGAATGTGTGGGTGATGGGGAGATGGAGAGGGAAAGGGAGGGGGAAGAGATGGGGTGATGGGGCCAGTGGGATCAGGAAAATAAAAGAAGAGGGAAGGGACGGAGGGGAATGGTTACTGGAAGTTAGAGAAATCGATGTTCATGCCAACAGGTTGGAGACTACCAAGGTGGAAAATGAGGGGCTGTTCCTCTAATCTGCATCTAGCCACAATTTGGCAGTGGAGGAGGCTGTGGACAGACATGTTGGTGTGGGAATGGGAAGTGGAATCAAAATGACAATGGTTAATTTTGGGGAAGCTTACAATGTAAGGAAATGTCCATTGTCTGTTCTGCCTGCTCCCATGGGCTAAAGGAAGAGTAGATAAATTCTAACCAGAGTTTTGTAAAGCTCACCAGCACCTCTACTTCCTCAGGAGGCTAAAGAAATTCGGTTTGTCCCCTTTGACTCTCACCAACTTTTACTGATGCACGATAGAAAGCATCCTATCTGGATGTATCATGGCTTGGTATAGCAACTGCTCTGCCCAGGACCGCAAGAAACTGCATAGAGTTGTGGACACAGCCCAGCACATCACAGACACCAGCCTCCCCTCCTTGGACTCTGTCTTTACCTCTCGTTGTCTTGGTGAAGCAGCCAGCATAATCAAAGACCCCTTGACCAGAGCCTCAATATCTCTTGTCTTCCAGGGTTCCCTACTCCTGCCAGCCTTGCCCTTCACTCTAACAGGAACATGCTGACCCTGAACTCTCACTATCTCACTTTTAAAAGACTCCCATTTTTCAGACGTCCTTTTAACTGATAACAGCCTCCCCCAATGAACTTTGAAAGTTCCTGTCTAATACTATCAAAATTGGGCTAGTGAACTAGTCCTATCTTTTTCCATAACTATTTAAAATCTAACAGAATTATGGTAACTGGTCCCAATGTACCTCCCCCCGACACTTCAGTCACTTGCCCTGCCTTATTTTCCAAGAGACATAAAGTCATAGAGTCATACAGCACAGAAACAGACCTTCAGCCCAACAGGTCCATGCTGACCAAGATGCCCATCTAAGTTAGTCCCATTTGCCCATGTTTGGCCCATATCCTTCTAAACATTTCCTATCGATGAACCTGTTCAAGTGTCTTTTAAATGTTGTTAATGTACCTGCCTCAACCACTTCCTCTGGCAGCTCATTCCATATACAGACCACCCTCTGGGTGAAAATGTTGTCCCTCGGGTTCCTATTAAATCTCTCCTCTCTCACCTTCACCCTATACCCTTTAGTTCTTGATTCCCTAGACATGGGAAAAAGACTGCGTGCATTGACCCTATCTATGCCCCTCATAATTCCATACACCTCTATTAGATTACCCTTCATTCTCCTGTGCTCCAATGAGTAAAATTCTAGCCTGCTCAACCTCTCTCTATAACTCAGCCCCTCAAGTGCAGGCAACATCCTTGTAAATTTTTTCTGCACTCTTTCTAGCTTAATGGCATCTTTCCTACAGCAGGGTGGCCAAAACTGGACACAATCTTCCAAATGCTGCCTCACCAACATCTTGTACAACTGCAACATAGCATCCCAACTTCTGTACTCAATGCCCTGAATGAAGAAGGCCAGCATGCCAAAACCCTTCTTCTCCACCCAGTCTAGCTGCGACACCACCTTCATGGAACCATGTATTTGCACTCCTAGGTCCCTCTGTTTTACAACACTTCCCAGAGCCCTACCATTCACTGTGAAAGCCCTACTCTGATTTGTTTTCCCAAAATGTAACACCTCGCACTTACCTGAATTAAACTCCATTTGCCATTCCTCGGCCCACTTACCCAATTGATCAAGAACCCGCTGTAATTCTTGATAACCATTTTCACTGTCTATGATACCATCTATTTTAGTGTCATCTACAAACTTACAAACCATGCCTTGTACATTCTCATCCAAATTGTTGATATAGATGACAAATAACAATGGGCCTACCACTGACCCCTGGGGCATTCCACTAGTCACGGGCCTCCAGTCTGAAAAACAACCTTCCAACATCACCCTCTGCTTCCTATCATCAAGCCGATTATGTATCCAATTAGCTAACTCTCCGTGGATCCCATGCGTTCTAACTTTCCATAGCAGCTACTATGTGGAACCTTATCGAAGACCTTACTGAAGTCCATATAGACTACATCTACTGCCTTGCCCTCATTGACCTTCTTGGTTATTTCTTGAAAGAACTCAATCAAATTCATAAGATATCAAAAAAGCTCAATGAAGTACATGAGAGGAGGTTGAGTTTTGCCCCTTCTCTGGTATGGCCATCTACATATCAATCGAGAAATTTATCCTGAGCACATTTAACAAATTCCACCCCATCCAAGCCCTTAACACTATGGCAGTCCCAGTCAAAGTTTGGCAAGTTAAAATCCCCTGCTACTACAATCCTATTAGCCTTGCAGCCATCTCCCTATATTTGCTCCTCTAATTCCCACTGACTATTCATGGGACCTAAAGTACAATCCCATCAAAGTGATCACCCCCTTCTTATTTCTTAGTTTCACCCATGGTGATCTCCCATGAATATCATCTCTAAGTACTGCAGAGATATTCTGCCTGATCAAAAACACAACTCCCCCTCCTCTCTTATCTCCACCTCTATCCTTGTTACTTCCATGGCTTCTGATGCTCCATTAATTCCCATAACAAGAGGGGGGGGGACCATTTCAGACGTGATTCTCGACAGTTAACTGACAAAGCACCTTTAAAGTTATGATATCATTTGGGTTGCCAAGTAATGAATAAAATGCAATTAATCATGCATTTTTATAAAAATTTTGAATTGGTTTAACAATAACAATGCTGCAATACTAGTACGTTTAATTAGTGCAAATGTAAAGTGCTTTGCCCTTGAGACAGAGTAGTGGATTAGGGGGGTAGCTTGGTAGGAGTAAGGATTAAAAAGAGGAGAGGCACAGAAACCCTCTTGTGGTCCCACCTTCAAGGAAGTCGGTCTCCAACCAAATTGCTTCACTAATCACAATATCAGGAATGGTTGAGAGCACTGGATACAGCAAAGACTACTGTAGTACTGAAGACCTGTACCTCTAGCTAAGTTATTGCAGGCCTGTTACGATGCTGGCATTGACCCAACAATATGAAAATTTATGTTTTTATCACAAATGACTGCACAAATTCAATTTGGCTAATTAACACCCAGTCAGTCTACAGTCTGCATACTGATGGAGCTGTCATCAACATGCTGTCAAGTGGCTCCTCTTCACCAATGCCCTGGGTTTCACCAGGACTACCTTATCATCTCCTTGGCAAACATGGAATAAAGAGCTGAAATCCAGAGGTGACACTGAAGACAGAGACAAAACAAACTGCAGATGCTGGAATCTGGAGCAAGAAACAACTCGCTGAAGAAATACAACGGGTTGAGAAGCAACTGTCCAGTGGGGTGGGGGGAGAGGAATTGTCAATGTTATGGATCAAAACCCAGCATAAGGCAACTGAATGTCCTTGATATCAAGGTAACATTTGACTAAGCAGAGAGAGAAAGTGCTGGAGGAACTCAGCGGATCAGCCAGCATCTGTGGAGGCAGAGGGAAAGTTGACAGTTTGGGTCAAGACCCTGCTGGGGTCAGATACTGCCTGACTCGCTGAGTTCCTCCAGCAGTTTGTTTTTTGCTCCAGGTTCCAACATTTGCAGTCTCTATCATCTAGCATTTGACCAAGTATGGTGTCAAAGCCCCCTGAAAAAACTGAGGTCCATGGGCATCAAATGAAAACATTCAATGGCTGGAATCATACCTTGCACAAAGGAAGACTGTTTGTCAGAAATCAATTGACCCAGCCCAGGACTTCATTGCAGGAGTTCCTCAGATCAGCGACTAGGCCCAACCAGCTTTTTCATCAGTGAGGTCCATTATAAGGCTAGAAGTGGTGATGTTCCCAGGTGATTGTACAATGTTCAATTCCATTCATAATGCCTCAGCAAATGAAGCAATCCATGCCTGCATGAAGCAAGACAAAGGTGACATTCAGGCATGTGCTGATGAGTGGCAAGCATTAATACCTTAAACTTGTGAGACAATGACTATGTCCAAGAAGACATTCAATAACATTACCATAACTGAGATAACCATCAATATCTTGGGAGTCACCATTGACCATAAACTCAACTGGACCACCCAAAAAAATACTGTGGCTACAAAAGCATGTTAGAGGCTGGGTGTACTGTAGTGAATTACTCTTCTGACATTTCAGAGCCTTTCCACTACCTGCAAGGCACACATCAGGAGAGTGATGGAATACTCGCCACTTTCTCAGATGAGTGCAGCACCAACAGCATTTGAGACCAGCCGGTTCTGATAGCAAAGAAAGTGAGTCACACTTCAGCTTTCTTTGCACCAGAGAAACCAAACCCAGTCTATTCCAATCTCTCCCCATAAGTAAAGTCCTCCAATCAGGGCAACATTCTGGTGATTCTCATCTGCACTATCTCCAGTGCAACCTCATCCTTCAGATAGTTTGATGACCAGAACTGCACACAGTACTCCAAAGGCAGTTTAGTGGTTTGTAATGTTGCAACATAATGTCCCAACTTTTATATTCTATGCCTCGACCTATGCAGATAAGCATGCCACATGCCTTCTTCATCACCCTATCTTCCTGCACTGCCACTTTCAGGGAACTATGCACTTGAACTCCTAGGTCTATCTGTTCATCAACATTCCCTTATGTCCTATCATTTACTTCCTGAATCCAAGAACTCCCTTCCCAAAGGCATTGTGGGATCACCTTCAGCAGTTCAAGAAAGTGGCTCACCTCTACCTTCTCATGGAATGGGCAGTACATGCTGGCCTTGCTAGTGAAGCCCAGGTCCCAAAACTGAACTTAAAAAGAGGGAGAGGGAAATTCAGCAGAATTACCTCTCCAGGACATCGACTTCAATCTATGGGCCTTTGATTGAAAGTCACTGCTCAGTTTGATTCACAGCATACTTCTGACCAGCTGTTCCATCCTGCTCTTTTCTTCCTCTCCTCCCTTTTCTTTCCCATTCTTTGGATCCAACTCTCCTTGTTCTCACTCATCTTATGATCCACTCTTTACCCCGCCATCCTCTCGACTGCCTCCATACCTCTCTAACCTCCCACCTCCCCCTTCTGTACACTGCTCACTAACTGCTCTCACTCTCTATCTTCCTCTGCTTCACCATTCCTCCTCTCCCTTCTTCTCCACTGCCCTTTTCTACCTGCATTAAGAAGAGGATCATCTCCTCCGCCCTGGTGAGGTGTTGAACACAATGCCTCTTTCCCCTCCAGGTACCCTCCCTCTGGTTACCTGAAAGACAGAAAGGAAACAATTTTTGCAACCAATGATATAGCGGCTACATGTATAGAATTATGAATGTGGGAGATTTTCAGAGTAGAGGCATATGAGGATAGAGATTTGGAGTGGGTGAGTGGACGTGTGGGGCTGAACTTGGGGATGTGTCAGAGTGGGTGGATAAATGCTACAGCTGGAAAAGGAATCCTCTAGGTGGAGGTTTCAGTGCTGTAGCTATCAATTCCACATTTGTTATGAGATCATAGTAGGTCAACACTTCTGCAGTGTCTTCATTTGTATCCTTATGGGATATCTTGAAGGCTTCTAGGCCCCCTGGCTCATAGTACCAAAACATCTCTCTTATCATCAATAAGGATTTCTAGATGAAATTGGGTTAGTGGAGAGGCATGGTCCTTTTCCTCTTTTTTTTCCATCTCTCTCCCTATATCTATTTCTGCTATGGAGTGTGTCCCTTTAAGTCCTGAAACCCACCATAGTATATGTGCATCTGGCATCAGCTCTCATAATTCAAAATGTAGATGTTATGATCAGTATTGGTAGGCAGTGTTACTCTGTCAAAATGTGCTTGTGATTTGCAACATAATCATGATCATAATCCATGGAGTCCATTCAGCACACCAGCAGCACAGAACAATTATTTCATGCTCCAACAAAGAAGCTATTAAATTTCCAGGTAAGATTATGAAAGAGCTAATTGGATACTGTCAACCCTGATGTTTTAGGCACCTCGGCTGATTACTAACTAGCAGCAGGGATCATAACCAGAAGAAGCCTCTCCTTCAAATGTGTGAGCTGGTGATTCAGAAAGTGGTCTCTCCTGATTTCTGCTCCAGTTGCAAAATTTTCCTACAAGGCAGCGGGAACAATCAAAGAACATGGAGTCAGAGAGAGATACATCATGAAAATGGACCCTTCATGCTCCCCACCCCCGACCCCCCCCCCCCGACCTTCAGTCTGCTCTCAACATCAGCCATGGCATTT
The DNA here is from genome assembly GCF_009764475.1 of Pristis pectinata. NCBI lineage: Eukaryota > Metazoa > Chordata > Chondrichthyes > Rhinopristiformes > Pristidae > Pristis > Pristis pectinata. The sequence continues at coordinate 47,308,895 of NC_067407.1, read as the reverse complement.
ACACTAATTCTTTATCTCATAGCAAGTCTTCCTCATCTGTAAGGAAATTCAGATTGGTATCAGTGAGTCTGGGATCCTGTTCCTAACTCTGCTGCAGATACCATGCAGCTGTTATAGTCAATAGTCAAGTTTATTGTTATATATACAAATACAAGTTCATGAGGTGGTGATGAGCTGTCATTGATTAAGGAAGCTGTTATATTGCTGTTCAATGAATTCCAGTAAATCAACAGGTATAGTTCCCTGGTTAGTGCCAATTAAACTTACATTTTTAATGGCAATAGAATTTCTAGCTACTTCTCGTCACTCTACCCAATGCCAACTTTCCAGAATCACTTGGAATGAATCTGGCAATCTTACATTTACTTTCATACTGGTTTCTGTCCTATAAAAAATAAACATCTAACCATTCTAGCATTTCAGTCATTTTTATTGAAAGGTATATGGATGATGCCAATATAATGCCAGAGGCATGATGAAATAATTGGGATAATAATCACTTTCCCTATTTCCTGACAGACTTGGCTTGCACTACCAAACTTAACACCCCTCTTCTACAGGAATCTTGATTTTGACACAAGCTTTCTCACTGAGTATAGCATGAAGTTCTTGTACTGTCTAGTAGCCATGAAACTGCCAATATTAAACAGCTGTAAATTAATTATTTTCACTTTTTTTAGCTGTTCTGGTTTCTCTGTTAATTTGATGAAGTTTTGTTGATTACAGTCTCATTTTGTTAGGAAAGAATTCAATGTTAAATTCCCATTAGCACCAGAAGCTAAAAACTTGACTTTAAAACCTTGCAAGGGAAACAGCAGACAATAGCTAACTGGTTCCAAGTTTTCTGAAAAAAATGAGTAAAAATAATTTTAGTTTCACCAGAAGTTCTATGAGGAAAATAACTATTGTATGGCTTTTGGCTGCTTTCAGTAGAACATTTCAATCTCAGGAAAGAAAGAATCAGTGAAAAGGTGCTGAAGCATATCTATTCAATTTTCAAAGCATGCTTAACTATATTTCTCTCTCAAGTTTTCTCTCAACATTTCTCCCATTTCCTTCTGAAGCAACAGCTACTGAAGCGAGTGGGGATTCCATTAATACAGCCAGTTCTTTAATACCTCAGTGAAGACAACTGCTCTTCATTTGTTATCCAAAACAGTGACTGTGACAGGTTTTTTTATGGTGGAGAATGTTGCAGGCAACCTTGATCTTGTTTTCGCTTGATACCCAAGTCCATGCTTTCTTAAAGGAGGTAGCATTCATGATTATGACCTCAGGTTGACTTTCTATTCCATGTGCAATGAATACTCTCCATGCTCCTAACTTGGTTATTCCAGAAAGCAAGATGTGGATCATTGAGCAATTGCAGATGTGGGAGTTAGTTTGTCAAATTCTGAAGTGGTAAAGCCATAAATTAGGATTTCAGCACCAGAAGCAATTAAAATGGGCAATGCTGTAAAGGTTGAGAAAGCAATCTTGGTAGTGAAGTGGATGTGGACAAGAAAGCTGTGATTTGAATGGCATAGGATGCTAAATTTTGAAATATCTGACTAACTTTGAGATGAGTCAGTGAGGGTTGATGTAATCAAAGCCAGAGGCTAAAGGTACTCAGGGGAGTTTGTGGGAAGACTTGACAGGGATGGGCTTGTTTTTGCTAACATTCATATCTTAAAAGAAAACACAAATAAAATAAAGAACTTGCATCTGCTGCCATTGGAATGTTAGTCAGAATATAAAAGATTAAAGATATTTTGATGACCAAAAGACAAGTATTGGTAAGCAATGAAGGGCAACTATATGTTCACCACAAAGAGATGACCACAATACAACCAAAACTAATGCTTTGCTTATATATGGAAGTGGGCCTTAAACTTCCAAGGCCTTTGAGGTGTAACTGGAATGATATCTCAGGAAGTGAGACAGAATTTAGTGAGAGACTTGGTAATGCCAAGGCCCCGGACCATTTTTCATCCTTCATAAATTTTAAATTTCAGGTGAGTGGAAAGTGGTGCCGTAACTTGGTTCCTACTTTTATTACAAATGGTTGGGCATATTGTACTGAGTTTTGCAGTCAGTGCCAAGCTGCCCTTATTCACCACTGATTTTAGATTAAGTTCTCACTTACTTTATATGCATCCCACAGCAGGAACTTGCTGGATGAAGATGGACTGATACTCAGTGGGAAGTAAATTCCTTCATGTGGGGAACTGATGACAAGTCACATCTAAAAGACATATGTAAAGGCTTTTGTAAGCAACCAAGTTATGCTCCTGGGCAGCCAAAACACAATAAATAATTTTGACACTCAAAAACATTCAAAAATATTCTAAAGCTTTTTAAAAAATTAAAGGAATAATATCAAGAAAGTACAACATTTAGAAACTTTTAAAAACATTTAAATATATAACTGACTCTAAATTTAATCTCAATTAATTAAAAACAAAATAAATGACTAACACATGGTAATTCCTCACTGCTGCTCTTCTCCATTGAAATCAATGGCAAGAACTCTCTGCCCTGTCCAACCTGTCACAGATTGCCCACCATAACTGCATGAAAATCCCAAATGCTGGCACTTGTTATAGGAAAATTATCACAGTTTCATGCAGTACTGTTCTCAATTCCCCACAAAATTTGGTTTTAAGTGTTGGTGTGTATGTGAGGAACTCTACTGGGTACATAGAATACTTACATATTTTTTACCTGCATCATTGCTAAAGGTGTGTGGATTAGCAGTACAAGAGGTAATGCTACTGCCTCACAGCTTCAGTGACCCATGTTCAATCCTAACTTCTAGTGCCTGCATGTTCTCCCTGTGACAGCATGCGTTTTCCTCTGGTGCTCCAGCTCCCTCCCATCGCAAAGACCTGCCAGCTGGTCGATTAGTTAGCTACTGTAAACTACCACTAGTGTAGCTGCCTGTTTGGAGAATCATGATGGAATTGATAGGCATGTGAGGGAGAATTGATTATAGAAAAATACATAGGAGAATAGGATTGCTCTGGGAACCTGTGTAATTTGGTGGGTTGAATGGCCTATGTTGTAAGGAAACATGAGAAATATAAAATATGAGAAATAAAATTTAAAAGCCAGTTTCTTCTTAGCAGTTGATCACAGACTATTTTTCATGAAATCAACAAAATCAAGAAATGTTCACTTAGAACGTAGAACAGTACAGGACAGGACAGGCCCTTCAGCCCACGATGTTGTGCCGAATTAATTAAACCAATGACTCTTAGTTAATCTAATCCCTCTTCCTCGCTCATTGACCATATCCTGCCCTTCTCTGCATATTCATCTGTCTATCTAAGAGTCTCTTAAATACTCCTATGCTATCTGCCTCTACCACCACCCCTGGCAGTGTATTCTAGGCCCCCATCACTCTCCGTGTAAAAAAATTTGCCTCGCACACTCCACCACCCCCCTTCCCCCCCCCCCCCCCCCCCACCTTAAATACATGCCCTCTGGTACTGGACATTTCAGTCCTGGGGAAAAGATACTGACTGTCTATGCCTTGCATAATTTTATAAACTTCTTTCAAATCTCCCCTCAGCCTCACTGCTCTAGAGAAAACAGCCCCAGCTTGTTCAACCACTCCTCATAGCACATGTCCTCCAAACCAGGCAACATCCTGGTAAACCACCTGTGCACCCTCTCCAAAGCCTCCACATCCTTCCTATAATGAAATGATCAGAGCTGAATGCAGTACTCTTGATATGGCCTAACCAGAGTTTTATAAAGCTGTAACATAATTTCCTGGCTCTTGAACTTAATGCCTCGACTAATGAAGGCAAGCATGCCATGCACCTTCTTTACCACCCTATCAACCTGAGTGTCCACTTTCAGGGAGTGATGGACTTGGATCCCTCTGTACATCAACACTGTTAAGGATCCTTAAGTATATATTGTTTATTGGACTGCCATGGGGCCACTTACTCTCCAGCAATGTGCCACATTGATATTCTTCCTCCACAGTTGTTGCAATAAAATGACACAGATACAACATGCTCCTTCCTCTCTTGGCCTACAAGAAAATCTAAAGTAGAATTTTAAAATTTACTCAGCTGCTTTTGTCTGCAATGTAGTTTCAATTATTTAGCTGTTACTGCTTCTGGTTGGAAAGCTCAATTAATTTGATTCAATTGATTCAATCATTTTCATGTTTACTTTTTGAAAGGAGTAAAGATAATGTATCAATGATTTCCATAAACTCACGGATTTTACTAATGTACTTATTTAAAACTACTAAATGAATATTTGAAGAATTGAATTATGTGACATGTCCAGCCCTTTTTAATTTTGTCCTTGCTCTGTGCTACAGTGGGTTAATTTGAATTGCTTAATACGATTAGTTACTCTTGTTTGAAATAAAAACAACACTCCAGTTACTGGCTAAATATTTTCAGGAAAATCTATCAGCCAGCAGACATAACAAATGTGATCAGCCTAGATTGGAACAGAGTGATGAGCAGCTTCTTGCCTACTGAATACCATTAGGAATTGATCGATAAGAACTAGAAGTGTTTAGGAAAATAAACCTTTTCCTTGTACTTACAAGAAAAAATAATATTGGCATCTGGGGCTTAGTGCTCCTTGGCGGTTGTTTTCTTTAACCTGCTTCAATAGTAAATCTGAAATATTCACTGGGGTAATTTAATGAGAAGTTTTTCATGGGGAAACACTAAATAGTGTGTGTTTTTGTAGGAATCTATCTTGAAGGATGAAAAAATTTATGCAAAATTTCCTAGCTTAGATAGACAAATTACTTTACCCTCCTTTAACATTTTATTTTAGCACTGTTGAGCAATTAGATAACATTCCATTTACTGCACCCAGTATCAACAAATACTCTTAGGTCAAGAGTATCATAGATCATATAATATAAAGTTCCTCTTATTTTCTTATACAACATACACAGTGACCTCTCCTTGTGAGAATTACCAATTTAGTAACCACATTAGCAGTAGTTATGAGATGTTGATCCATGCTTACTATGAACCAGATTGAAATTGTCAAACTGAGTTTCACATTGGATTCCTCCAGCTGACCTATCATGAGTTTGGGTGTGAAGTTAAATATCTAATGTAGTTAGCTGTTATCACATCAACCTTGCTGGTGTCGATTGCTAAATTATGTATTTCACATTTTCCATATTTTAAACATTGTAAAGTTTAAAATACCCTTAAAATTATATTGTGTGGTATGATCATATGCATCACATAACCAAATTTTCTCTAAAGCACAATGACTAAACACAACTGGGTGATTTGTATGTACATTGCATGTTTGGAATGTAGTCCACAATGCATGTGATACACAAATTCACAGAGGCTCCTAAAGGTGCATTGCAATGTCAGTCAGCATACTGTGCCAGATTGGCATCAATTGCATGAGTCTTTTTACAATGGATTTACAATTGACAAATGACACAGTCTCAAACTTTGAAGAAAGACTTAACTGCTACTCAGTCCCTCCTGGGCCACTGTCAAGGAATCCAGCAGTGAAGTATCACCAGGGATACAGTAATCCTCAGTCTTTTCTCCTTGACAAAGTCCTTTGTAGTCCCTTGGGTCTGTCCCACAAGTCCCCCACCTCTCTACCAAAGCCACAGTTTACTCAGTACCGCTGTGTCCTCCTAATAGTCTTCCTGAGCAGTTTCTCTTCAAACTCCCAGTGCTCACTTCCCTAGGTTTCCAGATCATCTCCCCACCCACTCTGATTCTTTCACACTACCCACAGCCAGCCTTCTCCCTGCTCAAATTGATTCCCCACCCCCCCCATCGTCTGTTCTTTCTGATTTTCTCCCGATATTCTTTTCCCTCTCATCCCTACTTTTCTTTCATAAATCTTCTCTCTCTGATTTCCTCTCTCTGTATGATACAGGATCATGACAGAGAAACCTAGCAACAATTTGGGGAGAAATATATGTCTAAGATTGGAATTTGTGAGTCATAAGCAGCAAAACATAAAATCCTTGCATCTCCCTCAAAGCAAGTGTGACTCCCCCACCTATTGGTGACTTTTGAGGTCAAGATCTATTAAGAATAAACAAATTGGAAGATCCTCTCAGTTCTGAAATTAGTAACTTAAAGCTTAGTTGTGTTGTGGATAATTCCATCTGGAACAGCAAGTCTGGTCATGTAGCAGGAACCCCAGTCACCTTTTATAATATAAAAGTAATATTTTTTAATAACACAAATTAATAAATTCGACAAGGAAAGAAGATACTTTAGCAATATATTTCCCAGTTCTGGGCAAATGCATTTGGACAGAAGCACCTCCTAATGCCTAGATAACTCCGATATTCTGCAGCTGCTGAGAATTGTGAGCATATAAAGAATTATTAGCATACCAAAAGGGAGAATGGTGAATTATTAGTTAAAAGATGGCATTTACAGTAAAAGTGCAAAGGAATGAAGTCACTTATCAGTAAGTGACTGCATGTAAGCCTCACATTTGTAGCAGCCATCATAAGCACTCCATATATTTCAAACTATGTTTCAGCCTTTGCAAAAGCTATACAGTATAGGTAGAAATGAAATGGGTCTAAAAAGCTGTGTTAAAAAAAAACATTTGGAAGCAGATAATTAACTCTGTTTTTATTAATTGTTTTATATATCTATGGGATGTATCTGTCACTAGCAGGGACAGCAATTATTTGGCAATAGTATTTCTTTGTGACAAACCTGCCATGCCTGGAATCAGTCATGTAAATCTTTGCTGCACTCCCTCTATGACAAGTACATTCTTTATTAGCTAGGGAGATTGATGTTGTAACAGTACTCCAGACCCTGTGCAATTTCAATAAGACCACCTTATTCTTATAATTAGACCCTCTCATAATGAAGTAATTTGCCCTCCTAATCACATGAAACACGGGCACGTTGGCCTTCTGTGACGTGTACAAGTACATCTAGCTCCCTTTGAATATCAACACTATCCAAGCTCTGACTATTTAATAAATACTCAGCTTCTTCGTTATGTGCACCATACCGATTGACCTCACATTTTTCAACATTATATTCCATCTGCCATGTTCTCAGCCATATGCTCTAACTTTGTTGACTGACCTCCTGAGCCTTCTCAGCCCATTGAAAGCCTTCTGGAAATCGAAATATACCATAACCATCGGTTTCCTTTATCTATTTCCATAATTCTAAGACTACTCAAACATGCTTTTTGCCTCATAAAGCTGTGTTGACTCTCCAGAATCCTATTATTCTTTTGAAGGTTTGCTATTATTACGTCCTCCATTATTGATTCCAGCCTTTTCCCTATCACTAGCATTAGGCTACTAGTTCAGCAGTTCCCTGTTTTCTCTCTCCCTCCTTTTGTAAATACAACAAAATTCTGAATCTGGCATGCTCAGGACCTTGGTGGTGTCAGACAAACAGATATACCTAACTATTGAATGTTATTCCAATTAATCATCCAACACATTTTTAGTTCACTTTTTTTAAAGATGTTACACAGCAGTATAATGAATTTTCCAGAGAGTCTGGTAAGTTTAAAGGAAGCACAGGAACCAGGGCCCAGGTGTGTCAATAGGAGCTTGAGAACTGGTGTGTAGATATATTAATGAGAATGTGGGGCTGCAGTACATTAAAAGGAACACAAGAACCAGGACCCTGTGCATTAAAAGAAGCCTGGGATATTAGGCACAAGTATGTTAAAGGGAATGTGGGAAACATCACCTGATGGGCCAAATGTCAAATCATTGGGGTTTCCAAGCAATCAGACAACAGACTAATGGAATTTTACTGTAGTGGGGTCATATTTAGTACTCTTCAATCCACAAGAATAGTTCTAGAATCTGTAAAACCATGGAAGATAATAACAGGAGCATCCACTTTATTTTAAGCCATCTCTTTCAAAACTCTGGAATGTATATCATCAAGTCCTTGCGATTCATCAGCTTCCATGTTCACAAACTTCTCTAACATAATTTTTTTACTAACAGTTATTTCCTTCAGTTCTTCATTCTAACTAGACCCTTGATTCTCTAATATATCTGGCAGGTTTTATGTGTCTTCTATGAAGGTGAACACAAAATATTTATTTAATTTCTTTGCCATCTTTATTCCCCATTATAAATTCTCCTTTCTCTCAGTCTGTAGGGGATGCATGTTTGTCTGTCCGAGTCTCTTGCTCTTTGCATACCTATAAGAGTTCTTAGAGCCTGTTTTCATGTTTTTACCAATCTACACATACATTCTATCTTGCTTTTCTTTATTAATTTCATGGTCCTCCTTTCCTGAGTTCTAAAATTGGCCCAATCCTCAGGCCTACCACTATTGTTTTGACTGAATGCTACATTTGATTTCTCATGGTACCATGTTTGATGAATTATTTGATAGATGCCAGTTTAGTGGTTATACAAGAACTGTTTGGTTAAAGGTGCAGCTAGCTCTCGAAGACAAGACCTAAACACAATAGCCAGGATGTTTTGGTCCCATGGTTTTTGCTCTATCCAGTTCTCTCAGTTGTTACTTGGTGGCACATTGAGTAGATTGAATTAGTTGTAGACTGGCTTCTATGATGGAAGCCAAGATGGTGGATGAAATTGAAAATACTTCAGTTTTTTCTTTGGCAGTTACATCATTGAGAATAGGGATACCCTTGGTCTCATCTTCCTGGCAGCTGTTTAATTGTTCACAAATGGATGTGGCAGGACTACAGAGCTGTGATATGATCTGCTAATTGTGGGTTTGCTTAGTTCTGTTTATAGCCTGCAGCTCTCACTTTATAGCACGTATGTAATCCTGTGCTGTGACTTCATTAGGTTGGTGCTTCATTTTTAGTTACACCTAAACTCATTGAACAAGAATTAGCAGGGAGGAGGTGTTGGAGACCTTAAAGTGCATGAAGGTGGATAAGTCCTCAGGGCCTGAACTAGTGCATTCTCGGACCTTGTGGGAAGCTAGCGAAGAATTTGCGTAGGCCCTTGCAGAGATCTTTGCTTCATCTCTGGCACCGGGGGAGGTTCTGGAGGACTGGAGAGTGGCTAATGTGGTACCATTGTTTAAAAAGGGTAGCAAAGATAACCCAGGAAACTACAAGCCAGTAAGTCTGACATTAGTGGTGGGTAAATTGCTGGAGGGGATTCTGAGGGACAGGATCTACCAACATTTGGAGAGACAGCGTCTGATTTGGGACAGTCAGCATGACTTTGTGTGTGGGAAGTCATGTCTGACAAATCGCTTCGAGTTTTTCGAGGAGGTAACCAAGAGGGTAGATGAGGGTAGGGCATGGATGTTGTTTATATGGACTTTAGCAAGACCTTTCACAAGGTCCTTCATGGCAGGCTAGTTTGGAAAGATAGATCACATGGGAGAGATCCAGGGAGAGATAGCTCGGATTCATAATTGGCTCAGTAGGAAGCAGAGGGTAATGGTCAAGACTTGTTTCTCAGACTGGAGGTCTGTGTCTAGTGGTGTGCCACAGGGGTTGGTGCTGGGACCTTTGTTGTTTGTAATTTATATAAATGATTTGGATGTGAATATACAAGGCGTGGTTGGTAAGGTTGCGGATGATACTAAAATAAGTGGTGTCTTAGATAGTGTAGAAGGTTGTGAAAAATTACAGGGGTGGGGGATCTTGGCAGCTAGGTCTGTGGGCTGAGGATTGGCAAATGGTTTGCAATCCAGATAAATGCGAGGCATTGCATTTTAGGAGATCAAACCACCATAGGACTTATACAGTGAATTGTAGGACCCTGGGGACTGTTATGGACCAGAACGATCTAGGAGTGCAAGTGTGTAGTTCACTGAAAATGGTGTCTTAGGTAGACAGGGTGGTGAAGAAGGTGTTTGGCAAGTTAGCCTTTGTCAGTCAGGGCATTTAGTACAGGAGTTGGGAAGTTATGTTGCAGTTATGTAAGACATTGGTGAGGCTGCACTTGGAGTATTGTGTCCAGTTTTCGTCACTCTGATATAGGAAAGATGTTATTAAACTAGAAAGAGTGCAGAAAAGATTTTCCAGGATATTGCCTGGACTTGGGGGCCTGAGTTACAAGGAGAGGTTGCATAGACAAGGACTTTATTCCCTGGAATGTGGAAGATTGAGGAGTGACCTGATAGAGGTATATAAGATCATGAGGGGCATACACAGGGTGAAAGGACATGGTCTTCTTCCCAAGGAGGGGGTGCTAAAAACAAGAGGGCATAGGTTTAAGATCAGAAGCGAGAAATTTAAAAGTGACATCAGGGGCAGCTTCTTCATGCAAAGGGTGGTGCATATGAGTTGCCAGAAATAGTGATTGAAGCGGGCACATTAGCAACATTTAAAAGCCATCTAGATAAGGATATGGATAGGAAAGATTTAGAGCACTATAGGCCAAACATGGGCAGATGGGACTAGCTCGCTGGGCAACACAGTCAGCCTGGACGAGTTGGACTTGTTTCCATGCTGTATGACTCTATGGCTCTAAGAAGCAGAGCAGGAAGTTGCATCAATCTCCAGCAATTATAAATCTGCCCATTGAAAATGAACCAAGTCAGATCCCTTAAATGAGTTATATTAATTGTCGGCTTCTCCAAAATTCAGAGTGCTGCAAATAACACCAGTTTGGAATGCAGGTTTATGGTGTACAAACATTCCTCACTGTTCAAGTTGTGTTGCTAGCTATAATGCATTCAACTTGCAGGAATTTGACAAGACGCGTTCTATATTAGAGATTCCAGCTTTCCAGGTCTATTCAGGGCAGAAGGTCATTCTTACTACAGAGCGATGAGGGACATTCCTTACTCCTTTGATTCATTGCCCCACTTTGACTGGTAGACTCACAAACAAAATACACCAGCTGCTCCATTCTTCAAATACATCAGTCATTTAGAAGGGATCTAAATTCAGTGCTTCAGTGGATGTGGAAAGCACCATATTATGCTCCGAATGGTCTTTAGTACTTATTGTGCTCCTCACAACTTTTCAGTGCATTAATGTACTCTCATGGAATCCCAGGAACAGGTGAGCCTGACCCCATATGGAGCTACTAATCCTGACCACAAAGAGTTTGCTGAATTGAAACTTAGCCTCTTGAGCATGCAAACTTTGTGGACTCATCTATACTGACTTATAGTGTAATATGCAGGAACATTATTAGGTGAAAGTTAGGTTAAAGTAAACCTTTTGAGAAGACTCTTTTGAGAAGACTTTTGAGAAACCTTTTGCAAGATATAGATACTTTTTAAGAAAGGAGGCTTTTGTTTATCTTGCTTAAGTGCGTGGATATGCACTCAAATGACTAACTTACAGTACTTCAATATTATGTTACGAAGAACACCCAACTCATGTGCAACTTTACATTGGTGTTCCTAAAGATTTCTGACATGTAGGGCATCGTGGTCTAAATACCTTTGGCTATAGTGAGGCTAGAAGCAAATTTTTCTGCAGCCTTCTGATCTGCAGTGGGCAGGTAGATGGGCAAAGCTCTGTAAGATCCTCTTGCTTGTTGAAAGCAGTCAAAATTTGGGCAAGAGACTGGGATTTGGTACAAAACTGAAAGGAACAGTCAAAATATATACCCATATCACATGCTATCGCACTTAGATTTGTTAAAATATACTCTTTCATCTTAATCAGCATGATTTATCAGGCCTTGTAGACAATCAGAGTTACAATCCATGAATAATTTTTAAATTGATTTGCTGATACATTGTGTTATTTCCATTAAACTACATTAAGATTTTGAATTAATTATATTGAGATAGTTATTCATTTCCAACATTAATTAAAGGAATGATTTTTCTTTTGCTTGTTTTTGTATGATGCCACTCATAGCTGGGTCTGTTTGCTTTTTGTTTATAAGATTTAATCATATCATTGCTGGAAAGCTATATTCTTTTCTAAAGTGGAAAAGGCACCTAGTAATTGGACCCAGTTACACATTTTATGTGCAATTTTCACATTTCCAAATGGATTAGCTACCAACGTACATTTAGCTTAAGCATCTGAGTGCCTGATTCACCTTACCATGGCTGAATCTGTCTCACATCCATCATCAGTTATGCAGTGCTTGTTTCTTCCACCACCAACAGAAATTGCAGCTTCCAGAAGAAACTTACCACCTTTTTTTACTCACAAAAAAAAACATGAATTGGGAATGAAACTGCAGTTAAAGTATCTGCAAGGTCATGCTAATCTCCTGCACACAGTTGTCCCAGCCTCAATTTTCAAGGACTAACGTTATGTTAAATAAATGACTACAGTTCTCTTCACTGATCATTTTAACAAAATCATTAATGACCTGCATACAGTGATCAGTGGCCCCTTGATCAGTTCTCAGTGACTTGAGGCCACTCACATCATTAGAGTTAGTGGGTACAGTTCATTGCATTGGGGGTGCCAGACGTAGCCATTTCTGTCTGATACTGTGGCTGCCATGGAGAGAGTTCTTTAAACACTGACTCACTTCAAAGCAGTAATCTTGGCAATGATAGTGTAGCTGCAAATATTGCACAGAGGTCTTGACAGGACTTGCAAAGGTCCTGTTTTAACATAAGAACTCATACCTATTTTTCACATATTTTTGCCCAATTTCAGTAGATCAGAGTAGTATTAGTGCCTTATGCAGCACATGTTTAGTGCAACAAATGAGAGTGAACACCAGTTTCTATGCATAAGTCCTTGAACTTTATCAAACTATTATCCACATTTCTAGAAAACTGCTATGGGGATTTATATATTTCTTCAGAGAAAAGTTCCAAAATGCAATAAAAAACATTAATCACATAGTTAAGTTGTTAAATGTATTGCTTCCTGTGATGCTGAGTCATGCAGACAAAGTGATCCCAGATTGGTATGGTTTTTTCATTTGTTCTCACATTGTGGGTGATATTATGACCAGATTAATTAACAATCCCTGGTTAACTATAGAAGGTGGAGGTGGGATACCTCTTTGAACTGGACAATATCCAATGATTATGGTGATGCCACAATTGTGCACATAGCCCACTGATGTCAACCAGGGTGCTCTAAATAGTCTCAATATTTCCAAGCAAGAGAAGTGAGAATCAGCCAAGGTGCTGAATTGAGATGGTTTGTCATTCTAAGGGACTTGAGCTATAAATTCACCTTGGACACTTGGTGCAAACTACTAAGTGATACTTCCCTTATTTTTGAAACATGTCTTGGTGTCTTTACACTTCTCTATACAATCTCTACAGTTTCAGGGATCTCATTTTTCTCCTAATACTGGCCCTGTTGATTCTCGCACTTCCATTAACCTATCCTTTGATCCAAGGCTTTGATTTCCTGTGGTAATCTCACCTTTATTGACTCAGAGATTATGTATTTTTATCTGATTACAATATTTTAAGATACTTTATTATATTTAAAGTGGCATGTAATTGGAAGTCATTTTGTTTAGACAGTCAATCATCATTCACTGAATTTAAGTTGCTAGATGTTCCATTAAGCTAATATAACTCGGGTCAAATTTATGTGATACTAGTCCTTGCTGCAGGTTCTTTGCTGACACCTTGTTATTAGTTCATCTAATGTACTAAAATGTTTTTGAACTTCTCACAAAAGGAAGTTGATCCTGTCTTAGATTATTTAGATTTAACTATGGCAACTGAGATTCTGTATTTGTAATCTATTATGTAAACCCACACATCCATAAGTTTTCATTAATTTGAATGACCTTTAAGAGGTGATTAACGATGAGCTGTGATATTTATCTTCTTTCAGTAGTGCTGTACTGGACTGAGAGGCTCTTTTGGTTTTTATACTTTTAATAAAGACCAACCAATCTTCTGTTAGGAGGTGTCTTGTCACACAGACCATACTTTGGACAATCAAATTCCATTACCTGAGTGGAGACAAGAGACTGCAGATGCTGGAATCTGGAGCAAAAAAACAAACTGCCAGAGGCAGATCCTCCAGCAGTTTGTTTTTTGCTCCTTCACCTGATATTCTTGTTGTTTTCTTCTCAATGAATGACTTTAAAATGCATCAGAAAACATGGAGCCATGGTGTTTTAACCAGTACTGTTTCAGACTTCGGTACTGAGAATTTCATCTCCTGTAAGTTGTGTCAAACACTCCATATAGTGACATCAGCATTTTTATCTATCTTCCAAAATTCATTCCATTGACATAACCATATAGCTGGCCAGAGATGAATTTCCACATGCTTTTTGACATTTAATCTGATTTTGTACTTCTTTTGCACACCAACGTTATGTTAAAGATGAGCATGATCTTGCAAATGCACTTATTTGACTTCATTTCCATTATCTGCATGATAAACTACTTACATGAAATAGCTGTATCATGAACTTTATCTCATTTCTCATGAGGATAATTTGAAATGAAACCTGTAATTGATCATGCCGGACAGACCACTGTAGAAGTTACAACAGAGAAGTTTATCTCAAGGCCCAACCTCTCTCTTTCTCTCTCTCTAATCACTCCCACTATTATTTTCTAACTTTTCTAATTTTATGCATTTTAGATCTTCTTTCTCTGAAATTCTGAATATGTTATATACTTCCTTCTATTTCTGCCTCATTGTGTTGAAAACCAGCATTATTATTTTAATTAAATCCACCCATGGAAATAGCTTTGCTGTGTCCTCTTCTGTTTACAATCTACAGGCTGTTAAAACCCACCTCATGGTGACTATTTTTAGTGTAGAATTAGGACCCCTGCCAAAGAACTTGAACTCAGATCGAAAAATATCAAACATTTGCATACATACTAATTGTATCAAAACCAGTTTTTTTCTACATCAGTTTACTACATTTTTCGATGGCATTAACATGTCCTGGCTGACGTCAAGAACCCTATTTAAGTGGACATTTATAACATGAAAAGCTGCAGTGATCCAGCCTATTCACTTATAGAGAGCATCAAAGCCAAGTCCAATCATATATTAATTTGAAATCCATACCACCATACTTTCCAGTACAAGTTTTTGGACAGTGATCAAGAGAGGGAGTGTAGACTCATTTTTTCATAACTACCCTAAGGAAGCTGCCAACCCCAAGCCACCATACTGATTAAGATTGGCCAACACTACCATATCTTGTGGTTCATTACCTACTGAAGGAGACCTCCAGCTGCTTTCTCTGATAATACTCACTGATAAGTTTTACTTCATGGTGGTTTTATCATTATATCCTTTGCATCCCACCTGTTTTTTTTAGGATACCAATTACAACTTATCATTATATTTTTGAAAATCATATTCTGTGTGCTTCTAAATCTAACAAACATGAAAGAACAATGAAAATTTACTTGAGGATGTTGTAAAATTAGTCATATTTGTGTGGAACTGAAGTCTGTTATCTTAACACAAAAAAAACTTTTCAAGTTCATCATCACCAAAATTACAGTCACAGTTTCATGGGTCTTAAATATAGAATTTGTGTGGCAGTGTATATGAGAACTTGTGTACACATGTGCTTTGTTGTGTTCACATTCATGTATATGGTACAGTAGGAGCATGCAAAGGTAAAATCACAGAAAGGTAATGTGATGGAGAAATGTAAAATTCTGTGGGGAAAGAAGTTTAAAAAAAACTAAGGGAAGATTAACTAAGGGAATTTGGAAAATAACAGTAGAAAGAAAAATTGAGGCTGATGTATGTTAGGCAGCTGTTCTGATACCCTGATCCTATCAAAATTCCAAGTTTTTCCCATTGCATTTTATAACTTTTAGAGAGGAAATTCATATCTCTCCAATTTTTAGCCAGAAACTAAGATGGTTACAAGTTGAAAACTAGGGGCATCTTGGTCACCACATGAGTAATCAAGGCTTTCATACTGTCATATTTGATTGAGCTTTAAATTAGTGAATATCTGCCTACGTCGAAAGGTATAAGACTGCTTTATTATGGAATTAAATCATGGTTTAGGCTTCAGCTGGATATTATATCCAATCTTGGGTACCACACTGTAGAAAGGATGTCAAGGCCTTAGAAAAGATGAAGAGAAAATTCTAAATAATGTTACAGGCAATGAGATGCCAGTAATGTGGAGAGATTTTAAAAGGTAATCTCCTCCTTATAACAAAGAATGATAAGGTGAGAATTAATAAAGCTGTTCAAAATTATGAAGGGTTTTGATAGGAAGAAACTGTTTCCACTTAATCACTGACAACAGGCATAGAGCTGGATAACTGGTGAAAGAACCAAGGGGAAGATGAGAATTTTTTAACCCAGTGAGATGTTATTATGTGGAAGCCACTGTTTAAAATCATGGCAGAAACAGGTTTAATAGTAAATTTCAAAAGGGAATTATTGAGTAAAACTGATTACCCAGCATCCAATTGTCTGGACATCATGAGGATTCGTCATCTGGATCACACACTGAGTGTGGGCCAGGAGTCTAGAGTGCAAGCGGGGTGTGTGACCAGATTTAGGGATCCAGAGTGTAGCCAGGGATGGTGTCTGGCCTGCAGGCCAGATGTAAGACTGGAGCTGGGGTCAGAGTCTGGAACACCAGGGGTCAGATTGTAAGAAGGTACAGCCACAGACAGAGTCTGGAGTACTTATACATTTCTTGCTGTAACTTCATTGGTTTCTGTGGAAAATTTATTATACTGCCATGTAACATGTAAAAAAGGTGAAATAAAAGTGTGTTTGAATACTTATAAGAGTGACATCCATTAGTCTGGAAAATCTGCTAGTCTGACACAACCAAAGTCCCAAAGATTCTGGATTATCAGAGTTTTATGTTGCAGACTTGAAAAGGAAAAGAAAAAGGCATGGCTGTGGAGAAAGTGCAAAATGATGGAACTCATTGAATAGTTTTTTCAAAGAGCCATTATCTGTACAGTGGCCTTGGTGCTTCTACACCACCAAATAGAAATTCATGGACAACTGGGTGAATAATGTTTTTAATCATATTGTTCATAATAATTTTCCAATAATGGATATTAGTTTACTGATCTTCAGTTCCCTAGTTCTACTCCTGCCCTTCTTAGCACACACAGTTTTCAATCTAAAGGAATCAAGAGAACTTTGTAAGATAATATTTAGGGCAATGTGCTCACCTACTTACTTTAAAATTCTGGGACAGAAACCATCTGACTCCAAGGATTTGTCAACACTATAATTCCAAGCAAACTCATCACCAAACTCCGAGACCTGGGACTCAACACCTCCCTCTGTAACTGGATCCTTGACTTTCTGACCAACAGACCACAATCAGTGAGGATAGGCAGCCACACTTCCAGCATGATTATTCTCAACACTGGTGCCCCACAAGCCTGCATCCTCAGCCCTCTACTCTACTCCCTATATACTCATGACTGTGTGGCCAGGTTCTGCTCTAATTCCATCTACAAGTTTGCAGATGATACGACTGTAGTAGGCTGCATTTCAAATAACGATGAGTCGGAGTACAGGATGGAGATAGAGAGCTTAGTGACATGGTGTCGTGAGAACAACCTTTCCCTCAATGTCAGCAAAACAAAAGAGCTGGTCATTGACTTCAGGAAAGGGGCCGGTGTACATACGCCTGTCTACATCAATGGTGCTGAGGTTGAGAGGGTTGAGAGCTTCAAGTTCCTAGGAGTGTACATCACCAATAGCCTGTCCTGGTCCAACCACATAGACACCACTGCCAAGAAAGCTCACCAGCACCTGTACTTCCTCAGAAGGCTAAAGAAATTTGGCATGTCCCCTTTGACACTCACCAATTTTTATCGATGCACCATAGAAAGCATCCTATCTGGATGCATCACGGCTTGGTATGGCAACTGCTCTGCCCAGGACCGCAAGAAACTGCAGAGAGTTGCGGACACAGCCCAGCGCATTACGGAAACCAGCCTCCCCTCCATGGACTCTGTCTATACTTCTAGCTGCCTTGGTGAAGCAGCCAGCACAGTCAAAGACCACACCCACCCGGCTCATTCTCTCTTGTTTCCTCTCCCATCAGGCAGAAGATACAGGAGCCTGAGGACACATACCACCAGGCTCAAGGACAGCTTCTGTCCCATGCTGTTAAGACTATTGAACAGTTCCCTGATACGATGAGATGGACTCTTGACCTCACAATCTACCTTGTTGTGACCTTGCACCTTATTGTCTACCTGCAATGCACTTCCCTGTAGCTGTGACACTTTACTCTGTATTCTGTTATTGTTTTTACCTTGTACTACCTCAATGCACTCTGTACTAACTCAATGTATCTGCACTGTGTAATGAATTGATCCGTACGAATGGTATGCAAGACAAGTTTTTCACTGTAACTCAGTACAAGTGACAATAATAAACCAATACCAATATTTACAGAAATACATGTCGGATACTTTTACCTGGAATGTTCAGATGTGTAAATGTACTGAAAGGGATTAGCAGGACATTTATCTCATTTTGTTGATATCTTTATCTGCACTATAAATTTACTTGAACTTTACTTGAAAACCAAAAATGAAATTAAGGCAGAGTAACTGCCCATTTCATAATGTGCACAATAGCTATTTGCATTGAAGGGAACAACTTCTTTCAACAATTTTTCTTTGATGATTTTTTTCTTCTCTTCTGAATATAGCCATTTATCCTGCGGTACAATTCCAAGTGTGCTGACAGTCCCCTGATAGCTTACACAAGTGAGCACTGAACATGTGGGTCTGGATAAATATTCACAATGGGAAGTATCATAGTTGTGGATTAAGACACACATGGAGTAATATTAAACTTCGGCAAGCATTTAAAGCAGACAATCACTGACGGGTAACTTGCTTTACCCAGAATCAATTAAAAAGAAAATTATACAGAGCATAAAATCCTGACCATTCCTGTGGATTTTGCACAACTGCTAAAGCTTGCTTTGTCCCCATGCCCTTTTCCATTCATCACTGGATATTACCTGGAGGCATTGTGGTTACATCATTGGGTGAATATCCAGAGACCTGGATAATTGATCCGTAGATGTGAGTTAGAATCCCAGCATGGCAGTTCAGGAATCTAAATTTAAATAGTTAAATACATTTGGGTTAAAAAGTTCATTTCCCTAATGGCAACCTTGAAACAATAAAGTTGTCATAAGAACCAGTCTGATTGACTAATGTTCTATGGGAAAGAAGTATACCATTCTTACCAAGTCATTCAGCATGGAAACAGGCCATTTGGCAGTGGGCACCCATCCATATTAATCCCATCTTCCAGCATTTGGCTCATAGCCTCCTATGCCTATGAGATTCAAATGCTCATCTAGACACTTCTTAAAAGCTGTTAGCAATTGCTTCCACCACTCTTTCAGGCAGTGCATTCATGTATTCACAACTCTCTAGGTGAAAAAGGTTCCCCTCAGATCTCTTAGTCCCCGTCAGAACTCCACTTTTGACTGCATGTAATTCTGTACTGAACAATTTGGTTTACTTTTAACTGCCACCTCAGTTCAGGGGCAAAACCCACAACTTGTGATAAATAAGCAAAAACAAAAGGTGAATGTTTATTTTCTTTGTCTCTAGTATTGGGACAGAGGCCATCTGTGGAGTCACTGCATCTGTCCAGGCTAAGATTAGTTAATTTAAAGTGCACCATTGATCAAGCCTGGGGTCCTCTTGAACACTAATGAAAAAGTAGAGTCTCTCAATGCAAATGAAATCTTGATGTACTTTCAGTAAAGTGAGATAATCTACCTGCACAAACGATTCCGCTAGCTCAACACTGTACTTTGCAGAAATCTTAATAATTAAGACATATTGGAAATTGCAAACATGATTGATCTAGGACAGGGAGTGCTACATATGTTGCTTTTCTTGGCTGGTGGGTGCATTCCCAATTGTAAGACAGCTGGTAGAGCCAGGAGTCCAAAGTACTGTCACGCTATTCTATGCTGGGACCAAGGCAGAATAGCCAGCACCCCTCCGCTTTTCAGCTGCTTTTTCTTTTATGTTCTGTCCATTATGCATTCTTAATAAAGAAAATCAGGTTTATGTGTCACATACTTTCATAAAGAGACACCCTGGTCCAATAACTTGTCCCTATAAAAAGGTGGAAGTGCATTCAGAGATGACATTTACAACCACATTACGGACAAGCATGCCATTTTTCAGCTATGAACAACATTGCATTCAGTGGTTTGGGTTACTGAACGAGAAGATCTAAACCAGTCTGCTTTAATGCCATTGGAATGTTTCTCCGTTGAAACCCTTCACAGGAAAGGCTATTTTCAGCTACTTTATGAGAGGATAGCTCACACTTTAAGTATTAAACCAGGACAAACAGCTGCTGCCACATCTACTTCCACTCTGGGTAATGCAGAAAATCTCATGGTTTCATTTACCAAGACAAAAGTAGAATGCTATTCAACATGAGAAAAGACAATGACATTACTTCAGCATGATTAAAAGCTTTAACAAGAATATGTAACTTTGCAAAATATAGTCTTGGCAAAGTACAATTCTTCAGTCCACTGCCCTACTTCTGATGACATTGGACAACTTCTGTGAATATCCCGCCTTTCAGTCATTTCAAATAAGTGACCATTCTTCATTTTAGGAGCAATTTATAGATTGGACCTTTGCATCATCGCAACTCACAGTTGAGCACCCTGATCTCACCCAACTTTTTTGTGGTGTGTAAGTGTACATCCACATGCATACACAAGCATTCAAAAAAGGTTTCTAACAGTTAACTCTTTTTAAAATATAATCCTCTATGGCAAAGGCACATTGCAATCAATTTCAGAATATTTGTGGATGAATTAGTTCAAAGGTGCTCAGATTAAAACTCTGATCTCATCTGAAATACTTAATACTTCAGCCAATGTCTTTGCCTGGTGAATTATCGGGCAAGAAGCATGCTATCATATTAATCAGCTACTTATGAAATCTTCTGATTAAAATCTGCTCTCCTCAGCACCACTCTGCATTTCTTTCTTCAAGCCCTTTCAGAAGCATATTTTATCAGTGAACATATGGGCCAGAAGGACTGTTTAATTTGGCTGAATTCCCACTATTCATTTCATTTTTGAAACATTCTTTCTAAGTCACCTGTGAGGTGCTTGTTTTGAAAACATAATGTGTTATCAGATAGATTCAAGGTGTAGTGAAATTATGATAATTGAGGTGTTGTAATCGCATTTAAATCAATGTAAGAAATCTGTTTTAGCTAACTTATTTGTTCTTGATGCCAATTTCTAGTGTAGTACCTTTCTTTATTACCTGTTTTTTATACTTAAAATCAGAGGTTTTCCATTAAGAGGATTCTGCTGCATACCAAATTCAAATGATTTGTCATTTGTCTAAAAATGTAGTAAGTAGCTCTTTAAAATTATGCAATAATGTTTCAATTTTTAAATGCTGAAACTAATTTCAAAACTCAGACAACCTCAGGACATCTATTGTAACATTGGATGCTATTGTACAATTTCTCATTTCCTTTTGTTTTGTCTTCAGTGCCTCCTTTGCAAGTGAATGGGCAGACTTTCAAAAAAAAGCCTAAATCATAAACTGTATTCCTCAAGTTAAAGAAAATCCTTTCTTCATCTCCTATGGACCAAACTTATACACTTATAATGTTTTCTCACCAAGGCCCTCACATTCTCTAGCAGTAAAGGCCAACAGCCAACAAACAATTTGCCTTCCTGATTGCCTGTTGCATTTGCATTTGCATTTGAGCTTTCAGTGACTTGTATACTGAAGGCTCAGATGCAAGTAGACAGTACTCCGCATTTCTGTTTCTTCTACCAAAGTGGATAACCTCACATTTTTCCACATTGTACTGCGTCTATCATGTTGTTCCCCACTCACTTAGCTTGTATGTGTCCCCTTGTAACCTCTTTGCATCACCTTCACTGCTCACACACCACTTAGCTTTGTGTCATCATCAAACTCAGCCAAGTTATTGTGAATAGTTGCAGCCCAAGCACAAATCCCCATGGTACCCCACTAGTCACAGCCTGCCAGCTTGTTTAGTCCTATTCTTTATTTACTATTAATGAACAAACTCTCAATCTACATTAAAATATTACTCCCAATTCCACATGCTCTAAGCTTGTCCAACAATCCCCCTGTAGGATTCTATCAAAAGCATTCTGAAAATTCAAATACACCACATTCACCTGTTCTCCTCATCTACTTTACTCAATGCATTGTCAAAGAACTTCAATAGATGAGTCAGACATGATTTCCTCTTCATAACTCCATGTTAACTCTGCTCAGTTGTTATTATTGTTATTATCAGTACTTGCAGCAGTAGTAGCAGTAGTATTAGTATTTTCTAAGTCTCTAGATAACACATCCTTTGTCATAAGCTTCAGCATTTTCTTAACTACTGATGTCAGGCTAACAGTGATTCCCTGTTTTCCTTCTCCTTCCTTTCTTAAATAGTAGGTTCACATTTGCCACCCTCCAATCTGCAGGAACCTTTCTGGAGTCTGTAGAATTTTGAAAGATGATAACCAGAGCATTCACTATCTCCATTGCCAGCTCTTTCAAAATGTTAGGATCTAGATCATTGGGTCTTAGGGATTTACCACTTTTTTAGGCTAATTAACTTCTCTGGTAGTCTTTTTCACTAGTACTAATTATTTTATTTCCTTATGAGCACTGGGCACTTGGTCCAATTTTTCTGTGACATTTGTGTCATTTTTGATGAAGACAAACATAAAATATTTGTTTAATTCCTCTGCCATTTCCTATTCCCCATTATAAATTCTCCTTTCTCTGTCTGTGAGGAACCCACATTAGCCCAGACTGGTCTTTTCCTTTATACATATCTATAGAAGTTTTTTAATCTGTCTTGTTTGTTTCTTGCTAGTTGACTCTCAGATTCTGTTTTCCCTTTAGCAATTTCTTGGTCATCCTTTGCTAAATTCTAAAATGCTCCCAATCTTCAGGCTTGCTTCTTTTTCAGGCAACTTTATAACCTTTTTCCTTTGAATTATTCATTGTCAGAAAGTCATAGAGAGGTACAGCATAGAAACAGGCCATTTGGCCCATTGAGTCTACACTGACCATTAATCACCATTTACACTAGTCCTAGATTAATCCCATTTATATCATTTATTTCTTCTGTAATCCATGTGTGAACCATTTTTTCTGTTTCCTGCATGCTTCCATCATTATAGAGAGTGGACCTTACAGATAAAGTCATTTGGGCAGTGGGATATTGGTCTGGGAGAGGATTGGAATTGGGTGGTGGGGGGGGGTTTAGTTGAGAAGATGAATGAGTAGGCATAAGGATATTTTTAATGAGGAGGTGGGTATGAGAGCAACACTAAGGAAATCACTTAAAGACAAAACCAACCTGTAAGTATTTACCAAAATGTCTTGGACTCCCTGAGAGCAGTCCAGATAAAATCAGACCCCACTTAAATAATGCTGAAACAAATTCCAACCCTCCAGTTAAGGCCTTCTTCAGCATGCAAAGCCATCAGCTTCCAAAGTCACAAAAGTAATTATCTTTATTTTTATATAAATCAATCATATCATTGATCTTATATAAAGATTTCGGTGAAACAATATTTCCTTAAAGTACAATTCAGTTGCAATCCCGTCACAATATGTTACATGGAGGAGAGTTACAGTAGAAATATAAAAAGGAATTGACAGCATTATTGTTAATTTTAAAAATTGGAGGTAGTATCTAGCTATCATCTCTTTAATTCAGGTTGACAGTCCAGATGGATAACATGGAAAAAGAATATTCAATCTGTTGGCTATAGTGTAGATGAAATGAATGTGGAACTGCCTCAGTCAGTTTTTAGCAGCCATCGGCTAAAAGACAAAATTGCCCCAAAACTGCCAAGCGCATACAGAAAGTAGAAAATTGCTCTACCAGAAGGGAATGACATTATTGAAAAAGGCTGAGCTTGTTGTTGGGGCACAGTAAAGAAAGCTTTGCACAGTGCAACCTGGGAGAGGTTCCTCAATACAGGCATTCCTGAACTAAATGAATACAAGGATTATCCACACTGCAAAAAAAAAAGCAGGATATTCTTCATATTTAAAGAAGCTGGCAGAACACAAGTACAGGACAATGTTTGATATTAATGGAAATGGTGTCCCATTGTAAGCCGCAAATTGTTTCCTGATTTTTTTTTCCTTCAAGTTTGGTGTGCGACTGAGTATGATGATACTGGTATAAAAACTGACCTGCACTCTATACTTTATTGAATACTCACGGATAAAGAATGTCAGCATGAAACTATAATCAGCTCCTCTTTATTCAAGTGTTGACAGATGTATTCAGACTGTGGCAGCAATTTAATGCAATGCTGGACTATTTGCTTGCAATCATTCATACAGTGTTAATGAGTCAAAATCTTAGTGCCAGATGCACAAGCATATCACAGGGATTTGTGTTTTTGGCTAGTGCTCGAGCAGAAAGCCTTTCACATTGAAAGCGCACATAAGAAGTTCAGACATATGCTGGAATGATTTTCTCACTTACTGTTAGAAAAACCACATGCAGCACTCAAATTTCTAATATGCACCTCCAGCAATTGATGCCCCCGGAAGACTTGAAATCAGAAGATGACACCACACTTTTATGTGCTACATTCTAAGTATGTTAAAGAGAAACCAATTAAACTGTTAAATATATTTGTCTGTTTTTATTAAAAGGCAATGCATTGTTGACATATTCAAGTGGAAGTGATTTCCAAGTGTTGGTATTAACCTTTATAATAACCAGTTCTGAAATTAATTTATCAAATGCAGCCTTCCAGGAATTTCCTGCCTACATGTTAATGAGCTGAGAATCTAAAGTACTAACCTGTGTAATTGTGCCTTTCATTACCTCAGGACATCCCAAAGAGCTTTGTGAACAATTAAGCAATTTTTGGCATGTAATCACTGCCGTGACATGACAGAAGTGGCAACCAATTTGTATTTATCAAAGTCCCATAAACGGTCCCGTGATAATAACCAGAAAATCTGGTTTAAAATTGTTGGTTGAGGGCTGAGTATTAGCCAATAATCTGGAAGTACAATTCTAATATTTAAAAATAATGACAGTGGATATTTTATATCTACCTCACTATAATATCTTACCTGAAAAAATGGTCTCTCTCTAGTGCATCACTTTTTCAATACTGGACTACAGTATCAATCTAGATAGATTTTGTAGACCAGAAGATTAATTTTGCGTGAGAATCTCGCCCGCCAGCAAAATATTTCAAGAAATCAATGCTAAAAGTTGACTCAGGGCAGTAAAATGCCCCACTGTTGGTAGTTCCCTTCAATATCCTCAATCGTATTAATTCCCTGACTTTCAACTGCTCTCTGAAATGGTCTAGAAAGTGATTCAGTTGTATTATAACTACTGAAGCAGAAAAAGGATAAAACTAGATATAGCAAAGTTGCTATCAGCACAGTCCTGTTTATGAAAAGGACTATACAATTTTGACTAAGTTCTAAATTGGGAGAGCAAAGTCACTGGCTAGTTGGGCAATAACCTGACATAGTTATACTCATAGAATTCAACTCTACAGACAGCATATCAGACTCCTCCCTCACAATTCCCAAATATGTCTTGCCCAACCAAAAGGATAGCCCCACCAGAGGTAATAATGCAGTAGCATCCAGTTACCCTGAAAGTCCTCAACATTGATTCGAGACTGCAGGAAATCCATACATCAGGTCAAAGATGTCTGAGGAAGCTTCCTCCTATCACCTACCATACTCTCTCAGCTGGTGAACGAATGTTCCTCCATATTAAACAATACTTAAAAGAAGCACTGAAAGTAGCAAGGACACAATGACTCTTAGTGGGAGACTTCAAAGTCCAGCACTAAGAATTGCTTGTAGCACCATGGTTGACTGCGATGGCTGAATCTGAAGGACAATGCTGCCAGACTGGTCTGAGAAAAGTACTGGATGAACCAACATGGGTGCTGACCTTGCTCTTGCCAGTCTGTCAGTGATGGATGTATCTGCCATGATTGGTAGGAGTGAAGTGTATAATACTTGTGGAGCAAGTCCTGCTTTCACACTGAGGATGCCTTCATCAAGTGTGACATTGCCCATTGTGCTAAACTGGGTAAATTCAGAGATCTGGAAATTCAAAACTGGGCTTTAATGCAGCACTGTGGATCATCATCATCATCAGCAAAATGCATTTCACCGCAATCTGCAATACATGGCCTGGCATAACTCTCAATCTGGTCCATGTTCAAAGAATCAGCAGCCAGCCTAGATGAATATGTCACCACTGTCACGGACTTTATCAGCAAGTGTGTTAAGGACTGTGTACCAAAGAGGACAATCCAGGTGTTCCCAAACCAGAAACCATGGATGAACCAGGAGATCCACTCCCTACTGAAGTCGAGGACTGCAGTATTCAAATCAAGTGACCCTGACCTATACGAGATATGACCACCGTAAAGCTATCAGGGATGCCAAAAGACAATAACATTGCAAAATTGAGTCGCAGACCAGCCATCAGTTGCAGCAAGGCTTACATGTTGTAATGGGCTACAAAACTAAGTCAGGCAGCATCACTGACAACAGCGCATCCCTTTCTGATGAGCTGAATGCATTCTATGCACATTTTGAACTGAAGGGAATTGGAATGTCACCACTTACCCTAACAGTCTCCAATGAACCTGAACCCACAGTCATCATTGCAGACAAAAGATCAGTCTTCCAGAGAGTGTACCTACAGAAAGCATGTGGCCTGGATGGTGTCCCTGGCTGTGTCCTCAGATCCTGCACAGATCAGCTGGCAGGGTTACTTGCAGACATTTTTAACCTTTCCCTGCTTCAGTCTAAGGTTCTCACCTGCTTTAAGAAGACCACTATCATCCCGGTATCTAAGAAGAATAAGTGACTAAATGACTACTGCCCGGTGGCTCTGACATCTGCCATCATGAAGTGCTTTGAGGCTGCTCATGGCAAACATTAACTATAGCCTTGCAGACAACCTTGACCACTGCAATTCGCCTACCACAGAAACAGGTCTATGATGGATGCCATCTCCCTGACCCTACACTCATCTCTGGAGCATCTGGACAATAAAGACACCTGACTATAGCTCCGCCTTCAATACTATAATTCCAAGCAAACTCATCTCCAAACTCCTAGACCTGGGACTCAACACCTCCCCTTGCAACTGGATCCTTGACTTCTTGACCTGACTACAATCAGTAAGGATAGGCAGCAACACCACCACCATGATTATTCTCAACACTAGTGCCCCACAAGATGGCATCCTCAGCATCTTACTCTACTCCCTATACACTCACAACTGTGTGGTCAGATTCTGCTCTAATTCCATCAGCAAGTTTGCTGATGATACCACCATAGTGGGCCGTATCTCAAATAATGATGAGTCAGAGTACAGGAAGGAGATAGAGAGCCCAGTGACATGGTGTCATGACAACTGCCTTTCCCTCAATGTCAGCAAAATAAAAAATCTGGTCATTAGCTTCAGGAAGGGGGGCAGTGCACATGCTCCTGTTTGCATCAACGCTGCTGAGGTCAAGAGGGTTGAGAGTTTCAAGTTGCTAGGAGTGAACATCACCAATAGTCTGTCCTGGTCCAACCACAGAGGCACAATGAGCAAGAAAGCTCACCAGTGCCTCTACTTCCTCAGGACGCTAAAGAAATTTGGCATGTCCCTTTTGACCCCCACCAATTTTTATCAATGCACCATAAAAAGCATCATATCCAGATGCATCACGGCTTTGTATGGCAACTGCTCTGCCCATGACCACAAGAAACTGCAGAGTTGTTGACACAGCTTAGCACATCATGGAAACCAGCCTCCCCTCCATGGAGTCTGCCTACACTTCTATCTGCCTTGGTAAAGCAGCCAACATAATCAAAGTTCCACCCACCCCAGACATTCTCTCTTCACCTCCTCCCATTGAGCAGAAGATACAAAAGCCGGAAAACACGAACCACCAGGCCCAAGGCTGTAATCAGACTATTGAACTTTCCCCTAGTCCAATAAAATGTACTCTTGACCCCACAATCTACCTCATCCTGACCTTGCGCCTTATTGTCTACCTGCACTGCACTTTCTCTGTAAATGTAACACTTTATTCTGCATTCTGTTATTGTTTGACTTTGTACTACCTCAATACATTGTTGTAATGAAATAATCTGTATGGATGGTATGCAAGACAAGTTTTCACTGTACCTCAGTACATGTGACAATAATAAGCCAATTTACCATTAAAATCACCAGGGGATCACCTGGTTCAATGGAGAGAGGAGAAGGGCATGCCAGGACCAGTACAGTAGTAAAACTAAAAGTGAAGTGTCATCTTGATAAATTTGCATGCAGAATCATTTATGTGCTAAAAGTAAGAAAAACATGCAATATACAGAGTTAAGCCATCCCACAACCAATACATTAGATGAAGGTTCTGCAGTCCTGACACATTTAATTGTGAATTGTGGTCAACAATTAAACAACTGAGGTTTCAACAGTATAAGCATCCTCAATAATGGCATGACAAAGCCACAGGAGTAGTGCTGGATGATTGGAGAGTGGCAAATGTTATTCCTTTGTTTAAGAAAGGGAGCAGAGATAACCCTGGGAATTACAGACCAGTGAGTCTTACTTCAGTGGTGGTCAGATTACTGGAGAAGATTCTTAGAGATAGGATTTATGGGTATTTGGAGAAGCATAGGCTGATTAGGAAAAGTCAGCATGGCTCTGTGAGGGGCAGGGCATGCCTCACAAGCCTGAGTGAATTCTTTGAGGATGTGACAAAACACATTGATGAAGGTAGAGCAGTGGATGTGGTGTACATGGATTTTAGTAAGGTGTTTGATAAGGTTCCTCATGGAAGGCTCATTCAGAAAGTCAGGAGATATGGGATACAGGGAAACTTGGCTGTGTGGATTCAGAATTTTCTCGCTCATAGAAGACAGAGGGTGATGGTAGATGGAGCGTATTCTGCCTGGAGGTTGGTGACCAGTGGTGTTCCGCAGGGATCTGTTCTGGGACCCCTGCTCTTTGTGATTTTTATAAATGACTTGGATGAGGATGTGGAAGGGTGGGTTAGTAAGTTTACTGATAACATGAAGGTTGGTGGTGTTGTGGATAGTGTAGAAGGTTGCCATAGGTTACAACAGGATATTGATAGGATGCAGAGCTGGGCTGAGAAGTGGCAGGTGGAGTTCAACCCGGCAAAGTGTAAAGTGATACACTTTGGAAGATTGAATTTGAAGGCAGAATACAAGGTTAATGGCAGGACTCTTAGCAGTGTGGAGGAACAGAGGGATCTTTGGGTCCACGTTCATAGATCCCTGAAGGTTGCTGTTCAGGTTGATAGGGTTGTTAACAAGGCGTATGGAGTGTTGGCCTTCATTAGTCGGGGGATTGAGTTCAAGAGCCGTGAGGTGATGTTGCAGCTTCATAGAACTCTGGTTAGACCACACTTGGAGTATTGTGCTCAGTTCTGGTCATCTCATTATAGGAAGGATGTGGAAGCTTTAGAGAGGGTGCAGAGGAGATTTACCAGGATGCTGCCTGGATTGGAGAGCATGTCTTATGAGAATAGGTTGAGTGAGCTAGGGCTTTTCTCTTTGGAGAGGAGGATGAAAGGTGACGATAGAGGTGTACAAGATGATAAGAGGCATAGATTGGGTGGACAGTCAGAGACTTTTTCCCTGGGCGAAAATGGCTAACATGAGGGTGCATAATTTTAAGGTGATTGGAGGAAGGTATAAGTGGGATTTCAGAGGTAAGTTTTTTACACAGAGAGTGGTGGGTGCGTGGAACACACTGCCAAAAGAGGTGGTGGAGGCAAATACATTAAGGACGTTTAAGAGACTCTTAGATAGCCACATGAATGATAGAAAAATGGAGGGCTATGTGGGAGGGAAGGATTAGATAGATCTTAGAGCAGGATAAAATGTCGGCACAACATAGTGGGCTGAAGGCCTTGTACTATGCTGTTATATTCTGTGTTCTAAGGCTGAAAGATAAGGTAACTGCCTAGAGACAGAAACGCAGAGGGGATGATCTACCTTTGCTTTCCCTCGAGATTCCACCAGCAAAGTAACCAGTTTTCAGCCAATTTCATGCACATGATGGGATATTTAAAAAACTGCAGGAAGCACTCAATTCAGCAAAGGCTATGAAACCAGACAACATCCCAATTGCAGTACTGAAAACTTATACTGAAGAACTAGCTACACCTCTAACCAAGCTATTCCAACACCATATTAGCACCTGCCTCTACCCAACATAGTGGAAAATTGCCTTGGTATGTCCTGTCTGCAAAAAACAAAATAAATTCAATCTGTCTAAAACTGCCCAATTTTCCATCATCAGTAAAGTGATGGAAAATGTCACAATCAGTGCTACCAAGTGAGACTTAGCCGCCAATAAGCTACTCACAGACACCCAATTTGGGTTTCATCAAAACCACTCAGCTTGCTCAAAGCCTTGATACCAACATGAACTCAAGAGCTAAATTCCAGAGGTGAGAGAAGAGTAATTGCCCAACACCAAGGCAATGTTTGACCAAGAATGGCACCAAGGAGTCCTGGAAAACTGAAGTCAATGGGCAGGAAGTCGAAAACACTCCAATGTTATTTGCCAAGGCTACTCTGACAGCAATTCCCAAGCCTGCAACCTCTGCCACCAATAAGGCTACAAGGCTAGAACTTGCGAGTGTAAATTGGGATGACATTTTTGAAGGGAAGTGTATGATGGAGATGTGGTCATTGTTCAGGAATCTCTTGCAGGATGTTAGGG
Organism: Pristis pectinata; assembly: GCF_009764475.1. Classification (NCBI taxonomy): domain Eukaryota; kingdom Metazoa; phylum Chordata; class Chondrichthyes; order Rhinopristiformes; family Pristidae; genus Pristis; species Pristis pectinata. The sequence continues at coordinate 47,278,277 of NC_067407.1, read as the reverse complement.
ATAAATTTGTCCCGATGAGGCAGAGAAGGAATGGCAGGGTGAAGGAACCATGGGTGACAAGAGACGTGGAACAACTAGTTAGGAGGAAGAAGACAGCATACATAAGGTGTAGGCAGCAAGGATCAGATAGGGCTCATGAGGAATATAGGGTAGCAAGGAAGGAACTTAAGAAGGGGTTGAGGAGAGCAAGAAGGGGACATGAAAAGGCCTTGGCGAGTAGGGTTAAGGAAAATACCAAGGCTTTTTTCACTTATGTGAAGAGCAGAAGAATGATGAGAGTAAAGGTAGGACCGATTAGAGAGAAAGGTGGGAAGATGTGCCTGGAAGCTATGGAAGTGGGTGAGATCCTCAATGAATACTTCTCTTCAGTATTCACCGAGGAAAGGGGCTTTGATGACACTGAGGACAGTGTTGGTAAAGTTAATGTTCTAAAGCATATAGGTATCAAGAGGGAGGATGTGTTGGAGCTGTTAAAAAATATTAGGACAGATAAGTCCCCAGGGCCTGACAGAATGCTCCCCAGTCTGCCCTGCAAGGCGAGGGAGGAGATTGCTGAACCATTGGCTAGGATCTTTGAGTCCTCGTTGTCCATGGGAATGGTACCGGAGGATTGGAGGGTGGCAAATGTTGTCCCCTTATTCAGAAAAGGTAGTAGGGATAGTCCAAGGAATTATAGACCGGTGGGCCTTACATCTGTGATGGGCAAGCTGTTGGAAAGGATTCTTAGAGATAGGATCTATGGGCACTTAGAGAATCATGGTCTGATCAGGGACAGCCAGCATGGCTTTGTGAAAGGTCAATCATGTCTCACAAGCCTGATAGGGTTCTTTGAGGAAGTGACCAGACAGATTGATGAGGGTAGTGCAGTAGATGTGGTTTACATGGATTTTAGTAAGGCGTTTGACAAGGTTCCACATGGTAGGCTTCTTCAGAAGGTCAGAGGGCAAGGGATCCAGGGAGGCTTGGCCATGTGGATTCAGAATTGGCTTGCCTGTAGAAAGCAAAGGGTTGTGGTGGAGGGAGTGCATTCAGATTGGAGGGCTGTGACTAGCGGTGTCCCAGAAGGATCGGTTCTAGGACCTCTACTTTTTGTGATTTTTATTAATGACTTGGATGAGGGGGTAGAAGGGTGGGTTGGTAAGTTTGTAGAATACACAAAGGTTGGTGGTGTTGTGTATAGTGTGGAGGACTGTCGAAGATTGCAGAGGGACATTGATAGGATGCAGAGCTGGGCTGAGAAGTGGCAGATGGAGTTCAATCTGGAGAAGTGTGTGGTGGTACACTTTGGAAGGACAAACTCCCAGGCGGAGTACAAAGTTAATGGCAGGATTCTGGCTAGTGTGGAGGAGCAGAGGGATCTGGGGGTTCATATCCACATATCACTGAAAGTTGCCTCACAGGTGGATAGGGTAGTTAAGAAAGCTTATGGGATGTTAGCATTCATAAGTCGTGGGATCGAGTTTAAGAGCCGCGAGGTAATGATGCAGCTCTACAAAACTCTGGTTAGACCACACTTAGAGTACTGTGTCCAGTTCTGGTCGCCTCATTATAGGAAGGATGTGGAAGCATTGGAGAGGGTGCAGAGGAGATTTACCAGGATGCTGCCTGGTTTAGAGAGTATGGATTATGAAGAGAGACTAAGGGAGCTAGGGCTTTACTCTTTGGAGAGAAGGAGGGTGAGAGCAGACATGATAGAGATATACAAAATATTAAGAGGAATAGATAGAGTAGACAGCCAGTGCCTCTTTCCCAGGGTACCAATGCTCAATACAAGAGGGCATGGCTTTAAAGTAATGGGTGGGAAGTTCAAGAGAGATATCAGAGGGAGGTTTTTTACCCAGAGAGTGGTTGGGGCATGGAATTCACTGGCCGGGGTGGTGGTGGAGGCAGGTACATTGGTCAAATTCAAGAGATTGCTAGATAAGTATATGGAGGAATTTAAAATAGGAGGATATGTGGGAGGAAGGGGTTAGATAGTCTTAGGCAAGGTTTAAAGGTTGGCACAACATTGTGGGCCAAAGGGCCTGTATTGTGCTGTACTGTTCTATGATTCTATGAATAAGGACAAGATCAACAGGTGCAAGGGAACATTACAACCTGGAAGATTCATGGCAAGTCACAAACCATCCTGACTTAGAAATATTTTGCCAATCCTTTCATTGTTGCTTCAAGAGCTCCCTATCCGAATGCATGGTGGGAGAAACGTTATCAGAAAGACTGCAGTGGTTCAAAAAAGGTGATTCACTACTATCTTTTCAAGAGCAGTTAGGAGTTGGCAAAATATTATGGCCTTGTCAGTCTTGCACTGTGCCCTCTTTGCTATTTCTGCACTGTTAAGCATTCATCTTGACCAGTGAAAGCAAGTAGTCCTTGAGGGAGCATAAGTGCCTCATCCTTCTTTTCCCAGCAAAATTCCCAACTAAATCACTATTGGATATTAACATCTCTAACTCTTCTCTATTCCCCTTTAAATCATTGTCAAGTCGTCTTGCATCAGGCTGTTTGTTATCAAGAAGGAGAAAGCCAATGTAGGTCAGTAGTAATGATAGGAATTGCTAAACAGACTTATTGTGGAACAGAATGCAGGCGACATAATTTTGAATGAGTTTGCTTAGGACCGGAGGCCAAATGGATTAGTATTTTGAAACACACATACCATCTATATCTCTTTGCAGGTAGATATTTTGAGGTTCTATGCTTGAAAGTAACATGATTTCCTTTTGTTCAAAGAAAGTGCTATGCCTGATTACTTATTCCACCATCGAGGGAGAATTCTAATTGTATGGTCTCATTTTGGCACAATTGACACTTTTATCTCTTTCAAGTGCATCACGTTCTTCTATCTTTCTCATTTTTCTTTAAAAATGACTTATACTAATTTCCTATTTCCCCATTAAAGTAAAAGAAATATATGCATTTATATTGTGCATTTCACAACCACAGTACATCCCAAGGAATTTTACAACAACTGAAGCAAATTCACTGTTGTAATCTAAAAGATGTTTCCCTTTTAGTCTAGTTCCACTTCTTTTTCTTTATTTCTCACCGACAATATCTTGATCCTGTGTACTAGATAAATAAAGTTTCTACTCCTGGTTCATAACCCCTGTTTGATGTTAAGTGATGATGCCATACTGTGGGATAGTCTGATAGTAATTACTACCTGAGATCAAACATGAAAAATTGTTATTTTGACGATGACTGTGAAACCCAATGTGTGAAAAATAATGGTTAACCAGCATTAGGCATGATTCTTAACTATTATTCATTGTGTACTCATTTCATAGATTGGTTTCAGAAGCAGGTTGGTGCTCAACCTACTTCTGAATCAAGTAGCAATTTTTCACACCATGTTATGATTACACATTCATTGAGTCTCATTGCCTGCACACGCAAAGTGATGATCCTGATTTTGGAGAGAGTCAACCAAGAAAGTAAACTAGCTGACATGTGTTATTGTCTATTTATCTGAGGAGTACCAAGATCAGCTTTGATAGTTGAATTCAGAAACTTGAAAGGATGCTTCACAGAAATAATTGAAACATAATTGATAATCAGTCTTCATTTTAGCATAGCACTTGTATTCCAAATTTCAGATCTTGATTGAAGCCTGGTAATTTATATTATTGTCTGCTGTTGATCTTCCTAATTTACTGGTTGCATTTGTATGAAAAGTCATAACATGCCAAGTTAATATAGCCCAGGTTAGGTTGACACTGTAAATTACATCTTGAATGATTCAAACAATTGAAATTTGACCTAAGTGTCCTCCAGGTATTCTCAGTTGGAAGCATTGTCACAGCTAAAAATGAGTGACATGGGTTTGATCATCCAGGTTGGCACTGAGTCACTAAACCGTCATAAACAAGGGTATCAGTTCATTATGTGGGACAGTTTTCTATTGCTCGCTCCAAGCTTCTGGGATCCTGGATAAATGACGTCTATATTCATATCTGCCGATCATTATCTTTAATATCTCTTTGAGAAATCTACAATGAATGCAAACATGTGTGCTGCCAATTCTAAAACTGATGACCTGTGTCTGACATTTAATCTTTTTAATGAATCATTGATAATCTTCTTCATGATGTCACCAATGCTGAGGCAATGCATATTCGCAGTTACAGATTCAGTGCAGCATTACCACATTCGTGTTCTCTGTTTAAACAATGTGCCTTAACCCAAATCTTAGGAAAGCATACATTTACTTTAGTACTTATGATTTACAGACTAAATATCCAAATTAAGATATTTATGTTATTTCACAGAAGGCATTTGGTTGAGATTACTCACACGTTCTTTCTCTCTTATTCTAAGGCAGTCTCCCAGGATCAAGAATGACTAACTTCCAGTCCAGTTTTGTAGATTCTGAGGTAGCTGATGAGGTTAATGTGAGTGACCACAGACTCTTCCACAGATGGGACAGATAGTGCCAATGGGATGAGTGAGGTGTTGTGTTGCTTCCATCACTTACATAATGCTTCTGTGTGCTCTGGATGCATAAATTCATGCTTCTCAATATCATCCTGAATATTCTTGCTCTATTTTGAGCAGTCATGGGTCAGAGGTTCCTAGGAGTCAATGGGAATGTTGCACTTCCTCATGGAGACTTTGAGCACATCCTTGAATTTTCTGTCCATCAGGTAATCTCTTCCCATTGACAAAGCTAGTGTGTCTGTACTGGGAGTCTGTTGTTGGGCATGTGAACGATATGGCCTGTCCAACATAGCCATCTGAATGTAGTTAGAGATTCAATACTGGGAATATCTATCTGGGAGAGGAAGCAACTGTCAGTTCACTTATCCATTCAGTGAATTTGAAGGATTTTGTCTGCTACAGGTAATCCAGGTTTCAGATGCATTTGGGAGGACAGGGATCACTGCAGTTCAACAGACTATGTGGTATGTGCAAATCTGAGGTCCTGATCTTCAAATGCCACTTATTTCAATCAAACATAGGTAGCTCGGAAGTTTGAAGGTGATGGTGATTTCCAAGATCAATTCTGCCTTCACTGAGAGGTGAATTATTAAATGTGGGAAGTGGTCCACATTTTCCAGGGTCCCGATGTGAACCTTTATTTTTCGAAGTCAGTGTTGTGCAGGAACAGACCATTGTCTTGTGGATGTTGTATATAAAGCCTATCATCTCAAATGATTAAATGGGAAAATCAACAATTGCCTGGAGGTCAGCCTCTGAGTGTGCTCAAATGCAAGCCTCTTCTTTGTACTGCCACTTGATGACTAATGTTCGGGTAACTTTGGTTCTAGAGGGTGGTTGCCACAGGTTGAGCAATTACCCCTTAATCCTGAAGATTAGATCCACTCCTCCAGAAGTTTGTTGAACCCACACATAACAGAGGATGCAGCCAACAGAAAGAGGCAGCTTTATTCATAAAAAATATACAATTATTATTGATATTCAAAAGATATACAAGGACACTGCTCACTTCAGAACAACAGTGGGTTGCTACAATTAGATTCAGCATCTTGATACCATCAAAAGAAATATCAGCCTTGGATCCCACATCTGTTGCTTACCAGTGAACATATGTAGATATTGAGAGAAGATAAATCAGGATCAGCTCTGATATCTCAAGATCAATATATGTGTCAATGTGGAAGTTAAAGATGTTGTTTAAAATTTAAACACATATAAAGCAAAATACATTTTTTTCAAATATTGAGTCTGTGAATGTTGTTTGTGGCTTATTCAAAAAACTGTTTTGGCAATAAAATTAAGAAGTGATGTAAAATTGGTTTCCAATTTGCCATCACCTGTTTTCTCCAAAACGCCATGTCAAGAATTGCCTCAATACACTTCTTCTGATCTGTTTATACCAACTTCTTCCAAAACTGATAGAAACTCTGCATTTAAAGAAATACATTAATACATGTAGAGCTTCCAGTTTTCAGAACTCTCAGAATGCTTAGTTCATATAACTGACTGCAGCAGACATGAATTAATTAAGTAAATGACATGATTATCAACTGGATTTCAGATATAGAATCACTTTTTTATTATTATGACATTACTGCCTGTTTCTCCTCTTTCATAATAGATACCTGATGTCCCAATTGTAAATCTTTAAAGACGTAACATGTGAGGTATTGTGGCCCAGTCCAGGCTGACACTGATCTTTGCATATACAATGATACAATTATTTTAAATCTGGCCTTACCTTTCTCAGAATATTCTTAATAACAAGCTTGTAGACGCTTGGCTACAGTGAGTTCCCAATTACATTTTTTGATAGTCCACAGTGGTGCTGATTGTATGGTCCATAAGTATATAGAAGTTTCAAAGGGATTCCTCAATAGATGCAAAATGATTATGGTAATGAATCAAATTGTCCAGAAGACTATCTGTTCACTTAATGGCCTGATCTACCTTGGCCAGATGTGGAGAGCCAGACAAGTTGACTCTCTACCCCAGGAGTCAGGCAGGCAGATATAGTAAGGTCTCAGCAACAACTAGGATGCAGGTGATGTATCACTGAGGTCCAGTCCCCAAACATCCTTAATGGTCTTCAACACAAAGTAAGGTCAGAAACACTACCTCCTCCTGTCAAAACTGAGAGATTTTTTTGACAATTTTAAATGCCCTGATATTCAGACAGTGTTAAAATTGTGTAATTAAAAACTAAAACATTATTACAAATTTAAAAGTATAACATTAATCTTTAAAATTAATAAATGAGATAGAAAAATTAAAGAAGAGTCTGCAATTTGACATTGTTTCTTTTCCCATTTTCTGCAGCTTGTTTACATAAAAGGGGAATTCAGTTCAATATACTCCCCCAAACCACTGTGTATTTGCAATGCTCAATCACCCTATGCCTGTTTATTGTAATACAGGTAGCATGACACCTTAACACTGCATGTCTGTTATTGTGTTTTGTGAATTCAGATACTCCTAACCATACTGTTCATTGTCTTCAACATCTGCTATTATCATGACTTGTGATTACTGCTTAAACATAGCCTGCATTTCTTAAATGGAAGAAGCTTTGTGGATGCTGGAAGTGCTGGCAAGATTCTGAATATTTCTGGCAACAGAGGACAATTGCTGACTCTGAAAATTTTTCAGTGCTGCACTGGAGATTTGGAAGACCAGGTTGGGGGATGTTTGTATGTCTTCAGAAATACATTAAGGTACACTATATATACATCATTTGCTTATTTGCATAGCAAACCACTCAACCTGCATACTGTATATACTGAGTGTTCTTGTCAATGTTAAAAATTTACCAAGCAGGCACACACCATGACTGTCCTGTACAAAAGAATCCAGGATGTCCACACTTATAAATGTGCATCTATTCATGCATATAGATATTCCACGAAGTACAGTGCCCATTTGGATGGACATTAACATTATTGTCCGTTGATGCAAACTGTTTCTGCATGTGGTTCAGATCTTAGTATATGATATGGATTCCACCAGCAGAAAGAACGTATAAGCATTATACTTTTTTTTATTCTTTATTGGACACTAAAATGATCTATCATTCTCAGAATGCAGATATTGTGATTACCAAACAAAGAAATCAGATGAATGTTATCGTTCTTGCTGACGCCATGTGGTCGAGAACACTATAAACTATCTCCTCCCCATATCTCCCATTTACAAGGAGAGATAAAGTACTGAGACAGGTATCTAATCTTTTTTTATGTCCTATAGGGGCAGCAAAAGTGTTAACCAAAGATAGGAAGGTGTTGCTACAGCAACGTATTCTTCTTTATTTATTTGAGTTAAGACGTGCTCTTTACCTCCAGCATTCTGACAAAGCCCAGTTTTTTTTTGGTTTCTCGGTGATAAGACAAATTGGATGCTGGTACAATACTCTGAATTTATAAACACAAAGTAATTCACAACACAGCACTTTTTGTACCAAAGAAAGAAAACAATGGTGTTAAATTTTCTCCTGGGGTAAAATATATTCTTTCAATATATTGAAACTGTCTTCCCAGTTTTAATCTTAACTGCACATGTTACTCTATCCAATTTTGATCTCAGTTGGAAAGATTTTAAAACTGAGATGCCCAAATTATGGCCTAGGAGTCAAAGTTGCCTCTGACTATTCTTGGCTTGGCCAATTGCATAATTCTCATGCGTAGATATTATACTGCACACGAAGTTCAAGATGTAGTAGAACTACTGACGCAATCTCCATTAAGAAAAGTAGAGATCAAGAGGAAGTAACAGAATCGTAGATGACTGAGAGGGTCGGGGTGTTGGGCAAGACAGTTGGGGTTATGCAAAGAAACTACTGAGACTTTGAGCTGGGAAGGGTTGGGGAGATGCTATGTTCAGACAGAGAATTGGAGAGCTCTGGGCAGATGATCGAGGGAAGGGGTAGGAGGTTGAGGATATCAGGAATGAGAGAAGTGAATGAAACAATCTCCAAGGGAGAAAAGTTAAAGAAGATACTTACTCCAAAGATAGATATTACAAAGATGAATGCCCTTAACTACCTTCAATTAATTCCTTCTTCTGTACTGAAGGTACATGAATTCAAGTCCTTTTACTTGAGTGATGTATGTCATTTGACATCACTGTGTATGTCTTACTGCCTCTGTGCCCTAACATACCATACACAAGGATTCCACATCAAAATATCACCCTCAAAAAGTTTGGAAACCATTCTTTTAAAAGCTTTTAGAAGTTTTTCTCAGTCCAGCTCAGAATAATTATGTTGGCTTCTTCAGTAGATAAATGCACTGGCAAGTGCAGAATTTAGCAATACAAATCTTTAACTCCACAATATTCTTCCGAGTCTGCACTGTTGCAATCAGAACAGATGTGAAAGTCCTGCAAATTGTCATATCAGCATTGGGCTACAAATGGCTGCTGAAATAAAAATGTAAACAAAGCAAGTAAGTACCATATACTTAAAAATTCAGTTGGCTAGAAATCAGTCAGCCCTTCCAAATATGCATAAGTCAAATAGTTTGTGGTGGGCCACAAAAATTTTGCTCTTGGACCTGCTGCTGGGAATTTAAGTAGAGCAAGAGGTACAAGGTATCTAGAACAGCTGAGGAGATCTGTGCATTTGAAGCCCATACATGGCACTTCATGCTATTATGTAGCTACAAAGGAAGTCAGGAAAGTATGGGGTTCATTGGAGAGGAAGTATAGGGGTCTTGGGGGAGAGGGCTACTGGTTGGGGAATGAAAGCGTAGAGATTAGTGTTGTTTGATGTGCAAAAGAATCAGGATGATTAGCTCACTGCCATGTGACCACCAATACACCTGCAACAATTGGTTGCAGCCTTGATCATCGATTACGGTCCACTGAATACCAAACTTACTCTCCCATTAACAAGCTGACTCCTCCAAGATATAGTATATCCACATTTAATGTCAGAATTAGTTTTACTGCTGTAATGTTGTCTATTTTTAAATGCCTAAAAACACAATTAAAACTTAAAAAGAATGTCAGTTCTGTTTTCCTTGCGTTTCCTTTCCCTAATTCAGTGTTTTTCACATTTTTAAAAATTCCTTAAATTTTTAATCTTAATTTTACTTATTTCTAACAAATCTAGCTTATTCTATTCCCTCAAAATTCTATGAGGCAAGTACAAATGTAAAAGTGAGCAAGTTCAATAGACAGAATAAACTGCATTTATTTTAATGCAAGAAGCCTGACAAGTAAGCCAGTGGAACTCAGGGCATGGATTTGTACATGGGACTGGGATATTATAGCCATAAAAGAAATCTGGTTGAGGGAGGGGCATGACTGGGGTACCCATGCTACAGACGTGATAGAGGTCAAGTTAAGAGAGGAGCTGGAGTTATGTTTTTGATTAGGGAGAACATCCCAGCAATACTTAGCAAGAATATTCTTGGGTGATCTTCCAGTGAGGCTATATGGGTGGAACTTAGAAATAAGGCGAGGATGATCTCTATGCTGGGATTGTATTATGGGCCCCCCAATAGTCAGAGGGAATTAGGGGAGCAAATATGTTGGCACATGACAGACAGCTGTAAGAATAATATAGTTATAATAGTAGGTGATTACAACTTCTCTCATGTTGACTGGGACTGCCATAGTGCAAAGGGCTTTAATGGGGCAAAATTTGTTAAATGTGGCCAGGAAAGTTTTCTCAGACAATATGTAGATGGCCCTATTAGAAAGGGGGCAACATTAGACCTCCTACTGGGAACTGAGAAAGGGCAAATAACTGAAGTGTTAATGGGGGAGCAGTTTGAGACCAGTGACCATAATTCTATTCATTTTAAAATAGTTATGGAAAAAGATAGGACTCGTCCTCAGGTTAAATTCTTAGATTGGGCCAAGACAAATTTTAAAGGTCTTAGCAGGGACTTATAAAGGTTGACTGGCAGAGGACTGTTTGCAGGTAGAGGGACAACTGGCAAGGGGTAGGCTTTTAAAAGTGAGTTACAGAGAGTTCATGTGCATGTTTCTATTTGAGTGAAGGGCAAAACTGGCAGAATTAGGGAACACTGGTTGACGAAGGATATTGAAACTCTGATCAGAAAAAGGAGGAGGCATATAGGAATAAATGAGGCAGGCATGGTAGTGTGGCGGTTAGCATTACGCTGTTACAGAGCTAGCGACCCAGGGTTCAATTCTGGCCGCTGTTTATAAGGAGTTTGTACGTTCTCCCCCTGTATGCGTGGGTTTCCTCCGAGTGCTCCGGTTTCCTCCCACGTTCCAAAGACGTACAGGTTAGGAAGTCGTGGGCATGTTATGTTGGTGCCAGAAGCATGGGGACACTTGTGGGCTGCCCCCAGAACACTCTACGCAAAAAGATGCATTTCACTGTGTGTTTCGATGTACATGTGACTAATAAAGATATCTTATATAAGAGATTTAGGAGTTCACTTCAGGGGGAAATCAGGAGGGCAAAAAGAGGACATGAGATAGCTGTGGCAGATAAGGTAAAGGAAAATCCTAAGAGATTCTAGAAGTATATTAAGAGCAAAAGAGTAACCAGGGAGAGAAAAGGTCCCCTTAGGATTCAATGTCATTGTCTATGTGTGGAGCCACAAAAGATGGTCTATTTTGAAGGGTCATGGTTGTCACTTGACACCATTGATCACCTGGGTCGAAAGCTACATCACTGTCAATCAAGGTCTGGCTCCACCTACCCATTAGTGCACACCCTTGACCATTGGTCCCCGTACACACCTTTGTACCTGGCCTTGAACCACTGGATTGTTTGAATTACCTGGGCTGGACCACCCAGCCCTCCAGCACTATAAAGAATGCCACATGTGCATGGTTTGCTCTCTTTTGATTGCTCCAGGAATTGTGAAACAACGCTGAAGAGACCATTGGTAAGAGTGTGCACTTCCACAAGGGTTAGGAGCATCCTAAGTAGATTCCTGGTAGCGTAGAGCCAATGCTTGCACTGAGGATGAGGGGTCAGGCATTGTATTGTTTCTTCCTTGATCATTTGTAACCAGTTTGTTGTGTGTGTGTGCGTCTCACCCTTGTTGCGATTTCCCCCACGTTCACGATCACCTGTCTGCATGTGTGTAAGTGTGTGTCTGTTCCCGTTCATCCTGTCCCACATTTGTCTTTGCGAATAAATCATTCTAACTCTAAAGACTGTCCAGAGTCCTTGCCCTATAAGACCTTACGAACTTGTCTTACAACAGATGGGTGAGCTCTTAAATGAATATTTCTCATCTGTATTTACTGCAGAGAAGGCCATGCAAGCTAAGGAATTAAGGGATATGAATAGCAATGTCTTGTAACATACCCTCTTAACAAAAGAAGGGGTGCTGTTGGTCTTAAAGAATATTAAGGTAGACAAATCCCTGGGGCCTTACCAAGTGTATCCTTGGGCACTGTGAGAAGCTAGAGCAGAAATTTCAGGGGTCCTGGAAGGAATATTTGTGTTTTTCTCCTCCATGGATAAGGAAACAAAAGATTGGATGGTGTCTAATGTTGTGCCTTTATTCAAGAAAGGCTGTAAGGACAAGCCAGAGAACTTACAGGCAGTGAGCCTAACATCAGTGGTGGGAAAGTTACTGGATGGAGTTATGAGGGATAGGAGCTACTAGCATTTGGAAAGTCAAAGACTGAATAGGGATGGTCAGCATAGCTTTGAGCATGGGAAATTGTGTTTCACAAATTTGACTTAGTTCTTTGAAGAGGTAACCAACAGGGTTGATAAGGGGAGGGCAGTGGACATGGTCTACATGGACTTCATCAAGGCTTTTGACAAGGTCCCACTAGGTAAGCTGGTCTAGAAAGTTAGAGCACATGGAATCCAGGATGAGCTAGCCAGCTGGATGCAAAATTGGCTTGGTGGAAGAAGTCAGGATGGTAGCGGAGGGTTGTTTTCAGATTGGAGGCCTGTCACCAGTGGTATGCCACAGAGAGCAGTGCTGAGTCCAATGTTGTTTGTCGTTTATATTAACAATTTGGATGACAATGCTGTTAACATGATTTGTAGACAACACCAAAATTGGTGGTGTGGTGGACAGTGAAGAGTCTTATTTAAGTTTACAAGGGGATCTCGACCAACTTGGGTTGTGGGCCAGAGAATGACAAATGGAATTTAACTCGGACAAGTGTGAGGTGTTGCACTTTGCTAAGGTAAACCAGGGCAGGACTTAAACAGTAAATGGTAGGGCCCTGGAAAGTGCTGTGGAACAGAGGGATCTCGAGGTACAGGTACATAGTTCCCTGAAAGTGGAGATGTGGGTAGACAGGGTGGTGAAGAAGGCATTTAGCACACTTGCCTTCATCAGTTAGGGCACTGAATACAAGAGTTGAGATGTCATGCTACAGCTATACAAGGTGTTGGTGAGACCTCATTTGGAATACTCTGTACAGTTCTGGTCACCTGGTTATAGGAAAGATGTTACTAAGTTGGAAAGGGTGCAGAAAAGATTCACTAGGATGTTACCAGGACTGGAGGGATTGAGCAATAAGGAGAGACTAGAGAGGATGGCACTTTTTTCCCTGGAGTGAAGGAGGCTGAGGGTTAATCTCGGAGAGGTTTATCAAATCATGAGAGGCATAGCTAAGGTAAATGGTCAGTCTTTTTCTCAGGATCAGGGAGTCTAAGACTAGAGGGCATAGGTTTTAAGTTGAGAGGGGAAAGATTTAAAAGGGATCTGAGGGGCAGCTTTTTCAGAGGGTGGTGGGTATATGGAACAAGCTGCCAGAAGAAATGGTAGAGGTGGGTACAATTATAACATTTAAAAGACCTTTAGGCAGGTACAGAAGGATATGTTTCCATGCTGCAGAACTATAATTTTGTGACTCTAATAATTTTCATAAAAACATCAGAAATAGGAAAAGTGGCTATCAACATGGCCTTTTGAACTGCAGGGAAGATGTGCTAACTCAATACAGCACCAAATTACAGAGTGCCATTCATGCTAATGGAGTAAAAGGGAACAGCAAGGGGTAGTATAGTTAGGAAGGTAAATACAGATCTCTGCAGCTGCAGGCATGAATCTGAATGCTGTGTTATCTTCCCAGTGCCAGAGTTCAGCCTCCAGGGGAAAGATCCATTCTATTGCATCTGCCTGGATTTTATGATGCTGCCTCACATCATGCTTCTAGCTCCCTAGTAAGCCATAGCAATACTGGAAGTGGTGTACTAGTGATTTGTTGCCAGGAGTGGCAAACAGAGGTACTGAAAGATTCATGAATTATGGTCCATACAGGTACCAATATCTTATCAAGGACTGAGGAAGAGGTTCTGCTGAGGGAATATGAACTGCTTGGATGTAATTTAAGCATAACCACAAAGAGAATGATCTCTGGATTATGACTTGAGCTACATGCAAATTGGCATAAGATCAATTAGGTCAGACAGTTGAACAAGTGGCTCAAGGATTGGTGTAGGTGAAATAGGTTTTAATTAATGAGGTATCGGTACTAGTACCACAGAAAGAGGAAGCTGTACCATTGAAACAGACTTCATATGAATGAGCAAATCAAATAACAAGGGCTGTAGATCGGACTTTAAACTAAATAATGGAGGACTGTGTTAAGGTGAGGTGAATTTTAGGAAATTAAGGCAAAAGAAAAAGTGGTAATGATATAGCTTAAGATAACCAGAATGTGACAGGATGAGAGAGTATACATACAATAAGTATGCACTTGAAAATAGGGTAAGAATAGGGAAAAAATGATTAAAACTACAATTAAGAGCTCTTGATCGAAAGCACGTAACAAGTTAGATCAATTGATAGCACAAATAGAATAAAATGGGTATGATCTGATAGCTATTGTGGAGGTGTGGTTGCAAGCTGATCAAGGCTGGGAACTGAACATTCTGGAGCACTTGGCATTTCAGAAGAATAAACAGAAAGGAGAAGGGTAGAGACTGTGTTAATAATCACATCAGTAGAGTAATGAGAATTGATCTTGGCTTGCAAGATTAAGATGTAGAATTAGTTCAGGTGAAAAGGAAGAAATAACAAAGAAAACAACTCACTGATTAGAGCAGTCAATAGGGCCCTAACAGTAGCTAAAGTGAAGGGCAAAGTACCAATCAAAAAATAAAAGAAGCTTACAAGAAAGGAACTAAAATAATTGAGGGAAACTTTAAACTTTATATAGATTGAACAAATCAAATTGCCAAAAGTAGCCTTGAGAATAATGTCATAGAGTGTATTCAGGATGGTTTCTTCAAACAATGCATTATGGAATTAAGCTGGGAATGGGCTATCTTGTACCTGGTCATGTGTAATGAGACATGATTAATTACCGATTTGTAGTTAAGTATCCTCTGAGGAAGATTTTACATAACGCAATAGAATTAAACAAAGGCATGAAAATGTTAATTAAAGTAGACTGGGAAAATAAATTGCAAGACATGATGATAGTTATGTAGTTGCAGGTATGTTGGGAGATAATTGGTAATTGTCAAAAAAGATATTTGAGAAATAAAAACTCCATGAGAAGGATAATCCATCAATGGTATCTTATGGAAGTTAAGAATACTATCAAATTGAAAGGAAGTGCATGGAATGTTGCAAAGATTAGTTCTGGGCAAGATGATTAAGAAAAAAAACTTTTGTTAATAAAATGAATTGAGCATTCAATTAGAAATTCTTCTCTAATACAAAGGTTGTCCATTTCACATTCTGTAATATCACCCATCTTTATTCCTCCTTCAGCCAATCTGCTGCTGAAACTTCACCAATGCTTTTGTTATCTTCAGGCATGATTGTTCCAGTGGTCCTCTGGTCAGCCTTACCTTTTCTGCAAACTTGAGCTCATCCAAAACCTGTCTCTTAATTGAGCATAGAATAGTACAGCACAGGAACAGGCGCTTCATCCCATGATGTCTGTGCCGAGCATGATGCCAAATCAAACTAATCCCTCTGCCTGCACATGATCCATATCCCTCCATTCCCTGCATATTCATGTGCCTATCTAAAAGCCTCTTGAATGCGACTATCGTATCTGCTTCCACTACCACCCCTGGCAGTATGTTCCAGGCACCTTATGTCCCCTCTCACCTTAAATGCATGCCCTCTAGTATTCAACATTTCTACCCTGGGAAAAAGATTCTGCCTGTGCACCCTATCTATGCCTCTCATAATTTTATAAACTTCTATCAGGGCTCCTCTCAGCCACTGATGCTTCAGAAAAAACAATCCAAGTTTGTTCAACCTCTCCTTATAGCTAATATCCTCTAATCCAGACAGCCCCTACCAAACCCTTTCCAAATCCTTCCTGTAATGGGGCAACCAGAACTGCACACAATACTCTGAGTGCGGCCTAACCAAAGTTTTATACAGCTGCAACATGACTTCCTGACTCCTACATTTTATGCCCCTTGCAATGAAGGCAAGCATGCCATATGCCTTCTTTACCATCCTATCTATTTGCGTTACCATTTTCAGGGAGATATGGACTTGGATCCCAAGATCCCTCTATACATCAGTGCTGTTAAGGGTCCTACCTTTAACTGTATACTTTCTCCTTACATTTGACCTCACCTCACATGTGCCCAAATTAAACTTCATCTGCCTTTTCTCTGCCCATAACTAACTATATCCTGCTGTATCCTTTGATGACCGTCTTCACTGTCCACAACTCCACCGATTTTTTTGTCATCTGCAAACTTACTAAACAACCCCTCTACATTTTCATCCAAGTCATTTATATAGATCACAAGCAACAGAGGCCCCAGTACTCACACCAGGTTAGGTTCCAAGTGCACCCAGGTTTCTCCGACCAGCAATGATATCCAATCCATGAATGGTTCAATTTTAAAATTCTTTGCCATCTGTTCAAATCTCTCAGTGGTGTAGTCCTTCTCTATCTCTATAATATCCAACAGGCCAACAACTCTGCAAAAGCTTGCATTCCTCTGACTCTGGCAACCCACTTGCTTGCCCCAAATCAAACTTTTAATCACCTCCCTCGATGACGACTCCTCCAGCTGGATGAAAATTTTTGTCCAATAATGCTCCCATGAAATAATTAGTGATACTTTAAGCTGTGATAGGTGTCCAAAATTGTATAAAAGAATTTGGTTTGTATACAGTATTGGCAGCTATGCTTATAATATAAAGTGCTATATTTGAGACATATTAATCATTTTGAGCATAATACATTGTATCATAAGCGTAAACACCTGCCATTTCATGTTAGTATTAGCCATAAACACTGCATGGGACTAGTGACAGAGTAACATGAAACAGTGCTAGTGTAAGTAAAAATGGCAAGGGGCAAATTTGAACATGGATGCAATATTGGACAAGAGAAGGCATAAACAACCATGGTGTTTGTGTAATCATAAATTAGAGGTTTAATGCAACAGGACTCAGAGGATAGCTGGATTGAAGACCTTGGGATCAGAAGGTCTTGAGCTGAGAAGATCCAGGTCTGTCTTCAAACATTGGGGTTAGGGCTAAGATAATTCTGTGAAGGATTATGTACTGTGGAGAGGAAGATCCAAAAGATAGAGTGATACTTATTTCAGTGAAATCTCAGTCTGGTATGGAACTGTGAAAACATTTAGTCACTCCTGGGAAAACATGGACTAATATCTCCAGTGACAATCCAAAACGAATGTTGCACAGAGAATAACCTCATTTAATATAAATCTGTTGAAAAATTTGCAACAGCCATATATGTGTGCCTCACACTGGAGAATGCCTTGTCGAATTTCTGGAGTCGCATGAGCTGATCTGGAAATAGTCATTGTTGCTTTTCAATCTGTGCAGTTTATTTTCAATTGCTTGAACAGCTATTCAGCTTTATTTTAATTTAATTATAAACTTAATGTAGAACAGTGAGAAATAAAGCATAATCTTGAGAAATATTGAAATAGAGTCACAGAGAAAGGTGTGAGTATAAACAAAGATAAGAGAAAAGCAGAGACTTCTATAGAAATATTAAGACAGATTTACTGTTAAAATCCATTGTGAATTAAAAGTACTGAACTAAAATGAAAACAAAAAACTGGTTGATTTTTCCATAATAATTATCCCATCCTGAAGAATCTGCAATACCGAATGTTTGTGTTCTACTTAAGAGTGCACTACATTTATTTGTGTAAGTTTGCATTACAATAAAACCAGTGAGAGACACTTCACAGAATATTTTTTTAAAATGGCCCTTCAGTTGTACACTAGATACGTCAGCAATTAAAATCGTCCAAGGTAATGACTTGCCCTAGGGCTAGTGATTACTGACCTCTATATTTTAATTTGCTTTCCAAAGTAGATGCCAAAGATATTTGCCAGAAGTGGTGAAGTCTTTTCAGTGTATAAATGTCAGATTCTGTTGATGTTATTGGATATTATTTACCATTAGCCCTAAGTAGTTAAAGACAGTGAGCTAAAAATTCTTCTACAATGGGAAAAACAGTAAAGTGGTGCTAGGCATTACTTTCCATTTTACTTGGAATGTAATGGAACATCAAAAAACAAATATCAAACAATTTTTCTTGAGAAATGAGTTATCTCAGTGAATATGTATATTTAGATTGCATTTTATGAATAACTGCATCATAGTTTTGCATTAGTTTTGTGCAGAAATC
This sequence comes from Pristis pectinata, assembly GCF_009764475.1. Classification (NCBI taxonomy): domain Eukaryota; kingdom Metazoa; phylum Chordata; class Chondrichthyes; order Rhinopristiformes; family Pristidae; genus Pristis; species Pristis pectinata. The sequence goes on along the minus strand of NC_067407.1, from coordinate 47,260,282 downwards.
AGGCAGTAGAATTCTATTGCACATAGATCATGTGTGATACAGTAATCTTTTACTAGAAACCTGGCACAATGCCCTTTCATCCCATAACTGCATCAGACTGAAGCAGCATCCAGGGTTGCAACAGCATCAACAGTCAGGTATCGGAGGCTAGCCCATCAGATATTGGAGTTTATTTGGAAGATGGAACAGCATTGGTGTTCAGATATGAGAGATGGGGCATAAAGGAATGGAGCACCATCGGAGAATGGAGCAGCGTCATGGAATCGAGTGGCATTTGGGGATGGAGCCATGGGGCAATGGAATGGTGTAGATGGGCACTGGGATGGAATAACATTAACCAATTGTATTGCATCAAAGCTTGGCATTATGGAATAGAGAATCAGAATGTGACACAGGATGTGAAGTACATGAACAGGCAGGGAATAGAGGGATATGGACAATATGCAGCAGATGGGATTAGTTTGAATTGGCAGCATGGTTGGTACAAAAGGCTTGTTCCTGTGCTGTATTGTTCTAAACCCTAAAGGTGTACCCAACTGCAAGACAATGGTTGTCTCAGCAGCAGACTAGACAGACCCTATGAACTAATGTTGATGTTCACACCAAAATTCATCCAATGAAATTTGATCTGCAGGTAAAATTGGGCCACATTTGCACAAAATAAATGAAGTTTAAATTTTAAACCCTATCAGATTTTTGAACACCATTGAATTCAGGAAGGGTTCCTTGGGGATATTTGAGTATTATCAGTTGAGGTAATTTAAGTACATGAATAGATGAGGGAAATCTACAAGTTGTTTGTAGAGTAGATTAGCCAAGAAAAATTGAATGAGGACATTTTGGGCAGATTGCAATGATACTGGTCTCCAATGAATGAAGGTCACTATAACAAATAACCCCTGCTGCATTAATAAATTAACAAGAATGGTAAAATACTTATTTTACAAGTCAGACTATCTGGCAGAGTTTCCAATGCTCCCTTTTTCAGCGGATTCTACCAAAATTGACTGGGAAATTAGTTCCTTAAATTTCATACCATGACACTCAGAAAACATGTGACATTACTATAAGCTCAGAGTATATTCTTGCTCAGTTTCATCACTCAACCACTGGCACAGAGATCCATGATCAGCTGGGTGTGCAGTTGAAAATAAGGCAAAGGCTATTTTATGGGATGAGAGCTAAGGAATAAGGACCTGGAAAACTCACCACAGATGCAAGAGTGAAGAAAGATGATGCTTGGGAAATGGCATCTTTGAATGACCCATGGGAATGGAGGCCTAAAGAGAAAGAGACTGAGGAATGATTGCTTGAGAAGGGCTCAGAGACTGGAGTATGCTTGGGAAACTGGGATCAGAGCAGAGGCAGTGACATTGGAATTGAGAATCAGATGGAGAAAGATGGAAGTTAAACTATGGGGGCTCAGGAGTCTTTGAGAGAATAGGGAGTGGTGAATCTGGGGGAGATAACATGAGAAAGTGGGATTCGGAAAGAAGTCGAATGTAGAATAGTGTTCTGAGATTGTGACTGATGGAGCATCAGGATATGAGAGTCTGGAGAAGAGAAGGGATCTGGGAAACTGGAAACCTATGTGAAAGACATAATCAGGCACCACCTGAGCTTATACCAAGTGGCAAAATATCACTTGATCAAACCTCTCAAATGGATACCAACCAGAGTTGGTAACCCTCGTAAGTAATTTGTCTTTAAATGTGCATTAGTTTTACTATTGCCTTTTAAATCAAAGGGAAAAAATATTTTCTTGCATTTTGGATTGGCTGGATAAACTCTGAAAATACTTTGATGGAATGTCTAGATGCAGCAGCAATTTTTGACTTCTGAGTTGCTTTTTGGTCTCACATCAGATGAGTGTTACTGGCAAGGACAATACTTAATGCCCATCTTTAATTGCCCTTGAGAAGATGGTGGAGAATAGCTGCCTTGAACTGCTGTATCCCTTGTGGTCAATGTAATCTTAGTGATCTTAGGATTTTGGCCCGGCAACAGTAACAAATAGTGATATGTTTCCCACACAGGAGGATATGTTACTTGCAGAGGAACTTGCAGGTAGTGGTATTCTTGTGTCTGCCGGCCTCGTCCTTCTAGAGGTAGGGGTTACAGATTTGGGAGGTGCATTACTGTATATATACTGAACACCAAAATGTTGATGGGGAGGGATTTGGTAATGATGCTGCTTCTAACTGTCAAGGGAAACTGATTAGAGTTTATCTTGGAGTTAGTATTTGCATGGGCAAATTTTATCTGCCACTCATGCCAAAATGTTGTATGAGCTTTGATATGTTTACATATGAACCATCTGATAATCTGAGTTGCAAATGTAACTGAACGGTGCATATTTACCAACAAACATCCTCACTTTTGAGGGAAGATCATCAGGGAAGCAGCTGAAAATTGTTGTCCCTAGGATAATGACCTGCACAATGCCAATGTCCAAGGACTAAAATATTTAACCTCCAACAACCACAGCAAGCTTCTCTTGTGTTGGATCTGGCACAAATTGCTGACTTCAGTTTTACTGGGACTCCTTAATGCTGCAGTGATGTCAAGAGCAGTCACTTTAACTTCACCACTGAAATTTGCCGCCTGTGCCTGTTTGGATCTAACCTGTAATAAAATCTGGAGTTGAGGAATCTTGATGGAACGCAACCAAGGGACAGTGGATGGGCTTTTGATAGCACTGTTCATAGCAACTTCTATCACTTAGCTAATGACTGTGCCCAGATTGATGGGCAGTAATTAGCAGGTTGGATTTATCCTATGTTTTGAGGTTGGTAATTCTCCACATTTTCATGTAGAGACCAGTGATGTAGCTATACTGGAACAGCTTAATTGGACATGCAGCAAATTCTGGAAAATCTTTTTTTGCACTATATCTGGCATGTTGTCAACACCATATATTTTATTGTATCTGATACATTCAACCATTTCTTTGTCATGTAGGGTTACTTCGAATTGACTAACATTTGGCTTTATATTTATTGGGATTTGAGCAAGACGAGATAGTTCACTAATTTAGCACTTTTGGTTTTAAATCTTTGAAAATGCTTCAGCATTAAATTTCGCATTCACAAGCTGACTTCACCATTAATAAGGATGTAGCCTCTTTCACCAATAGTTGTTTACCATCCCTCTCTAGGTTATGAACACCTGACTTACGTACAGCCCGTACATATGAACAAGCATCAATGCACTCTGTACTAACTCAATGTAACTGCACTGTGTAATGAATTGACCTGTACGATCGGTATGCAAGACAAGTTTTTCACTGTACCTCGGTACAAGTGACAATAATAAACCAATATCAATACCAAGTGTTTGGGAGATGGTTGGAATGGATTTGCCGGCTGCAGCAGGGCTACAAGCATTTTCTGCCACATGGGAACTTGGTTTGCAGCCACATTTCCAACTTGCAAACTGTCCACATTACGAACAGTTCACAGGAACAGAACTCTGCTGTAACCTGGGGAGGACCTGTAATTGCCAACCACTATTTCCAACTTGATGTGAACAGGACTGCAGTTTGAATATACTGTGTGCTTGCAATAGGTTATCTGCATGTTTCTTAGTGCAGATTTGATGTGTATTTGCAGAACATTTATTATAAGTTTGCTTCATGTTCTGGAGGCCTGTTGATTTCCTGCAAATATTTGTGATGGAGCACACAGAGTTGCCTCAGTCATAAGCTCCAATCCTTTGACAGATGTTAGATATCTGGGGCCAATATTTACTGTATGCATTTGCAACAGGGGGTTAGGCAACTTTATGGACAAGTTGAACTTCCTCAGAAACAATCAAGTTTTACATATTTGTTATGTTATAAATTACATTTGTTAGTTGCATATGGTCAGTTAATTGATGCAACACTTTCACATGAAAGTAACTTGCAAATATATTGTGGATTTCCTTAATTTACAAGCAGTCTTCTCAATATCTATTTGTTGAGAGCTGATTTTTTAAGGTTAGTATTTCTATATTCATAACATTTCATGATTGGCAGTTTCATTTCCATTATTATTTGTTCTTTGATTCCCTCTTTTATTAAGTTATAATTGTTTCTATTTTATGAGTATAATACTTGAAGTCATATGAAAATGTGCCAAACAGTTTTGAGGTGTCACCAATATAGTCATAGAACTGTACAGCACAGAAAACAGGCCCTTTGGCCCAACTTGTCCATGCTGACCTAATTCCCAAACTGAGCTAGTTCCATTTCCCTGCATTTGGCAAATAACCCTCTAATCCTTTTCTATCTGTGTACCTGTCCAAATGTCTTTTAAATGTTGTAATTGTACCCGCCTTGACCACTTCCTCTGGCAGCTCGTTCTATATATGCTCCATATGCTGTATGAAAATATTGCCCTCAGATCCCTTTTGATTATTTCCCCTCTCACTTTAAACCTATGCCCTCTAGTTATGGACTCACTTACCCTGGGGAAAAGACTGTGTCTATTCACCTTACCTATTCCCCCATGATTTTATAAACCTCTAAAGTCATCCCTCAGCCTCCTACGCTCCAAGGAAAAATGTGCTTTCCTATCCAGTCATAAGGAGAGAATCAAACCCTCCAGTCCTGGTAACATCGTTATGAGTCTTTTTTGCACCCTTTCTAGTTTAATGACATTCTTCCTAGGGCAGGACAACCAGAATTGTATGCAGTATGCCAAATGAGGCCTTACCAATGTCTTGTACCACTGTAACATGACGTCCCAACTCCTGTAACACAATATCCTGACTGAAGGTAAGCATGCCAAACGCCTCTTCACCCTGTCTACCTGTGATGCCACTTTCAAGGAACTATGTACCTGCATCCTTGGGTCTCTCTGTTCTATGACACTCCCCAGCACCCTACCATTTACTGTGCAAGTCCTGCACTGGTTTGTCTTACAAATTGCAACATCTCACATGCGTCTGCCATTCCTTGGCCCACTGGCTCAGTTCATCACGATCTTGTTGTAATTTAGAAAACCACCTTTGCTGTCCACTATGCCACCAATTTTAGTGTCCTCCACAAACCTATTAACCATGCCACCTAATTTCTCATCCAAATTATTAATATAAATAACGAACTACAGTGGACCCAGCACCAATTCCTGTGGCACACTGCTAGTCACAAGCTTCCAGCCTGAAAGACAACCCTCTACCACCCACCCTCTGTCTCCTAATGTCAAGCCAATTTTATATCCAATTGGCTAGCGCGCCCTGGATCCCATGTGATCTAACCTTCCAGGTCAGCCTACCATGTCATATTTTGTCAAAGCCCTTGCTAAAGTCCATGTAGACAATGTATACCACACTGCCCTCATCTATCTTATTGATTACATCTTCAAAAAACTCAATCAAGTTCATTAAACAATTTCCCATGCACAAAGCCATGCTGATTATCTCTAGTTAGTCTTTGCCTTTCAAAGTGCATGTAGATCCTGTCTCTTAGAATCCCCTCCATAACTTACCCACTACTGACATTAGGCTCACTGGTCTGTAGTTCCCAGACTTTTCCTTGCAGCCATTCTTAAATAAAGGCAAACATTAGCCACTCTACAGTCTTCCAGCATCTCACCCATGGTGCTCAGGACCCCGTAATTTCTTCCCTAGCTTCCCTCAATGTCTGAGAATACACTTGATCAGGTCCCAAGGATTTATCTACTTTTATGTAATTTAAGACCTCCAGCACCTCCTATTCTGTAATGTGGATTCTCTTCAGGACATCACTATTAACTTCCCTGAGTTCCCTTGCATCCTTGCTTTTCTCCATGATAAATACAGATCAGAAATATTCATTTAGGACCTTGTCCATCTCCTGTGGCTACATATATAGACAACCTCATTGACAATTAAGGGGCCATATTCTCTCCCTAGTTACTCTTTTGCCCTTAATATATCTGTATAATCTCTTTGGATTCTCCTTTACCATATCTGCCAAAGCTATCTCATGTCCCCTTTTTGCCCTCATGATTTCCCTCCTACATCCCCTATACTCCTAAAGGGGTTCATGATCCTAGCTGCCTATACATGACAGATGCTTCCTTCTTTTTCTTGACCAGAGCCTCAATGTCCCTTGTACTCCAGGGTTCCCTACTCCTTCCAGTCTTGCGCTTCACTATAACGGGAATATGCTGGTCCGGAACCAATATGTACAAATATAATTAAGTGATACATTCTTTTCTTTTATTAACCAGAAGGATTATTTTATTTGGATTACCGCTGTATGTAAACAGAAGAATACATAGTCAACATTGTTATTTATAGCAAAACTGTATATAAAACTGTATTTAGAAATATAACCTTATACACAATTACATTTCATAATTTATTTCATATGCATATCAATTTAAACTTACTGAGGATTTACAAAACGTTTTTCTGATTTAGAAAATTTGTATCATAACTTTGAAATGGAGAATTTTTTCAGATTGACTTCTTTCATAAAACAATTTAATAAGAATGTACAACTTTATGGACTTATAATATTTAATATATGTCAATATAGCTGTGAAATTGTTCCAGCTTAAAATTGGGACATTCCCAAGTCTCATTTGTAATGTTGTTGATGGGGTTGATCAGGTCAGATTCTGAAATGCTTCTGGAATCACTTTTGTTCTAATTCAGAATTCAAATGGCAGGTGAAGATTTGCCTGTGTTCAGTGTTTATTCCAAAAATACTTTAATAACTATCTTAAAAACCTTTCAGTTCCTCTCAATTTATTTCTTGTTCATATTTCTTAACAGCAATGAATAAAGAGAAAGATAGCTTGAAGTATTGGAACAAAAGGATAATCCCAACAATTTAGAATTAATTAAATGATTCAAATCTTTCTGTGGAAAGTGATGCCAAATAAATATTTTATTTGTTATTCCTGAAGTATTTTTAAAACTCAAGTCAATTGGTTAAGAATAAGTAAGGTAAGTCTCTTCCATAAATGTATTCCTAAGTATGACACTTATGTGGCTGAGTTGGTTGATATTATCTGATGTGGCATAAGGTTGACTACAATTGTCCTCAGTACATTAAATTAGCAAGAGGATAATCCAGTGATTCCTGGTGGAATTACCCATATATAATCTCTTGTGATATTTAAATGGGCCTTGGCCATTATGTTCCTTGTGACAAATCCACCTGCCAAGAACAGTAGAGGTGCAAAAGGTTCAAATATTTGTATCGCCAGCAAAGGATGGCAAAAAGTTTTTTTAAACTAGTAAAATGCATTATCATTAAAATGTAGTCAAATAATGATTAAGAAATGTCAGCCTCTGATTTCATTTTACAGGATGATCAATTTTCATCGCCTTATCTGTCCTTCACTGAATCTGATACTCTTGAAATGACAAAACATTTCTGCCCTTCAGTAAAAATCTGTGAGAATACTGGTACTTAAACAGACCGGGGCCAAGCAATGTCAAGAATAAGGGGATGCTGACAGGAATGGCCTGAAAGCTTCCATCTCAATTTTAAAAACAATGCCCAAACACATGGATTGTTTGACAGGGTGCCTTTACGAATATTTGCTTTAAATGAAGAAGCCAAGCAAGGTGAGATTTGTGGATTTTGTTTTAATATTTAAGGTACTGAGAAAGAATAGGAGCAAATGTAATGAACTTTATTTCAACACTATGAACATTCATAATGGGAGATAGGGCACGAAAGGTGGGATATTTTGGAGATTAAAATGAATAAATGAAAGAAGAGAAACAAAGGACTGCAGATGCTGGAATATCTAGATGAAAAACGCTATGATACTGGAGGAATTCAGCAAGCCAGGCAGCATCCATGGAGAAAAGCAGATGTTCAATGTTTAGGGTCAGGACCCTTCAGGTAATGCTGCCTGGCCTGCTGAGTTCCTCCAGCATCATAGTGTTTTGCAAATAAATGAAAGAAGTTCAATGGCTGTAATATGACCAATAAGTAAGAGTGAAGCAGGGAAGACTGTAACAGAGACAGATGGATTGCAGGGCAGATGTGAGAGAGTGATTGCCAATCAAGCAACATTCAATCAAGCAACATTCATTTTCCTGTAACCTTAAGATGAATGAAAGTCATATTTTAGAGCCTCACTAGACATGGAAGCAGGCTTCAAATCTTGGATGGATTAGGACTTTATAGAAATTCTACTGTTAAAGGAAAAGTATGAGTTATCATAATAAAGTATTGTTGGAATCTTTTAAGCAACAAGAAGGAAAAATGCATGCATCAAGTGACTTCCAACAAAACAGAGATTAATTTAGAATTTAATCACGAGGCAAGTTTTACACATGGCTAGGCTCACACAGCAGAGGGCAATGATCAGAATATGTCTTATGTTTGTTGTGTAGTAAGTACTTTTCAAAGAGAATTTCCATATTGTTCCTTGAATGGTGCCTTGGCCTATGCCTAACTCAAGACATAAGCAGCCCGAGACTGACAACAAACATCTGAAAGATTATATGTCTGGCAGCACAGCATTCTATCTGAATGGGGCAGGCACAGTGGTGTAGCAGTTAGTGTGACACTATTACAGTGCCAGCAACATGGGTTCAATTCTGGCCACTGTCTGTAAGGAGTTTGTACGTTCTCCCCATGTCTGCGTGGGTTTCATCCAGGTGCTCCAGTTTCCTCCCACATTCCAAAGACTTATGGGTTAGGAAGTTGTGGGCATGCTATGTTGGTGCCGGAAGCGTGGCGACACTTGCAGACTGCCCCCAGAACACTCTATGCAAAAGATGCATTTCACTGTGTGTTTTGATGTACATGTGACTAATAAAGATATCTTATCTACATTGGAGTCCTCCTAGATTTTGGACTCAATTTTCTGGACTGAGACTTGAGTCCACAACCTCCTGGCATAAAAGTAATGTAACCTGCCTTTTGTCGCTTTAGGAAGTGCTAACATGAATATATGCCTGCCACTAAATAGTACTTGCACTGGACACAGTCAAATATTTTAGCAACTTAAGTGCACCTCGTCAACAGCATTATCATAATGTGTTTTAGGTGGGGGTTTTATCTGATTTCTGCACAACCACTCTTTCGTATTTAATAGAAGATTGTGTGTGTGTGTGTGTGTGTGTGTGTGTGTGTGTGTGTGTGTGTGTGTGTGTGTGTGTGTGTGTGTGTGTGTAGGCATCCATTTTGCCTCTGCAATTCAGTAGTCCCTGGAATAACTATATTATAACTCTCATGATGCCACCACTGTATTATACTTTCTGAGCAGGATTTATTTTTAGATTTTAAGTTGCACACTATCACAAAACATCTTCTAGCACTGCAGTAATGAGGCTACTCAAATATCAGGAATAACTTTATTACAAAAATATCTCTTTTCAGCCTCACTAATGCAAATATTATTTTGAGATTGTATATTTTTAAGTATCCTAATTTTGCTGGGGATTCACTGTTTAATTCTTTCCATGCAGTCAATGTTAAAAAAAGCATTGTGTTCTATAGCAAATGTGATATGAATGCAATGCAAAACATGATGTTGCAATGATGCTAAATAAGCAGTGTAACGCAGGGTACTACTAAGGGATTCCTATAATGAGGTAAATAACTAGATATCAGCGCAGGAACTGTAATTAGCACAGGTAGCCAGCTAAGAGGGATTAGTGGACATTGAGAATGCAAAACAACTGAATCACAGCATTATTGACAGCACGAGGAAGTTCTGTCAGTTAAATCATTAACATATGTTGTTAGCTGGGAGGTATACTTATTCAATTATCCAGAGTTTTAGCAAAACTGTAGCCATTGTCATACAATGCTAATTTGAAGGAACAATAAACATCATGTAGGAACTAAAATTACAGATTCCTACTTGGACCAAATTGCTGAGATCAACAGTACTGAACTGGATTATCATCAATTATAATACAATCATTGTCGCTGGATGCTGAATTAACATTGAGTTAATTTAAATATTGTATTCCTTGGTTCACCTCAAAGTAAGCATCTAGAAATTATTTGGTTACAAAGGCAACACTAAGCTTTCGCTGAAGGTTATCTGTGCAGATAATGGAATAGAGGAAACTATTTGAATAGAAGTTAAGCACAATTAAATGAGAACTTCTGGAGCACCCTTTTCAAGTGGCATAGCTTTATGCTGCCCAATGTACGTTCTCAGGCTTTTGGAACAGTGACCAGGAATGGCAATCCTAGCTGATTTTTTTTTCTTCCTTGCCAACACACTGCACTTTCATCCATCCAAGCCAATAAAATACAGACCAATGGGTCAACTAGGGAATTTCCTGGTTAGCAATTTCTGAAACAAGTGTGAATTCTAAGAGTCCATATGGATTTGTTTCCATTTGTTTGAATATTTCACGTGAAATTTTATAAAATCCAAATAAAAAGAAAGCACCACAAATGTACATTTGATACTTTCTCATTCGAAATTATTTTCTCAGTCATTCCATACTCACTGAATTGTGCCAAATGAAATTAAGGGAATGAAAATATAATTTCAACAACTGGTATCTCACTTAGTCACAAAACTGACCACAATATTCATTAGTTAGCAAGCACAAAACAATTTTATATAAGATTTTATTTTCAAGTAGATTTTAACATTCTGTTGAACAAAAATAGTAATTGGGTATAGGGAATATATATTGAACTTAAAAGAAAATTAAATGACCTTATAAATTGAGGATGAAAGGCAAGAATCTCAAGACTATTTTAATAATAGCAATTAAACAGACAGATAAAAACTATTTTCAAACTATTAATATTTAGATATGTCCAGGACATCAAGACTTTCTTTTTCATTTATCTGCACGAAGCAATAAGGTCTTGCACCTTATTATACTTAAGAACGAAATGCCTAATTAGAAAGGGATCTTTTAAACTGGAATCAAACGTATTAGTTTACGTTTTCAAAAGAGATTCCACAGAAAATGGTAGCAGCTGTTTAGTTACTTTTACTTGACTGCCAGAACAATGTTCCTGTGTTTTCTTTGTAAAATGTCTTGAAGTTTCTCTTGCGATGAAACTGTCTGAAGCAGATTTACTCGTCGGCTCAGGTGCTACCTGTGAGTCTGGGGGTAAGTAATTTCTGAATGAAACAAGCTCTTCAGACACATCTGGGTATTGTAATGTGTCTCTCTGAGAGGAACAGAGAGCTGTATTTTCGGAAAATGAATCAAAACTTTTCGTAACTTTTGCCTGTGTGTAATAATCTCCGTGACTGGAGCACGCCTCCTTTGAATTTAGCTTTCCATGTGCAAGAATTTTCCGTGCAGCGTCCAATCGTTCAGGTAAACTGGTAGGGTTGGGCGCATTGTGTGGATAGAATGAATTGTTCACTGTAGAAGACTTTTGCCCCCATATTGAAGTATAGCCTGATGTGTGTTCAGAAATGCAGCCCGCTATATTTGCTGAACAGGAACCCCTGGCTTGATCAATGCTGTCTTGGTAACAATGAGATCCAAAGTCCCAGAGGGCAGAGTTGGTGTGCACAAATGGAATGTAAATATTTAGTAACTCCCTGGATGCTGAAGGGTTAAAATGTGTTGGTTCACAGAACTGGTTATAGCTGAGTCTAAGAAGGTTGTACCTGGGGAGAGTTTCCACGCTGGGTCTCATGAACACTTGAAATGCAGTTAGTTCCTGTAATTCTCTCTCCCTATACTCTCTTTCCAGCATCACACTTTCCAGCTCCTTGTCTGCAAAAGCTCTCCTCTTCCTCATTCTGTCACTCAGCGGCGGTAGAAAGAAACGGTTTGGACAAAATAAACTGTCATCCTGTGGAGCGCGATAACCTGCAGAATAAACATAACCGTGTATGCGATGTGGAAATATGATCCAAGATCCGCATAAACATTCCCGCTCTATACTGTTTACAATATCCGGTGATAAATCTCAAATCTACATTCACGAAATAATAGAAAAATATGCAACAGAAAAATTAAAAACATGACTCCAGAAGTATCGTAGGAAAACATAATCAAAAGACAAACATCATAGAAGTAGACCGAGAACGTCAGAATGAATAATAAACCAATGAACGAATTAATTCTCAAACTTCCCATCAACCAACAGTTTTTCAATAGTCCCGTTCATCTATGTCAATCGACTGCAGTGGTAAGGAAATTACCATGTACGCAGCACTTTCTCTAATACACGCAAACATAAACAGACACACATATATAGATTAGACTTAGATAAATAGAATCTATCCTTAAGAATATATTTACATTCAGCCATTTCAAGTTGTTTAAAAATTAAATCTGATTTATACCCAAGTCTTGAATTTTTCTTTGGTACTTAGGTACCTTAGTAATATCTCTCCTTGTGACTATGTGCTTATAAATAGATTCACTTGAACTCAGAGTATATACATGATTTCATTCTAGACAAAACCCTTAGGATTGCTTAACTTTTGACGGACGAAGACTGCAAGCAACTCACTTATGCTTTCCCAATGGTTGAGACTGAACAATTATCAATTGCTATTGTGAAGTTCTGACTTTTTTTTATAACGTGGATTATGGTTCATTAATTCTACAACTAGCAGATTGAAATTAGATCAAATATCATTTCCAGGCAGTCAGTATCTCACGGTTCAACTGCAACCATTCTGCCCTGGAGACAGAGCTGTATATCAATGTGAGTACACTTTCAGAACTTCAAAAATAGTTGCTAAAACATGATCGTTTGGAGAATGTAGGTGGGAGCGTTCACATATGTAAATAATTCGAGATGAGCTTGAAAAGTGTCAGAAGTCCAAAGCCACCGCAATTCCAATGTATTTTTTTGTAGTGTCATACTCGGTATTATGACACTACCGTAATTACGGGTAAGTTTTCATCCACCGCTTCCTAGCAGAATCAGATTTGGTACAACTTCTGGATCTGAAACTTTTCCTGTGCATAAATAAACAATGCTTTGCACTGGCCAGCGTCCTTAAACCACAATGACGTCGTAAATAAAGTCTTTCAGTTTGTAACGGTTAGCTTGAGCTCTTACAGCTATGTAAAAACAAAATCCAAAGAATCAAAAAAAAGTTTTCAAACACGTGCAATGTGAAATTTCTACCTGGACATACGTGCGATGCCGCAAATGCGCTGTGACTTGGGTTTGTTGAGCTGCACATCGCCCTCTACAGATACCTTTTTGAAACTGATGTCTGACGTAAATGGCGCCCTAACTCCAGTAAATAATAACTTGTGCCTTCCTCACCGAGAGCTAAGGAAAATGACTTATATTGGCGCACATTTCAACATATGGTGCGTGGTAGAAATTGGAGATTTAAGCTGGTGCTGTACTGTTATTTTGGTTCGGAAGCCAGGAGTCAATGAACCAGTTCCTGCCATCCACTTCATGTCCGTCTTCCACAGTATGTAGACTGATTCGCCCTGTTAGAACTACCGCCAGATTCAACACCATCGCCAAAGGAGGCTAATCCTGAAGCTGCTGGATTCTGAGTCTCAAACGGATCAGTACGCTCACTCGCGTACATAGAATTAATTCAAACACATAAAATAACTCGAATCATAAAGTCCAAAAGTCACACAACAATAGATGCAATTCAAATAAGTCACCAATAGTCAAATACCACGGGGCTGGCATCTAAACAAGCATGTTATGACGCACCAACCATTCTATCCTCATCTGTAACATTAGTCTGTATAATAGATGTCGACATTAAATTGCCACAGATTAACAACTATCGAAAGTCGGTTAGCAATAGCTAGTTAGCGAATAGCATGTGTGACAATTTTCCTGTATGATTGAACCATTTGAAATTCGGGATCTTGGAGATGGATGTATGGTCGATTGAATTGGGAGTTAGTACAATAGAATATTTTTTGTCGTGGAATAAATTGTGAGACCGTGCTCTCGTGCAAAGTGAAGCTGCTTCGGAACTATGGCCCTATGTTTGGCGAGACTATCAATCTCTGCTGGAGTAAAATGCGCTTTGGTCCGTTTCCCCATAGTATAGCACACAATGGCCTTACTTACAATAAATCTGAATTGAAAGATTACAAGAGCCGATAAAATACTAGGTCAAATAGGTCTCTGTAAAGTAACTCTTAACTTCTGATTATTATTTCGTAAACATGATATTTTATTGCCTTGTTTAATTGTAATTCCATATCCTATTTCAGATCCTTTGTTTGGAGTCGCCTTATTTTTATATTTCACTTAAACTAATAATGAACCAAAATATACAGTTGTAATTAAAATACGGAAGACTTATTATGCTATGATTCTTCTTCATGTAACTTGGGCATTTTTTATCTTTAAGAAACTTCGGTAAAAGATCGTGCCCTGCGTTTAAAAAGAACAGTAGGATAATAGCCAAAATAAATTAAAAATTAGTGGGAATTGGCTAGTACTGCGTATCGATTATGTGAATGATATTTTAAATAGGATATTTTCATTGCCATCTAAACGCTAAGTGCATTTCACGCATTAAGAGATGAGATCAAAGCAAAGAAACGGAATTACACAGGGGTTAGTCCAGGTACTGTGGCTTTAGTGATCGTGAGGTGCAGGTTTGATCCCTTACTGTAAATAGGTATAATTTACCTTCCAGAATGCTTTTTGCCAGGAGGCTGGGAGTACGAGGATAGCGCTGGTAAGATGCTCTGCGGACTGATGCTGTGGATTCCTTGCCACTCACACCTTTCTTCACCTTTTTGAAACCAAGAATTATTTAATTATTTTTTTCGTACAAGTCGTCTTATGAAATACCAAGTATACAAACAGTCCAAACACCGTCGTTAGAAAATCAATAAGGCCTTATTCTCAATTTCGAATTTTCAGAAGTAGGGATGCTAAAATCGGCTTCCAATTAATTTGTTAAATATCTTGTTAATCATATATAGTCGTTATATTATAAACTGTGCGTCTCTTTAATCCTTCGTGATTCCAGGAAACTCTTAAATTGTTCTGATTGCTTGGAATTGCCTGTTTAATTTTCTGCAATAATTTGTGCGCAATTTTGTCTGCGCTTAATCGAGCGCAGTTGACTTCGAAATTGTTTGTTTCAGAAATAGACATCTGCACTGCTTAAATTAAGTATAAATATAATTCGATGTGTTCCCTGACTGGTGAGAGAGAACTGTGCTGGAGGTTTACATTATTAAATTAAAGGACATTAATTTCAATTATTATCACCAGTGTACAAATATTGAATAACATTAGGCCCCTGATTTCATCTGCAACTACAAAAATCAGTGAAAATCAAATTGTGTCTACAAGCAAATTATTCTGTTGGTTCTCCCTATGTAACGTCACGTGCACAGGGAGGTTAAGGAAACAGGTGTAATTTGTAAAGTAACCACCTTACTATGAAGCTGGCTTCAGAGAAAAATTCTCATCAATTATTACGTTTTATTTAAACCTGATCGCCTACTCGCTGTATCCCGTATTAAATACCTCCATGATGAACTCTAAATACCTAATTTTAAGGGGAAAAAATTACTTTGTTCTCGGGAATCTGCTGTTTTGCATGTCCTCACAACCAGCCTCGACCACATTAAACTAATTTCAAAGTTGCCAACATAGGCAGTAGATTCATCTTAATTTGACTTTTAAATAAAATTGCTATGAACTTGCCGATATTGTGTCGATGCTATAATTTGTCCATATGTTACTGGACTCGGGTTATTTTAGGATGCATCAAAATTTAGAATTCACATTTGAAATAAATCCCTCAATACATAATTAATCATGGCTCAGAAAATTCAACGGAGATATTTCATACTGTTAATAGAATACTCCTGGCTTCCGAACTAAAATAAGGCTGGAAGTTTTAGATGAAATAGCACACTCGGGCTTCTTTCGCGTCGTCTCACCTCGATAGCTTGTTGCCTCCTTAGAGCTACCTGAGCTGCCATCACCCTCTGCCTCTCCACCACCAGAAGACAGTTGGTACACTGGCAATCCCTCCAACGACAGAACCTTTTGTGCCCTTTCAGACAGGAGACGACGCCATGGTTTCTGCAGCGAGCGCACTTGGGGCTCCGAGCCAGTCTTCGCTGCTCGGGGGCCGGTTTCTTTGCCTCTTTGCCCCTATTAATCATTCCCTCCTCTTCTTCCTCCTCCCCTTCTTCCTCTTCCTCTACATACCCCTGACTGTCGCCTTGCGAAAAGCAATTCTCTAAACTTTCCACATCGATTTCTTCCTCGTACATCCCATCCGATTGCTCGAACAGCGAATCCGCCTCTGAAGATTGAACAGACATCTGGAATACACGAACTGGGAATAAGGTTGTAGATTTAGCGAAGTATTAGAACGGGCGCTTTCTGCGGTTTACAGTGTTGTGTCGTACTTGGATCCAGACGCCCGTTGAAGGTTAAGGGGCAGAGAGAATCTGATTCGAACTGACAGCCTGACGTCCCTCTCCACTTCCTGGGGTAAGGCGACACGACACTAAAATACATTGAACGATCTCCCAGCCATGCTCGTATACCTGAATCTTCAGACTTATCTCTTCCGTCTCTCGTTGTATATAGCCAATCTTCCTTTTACCTCACTGAGTAACTTAACCACACGCAACGTCACCAAGAATCTTACTATAAGCAGCCTTAACCCACACGGCGCTGGAGTTAGTGTTACATCTTAAAACAACCCAATTGTCGTATATTGGAAGCGGTGATATTTCTCAGGGCAGATTTTAAGAGTCATGCCTAGTTAAGTTAAGTTGCGTAAGTTCAGTTATTTCCCTTTGAAAATTAGATGAAATTCAGAAAGGAGAAAAAAGTGTAACATTCCAAAACATTGCAATAGTACTTTCTGAAATTAATTTCATATTGACGTGGTTTCCCAGTCAGTAAATAAAATGTATCTTACACCTTAAATGAGAAGTGTCATTGTGTGGTTAATTAAACCATGGTGTGAAATTAAAACGTTATTTATGCCTAAAGGTTGGGCCGGGAGCCATGGATCGTACACATAGTCACTGAATGGGACTCGGGAAAGGTATTAATTCGCTTACCCCCTCTTCATTTTGCTCCTTGCGTAAAATACATCGTGGTTTGCTTGTGAAATAATTTAAATCTGGATAATCCCGAACAATTTAAAGACAAAAAAATCGGAGTGTGGGTTGCTGTAAATAAACTCTTTGCTAACCACTGTAACAGCAAGCAGTGGTTTAAAAATAACGTCAGCACTGTTCGAGTTGATAAGGTTCCCGAGCACTCAGTTCTGGCTCACTAGGTCCATTGCAGTTTTTCTTTCTGTCTGCACAAATGTTCAAATGGTAAATTTGCAACCGTTGGTGTCCCATTCGGGATCTTCAGTTATTGTGTTTTATTTAAGGTTTGGTAAACACCTTGCAGATTTTGCTACATTTGTTTTAAACGTTGCCCTGAAATAGATAAAAAGGAGAAACCTTGTTTACTCAGTATCCATGTATGGGCGAATTTACATAATCGATGGCCTACTGCAAAATACGTTCCAGCGCAAGCCATTCGCTTGAAAAATAAATATGCAAATACATGAAAAACATACTCATCTACGTTCATATACATGCAATTACATAGATGCACGCAGAAACAGATTCTGCTGTACACAAGTACATATATTTGGGTGCGCGCACGCACGCGCACACACACATACATAGTGGGTGGCTTTTACAGGAACATCGGCCAAAAAGCCATCTTTATTCATAATTATCTTAATATTGACAGACTCCTTTACGTGATACGGACACTTAGAAACGTATACACAAATATTCCCATGCTAATGCACGGTCAGATACACATACATAAATGGATCGATAGATTGGCGCAGCTAGTAGAGCTGGAAGCCAATAACCTGGGTTCAGTTCTGCAGTTATGTTCCGTGCGGAGGTTTCGTGTTCTCCTTGTGATTTCATAGGTTTTCTCCACATCCCAAAGACGTGCATGTTGGTAGGTTGATGAGAATGTGGAAAGAATAAAATGGGATGAGTATAGATGGGTGCTTGATGTTTGGCAGGAACTGGTTGGCCTGAAGGGTGTGTTTCCGTGTTGTGTGTGTATATATATATATATATATATACACACACAACACGGAAATTTTATATATATATATAAAATATATTTCATTAGAAATTACTTGCACTGAAATGAACATGATTTGAAGATTAGTTTTTCTGTTGGCAAGTATAACAGTTTTGCACGATTCAACGGATTTCAGCAGAAACTGTAAGATAACTTGTCAGAAAATGCATGGAGTCCATCAGCAAAGCAACAGCATGCTAGATTCCCCAGTATTTAGGGCCAGAAGGATAGTGGCATAAAGCAAGAAGTTGCATGCCAGTGAGACTAGCAACTGTCCTTGCAAAAATGCTAGAAATCTAGTATTAAGGTGGTAGCAGAATATTTAGAAAATCATAAGTCAATCAAGCAAAATCAACATGGGTTTTCTGAAAGGGAAATCATGTTTGACAAATTTGCTAGAGTTCTCTGAAGATGTAACAAATAGGGTAGATAAGGGAGGACTAATAGATGAGTGTGTATTACATTTCCAGAAAGCATTTGATAAGGTGCACCATGAAAGGTTACTATACAGGGTAAGAGCACAGGGTAATGGTTAACTGACAGAAAACATAACAATAGGATAATGGATGATTTTAGGATTGGTAATCAGTACTACTGGGGTGTCTCAGGATCAATGCTGGATCTCATCTATTTACATTCTGCATTGATAACTTGGATGAAGGCAATCCTTGGACGAAGGATATCTTTGCAGCCAAAGACAGGTGTATTGTGGTGGGGACTCACAAAGCTTGTGGAGGAAAATAGAAAGTGAGTGGTCAAGAAGTTGTCTAATGAAATATAATGTGGGAAAGTGTGAGGTTATCCACTTCAGATGGAAGAATGAAAACACAAATCATTATTTAAATGGAGTGTGACTACAAAATTTTGCAGGTATGAAGGGATCTGCAGCTCCTAGTACACAAAGCACAAAAAGTTTGCATGAAGGTACTGCAGGTAATTAAGAAGGTTAATTGAAATATTGGCCATTGTTGCAAGAAGTATGGAATAGGATGAGGGGACATTTTGAGAAAACTTTCAATGCACTGATGAGACCATGCCTAGAGCACTGCTCAAAGATTGTCTCCATATTTAAGGATGAATATACTTGCATTGGAGGCTGCGCAGAGAATATTCATTGGGTTGATCCCTGGGATGAATGAATTGACATATGAAAAAACATTGAGCAAGTTTGACCAATACTCATTGAAATAGAAGAGAAATGAGAGGTGATCTCATTAAAGCACATAAGATTCTGAATGGGGTTGACTGTGAATGTTGAGAGGTATGTTTCCTCTAGTAAAGATATGAACTAGTGGGCAGAGTCGCAGAATAAGGGTTGTTCATATTAAGACTGAGATGAGGAGTAATTTCTTCTCTCAGAGTGTCCGGAATCTTTAGAACTTCTTGCCTCAGAAAGCTGTGGAGGCAGAATAATTGAATAGCAGAGATTGACAACCATCTGAAGTACAAGGAAGTATATGGGTAGAAGGTGGAAAAATGGTGTTAAGGCCAAGCCTGGATCAGCCAGTGATCTTACTGAATGGTGGAGCAGGCTAGGGCCTGTTGGCCTACTCCTGTTCTTGTTTCCTATGTTTCTATGAATCTACAATCTAAGGCTGTGCCAGACTAGCATCTACACAGTATCTGAAAACCTATACATTTGAATTGAGACTTTTTTTTGTAATTCTTTAGTTGATTTTTGGTAGTTTTGTATATTTCTTAAAGCCAAGTTTTGACAGATGTTAAAACATTATTTTTTTTGTTCAAGGGTTTTGTGGTTGCTATTTGTTCTGGTCTGCTTATCTGACCACATTATAAGGCGCAAGGTGCTACAACCACCTCAGGATCCTGTGAACCAATCCTGGCTGCCTTGTCCTAAAGCCCTGCCTTCCGGACATGAATCGGTTGCCATACTCAATCAGAGGCAGAGGGTTTTGGGCCATGGAGTTTGTAATTTTGTAATTTAAAAATGCAAGGCAAATGGTGCTTGTTATTTATCAGCAAATGCTGCAGCAAACTCAGATAAAGATAGATGTAAAATGTAATGAGGAAATCCAAAGTTGTTGTCTGAGACGTGTCACTCCACTGTTAACTTTGCCACCACAAAGAGGTATATCTTGTGCATTTCAGCTTAAGAATCCTTTTAATGAAGATAATTGTTTAGTTACTGCCAGCTAACTGTCCAAAAGTGAAAATTAGCTATCACTGTACAGGTAAAATAAAGGCACGTTTATATAACAACTTTCATGACATTCCAAAGTGCTCTTAGAGCAATGAAGTACTTAAAGTGTAGTTGCTTTTACAAAGAGGAAAAAAAGTCTGTGTTGGCAACACAATGTCAGCCAAAGACATCAAGGCAGATGTTCATAAAGAGGCGTAGCACAGAAAGAGGCCCTTCAGCCCACCCACTTACGCTAATCCCATTTTCTATTCTCCTCAACTGCTCTCAGATTCTACCATTCACCTACACACTAGGGGCAATTTACAGTGCCAATTAACCTACCAACCTGCACATCTTTAGGATGTGGGAGAAAACCGGAGCACCCTGAGGAAACCCATGTCGTCAGAGGGAGAATGTGCAAACTCCATAGACAAGTACTCAAGGTCAGGATTAAACATGGGTCTCTGGCACTGTGAGGCAGTGATACTACTAGCTGTGACACTGTACCGCCCTAAAAATGTGTCTTTTGCTTGGAGGGGGGTAGGGGAAGATTGTGTATCTGGGCCCACAGAAGCAGTGAGTGGAGAATAGCCATACACCAAATATGTGCTTCAGTTCAACATCAGTCACGAGTAGAAGTGCATTCACCAGCTTAATTAACAACAACATTATCCATTCTGTTTTGGAAAATCTCTGTAACCTATATGCAGCCTGTCAGAACTGCAGCAGTTAATTTGCATCTAGCCAACTCCTACAAACAACAATATGATAATGATCAGATCATCCTTTTTTCACCTCAAGAGATACATATGATCATAGAGAAACTCTTGGTCTTCTTTAAAATAATGCCTTAGGATACTGTACATCTGAGAGAGCAGCTGCCACAGTACTTAACCAATGCAACACTCTTTCGCTACTGGACATAGGTGTAATCTTGATTTTAGGTTCAATTCTCCAGAGTGGGTCTTGAACACATAGATTTCCATCTAAGAAGCACAAGTGCTGTCTTGGAGGCAAAACCAACACCAATAAAAAGTTTCCAAAGTTCAGATATTAATTTTTGTTGGACATTTTAAAAATGTCAAATTTAAAGAGTAATCCTTTTTCATTTGTGTCATTTTTTTGGGAACCTCCTTCTGAAATTGAATACACCTACTCTAATTTGCATATCTTTCTCATTCTTTGTTCTGATAACTTTAGTCATTGGACAAGACACAGGTGATGAATGTCTCCAGCAAGAGGGAGTCTAATCACCTCCTCTTATTATTCAATGGCACTAGCAATCATCAAATGCCTCTTTATTAATATCCTGGAGTATCATTGATCACAAATTTAACTGGACCAGCTTGATTACTACTTTGGCCACAGAGCATTTCAGAGGCTGGCTATTTTGCAGCAAGTAACTCACCTTCTTATTCCTTGGGCTCTTTGGCCATTGACAAGACACAAGTTAAATGTATGTGGAATACTCTCCATTCACCTCAATGACTACAGCTCCAACAACATTTAAGGAAGTACAACACAACCTATAGCTATTAAACTCCCTTAGTCAACAGTACCATGTGGGATCCAATGTGTATGTAGAGCAGCAACTTGCCCAAACTTCTTTTGCTGTACCTCTCAAAACCCGCAAACCTTTCCACCCTGAAAGGCAAGGATTTGCAGATCTATGGCAATAGCCCACCTCCTAGTTCCCCTCCATGTCATGCACCATTGCTGAACTCAACACATATATCCCTGCTCCTTCATTATTTCTGGGTCAGAGTTCTGGAATTCTCTAACAGAGCCATGGGAATATTATAAGCATATGAGAGCAGTGGCTCAAGAAAACAACTCACTATCAATTTCTCAAGGTTAATTAGAGATATAAAATAAATACTTCAGCAGCTCAAATGATTTTAAAAAATTAAATCCTTTCCGGTCGGTTAAGAAGGCTGCCCCAGTGTTTGAAAATCCACTCTAGAACAATATAACTCGATTCACTTGTTGCAATGTTATCAGCAATGTACTTTCAGCGTCTTGCCACACAAAACTTAGAAATCGTATACATGCAAAGCCAAGTCTATTCGATGCCATTTGAGTAACTCCTACAGCAAATTCCAGCCAATCACACAGTTACAACAGCTTGCATTTATATAGTGCCTTTAATTTTAGTTAAATATCCCAAGGTGTTTACAATATAAGACACACATGCACACACATGCATGCGCATACACACACACAACAAATAAACTGGATTCAATAAGTTTTAGGTTATTTAATGTCATTTTTCAAGTGTTCAATTTCTGCTTTATTACTTTTCCGTTCTAACTTCACTGGATTCTGTGGATGTATGTGTGCTGGTTTGAGATTGTTTTAATGTACGTGCTTATTTGAATGCAAGTATGATTGCATGCATGTCTAGTCTATGGGTCCCCATGAATACAGACAAACAATGACAGTCATATACATACAAATGCACTCATACATCCAGGTCTCCACATTGATTCTTGTTAATATGTACACCTAACAAATACATATCCAAAAAACACGTACTCACCTGATCAGGTGCCTGCAATTACATGTAACACGATGATAAAAATGTGAACTCACATATGCCTTAATGCATTCTTACACACATAATCATGTTGATGCACAATAATTTGCATTTATGTTGCTTTTCCAAATAAAATTTGACATTAAATATATAAAGAGATTATGAGAATAAGGTGAGACAAAACTTGGTGGTCAAAGACTTTGATATCAAGGAGCTACTTAAAGGAGAGAAAGAGAGGAAGAGAGACCAAATGGTTTAAGGAGGGAATTCCAGAGTTTAGCACCTGAAATGGAGTGATTAAATTCAGGAATGTACAAAGAGCAGAATGGGAAGAGCAGAAAGATGTTAGAAGGCTTTAGGGTTAAAGATGTTACATTAATTGGGAGCATAAAAATGAAGATGAGAATTGTAAAATTCAGACATTATCAGATCTGAAACCAACGTTAGGGAGCAATACTAATCTAGAATACTGGTTATAGAGTGGGGTTCATGGGAGATTGGAAGTTGGCCAGCAGAGCACCATAACAAAATACTCATAATGAAACATTAACATTTATAAAACACACACCTATACAGGCATGCTTACACAGACACACTCTTTTGCAAGTGTGCATTGATACAGTTTGCTGCCAACAGACTATGTTATCCGATGAAGTCATGGGTTATGGGTAGCCACCTGAGCATGTGGAAAATGATACTGACTGTAGCAGAACATACTGTGTGAATACAAATGACCTAATGGAAGATGGTGTAATATTTCTCCTAAAAAATACTGGCCTGGAAGAGGAGTTGCTCCAATGCAGGTTATATGGCTAGAATTTTTCATAGGAGGCACTATGAACAAGCAGCTTTAGATTAATGTAGTTACTCTTAAGTTTTACACAACCAATTTGTGGATCAAGTTCTGTATTAAATTGATGTGAGTTTTATGAAACCCCTTTGGAATTGTGTTTTGCACACCATTAAAGATACCTGAGATACAAGACCAACCTAAATTTGGAGCTTAATTAACAAATCAAAGGATTGAATAGCTAAGTCCCTAAGCAGTTGAAAATGCAAGTAAAAATGGTTATTGCTCATTGCTCTGGGTGCAAATACCTGCCCTCTGAAGGGGTGAAATTTTAAGGTATGTTGAGTATCTGAATTACTTAAGAGTATGATGAAGGAGTCATTTAGGGGGCTTCCATTGTTTAGCTTAGATCAATCCATTTTAAACTTACCAATCTTTCATTTTGAAGATTTTTCTTTTGTTACCGAACTCACATTTGTATTTTTCCCATTGTATAGTAGAGAAAATTGAAATATTACTTGATGCTGGTCTGTGTTAATGTTAACGTTTTTTTTATTGAGGCATGATTGTTTTAAGCTTGAACGGGAATGGAGCAATACATAGAACTGTATAATGCAGAAGGCCATTCGGCCCGTCACCTGTGCTGGTTCTTTGACAAAATTATCCATTAATTTCATTTGCCGATTAGAAATTATTAAGCGTGCGTTATACATGGTACCGACATCATACTGACGAGGGCTTTGTTTATCTGAAAGAAACATTTCACCACTCTGATCTAAAGTATCTAACTAGTAGACTGTAAATAACGAGTGGAAGTGCAGTTTTATTAAGCCAACACAAATGGGAAGTATATCTGCTGCAGTAAGAACTGTATTTGTCCCACGCAACTTCATCCCAGCAGTTTCAGTCCAGGATAGAAAAGGGCGGGGCTGTCTGGAACAGCACAAATGTTCGCATTTAGGATGTCTGGGCATTTACCCGGGGGATGGGCTGTATGTGGGGGGTGATTGGGGCGATGTGACGCAACCGCGGGAAATACTTCGGATGTACTTTATTCTGTACACAAAGCCTGAGATTCAAATAAAGACAATACTTCGAAAATTTTCTCATTCTGATCAAGGATGAGATCGCTTAGGTCTCTATTTCGTCGTGAAGTTCTTCAGGTAATGAGTCCCAATTATGCGTACATCTATGTACTTTAAATTAGGGTGATGTGCGTAAATGGAAGGTTGCAGACACAAAACGGCTTCACAACACAGTGGAGGAGATGGGTAAGTGGCAAGGCGCCGCCTACTGTAAGATTGGAACAAGACTTCAAAGGAATATCGCTCACTAATACAACATCTTTTAAAATAGAATTTGTGTTACTAATGAGATTTATTAATCATACACTTGAACGTGTTTATGTATTATGTTGACGGAGTCCGCTTTAAAATGAAATACAACACTCCCAAAATGTATAGTAATGTCTTCATAAAAATGTATTCTATCTTTCTATCCGCGGGAACAGTCAAGCTGGTTTGATTCCAGCGCCTTCAATCATAAATTGATGTGAATTGGAGCTTTCCATACCATCTTTAAACAATCATTATTTAGGCCACAGTTAAAGTGCGGTGTTCACCTGTTGGTGCTCTATTATAGAAAAAGACATTGAAATCATAGGATACTTGAATTTAGGTTCATCAGAATATGTCAGGGATGGAAAACCATCGCTCTGAGGATAGATTTGAAATATGGGAACTACTTCCACTGAAACAGTGAGAAAAGGAAACACTGAAAAGGAGATTTAAGTCAGTTTTAAAATTGTGTTGTGCTTTGACTGGGTAAATAGGGTCAATGATCAAGTAGCAAAAATTTTAAGTTATTAGAGAAAGTGGAGAAATTAATTTACTTAGTTGGTTCTTGGAAAGAAATATTTTGCTGATAGGAATAATTGAGGCAGAGGTCACTGTATCTCTCAATGGAATTTAGGCAGACTCTTATACCAGAAGGCGGCACAGATTTACATAGAGCAAGCAGGAAAGTGAATTAATTTTGGATGGATTAACCCCTTCCTGTTCCATAAATATTTATTGTGTTGTGGTCCTTTGATTAACTTCAGGTGGAAGACTTAAAGTGGAGGGTACACAATCTCAGTAAGCGCAACTCAACCACATTGCAAATGTGTCCCTGGCAGGAGATCAAGAGTGTTGATAAAAACTTTTTTTTAATTTTGTTATTAGCCCAGTATCATAATCTAAAAAAAATCAATAATAAGGATGCTCTTTGTACCTAATTAAATCATCTGTCATCAAAATTCTCATTCACACCATGGTCATCTCCAGACAAACTTGATTTCTCCTTTTTTTCCTTCCAAATTTCTATGGACTGGACAGACCAGGAACTCTGTCCTCATGATCCTACCATTCTAAATTCAACATCCTAGCTTTTGTCGAATAATCCACTCAGGTAAATGAACTTGTACTTCCTTCCTCTGCAAATTTCTTCAGCTCGATATCTCAGATGGTACCCTCCGATAACCTGAATCTCATCAAATGCATATTTGGCTTTATGTACCAGCAGCAGAACCTGCAGTCATCACCCCTGCTATCTGGATTTTCCTTGCAGAGTCAAAAATATTTGCAGTGTCACTTTCAAATTTCTGTAGTCTCACTAAAACCTTAATATTTAATCATTATATATACCCAAATTCTCTGCTCATTACTAGTGGTGTACCATTCTTCCTCTTCATGTAGATCTTTGGGATACTTTGCAATAAAGTGACAAGTTGAACAATTTGTGGGGGTTGGCAAGATCTTTAAATCAAGCATGACAGCTTGTTAGAAAGAGTACTTGCACTTCTGAAAGACTTAGAACATATTATGTTTAGGAAAATATTAAGCCATTCTCCATCAGTATTTCATTCTTTTTATTTATTGTTATATTTATAAATCTATCTTACCATTTGTTTCTTCTGATATGTTATTTTTGTTCTTATTCTCCATCATGTATCTCATGGATCTTTATTCCTTTCTTTTGTACTGTTACTTATCTATAATTCCTGTCATTGAGCTCTTCTTGCAAATAATGTTTGATAAACTATTCAACAATGAAAGCTATCGTAGCTCTGCATATATTCCCAACCTAGGTCATTTGATAGGAGCAGGAATCATGGCTGATTTTTTGAACTCCAAGATCCATGGATACTGAGGTCAACTCTTTCACAAACCACTGCATTAGCTGATTATCATGTAGTTTCATTTCAGACTTGAGTCAGTATAAGGGAAACTTTCCGTGGTTAGCAATCTAGAAGAGTTATGCCAGAAAAACATGTTTTTTTTATATTGAATGTTTTCATAGCAACATGCTGATCTTAACTCAACACTTCACTTTGTGACATTCTATTAAATAAAGAAGGAGTGTGCTTCACCACAGAGGCATGTAGGAAAATTTGGAAATGAAAATGAATTCTTAATGAGAACAGTTTGTGATAGCTATGAGATAACATGTGTTTCCATTGTGATTACTACAGAGTAAACTGAAGCACAGGCACACAGCAGGGGAAAGAAAGTCAATTGGCTTAGCTAGAGTCAAACAGCACAGAAACAGGCTCTTCAACCCAACTCGTCTATGCTGACCAAGGTGCCCACCTGAGCCAGTCCCATTTGCCTACGTTTGGCCCATATCTCTCTAAACCTTTCCAGTATGTACCTGTCTAAATGTCTCTTCAACCTTGTACTGGCCCCTCCCACTTCCTCTGGCAGCTCCTTCCACATGCTCCCCACCCTGTGTGTGGAAGAAGTTGCCCATCGTGTCCCCTATAAATTTTCCCCTCTCACCTTAAATCTATATCCTCTAGTTTTAGACTTCCCTACTCTGCGAAAAAGACAATTCACCCTATCTACGCCCCTCATGATTTTATATGCCTCCATTATGTCACCTCTTATGTTCACTCCAGGGGAAGAAAGCCCCAGCCTATCCAGTCTTTCCTTGTAACTAAAGCCCCCCAGTCCTGGTAACATCCTTGTGAATCTTTTCTGCACCCTTTTCAGCTTAATCACGTCCTTCCTATAGCTCGTCAACCAGAACTGAACCCAATACTCCAAATGTGATCTCACCAACATCTTGTACAATTGTAACATGACGTCTCAACACTTGTACTCAGTGCCCTGACCAAT
Organism: Pristis pectinata; assembly: GCF_009764475.1. Lineage (NCBI taxonomy): Eukaryota > Metazoa > Chordata > Chondrichthyes > Rhinopristiformes > Pristidae > Pristis > Pristis pectinata. Next base: position 47,232,676 of record NC_067407.1, on the reverse strand, counting down.
GAGGGTAAGCTTGTCATATGCCTTCTTTACCATACCATCTACCTGTCTCACCACTTTCAGAGAACTATGTAAAGACCATAAGAAATTGGAGCAGGATCAGCCCATTGGGTTCCATTGAGTCTGTTCCACCAATCAATTGTAGCTGATTTCATTTTCAATCCCGTTCTCCTGCCTTCTCCCAGTAACCCTTAACCCCCTTACCAATCAAGAACCTATCAATCTCTGTCTTAAATACACCAATGACTTGGCCTTCACAGCCCTCTGTGCAACAAATTCCATATATTCACTGCCCTCTGGCTCAAGAAATTCTTCCTCTTCTCAGTTTCAAAGGGACATCATTTATTCTGAGGCTGTGCCCTTGGATCCTAGACTCTCCTACAAATGGAAACATCCTCTCCATTTCCAATCTATCCAAGCATGTACTTGTACCCCTAGGTCTCTCTGTTCTACAACACTCTCCAGAGCCCTGCCATTGACTGTGGAAGATCTACCCTGGTTTAACTTCCCAAAATGGCACACTTCATAGTTGTAAACTCCATCTGCCATTCCTTGGCCCACTTTCCCAGTTGATCAAGATCCTGCTGTAAATCTTAAATAACCACCTTCACTGTCCAACTATACCATTAATTTTGGTATCATCCGGAGACTTACTAGCCATACCAACTACATTCTCTTTCTAATTATTAATATAGAGCAATGAAGAGCAACAGTGGACCCAGCACCAGTCCCCGCGGCACCCCGCTAGTACACATGCCTCCAATCTGAAAAACAACCTTCCACTACCACTCTCTGAATCCTACCACCAAGATAATATTGTATTCAATTGCTTGCTTACCTTGGATTATGTGATCTAACTTTCTGGATCAGCCGAACATTTGGGGCCTTCTCCAGGTCTTACTAAGGTCCATGTAGACAATTCTACCATCTTGCCCTCATCAATCATCTTGGTCACCTCTTCAAGAAACTCCGTCAAATTTGTGAGACACAATTTCCCACACAAAAAGCCGTGCTGACTATCCTAGCAGTCCTTGCCTTTCCAAATACAGGTAGATCCCGTCTCTCAGAATCCCCTCCATTAATTTTCCACCACTGATGTTTGGCACACCAGCCTGTAGTTCAGTGGCTTGTCCTTGCAGCCCTTCTTAAATAAAAGCACAAGATTAGACAATCTCCAGCCTTCTGGTACCTTACCCATGGCTAGCTATGATACAAATATCTCTATCTGGGCCCCAGCAATTTCTTTCTTACCTTCCCATAATGTCCTAGGATACAGGTTGGTCAGACCCAGGGATTTATCCACCTTTATGCACTTGAAAACCGCCACTTCTTATTCAAGAGTGCAAAATATGTGTTCAGCAGCACAAACCCCAGTACCTAAAATAAAACCATATTATTTCCTTTTATTATCCTTTTTTTGCATATGGTCACCATTTATTACTTATCCTTACTTACCCTTGAGTGCCTGGCTAAACCATTTCAGAGGGCAGTTATAATTGAATCACAGGTAAAGATCGCAGATTTCATTCTCTTTAAGACATTAGCAAAATAGATGAGTTTCTAACAATAATTCAGTAATTTCATGGTTACTTTACTAAGCAGGCATGGTAGTGTAGCGGTTAACATAACGCTTTACAGCACCAGCGACCCAGGTTCAAATCCGGCCGCTGTCTGTAAGGGAGTTTGTACGTTCTCCCCGTGTCTGCGTGAGTTTCCTCTGGGTGCTCCGGTTTCCTCCCACATTCCAAAGAAGCACAGGTTAGGAAGTTGTGGGCATGCTATGTTGGCGCCGGAAGTGTGGTGACACTTGTGGGCTGCCCCCAGAACACTCTCCACAAAAATATGTATTTCACTGTGTGTTTCGATGTACATGTGACTAATAATGAAATCTTAATCTTAACCAAATTATTTTAATTAAATGAATCTTACTCCCCCAGCCAATTTTGGTTGTAATTAATCCAGCCCTCTGCCAATCCACCAATTTATCCATCAGGCCATCATACCCTTCAAAAAGTAAAAGTTTTTCAGCTATTTTCTGAGAATTTATAGCTTGCAGAGATTATGCTTCTGGAATAAATATCTAATTATCCTCTGACAGTTTGGTGTGCACGTGACTCATATATTAATATCTTTAAACATTTTCTTGATGTTTCTTGATTTCTCACATCTGAAGACAATTATTGGATTGAATAATCAAGATTTACATCCAAGCTTGGAGAGTCACAAATTCCAGTTCTGCTTTGAGCTAATCAATTTATATTAAGATAAAAGATACCTTTATTAGTCACATGTACATTGAAATGCACAGTGAAATGCATCTTTGGTGTAGAGTGTTCTGGGGGCAGCCCGCAAGTGTCGTCACACTTCCAGCGCCAACATAGCATGCCCACAACTTCCTAACCCATATGTCTTTGGAATGTGGGAGGAAACTGGAGCACCCGGTGGATTACGTTGGATAAACAGCACCAAAATGGCAGTTCAGCCACTCCAGCCCCTGTTGACACTTGTGCATGGCTTAAATCCCCTCCTGTCTTTCCTCAAACATATTCCATCAGAGTAACCCTTTTTCCCCTCACATGTTTTTCTTGCCTCCCTTTAAAAGCATCTGTACCATGTGCTTCAACTCCCTTTGTAATAATGAGTTTCTTCTGAATTCCCTAATTTCTTTTTGAGGATCATTTGGTGTGCTACAATTAACTTTCATGTCCCTCACTGGGGAGATAAAAGATCACATAGTATTTCCACTTCTGGCCACTGCTGGTAGATGTTTGTTTATAGAGAATACTTAATGACACAACCAAGCCCGTGGTCAAATGACGTGTTGACATTCATTATCCAGGATCACATTTGAAGAATAAGCACTTTACATAGTACCAAAAGACTGCCAGCAGACATGGAACTGTTTCACAACATGTTGGTAGCATTAGAAGCTGTAAAAAGACTCCAACAGAACTCATTTCGTACACATCCTTGAGTATTCCCAGACTGGTGATGTCATCACTTCTGATTGGCTTAGTTTGCTTAAATAATAAATATTATTCTGTTTTAAGAGATGTTACTCCTTCCCACTCTGTGTGATGGCTGTGGAGGCTTTCATTATTCCCTGTAACTTGAGCTATTTCAGGGAGATAAAGATTAGAACTTTGGATTGCATCAGTCGCTGCCAAGCCCTGAAAATCATAATGCATTCCTTGTATAATTTGACTCCAGCCAGTAGTCTAAGCAAAGTTGCAGAGTCGTGTGGGTGTCCATTTCAAGATGTATTAACTCCCACAACAATGAAGATTGTGCAGTATTGTAATAATATTTACCCTAAAATGGTAAAAAGCCCTAAATTCCCACAAAAATTAAATATCATGATAAATTGATACATGAAGCATGTATGTAGCACAATTTTTCAAGTATGCAAGAGTTCCAAGAAGTGCTATTTTGTTTTCTGAAAGGAAACCAATGCTTTTTTTTCCCTCTTTAGAACCTATTAGTGCCTAGCTGCTGTCTCCTCAGCATTTAGCACAGATTAGGAACTGAACCTTGTATCTTCCTGATCTTTATAATCAAAATGCCACCATTGATGCACCACAAATACACTATGTACCATGTACAAAATTCTCTGCAGATATCTGTCAAAACCTTCCTTGGCATCACCACCTGAGCCTATAGTCTCTGGCACCTAGTAGTTGCCTGGAAACAAGATCATTCAAGCTACTCCTCCAGGTCATATACAAATATCCTGACTTGGAAATATATCATTGTTTCTTTATTGTCACAGGATCTAAATATAGTGCAGGAATTCCCTACCCAACAACATTGAGGAGGCATCTTCACCAGAGAGACTCCAGCAATTCAAGAAGGCAGCTCATTATGTCCTTCTCAGGGACAATCAATCATGGAGAATGACTGAAGGCCCAGCCAATGTTTTCCATGTATAATGAATGATTTGAGAGTAATGATGTACAATGAATGGATTTACTTGAGAGTAAAATATAATCCGTTGAAATAAAAATTACATATAAGATTTTGAATATGGCATTTAGCTTTCTGATCTGATCCAATCCCTCCAATAACATAAAATATTGGCTTGCCATCCTATTCTTTACTAAAGTATGTCTTCTCTGGATTGTACATAACAATATGAAATAAGCAAATGATTCATTTCTATGAAATTCAAATTATGGAGGATAGGAATAACTTTTTTACCCAGTGAGTGGTATTGATCTGGAATGCTGCCTCTGAGAGTGGTGAAAGTGAAGATGATCTATGATTTCAAAAGGAAATGGGATAAGCACTTGAGAAAAATATCCAAATGTGATCCCGGATAATGAATGTCAAAACTTAACAGAATTTTGGGATTAGATTTGGGGAATGGGACTAATTGGGTTGCGCTATAGAGAGCCAGCATGGACTCAATGTGCTGAATATACTCTTTCTGTGCTGAAATGAGTCTATGATTCTGTGGCTATAAACATTCTTGAGGAGTATACTGAGTAAAAGTAGACTGCTGTATGAATGAGATGTAAGGTAATATATATTTTGTAATAAAATATATATATATACACACACACACACACACATACATATATATATATATATATATATATATATATATATATATATATATATAAATATATAAGATACTATATATTTTTAGAGTAAAAACAAAGAAAGGAGATAAAGGATAAAGCGTTAAACTTTAAAATAATAAGGGACAGAAACACTCAGGGGTTCAAATATATAAATATTTTAAAGTGGGAGGTCAACTTGTTAAAAGTGGAGAAACAGCATTTAGAATTGTACATTTAACAACGGAGTATGTTAGTGTGAAAGCAATAAAGAAAATGGCTAAAACTAAAAAAACACTTGCTGGTTTGTAATTAGGCCTGTTTCCATGCAGTGTCTCTGTGACTCTACAATTCTGGAAGCAGAATAGTGCAGTTGCCAGAAATCTGCTCTACATACTAAAAGTGCTGGAAATACTTAACATGCCAGGCAGCAACTGTGGAGAGGGAAATAGAGGTAACATTTCAGGTTCATGATTTTTATCATAACTGTAAGTTATTAAAACAAAGTAAAGGAGGGAAATGGAACCCCAGTTGGAGAGAAGAGCAGAATTTAATCCGAGTAGCATTCTTAACCTCTATGCAAAAATAACAAGTCTTCAACCAATCTCCATTTGGCCACCAGCTGTATGATAAATGCTTAAAAAGCGAGCAAGTAAATCAGGTTTTGCTATAGAACAAAGAACAATACAGCACAGGAACAGGCCCTTTGGCCCATGAAGTTGTGCTGAACTAATTAAGCTAATGACACCTAATCCTGTCTGTCTGCACGTGGTCTATATCCCTCCATTCTCTGCATATCCATGTGCCCATCTAAGAGCCTCTTAAATACTTCTCTCTTGCCTTGCACATCTCTTTTGAACTTGCTCCCCTCACCTGAAATGCATGCCCTCTAGTATTAGGTATTTTGCTCCTGGGGTAAAGATGCCAGCTGTCTAGTCTACCTGTGCCTCTCATAGTTTTATAAACTTCTATCACGTCTCCCCTCAGCTTCCGCTGCTCCGGAGAAAACAACCCTAGTTTGTCTAACCTCTCCCTATAGCACATGCAGTCTAATCCAGCCAGCATCCTGGTAAACCACTTCTGAACCCTCTACATAGCCTCCACATCCTTCCTATAATGGGGCGACCAGAATTGAATGCAATATTCCAGATGCGGCCTAACCAGAGCTTTATAAAGCTGCAACGTAACTTCCGAGCAATGGACTTGGACCCCAAGATCCCTCAGTACATCAACTATCTCTGCACATCGTCATTCCTCTGTATATTTCTGATCTTGTTTAAAAAGTAACATAGGCTGACTTAAACTTTTAGAGCAGTGCAAGAAAAAAATGAATATCTTTGGAACTGAGCACATTGTCAAAGTATAACTTTTTTTTAAAAAAGTAAGTACAAATATTCTAATGCAAAGCCAGAAGTATTTCGGTAACTTTCAATCCCTGTTTAGAGCAGAGGGGAAATTGATATAACAAATTCAAATACTTTCAGTGATTAGAATTTTAAAAGATTCCTTGGGTGACCAATCAATGGTAACACCTTGGGATGGCAGAGTGGCACTTTTAGTGGAACTGCGGCCTCACAGCTACAGCAACCTGGGTTCAGTCCTGACCTCCAGTGCTCTCTGTGTGGTGTTTGCATGTTCTCCCTGTGAGCATGTGGGTTTCTTCCAGGTGCAAGTACGGGTTTACATGATATCCGTGCTTTTATGCTGTATTTATGAGTCTCAAAATCCCATATGCTCTGCTCCCTCATCATGTCATACCACTTTCAAGAATATATATGTGTATACACCTAGATCCCTTTGTTCCTCCATTTCCCTTAGAATTGTGCCATTTAGTCCATATTTTCTCTCCTTATTCTTTATGGGAAAAATAGTATAACACTTTACACCTCTGTATTGCCTATCTTCTGCTGCATCTGTGCATTTAGCAGGTCTAGCCACATCTTGCAGATTATTAATATCCTCCTCACTGTCAACCACATTTCCAAGCTTTACATCTTACGCACTTTTAGAAATGTTATCCTGTACACTCATGTATTGTCACATACCAGCAACAAAAGAAACACACAGAGTCATGTATAAGTGTTAGAAACTATTTTATTAATAACTACTTATGATAATAAGGAAAATAAAAGTGTTAGAATGTTAAAAGTAAAAATGTTAAATATTAAACATTAACCCCAAAACTGAACCCAAAATGTGTGTGTGGCAGATTCCCAAACTCCAAGTCCAGGAATAGTTCTCAAAGTTCAGTTCAGCAAGCCATAAGATGAAACGTGAGCAAAGGCTTTTACAAAACCACCATTGACTGAAGAGAAGATGTAGAGAGAGAATAGAGAGAAATTACAAAATCCAAATGTTCCACGATGGAACCCATATGACACCTCAGTCACTGATGATCTCCACTGCTTTGTTCCGAAGTATCTGCCACCCCAAAGGCATTCAAGATGTGGTCATCCACAGAAATACCTATTTCCTTCTACAGGTTAACGACAAAGTGGACTCCACTGAATTATTCCAAAAATCCATACGTGGATTGTAGTGACAGACACAGTTATTGTTTTTCATCCATTGATACAGAGACCAGTCAGTCTGTCTCTCTCTCTCTCTCTTACTTCTCTCTGACTCTCCGAACAAACGTCAGCACGTTGTTATCTCGTTGCCGTGGTGATGCCCCACACACACACACACACACACACACACACACACACACACACACACACACACACACACACACACACACACACACACACTACTGTACTATGACTTAAAGGGATATTCACCAAATAGTAACCTAATCCGTACAGTATAAAGTATATTTAAAAAGCTGTTGTCCAGTCACTGATCCCTGGAAAGCACTATTGTCCACCATTCTACAGTTTGTAAAACAGCTTTTTACCACTTTACTGCGTTCTGTCTCTTAGCCAATTTCCTGCAAAGGTGCTCCTCATTCTCCAGTTTTGTGGGTCTTAATTTTACTAACCATCTTTTGTGTGGGATTTTAAAAAAATGCTTTATGAAAACCCATGTAGACGATGGCTACTATGTTCCCTTCATTAACCTCTCATATTTCCTCATCAAAATATTCAGTCAGTTTCCTTCAACAATAACTCAAACTTCTTCAAGTGCCAACCAATAGTTCCTTGATAATTTTTCCTAAAGATTATCTGTAACAGAGATTAAAACTAACTAGCAAATGGTCCAAACTGCGATTTTCTATAATGCGAAGCCATGTCATTTGCGCGTGTATTAAGAAACACAATTTGTATTTATTATTTTTCAATAAATTCTGTAAGTATGAATTTTATTCTGTGCTTCAAACTTTTGGGTAATGATTTGTGAATTCTGTAAGGGCAAATTTTCATTACCCGAACAGCCATAACATAGGAGTCATTATTTCTATCTCCTCTTTAACTACGATTTTGACAGCAACATCATTTTCCTTGATAAACACTGATGTAAAGTACTCATTTATTACATCAGCTGTACCTCCTTCATCTCTGCTTTGATCATTTTCTTTATCCCCACCCCCTCTTCCTACCCACCTACTGTTTGCATACCTATAGAAGACATATTCAGTGCCTTGGCTGATAAAGACAAACATTCATTCTGCCTTCTTAATAACTTTATCTACCTGTCTTGCTCTCTTCAGAAATGTATGCACATACACTCCATTTTCCCCCTATTCCTGTATATTTCTCAAAATCCTGTGTGTATTCCCTTGCTTTGTCTGACTTCCCCAAATGCTTTACATCATACATCTCTGAATTGAATTCAATTTCCAATTTTCTGATCAAGTAACCACCTGGCCACAACTTACTTTCTCACTTTCAACCACACAGACAGTTTTTGTATCTGCAAACTTCATATTCTTGGCCTCCACCATTGATTAAATAATTCATATATTTCCCCAAAGAACAAAGAGATTTAGTAGAAAGCCCTGCAGAACCCCAAAGCAAACAGTTACTAAAACATGGTCATAGACTGGGGTCACTTAAACCCATTGGGATTAACAAAGTGTAGCATGTACAGAATATGTGGAATAGACAAGCAGGAGTGAAGTAACCACTGTTAGTTTTTTTTTCTTTTGCCTACTTCCCATGACACTTGTTTACACTTGTCCCATGACAATACCCTTGGCCTTCTGCCTCTCCCCTCCACATTCTATATTCTTACATCACGTGCTCCTGCTCTTCTTCATTCCCCCAATAGTCTCTCTCACTTCCTGTAGTCCCATACTGTATCATCCTCAACATCTATTTCTGCAGGCAACTCCCTTTATCTCCCTAACCCACCCCTCCACTTTCTGTAGACTTCTCCTAATTCCCTATATTTTTATCCACTCTTTTAACATATACACAACAATCTCTCATTATGTGTATTTCCCATGCCTCTTAAACACCACTCCAACCCTTGCCACCTTTAATATACCACTGCCACATTTCAATATTATAACAATAATTAAAGCAGAAGGTTCTTTGTTGGCTGTTGAATGCCCTGGGAGATTATGAAAGGAGTTATACAAACACCAAAGGGTGGAACTTGTTCCTTGGCTACCACATGTGCATGTACAGTAGCAGCAGCTACAGTATATAACACGCTAATGTTCCATCAAAGTCGATGACATTGCATTTCAGAAGTTAAATACAACACATAACCTCTACTATTATGCATCTGACAAGGGTGAATTTCTGCTCTTTTTTTTAATCTTAGTAATAATGAGGCATGGATAATAGAAATTCCGGTGATAGATATGCATGATTCATTCAAATGCATATGCGTATGCATTCAAAAGTGAGTGTACAGAGAGAGAGAGAGAAAGAGATATGAATATATTTTTGAAAATGGGCTGGTTGAGAAAGCAGCTAGAAAAAACATATTGATCTTGGCATTCGTGAAGTACAAAAGTATGGACACAAACTGGACACAAACCTTAGAAAGAGTCATTAGCTAGGGTGCAGGAACTATTAACTAGAATGATTTTAAGGTGTGAGATTTTAAGATTTTAAGGAAAAGCTGGAGAAATTAAGATTGTCTCCTTTGAGTACAGAAGGTGGAGAGCTGTGATAGAAACATTCAAAATGAATGCGCTTGACAGTACAGATAAAGGGAAATATCCCACTGATGGATCAAGAACATTGATTTAATTTAGTTGGCAAAAGAACCAAAGGTGAGGAGTTGAGAGAAAGCTTTTTTTTAATGCAGCAAATGGTTAGTGTTCAAAATGCATTTCTAGGCACAGTGTTTAGGGCTGATTCAATAATTGTTTTCAACTGGAATTTGGATCAATAATTAAAAGTAAAAGAAAAAAGTCCAAGGATATGGGGAAAAAGCAGGGAAGTGAGAGAAGCTGCATTGCTCTTGCAAAGAATTGCCATTAATTCAAAGGGCAGATTGTTATATTGTTTGCATTCTGTCATTAATTCTGTGATCCTAAAGACTGAGTGGTCAACAGCTTAGTGGGAATAGAGTGAAAGGAGAAGTTAGCGTCATTAACAAGATGAGCTCAGTGAATAACAGGAAATAGGAGAGAAACTAGAGAAAGATACATTTAGCACTACAGGTTTGTGTTAGAGGATGTTTGGGCTATAAGGAGGGAAGTTACAGCTGCTCTGTTCATCTCAATCATGGTGACAAAGAATTCCATTAATTTCTCACACTTGTTTTGGAAGTGAAATTGAGGGGAAGTAGTTTGGGCTGGAATCTTTGTTCTTCTTGTTTTATTTCAGGTAGTCAGACAGGCTACTGTATGTTTTTAGTATTTCTACTTACATTCTGGACCCTTTGCAACTGAAGATTTTGTTTTCATTTTCATTTGCCACGTTTTCTATTCATCTATCCTTTGCAGTTTTATTTATTTGCATTTTTAATAATAATGCATCATTCCAATAATAATGAACATTTACCTCATCTGACTACCCTACTTTTCTGTTGAGGATTTTGTTAATCATTCATTAGCTTTCTGTTTGTGATTGGGAGTATCTGATGTAACTCTTCCCAACTTTCTCAATGCTCATAAAGGATAAATATCTAAAACATTAACTCATCTATTCTCTTTCAAGATGTTGGCTATACTGCTTTGTGCTTCCAACATTTTCTGCTTTTATTCCAAATTTACAGCATCTGTTCTTTTTATCTGATTTTTAGTTAAGTAATCCAGCCCTGGAAAGTAAAGAGGATTACTTTGAATTAAAGTTTGTAATAATTTCAAATTTGGCAAGTCAGATATTAATTGAATATCTAAGTATTTATTACAGCACTGGGATCTCTTCTTCAAAATCCAATCTGCATTGAACAGTTGATTGCTTTGCTGCTTATTTTGGGCCATCGGCGAATAATAAGCAGATGACTGTAATACACAGACTAACCAGAGGAGGGAGAATTAGGACAAGATGAAGAGAAATGTCATGTATGATTTGTTGTACACATGGTAATAATATGTTTTAACATAACATTGTGTTATGTTTTGCCAAATTTAATATTTTGTAACATATTTTAATTAAAAAATAACAGCCATATTTCCTCCTCTCATGTAACAGCCCACCCACACTGTGGTCCAGGTTTATGAGCTAACCAATTTTATTGTACCTCAGCCAATAGGTATTCTGTACACGTGTACCCAGATTGTAATCGATTGCAGCTCTTCACATTTTGACAACCTTACCTGTTACTTACATATCTGCTCTGCAGCAGGAAATCGCCAGTTAATGATCAGGCTGGGTTGGCATTGAAGCTTTATCTTGGTGATACCACCACTGCTGGCCTCCTTTGGTTAACTCAGTTCAGGCCAAAAATCAAATCTAGCACCTTCCTCCTCTGAATGGCTCATTCATGGGGCTACTTCAGGAGTGTTCATACACAAATCTTTGAAGGTGGAAGGAAGATAAGACCAGTAGGCTCCTTGGCTAAACAAAAATAATTATGAATGAATATTGGCTCTGAAGCAGCTAAACATGGCTGGAGTTAGGAGAATTCCCTGAGGAACTCCTGCAGTGATCTTCTGGGACTGGGATGATTGACCTTCAATAACCACAACAACCTTTATGTGATGTATAACTTCAACCACTGGATAGCTTTCCCTTTGATGCCCGTTGACTTCAGTTTTACCAGCCTGTCTTGATGCCACACTTAGTCAAATGATACCTTATTGTTAAGGACACCTTGTTGTCAAGGGCAGTTGCACTCACGTCACCTCCAGAATTCAGTTCTTTGATCCATTTTTGGACCAAGGCTGTGATGAGTTCAGGAGTCAAGTGGTCCTGATGAAACCCAGACTGGCGAGTTAGTGCCAAGTGATACAGTGTCGATGACACCTTCTATCAACGTCCTAATGATTGAGATTAGACTAATAGGGTGGTAATTAGTCAGACTGGATTTCTACTGATTTTTGTGAACAGGACATACCTGGACAATTTTCCACATTGTCAAGTAGATGCCAGCATTGTAACTGCACTGGAACAGCTTGGCTAGAGGTGGGACAAATTCTGGAGTGCAGGTCTTCAGTACTACATCTGGGTTGCTGTCTGGTCTTATAGCATTTGCTATATTCATTGCACTCAGCCATTTCCTAATATCATGTGGAGTAAATCAAATTGATTGAAGACTGGCTTCTCTGATGGTGGGATCTTAGATGGAAACTGAAATGGATCATTTTGGCACTTTGAGATGGAAATGGTTGTGAATACTTCAGCCTAATTTTTTTAGATTTTACATTCTGAGCCCTGCAGTCATTGTGGATGAAAATGTTCTTGGAGCCTGCTGCTGCCATTAGCTGATCAACTATCCATCATCATTCATGACTAGATATGGCATAACTGCAGAGCTTTTAGTTGATTGGTTGGTTGTGAGTTCACTTAGCTCTGTCTCTTGCACACTGTTCTTGCAGTATAGTCTTGCACTGCAGCCTCACTTGGTGGGAACCTCTTTATTCTCAGTATACTGAGTTATAGAGTCGTAGAGTTATACAGCACTGAAACAGACCCTTCAGTTCAACTTGTCCATGCCGACCAAGGTGCCTACCTGAGTTAGTCTTAGAGACACAAGTTACTGTAGATTCTGGAATCTGGAGCCACAAACAATCTGCTGGAGGAACTCAGTGGGTTGAGCAGCATCTGTGGAAGGAAAGGAATTGTCAATGTTTTGGGTCGAAACCCTGCATCAGAACACAGTCATCCTGTTTGCTTGTGTTTGGACCATATCCCTCTAAACCTTTCCTGTCCCTGTACTTGTCTAAATGTGTTTTAAAGGTTGCACTTGTACCTGCCTCTATGACTTCCTCTGGCAGCTCATTCCATATACCCACTACCCTCTCTTTGAAAAACTTATCCCTCAGGTCCCCTTTAAATCTTTCCCCTCTCATCTTAAATCTATGCCCTCTATATTTCCCTACCCTGGGAAAAAGACTGTGACCATTCACCCTATCAATGCCCCTCATGATTTTATATACCTCTATAAGGTCACCTCTTAGCATCCTTTGCTCTAGGGGAAAAAGCTTCAGCTTGCCCAGTCTCATCTTATAACTAAAGCCCTCCAGTCCTGGTAACATCCTTGTGGATCTTTCCTGCACCCTTTCCAGCTTAATGATGTCCTTCCATAACGGCACACAATACTCCAAGTGTGGTCTCACCTAAACCTTGAACAATTGTAAAATAACGTCCCAATTCTTCTGTTACATATGCACGGAGCAAGAATGACAACAGGCAGAAGAATAAATGTTTTTACTGAGTCATGTTAACCAAAGTAAAGAAACTAAGCAACTAACAGTTGTAGATCAATAAGAAGGCCAACGGAGACAAAATGTGCGCGAGTCCCCTAAGTCCTTCACCAAAAGTAATGTTCCTCACATAGGGGAGCGTCGTCGCTGTGCAGAGCGATCGACCAGTAGGTGTGTGCATGCATACTTAACGGGTTCTCACAGTCGATCCGCTGAGCAATCGACCGACAGGCATGCACATGCACACAAGGACGCACATGCGCATTTGCTGCGTTCACCGCATTCTCCGTACTGTTCATCCCTCCCCTCATGGAAGGGAACTGTAGGGAAACAAAATAAGTGAGGTGAACATGGAAAAATGATGAAATGATTTTTTCACCACTATCCTGCCTGGTAACGGTCAACCAGCTGACGTATCCTCGTGGACCACTGCAGGGCGGCTGCTTCTCTCTCAGTGTCTTTCTGATTAGCCAATGCCGAGGTCGGTGGGCTGTAAAGGTCCTCCTCACTTGACGAAGCGTCCACTGGTTCATCTGCTTAAATGGTTGCTTCATCGGCAGGTGATGCTTCTGTGGCTTCACTGGGTTCTCCATCAGTTAGCCAGTGTACATGGTCCAGATGTCGCCTGACAATTCGTCTGTCTGTCAGTTCAAGTTCTGCAACTTGACCATTACAGTGTTGGACGACGGCCAGTTTTCTGTGTGAATGAGTTGAGTGTAGACTTTGTCATCGGCACTAAACATTCACGGCCTAGTGTGGGTATCATAGTTTTGTTTCATGGCCTCTTGTTTGCTGCAAATTCGCTTTTGGACGGCTGGCTGTAGGAGTTCAAATCTGGTGCGTAAAGTGCGCTTGAACATTAATTCGGCTGGGGATGCACCCGTTAGTTCATTTGATCATCCATAGACCTACTAACCATGCCACCTACGTACTCACCCAGCTTATCTTTATGCATCTCATTCCACCAGGGTTGATATCCTTGCTTGATTGTTATGATAGGGTGAGGGATTTGCTAGGCTATGAGGTTACAGAGTATGGTGTGCATCTGTTTCAAATGGTCCACAGTGCCTCCTGAATTCCAGTTTTGAGCTGCCAGATCTGTTCTGAACATCCTGAAGTGTATTACAAGATAATTTGTTACTTTTTACCTTTCCCCTTTTCTATTTCTTAATTTATTTTCTCTTCCCTCCTATATTTTTGAATCTATAAGTTTTTGCCTATCACATGGACTCCTCAATTTAAAAACAAGGTCTGCTATCAGAGATACGTACTATGAATTGTTCATATTTTGTCATGAAAATTAGTAAGGCTTCTGGACCATGAAAGCATATTGATCCAATTTTAAAGGAACAAGCTATGCAGTACAATCTGTAGAAATTAACTCAAAATATTATGAAGTATTCCCTTGGAATTTGAATTAACTCTAGAAAAATACAGTATTTCAAGCTCATTCTATACTCTTCAAATATTCTTCAAATCTGAAGTATTTTGTTTAAGTAAAAACAAAAAGTGCTGGAAAACTTAGCAGGTCAGACAGCATTTCTGGAGAGAGAAAAGGAGTTAACATTTCAGGTCAATGCCTTTCCAAGGTTACTCTTTCTCCATCTCCTCCCATCCAGAGCAAGGATAGGGTTTTACTGTCCTCACTTTACAAACCAATAACCTCCTATTCCTCTGTAATTTCTGCTGTCTTTATAGAGGTGCCACTTCCCTTCTCTTCATCATTCTGAAGGGATCGTTACCTCTCTGATTTCCTAGTTGACTGTTCAATCTCCACCAACCACTCCCCTTATTATGCAACCTTCCCATGCAACCACAGGAGGTGCATCACCTGCCCTGTTACCTCTTAGCTTCCCACTATCCAGGGATCCAAACACTCCTTCCAAATGAAGCAGTAATGCTTCCAATTTTTCCAACCAGCAGACATAGCATTGAATTTGAGGAGGGTGTTTAAAAAGGCTGTGTAAGTCAAAGCAAAGTCATTTTTCCTAGTGGCACGCCAAGGAACAGCATATGAAAGGGAGGCAAGCTCTATCAGGAGAAGCTATTTTGGAGCTGCCATTTTGAGAAAGACTGTTTTCAGGTCAAAGTGCTGAGCTTGACGTCTAAATGCAGAAGCTTTGATGAAGGAACCTTCGGCAGGAGAACTGAGCATTGAAAGGTGTCAAGACAAGGTCTTGCCTTTTCCTTTAATCCCAGTAGTAAGTTGAGGGGTAGAAATGACAGTCAGTGGAGTGGTATGCTCCTCCTGTGAAATGTGGGAGATCAGGGAGAAGTTTAGGGTCCCAGACAACTATTTTTGTAGGAAATGTGTCCAGCTGCAGCACTTGGATCAGTCGGAGCAGCAGCTGGACTCATTAAGGAGCATACAGAAGGCATGGATTGGTGCTTCAGGGAGGTAGTCACACCAAAGGTTCGGATAGTATGTGGGTGACCACCAGGAGGGGAAGGCAGGCAATGCAGGAGTCCCCTGTGGCTATTCCCCTCTCTAAGGGGTCTACCACTTTGGTTACAGTTGGGGGGTGGGGGTGGATAATAGCAGCAGTGGAAATCAGTGACACCACAACTAGCTCTGTTGTACAGCAGGGAAGGACTTTTGGGAAGGCTTTTTGGTCTTGACAGGCCTAGCAAGCAAATCCCACTGGGAAGATTCAAAAGGAGCTGAGCTATAGCAGAGCAGCCACTTTGGAATGGCCATTATGAGAGTTGCTGTTGTGAGCTGGAAGTGCTGTGTTTGAGGTGTAAATGCAGGGGCTTTGATTTGAGAGGCTTAGACAAGGAGGCTGAGCAATGGTAAGGTAAGATCTTTTACTTTCTTCTGTAACCTTGAAGGTCAAGAGGTGGCAGTTAGGGCAGTCATATGCTCCTCCTGCAGAATGTGGGAGATGAGGAAAACTTCCAGTATCCCTGCTGCCTATACTTGTGGAAAGTGTATGCAGCTGCAGCTCCTGACTGACCACATTGAGTGGCTGAAGCTGTAGTTGGACTCACTTAGGAGCATCCGTGATGCTGAGAACATCATCAACAGGAGCTTTAGAGAGGTGGTCACACCAAAGGTGCAAGATGCAGATAGTTGGGTGACCACCAGGAAAGGTCAAGGGGGAAGGCAGGGTGTGCAGTATCCCTTTCAATAACAAGTATATTGTTTTGGATACTGTTGGAGAGGATGCTCTTTCAGACAGCAGCAGCAGCAGCCAGGTCTGTGGCACAATGACTGGCTCTGATGCATTGCAGGGGAGGGTGTAGAGACAAAGAGAGCTGTGATGTTTGTCGACTCGATAGGGAAGCAAACAGGAGGTTCTGTGGCCATGAACAAGACTCCAAGATAGTATGTTGTATCTTGGGTGCCAAGGTCAAGGATATCTCAAGGGGGAGAATGAGAAGCCAGAGGTCGTTGTACACATCAGTACCAACAAAACAGGTAGAAAAAGAGTTGAGGTCCAACAGAGTAAATATAAGGAGTTAGAAGGTTAAAAAGAAGGAGCTTCAGGATTGTAGTGTCTGGATTACTCCCAGTGCCATGCACTAGTGAGGGTGGGAATAGGAGGATAAGGCAGATGAATGGTGGCTGGGGAACTGGTATAGGAGGGAGGGATTCAGATTCTCGGACCATTAGGATCTTTTCTGGGGCTGAGATGACCTGTACAGCAGGGACTGGTTGCACCTGAACTGGAGGGGCACCAATGTCCTGGCAGAAAGATTTGCTAGATCTACTTAAGAGGGTTTAAACTAGTCTGGCGGTTGGGGGAGGGGGGCAGGAAGCCTAAAGTAGTAGATTAGCCAATGAGGAAGGACAGGGGCAGGACAGGTAATGAGGAAGGCCTGATAGACTCAACTGCATTTATTTTAATGCAGGAAGCTTGATAAGTAAGGCAGATGAACTCAGCATGGACAGGCATACGGGACTGCGATATTATAGCTATTACAGAAACATGGTTGAGGATGGGCAAGACTGGCAGCTCAATGTTCCAGGGTACAGATGCCACAGATGTGATAATGATGGAGGGGAGAGAGGAGGGAGACTTGGCATTTTTGATTAGGAAGAACATTGTGGTGGTACTTAGAGAGGATATTCCTGGGAGAATGTCCAGTAAGGCTATATGGGTAGAACTCAGAAATAAGAAAGGGATGATCACTATAGGTCTCACCAATAGTCAGCGGGAATTAGAGGAGGAAATATGCAGGAAGATCACAGAAAGCTGTAATAATAATAGGGTTGTAGGAGTTGGGGATTTTATCTTTCCTAATATTCACTGGGACTGCCATGGTGCTGAGTATTTGGGTGGGGCAGCGTTTGTTGTCTGGGAAAGTTTTTCAAGCAATATGTAGATGGCCCTTCTAGAGAGTGGGCAACACTTGACCTCCTGTTGAGAAATGAGGCTGAGTGAGCACTGAAGTGTCAGTGTGAGAGCATTTTGGGACCAGTGACCATAATTCTACTAGTTTTAAAATAGTTATGGAAGGAGATAGGACTGGCCTACAAGTTAAAGTCCTAAATTAGGCCAAGGCTAATTTAGATGGCATTATACAGGAACTTGCAAAGGCTGACTAGGAGAGGTTGTTAGCAGATAAAGGAATGTCAGGCAAGTGTGAGGCTTTTAAAAGTGAGATAGAGAGAGTTCAGCACCAACATGTTCCTGTTAGAATGAAGGGCAAGGCTGACAGAATAAGGGAATCCTGGCTCATGAAGGATACTGAAGCGCTAGTCAGGAAAAAGAAGGAGGCGTATGTCAGGTATAGCCAGCTGGGATCAAGCAAATCTCTTGAGGAGTACAAAGGATGTAGGAGTACACTTAAGGAAATCAGGGGGGCAAAAAGGGGACATGAGATATCTTTGGCATTTAAGGTAAAGGAGAATCTTAAGAGATTCTGTAAGTATATTAAGAGCAAAAGGGTAACCAGGGAGAGAATGGTCATCTACTGTATGTGTGGAACCACAGGAGATGGGCGAAATCTTAAATGAATACTTCTTGTCTGTATTTGCTGTGGAGAAGGTCATGGAAGCTAGAGAATTCAGGAAAGAGAACAATAATGTCATGAAATATATCTACATCACGAAAGGGGAGGTGCTGGCCGTGTTGACTAAACCCCCATGCCTGACCAAGTGTATCCTAGGATGTTGTGGGAAGCAAGGGAAGAAATTGCAGGGGCCCTGCCAGAGATTTTTGTATCATCATTAGACACACATGAGATGCTGGAAGACTGCAGGGTTGCTAATGTGCCTTTATTTAAGAAGGGCTGCAAGGACAAATCAGGGAACTACAGGCCAGTGAGCCTAAAAGCAGTGGTGGGAAAATGATTGGTGGGGATACTGAGAGACAGGATCTATCTGCATTTGGAAAGGCAAGGACTGGTTAGAGATAGTCAGTATGGCTTTGTGCATGGCAAATTGTGTCTCGTGAATTTGATTGAGTTTTTTGAAGTGGTGACCAATAGGATTGATAAGGTCAGGGCCATAGACGTTGTCTACATCGATCTTAGCAAGGCCTTTGGTAAGGCTCCACATACTAGGAAGGTTAGATCACATGGGATGCAGGGTAAACAAGCTAACTGGATATAAAGTTGGCTTGATGGAGGCAAACAGAGGATATTTTTCAGTAGAGGGATATTTTTCAGATTTGAGGCCAGCGACCAGTGGTGTGCTGCAGGCATCGGTGCTGGGTCCACTGTTGTTTGTCACAGATGTTAATAACTTGGATGAGAATGTAGGTGACATGGTTACTAAGTTTGCAGATGACACCAAAATTGATGGTGTGGTGGACAGTGAAGAAAGCTGTCTAAGGCTACAACAGGATCTAGATCAACTGGGTAAGTGGGCCAAGGAATGGCAGATGGAATTTAACTTATCTTAGTGCAAAGTGATGCATTTTGGGAAGTTAAACCAGGGCAGGACATACACAGTGAATTACAGTTCCCTGGGTAGTGTTGTAGAACAGAGAGATCCAGGGGTACAAGTACATAGTTCCCTGAAAGTGGTGACACAGGTAGACAACGTGGTGACGAAGGTGTATGGCATGCTTGCCTCCATCAGACGGGGCAATGAGTACAATTGTGACAATGTGTTACAGCTTTGCAAGATATCGGTAAGACTGCACCTGCAATATTATAGGAAGAATGTGATTAAGCTAGAGAGTGTGCAGAGGAGATTCACAAAGATGTTGCTGGGACTGGAGGGCTTGAGTTATAAGGAAAGACTGGACAGGCTGGGACTCTTTTCCTTGGAGCGGAGGGTGAAGAGTGACCTTAAGATTTCAAGAGGACCTAAGGGGCAAGTTTTTCACACAGAGGCTGGTGGTATATGGACCAAGCTGCTAGAGGAAGTGGTAGAGGCAGGTACAATTACTTTTAAAAGACATTTGGACAGTTACATTGAAAGAAAAGGTTTAGAGGGATATAGGCCAAATGCAAGAAAATAGAACTAGCTCAGGAAGGCACCTTGGTCAGCATGGACATATTGGACCAGAGGCCCTATTTCTGCACTGTGTAACTCTTGACTCTCTTACAGAGATGAGCATTAGTGATAGGGGACTTGATAGTCAGAGCATCAGAAAGGTGTTTCTGTCACCGCTAGCAAAACTCTAGAATGGTCTGTTACCTGCCAGGGTCAAGGATGTTTCAAAGCAGGTACAGAACATTCTTAAAGGGGAGAATGAGCAGCCAGTGATAGAAACCCATGTTCGTACTAACAACACAGGTAAGAAGAGAGAGCTGGTCCTGCAAAGAGAATTTAGGGAGTTAGGTAGAAAATTGAAAAGCAGGACCACTAGGGTTCTAATCTCAGGATTATTCCTTGTGCCATTTGCAAGTGAGATTAGGAATAGGAAGACAGGGCAGCTGAATCTGTGGCTAAGGAGCTGGTCCAGGGTAGAGGGCTTTGAGTATTTGGATCATTTGGATCTCTTCTGAAGTAGGGATGACCTGTACAAGAAGGATGAGTTACACCTAAACTGGGGGGGGAAACCAATATCCTTGCAGGGAGATTTGCCAGTGGTAAATGTGGTAAATTGGTTTATTATTGTCACTTGTACCAAGGTGCAGTGAAAAACTTGTATTGCATACTGTTCATACAGGTCAATTCATTACAACAGTGTATTGAGGTAGTACAAGGTAAAATAATAACAGAGTGCAGAATAAGTGTGACAGTTACAGAGAAAGTGCAGTGCAGATAGATCAGAGGTTTTCAACCTGAGGTCCGCAGACCCCCAGGGGTCCGCGGTAGGTTGCCAGGGGGTCCGCGAGCAAGCCAAGAAAAAAATGGAAAAGTGACCTGTTACAAAGACGTAGCTTACTTGCTTGCTCCAGTTTTCCACTATTCAGAAAATCAGCCATATCTATTCTATTTGTTATAGGCGACAATCTTAGAGACTTAGACGGTGTTCCCTTCTGGTAAGCTGCCGCTTAATATTCAATTTACGTAGTCACAGTAGTCAATAATGTTCACTACTCACTACTATTCTGTTGTGCACTGTAGTGTTAGCGAGACTGAGTGACGTTGTTGGTGTGCCTTAATAATATTGCTTACTTACTGTGCATTTATGCCACGGTGACGTCACTGTTAAACGAAAAGTGCGCAAGTGTGTAAATTTTAGATTAGTTTTGATAATTTTGTTTATCAGTAATAGTAATTAAACTGTCCAGCGTGTATTGCTGAGTATGGAGAAATTTCTGAAGAGAAAAGCTGACCAGAAACCGGAAGATTCTGATGACGAAGGGGATAAGGGTGACCAAAAAAAGAAAACAACGCAAGTACGATCCAGAATACATTTCATATGGCTTCACCGCAGTGGGGACAAATGCGGACCAACCTCTCTGTGTTGTGTGTTTGCAAACACTGTCCAACGATGCAATGAAACCAGCGAAATTGAAGCGCCATTTAACAACAGTGCATCCAGATATTGCCAGTAAGCCGAAGGAATATTTTGAGCGGCAAAAAGAGCTGTACCTCAAGCAGAAAGGCAAAATGACAGCCTGCGCCACTGTCAATGAGAAGGCTCTTCGCGCATCATATTTGGTAGCGTTATGAATAGCACGTTCCAGAAAGCCTCACACAATTGGAGAAGAGCCTATACTGCCTGCAGCAGTAGATATGTGCGAAGTTGTACTGGGAAAAGAATCCAGTCAAAAACTGAAAGCCATTCCACTGTCTGATAACACAGTAAGCAGAAGAATTGGCGATATGGCGGAAGATATACAGAGCCAACTGATAGCACATCTTCAGCAAGTCAGATCTGTGATTCAGCTCGATGAAAAGTACTGATGTTGCCAGGTGCTGTGCAGTTGTTAGTTTATGTTCGATATTGGTGGGAAGGAGAGGCTTTGGAAGACTTTTTGTTTTGCAAGGTGCTCCCAGGGCGTACAACCAGATGAAGACCTTTTCCGTGTGCTTGACACTTTTTTGTACAATCGGCTTTGCCGTGGACACAGTGTATTGGAGTATGCACGGATGGTGCTGCCGCAATGACGGGACGGAAGTCAGGTCTAGTCACATGAGTGAAAGAAGTAGCTCCATATGTAGCAGCAACCCACTGCATGATTCACCGTGAGGCTTTGGCTGCAAAGGATATGGATGAAAATCTGTGGATGTGTTTTCCATGTGCATTAAATCGTTAACTTTATCAAAGCTAGGCCGCTTTGATAAAGTCACTATTTCAATAGGGCCTATGTGCAGTAATTTAAGCACTGAATGCATGAATTATCGTTTGATTTTGTGGGCTTTGGGGTTCTGCCATCTAACAAGGACATGTTCTGGGGGGGCTGCAGCATGAAAAAGGCTGAAGACCACTGAGATAGATAATAAGGTGCAAGGTCATAATGAGGTAGATTGTAAAGTCAGGAGTCCATCTTATTGTACTAGGGAACCATTCAATAGTCTTATAACTGGTGGATAGAAGTTATCCTTGAGCCTGATGATATGTGCTTTCAGGCTTTTGTATCTTCTGCCTGATGGGAGGGGGGAGAAGAGAGAATGTCCAAGGTGGGTGGGGTCTTTGATTATGCTGGCTGCTTTACCGAGGCAGCAAGTGGTGTAGACAGAGAGGAGGCTGGTTTCCGTGATGTGCTGAGCTGTGTCCACAACTCTCTGTAGTTTCTTGTGATCACAGGCAGAGCAGTTGCCATACAAAGCCATGATGCATCTGGATAGGATGCTTTCTATGGTGTGTTGATAAAAATTGGTGACGGTCAAAGGGGACATGCCAAATTTCTTTAGACTGCTGAGGAAGTGGAGGTGCTGATGAGCTTTCTTGGCCATGGTGTCAATGTGGTTGGACCAGGGCAGGCTATCTGTGATGTTCAATCCTGGGAACTTGAAGCTCTCAACCCGCTCAACCTCAGCACCATTGATGTAAAAAAGAGCATATGCACCAACCCCTTCCTGAAGTCAATGACCAGCTCTTTTGTTTTACTGACATTGAGGGAAAGGTTGTTGTCATGACACCATTTCACTGAGCTATCTCCTTCCTATATTCTGAGTCATCGTTATTTGAGATACAGGCCACTGTATCATCTGCAAACTTGTAGATAGAGTTAGAGCAGAATCTGGCCACACAGTTGTGAGTATATAGGGAGTAGAGTAGGGGGCTGAGGACACAACCTTGTGGGGCACCAGTGTTGAAGATAATAGTGGCAGAGGTGTTGCTGCCTATCCTTACTGATTGCAGTCTATTGGTCAAGAAGTCAAGGATCCAGTTGCAAAGGGAGGTGTTGAGTCCCAGGTCTAGGAGTTTGGAGATGAGTTTGCTTGGAATTATTTTATATATGACAAACAACAATGGTCCCAGCAGTGATCCCTGTGGTAAGCCAGAAAAACACCCCTTAACCACAACCCTCTGCTTCCTTTCACAAAGCCAATTTTGGATTCCATACGCCCTAACCTACTGGACCTGCTGAAGTCCATGTAAGCCACTCCTACACCCCGGTCTTCATCAATTTCCTTCATTACCTACTCAAAAAAACTCAGGTTTCTGAGACAGGATTTCCCTGGCACAAAACCATGTTGACACCTACTAGTCAGTCCCTTGCCTTTCCGAGTGAGCATCAATCCTATACCTTAGAAATTTTTCAAATAATCTCCTGACTATTGATGTAAGGCTCACCAGCCTGTAGTTTACTGGCTTTTCCCTACTTTCCTTTTTGAATAAAGGAACAACATTAGTTATCCTACAGTCTTCTGGTACCTAACCCATGACTAATGAAGATGCAAACATCTCTGTTAGAGGCCCAGTTAGCTGATCACTTTGCAGAACACATCCATTCAGTCTGCAGGGGTAATCCTGAGTTTCCAGTTGCTTGTCACTTTAATTCTCTATCCCATTCCTACCCTGCCCTCTCTGTCTTTGACCTGTTAAACTGTAACAATGAAACCCAGCAGCAGGGAGAACATCTCTTCTTCCATTTAGGAAATGTTACAGCCCTCAGGGCTCAACAATTTCAAAACTGGCCTATAAAATTAACTTTTTTCTCTCTCCACAAATGCTGTTCGACCTGATGAATATTTCAAGCATTCTCTTTTATTTCAGATTTTCAGCAATTGCTTTGTTTATATCTCACAGTTCCAACATTATTTTCTATTTCTCTTTCTATTTTCATTTATCTGCATTTAGTTGTATCTCCTCCAGACAGTTCAACTTTAACAAACAAGCCTTCACCATCCTCTTATCTGACACCACCATTAATTGTCATTCATTCTCTCTTGGCCTCACCTTTCTCTCTCCAATCCTCACCTTTCTTTGCAACTTAAAAACGCATTTGATTTCTAACTTTTCCTAATGAAAAGTCATCAATAAGAAATGTTAACTCTGTTTCTCTCACCACAGATACTGCCTGATCTGCTATTTCTAGCACTTATTTTTGATTTCTGGCATCTATAGATTTTTTGCTTTCTGATTGTTGTTAATATTACTTGAAATCTATTCCAAATGGAAACAGCAGCCAATGATAAAGCAACAAAAAAATTGTCTTTTGATTATATTAAGCTCAGATCCTCTCAGGACATAAAGGATATGTAAAGCTCTGTTATCCCTCAGAACTACTTTCTAAAAAGAACAGATTTTTTGCCCATTTACCTCAATTCTATTTGTGAGATCTTGCTATGTGCAAATTAATCACTTTGCACTACTTGTGCAAGAATTTCAGTTTGTCCTGAAGTGGTTGCTGGGCTACTTCATTTCCCCCACATCAGCGATTACTTGGTCTTTTGGGCAATTTGCTTAATTGGGAAGTCAGGCTGCCAAAGGCATTATGTAATGATCCATATAGGTCCTGGAGACAGAGAATTTTATTACAATTCAAGAGCCAGTCATGAAACATGTGTGTGTGACCTACTGCACCATGGAGTTACAATGGAGTACTTAATTATCAGAATGGTAATGCTACTAATAAGATGCAGATTAAAAAATTAAAAATTTATAAGCTTGACCTTCAATGGCATGCTTATTTCTGTATGGAATGATCCCTGAGTTGATCACATTATTTCTCTCGTATTCTTGGTTTGTCCTTTAAGGAGCTTCTATAAGAAGATTGGAGCATTCAACTCTAGACGCTTAATTACTTCGGGACATGGGATAGTACTTGCCATGTTCCTACCACACACTCACTGAAAAGGTAGGTGGGGTTCCTCAGTCTTAGTTGCAACCACCTCAGCAAAGATATACCAAATATAAAAGTTGTGAGAGAACCTGTGGAAAATCATTTCAATTTCCCTTTCAATATCTGTCTCGAGAATTTCAAATATGAGACATGAGTTAGGATGTGTCTGAGAGCAAAACCCAATGAATAGGACCTAATCTCATCCAGGATGATTGGCAAAATGTAAAAAAGGTTCTCAGCCTTGTTTGGTTTCAGCATCCATTCCTAGAAGTGCATGTCCATGGATACTTTTTGAAAACAGTTTAAAGTTCTTTGCCAAAGCTAACCAATGAGTAATGACTGTAGGACAGTGTACTTGAGGAATAATTCACAGCAAGAAGTCAACATCTTCAATAGAGAAAAAAATTGATCAGAAAATTTAAAAAAACCAAACATATTACCTTCCCTACATCTCCAACATTTTTCAGCTCTCCCAGACCTGGGAATTACATTTCTAAATTCATTACTCAATTATCTGGCAGGTGATTTATGAGACAAAACATTAAGTTGGACAATACTCAGCTGTAGGAATGCTGTGCAGTTACTAGATCAAAGTTTGACATCTTTTACTGACCGAGCTTTGTAACTGTGAAATGCCTGCTGAAAGAATCTCTAATTAATATAAAAGGGAGAACTTGTGGAAATTAGTTACCAAGTCAGTGGCTACCCTTGTATTAAAGGTTGAATGCAGGGTACAATATGTAACATGACTAAAATTTAAAATTGTCATTTTCATGCAAAACAACAGGTTTATATTGGAAGTGGAGGAATGCAGTAAGATTTTCACACTAGATGGAATGCTGCATCAAATGAGCAAGAAATAAAGGCAAGGAAACTCTTTTGCATAATGTATATGTTTATGCAATAAACAGATGGATTTAATCTCAAACCTGGACTCCAGAGAAGGATGTGCAGGTTTGAGACTCTTAGAGAGTCATACGTCTTTGAATCTGTCTTCCACAAGGATAGGTGGAAGCAGCACTTTTGAACATTTGATGGCAGAGATAGATAGATTCTGGATAAGCAAGGGGATGTAAGTTACCAGGGATAGATACAATTGTGAAATTAAGACGCCAATCAAATGAGCCACAGTCATAGTGAATGGTGGAGCAGGCTTGAGAAGCTGAGTCACCTATTCCTGCACCTATTTTGAATGTTTATTGCATGAACTACAGGGGCATCTTGGATACTGCAGCATACTTTGCATACTGGGTGACTCTTGGGAAACATGGCTTTATGCAACCCATTTCCTTTCCAGGTAACCCGACCGCACATGGTATTCCTACATTGTCTCCCACTTAAATCCTAACCAAACCTAAGTCTGCTCAGTTCATTTAACCCAGTCATGGTCAAGCAGATCCAATCTGTTACCTGCAAATTGTACAATGGATCAATAATTCTCATTATAAATAGTTTGAATATCACTTTCCACACCGAGCTTAGATATCCTTAATGGCGATTATACAATAACTCTCAGTAAATTGCATACACTTTATTGTTTTGTTAACTAATTAAGCCTATCATAAATGTATGGAATTTGAGTTCCTTATGCCAAGCTGTTTATTGTAACAAAAAAATTCAATTTATCAGTCCATCAACTTAGTTTGAAACAAATTTTAGTGAAATTGATCTAAGTTAATCAAGTTCAAGAGTCACGCCTGAATTACCATGATCTAGTTTTGTTTTAATTTGATCAAATTCCAAATATAATGAACACTTTTCACATTGACTATTACAAGGAGAGATAATTATAGGTACTAAGCATGGACATCCACCATACAGTGCCCATTTTAGGATTTATTTTATCAATATGTCTACAGTATTTTTTTATTTGCATGTCCCGTCATTAAATGTGAAAATTCATTGAGTCTGCCTCAAGTCCATGTTGCTAGGTTTTACCTTCTTGCCTTTCACCAAGTGCTTTTAAAGATTTTTCTGCCACTTTTCCATCACAGACAGCTGTTTTTTGGGAACTCTCCTTTGGGGCAGGTAGGACCATTGTTGTGCTCCCCAACAGGGCACTAGTAGAGTGAGCCAGGGAGGTAAATTGTTGCCTCAGACTAGGGTGCTGGAATGTCATTGTGCTCCATAGGGCAAACTCACTAGAAACAAAGGGGTGATTTCCAGACAAAGTTGGTCTGAAAAGGGTTGGCACTGGGTAATGGCTAGGTTGTGTAACCGTTTGATTTAGATGAGGCAAACTTGCCACAACACTATGGTTGTTGGGGGCTGCCTGGAATGGATCAGATGGGGACCTAAAGGCAGAGCTCAATGACCAAGCTGTGGAGGATAAAGGATAGTGACCAGAGTTGTAGTCAGCTATGTCCTTGCAATTCTGCGGACTTCCCCTTCTCCTAGCATTACTGGACAATAAGGTTTCAATTGCTGAAACCAAGTCATCATTGCACCCTTTCAGTACCAGCTCCAACACAGACTGTTTCTGGTTTGGAAATATTTTTGTCAGAACCTCAATAGGAGGCCTTTTGAATTCCCCTGCAGGGGACATGTCCTTAAGTACATCTTCAGACTTCAAGAGCTTCTTGATGTCTTTGAAATTATATCTGGTGGCATCTTTAAGCTGTACCATATCTTCTTTCTTTTGCTCTGCATCATTGCTTGACTCCGCCAGTGGTGATGGTGCATCACTATTTTGGGTATCTGTGGGTGAAACCAACTCTTCCACATCATTTTCGATCATGTTCGTTTGCTTCTTCTCATTAACATTTCCTTCTGCATCTTCATATTCATCTGAAAATACATAAATACAATATTGTAATTGGTGGTGAATAATCGGCTTGCATTATAGTAGATAGTAATGCACAAGAATACATTTCTTACGTATTGCTTTTTGGAGAATAATTTAGTGCAGTTCCTATTTTTCTCCGACTGTCTTTTTTTTAATGGAACTTTAAACTTGGATATCACCAACTCCTCAAGTTCTGGCCTGCTCATTTCACCAATGGAGGAAGAGGAAGATATTTCGCGCGGGGAGGGGTTGGAGTCGGCGTATCCAATGACTTCCCTCTTCAAACGGTTAACATAATATGCTGTAAGTGGCTGAGCAAAATTATTTTAAAATATTTAAGAAACTAACTGTTTTTCAAATATATACAAACTTTCCCAGATATCCTGATACTGGTTGTGACATTGTTCCGCACACCATACTTTCCAAGAAGTCAGAGAATTCGGCCCACAAGGAGATTGTTCAGTCCATGGCACTTCTGCCATTGCTGAAACATTTTGTGCAAGTTCAGCAGTATTTTTGTGTTATACCACTTCCTTTTGTATAAAATCTTGGACGTTATCAAACTGTCTTTTCCAAGGGAGACACGGGAGACTGCAGATGCTGGAATCTATAGCAAAACAAAAACCAAACTGCTGGGTCTAGACCCGAAACGTCGACCGTCCCTCTGGTTCCACAGATGTTGCTTGAACCGCTCAGTTCCTCCAACAGTTTTTTGTCTTTTCCAAAGGCCTGTGGTTTTGGATCTCGAAGGTCTCTGCATCTGAGTTCACTTTACAGTTTTACTATTTACTACGAATTGTCTATTATCCCGCCGGCAAATGTAGCGAGTTCGCGTTCAGTTAAGCTTAATATTTATCTGATCAATATTTGCCATTACATAAAAGGCACCATACTTTACGCAAACTTAAGACTGTATGTCAAATGTCGGCAGATGTCAATTCCTTTTAATTTCAAGCCGTCTGTAAACCGATTAGAAGTAAAACGACGTGTAAAGAAAAAATATTTCGCCTTCCTAAATTGCGGAAGTGAGCCTCCCAGACCTCCATGAAATAACTATACGCAGCTTTTACAATTCGAATATATGGCAATATTTAAAACATAGGTAATATATTGTTTCTTTGAAATAAGGTAGATGAAAGTCAATAAAGGAAAATGAGCTACACAGTGATTTTTTTAATGTTGCCGATGTAAGATAGGGATAGAAAACGATCTGACTGTACGTTTGATTTGCTTGAGCTGAGAATCGCATCGTCAGAAAACCCAAAGAAATTAGAATCCAACAAAACAACTCCCGCCAATTTGTTTAAAGTTTAAGAAAAGTGAATAATTCAATATTTACATGGGTATCCCGTCGGTTTTCATCTGATTATTAATCATAGATCCAAATTAAGGTTAACATTTACTTGCTTGTAAAGTTTAATTCTTTTTGACATTTTGTTCACTACATTCAAATGTAAATAGTACTGACAGGAACAACACGTCACCAAATCTTATCACAGGTTACAAACTGATGGACCTAACAAAGGCTCCATGTTTTTTTTCCGGTAGTCCAGCCACTGCGAAATCATAATTTACTCTGATTGTTTCAATCGTTCGAAGCAACGCTTTCTTAGTAAAATTATACTTGCTTAAACTCTTGATTCACAATGTAAAAAAAGTCAATCAGCTCCTAGAGATAGACCAGCAACTTTCTGAATATGGAACTAAACTATTTCAGTATACTTAACCAGTCGCCATTGGGGAATCTTTGCAGAATGTCAATCTAGATATTTTAAATCTATATTTGGCACAATATATGGAAATATCACTGAAGTGGTCAGGCGCGGTTTTATTAGAAATAATGACGTTCATAAAAGTGCGTTTTCTTAAGAAATATCTAGAAATGATCCCAGCAGCAGGTCTCTCTTTGTTTCAATTGTAACCAGGCAATTTGATCCCTTAATCCTTGCACTGTGCAGATTAATCACGTCCCTGGGGCTGAAACGGTAAACGCGGGTCATCCAAACAGATCAATCCCCCTTTTCACCCCAACGCAATTATCATAACCAGAGCCTCATGCCTTTGAACTAGCCGGCTCTTTGATTTGTTATGTTGAGAATTAACGCGGAAAAACAAGCAGGAAGCCAATTTGTAGTAAGAATAATCAGACCCTTAAGTGCTCACAGACAAGAGGATAACAAGTGTGGCTTGCTTTGCCACTGATTATGCAGTTAAAATGGCATCCAGATTGTTGCATTCACTCCAGATTCTGTGTTCCATTCATTTAACTAAAATGTTCTACCCCCTTGTTCGACATAAGTAATTCATGCCCATGTAGCCATGAAATTGTTTTCGGGATTTTTTGAAGGGGGTAATATTATATATCTTGTTAACCTTCCCGGAGTGGACAAATCTTGCGAAATCACCTCAGACTTAATGAAGATGAGGAGAGAACCGGATGCTTCCAACTTCTGAATGTAAATGATTATCCACTAAATTATGTTGTAACAAAACATTAAAAAAAACTTTTGCTAACTGAACAAACATTCCTAATATTTGGAATGCGATTTCGCAGCAGTTTGGTTTAAAATATACTGAGCAAATCGGGATTTTTCCCCCGAGTCTGCGGCCAGCGCAACAGACTGCTTGGGGTGTTCAAAGGGGGAATTGAGTTGCAGGCATGAAGGAACCCGTCCAATTTTCCGATTCAGTGCATTCGGAGGCAGATTTTTGGGAACTCTGCCTTATAATGTCCCCATAGGAAAAGAGAAACATCCAATTTTGTAGTCTCCCTTCGTAGTAATTGCTCCATGAATGCAAGCCGTTGAATGCAAGCCGTTTGCACTTGTAACATTGTTACAGGCCCTGGAAAATAACAAACTCCCCATTGTTAGTGCAAGTGCAACAGTAGCCGCCCCGTTCTTAGAATGGGTGAAACAAGAGGAGCATGTATTGCACATTGTCTGTAGACTTTTTTAAAGACAGTTATTTAATGATAGGTTTGCCCATAAAAATAATTGCATTAAATCTAAACTCACACTGAATGTGAGACATTTGCAAGGTCCCAAGAGATGTGATAGCTCGCTCTGCGTTAGTTTCATTGCTTATAATTGGGGGTGATAGTTTAAAGATTTCATAGAGGCAGAGGGTTGTACAGCACAGAAGCAGGCCTTTCGCCCCACCACATACATTGCCGACCTTGTTGCCCATCTACACGAATCCCATTTGCCCACAATTAAAGGATGGCCTCCACTTTGACAACAAAATCAGCCGGAAAGTATTAACATTCAGAGTTAGAGCGCACGAGTTAGAGCGGAGTGACCCACCGTCTCACACGATGAGTTATTGGTTTCTGATACTGGTTCACCATACTTTTAATATCAAATGTTACTGCACTGCGAAAGTGCAAAGACTCCTCGATAGCTACGGGATCATTTAGAGACTACTTTGCCTTGTAATTATTAGGGTTCGCGGAGCTATGAAAAGCCCTGACGTTTCCTCACCTGGTCGTTGTCGCAGAGAGTCAGGAGCCGTCGTCTCCTCTGGTCTGTTTCTACCTCTGTCTCTTGAGTATAAACTATCCGGAGGGGGCGAGTCCTCGAGTCTCTCGGGGGCTGGGTAAGTAGCTCTATAATCCTCGGGAAGAACCAGATTGCAAGGATTCTCGTTGCTTTGCTGCCTCCTGAGGGCCACCTGTGCCGCCATGACCCGCTGTCTCTCCAGGATGAGGATGCACTTGTCGCAAGTACAGTCTTTGAAGCGGCAGTAACGCTTGTGGCCTTTCAGCCAGGACAGCACCCCGTGGTTCCGACACCGAGCGCATTTGGGAGTTCTCTGAGACGGTGCTCGGGGAGATGCGGAGGGCATGTACAAATACGGAGGACCATAGCTATTCATGGTAGTTGAGCGCTGTTACAATGAGAATTCCGTATCTATTACAACACAGGTCTTGATTCTTTTCCGATAGCTTTTTGGCAAATGAAATTTGTATTCAAGGAAACAACACCGGGGACAGCGCAAGCCTGATCCCTAGAGCAGGAGTGCGATTCATATACATCTCGGCTGCACCGCCTCGATGTTTATAGGCAGTTATTTCAAGTCACTCAAGTGAAACGATTTCAATGAAAGGATCGAAAATCATTTTTTTTTCGCCGCAAACCTCTCCCCTTCCATTCTTTCCGAGAAGGGTTCAAAACAGCTCCACAATAAGACAATTCTCAATGGGTTGGAGTGTTTGGAGGAGGAGATATAGGTGCAGAGAAAGGGCGGGCTCATTCCATTCAACAGGGATTAAAAGCAAACGAGAGAGCTGGAAGCGAGGTAATAGAGCTAATGGATCACTTCATACAGATCCCCTTTCACAAAGTCTTCTTCCCAGTCTCTGTAAAACGGAAATATCTCGTTTTTAAGGTGCGTTAAATTTCAAGATGCATTGTATTAATTGTCTGCTTTCACTTTACATTTCAGTATAAAAGTAGTAACCAGAAATAACAATATGAGAATTAACTCCC
This sequence comes from Pristis pectinata, assembly GCF_009764475.1. Classification (NCBI taxonomy): domain Eukaryota; kingdom Metazoa; phylum Chordata; class Chondrichthyes; order Rhinopristiformes; family Pristidae; genus Pristis; species Pristis pectinata. The sequence continues at coordinate 47,200,549 of NC_067407.1, read as the reverse complement.
ATTCTACATTAAATGAAATTTAGAAAGCGTAAGGTCATTTACTTTTTTGTGTTGTATTATAAATCAAACCACAGGGAACAAGAGGCTAGTTATTTAGCTCCTCTTTAAGTAGAATGAGGAGCTATCAACATTGTTTAAATTTGTCCATGTATCATCAACTTTTGTTTTGTCTGTCAATAATTCACCTTGCTTCACTTGTCTTGGGGCAGTCGGCGCGCTGAACATCGCGCACAATCACCTCCTTCTGCAACATTTAGTTAATACATAGGAAACACGGCTGATTCGAAGTGGCAGAATTTATGCCGCATGATTTCACACTCATGGAAACCACACACCTGAAACCCGTGAGAAAGTGCTCCGCTGGGAAACAAGCCACAGTCTGTGATTTCAGTCATTCCAAACAATATGAAATTTTATTCTATCCGGGGGCATATGGATAAGATTTGAAAGCATTAAGCACTTACACATAGGAAGCGAGGTGGGGGTGGGGAGGAGGAGCTTGTCTAATAGGCAATATCCTCCGTTTAGCCTTAAACATTTCTCTCTCTGGCAGTCTTTTCTTGTCCTATTTGGTCTTTGCTGTCTGGTTTCCATTGGTAACTACGGGCTGATAAGCCTGATCTCAGTGGTAGGGAAATTACTGGAGAAAATCCTGAGGGATGTGATTTATGTACATTTGGAAAGCCAGTGGTAGTCAGCGTGGCTTTGTGCAGGGGAAATCCCGCCTCACTAATTTGATTGAATTTTTTGAGGAGATAGAAGAAGGTTAATGAATGCGGTGCTGCAGATGTTTTCCATATAGAATTTAATAAGGTATTTGACAAGGTCCAATGTGGTAAGGTGGTTTAGAAGTAATGGACCATGGGATCCAGGATAAGCTGGCTAACTGGATCCAAAATTAGCTTAGTGATAGGAGGCTGAGGGTAGTGGTGGATGGATGCTTTCCTGATTGGAAGTGTGAGACAAGTGGTGTACCATAGGCATCAGTGCTGGGACCCTTGTTACTTGTGACAAATATATAGGACATGAATGTAGGAGGTATGGATAGTAAGTTTGTGGATGATACTAAAGTTTGTGGGTGTTGTTAATGGTGAGTAAGATTGTCTAAGGCTACAGCAGAATGTAGATCAGATGGGAGGTTGGGTGGACCATGTAATTTAATCCTGACGTGCAAGGTGATGCATTTTGGGAAGTCAAATAAGGGTAGGACTTGTACAGTAAATGGTAGGGCTCTAAGCAATGTTGACAAACAGAGAAATCTTGGAGTGTCAGCTCCATAGTTCCCTGAAAGTGGCAACACATGTAGGTAGGGTGGTGAAGGAACAGGCCCTTCAGCCTACGATGCCTGTGCTGACCTTAATGCCACCTTAAACTGCATATTTGCCTGCACATGGTCTATATCCCTCCATTTCTTGCCTTTTCATGTGTCCATCTAAATGCCTCTTAAACATTGCTATCATATCTGCTTCCACCACTTCCCCTAGCATCACATTCCAGGCACCTACCACTCTTGAAAATCTCCTTTAAATGTTCCCCCTCTTACCTTAAGGCCGTGCCCTTTTTTATTTTACATTTCCACCCTGGGAAAAAGATTCTGACTATCTACTTTGTCTGTGCCTCTCATAATTTTATATACTTATATTGAGTCGCCCATCAGCCACAAACACTCCAAAGAAAACAATTCTCTCTAATCCAGGCAACATCCTGGTGAACCTTTGCTGCACCCTCTCCAAAGCCTCCACATCATACCTGTAATGCAGTGACCAGAACTGCATACAAAACTACAAACTTGGCCCAACCAACGTTTTATACAGCTGCAACATGGCTTTCCAATTTTTATACTCAACGCCCCAACCGATGCCATACCCCTCCTTTACCACCCTATCTATTTGTGTTGCCACTTTAGGGAGCTATGGATTTGCACTCCCAAGATCCCTCTGTCATTTACTGTATACTTTCTTCTTACATTTGACCTCCCAAAGTGCAACACCTCACACTTGTCCAGAATAAATTCCATCTGCCAATTCTCTGCCCATATTTCCAACTGATCTATATCCTGCTGAATCCTTTGACAATCTTCTTCATGATCCACAGCTTCATCAATTTTTGTATCACCTGCAAACTTACTAATCAGCCCACCTACATTTTTATCCAAATTATTTATATATATATCACAAACAACAGAGGTACCAGCACTGATCTTTGCGGAACACCACTGGTCACAGCCAGAACAACACCCCTCCACTACTACCCTGTGTCTTCTGTGGCCAAGCCAATTTTTAATCCAGTCTGCCAAATCTCCACAGAACCCATGTGCCTTAATCTTCTGGATCAGCCTATCATGAGGGACCTTGTCAAAAGATTTCAGGTTTATGTTAACAATATCCACTGCCTTACCCTCATCAATCACCTTCATCAACTCCTCAAAAAAACTCAGTCAAGTTTGTAAGACATGACCTCCCCTGCACAAAACCATTCTGACTACCCAAAAAATAAGTCTGTATTTTTCCAGATGTGAATAGATCCTATCCCTAAGAATCTTCTTCAATAATTTCCCTACCACAGATGTAAGGCTCACTGGCCTATAATTTCCTAGTTTGTCCCTATTGCCCTTCTTAAAAGAAGGAACAACATTGGCTATTCTTTGGGACATCAGCTGAATCTGAAGAGGATACAAAGATCTCTGTCAAGGCCCCAGCAATCTCTCCTCTTGCCTATCAATAACCTGGGATAAATTCCATTAGATCGAGAGGACTTATCCACCTTAATGTTCTTCAAAAGACCCAGCATTTACTCCTCCTTGATATCAACATGCCCTAGAATAGCAATATACCCCTCCCTGATCTTGCTATCCTCCATGAAGGGCCTGTTCTTGTGCTGTACTGTTCTATATTCTATGTATGTTCTATGTCCTCTGCTTGATGAATACCAATGTGAAGTATTTGTTTAGTACCTCACTCACTTCCTTTGGCTCCAGGCATAAATTCTCTCCTTTGTCCGAGTTACTCTCTTGTTTTTAATGTATGTATAAAATGCATATGGCATGTTTGCCTTCATAGATTGGGGCATAGAATATAAACATTGGGACATTATGTCAAACTCTACAAAACGCTGTTTAGACCACACTTGGAATATTAGATCAGTTCTGCCACACTACAGGAAGGATGTGGTTGCACTAGAAAGGATCCAGAGGACATTCACCAAGATGTTGCTTGGATTGGAAGACTTTAATAATGGGAAGAGATTGGATAGGCTGAGTTTGTTTTCCTCGAAGTGAAGGGGGCTGAGGGGTGACCTGACTGAGATATATAAAATTGTAAGAGGCAAAAACAGGGGAGAGAGTCAGGATCTTTTTCCCATGGTAATAGTATTAAAAACAAGAGGGCATTGGTTTAAGGGTAGAGGAAGGAGTTGTAAAGGGTATTTGAGGGGATAGGTTTTTTTTACCCAGGAAGTGGTTGATATCTGGAACTCACTGCCAGAGGAGGTGGTGGAGTCAGATACAATCACTCTGGTTAAGAGATATTTAGGCAGGCAGAGAAGGAAACGGTCCTACTGCAGGCAAATGGGATTAGTGCAGATAGGCAAAAAGGTCGGCATGGACATGATGGGATGTACAACTCAATGGATCTATAAGATCTGACAAAGTTCACATCCGTCCTTCAATTCTTCATCATCATGATTTACTGCCTCGAACTACACCGTCAGTAATTCCTTCTGTCCTCCCGCTTTAGGGTATCACGGAGCCAATTATTCCTTTCAAACTTAGTTTTGTCACACGTACATCTTGGTTCTTCTGCTTTGATTTCTTAACTTTAATAAATATATATTCGTTTACTAAATGGAGGCAAACGTTGGTCAGTTTGGTCTACTCCGGCACGCTGGTCATAGTTGAGGAACTGTCAGATTAAAATCCCATATCCTGCCGCTAACAATTCTCTCTGGCTGCCAGTGCCAGACACACAGGCTGATCCTTGTAATTTATTTCTCCTGGATTTCGGCAGCGAGAAAGGGAAACGTTATCAATTTCTTTAAGATAACCGTTTAGAGGCCTCAATCTAAACGGAAATTACGTTATTTAATGCCACGCAGCTTTTATTTTTCTTCTGATCCGGTTTTATTCATAAAGTCCCTTTGAGTTTGAGCTTTTAGTTGGTAAGCCTTGGTCATTGAAGAGCATCACTGAAATTGTAAGTGGTAAGGGTGAATGTTGTATTTCACTCTCAAGATTTGTTGTGCATTCCTGCATCCCGAGAAATTCTGATTCCCATTATAAAATGTGTGTAAGGAATGTGCTTTAGATTGGCCTGGTTGTTTGACAATCGCCACAGAGGGGTCACCTCGATGGAAGCGGTACACTGTACAGTATTTGATCCAGAGCGTGGTGTATTTGGTCCATGGCCGTTGGTTTGACTTGATTGGTGCCCAAGAACTGCGGGGTTAAGAGTCCAGTTTTTGTTCGCAGACTTTCAGAACGGTAAGCACGTTCAACATCCGTCATTTTCCTCTCGATGGAATCAACAGGCGCACTAAAGTATAATCAGCAAATGCTGATAACAGGTTCTCGACAGCACTGGAAACTCTTCCCGTTCTGCCGAATCGTCGCAGGCGATAAATCCGTTTCCCTTTCTACATGTACTGCCACCCTCGCAGAGTGTTTTCGATATTTTCTGTTTGTTTCAGAGCCAACATCCTCAGTATTTTACCATTTGTAGTTGTTCAAATCGTTGTCCGACCTACCGTTAGCTCACGGCACGTTGAAATGGAGACTAGAATCAAGAATCTGAACTTTCCCTTCATTTTCCGGTGGTGGCAGGGTCTCTTGTTCCAAGGACAGCAGGCGTCTGCCAGCTCATTTTCAGTACTTTCTTATAGCTGAGTTTTATTTAATGATAATAGTAAACGCAGTGCAGGGGTCAACTAGATTGACAACTGTCCTTGCGAGATCAGAGACTTTAAGTAAAGGCAACGCTCAGCGATCTGCGCTGCTACGGGTATCGTAGCCAACCAATTGACAAAGGTAATGATTTGTCATTACTGTATTTAAAAGCAGCCCTGGATCTTGCCTTCTTCCATTACAATATCTCAAGAGACGGAGATCTGAAAATGTCATATTCTGAAAATAGCTTTAGAATCCTACAATATTCTTTGAAATGGTCCCTTGTTTCACAAAACTTTTTATCATAAGGTTTATTTCTTTTCATTCACCTGAGAAATCCAATTTTGTAGCTTTGACATCAGTTTTAAAATCTACAGTAATTTATTTTTCTTTTGTGACATTTATTTATAATGTGAAGAAGCAACTCTGAATCTGGCAACAATCCCACACAGTCAGGCCCAAGTATCATTTGTGGATAATGGAACCAAAATTAGTTTCATGATGGATCACTTCCCCATGATATTTACCAACAATGTTGCTGTTTTAATTCAAAGTACATGTTTTATCTCGACAGAAATATTTTTTTAATAATTGGATTGATATGCAAGGTAATACTTGACTCGAGTCAGAATTTTGGAATTAATGTTTTTTCATATTTGCAAGATATTTCAAAGTTATGCAGCTTTATTCAAAATAGAAGAACTGCAGATCTAATGTTTAAGTTATTTTCTACTTAAATCTAAAACCAGTGCATCTTTTATACTCAATTTTTTTTTAGTGCGAAACAGTACTTACAGGAGGCCTCTGTACATGTTGCCACATCATGTTTTTCCATAGTTTGTGAATTTTAATTGATTGTATGGTGAGGGAAGTTAGCACTGGGGAAATTCTGAGACTAAGCTTTCTGCACCGGAAAGGCTTAAATCCCATAATAGTGCCATATTAGTAGCTTTGTTACAGTAATAATAAAATCCACATTTTAGAAATTAAAAATAATTGTTACTATTACCATTGTCTCTCCTTAGGAATGCAATGTTTTCATAATCTAAGTCGTGTTTATTCACAACCCTAATAAAATTTGTCACTGTTTTCTCTCAAAGGTATATATGTTGATATATGTCTTTGACCTTGATAAATAATGCAAGCTGTGACATTAGAAATTGTGGAAGTGTTACAACAAATCCCAACTGTAACTTCACATACTTTAATTTTGAAGCAGGGTGTGCTGGATAGTAATCAGAAATATGAACTTCCCCTGATTGTTTTCTTTTTTACTCTGCTAGGACCAAGGCCAATAAAATTCCCTCTTGTTGAGATTTTTCTGCATGGACTGGGTACAAAATCTAGGACTCTGCCTTGATTGGTTTTGTTCACCAGTCATTGCATTAATTTCTAGAACAGTTGAGAAGTTTGTTGTATCCACTATGCTTCCTCCCTTTTCTTCCTTTTCCCTCTTCAGCAATATTGGAGGTCTGAATTGATACAATACAGAATGACTAGGTAGGAAAAATCCCCCAAAACTTATTTAAGATCTAAAATTGAACCATTTGTATAGTTGGTTTTCAGAATCCAACAGTTAACTTTTAGAAATTAAAAACAAAAGTAGTGTACTGAATATGAGTCTGAAGATTCGGATGAAATTCATATCCCTAAAAATACATAAAATAATGCATAGAAGGATACATTGGTAAGTCACCTGTCTCCATGTCAGAAATGTTTTTTTCTTTGAATTCTAATTATATATAATTTCAGTTTTGCACATATATAAAAAACTCTGATGTATATAATGTCTTTCATAACCAGAGGATGTTCCATAATACTTCTGACTCACAGGGGGGAGGTCTGGAGCATGGTTGTCTGTTTGGGGAATTGCACCTCACTGAGGATTTATTTACCCTGGGTGCGATCCATCTGAGTCAGACTGGGACTAAAAGGATTAAAGTATGAGCATATAGACCAGACTTGTGTTCCCTTGAGTTTAGAGGATTAAGGGGAGATTCAAATAAAGTGTTTAAAATGATTAAAGGATTTGGTAGGGGAGGTAGAGAGAAACTATTTCCCCTACTGGAGGACTACATAACAAATGGTCTTTAAGGCTAGAGCTGGCCCATTTAGAGAGATGTACAAGAAATGACTTTTTCACAAAAAGGTTGGTGGAAATTTGGAACACACTTTCTCTAAAATGCTGTTGAAGCTACATCAATTAAAAATGTAAATACTGAAACAGATTCTTTTTCGGCAGGTGTTACTAAAAGTTAAGAATTACAGAAATTAAAAAAAGTAGGAGTTAAGATAAAGATCATGCATGATTTAACCAAGAGGAGGAACAGGCTCAAGGGGTTGGATGAACGTAATCTATTATTGTGACTTCTGCAGAAATATGAGAATGCATTTGGGCGCATATTCATTGAAGCTTGTAAGAATAAGACACCATCTCATTTAGACATATAAGATTCTGAGGGGGAATAACAGGGTGGATGCTGAGAGGATGTTTCACTAGTGGGGATATTTAGAGCAAGGATGCATAATTTCAGATTAAGATGTTGCTCGTTTAAAATGGGGATGAGGAGGAATTTTTTTTCTCTTCGAGGGTCGTGAATGTTTCCTTGGAATTCTCTACCCCAGAGAGCTTTGGAGATACAGCTGCTAAATGTATTCCAGGCAGAGATTAACAGATATTTGAATTGCAAGGGGTTTGGGGAGAGAGTGGGAAAGTGGTTGTGGTTAAGACTGGATTAGCCATCATTTATATTATTGGCTAGTTTACCCAACTATTTCATTCTCTCCCCCCCATAGCTTTTTTAGTTGTCCTCTGTTGGTTTTTAAAGGCTTTCCAATCTGGCTTCCCATTAATCTTCAAAAGTAGTGTGAATACATTTATGTTGCACAACATACATGTCAATGGGCCATATCCAGCCTGTGGGATATGTTAGTTAGACCCACCTACAATAACCACACCTGCTCTCTGCAGGCTCACCAGGTCCTCTTCTTTTCCATCTGACCACTAGCCCACACTTGCCACACAAGTTGCTTTGGATATCCTGAAGGTTTGCTTCTGTCCCACTGTATTTGCTGTTGGCCCCTGCTGCATAAAATCTTAATGCACATGATGTTAATTTTCCAATCTTGACCAATTGATTGAAGAATTGTTTTTTATTTGTAATTCCAAACCAGATGACATCCAGCATTGTAAAATTTGGTGGAACCCCTGAACCAGGCCCCCTGCTATACATAGGGAAGGAGCACTGGAAATGTGGAGACAGCAAGTGAAGTGGCGAGGTGATGGAGTAGGTCAGTTGACAATGAGGAGACAGGGAGTAGAGCAGTGTGAACTATGGCAATTGTTTCATTAAAGCTGACTAAAAATTTTGGTATCTGGTTACATAGGGTTTGCAGACTCTCCTTGAAAAAAGGTTTGGAGTATGTTGTGCCTCAATACATTTTTTATATAGAAATATGGACTATATAAGGTTGGGACCCAGTCTAAACATGATCTCAAGGGAGCAATGTAAAGTTCCATTCAAGCTGGGTATGTTTTGCTACAGCTCATACGCTTAATAGTGAAAGGTGACCAATGGAGAATAGAATGCATTGCTGAATCCAGCTGTTATCTACTAATGTAATGCTGATTACTGCTTTATATTTAACCCCCTCTCCCACTCTCATGCTGATATTCTGTTTCTCTCATCCATAGGTACAATCAAGTGTCATACTAAACAATATCTCATCATCTCTTTACAAGTGCCATGTTCGAATTATCACTGAAGAGTTTGTAATCTCTGATATCGCCGTTTTAATCATCAACCACTGTATTCCCTTTCATCTTGGAGCTCTCTTACTCTATTAATAAAGGTCAGAGATGACCTTTATATGTCTACCTTGATAATTCTCTACCCAGCTTCTGAAAATCTGCTTACAAGCCAGTATATACTGTTGCTTCCTTTGCTTGAGAGTAATTGCCACGTCTGTACACTTGACCTTCCATTTTATATCCCATATCTTACTTTGGTCAGTTCAGTCAAGGACTCCGCAGTCAAACAAAACCAGAAGTATTACCCCTACCCTTCCCTCTCCATGCTGATTGGCCAGCTGTGCGTCTTATGCATTTTCTGATTTTACTATTGACCACTGCACTGACAGCCTCACACTACATCATGGGAGGTTCAATGCACAGTAACCAAAAGTCCAAATCTACAGAGCAACTTCATACAATCATCCTGTAGCTAAAACAGTGTCCCAACCAAAAAAAAATGCTTCTTTTGCCTTTTTAGCCGTGTATTCACCAGTGCCCTCATTAAAGGACAAGGTCATTCATAAAAGTTCATATATTGGGATTTGTGCACTCAGTTTCCAAACCTATGGTGGGTGATCAGTGACTGGTTTTACTGTGAAGAAATAATAAAGGAGCTCACAATAGAAGAGTCAGAGCTAATGTTGGATGGAAACATTTTTCACATTGAGATAAAATAATGCAATTTTCTTGGCTACTCTGGGAGCTCGTGTCAGTCACTGGTCAAGCGTTTCAAAACACTTACTGTTTATTGACATATTAATTACTGATTATGGCACAATATGCCACAAATCACAACCACTAGATTCGTTCCAAGCAAACTGCAGAGTGAACCAGAAAGAAATAAAATCAATCCTGTGGAAAATTCAATTCAGTCTGTACTTGACGAACTGCATGTTGGTGTAGAGAAACTGGTTGTAAATTTCTTTGATATATCCATTTAGATCATCCAGGATTCTTTGTATAAAACAATACATCATAACTGTAATACTACAAGGCTACATAAGTTCGGTAAAAGTCAACCGAGTGTGAAATTGCTAGGTATGGCTTTACCGTGAATGATGACCAAATTATTGATTAGGAGCGGCAATCATTTTGTTCTTTTGACAAAAGCAATCGAGATGGTGCAGGCAGCTTCCTTGTTATATGAAGGGTTACTTTTGAGTAATGTCAAGGAACATGATTCCACATAACACAAAGTTGTCAGGGAAGAATTTGAAAGCAGAACTTTGTGGTAGAATAAGGGGAACCCTTTTCAAGCTTCAACCACCCATACACAAAACTTCAGAGTCACAAAATATCAACTATCTTATCGTTTTGTGTTTCATATTACTCATTACTACACTTTTCCAAGAACCATTTGAAAAACAGCAATTGCAAGCACAACATTTGAAGGGGCAGTAAATAGTTCAAAAGAGTTATGTTTTTAACAGGCAAAGGTATAGAGGGAAACTGAAATCAAACCAGGAATGAGATTTGTTCTCCAGTTTGCTTAATTGCTAGGAATCAATTGCTTTCTTGGGAAGAACTTTGACTTCCAAGACAGATCATTCCTGAGTCCGGACTGTCAGTGGCTGACTCTAGAATGAAAGCACAACAGAGTGTAAATAACGTGGCAAGGCCTCTGGTTTATTTCCACACTATTTCCTAAATTCCACACAGATTTGCACATGAAATGTTTCAGCCAACACACTCTTATGTGTTTGTTTAGTTCTTGTGCTGGCTTCTTTTGTAATGCTAATTCTTGAAGGATATCCAGTCTCTTTTCTGTGAAGTGCACAGTTCAATGAGCACCCTGTTCAGGATACCCCTTGTTTATACACCACATTTGTTTAGCCACTCTACAATGTTTGTCTTATAGGTATTAATAAATGAAAGATGTAGTTGCTTTTCCCAGGGGTATTCCCATCAGCTGACTAATATCCAAAGTGGAGTAACTCATTTGCTGCTGTGAGATCTGCATTGCATCTGTACTTTAAAGTATTGTGCTTGTGGGGGGGGGGGGGGGGGGGGGGGGGCGGCCGGTGAAGGGGCGTTTTTGTGGTGCTTGGTAAGCAGAGTTTAATGTAGATGGAATGCACAGTTTAATTTAAACTTTATTCCCACATTGTATTAATTTCAATAAGGAATCCCTGCAGTACTATGGCAGCAATTGCTACATGAATGATCCATCAAAAGCTGGATAATTTGGAGGTTGAAGAACTGTTGGACGATACAAGATAATTGAAGATGTGAGGCCAGGATTTGGTCTTTCAGTATATAGCACAAATTCAGGTAGCTTGTGTATTATGGATTGCTGCGTACTTCATCCAAAAAGATGAGGAGGTGTATAAAGAGGAGTTGCCTCTTTATACACCTCCTCACCCTCATGATAGTTTCAAAATCAGATTCTGCCAACAGAATATAAAATGGCCAATCAGGTTTTACCAGTTGTGAGACATTCCCTGAATACAAGGTACATTTATCATCAGAAGACACAAGAGAATGCAGATGCTGGAATCTGGAGCAACAGTCTGCTCGTGGAACTCGAGCAGCATCAGTAGGAGGGAGTAAATCGCCGACGTTTCAGGTCAAAACACTGCATCAGGACAGATTGGCCTTTATCATCAGGAAAGGTTTACTGTTTCTCCATTTCTAAATGGTATGTGGCTACTGACAAAAGCAACTTCCTGCTTATTCTTTTGGGGAGTGTAAATAAAGTTGAAGGATGTTGCATGTTCTACAACTTTGGGGGTAGAAAACAGAATGCAATGTTTGGTTCTGGGGTACATCAGTTAACCCATTCCAAGCATGGGTATCACCACTATTGAATCCTCAGACCCAACAGAAAATGGCTTCAACATGCACTTTTGAAGCTTAAATCTAATAGTAAGAGTCTTCAGCTACTGAGATGATTCCAGATGTTTGTTTTGAATGCTTGACCTGACAATTGATTCACAGGGAGTTTGCAGAATAATCAGAGTATTCAGCATGCTGCACAATATTAATGAAAGAATTGCACACACTTGTAAGAGTGTAAACAAGGCAGGTATTGGGACAGGTGGAATATGAATGTGCCTGCAGAAGACGAGCCTATACCTCTTGTGTTCAACAGGCTCGACATTCATTGGAGATTTCCACATGGTTCTACATATGAAATGAAGATCAGAAAATTCTCAGCACATTTCAATTGGAAAATATTTTGTACATACATTGAGACCATTGAGTTACAAGCCACCCAAGCAGAATATGAGATATTGTTCTTCCAATTTGCATTTGGCCATCTTCTTGAATTGGTCATGGAAACATACCATTCGGCGCACTGTGAACTTGCCATCCCTCACAGACCTATCTAAACTAATCCCATTTGGCTTTTATGACATGACATTCAAGTGCTCATCTAAATTCTGTATGTCTTAAATGTTGTGAGAATACCTGCCTCCACCAACACGTCAGGAAGTGCTTCCAGATTTCGGCCATCCTCTGGGTGAAAAAATTCTTCCTCAACTCATCTCTAAATCTCCTACCCCTTACCTTAAGCCTATGCCTTTGCTTAATGACACTTCTGGTGAGGGGAAAAGTTCCTCGCCCTATCAATGCCCCCTCATAATTTTGTATATTTCAATCAGATCACCCCTCAGCTTCCTCGAATACAGGCTGTCCCCGGGTTACAATCGTCTGGCTTATGGACATCCCTACATACGAACAAGCTCCCAATATTGTTTAAATTCAAAAGGCCAAGGTACATATATATGTTTGTTTCTACAAATGGCAGAAGTCGTTCCTCTCTCCACTTTCAATAGTTGTTCTCTCTTATCAGTCTTATGTGTTTTTTATATATATAAGATATCCTTATTAGTCACATGCACATCAAAACACACAGTGAAATGCATCTTCTGCGCAGAGTGTTTTGGGGGCAGTGTCGCCATAGTTCCGGCACCAACATTGCATGCCCACAACTTCCTAACCTGTACGTCTTTGGAATGTGGGAGGAAACCAGAGCACCTGGAGGAAACCCATGCAGACACGGAGAGAACGTACAAACTATTACAGTGCCAGCGACCCAGGTTCAATTCTGGGCGCTGTCTATAAGGAGTTTGTATGTTGGTGCCATTCATTACAATACTGTGGAGGTATGGCATCCTTCCTGTATCGTGGTGGTCAGAGTTACACACAACACCCTAGCTGTGGCTTAACTAATGATTTCTATTGTTACACCATAACTTTGCTGCTCTTATATTCTATGTCCCAGTTAGTAAAGGCAAATATTTCATATGCCCTCTTAACTACCTTATTTACCTATCTTGCTGCCTTCAGGGTTACTTTGGCACATACATTATGAATCCTTTGTTCCTCAGTATGCTCTAGGGTTCTATGAATCATTGTGTATATCCTAGCCTTGTTAGTCCTCCCAAAATGTACTACCTCACATTTTTCAGAATTAAACTCTGTCATTATTCTGGCCATCTTACCAACTGGTTAATACTGTTCTATAGCCAAAGACTTTCATCCTCATTATTAACACCACTAATCTTATCTCCGGCATTCACATCCAGATTGTTATTTTATATAACAGACAGCAAGAGCCCCAGCATCCATACCTGTAATATACCACTGGGCATGGGCTTTCAATTACAAAAGCAATCCTCAACAATCACCCTCTGTCTTCTATCACATAGCCTTTTTTTGTGTCCATTTTGCCAAATTACCCTGGATCCAATGGGCTCTTACCATTTGGACCAGTCATCCATGTTGGACCTTGTCAAACGCCTTATTAAAGTCTATGTAGGCACATCTATGGCACTACCCTCATCAACCCACTGAGTCACCTCCTTGATGTATTCAATCGAATTGATCAGACATGACCTCCTCCTTAACAAAGACATGCTACCTCTGTTCAATCCCTGCCTCTCCAAGTGCAGATTAATCCTGTTCCTCAATTTTTTCCAATAATTTCACTATCACTGATGTTAGCGGCACTGGCCTGTAATTATCTGGCCTATCCCTGCTGCCCTTCTTAATTAAAGACTTCTTTCATTGTCCTCTTCTGTAGCCAGAGAAGATTTGAGAATTTCAGTCAGAGTCCCAACAATCTCCACTCTTACCTCCTATTGCAGCCAGGGATTTATCACTTCAGGCCCTGAAGGTTTGTGCACCTTTAAGCCTTGCTAAAACATCGAATACCACCTGCTTTTCGATGGTAATTTATTCCCGAATTCCTCCAATCCCCTCTCTGAACTCTCTAGCTACACTGTCCATCTCCATAGTGAATGCAGATAAAAAATATTCAATATAAGAACTTACCCAGGTCCTCCAGCTTCCCACACAGATTGCCACCTTGATTCCTAATGGGAATGACTAATGAAGTGGAAGGTTTCCTCCCAAATCCCTGCAGCTTTACTTGGATTCCTTGGGACAGACTTTGTCAAATGATGCCTTACTCTCACCACCCTTCTGGAATTCTACTGAGATCTGGAGCATAGTGTTCAGAGCTGGTGAGAATCCGAACTGAACATTGGTGAAAAGGTTTTTGGAGTTTTAGCATTGCCTGTTGTGATTATATTTTCAGTCATTTACTAAATGTAGCCATTTTTGGCAAGGTTGCCATTTATGTCCACCCTTAATTGCCCTTGAACCCCCAAAGAGGCTGTTAAGAATCAATTACATTGGTGTGCCAGGAGTCACATTTGGCCAGACCACTTAAGGATGGCAGATGTCATTCATTTATACATTTAACATTGAAAAAGAGGACTAATTAAATAGGCCAATCAAACTCAGGATAAAATCTCTTTTCCAGATGGATTGCATCCGTGCATTTTAAAAGAATCTAAGAAAGAGTTGAAGAGCTATCACAATACATGTTTAATAATTTTTCAGATAAAGGTGTAGTGCTAAAGAACAGGTGGACACCTAACATAATATCTGTATTTAAGAATATGCCCAATGAATTATAGACCAGTAAGGTTAACATCAATGGTAGGAAAAATAATGGAATTCCTACCAAAGAGATTAGAACGCCTAAAGATGAAAAATATAACAAATAGCATGAATTTTTGAGGGGGTGATAGAGAAAGTAGACAATAATGTGTCAAATGTAATTTATCTAGATTTTCAAAAGGCCTTTAATGAGGTGCTCCCGTAAAAGACCTGTGAATAAGATCAGAGAATGTGGATGAGAATTAGTGTCATAGTCATACAGCACAGAAACAAAGCCTTTGACTCATCATGCCCATGCCAACCAGTGTACTTATCTATGCTAGTCCCATTTACCTGCACTTGGCCCCATTGTTAGAAATGTACACTAACAATTTAGGCTCTGGAATCAAAAACACAATTCTTAAATTCTTAGATGATACCAAATTGGTAATGATGGGTGGGGTGCAGCGTTGGTGGAATAGTCACTACTGAGAAGGATGGCAACAAGTTACAAGAGGACATTTGAAGAATGGACAAATAATTGTTATATGAAATTCAACACAGATAAATATGAATGCAGTACCTTTTGGTAGGAAAAATAGAAAGGTCACTTTACTAGTTATCTGGAAAACCAACAGTCTCTACCAACTAGACACCAAGAAAAGCAATTGCATGGATACACCACCATCTGTAAGTTCATTTCCAAATCACACATCATCCTGACTTGGATTTGTTGCTGAATCAAAAGACTGCAAACTTCACCACAGTCACTACAGCAAGTCAAGAAGTCAAGTCGTCGTAACCTCTCAAGGACAGTGAGAGATGCTCATTAAATGCTCACCTTTGCAGTTTTTCCATGGGCTGTCAATTCAGCAAAACTGATACACCATGGAAAAAAAAGAAATACAGTAAAACTCCTTTAATCCAATTTACTCAGGACATTTTCCAGACGATTCCTTTCAATACCCCAACACACTTATAATTCACCTTTTTAAAATATGTTACACAATGATATAATTTTTCCAGTGAACCTGCTGAGTTTAAAGTGAAAGTGTGTAATGGGCCCAAGTGTGTTTATGGGGAACCCAACCTGGTGAGTTTCAAGGCTGCCTGGGAAACAGGGAAACAAGATCTCAGTTTGTTCAGAAGGAGCACTGAATATAGGACTCTGAGTTTGAAGACAGTGCAGGAAACATCAGCTGGTGAGCTGGATGCCAAGCTGTGGGATCTCCAAATAATTGGCAAGTGGATTATCAGAGTCTTACTGTATTTCTCATTGCATCATGGTTTACATGGTCAGCACCAGGGGAAAATAACCTGTCAGCATCCATGGAGTGACATGAACAGAGTCATCACTCAAAATCATATTTACAATCTAATCAACATCAAAACTATATAACTTCTGACTTTTCACACTTGTGCATACACTAAGTGCCTGCCTTCCATATGTCTTTACCTGTTCTACAGCTTCTACACAATAATCACATGGCTGCAGTCCAGCAGCTGGAAGGCTGCTCATGTGCAGTGAAGGGGGCGGTAGAGGGCCTTCAAGACAACCTCATGCACTTCTGGGCCTGGCTTCACCTCACCAGGAACAACAGCAGTCTGAGTTAGCTGATGGCCAGCATCTGATGGAGTGGCACTGGGTGGATCATGAACACTGTCAGTTGATTCAAGCTCCATAAAATTAGTAGATGGTCCCAGGGGAGGCTCCTCAGTAATCCCAGTAATCTGTTGAAAGACATTTTGCTGCAGTGGCCATTTAAACTATGAAACCCGAAGTCGGGATGGCAGCAATCTGAGTTTGTGAAGCAGGATTCAGATATCTGTTGGCTTCTGTTTATGCTGTAATGGATACCAAGATATTGGTCTTCAAACACATCTATCATGGTTGGGTTTGCAAATGTTGAAAGTTAACTGGCCACCACCTCTTTGCTAATAAAGGCTGGACTCCGGGTTCATTGAAGGCCTAGATAAAGGTTGAAGCTGGAATCTCCTATGCTTCTTGAAATTTCTCACCAGTCATTGTCCCAGTTACTCTGCCATGTCCATCTACCTTAGCTGAAAAGTTACCAAGACAAAGTTAACAACAGTGCTGTGAAGTGGAACTTGTGTGTGACCCCAGCCACCAGCACACTGGTACCTGAGTTACCTTAATCCTCTGCCCTGCTGTGAACCATACATGCCCAGCAATTCAGCGTGTGCAGACCCACCTCTGTACTTCCCTCTATAGTGCATGGAATGCTACAATATGAGGCACTGATGTTAAGAATGCCACAGCCTTCATTGTCACTATTCAGCCTCAGTCACCTCATCAGAGTATTTGAAAGACAAAAGGCACAAGGAAGGGTAGGATTATGGTGGAGGGAGGTAACTGGTGTATCCTTGCACCTTCAAATCAGAGGAGATTGTAGGATGAACGGGATGTGTGAATTGAGAAAGACAATAGATAGAGCCATACTGTAATCTCAATGATTTCTGGGTGTTTGTTGATCATCCTGTCTACTGTTCTTTTACCAATAATGGCCATCACTTTCTCTTCAAGTCTGATTAACCACCCTCTCTTTTAGTCTGCATCCGGTGGCACCAATAGTGCGCTACCTCGCCTGCAAAAAAAGCGGAAAGACCATTAATGACAGTATTACCATGGCTGTGGATCTGCATGCTACAGATGAGTAACTGGTAGAGTGTGAAAGCTGTATGTGTGATGTTTGCAGTATAGTTTCTGACAGGGCGCATAAACATTAGGCAATGGTCCAGATTGATAGAAATTGTTCAGTTACTGCTGAAGTTTGCATGGAGGAATGGAGATCAATGGAGCAGTAATTGTGAGATCAGATTTGATTGTATTTCATTAACCTTGATCATACAAGTGAGGTATTTAAACTTTCTGGAGACCTGCATTCATGTCCTTGGTGCTTCACAACTGGCATTCACTCGAATGTGACCTCCTTCTACTGCCCTTTGACTAACTATCCAGATGGCTTCCTTGGTTCCTGTGCTAGAGAACATGTGATATCCTTGTCCACCAAGACATCCAGAAGGGTTAAAAAAACAATAATGCCTCCTCTCACATCATCATGGCTTTCACTAACCTTCCTAAAGTTTTCCAATGACTTCCACTTGCAACTGCTGGCAATGAGAGGTGCAGCGTGGCATTAATGAGTACTCACTATGTCAATGCTCTGAGGCAATAAACAGTGCATATGGTGCTGTTTGGGTACTACAATTTCAATAATGAGATGGGAGCACAAAGTTTTTACGCATTAAACATGTCTGGGTTAATCATGCATCACAATCCTAGCATGCAATTTCCAACAATCCAGTTCAGCCTCCAACCATCCTGAACAACTAATTGAATGAAACTTCTGCCTTAAGTAAATGTGTTTGTAAAGACTGAGGGGGGACTTAATAGAAGTGTACAAAACGATGACTGGTTTAGATAGGCTAAATAGTGGCAAGTTGATTCCACTGATTTAATTTATTAGCCATGGAAATATAATAAATCTCTTTCAAGTGTCTATCCAATTCAAAAAGGAATTGGATAGACACTTGAAAGAGATTAATTTACAGGATATAAGGAAAGAGTAGTAGAATGGGACAGTCAGGATTGCTCTACTATAAGACATCCTAGACTTTATGCCTTTGTTTTGTCCCATAACAATGATGGAAAACTTATGACTTGGGAGATGAATAGACGTTCAACCTCTGAAAAGATCCATGTCTAAAAATATTGTCAAGTATGTGTAAACCTTTAAATATTGGTCACGCAGGTATGTGTCTTTTAGAGTTTTTAAACAAATCTCTTTGGAAAATTGGCATGAAATGAGAGTTGCACCTCATACGTCCAGCTGGAAACTTTGGCTCAAATCTCTCTATGCTGTGATGGAGTTTGAGCCTGATCGTATTAACCACTCAGTCTGACTGAGCAAATATACCAAAGTTTCCACTCATGGATATAATCAAGTGATTTTGCTTGAAAATATCAGCGTGGATACTGGTTGAGCATAAGATGAGGGGGTCAGGTGAGATTCATCTCTGCTGTTTGCTATTCTGTCATACCTACTGTCTAGAATTACTTGAACATATCAAATTGCCGACAGTCTGGGAAGTGTACCACATCAAGGATCAGTCCTCTCAGGATATGAAGGGAGAACAATAGGATCAAAACTCTCTTTTATTACAACCACAGTCTTTACATAACAAATTGAAGTCTAACTGTCAGGAACAAAGATAAGTCAACCTGTCTGACACTTGATCTCAGAAATGTAAAAATAAAAACAAGCTTCCTCCAATCACACAGTTGATCTGTTTCTAACATGTTAGGGTTTTTTTTAAATAATATCATCTATGGCTGACCTTGAACATTCTACACCCGATTTTATACAGTACCTGATTTAACAAACCTTTCAAAATCAGGGCATGCTTGAGAGAAACATACCATCAATAGAGGCTGACATTAAATTTATTTCTCACATAAATCTCAGGGAAAGTCATTGTTTCTGTAGGTCAACAGCAAACAAACTTTACCTTTCCTTAAATATGATCTGTTGACCTAAAACCCACAAAGAATAAGCATCTTATTTTTGTTTAAAACAATCACTTGAAAAGATCCAGTGAAAAGGACAGAATCTACCATAACAGGAAAATGCCACCTTTTCCCTCTTCTATAATGCTCTGACACAGTATAGGCTTTGATATGTCGTATGTCTGTCTCTGTATCCATTCACATACTTCACCCTTTCATCTGTGATATATTGTATACTCCCACTGCTTGTTGATCGCAAAATCTTCAGACTTTATGACCCTCTTCTTTAGGTCTTCCTCGCTTAGATAAGCTAAATTTCTTCATTTTGACGTTCCTCAAAACCACTCCTGACATTTATCAGCTTTCCTGGCTATTCCATCCTAACTTGGTGTGCATATCACTATTTTACTACCCACCACTTCCCCACCCTATCTCTTTGTGTGAAATGCATCGGGGCATTTTGTTGAGTTAAAAGTAAAATATAAATTAAAGTTATTGGGAGCATGTCCATGTAAAATACCCTATTTGTAACACACTTAGAATAAAGGATGTTGGATATTGTTCAAAGAGAAAGAAAGATGACTGCAGTTATTTTCTCTTCATGCAAGTTGTTGTAAAATTATACACCCATTTATAAATATGTACTTATCCTTGATTGCATTCAATTGCACACACAGTCTGCAGTTTGACAACATGCATGTCACTGTAGACAATCGGCCCTGACAGAACTAAAAGCTGCAGGAGGGAATCACAGCTACCACCAAACCTCACCTTAGCCATCAATACCTCATAATTTTCCAGCAAAATCACTTGATGAAAACCAGGAGTGCAAATTCTGGTTCTTCACTGCCCAAGCTGGTAGATTCTAAAAGCCCAACTTCAGAAAAAAAAACAATGGAGTTGTTCAGCATCCATAAATATTTTCAAAACACTTTAAAAGCCTAGTCCTTTGATGCTGTCTTTTTCACAAACGTGGGGTATTCCCTTAAGAAGCTACTATCCTCCATATTGCTCAGCAGTTAAATGCAGTGTCGAGTCTGTTACTAAGAGATAAAGTCCAGGCATATTACTGATCAGAGTTGAAATCTGGACTGAGTCAGCTGATCCTCAAAGGCGAGTTGCCTTAGTATCCCTGGGCAAAGGAAGGGGCAAGAAAAAGTCAGCATCCTTGTTCCTGATCTCTATTTAGTAATTAATAATGGAAAGGGCTTGTGTGAATTTCATCTGAAGCTGCACAGGTTATTGTGATGCCCTCAAACTTGAATAGTTTGTTTATACTCAATGACTGCACTCGGTAGTGCAAAACGATCATATGTTGAGACCATGCAGCACCTGGCATCCATGCAACACATGCCAGATTCACCATGAAGAGAGCAAGGTAGAAGAGCACTGGGGGAAAATAAACCTTTTTCTTATGGATGACAAAATAAAGGCAATTCTCTCTGTTTTATATATGCCTTTGCTTATTTCAATGTAGTTTAAATTTCGCTTTTTGACTCCCTGAATGTATCAACTGAAAGGAACACAACGTGCATACATAGAAGCTCCCCAAATCAATCCAGATGGTGGTGGGTTTCTTTTTTTCCCACAGTATTTCTCAATTGGCAACAGAAAAATAGGCCAGGGTTTTCATGCATTTTGAAGTGTCAGCATGGGAGTCAACTGGGAGCAGGATCCATATTGGCTGATTTCCCTTCCCTGTGGTCAAATCCCCAGCTAATAATGCCAATCTACATTCTCAGAGAACCAGAGATGCTTGGCTAACTGGTTTCTGTAACATTACCTCTTACAATGTATCAATATTTTCTCAGGAAATTAGAGATAAGGAAGTGGGCAGCAACTAAAATTAATATGCTTATATATCTGTTAAATTGCTGAATACATTTCCCAAATTCTCACCTGCAGTTACGTCAATTTCACCAGAAGTTTCATTCGCCCTTGGTGCCATGAGTGGGGAGATATAAGGAGGCCCCGAGAACAATCTTGAACCAAGAAATGGAGCTGGTGAGTAATAAGCTGAGTGCAGTCCACAACCATTATCCCGCATCTGTCAAAAAATTAAATTAAATCTGTCAATGGAAGCAGATGACTGGGAAAATGAATGCAATGAATAGGAGGCTCAGACTGCATCCAATATAACTTTAAATCGATTAAAATAAACGCAATTAAATATGCCGCTGCCTTCTGCTCTCCCATCCTGAGTAACGACTGGCTGGCAAATATTAGCAAAATATTCTTCCACATCCGGAACAAGTTCAAATCCAGCAGTGTATAAAACATTCCTAATTTGGCATTCAATTGTCAAAGTCACTCAAAGAGTCTTGGCATAGGAGCTAGAAAATATCACATCAGCACAGTATAGGGTACTCATCCGATGTTATTGCTGCATTGTACAGGGAAGCCTTAATTTGCTGTTCAGTGCTGTCAATAGTCCACAAAGTAGAAAAACAAACCATTCCCAGCACTTGCATCCCTTGTCAGATCAGCAGAAATAAAAAGTTTTAACTCAATTGCATTTCGTATATTTTCTGATATACTATGCAAATTACGCAAAGGATTTCAAAAGCTGTGATAACCATATCCAAAAATGACATCTAAGAACCACATTGAGGTTAGCCTTACTGATTTGATCAGGGATCTGTCTTGCTGCAGTTCATATAAATTCTCAATTTTTATTACTATCTTGACAGCTGTGGCTCTGGTCACTTTAACTTGTTTTCTGCTTGATGGAAATAGACCGTCTTTATCAAATATGTCCCTACTGCTTCAGAAGTTGGTGGGGGGGGGGGGGGTGGTGGATGAGAGCAGAGAGTCACTTCTCACCCTTATTACATTAGGTGACAGAATTGCTTAACTTAATTCAGCCGGCTATATCAGATGAAGTTATTCAGTTAAAATGTCTTTCATTGAGGGGTCCTATAAGCAAGGCCCACAAGATGAAAAGCTTAAAATGGTTTCTGAGAAGCTTTTCTGAGAATAATTGTTGTACCCAACAAAGAAAAGAAACTTTTGGTTATGTTTCTTTGTAATAGTAAAGAAGAATAAAAATAGCAACTCTATTACTAACCTTAGTCCAGCTCTACTTGGGAAACTGGTTAACATTCTGCAGCTGATGAACTCTGACAAGACCTTTACCTCATAATGCACCTATTCTAGTGTTATCAGCAATTACTGACTTAAGATAGTTTGTTATTTTTTGAATAGAATTTATAAGATAATTAATCTGTGATTTGTCTTTCTGCTGTTAAATAGGTGTGCAGATTTTATCATTAATAGTTCCAGTTTGCAGTTTATAACCTGAGGTATGGCTTGTTTTTTATATTTTTATCAAAAAGTATTAGAATATGTTGAGGTTTAACCAACAATCAGTGAGCTTACAGGTAATATAAGGAATTAACTTGCATAACATTGTCATTTATTACATCCTCAGGGCATTTTAGCAAATTACTTTTTTTGAACAGCAGTTATATAAAAAAGCACATATAGATGGCAAGCAGAATAATAAATAGGAACCATAAATAAGAAGTAAGATGACCAGTTAAATCTGTTTTTGGTAATGATAACTCAAGAGCTATGTATGCCTGTACCTAGTCTGAATACTACCATGGGATTTTTTTAAGGTCAACTTAAACAAGCTTCAGTTTTATGTCTAATCTGGGATGCAACACCACCTACAGTCATTTTTGCTTCTTTGTTGATATTCTGGAATAGGGAATTAAGGGATATACTGTATTGTTCACTGTGAGCTTGTGTAAATGGCCATATATTGGTTTATTTAAAGCATAGATTTGATTGTATCCGGTGAAGCATAAATCGATACCATGTAATAAACAAAAGTCAGATTCTGGGAAATTTATGAGAGATGCAAGGATTCAACATTTCTGCAAAAAATCCAAACTTGATTTTTACCCCTTTATATTCATAAAATGCAGCAAATATTGGCAGCCAAAATCCCACAAAACTTTGATTGGGGACATTGACAGTAATGCAGTACCAACAGCATGATGTGAATTATTGCTAAAGTTGGGATTTACTGCTGTTCAAAGTGTAGGACAAAAGTCCATTAAAAGTAGAATATAGTTTGACTGCACTGGTGTCCATAAGATTGTACAGTATGTATTTATAGCCAGTTAGTTTTTGTCTTAATTTCCAGTTATAACCTTAATGAGCATGACTCAGAACTGTTACTTTTTTTTTCTCCTTGGCAAAGTCAAAGAAATCAATGGATTGAAACAAGGAAGCTTAGTTATTCCAGATACAACAGAACAAATGTATAAGCCACACTGAAATGCAACTATTAGCTCTTTTGTCCCTTTTGTGAGATTTTTTTAAAGATTCAGTGTTAAGTTTTTAGAAGTGTCTTAAGTGTTGCCTATAATCTATTGATGAGCATACATTTTATATATCTCAAAGTTTGGAGGCTGTTCACAAAGATGCTCTGCAGTGCCACCTATTGACTACAACTTGCAACTGCACTGATACAAGCAATTACGATTTTTAAAGATCTGCTATAGAACCATAGAACAATACAGCACAATACAGGCCCTTCGGCCCACCATGTTGTGCCGACCTTCAAACCACTCCTAAGACTATCTAACCCCTTCCTACCACATATCCCTCTATCTTAAATTCCTCCAAGTTCCTCCAGTAGGTTAATTGACTACAGTTAAACTACCCCAGTGTATGTTGAGATAAATCTTGTTATAAATGTGCAAGTAATAACTGTGACAACATTAACTTGAAAAATAAGTCAGTGCCTACGCAAGAATTTTAAAAATGTACCTGTTCATCTTTTGTGGATATACAGCTCGAGAGTCTTCAGGGTAATTGAGGTTATATGGGAAAGAACATTGAGATCTACCCCAACATCTGCACTTAGGCAAATACTGACAATGTCATAGTAAAGGCAGAGGTGAGAGAGATAAATTAAAAATAGATAAGGAGGAACTTGTGAGCACACAAAGTGGAAAGGATTCCCAGTCCAAATCAAATGCAAGCAAGGCAATAAGAATGGGGTAGCAAGAATGCTGACAACTTTTCTTCCAATCCTCCTTAGATTTGGAAATAGTGACAAAGGACTGGAAATTTTCAAATTTTAAGTTCCTGTTCAAAAAAGAAGTGAGAAATGAGCACAGCAAATACATGCCAGTGTAACGTGGTGGTGAGAAAACATTAGGGGCAATAATTGGCGACAAATATAATTATCACTTGGAAAAATAGAAGTTAATAAATGGGAGATTTATTGATACAAATTATGTTTAGCCAGCATGGCTGTACTTTTTTTTATTAAATCTGTGTGTGTCCCATGGCAGTGCAGTTAATATTCAATATTAGAATTTTAAAAAAGACATTTGACAAAGTATCATTTAATTGCAAAATTGAAACTCATGGATTAAAAGGTTAATCACAATATGGATATGAAATTGCCTAAGGAACAAATGGAAGAGAGCAGTGATGAATGTATGTTTTTATAGACGAGAGAGGAATGTCAATAACCAGGAGACAAAGATTTAATATATTTGGCAAAAGACCCAAGTTGAAAGTAAAAGATTCTTTTTATCTAGCCAGTTGTATGATGTAATGCATGAAGGTGTGGTGGAGGCAGACTCATTCACAGTTTTTACAGTGGAGTTGGATAAATACTTAAAGGAGAAAAGGGGAAGCTCTGTTGAGAAAGAACAGAATTTGGAACTGGTTTCAAAGATATATGTAAATACAGAAAATGCTGGAAAATCCCAGGTCAGGCAGCATCTTTGGAAAGAGAAACAGTCAATGTATGCAATCCTTTGTCAGAACAACAATTTCAAAATTCCTTCTGGTGCCTTGGCATTCTGTAATGTTGGAAGGACAGTAATTTGAGAAGTAAAATATGATTGGATTTTATGTCCTAAGGAAATTATTACAAAGAAGAGTGTATTACATTCTAAAATTAAAATATTACATCAACATCTTTTACATTTAGAAACTTAATTCATGTTACAGCATTTAACTGAAAGAAGATTCATAACAATCATTTTTATCCCTTTTAATAATGTCTTACCAACATGGGGTTTGGATGGAATGCTCCAACACTTCCTTGGACTGGCCTGAAGCTGCCTCTTGAGGCACACATCCCAGCTGGCATAGGAGCTCCTTTGTAGCCTGGCTGATTCATTGGAAAGCCCATGGAGAAGGGGTGATAACTGTACACACTGCTGCAGTATCCTGTATAAAGCTTTGGTGGCAAAATATTCCGGTAGAAGCCACTGCTCACCAAATTCCTCTCAGCTTGCTCTTTACTGGCAGAAGCAACCTCTTGGTATAAAGCAGGGTGATCTAAATGTTGAAAAAGATCTCTCTCAATAAATCCATCCAACACTCAGCCCAAGTAATAAAAAGTCATTAAACTAAGTTGTAAAACTTAAAGGGAGGCGGCATTGAAAGCCTGGTATACAATTATCTTAGTTGTAATGATCCTGGCTTTGTTGGAGGCAAAGTTAGCTGGGATTCCCAAACCTCTTCGGTGTTCAGCTCGAAGCTAGATGAATGGATACGAAGGTAAAAGGGGAAGCTTGTCTTCTATGGTTGAGCTTATTTGAACAGCTTGTTGATGCTTCCTGATGAGGTTTACTTCAGTGGTGCTGGAATGCAACCGTGCCCAGGTACCAATAAAGGCGTATGGGAAGTGGGGTGATAATTTGAGAATCCCAAACCATGTAACTGTGCGAATGCTCAAGTGTTAACCCTATAATAAAATGTTCCGAATTCCTTCTCCAAGTTGCTCCAAAAATCCATTGATGTGTTCTCCTCTCCTTAACACTTGACCTTCTTGCTTCTCCCAAAACTCTATCACTCCTTTTCTCCTCCTTCCTTCCTTTTCGCACACCTCCTTCCTTTTCGCACAACTATCACAGCTATAGTTTTGCTTCTCCCAAAACTCTATCACTCCTTTTCTCCTCCTTCCTTCCTTTTCGCACACCTCCTTCCTTTTCGCACAACTATCACAGCTATAGTTTTGCTTCTCCCAAAACTCTATCACTCCTTTTCTCCTCCTTCCTTCCTTTTCGCACACCTCCTTCCTTTTCGCACACCTCCTTCCTTTTCGCACAACTATCACAGCTATAGTTACCAAGATCCCATAATCAGAAATTCCCTGCCAAAAACCACCAGTTCACTCTCCTTTTTTAAGATGCTCCTCTACAATCCCCACTTTGATCACATGCTCAAATATATATTTCTTTGACATACAGCCCATTGTTTATATTACACCCCTGAAGTGCTTTGTCATGCTCTTCCACATTAAAGACATTATATAGAGGAAAGTTGTTGACATGGTCCTCAGACCTCAAGGATGCAATATGTATCAGAACAACTGAACTGCATGTGTGTGATTGCTCTGGGTGGTGCTGAGAGTTTTTTTTCCAAAAATAAAAACATTTATGTCGAGCCTTTCACAATTTTAGAATGTTCTCAGCTTCCAGTGCAGTTACTATTGTACTAAAAGTGGCAGCCAATTTGGATTTAACAGGCAATGTGATAGAAACTACATAATCTGTTTCAACAATGTTTCCTGAGAGATAAATTTGATGAATTAATCTCATAGGATTTTTTATGTTCACCTGAGAGAGCAGGCAGAGCTTCAGGTTAATATTTCATTTGAATCTTGGCATCTGTGAGAGTGCAGCACTTTCTGGTTTCTGCACTGGAAAGGCAGTCGAGTTTTTGAGTACATATTTTGGGATGTAACACTTGACACAAATTATGTTTCCATGGAGCTTTTCTTAAGTGGTGTAATGATGGATGCAGTTACTTCATTAGAGTCTAAATCATAATAGAGCCAGAAGATATTTCACTCCATTTAAGTATAATTCTTCCCTACAAATATCAGCTAATTATACTTGCATTTGAAGTCATTAAAATATAAACTGGCTTTGTCTCAGGATTGTTTCGATAATGGAAGACTTTTTACCAGGACAGGTTGGCAGTTTGCATCCTGGCCCCAAATGGACTACTTTAGTTTGGCTCCATCTTTTGACAACACAAGCTTGCCAGTCCCTAGCAGGAGCTTTTGTAGTGGCAACAGTACACATATGTCAGCCTTTCCTAGATTTCATAGAAGCTCACAGCCAAAGAACACCAGAGAATCATAGCCCAGCAAGAATGAAAACCTTCAGGAAGCCTTGGGGATAAAGTTTGTGTCATTGTGTCCCAATGTTTAAAAAAAACTCCAAGACAACGCACCTTACTATTTGCGACATTGAGAACACCGTGCCACCCAATACTTCAGTGTTCAATATTTATCATTTTTGACCGTTTGGAGAAAAGACACAAGTATTACAATTTCTTATTTGTTCGGAATCTTTTTTTTTGCCCAGTGCTCCGGTACTCTTTTTCGCAGCTTGGGCTAACGAAAACTTTGTTACAAGATAGTGAGAACACAGTCCGATCTAGAACAAAGTGTGCAGAAACAACCGAGCCATGGCGGAAACTAACTACCTGATATTCCCAGCCGGGAATTAAACAATTCAGCACTGAGGGGCACTCACCAGAAGGAAAAATGAGGTGATCTGACTGTAAATAGCAACAATTATAAATAACTCTTCGTACTTGGAAGTAGGGGGAAAACAAATACTGCCGTGCAACACACAATAGTTGAAAAGCGTTTTACTTTATTATCAGCTGCTGTATCAAAGGCAAGACCTCAAAATGAGCCTGTCATTTATAGGAGATTCAAAGCCGCAAATGTAACTAGGGAATCATTAAAGTACTGTGTTTAGTGATTCAAAGAGGGCTAAAGAGGAGTATGTAAAAAACATGTTCACGAAGGCCAACCAGACGTTAATTAGAAAAACTGATAACCCCAGGGTTTCTGAGATCAGTTTTAGTCTGGCTCGATTTTGAAGATTTTAAAACAGGATTTAGCTTGAAAACTCTTAAAATGCCAGACTTTGATTAAATGAAATAAATATTTTCTTCTAGTATTTGAGTTACTAGTTGCTCTGTATGTTATCACATATCTTCACTAAGTTAATTGCATTGCTTTATTTTCTTACCGAACTGGGTAGAGGTGTGGACCGCATAGGCGGAGGGACTGTCCTTTCTCTCGCCACCGCCCTGCCTATCCTCCACGCCTGAGGGTCCACGCCTGTCCGGGAGAGAGGCTTCTCCCTCCGGCTGGGTGCTGCTGGTAGCTAGGCTAGGGGCTAGGGCTGGGAGTGGCTCCGGCGCAACGGGTGAGCTGGCACCGGTGCTGCTACCGTCAGCCCCCAGCGAGGGTGAGGCCAGCCCCAGCTCCTCTTCCCGCTGCTGCTGCTTGCGGAGCGCTTTCTGCGCTGCCATGATGCGCTGGCGCTCGGCAATCAGGTAACACTTGGGGCACTGGCAGCGGCGCCAGCTGCATGCTCCGTGCCCCTTCAGCCGCACATCGAAGCCGTGGTTCCTACAACGGGAACACTTGGGAGTACGGGGAGATTTGGCTGGCGTGCCGCCACCTCTCTCGGTTTTCGAACTCGCGGGCATTCCTGCTCCTTCCTCTCACAGAGTGAGGGCTTTGAGTTTGAAGCAGGCGCCAAGCTGGGACAGAGAAAATAGGCGCTGCACCTGCCAGAGAAGAAACGTTACAAATGGTATACATTTGATGTTGTTTGTAACTTTCTTCAGATTGTCCCAAGATCGGATACTATTGCAACTGAACTCGCCGGAACACCGAATGATAGCCTTTGACTGCCATGCAAGCCGCGGCATTCCGATTTTACCCGTGGTATGACTAATTCCAAACAGTCGCAACCCGGATAATGTGCGCTTCAGGCTGTGGCCAGATTCACCTCTGGAAGAGCAGCCGTTTAGAAAAGAAATGTAAGTAAAGAAGGCAAAATCAATTTGGGTTTTGGCTAAGCCTGTGAACGCCTGCAGCCCAGCTAAAAGGCACAGCCTAAGCATAATAGCCACCATTGACGGCATGTGGAAAAACTCTTAATCCAAGATTTATCATTTCGCCCGCACAAAGTCTACAGTGTAACTTGGACAACAGTTTCATGCCATCTTTAGAAGCCAAATCACTTTCATCTAAAATCCCCGAGGTGCCAGTTGGAAATCAGATTGCAAGAACCTTGGCACCAAAGTTATTAAAAGCTTGTCTTCCAAAGCTTGATGCGTTAATAAGGGAGCAAAGCTACAACTGTCAAGTCGCAATCTACAAAAATCTCATGGCTGAATCTAGAAGATCTTGATGACTGGGACGTTATTTTCCGATGGACAGCAAAAAGATATAAAGGCTGCTTCAGTGTACTTTAACATGCTGTAAAATGGGGTACCCATAAGCAGGAACCATTTGAAGATTAGAAAACATAGTGAAAGCTATCTATGAACAAACATGTGAGGTTCTTTGAGTTGAACCTGATTGTGAGCACCATCTAAAGAATAGTTACCTGAAAAGTCCATATTCCCAACTGGATGTATCTGGGATACCACTTAATCCCAGAGATTTATTTTGACACATGAATATAAACCTCAGTAACGACTGCAAAAAATGTTGATAATCTAGCTGGCTTTAAAATTGAATGGCATTGCTGGAACCTTAAATGTGTAAGAATGTAAAATAAGTAGTATAAACCCGAAGTCATAATGAGGATCTCCTGGACTAAGTAAATCCCAAATTTAGGATTTGAACTGTTTTCTAACTCTCATTTGGTGGTCTTGCTCACACATTCTTCTCTGAAAATCACCTCAGCCTGGTTGAATCCTTCAGTCACAACATCACTACATCACATATTTTATTTCATCTTCTCTGACAGAATTTTTTTTACTTTATTCCCATGAAAGATGAATGGCTAGTGACATAGTATTGATAAAAGACATTTTTTCTTGCTAAATGTTGTCCCATGGGGCCAAAACTGCAGATGTCTGTGATTAAACAGCTAAGGTCTACAGACTGTGGCTGAAACTGGGGATTGTTGCAATCAAAAGTTCCTGGAGCCTTCAGAAATAAGAACTTTCAGGCGCCTATTCCCTGCCCAGAGATCCAATGATCAAAAAGCAAATATGTAATAAAGTACCTAAATATCCAACCTTGTAAAGAGCTGTAAGAGCTAAGAGAAATTATAGAACATAGAACATTATAGCACAGTACAAGGCCTTCAGCCCACAACGTTGCGCCGACAGTTTATCCTGCTCTAAGATCTATCTAACCCTTCCTTCCCACAGAGCCCCCCATTTTGCTATCATTCATCTGTCTGTCTAAGAGTCTCTTAGATGTCCCGAATGTATCTGCCCCCACAACCTCTGCCAGCAGTGCATTCCACGCACCCACCACTCTCTGTGTAAAAAAAAAACTTACCCCTGACATCCCCCTTATATCTTCCTCCAATCACCTTAAAATTATGTCTCCTCATGTTAGCCATTGTCGCCCTGGGAAAAAGTCTCTGACTGTCCACTCGATCTATGCCTCTTATCATCTTGTACAACTCTATCAAGTCACCTCTCATCCTCCTTCTCTCCAAAGACAAAAGCCCTAGCTCACTCAACCTATCCTCATAAGACATGCTCTCTAATCCAGGCAACATCCTGGTAAATCTCCTCTGCACCTTCTCTAAAGCTTCCTCATCCTTCCTATAATGAGGCGACCAGAACTGAACACAATACTCCAAGTGTGGTCTAACTAGAGTTCGAAAGAGCTGCAACATTACCTGGCAGCTCTTGAACTCAATACCCTGACTAATGAAGGCCAACACTCCATTTGCCTTCTTAACAACCCTATCAACCTGCACGGCAACTTTGAGGGATCTATGGACGTGGTCCCCAAGATGCCTCTGTTCCTCCACACTGCTAGGAGTCCTATCATTAACCTTGTATTCTGCCTTCAAATTCGATCTCCTGAAGTGTATCACTTCACACTTATCCAGGTTGAACTCCATCTGCCACTTCTCAGCCCAGTTCTGCATTCTATCCATATCTTGTTGTGATCTACAGCAACCTTCTACACTATCCATAACACCACCAACCTTTGTATCATCAGCAAACTTATTAACCCACTCTTTCACATCCTCAATCAAGTCATTTATAAAAATCACAAAGAGCAGGGGTCCCAGAACAGATCCCTGCGGAACACCACTGGTCACCAACCTCCAGGCAGAATACGCTCCATCTACCACCACCCTCTGTCTTCTATGGGTGAGTCAATTCTGAATCCACACAGCCAAGTTTCCCTGGATCCCATGCCTCCTGACTTTCTGAATAAGCCTTCCATGAGGAGCTTTATCAAATGCCTTACTAAAATCCATGTACACCACATCCACTGCTCTACCTTCATCAATGTGCTTTGTCATATCCTCAAAGAATTCAATCAGGCTCATGAGGCACGACCTGCCCCTTACAAAGCCATGCTGACTATCCCTAATCAGCCTATGCTTCTCCAAATGCCCATAAATCCTGTCTCTAAGAAACTTCTCCAGTAATTTGCCCACCACTGAAGTAAGACTCACTGGTCTGTAATTCCCAGGGTTATCCCTACTCCCTTTCTTAAACAAAGGAACAACATTTGCCACCCTGCAATCACCCGCCATCCTCACAAACATCAAGGTCTCTCTCTCTGGTGAATACTGAAGCAAAGTATTCATTAAAGACGACCTCGACCTCTTCCAACACCAGGCACATGTTTCCTCTTTTATCCCTGATCGGTCCTACCCTCACTCTAGTCATCCTCCTATTCTTCACATACATGTGGAATGCCTTGGTTTTTTCCTTGATCATACTCACCAAAGACCTCTTATGCCCTCTTCTAGCTCTCCTGAGTCCATTCTTAAGCTCCCTCCTGGCTACTTTGTAACTCTCCAGAGTGCTGTCTGATCCATGCTTTCTAAACCTCAAGTAAGCTTCTTTCTTCCTCTTGACAAGATATTCTACCTCTCATGTCAACCACGGTTCCTTCACTCTACCATCCTTACCCTGCCTCAATGGGACAAACCTATCCAGAACCCTATGCAAGTACTCCCTAAACAACCTCCACATTTCCACTGTGCACTTCCCCAAGAACATCTGTTCCCAGTTTACACTCCCAAGTTCCTGCCTAATAGCATCATAATTCCCCCTCCCCTAGTTAAATACTTTCCCATATCGTCTGCTCCGATCCCACTTCAAGGCTATGGTGAAGGTCAAGGAGTTATGGTCACTATGTCCAAAATGCTCTCCCACCGAGAGATCTGAAACCTGATAAGGCTCATTGCCTAGTACCAGGTCCAGAATGGCCTCTCCTCTAGTTGACCTGTCCATATACTGTGTCAGGAATCCTTCCTGGACACACCTAACAAACTCTGGCCCATCTATCCCCTTTACACTAAGGAGGTGCCAATGAATATTAGGGAAGTTGAAATCACCCAGGGCAACAACCCTGTTATTTTTGCACCTCTCCAAAATCTGCCTCCTGATCTGCTCCTTGGTGTCACTGCTGGTATTGGGGGGTCTGTAGAATACTCCCAATAGAGTGATCGCTCCCTTCCTGTTTCTGACTTCCATCCACACTGCCTCAGTGGACAATTCCTCCAGGACATCCTCCCTTCTACA
This sequence comes from Pristis pectinata, assembly GCF_009764475.1. NCBI lineage: Eukaryota > Metazoa > Chordata > Chondrichthyes > Rhinopristiformes > Pristidae > Pristis > Pristis pectinata. The sequence goes on along the minus strand of NC_067407.1, from coordinate 47,167,921 downwards.
GCTGTGACACTGTCCCTGATCAGTAAAGCCACTGCCCCACATCTTTTACCTCTGCCCCTGTCCCTTTTGAAACATCTAAACCCCGGAATATCCAACAGCCATTCCTGCTCTTGTGACAGCCAAGTCTCTGTAATGACCACCACGTCATAGTTCCACGTACTTACCCACGCTCTAAGTTCATCACCCTTGTTCCTGCATTACTTCTCGCATTAAAGTAGACGCGCTTCAGCCCATCCAACTGACTACAATTTTGCCCTTTCAAATGCCTATCCTTCCTCACAGTCTTTCTACACTCTGCGTCTACTTGTACACTAAATGAACCAAGCTCTGACCTATCACTCTGGTTCCCATCCCCCTGACAAACTAGTTTAAACCCTCCCCAGCAGTTCTAGCAAACCTGCCTGCAAGAATATCGATCCCCCTCCAGTTCAGGTGTAACCCATCCCTTTTGTACAGGTCATACCTTCCCCAGGAGATCCCAATGATCAACAAATCTGAAACCCTGCCCCCTGCACCAATTTCTTAGTCACACATTCATCTGCCAAATCATCCTATTCTTACCCTCACTGGCACATGGCACAGGCAGCAATCCAGAGATTACTACCCTTGAGGTCCTGCTTTTCAGCTTCCTACCTAACTCCCTATATTCCCTCTTCAGGATCTCATCTCTTTTCCTACCTATGTCATTGGTACCAATATGTACCACAACCTCTGGCTGTTCACCCTCCCCCTTCAGAATGCTATGGACCCGATCCGAGACATCCCTGACCCTGGCACCCAAGAGGCAACATACCATCCGGGAGCCTCTTTCACATCCACCAAATCTCCTGTCTGCCCCCCTTATTATGGAATCCCCTATCACTACTGCTTTCCTCTTCTCCCCCTTCCCTTCTGCACCACATGACCTGGCTCAGTGTCAGAGACCTGGTCACTGTGACTTTCCCCTGGTAGGTCATCCCCTCCAACAGTATCTAAGTGGTATACCTGTTATTTAGGGGAACGGCCACAGGTGTACTCTGCACTACCTGCCCATTCTCTGTCTTTCTCCTGACAGTCACCCAGCTACCTGCCTCCTGCAGCTTAGGAGTGACTGCCTCCCTGTAGCTCTTTTCTATGAACTCCTCGTTATCCCGTAGGAGCCGAAGGTCATCCAGTTGCAGCTCCAGTTCCCCAACACGGTCTGTAAGGAGCTGCAGCTGGATGCACCTCATGCAGATGTAGTTATCAGAGAGACTGGATGTCTCCTAGAACCCCCACATCTCACAAGCTGAAGACACCACTGACCCAGGAGCCATTCTCACCTGGCACTAAAGGAAACACCACCTAAATTCTTCAGTTAGTTAATACATCTTCAATGTGTGCCAGACGCTCTTTGATACAATTTAAGGTGGTTCACAGGACCCATATGTCGAAGGACAAGTTAGCCTGTTTTTATCACCATATAAATCCTATATGTGATAGATGTAATTCGGAGGTGGCTTCCCTGACACATATGTTTTGGTCCTGTCCTCTTTTGGAAAAATATTGGGAGGACATTTTCAACATTATTTCAACTGTATTGAATATTGATTTACAACCTCACCCAATCACTGTAATTTTTGGATTACCAATGATGGAATCTGGCCACCTATCTGCTGCTGCTTGTCATATGATTGCCTTTGTTATATTAATGGCCGAGTGATCCATTTTGTTTAAATGGAAGGATCCAATACTCCCCACCACTTTTCAATGGTTTTCTCAAACTATATCATGTTTAAACTTAGAAAAAATTAGGAGTGGCACTGTTGATTCTTCGCTTAAATTTGAGAAAGTTTGGAGTCCATTTATTCAATATTTTCATATGATATAGATCCCTTTTCAATAATCTTTGAATTTAGAGGAGCGGAATTGACGACATAATAATGCTCTTTGTTCATCGAGAAATATCAGTCCAGTTTTTTTTTCTTTTCTTCTGAAATTTTTCTTTTAGTTTGTTTCGTTTTATTACTTACAATTTTTTTTTCGATTTGGGTTTTTTTTATGTTATAAATCTTTTTCTTTCTCCTTTTGACTTTCTTTTTGTAATATATTTGTTTACCAAGAAACCGTGGGGCCTAGAATTTTTTTTATTCTTTATGATTATATATGTCATGATTGTCCTCCCAATCTCTTTGTATTACATGTATAATTACTGATGTTATATGTATTAATCTGTATTAATCTGAAAATTAATAAAAAGATTGAAAAAGAAAGAAAGGAAACACCAAAGCAAAGAAAGAAAGGACCTTACCAGAGACTTACCTTTGCCTCTTCTCACCAAAGGCTCTTGAGCCAAAGCCACAGCTCCCCACTCTAACACTGGCCACTCACACAATGGCTGCTCTGCTTTCACTATTCTTTCACTATATTGGCATTGGTTTATTGGTATTGGTTTATTATTGTCACTTGTACTGAGGGACAGTGAAAAACTTGACTTGCATACCGATCGTATAGGTCAATTCATTACACGGTGCAGTTACATTGAGTTAGTACAGAGTGCATTGATGTAGTACAGGTAAAAACAATAACAGTACAGAGTAAAGTGTCACAGCTACAGAGAAAGTGCAGTGCAATAAGGTGCAAGGTCACAACAAGGTAGATCGTGAGGTCAGAGTCCATCTCATCGTATAAGGGAACCGTTCAATAGTCTTATCACAGTGGGGTAGAAGCTGTCCTTAAGCTTGGTGGTATGTGCCCTCAGGCTCCTGTATCTTCTACCTGATGGAAGAGGAGAGAAGAGAGAATGACCCGGGTGGATGGGGTCTTTGATTATGCTGGCTGCTTCGCCAAGACAGCGAGAGGTAAAGGCAGAGCCCAAGGAGGGGAGGCTGGTTTCCATGACATGCTGGGCTGTGTCCACAACTTTCTGCAGTTTCTTGTGGTCCTGGGCAGAGCAGTTGCAGTACCAAGCTGTGATGCATCCAGATAGGATGCTTTCTATCATGCATCGATAAAAGTTGGTGAGTGTCAAAGGGGACAAACCGAATTTATTTAGCCTCCTGAGGAAGTAGAGGCGCTGGTGAGCTATCTTGGCCGTGGCATCTACGTGATTTGACCAGGACCAGCTATTGGTGATGTTCACTCCCAGGAACTTGAAGCTCTCAACCCTCTTGACCTCAGCACCGTTGATGTAGACAGGTGCATGTACACCGCCCCCTTTCCTGAAGTCGATGACCAGTTCTTTTGTTGACATTGAGGGAAAGGTTGTTGTCATGACACCATTCCACTAAGCTCGCTATCTCCTTCCTGTACTCCGACTCATCGCTGTTTGAGATACAGCTTACAACGGTAGTATCATCTGCAAACTTGTAGATGGAGTTAGAGCAGAATCTGGCCACACAGTCATGAGTGTATAGGGAGTAGAGTAGAGGGCTGAGGATGCAGCCTTGTGGGGCACCAATGTTGAGGATAATCGTGCTGGAGGTATTGCTGCCTATCCTCACTGATTGCGGTTTGTTGGTTAGAAAGTCAAGGATCCAGTTACAGAGGGAGGTGTTGAGTCCTAGGTCTCGGAGTTTGATGACAAGTTTGCTTGGGATTATAGTATTGAAGGCAGAGCTGTAGTCAATAAACAATAGTCTAACGTAGTCTAACATACATGTAGACTGTATAACATAGTCTAACACTATATCTTCCTACCTTGGTGTGAGGTTCTGACTGAGGCTTCCACTCTTCCTGCCATGCTCACAAGCTTTTTCCAACTCTCCTTCTAGTGTGCCATATAACGCAAACACATCCATTGACTGGAAACAAAACTCCTCCTGAGTCATTGCTTGCAGAAATCACAGCTTTACTTATTGTGTTGTCTTCATAATACTGCTACTGGGTGCCCCATTGGTTGAAAAGCATTTGAGTGGGTCCCTGAGTTTTTGCACATGTGACACTGGGTACCATAGAATAAAGAATAAATCTGGAGATTAGATAAATCTGCCAATCACTGTGTCATCCTGTCTATAACTCCTCCTTGAACATACATGCTGGGCATAATAGATGGACTGAGAGAGATTACATATAGAAGAGGATATACTTAAATCTCTTTCTCCTTCTCATTAGACAGCCCCCAGGATTGGGGATAATTTGCTTCCATTCTGTTTTTGTGAGTTCTGAGGTATTAATGTGGTCAATGTGGGAGCCACAAACTTTTTCACAGATGGGGTAAGTGGTGGCCAGCACGACAGGCGGGTGGGTAATTTGTGAGCTGGTGCACTCCTTCTGCTGCTTGCATGGGGCCTCTGTGTGCTCCCAAATGCCTGGAGGTTCTCAATACCATGCTGAATACTCTGAGCAGTTGTGGACCAGGGATTCCAAAAGTCAGTGGGTATGTTGCATTTCTTTAAAGAGGCTTAAATCTTTTCTTCCATCTGTCTGGAAATCTCTTCCCATGATAGAGCTTGTAATAATATGTTTGGGATTCAGGCATGCAAATGACAGCCTACCCAGCATAGCCAACTGAGTGTAACGAAAGCCTCAATGCTGGGGATGTTGGCCCAAGCAGAGGACATTGAATTTGGATTGTGTATCCTTGCAGTGAATTTGGAGAATTTTTTGAAGACAGTGTTCGTGGTATTTTTCCAGGGCTTTCAGATGCCTACTATATGTAGTCCGTGTCTCAAAAGCATATAGGAGGGCAGGGATCACTGCTGCCCAGTAGACAATGTATTTTGTGCCAGGTCTGAGGTCTTGATCTTCAAATACCCTTTCCAAGGGCTGTGCTGGTACATTGAATGTGCTGATGAATTTCATCATGAGTGTCAGTCTTCACTGAGATATGGCTCTGACGATACAGCAAGTGGTACAAATTTTCCAGGGATCATGAAGGACAGTCAATGTTTTGCTTACGTAAGCCAAATCCAACATTGCCCTCATGGCTGCGTCAAGCTGTGCATAGAACCAAAGAAACAAACACCAAATGTCATTACGTGCTGAGGTTCTACGTGTCCCTGGTGTTGTGAAGGATGTGCCTTGTTGCTGCTCAGATGGACTTTACCACACTACCTGTCCTTTGTATAAAATTTTCCTCAGAGAAACACCTTTGACCACAGGTCTATTAGACAGTGGTCAGCACAGAGCATACAGCAGGCCTTGTGGGAGAAGGACACAATGGATTGTGTGGGATGGTTTCCCAAGCAGACTGTCAAAATCATTTGGCAGAATACCTCATAGCCAGAACTCACTAACAAGCACTATAACCTTGCTTGGTTGGCAGTGAGAAAGGACCTCTCTGCACAGTTGTAATCCTCACACCCAATGTACACTGCCCTGAAGATGGCTATGATGAGGATGAGATAATCATCCACCTTTTTGTAGACTGCTTGCAAAGAAGTCTGGAAAAGGATGCAAGGGTCCTTGTCGAGGTTCATCCTAAGCAGTTGCATAACAGAGGACTCTATGCTACAAGGGCTGCTGCCAGGGATGCATGCAGGGAGACAAACATCAAGTGCTGCTGGAAGATCGTCAACTCAGTGAAAGATGCACTTTGGTCCATCTGAAATTTTCTTCAAGTACAACATGATATCTGTAAGGGGAATGCTGCCATCTGGCACATTCCAGGCTGCAGGAGTATGTGCTAAGGGAAGCACTGTAGTTTAGTGCAGCCAACACAAAGACTTTATAGGGAAGGACGGCAGTCTAAGGTTCTGCACCACTAGACACTGATAGCCCTGCAAATGCTTGAAGGGTGTATTGTCCAAAGTGGTCACATGAGTGGCATTAGTACTTTGAACATAAAATACATTAACTTGATGATAGCACAAATACATAGACTTGACAACACAATAAATCTATAGATTGGGCAACAATACGATCACTCCATCGATCTCCCAGTGGTCAGCCATTTAATTCCACTTCCCATTCCCACACTGACATGTCTGTTCACGGCCTCCTCTACTGCCAAGTCGAGGCTAGATGCAGATTAGAGGAACAGCACCTCATATTCTGCCTCAGTAGTCTCCAGCCTGATGGCGTGAACATCGATTTCTCCAACTTCCGGTAACGACTCCCCTCTGTCCCCACCTTTGTTTTCTCTTATCCCACCAGCCACATCAGCCCTTCTCTTTCCCCTCCCCTGCCCTCTTGTTCTGCCAATCACCCACACATTCCTCCGTCCAGTTCCCCTCCCACCTCCCTCCCTTTATTCCATGGTCTACTGTCCTCGCCTATCGGATTTCATTTTCTTCAGCCCTTTGCCACTTCTACCTATCACCTCCCAACTTTTTACATCATTTCCACTCTCCCTCTCCCCCACCTACCTATCTTCCCCCCTCACGTGGATCCACCTATCACCTGCCAGCTCTTGCTCCACCCCTTCCCCCCACCTTTTTATACTGGCTATCTCCATAGAACCATAGAACCATAGAACCCCCTCTTTCTTTCCAGTCCTGATGAAGGGTCTCGACCCGAAACGTTGACTATCCATTTCCCACCATAGATGCTGCCTGACCTGCTGAGTTCCTCTAGCATTTTGTGTGTTGCTCCAGATTTCCAGCATCAACAGTCTTTCTTGTGTCTCCATTATGAACGTACAGAAAGCCAAGTACTGTTTTATATTTCTTGTATATATTTTTATGAATAAAGTTTACTTTTTGAAATAAACCGCCCTGTATAATAGAGATTTGTTTGCAGTTCTCGGCATAGGCAGCTGCAAAGTGAGATAGAGGAAAGTGATAGGTGCTGGCTCCTTCAGTATTGTGAGGCATTGACCCCTGGATCACACAGCACATGGTTACCTGTGAACTGTGTCATAAATGCTTGACCCTTGTGCAGCAAAGGATCTATGGGATTCCTGACAACAAGCCCAAGTTACACTCTGTCCCTACACCAGCAACTTTCGTTTTTTGGGATGTGATGAAGGCTTTTTGATCACATCAGGAATGGGCCCTGATCTCAGAGGTCCAACACAGAGCTATAAGCCCAAAGAAGCATGCAACTAAATGTCCATTTCCTATCCCTCAAGCTACTCATAGGCTACAATAAATTACACATGATGAGATGATAAAAGCTGACAAAGTCCTCCTGGTATGTGCTATACACTGGAAGTGTTCCATGTTTGCTGAGGTAGTGCCTTGATTTACACAAAGTAGTGTACTTAGTAATAAAACAATGCCAACAATATAGAAAGATTTGTCTGTTTTCATGGTAGTATAAAATCATAGTTCATGATACTAATATTTACATTTGTCAACTTTATTTTTAAATTCCATTCTTGGTTACAGTGAAATACAGTAATCAAAGTGGTAATAATGGAGCAAACATGATTTAATGAGCATTTGTGGATTTGCTATCAGCAAAAGGATTTGATAAATGAGCAGAAGAGTAAATATGAGCAAGGAGGAAAGTAAAGCTATTGAGATGGCAGGGAACATGACCTCCTGGTAAATACAGTAACATTTGCTAACTGCAATGAACATCCCCAATCAAATCTCATGTGATCAAACACATTGGAGCAAGGTGGCAAAATTTGTTAACAGTCAAAGACTCATAGACCGTGGAAACAGGCCCTTCAGCTGACCATTACGCACCCATTTACACTAATCTTACATGAATCCCATTTTCTTTTTGCTTTAACAGCTCTGGGCTTGCTAGTGGGAAGGCAATAGAACATTTTAATTTTAGGTGCAATGGTCTTTTGTAGCATTAGGACAGCAAGAGTTGGGGGTGATGGACCAGAAAGCCTGCCCTTACAGTTCCACCAATTTTTGTTATCTGTAAGATGCCTAATTGGTAGATTGTTTATTATTGTCACATGTACCAAGGTACAGTGAAAAACTTTGTTTTGCCTGCCATCCATATATATCATTTTATCATATCAATGCATTGAGGTAATACAAGGGAAAACAACAACAGAATGCAGAATAAAGTGTTACAGGTACAGAGAAAGTGCAATGCAGGCAGACAGTAAGGTGCAAGACCATAACAAGGTAGATTGTGAGGTCAAGAGTGCACTTTATCATACTAAGGGACCAGATGTGCTGATGTAATTGTAAAGTCCCAATTGCAGCTATATAAGTAATCTGCATAGAATCCTGTCCTGAAGAAGGGTTCAGACCCGAAATGTTGACTGCCTGCTTTTCTCCACGGATGCTGCCTGGCCTGCTGAGTTCCTCCAGCATCATCATGTTTTTCATCTGAATTCCAGTATCTGAAGTCCTTTGTTTGTCTAGAATACTGGAAGTTTTGCTGTTCCCTTGGTGAATTTACTGCACATTCTTTTGGCAACGTAACTGGATTTGCTTTCTCCATTATGTCTCAATCTGGCAGTTCATGAGTTAATTAATTACTTAAGAAAGTACTTATATATAGTTAACCAATGACAAAGATTAATGAATATTTTAAATAGGACAAATTTCAGTCATATGTAGCGGCATCCCCAATTAGAACGTCCATGCAATCAATTTTTTGGGGATGGGCTGGGTATGCAAAAACTATTGTGGGAAGGGTAACTAACTTCTTAAACCTCACAAGGCACAGATTTCAACAGATAAATGAATCTCTATTTTAAAGTTTGGGGATCCCAGCCTGTGTGATTTTTAGCATTGAATCTTGCTCCACAGAGGAGTGGTTTGGAGAATCGCCTGTGAAGTTGGCATCTTTCCGGATATTCAATCAAGTAGGCATAAAGTGGTGTGGTCCAAAACTTCAGATGAAAGCATCTTACATCTCCACCACTGATCAAAGATATCCGGCTGGAAGCATTGACATTAACTCTCTCCAGAGCTTAATACACCCTTATCATTTCAGAATCCCTTTTATTCAGAAACTAGTTTCTATAATTTACAGGAGAGTTAGGATTGACTGTACTTTGTTTTTGAATGGTTGACCAGAAATATTCAAACTTCAAGCCACACACCAAACTTCTTAAAACAATGGTCATCTCTTCCTATTTAATGCTATTAATTTTTGAGGACTTTCAAGAACTTAAATCATCAGCTCAGCAAGTATCTGAACTCAAACTTATGATTCCAACATTAGCTTCCTGATTGATACAGGGCTTGGCAGAAATTGTCAATTCTGAACAAAGCAAATTCTGACTGTGGATTCTATCACAAATTGCACAAGATAACTGAATCTAATCATACAGGAGGAATTTAGGGCATCAGCACTAAACCAATCTAACGAGTACTAATTTGAACAGAAATTTGACTTTTGTCACTGGCGTTAAACGTGCAACACTGTACCACTGAAGTAAGATTTGGAGATGGTGTTCAACATGCATCTGCTTCTGTTATTCACTGCTGCCCTCTGACAATAAGGTTCATGGATGGATTCTGGAAAACGTGGACATCATCTTGTAAGTCAGGAGCCATGTCTTGGCAAAGGCAGACATCGATGGTGAAATTCACCACTGCCTTCAATGCAACAGCACAGCCTTTGGGGGATTGAGAGTAAAGGGTGTTTGAAGATCAAGACTTCATAAAACTCATGGCCTTTCAGGCAGCAGTGCTCCCTGTCCTCCTATGTGCTGCTAGAATCACTGGAGTCCCAAAATAGGCAGTCTATTCTGAGCTAGTCATAGGAAGAGAATACCATGTGGACACAGGAAGAAATTCAAGAATGTACTCAAGTCTTTTTCAAAAATGCAGCATCCCCGCTGACTCTTGGGATTCTCTGGCCCATGACCACTCAAAGTGGAGGAGGAGCATATTTGGGATGATATTGAGATCCCTGAGTCCATGCATCCGAAGCACACAGAAGCCTTGCATTGACAGTGGAAAGATGCACCACCTCATAAACTATTCATCTGCCTGTCCATCAGGCACTCCTGCCTCACCTCTGGAAGAATCTGTGGTTGCCATTTTGACCTCATTAGCCATTTCAGAACCCACGAATCCATATTGCAAGCAAGCCTTCCTCGATCCCGAGGGATTGCCTAAGAAGAAGTCCATATTGTGCATTCAGTACTAATAAACAAGTACTGTGTAACTTTGTCTCTAGCATTAGTGGACTTTATTTTTTTTTCATTCATTCAACACATATTGGTGTTATTGTGAAGTCCAGCACTTATTGTCTTTCCTAGTTGCCCTTGAGAAGGCAATTTTGAACTCCTGACTTGAATTATCACAGTACTTTTGTTGCCATTAAATTAGGAACTCCAGGATTTTGTCACAGTGATATTTTCAAATGAAAAATCCATACATCAACAACAGCAAGGCACCTTCCTTTGAGTACACTTTGACCAAATTAAAAACAAGCAAAAGCTGGCATGTCACATTTCCTCATCTGTGTCAGACTGTAAAAATGTGAAAAAAAATAAGAAATAGGAGTGGAATACAGCCCTCAAGCCTGTTCCACAACTCAATGAGATTTTACTGATTCTAGGCTCCAAGGCCACTTTGCCATCTGTTCTCTATATTCCTTTATTCCCTTAGCATTCAAAAAATCTATCAGACTAAGATTGAGCATCCACAATCTAACCACAAGGTAGGGAATTTTAAGATTCACAACCGCATGAAGTACTTTCGCATCTCATTTTGTATGTATCATCTTTGCTGCTTAGATTTGACCCCATTTTAAAAAGATTTTGTTTTTGTAGCATAATTATTGAAATTGAAGATAGGAAGCTTTCCTCTTAAGTCTCCAGTATTTTCACTGATGTCACCAACAAAATCATCACATTTTTATCACTTGAATTCAAAACTATTTCCTTAAAGTTTGAGCTTTAAGTGGCAAGACAGAGTTGGGGAAGCAAGGAAACAACAAAAACTTGCATTTATGTGGCTTTTTAAAAAAAATGTAATGTCACAAGCTGCTTCACAAGAAAGTTGTCAAATAAATCTGGCACCATTTAGCTGATGGCCTAAAGCTTGGTCAATGAGGTAGGCTTAACGTGCATTTCAAAGGAGGAAAAAAAGGTTGAGAGAAATTATGGAGTTTTAACTGACTTAAAGGAGATTGAATAAGTTGGATCAAGTTAGGAATGAAAATCTGCTAATTCTTCAAAGGATTGTGCAAGCAGAGCCTTATTAATTTGAGTTCACTGTGGAGTTTGGTATTGGTATTGGTATTGGTTTATTATTGTCACTTATACCGAGGTACAGTGAAAAGCTTGTCTTACAAACTGATCGTACAGGTCAATTCATTACACAGTGCAGTTACATTGAGTTAGTACAAAGTGCATTGATGCAGTACAGGTAAAAACAGTAACAGCACAGAGTTAAGTGTCACAGCTACAGAGAAAGTGCAGTGCAGTAAGGTGCAAGGTCACAACAAAATAGATCGTGAGGTCATAGTCCATCCCATTGTATAAGGGAACCGTTCAATAGTCTTATTACAGTGGGATAGAAGCTGTCCTTAAGTCTGGTGGTACATGCCCTCAGGCACCTGTATCTTCTACCCAATGGAAGAGGAGAGAAGAGAGAATGTCCCGGGTGGGTGGGGTCTTTGATTATGCTGGCTGCTTCACCAAGACAACAAGAGGTAAAGACAGAGTCCAAGGAGGGGAGGCTGGTGTCCATGACGCGCTGGGCTATGTCCACAACTCTGCAGCTTCTTGCGGTCCTGGGCAGCGCTGTTGCCGTACCAAGCCGCGATACCTCCAGATAGGATGCTTTCTAATGGTGCATCGGTAAAAGTTGGTGAGAGCAAAGGGGACAAACCAAATTTCTTTAGCCTCCTGAGGAAGTAGAGGCGCTGGTGAGTTTTCTTGGCTGTGGCATCTACGTGATTTGACCAGGACAGGCTGTTTTAGTCAGTTCTATTTTTCTCCAGTAAATAACATTAAGAAAAGAATTTTTTAAAGTGATTATTGTTTCTCTGGTTCTCAATAATACTCAATGTAGACTTAACAAGCAGTTGGAACAATTAAGGCACTTGACTTAAAACACAATGAATATTTATAATTGTTGCAGAAATTCATTTGGAAATTCACCTTACATAATGACATTTACAGAGTTTTGCTCTTGAAAGAATGAATCTTTGAAAATAATCTCAATGTATTCCCCATTTTCCTGTGAATACTGAATGATATCAAGGCCAAGGTCCATGGGAAGACCTGGTAACAGTATTTGGTGAGTCTAGATAGGAGGACAGTGTGAAAAATGGTGGTTACTGGAGCATTTGGGATGAGTTGTAGAATCAGAAAATGACACAGCATAAAGGGAGGAACATTCAGTCTATCATGTGCTTGCTGGTAATTTTGGTTGAAGTATTCCCATAATCTGAGTGCTTGTACCCCTTTTCTTTAGACAGACTTTTTTCCTCTTTAAGTTAGCTAAATAATGTTTTGAATGTTACTATCGGTTTCTGCTTCTGGCACATTTTATGCACTGCATATCAGTTCACAACAATTAACTATGTTAAAAATACTTCACTCAGCCTCTGATTCTTTTGCCAATTACTTTAAATGTTTGTCCTCTAATTACTGACCACTCTGTCACAACAAATAGTTTCTCCTAATTTACCCCATTAAACCCATTTGTGACATTCAACTTCTCTACTGCATCTTCTCTTCACCTACTCTAGAGAACATTCTAAACTTTTTCATTCTCTCCACATAACTGAGTGCTCTCAAACAGACACTATTCTAGCAAATCCCTCTGCATTTTCTGTAAGGCCTTGTTATTTTCAGAAATGTGGTGCTCAAAATTGCATACAATATTCCAGCTGAGATCTAATCAATGCTTGACAGAACTTCAAATAACTTACATTGTTTTGTGCTCTATTCTATAAGTTCTACATATGAGCATACATATACAAATTACAAGCAGGAATAGTCCACTCAACCCCTTAAGGCTACCCTGTCATTCATAAGATAACGGTTAACCTGTTTTAACCTCAATATTTTATTGCAGTCTACCTATGGTAAACTTTCACCCTCTAGTTCTTCAAGAATATCACTACCTCTTTCTTAAAAATATTCAAAAACTCTGCTTCCACTGTCCTTCGTGGAAAGAAGTTGCAAAGATTCATGATCCTCTGTGCAAAGAAATGTAACTCATCTCCTTTTTAAATAAACCATCCCTTATTTTTAATCAGTGACCGCTAGCTCTAGATTCTCCCACAAGAGCAAACATCCGTTTCACATTCACTCTGTCAAGACCCTTCAAGATCTTCCTTTGGCACAGAAGTAGCACTTTCTAAAGTTTGCTAACCAGGCCACCCAAGAACATAGAACAGAGTATCAGGCCTTTTGGCTCACGATGTCTCTGCTGCCTGCGATGCCAATCCAAACTAATCCCATCTGTTTGTGCATGATCCACATCCCTCCATTCCTTGCCTGTTCATGTGCCTGCCTAAATGCCTCTTAAACATTGCTATCGTATTTGCTTCCACAACTTCCCCTGGCAGTGTGTTCCAGGCACCTACCACTCTCTGTGTAAAAATACTTGCCTTGCAGATCTCCTTCAAACTAACCCACCACCCCCGCGCCCCCCCCCCACCTTTAAGCGGAGTCTTTTAATATTTGACACTTCTACCCTAGGAAAATACTCTGAGTATCTACCCCATCTATGCCTCTCATAATTTTATCAGGTCTCCCCTCAGCCTCCGATGCTCCAGAGAAAACAATCCAAGTTTGTCCAACCTCTCCTTGTAGCTAATAATCTCTAATCCAGGCAACATCCTATTGCACCTCTTCTGCACCCGCTCCAAAGCTTCCACATTCTTCCTGTACGGCAGTGACCTGAACTGCACACAATATTCCAAATGTGGCTGAACCAAAGTTTTATACAACTGCAAGAAGTTGGGAGAACATTATTTATGGTGCAAACACGTAGAAAATTTAACAATTGTAGATACATGTTCGATAAAAATAGATTGAAATTCCTTGTCACCATATATTTTGGCATGGCTTCACATCAACCAGCTACGTCTTTGGATACATAAGAATCTTTTGGAAATCAGTTGGCCTTTCCAGAGTTGTCACAAGACAATTCATCTTTTAGCTTAAATAGCATTGCTTATTTATGATTCTTAAGCAAAAGAAATTTAAAAGAGTTAAGACAAAAGCAGTGCTGTAGTAAAAGATGACAATTTCTAGTACTTTGTAAGTGGAAGCTTTTCTATTCCAAACCCCTTGCAAAGAGGCTAAAACTCCATTCCAAATTACTTGCCTTACCTGCACGCTAACATTTTATGACTCCCAGATCTCTTTCCACCACAACATTTTGTAGTCTCTTTCCATTTAAATCATAATTTGCTTACTCATTCTTCCTTCCAAAGTGCATAACCTCACTTTTTCCCCGTGTTATACTCCGCCTGCCAACTTCAAATTGTCGAGGCTCCAGCAATGATCCCTCAGGCACCTAACTAGTTACCGTTTGCAAATCTGAAAATGACCAAATTTATCCCAAATCTCTGTTTTCCGTCAGTTAGTTACGGAACTCAGCAGTCGCTTTCTGTGGTGCAGTTCACTGACGGCCAGGTGGCAGCACTGCCCATGCTGAGAAGACGCAATTGCAGCAACAGGTGACAGGCTCAGGTTCTGCTGAAAGTTCTGCCCCAGGACGTGCTGCAAGGTCTGGGAGACGCGTGCAGGGTGGGGGGTTCGCGGAGAATCTGCGGCTGTGTTTTGCATTGAGTTCAGGCGATCTGGTCTCGAAATTATGCGAGGAAACAAGGAAAGAACGTAAGCTACTTAATTATTTCAATTTGATTTAATATTTTAATTATTAAAAATATTCCAAGGTAATTTTTTATTCTTTGAAGGTGTTTCTTCTGACAGTTTTTAATCTTGTTTGTTCGTGTTAGGGACATCAAGCAGCATTGTAAAAAATTGATAGCTATAAAAGACTGTGAATTGGCGTGGGCTCGACCTTTGGTCAGAGGTTTACAAGGCAGTTTCGTGGCATGGTCCAGCTAATCATATCTCGAGCAGTTCGTTTATGGTCTGGGGTCGAACTATTTGGCCCCACCACCAGTGAGGTTAGCTGGAGCTGCCAGGTTTGGGGCCAAGTGGGGGGAGTGGAAGCGGTGAGAGTGGGCAGAGGATCCGCTCGAATTGGGGCTATCAGAGAAAAACACGGGTAGAAATTCAAAAGCCCATAAAACACGTGCGAAGTGATTTGAATTTCTAGGCTAAACGTTTGAATAATTACTGTATTGGTTTTTAGATTAATAACATTTGAGGTAATAATTCGTATCTGAATATAAATCCCATCCTAAACTATACTTCCATATCCGTTACGAAATACGAGGAGGCTATTCGGCCCATCGAGTCCAAGCCAGCTCAGAGCAATCCCGCTTCCCCACCTAATTTTTTCTTGTAACCTATTTTCCCCGTGTTCCCATCAACTCCCCCCCCCCCTCCCATTCTACCAAACAACAGCTCACCAGGGTAACCAATCAATCATCAAGCCCACACGTCTTTGGGATGCAACTGTAGCACTTGGAGGAAGCCCACACAGTTACAGCAAGAACATACAAACTCCATACAGGTGACGAATGAGCCTGGGTTGCTGGTGCTGTGAGGCAGCAGCTTTACTAGCTGTGCCATAGTACTGCCCACAACAATGCCAGAACTAAGTCTATTCATCTATTTCACTATGGGGTCTCTTCTTAAAGAACATAATCTCCAAGCTCATTTTGCACATAAGACTGATCCACTTGCTCCTTTGACACTATGACGATAAAATAATTGACTCCCCTGGACTCCAGGTTAATTATATTTTTCTCTCTCTTTAAGTCTGAAATTATCATTCCCTCCTCAAAGTCCAAACCTATTGCCCTTCCTTGCCATCTACTGCCCATCTTCAACATCTCTTAAAGACCCTGAATTCCCAAATGTGTGCCTTTTTCAACCAGACTCCAGTTGGGCCTCAGGACTTGCAGGCAGTCCCCAAGTTATGTCAGGGTTCTGTTCCAAAGAACTGCTTGTAACCCATACTGGTCATAAGTTGGAAATGAACAACAGTGTGTGGGAGAAGATCACAGAAACAGCTGTGATGGGAGAGTGAGCAGCCACCAGCTGGCTTCACTGACTCAGTTAGTGAGTGAGTCTGCTCAGTGCTCTCAGCTCTGCTTGGCTCGACTTAGACCCTGATTGTTGTGGTTCCGGTGGGCAGTTGAAGGGGAGAAGGCATGTAGGCATGCTGTGTTATGTTGAATGGTTCCTTTATACGTTGAGATGGACTCTTGACCTCACAATCTACCTTGTTATGACTTTGCACCTTATTGTCCACCTGCAATGCACTTCCCTGTAGCTGTGACACTTTATTCTGTGCCCTGTTATTGTTTTTTTTTACCTGCACTACCTCAATGCACTCTGTACTTACTCAGTGTATCTGCACTGTGTAATGAATTGATCTGTATGAACGGTATGCAAGCCAAGTTTTTCACTGTACCTCAGTACAAGTGACAATAATAAACTAATACCAATACCATTGTCAACTCATTCACTGAAGCTGATGAGAGGATGGGCCTTGCATCCAGAAAACAAAGATCCTCTAACAACCTGTCCCTGCTGCCTCACATTGCCCTCTGACAATAAATGTTTGAAGTGAGACCCTGAAAATTGTGGACCACATCCCATATCTTGGGTGCCACTTCTCAGCAAGGGCAGGCATCGATTTAAAAAAAATTCACCATCTCCTTCAATGCACCAGCACAGTCTTTCATTGAATTAGGAAATGGGCATTTGAAGATGAAGACATCAGAAATGGCACAAAGCTCATGGTTACCAGATAACAATGATCCCTGCCTTCCTGTATATTGCTGAGACCTGGATCGCTAGCAATAGAAAAATACCTCTAATGCTGTCACTGCAAAGTCTTGCAAATTCACTGGAGGGATAAACAAACTAATGTCAAACTACTAGGCCAATTTCCCCAGCATTGAGGCCCTATTTACACAGAGATGGCCTCGTTGGACCAGCCACATTGTTTGTGTGCCCAACACCAGAAACCCACTCAATTCCAAGTTCTGATGGGGAAGATATTACCAGGCAGGCAGAGGAAAAATTCAAGGAAAAGATCTGTTTTCTTGAAGAACTACAACATCCCTCGAAGAGAACCTCGAGTACATGTGCTGGGAGCACAGAGAGACCCTGAGTGAGCAATAGAAGGAATGCACTACCTCACAAACAACCCACCTGCTTGTCTCGTCAAGCATTTCCTGCTCCATCTGTGGTAGAGTCTGCAGTTCCCTCATTAGACATCTCAGAACCCTCAAAAGGGTCAAGTCTTCCTTGAGCCCATGTACTGTCAAATAAGAAGGAGATGTTCCTGTGTTGTTCTTTGGTTCCACTCTGGGGACAGACCATGGGGAGGGGAATCAGCTTTCAAAGACAAAGCACTGAGAAAATAAACAGTGCTGTATATCCACACTTCTGGAGTTTTCTTTTTGGAAAGCACTTATCAGCCTGTAACTGGCAGCTTAGATGGTGAATAAACAACAGGGGGCAATGTGAGCAAACAAATGGTTCTCTCCACTGCTGGAGGATGAGTTACAAAGAAAACTCAGCAATGCATTATGTAACTGTCCTAAAAAAACTGTTCTGTTAAATTGTCCTAAATATTGCAATGATCCCTTTGGCTGCATGCATATGTAGAACTTGTTTTGCACCACATACTCCTTGCAGATATTTTCCCCAGACTGATATTGTGTTAAAGTTCACAGGTGACACCATCCTCCAGTACTTCTCTCTGGCCATTCACCTTTGTGCACTTAGCCTTCAAGTGAGCTTATTTCCAAGCTGTATGACTCTGTGGTGTAAGTCTATGTTTTGACAATCAGGGCAGAGGATATCACTGAGGTGCAGTCTCTACACTGGGTATTCAGTGATTCTGCAGGGAAATTAGTGATCAGGATGGGGAAGACAGGATGTAGAAAGCTGCACTGAGACCAACTGTGGTGCTTAGGATTTTGCTCTCCAAGATGTGATCACCTGGCCAGTACAACCCAGGCTCTATTTGGGATCAATATCTCATCTGAGGAGTGTGTTTTCTTAGGAAGTAATTCTGTTTTTAACTTGCTCATTCAGTAGAAAATAGTTAGTTTACGTGTGATGGTAAGCAGTCAAACTGTAGGGGTCTGCCATCCAAAAGATAAAACTATTGCAGATGCTTAAATTCTGAAACAAAGACAGAAAATGCTGCAGATACTCAGTGATTCAGGCAGAGTTGTCATTGTCAGCGCAGTCACTTCATTGAAAAAATAACATTTCCGTTTACCTTATCTGTAAAATCACAACAAGTAGGAGTGCCTTCCGCCCCACTCCACATTAATTAGTCACTGTTAGTGTCTCCCCAGCACCACAGTCCCAATGCCATTAGCTGCAATTTTGATCATTGTTGCAATTCCACACAGTCAGAGGGTTTACCTCCGAGGTGGCACTGATTCAGATTAGCTTATTGTCATAAACACCAGGGTGCAATGAAATTCCTTGCTCGCATGAAGCTCACAGAGTAAACAGTATACATGGTAATAATAAATATAACGGGTGCAAAAACAGGTAGTGCAAAAAGAAATGCTGAAGTGACAATAGTAGATGGAATTAAGGGTTTGAGAAAGTGGCAGCACCAAGTGAAAAGAGGTGATTGGTTCAGAAGTCTGACAGCAGTAGGGAAGAAACTGTTCTTCAGTCCAGTCGTCTGGGCTTTCAAGTTCCTGTATCTTCTCCTAGTAGGTAGAAGAGAGGAAAGGGAATGGCCAGAGTGGCAGACATCCTTGATGTTACTGTTAGCCTTCTGGAAGCAATGTACAGTGAAGATGGAAGGATGTGATGAGCCTGTGATGGTCTGGGCAGTGATTACCACTCTCTGCAGGTTCCGTCGGTGCACATCTGGTCCATTACTTGATGGTACTGGACCAGAAACCAATTTGTTGTGATAGCAGCACTGGGATCTTTAGGAATACAGTCGTATAATGGTTAAATACCAGGCTATCGAGTGGAGGAAAATCATGTATTCCACATGGCATGCTGAGGATATTACCTCCCTACCACCACCACTGACTATTGTTCAGAACATTATTAAACTCCCACACAGTGTCTCTACTGTCCATGTGGATTAACAATGTGGACTTTGTCACTGGTCTGATTAAGGGAGTAGGAGCAGAATAGTTAAATTACTGGATTAGCACTCAGAAGCCTGATGGATCTAGAGACATAAATCCCTTAATGGTTGCTGTGGAATTAAAATTAATTAATAAATATATTTGGAATAAATAGCTATTATCAGTGAAAGTGACCATGGAACTTTACATTGTTTTGTTTCACTGATCGCCATCAGAGAAGGAAATGTCCCACCTTTGCCTGATCTGGCCTATGTGTGAATCCAGAACCATCAATGCAGTTGACTCTTAACTGTCTGCTCAGTTTGGGGGAAATTAGGGACAGATAATAAATACTGGCATTGCCAACAACATCCGCATCCATGAACAAATAATAACATCCACAGATTTCTCCTGTTGTTCAAAAATTCTTCTGGCTGAACTATCACCATTTGTCAGCTGATCTGTTCCTTCCTCAGACACTGCTGGTGTCTCACATCTACATAGATTTCACAGCCAACTGAATGGCAACTGTAGGGACATCTGTTCATCTTAATGCAGAATTCTAATTTTGTTATAGTAATCTGCAAAGCAAATGAAAATCTAAATGTTTCTGTAAATGTCATTCCCTGGCCTAGAAATTAGATAAGCCCTGCAGATATATACTATGTGGCCCAATTTTGCAGCCTCTGTCTCTGCAGCTTTTGTATTATTGGTAAATCTGACCAGTTCCCAGTTAATTTTGGTATCTATATTAATTCATGCAGATTAGAATTATCAGAACAGTAGGAACTTTCCACAGTATTTCCTCATCTGTACTTTTTATGTATTTGTTTTTTATTTATTCTTGTATCCAAAATTGTTGTGGCTTGTACATGAATTGGAAATCTTTCCTGCGAAATGTTTTGAAAGCTCAAATGTACTACGTCGTAGAATATCACAGATTTTTTTTATGTGAAAGGTGACAAGTAGTTCTGTCAAGTAGGATCATACCTTTCAAGAATCACTGTTCCTTATTAAATTATTGCCATTTTTTTCCTGTCTGCCTTTGACATTGTGTTTCCTTTTTTTTAAATCCCAGTAACCTTATTATCCACTTGCACAGCAGAAAAGCAGCTGGGGAAAGGCACAGATTGCAAGACACGTTCCAGGTCATGATGATTAGGAAAGAGGGGGAGACAGAAAGACTAGCAAAAGTGATAAGGGGCATTTATCCATACAGTCATTGTATGCAGCTTTTTTTATTTTCATGATTATCTGTACACAGACATGTTCCAGCAGAATCCTAATCATAGAAATACATATCTATATGTTAATGCAAAGGCAGCACCTCACACCCTATTCACATTTGAAAATGTAGAAAGGAAGAGAAATGCATTCCAAAGAATGGCAGTATGAAGCATGAGGAGTCGAGACTATGACTGAACAATGAGAAAGTCTTGACTTTCACCAGCAAATATAACCATGGAAAATGTGCGGCATGAAATTTGATGTCCCAACAAAAAAATGTTGTAAATGTAAGATGAAATGTATACTTCACATTAATAAACAGGTAATCTTAAAGTGAATGAAATGTATTTAAACATAACTTTTATGATCCCAAAGTGCTTTGTTGGGTGATCAATCTGTTGAAATTTGCACTCAATCTAGGCCAAAGATTCCTAGGCTCTTCCTTATTGCATACCCACATGATCTTTATCAGTATATCATCAATTCAATCCTAACACTATGTGGGATGCAAAAACAGCATCTCTTTGAAAAGATAATCCTAATTATTATCAGATAGAGGTCATTCTTCCAATGGCAATATATTCATCAGAAGAATCTTTAAATAAAAGAGCTCTTGTCCATATGGAGATTTTTGCAGATACTATTACTGGATTGTTTTAAGAGTGGTAGTATTCTCTACTGACGCATGATAAGGCCAGTTGCTCTGAACAGTCTTGAATTGGTTCTCCTCACCTACATATGCCTTCCCCATCCTTGAACTCAAAATATAACATCAGAGATTCTCTTTTACACTTCTATAATCACTTATGTAGGTGCTGCAGAAAATCAGGTAGGAAGGTAGGCACAGAATGGAGCCTACCCAATTTGTAGTTTATTTAAGTGAATAAACCATCTTCAATATTCGTATAAAATTCTTCCTGCCTGAGTTTCTTTTTTGTGCTTGGCCCATATATTTATCTATCTGCAAGCACAAAAGAGAAATTCTGCCCCGTTGTTTCTTATTTCAATTTATTTTTTTCCCAGAACTCAAAATACTGGACCTTTTTACTGTTATTTCAGATTCCTATAGAATTACCTTATCTCCTAATTGTCTTTTAAGTAATTTGCCTAATTATATATTACTACCTTTGCAGTGGTGCATACATAAAGGGTTAATAATTATTGCATGTAGTGAAAAGACTTAACAGTTATTTTACTTGTATTTTGTCTGATAAATTAATGTAGTTTCCCACTATTACTGGAAATCTTTCCAAAGCATGAATAATACACACAGAGCAGAGATAATGTAAGAGATAAGATACCTTTATTAGTCACATGTACATCAAAACGCACAGTGAAATGCACCTTTTGCGTAGAGGTAGGCAGAACAATAAATTGCCTCATATTTAAAGCAGTATAAAGTTTATCAGACATATAACGACAAAGTTTGGAGTGAGTCATTTCATTCTTTGCAAAAAATTCTTCAAACATTTAAAATGTTCAGTGCATTTTACTAAAAATTTGATCTGTAATATAGGAAATTATGCAGATTTCATCTTTCGATAAAACCCTCCAAAGTAGCATTTGATATCTTGTTGTAATGTATCATTTAAGAAAGGAACAACATGAACCCATTAATCTGACTAATTTTCAAATATGTTACAAACTGGTTTTTAACCTGCTGTGTGCAAAGCCCAAGGCCACTGCTGAATTCACTTGAAGTAAAATGTTAAAAACAAGAAGTTATCTGTGATCTTTCACCAGAAATGGCAAAGGTTAGAGAGGAAACAACTTTTAAGATAAAGGAGAGAAAGGGAGAAAAGGAAAGAATGAAAGGGAAAATTTTTGAAAAAGTGGAAAAAATCAAATGTCAAAAAAGATGATGATGGCAAGGCAGACAGAGCTGAAAATGGGATACAAAACGTAGGTCTGTGTCCAGGCGAACCCCACATAATGGGGGTGGGGGGGAGGGGGGCTGCAATCATAGAACACCAGCTGTAGTGTGATTTTTGTAAGGCGAAGCCACATCATCTGTGCATACGTCAAGAAATGTGGGTTGATAAAAGTAAATTTTAGGTTGATTCATTTACTCTATTTACTCTTTTTTTCACACAAATTCCATATCAAACCTTATTCCATAACTCAAATTTTTGGGTCGTGATTTGTGAATTCTATAAGGGTGATTTTTTTTTTGTAACCTGAACGGTCACAACGCAGGGTTTGCCTGTATAATTATATGGAGCATATATGCAATTACATAAGGCCCTGAAGAGACAACATCTGGACAACTGTGAACAATTTTGCTGTCCTTACCTAAAGAAGGATATAGTTGCTCTTGAGGGAGTGTAGTGAAGATTTGCCAAACTGATTCTTGGTATGGTAGTTCTGTTGCATGAGGAAAGATTGAGTTAGCTAAGCCTCTATTATTTAGACTTCAGAAGAATGAAAGGTGACTCTGTGAAACAGATCCGTGGTGTGCTGAAACCTTGGACTGCTGCTGGGCCACTGTGGAGAAGCCCTGCAATACTCAGCAGTGCCTGTGTCACAATTCATGATGGTCTGCACAATCTGATCGTGATAAGAGCTCGCACTTTTTCATCAGCAATAAGTAGCTGCAGTGTAGGAGTAGGCAGGAACAGTAAGAAGAGGAGGAAGAAACGTGCTGCTTTCTACCGGATTTTCCATAAACAACTTGTATGAATTTATTAGAATACAATCCTAATATTCCATTCACAAAGATCATACATTTTAATTTCTCTTGTCTGCTCAGCCACAATATCAAATCAAGCTATGCCTATGCCACTTAGTGTGCAAAAGCCATCTAAGTCCCTTGTGTGTTCTCTTAGTGCCTGCCTATCCTGCATGTATTTTTGACTGTATTGCTCTGACATGGTGCTTGACAATGGCTGTGGCACACTAATAGAAGGCTGCCTCTTTTCAGTGGAGAAGACTGTGGATGGTGATGCAGGATGATTTCAAGCAGGTTTTGATGTAAAAGCCCCAGGCTTTAGATTGCCCTTCTTGACATGAGATCAACACTCACAGTGGGCTGGCTGACTAACAGGCATTGGAAAGGGTGCTGGGAGTACGAATTCTGATAGAGGACAACAGATTTCTGCTCCATGAAGCAACCAACTCCAGTAGCACCAAGCAACCCTAGTAATCTAGTAAAGTGACATGCATCCTCAAAACAGGCACGGTAGTGTAGCAGTTAGCATAACGCTATTACGGTGCCAGTGACCAGGTTCAATTCCGGCCACTGTCTGTAAGGAGTTTGTATGTTCTCCTCGTGTCTGCGTGGGTTTCCTCCAGGTGCTCCGGTTTCCTCCCACATTCCAAAGACGTATGGGTTAGGAAGTTGTGGGCATGCTATGTTGGCGCCGGAAGCGTGGCGACACTTGTGGGCTGTCCCCAGAACACTCTACGCAAAAGATGCATTTCACTATGTTTTGATGTACACATGACCAATAAAGATATCTTATCTTAACACTGGTATTCAGAGCCATGTTGTCAGCAGTATAACCTTGCCTGTCAGAACTATGAGTACTCATCTCTTGGATGGATTCAGCTTGTGCTGCAATTGTAGTAGAGACATCAACCAACAGACACTCCATTGTGTTCACACATATTAAAATTGATCTTGCAATTAACTCCATTGCTCTGTGTAATGTTGGTGCTGGTCCTCTCAATATCCCATGATGCCTCCTATTTTCAGGCAGATCTAACAATGCACAAAGCACCTTGTTCTTCATAGACACGAGATTCTGCAGATGTTGGGATCTGGAGCAATACACACAAAATACTGGAGGAACTCAGCAGGTCAGGCAGCATCTAGGGAGGGAAATAAACAGTTGATGTTTTGGGTTGAGACCCTTCAGGACTGATTCTTCATTCTTGTTTGGCCTCTTTCTGTATGTTGTCCTGTTGAAGCTCTTGCTTGATACATCTAGAACAGAATCCATGTGGGATCTTGACTTCCAGAGAACTGAAGCCTGTGCTGTAAGATTTTAAAGATCACAGGTTTTAAAGATTTTAAAGGGCCAATGAATAGATTGGCAGCATTGGTGAATGGATTATTATCAAACTACTGGAACTTCCATGAGCAATAAGTGCTCAGTCATGGAAAATCAACCTGTTGAGATATGAGTCATATCATGCAGCATGGAAACAGATCCTTCATCTCAACTCATCCATGCCGACCAAGTTGCCCATTTAAGCTAGGCCCATTTGCTGGTGTTTGGCACCCATCCCTCTAAACCTTTCCTATCCATGTACATGCCCAAATCCGAGGCAAAAAATTATTAAATGCACTTGACCACCTTAACTTCATATTGGGACTTGGTCAAAAGCTTTGCAATCAGCGTGCAAGTGACCAGAGAACCTCTATTGTTTGTGTGGCTGGCTATAAGAAGTCCCATTAGACTCTATCCTGCAAATAACCACCCCCTTTCCACCCCCCCCCCATCCCCTTCCCTGTGCTGAGATTGTTCTATCATTCCATTAAGATACAGACTAGAACTTTTTTCCTAAGGCCAATTTTTGAATCATTTTAAAAGTTCATTCAATATAGTCAACAGCAAGAAAACATTTATTATTTATTTATGGGACATGGGCTTTGATGGAGAGGCCAATCCCTATTTACATGTCCACTCTGAAGAAAATACTGATTGTGCTGTTGGCAAATGATTTCAAGGATTTAGACCCAGCAAATATCAATGAATTGTGATTATATTCTAAATCAGGATGGTGTGTGATTGGAAGGGAAGCCACGGGCAGTGGTTTTTCCGTGCTCCTGGTGCTTTCGTTCTTCTGTGTTTCAGAGATCAAGAATGTGGATGTAATGATGAAGAAAGATTGCCGTAATTTATAGATGGTACACATTGCAGCTATTGTGGTGGAGATGGAGTGGTGGATGGGGTATCAGTGTGGGCTATTTTGTCCTGGATGGTGTTGAGCTTAAAGGTTGTTGGAGCTGCTCTCACCCAGGCAAGTGGAGAGCATCTCACCATAGAGGTTGTGAAGGTCTTTGATGAGCCAGGAAGTGAATCACACACTGCAGGAAACCTTGCTGTGGATCTGCTATTGTAACCATTGTGGTAGCTCTCCTTGAACTGGAACAGTATTAAGTTAACTGACAGTCACACAATGTATCTGTAAACATCTTCCTTTGAAGCATCCCATTGCATGTTTCTAGGTCACATAACTGCCTTGACTGTTTAAAGACTACAGCCATTGTTAGCAAGCAACATAGCCACAACCGCCTCATTTCACAGAGTTGGTGCCAGCTACAAATGTATGCTCTCTATACCGTTACTATCCTTCATAGGGAGTTAATGTATCAAAAGATGAATCTTAAGAATCTTTCATTGCCTTTGATTGCCTTATATTCTCAAATCTTGGAAAGTGGTTGGAGAATTTGAGTAATTAATATAAAGGAGCCAACAAAATGGAAGCAGAATATAACATCCACCTGTCACACACTCTTCTCCATTCAATATGAACACCGTCAAATCTTGATCTCTATTCTTTTGCTGATCTCCACTGATCCCCTTAACATCTGAAAATCTATCATGTCACCCCTTGAATATAATCAACAACTGAGCATCCGCATCCCTTGAGTAGAGAATACTAAAGACTCAAAAACAACTAGCTGAAAATATTTCTGCTCATCTAGAACCTAAATGACCTATCCCCAGTCCCGAGACTGTGCCCCCTACATCTGGTTCTTCAGCCAAGTGAAACAGTGCATCTGTATCTACCCTATCATGCCCCTTTATAATTTTATGTTTCAGTAAGATTGTCTCGTATTCTTCTAGTCTCCAAAATTATAAGCGCATTTTACTCAATCTTGTGTCCCAGGAATCAATCGAGTGAATCTTTGTTTGACAGCTTTAAGACAAGTTTAAATCTCCTTGGATATTGAGATCTAGAAGACACACAGTACTCTGTGGGAGACCTCCCCAAAACCCTGTACAATTACAGCAAGCCTTCCTTATTTGTACTTAATCGCTCTTGCCTATAATTAAGCCAGATTCCCAACAAGGATGAATCTCAACAAAGACCATTTCATCACTTTCCAAACCTTGGTATAGGTGCAAGATGGATGACAGTCTCATCCTTACTGCAGCCACATTGAGGGCAGTGTGTGACAGTACTTAAACTTCAGCTGGTCCTTGGACACAGACAAGCAAGATCTTGGTTTGAAAATTCTGGTAGTGAGGCATCTTGTCAAGCGATTTTGAAGGTCTGCATAAGGATAGGATTCACAGGACTTGAAAGATGTTCCAGACAGACTACTGCCTATTGCAGCTCTTGGACACATCCTCATACCTTTCTCTGGGCCACAACTCACACATGAACACCAGGCCACTGTCTCCCAGACCATTACAGATCTCCCCAGATTAGGAGATCTCTTCTCCGTAGCCTTCAACCTGATAGTGTCCCAACTCTGCACTGTCCACTTCTATCTCTTACTTAAGATCCACAAACAGGACTGCCCTGGTAGACCCATTGTTTCTGCCTGCTTTTGTCCCACTGAACTTATCTCTTCATACCTTGACTCATTCCTCCCTCTTTCCACAAATTAAAAGTGTAGCCATGGGCCCCAGCTAAGTCTGTCTTTTTGTTGGCTATGTGGAACAATTCTTGTTCCAAACTTACTTTGGCACCCTTCCCCAACTCTTTCTCTGCATTGACAGCATTGGTGCTGCTTCCTTTTTGTGTGGTCAATTTTATTACCTTTCCCACCAACTTCCACCCTACCTTCAATTTAACCTGGACTATTTCAGACACTTCTCTTCCTTTTCTGGATCTCTGTCTCTCAATTTCAGGAGACAA
The DNA here is from genome assembly GCF_009764475.1 of Pristis pectinata. Lineage (NCBI taxonomy): Eukaryota > Metazoa > Chordata > Chondrichthyes > Rhinopristiformes > Pristidae > Pristis > Pristis pectinata. The sequence continues at coordinate 47,140,936 of NC_067407.1, read as the reverse complement.
ATTATCCTCTGATTTCTGTTATGAACTCACGGACTCCCAAAGCTATCTCGACTACCTCTTTCCACCTTATCTCTATAAGTACACTATCCCTCACAGTTTCAGTTTCTCTGTCTCTGCCTCATTTGTTCTCAAGATGAGACTTTCCATTCTCAGAATACTGAAATGTCCTTCTTCAGGAAATGTGATTTCCCCTCTGCTGTAGTTGATGGAGACCTCTCACATTTCTGCCATTTCCCACATCTGCTCTCACCCACCTTCTTCCCAGAAAGAACAGAGATGGAGTTCCCTTAGTCCTCACCTTCCACCTCACTGCATCCAGTATATCATCCTTCACCATTTCTGCCAGCTCCAATGAGATCCCACCACCAATCTCAGCTTCTCCTCTCCCCCTCATTCTGCTTTCCACAGTGACCACACACTCTGTGACTCCCTGGTCTGTTTATCCCTTCCCACCCTCCTCTCCTTGAACCTGGCACTTTCCCCTGCAACCGTAGGAGGTGCAACAGTTGTCCCTTCATCTCCTTCCTCACTACTATCCAGGGACCTAAACAGACTTCTAGGTGAGGCAGAGATTCATGTGCACTTTTTTTTCAAAGCAGTCCTAATGCAGGATCTTGACCCAAAACATGACCATCCTTTTGCCTCTACAGATGGTGCTTGGCCTGCTGAGTTCTTCCAGCAGTTTGATTTTTTGCTCCAGATTCCAGCATTTGCAATCTCTTGTGTCTCCAGAAATATATATATCAAACATATTAATTCCCCTTCCATCAAATTTAGCAGTCTCTTGTGTCTCCATTTCCTGATCTATTACAATCAAAGGTGTTTTCAGCACAAACTTTTCTACAAGTGACTGGTGGTATGGCACGGACTGACTGAAAGGAATGACCACTTTTATCTACTTGGGGTAGATAGGACCACAGCACATAATGATGGTGTCTATGCACAACTTAAGGCAACCATGAACAAGGTAGCCATTAGGATGAGGGCCACATTTGGGTACAATTATCCCCCTCTTTTGCTGAAGATTTGTACGTCGTGTCTCTCCTGGCACTATGCATGTTTGTTCTCCAGATAAACTGGAAGAGAGGTCAAGTGAATGCTGCAGCATAGATGTGGAGTATACAACAACATTGAGAGCACTTTACACCTGATGACGTAGTTCTTTCCTGCAATTGAATGAGACCATTATTCTTACAATCTCAGTTACTGCTTTATCTTGGCCATATTCCACCTGGTTCTTGGTGAAAGCCTTGGCTGCTTTGAACTATATTCCCTCCATCTTAAGGTAATTGAACCTGATGGTGAAAGGAATAAAACATCAGTTGGACCATTTTCCAAAGAATATGGCCTTGCTTTTGCTGTGATTGACTGGCTTCCAAGGCCAGTTTAAGCTAGTTACAGATGCTTAGTTACCCAAGAGGGTTAATTCTCCTTTGGCAATAGTCTGCAGATCTTTGGTCTGGTCTATTAATCAGGGCTTGTACATTAGCACAAAATGATTTGTGTGTACCTCATTTGATGTATTCTCAGCTTCCTAGAAAATTTGGTTTATTGTTTTGGTGTGGGTGTGTTGTGGACACCAAGTAGCCATTTCTTCATAGCTAAGTCTAAGTTTTGGTTGAGGAGGCTTGTCAAATGTTAATCCACACAGGATTCTACTGATTCCCAAGCCTCCTTCCATTAGTACCCAATGCTATCAGTAACAGCACACACATCTCCTGATCCAAACCTACATAGCTCCGTTGCAGGAGCTACCCATGGTGAATATGAACCCATCCTTGCTCTAGCCATTTTCCTTTATTACTGCTAATGCTTAATTATACTTTCGTAAGTGTTTTTATTTATTTCCTGATTCAGGGAAAACAGCACATGTGGGTGCTCTCTTTAGCATCAGTGGCAGAAGAATTGTGACAGGTAAAGGGGTGGCCTCTGCAATTACTCCTGGAAACCCTACCCTTTGCTCTCATCCTGGCTACTTCATCTGCCTTCCTGTTCCCTTTGGTAGTGAATTCTAACCTTGTGCATAGTTTTCTTAGCTCCCCACTCTAAACCTTCAGGTATTGTTTTCAGCATCAGTGCTGACATGAATAGTTTGCCATCTGCTGTTTTGCACTTACTTTGTGCAAGAGATGCTTGTAAATGTAGAGCCAGAGCAGATTGTGTTTGCTTGGAGACATCCTGTAGAAAAAGAGACCACAAACATAGCTGCCAGTTTGGCTTGTTAGTCTCAAAAGAGAGTGGGCAGTGAGATTACCAATTCAACCCTGATTTGTGGGTCATAGAGCCTGCATCTTGTCTTTCACTCTCCTTTTCTTTCTTCTTAACTGAAGCCAGCTACATGTACAGTATATCTCATCTCATACTAGATTTAGATCCTTCCACATCTCTTCAATTGTACTAGTGGGGCTCTCCCCTGATTTAATGCTTCTAATCTCATATCCATCCCAACTATTTGAAGTGTTCACCTAACAATCTGAATGTTAGAGCCTGTGCCTTCTTTAATTATGGCCTCCAACTAATTTCAGATCTGACTTTGTTGGGTGAGAAGGATGGTTGGCTGTGTTCCAGCAAATGTGGCAAAGTCACTGCCTAAAAGCTAGCAAGTGACATCTATGTATGGAGTGCACCTTTCAACTTGAGATAACATGGGATGCATAACTGCTCTTAAACATGCTATGTCGGTTTCTTACTTAAGGACTGTGCTCAAACTGGGATTAGTTGTGGTCACCCCAAACCAGGAACTCTTGGTTGGGTTCCTGGTGTCTCAGGCTGGTGTGGTACATAAATCCTTTCGTAGCTCCTTGCACTCTACTCATCACCTGTTTCTTAGACTGAATTAATGAGGAAGACACTGTTATGGCATAATTTTCTACAAATTCTCTACGGTTCTCTCCATTCAGTCTAAGAAATACCTGAGAACCATCATCAATCCCAGCCAGGATAACTCCTGAATGCCCCTATTCTTTACTTTTGCCTATCACACATTCTTCTAATAGAAGGATCAGTCCAAAAACAGGATCTCAATCTGTCCTATTTGAGTCTTTAGTAGTTTCAGCGGTTGCTTCAACCATACCTCCTACTCTTTTTTCACTTTTCAGCCTGTGACAAATTACCCAGGCATTTGACAGTGCACCAATGAACAGGGGGAAAGCAAGTCCATTTGTACAGTTATCCTTTAAAAGTAAAGGCAGGTTTGTATTGATCCCCTAGGTTTAAGGGAATTGACCAGAATCCATTGGATATGTCTTGTATAGTGAAAATGTGGCAGAGTAGGGAATATTACCAATTAAATTAAGGGACTTGCTAATTAAATCATAGTAGGGTATGTTACCAACTGTGGCAGTTATTGTGCAGAATCAGACTGGAACATTCTTTCTTAGGATTCTGTGACCAAGAACTGTCCAGTTTCTTAGCTAAATGGGTGTATTCACATGTATGGCTAGAGGCCTTGGTGCTCCTTGTTCCACCATGAATGCGATGGACTTTTCCAAATGCTTCTCCAAATCTTTTGGAAAAGTGTGCTCTTTCTGTGGTTGGGGCATGAGCTCTATCCCTATCTGCACTTCTACCCCTGCCACAATCTGCGGACACACCATTGGGTGGAGAAAGCTTCATTTTCAGCATGCACAATGAGTTGTTATCTTTCAAGGGCTCTGGGTGCCTGAGAGATCATGACCCCCCACCCCCACCCCCCCAAATGTGAAAGTAAAATTACTATGACTTTTCTGTCATTTACTGTTATCCATGTTCACTATCACATTCTGAGCATACAATCTCCACTCCCACCCACACGCAGTCCAGAGTCGTCCCATTTCATTACCGTACATGTTCACTTTGTTTGGAAGGGCCCAATCTAAAAACATGGAGATTTTGATACTGCCCTAGCCAGAGAATTGCCACAAAACTTCCTTGTGGATGGATAATAAATGGTGCCCTGGCCAGCTATGCTTGTATCTCTGAAAAATAAATGAATTTAAAAAAAGTCTCGCCAAACAAGGGAGGGAGATGAACTCTGTCTTCTGCATATTGCAGTGTCTGTTAAACAACACCCTTTCTTTCCCACCATAACAACATCCATGCATGATCTTCCCCATTTATTGTATATGAGTGGACTCAAGTGCTGAGGCTGGGCTTGACTCCTTCATGCCCTGAGATCCATGCTTCCTTGACTCCCATGCCCTTGCAATTGCTGAGATGCTGTCCCAAAAGTGAACTGTTTCTGGAATGTGTCGATCCCAAGAGCTGTACAGGAGCTCAATAGGCAATGTATTGACTTGTTCCTGTGTTTGCACTTCCTACAGTGAATTATCCCTTAGTTCTTCATGGATGAGTAAGGTGCAGCTGGGAGGGGAGGGGCACAGCGAGGTAGATTTTGCAAAAGACATGTCTAAACACAAGTTCAACAGTATCCTGGCATGCAGAACGATCTTGCAGGTGAAAGATATTGCTGCAGTCCCCTTATAACATACATGTATTCTTGAGCTTTTACCACTAGGTGATTATCAAACCACTCAGTGGTCAACTCATTAAATGCTCCAGGCCCAATTACTTCAGAAAAGCAAGAGCAATACTGTCACTCTTTTCAGTGCTTGAGGCTGAGCACTTTTGGCTGTGTTATGTACCAGCAACAACAGAAACACACTGAGTCATGTATAAGTGCTAGAAACTACTTTATTAATAATTACTTACGATAATAAGAAAAATAAAAGTAAAAATGTTAGAATGTTAAAAGTAAAAATGTTAGATATTAAACATTAACCCCCAAAAAAACTAAACTCGAAGTGTGTGTGTGTGTGTGTGTGTGTGTGTGTGTGTGTGTGTGTGTGTGTGGCAAATTCCCAAACTCCAAGTCCAGGAATAGTTCTCAAAGTTCAGTTCAGTAAGCCATAAGGTGAAACGTGAGCAAAGGCTTTTGAGAAACCACAGTTGACTGAAGAGAAAATGTAGAGAGAGAATAGAGAGAAATTACGAAATCCAAATGTTCCACGATGGAACCCATACAACACCTCCGTCACTGATCTGTTCCGAAGTATCTGCCACCCCGAAAGGCATTCGAGATGTGGTCGTCCACACAAATACCGGTTTCCTTCTACAGGTTAATGACAAAATAGACTCCACTGAATTATTCCAAAAATCCATACGTGGTTTGCAGTGACAGACACCATTATTGTTTTTCATCCGTCAATACACAGACCAGCAGGCAGTGTCTCTCTTTCTCCTCTCTCCTGACTCCGACTGAACCAAAATTTCAGCACGTCGTTATCTCCTTTTGTTGTCATAACAACGCTACACACACACACACACACACACACACACACACACACACACACACACACACACACACACACACACACAACTGTACTATGTCTTAAAGGGACATTCACCAAATAGTAACCTAATCCGTAACAGCTGCCACCAATAGCTTACCCCTGTGTGTGCACATGTAAGGATGTTCACTCTGTATGTACTGTAGCTTCCTACACCAGTCACTGCCTATTATCTCTTCCAACAGGCCTGTTCCTTGGAATGTGACGATAGAAGAGGACCGTCTCATCAACTTAGGAGAAAGGTCTTGCTTCCTTAATAGCAATGCAAATAAATAATATTATTATGAGGGGTATGCCTAGGGTGGATAGTAGGAAACTTTTCCCCATGACAAAGATAACAAAAACTAGACTGCATAGGTTTAGAGTAATGGGTAAAAGGTTTGGAGGGGTTCTGAGGAAGAACTTTCTCACCCATAGGAGGGATGGAATTTGGAATGAACTGCCTGAGTGGCTGGTGGAGGCTGAGAATCTTTCAACATTCAGGAAGTATTTACATGAGCAATTGAATTGCTAACACCTAAAAGGCTATGGATCATATGCTGGTGAATGGAATGAATACGTATAAATACATGATGGGCAGAAGGGTCTGTTTATGAGCTGTATGATTGAATGACACTATGAATCTATATCAAAGTTCTGTGTAGAAAGTTTCTCATCACTGAGTGAATTTTAGCTGCAACTTAAATTTTTGCAATCATCTAGTCACAAATTCACAAGTCTTGATGAAATTGTTTGACTTTTTTGCACCATAGTGGCCTAGAAGCAGGTACACTCGCAATGTGTGATTGCTTTATTGAATCATAAGCAAATATTTCAAGGCTGACTGGTTTAGTTTTGCAAAGTATGGAGCCATGCACAATTTTCAAATCAGTCTTAGTATTAAACCGACAGCATTTAGTGTTTCCTATTGATGCCATAAATGGATTATGTTAATAACACAAAAACATTTCCTTAAGGTTGCCCGCCAACTCATCCTGATCTATCTAGTATCTGCAGAACTTCAATTTTTTTGCATAATTGTAAGTTTAATATGCTTTTTTTCATGCCATTAGCATAAACATGATCACTTGGACACATGCACATGTCATAATACTCAAGCACGAATATCTTGAATCCAAAATGTCGGTGTATAGAAATACTTGATCCATTTCAGCAGGAAAATGTTCAGATTTTTGCATGTTTTCAAATTATGAATATTTAAACTGGGGACCATTTTGCTTTATTGTTTGTAAGTAGTTCTCTGATTACAAGTCTTGTCTGGTCCAAGTTACCAACACATGCTGATGACTCATCATTCATCAAGTTTAGAAGTTTCAATCACTTCTACTCTTGCAGAAGATGAAGGCTGAGCAGGCATTTTGGACTACAATTTGTGTATTTGTTTAATCGTTCATGCGAGTTTCCCAAAATTGCTGCAACATTAATGCTAAGATAACAATGGGTGCTATTTTCCTGTTCTTTTGTCACAAAATCAAGAGCCATTATTAATGCTTAAAAAGAAACTAAACTGAGCGCGGCCCACTTTTGTAATTTGTACATACATAGACAAAGCACCTGAATTCTGGATTTATTTTGCATTTATTTTTATTATTTTTGTCAATTAGGCTTTCATTTAATCTTAATAAACACAAAATAGGATGATGTGACAATCTTTAAAATGAATAACAAATATAACAACTGTAATTAATATTTAAATCTAGTTTTCTCTAACACAGTACATCAAACCTACCCATTTTGTGTTTTTAATAATATTCAATGTGCCCTTTACTCGGTGGCAAAATTGTCAATGTTAAAAGGCATTCACAAGCACTATATTGATCAGGAGTTTCTACTATATGTAGTTTATATTCTTGTACATTTTATGAATAATTAAAGCCTATTTTCAAATCAGAGAAAAATGTGGCTTAAATGGCTTAAAATTATGTTTAATGTCATGTGCCAAAGTATGACCCAAGGAAAAACTTGAGCTACATTATTCATCTTGGAAGCATATTAGTACCCTAGCTCTAAATAATCTAGTAGTTAAATACAATGATAATAGAAGTTTGTGTCTGTTTTATCTCAATCCAGAAAATGCTATATTAGATCAAAACAATTGATGTAATTCATTCCAATTTAGCAGATGTAAAAGTACTAAACATTTCAGAAACTAACTGCTAGAACAATAATCAATTCCCTGTCTGACTGAAGCTATAGTACAACTGTACAATGACCTATATGATGAAAAAACAGTGGAATCATTAACAATAGCTAGGACAGGCTGAAGAGTGAAGGAGATTAATGCTATCAAGAAGGAATAGACTAGGGAAGGGAAGAGTCTGTGAAAACCTGTGTTATTAGGGAAAGAATAAGTGAATGATATGTTAAGTGAAGCACTGACAGAACGAATGACGAAAGGGCTATATTATTATAAACATAGTTTTGGTGGGAGGTCGTATGAGAGGAACTTTAAAAATGCATGTTCAACTTTGAGGATAACCAAGATAATTAATAATTAACTTATCAAAGTGTTCCTGAGTGAGATTCCAGAAACACTTAGTGATAGCGAGATGGGGACATCTTGATTTAAAAACCATATGAGGTCATGATTATCTTTTAACTTTTAATTTCTGGGCTAACTTACAATAATAACGTTGTCCTGAACTTCATAAAACACTGACGTAAATCAACAGAGAACTTGGAAAGGTAGGTTAAATCATCCTTTCTTAGAAATTGAGTTAACACAAGCACATTTTTAAGCAGGAAGAGTTGTCTAGAATAATAGAATGAGGAAGGGCTACTTGCTAAGGGGATTGGTGAGCAGCAAATCAGAGCTTGATTGCAAACTTAGTCAACATCTTGACTAGTATTTTCAGGAGGAATGGCCATCATATTTGGGGGTGTTGAAAGTGGTCAGGATTAGGGCATTTTGCTTCCTCAGATGCATTGTCTGGGCACATGCCTCACTGATCATTTTGCATCTTGCTAATACCTTGATTAAATTTAGAATCCCAGCTTTGTATATCATTGGTTAACAAAAATCTATCAATCTTAGATTTAAAATGAACAATTGATCCAAGATCAATTGCTGTTAATGGAGAGACTTCCAAACTCTTATCACCTTGGCATCTGGAAGTGTTTGCAAAATTGTGGAAATAGTCTGGATTTGATGTTTCAAATATAGATGAACCAGTAGAAATAAATACATCAGTGAGACCAAGCGCTGACTTGGTGACTGCTTTGCTGAGCACCTGCATTCTGTCTTTCATGGTCATCTGGCGCCCCTGGTTGCAAGCCATTTTAATTCCCCTCCCCATTCCCAATGGATCTGTCTGTCCTCCGCTTCCTCTACCGCCTGGGTGAGGCCAAATGCAGTCTGGAAGAACACCACCTCATATTTTGCCTGGGTAGACTGCAACCTGATGGCATGAACATTGAATTCTCTAATGTTCAGGGAACCCACTCCCCCTCTGTCCCTTTCTCCTAATCCACCCAGGGCCTCATTTCCTTCTTTTCAAGCTAAAACCCCAGACCTTCCATCTCCTAGTTTCTTTTCCCACCTACTCCATCTTCCACACACTTTTCCCATTTGCTCACTATACTTAATTGGTTCCTCTTCAACTTCCTTTCTTATCAAATTCCATAATCTGTAGCCCATTGTGACCTCCATATATCATCTCCCAGCCTCTACTGCTTCCCCCACCCGACCATCTGCCAATCAACCTTTCCTCACCTGGATCCACCTATTGCTTCCCAGTTCTTGCCCCACATCTCCCCCTCACATCTTTATAGTGGCTATCTTCCCTCTACTCTTTCAGTCCAGGTGAAGGGTCTCGACCTGAAATGTTGACTGCCCGTTTCCCTCCACAAATGCTGCCTGACCTGCTGAGTTCCTCCAGCAGCTTCTTTATTTGCTCCAGATTCCAACATTTGCAATCTCTTGTCTCTCCAGAAATATATATGTCAAACATATTAATTCCCATTCCATCAAATTTCCCTTTAACCTTGTAAACTCCAGGGCCTGCAAACTTTTAATTTATGTAATCTTTCAATGTAATTAACACTTTGAGCCTATTATCACTTTTCTTGACACTGCACTCTCTCCAAGGTCAATATATTAAGCAAGATGTAGTGTCCAGAATTATCATTAAGGCTGTAAAATATAGGAGCAGAACTAGGCCATTTGTCCATCCAGTCTGCTCTGCCATTCAATCATGGCTGATTTATTTTTTCAACACCGTTCTCCCACCTTCTTCCCATAACCCTTAACCCCCTTACCAATCAATCTCTGCCTTAAATATACCCAATGACTTGGACCCCACAGCCTTCTGTGGCAACAAATTCCTAGATTTACCACCCTTGGCTGAAGAACTTCCTCCTCAAACTGCTGGATTTATACAGCAGGAAATAATTTATTTTCTCCCAGTGCTCTGGATGTAAAGGCTGACATTTCATCAACCTTTTTCATTATCTTGCACCGAGCTATAGCATTTGAAAGAATTCTGTGCATGTACTCAATGGTTTGCAGTTCCTATCTTTTGAACATTTTAAAATAACTTAAGTCCAAAATATAAGGCCTCTTTTTTGGCAACATCGAAGTCAATTTGTCACAATTTTGGCTACTTGCCTAATCTATTAATATCTCTTTGTATTGCAGTACTTCTATTTACATCCACCTGCAATGCCCCCTAGCTTTGTGTGGCCTGCAAACTTGGAATGTGGGCTTCTATTTCATCGTACGGGTGTCTGGTGAATAGTTATACCTCTTAAACATATCATTTGAGGTCGCGAACAATCAAGTTAATTTCCTTATTGGGTCAGTAATTTGCCTTCTATTCCATGAGATTCAAATGCAAGTAATATTCTCACATAGGAATTTTATCAAATGCCTTCGATGCGCATTTAAATTACACCCACAAACATTGGACTCAGAATGGGTATGGGGAGGCAGTTAACATCCCACTGAATTTTGTTGTTCGATCCCTTTGCATTTATGTGTTCCCGTTCGTTTAACATGCGCTCCTGCTGCGAAATAGGGGGTTGTGATGTGATTGCGCTTAACTTTACGTTCCTCCTTCTAAGTCTTACGTCGGGAGCTGCCGTTTGGCTTCGCTCCTACAGAGAACCGTGATATTTAGGGCGAGAGGTTGCAGCATCAGGGGATGAGCGAAAGAGACAATGTGGATTCTTTCGTTCGCGTTGTTATTATTGAATTTGCACGTGGTTGAAGGTTAGTACTTGTATTTTTAAAAACAAATCTTAACAAGTATTTTGTAATTGACAATGGTGGGTTATATTTTCATTCCAGTTCATTGAATGTGATGGTGTTTAGGGAGTTGAAATAAAACGGCAAGCCGAAGGATATTGATTTTCATCCGTATTCTCTCCTGCCAAAGCGTTATATGTAAACGCGCATCCGATTCAATGCCAGTTTTTTTTTGTTTTTAAAACATTTTGGTACATTAACATTCTTGCAGTTTTTTGGAATTATAACTGTCGAACAGGACTTGCTATTTTCTGGTATGGCAATGCTGCTAATAAATCATTTAAGATCTTATTGCCGTACCAGGAGCCACTTTTGGCGGAAGCTCTAAGGTGCAGGGCGCACATCCTGTATTTTGCATTACTACAGTTGGGTTTTTGTTTTATTTTGCAATGTTAAACCGTGTAAATAAAAGCCGAGTTTCCCTGCTGTTCAGGTACTCGGCTGCACTGTGACGTGGGTCAATTTCAATGCAGGAACAATCGGTGCATCTCGTTACTCTGGCGCTGCGATGGAGACGACGACTGTATGGACAACAGTGATGAGGACAACTGCCGTGAGTACCATCAAATTATTAAATGCCAGAGGAAGTGCGGCTCTTTAGAACGTTGTGGCCCCCAACCAAGGAGCTTGGTGAATTATTCCAGGTAGCATTGAGACCCACCGGGCCCCTTTGCAGGGCAACACGTGTCCACCAGTGGCTGCTTCGCTGTTGGATAATAAGCAGCTTTACCCGGGTTTAGCCCTAAATGAGTGGAAATGTGTCGGCTTCTGTTTCGAAACAAGGCAACGTAGTCGTTGGCTGACTACGGAACAGCAGATGTACCACGTGACTGCAAATCACCAATAGGCAACGTCAGTTTAGACACGCCTCTCTACCTTTAAACCCCGCCAATAAGGTGCAGTTCATTCATTAAGAGTTAAGGTCAACTCATCAGTGATCTGGGAGGAGTAGGAAGTGTATTGATAGCCAGCAGTTATGGTTCATGTCGCTTGCATAAAATGCAACCGGAACATGACTCATGGTTTTGCAAAAAAAATGTCCACAATTGTAAATTGTTCTGGAGCAGTGGCGTTTATTTTTAAACTTTCCCCCAGCATTCTTCCACTGTCGCGAAAACACCCATCTCGTTGCAGCATCCAATCCAAATCCTCAGTGACGGCAGTTAATTTCAAGAAAAGGGTATGCCTGTGGTTGGTTTCGTTGCTCACTGGTGAGAGGTGCCTGGTTATCAGAGAATTCAAATGTTATGGAAACTGGAATGTAAACCATAATGAACGTCTATTATTGCTACGTGTTCAATGCGGAAAATAAGTAGGAAATAAATTTAAAGAGCACATTGAGATGGTGAAATTGAGTGTTGCACAATCGGCTGTTGAATCCAATTATGGAAATAAGCAATTTTGGACTAGGTGGCTGAAAAATTAGATTGCCCATTACTAGCAACAAAAAAAGCAAGTGCTGACTTTTTAAGTAGTGGAAAAAATGAGGAAATATTTCTTTACTCAGAGTGGTGACTCTTTGGAATTCTGTAACCTGGAGTCTCAGCCTTTTTGTTTTAGGGATATGGTTGGGAAATTGAGTTGAGGTGGAGGATCACTCAGGATGCTGAATGGTGGAATAGATCTGAGGGCCTGAATGGCCTGATTCTGCAGGTATTACTATGCTTGAAGGTTGCCAGAGTGCCAAGTGTGATTGGAGGGATATTTGATTGCTGTGATCTAAAAGCGAGTGAAATAAAAATGAACATGTTTTATGACATTACAATTGTCTGAAAGCTTTGTGTCCACTTATAGTAATTTCAATCCTAAATGCAAATTTTCATACTGCTGTAGTGCAGTTTAAACTTCTATTCTCTGAGTTATTAGTTTAGGTCTCTGAATTGCAATCTGTTGGACTAACCACCATATACCTACTTTTTTGTTTAAAATACTTGTTCAGTTTGCACCAGATTATTTACTAACACAATAAGAAATGCATCTGATGTATAGTACAAAACAGGCCATTGGGCCCAACCAATCAATGTTGGCATTTATGCTCCACTCAAGCCACCTCCTGTTTTTTCCATGAGTGTAAACTTCTACTTTTTCCTTCATGCATGCCCTACCTCCTACCATTGTTTCAATCACTCTATGGTAGTAAGTTCCACATCTTGCCACTATTAGGTTTCCCTCTGTCACCCTTGCTCAGAGAAAAGAAGCCCAGTCTGTTCATCTTTTTCTGATAGGTATAGCTTTGATTTTTTTTGTATTATCCTTGTAAATCTTCTCTACAGTGTCTTTATTCTTCTGATCATATGGCAACCAGAACTGTATGCAGTTGTCTAAATGTGATTGACTCAAAGTTTGATGCAGCTTTATTATAACTTCCCAGGTTTTCAATTTGTCTAGAAATAAACCCAAGTGTTTTGTTTTTTATTATTATGCTTCTGGCTCATGAAGTGCAACTTCTGATGACTGCTGTATTAGTACTCCAAGATCTCTTGGTTTCTCTACCCTATCAGGTCTCGCAGCTTCTAAATAAAAAAAAATTACCTCTTTCTACTAAAGTATACTCCCTTGCATTTGTGTTGAACATTTGCCAATAATTCTGCATATTTATTGTCCTCCTTGTAACTTGTTGTGATTTTCCTCATCTTTATTTGGTATCAATTAAGATTTTGATTCCAACATCTAAATAAGTAAAATAAGTTGTAAACAGCAGTGGTTGCAGCATGGATTCTTGTGGAATGCCATCATCCACTTTCCTCCTCTGAACAGCCACCCTTTCTGTTTTGGAACCAATGAACCATCCATTCTGTTGACTCCACATTTTTCAACTTTATTAGCCTATTATGAGATGCATTTTGGAAGGTCTTTTGGAATCTAGATAAATTGCATTCACTACATTCCCATTGACTGTAACTCAAAGAATGCATTAGAATTACTGTAGCCTTGAGTCATGTTTAAGATATTAAAAATCACTGAGGTCATATATGCATTTCTTAAGCCATTTTTTAAAAATAAACTTTGATTATCAGGACAAATTTTAGAAAAGCTACATGTTTATTAATGCTACTCTACCCACCAAAAGTAAAATCATTCTGCAGAGAGCCATGTAATGTTTTCTTTTAATTGTTAAAAACTGCTTTCCATTACTTTGACAAAGAATACTTTTAGTTTTTGTTTTAAAAATCATGAAATTGCATGGGCCTGATCATTACCGATACCTTTTGTAGAGTCTGATAAACTTGACCTATATTATCAACATTTGTATGAGCTGAGTAAAGAGTCGTATTTCTAGTCTTCATGATGCAATCAAATTTAATTATTGATCTGTTACCTACCACATTAATTAATCCATACATATATATGTATGTGTGTGTGTATGTATGTATATATATATATATGTGTGTGTGTGTGTGTGTGTGTGTGTGTGTGTATATATATATATATATATATATATATACACATACATATACACTAGGAATATGGGAAAGCTGCATCACAGTGAAGGATTCATTGCTGGGCTGTCTGATATCTACTGGTGTCAGTCAGACTGAAAAGATTCAACTGTCTAGTGGAATTTCCCTTGACCTACTGGGCCAATCCATTAAATTGGGTTAGCAAAAGAAAAATTCCAACCAGTGTTTGGATAGTAAAGGAATTGCAATTGGCTCTGTGACTTGGAGATGCACTACCCGTGTTTATTATCCAGGCATCTGAATGAAATGTACTTGCAGAAACAAAATCAAGCTTGACTGCGGTGCCTTGCATAGGTGCAATAGCTGTCCAGCCTGATGCATGAGGATATTCACTGGTGTCAAAGAGGCTGAGTGTCAGCATGGATGGTGGCAAAGGCAGAAATAAAGAAAGGGATAATAGAAAGATTTCTTTTCACTGCACAAATTAAACTTTATGTGACTTGTAGAAAATATATAATGCACAAGGAGGCCACTTGGGCCATCACCTCTGTGACAGTTGAAAGTGTTTTCCAGCTTAATAGATAATCTTGCAGGTCACCTTTCTTCAAGTACATATGCAAGTACTGTTTAAATACAGTAAGCATTTTTGTCTCTCACTTTTCGAGCACCGAGTTTCAAGCACCCCTATCATACTGAGTGAAAATTGTTTCCTCATTTTCCCCTTAATCCTTCCCATTACTTTAAATCTATTCCTCCTCCTAGTTTTTGACTCCTCTGATAAAGAATAAAGGCTTTTTCTAGTTTATCTGGACTCCTCAGTTTTATACACAAATTTCATATTCCTCAACCTAGTTTCCCTTCAGCCTCCTGTTTCAAAGAAAACAACCCTCACTTACCCTAAATAACAGAAAATGCTGAAACTTCTCTTTAGGTCATTCAGTACCTGTGGGGAGAGAAACAGTTAACACTTAAGGTCATCAGTTATACCTTGTATCCTGAAGATGTATAAACTTGACCATGGCAGAATTCTAGTTTTATTTTAATCAACAAATATCAATTTTGCCAAACTCTTGCAAGTCAATGAAAAGATTGCTCCATTGCTAATAATGGAAGGTTAATGTCTGTATTCCTGTAACTGTAGCAAAAGACATGAGTTTTTTTGTACTTTTGACCTTTTTTGTATGAATTTAATATTATTCCCAAACAAATATAATTATTAACTCAGGTATGACTTATTAATGTTGACACACTTTGGCAGGAATTTGGTTTGCAACTAATGTTAATAGATTCTTAAACCCCCATCCCCAAACCAAACCTTGTGCTGTTCTGAAAATTCAAATCAATGTCTAAAAAGAGATTGTTTTATCAGTTGAAATCATTGTAAAATAAAAATTGGATTTTGCAGAGGCTATAAATACTGCAGTCTCTGTGGAGAGGATATTGAGTCTAATGGTAAGGTTGCTAAATAAATGATCTGTCTATTCTGGATGATTTCAAGCCTCTTGTGACTCTATTGAGGTGACCTAAATTTAATACTTAAATCACCTGCAATATGACCTCCAATTTTGAAATAAATGTATTCTTCTAATAGTTGGTACAATATAAACAGCATTCACTTTTTTTTAAACAGAGATAATTGACTTGTGGCATGCGATGTGCCCCTGTGTACGTGAGGTAAGTTGCATGCTTCTCTTTCCACGTCACACTTTCTTTTTTTGACAACAAGAACTGTCTTTGATCCCTTCCACAAGCAGCAGTGCCATGATTCCTTAAGTTTTCCACACTTCCAAACCGCACCCCACTCCAAAATTCCCAGAAGCATTAGCACAGGAAGTCAATACTCAGTATTCCATAGATGCTTTATACTGATACCCTGTTTGGTGCTACAGAGCTCATGGTCCTCCAGTTCCAGCACTCACAGGTATGCACTCCCCTGTTCTTCCAAAGGCATTCAGTCAGGCTTCGTACTGCTGTGCTGAGAATCTGGTGCAAACCTCTGCCCTCCCTGCTCTATGCTATTGTGGTGTGAGCTTGAGGATTGAAATTTTAAAAAAAGCAGAAGAGTAGAAGCTGGAATTGTGAAATGAAAAGAGAAAAGTGAGAAACACTCAGCAGGTCAGGTAGCACTTGTGTAAAGCTAATGTTTTTGGTCAAAAATGCTTTGTCAGAACTGTTGATAAAGCAATCAGAGAGAGCAAGTGCACCTGCAGCAAGAAGAAAGTGAATTACCTGAAAATGTTGAATTAAATTTCAAGTCTGGAAGACTGCAGCATTCCCTGGCAGAAGATGATGTCAATTCCTCAAGCTTGCATTGGTCCTTGTTGGATCAGTGGAAGAGTCCGACCCACAGATTAGAGTGGGATTGAGAATTAATGTGGCAGGTAACTGGAAGCTCAGGTTGTCCTTGAAGATTGAACACTGGTTCTCTGCAAAGCTATCATAGTATCTGCACATGTTTTCTCCATTGTAGAAGAGACCACATTGTGAGCACTGAATATATTATGCTAGATTTGAAGAAGTGCAGGTGGATTGCTGCTTCACCTGAAAGAACTGTTTGAGTTCCTGGATGGTGAGAAGAGGTAGAAGGATGGGTGCTGCATCCCTTGAGGTTGCACGGGAAGAGGAATAGCTGTTGTAGATGGAAGAGTGGACTGAGGAATTAAGAAGGGAACAAACCCTTTGGAATGCTGGGAGGGAAAGATGTCTGGTGGTGTCTTTGTTAACCGTGGCTTCCCCTCTGCATGTTCTAGCTTTTACATGTTCCTTTGTTTCCTTTGTAAATTCACTTGTTAATCTACCAGGTGACCCCAAGAGTTTATCACAACAACCCTGGCTTTACCCTATTGGAGAGATTCCTTTTATCCTATGCATCATTCCCTAGCTTTCAACTCAAAACTAACCTTGTTTTCTCTTTCCTAGCTCTGATGGTGTCTTTCATCTGAAACATTTTCCTTTATACAGATGCTGCCTCACCTGAATTTCCAGCATTTTCTGTTTTCTAGCTCAATTTTTTTGGGTGAGTAGCCAAAAACAAAGGAGAGACAGAAGCATCCAACAGGAGATAGTGAGGGAAATCAGATCCCGGCATTCTGTCAACACATGCAGCAGGTGCTTCCTGTCCCCAGCAATGGTCTGCATTTGCTGTACCAGACAGTGTGCAACAATGAGGCACACATTTCCATGCTGAGTAGGTGCACTGCTTGGCCCAGACAACCCAACGGCCACTTCGCAGACAGCCTCTTGACACCAAAGTATAGGGTAGTTTGTTGCTGGAGAAGGCAGGGGTTCATGCCAGGCTTTTGGCAGAGCAGTGTGCAGCAACAGGAAGGGCGTGGCAATACTGTTGATCATGCATCTCTATATAAAATGCTGTAATGACTATCATTACCACTTTTATTCTTAAGGAGGCAACCTGAGCGCTAAGTAGTGTACCTGTGCATTCAGTGCTTAAATGAAATAAATGGTGAGTGCTTTCAATTATGGCGTAGTTACTTCAGAATCCCAGTTTGCTAATTGTGTGCACAGCAAGAGTTAGTTAACAGCATCACCTCAGGAATGTTGTAAGTTAAATACTGACAAATGTGATTGTTTTTAGCATTAAGCTTGTGACAGCATAGCTATTGCTTGTAGGCTGATCAGGTATAAATGCCTCTTGCACTACCCAAGAGAACAGTGTACCATTTCACTGAATTACGATGTTAACCAGGTTTATGGAATGAAAAAAAAATGCAAATTTGATTTTAATTGTTTGAAGTAGTAGTCTGATATTAAGCTGGAACTGTTTGAGGGGGTTGGTTCTGCCACCTCCTTGAGCAAACAACCAATACAGATCCTGAGAGCGTGCACAATTTTAACCCATTGCATGTGATGGGAATAGTAGGTCATTATAGTTTCTGGTGCATTCCACATGTGTTCCTACATCAGTTTTTAAGGCAACGTCGAGACCACCAGTTAGGAGAAAGTCTAGGCCTTGTGATGCCATTGGCATCCTAATGTGTGTGTACTTTTTTAAAACTTTAACCTGGCAAAGATTGTTAGGCATGCAGGCTATTCAATCTGCAAACAGTGACAGTGGAGCACTGAAGTGTCATGCTTATTGTCAGGATTGGTCTTGGAAGTCACAAATTTTTTTCTTACAAAGTACCACTTGATCCAAGGTTGATGTCAGTCCCTCAAGATTAAATGATTTTAATTTATCTGTCAAATTTTTAAATATTTTAGGAAACTTGCATCTCTAAGTGTTACATTTGCCTTTCTGTGGCTCTTTGTTGTGCTTTTCTTCGCTGTCACATTTTTAGAACAGGAGCATTACCAAAACAACAAATCCTTTTTGTAGAAGGAGCAATCTGGACTTCTGATGAAAATAGGATTTTACTTGGCTGTGATGTATGTGCTATTATTTGCTATTTGTACTTTGCTACAAAGGATGATCCTGAGTAAGGTGGTGGCGATGCTGACCTGGAAGTCCGTCTTTATTTCAGGAGAGGAAGTGTTAAAGATCCTCCAAGTGGAATACATGATTGGCTTTTTCATCATCCATGCCTCAGTTGGTTAGCATGTGTTGCAAGTATAAGAATTTTCTTTGAAATCTATAACAGGAAGATGCTGTCGTGCATGTGTTCATGTTTATTGGGATAGAAGTTCAGCACAGATTTTTGAAAAGCCATTTAGAAGTAAATGGCCGGCTTGTTAAGTGCTATAGCAATTCCTGTTAGTGAACATGTTGCATTGGCTAGAGAAGGTGCTAGCTGCAAACCAAATGTGAGGGTTTGACTCCTGGTGTAAACTCGTCAATTTGATCTTGGATTCCACTACTCTGGTTTACACAAAGTATGAATTTAGTTATTGGGAGAGTGTGTTTCATCTGAAACGTACAGGTGTGATGTATACTACCTGGAATTATTGTTCTTTTTAAACAATTATTTGATTATGGATCTTGTATTGAAGAATGGATTTGATTATTAGAAGAATAAATTTCACCTTTACAAGTGACCCCTGCGTTATCGTTGTTTGGGTAACACAAATTTGCCCTTAAAGAATTCACAAATCAGCACCCAAAAATTTGAAATACAAAATAAAATTCGCTCTTACAGAATCTGTGCGGTAGGGGGAGAAAGGAAGTATATTTTTTTATATATACTATCTTGATGTATGCACAGATGACGCAGCTTTACTTACCGAAAATCACAATTCAGCCCATAACACAGGGTCACCTGTAGTGCATTCACCAGGGGTTATTTAACAAAACTGTGTAATGAGCAGAAAGACTGATAATAACATCTTAGTTCCTTAGTGGAGATGTGTTGGTATTCCTTTATGGAAGCAGGTGTCAAGATTATTCATGTTTGCAGCTATGGAACCATTATCCATTGGAACAGGATTGGTAATAATGAGAGGAAGAACTGTCTTAATTGTGATTCGTTGTCCTGGAACTTCAAATTAAAATTTATTTGACCCTGAAATGATGTGGGATTTTGATAAGGAAAAGTAATCTGCTCAAAATCTGTACCTGAACCATATTTTTTTGTTAAAGGGCTGTCTACTGTTTCTGTTTGTTTGAAAAATGATTTGAAGTCTGTTGGCAACTCCCCAAGAAACAATTGTTAATTGAGATCAACTGTAGAACTTTCTGGAATGGAGTAACTATATTTGCTTTTTGTCTGCCACAAATGAAAGATTGTCCTGCTGTTTTGTGATACAATGCCTTAAAGCTTTTAAGATTATTGATGGTATGATTCAGCACCATCAGGAATACTCCATGTTTAATTATCATATGAATCTGGTTAGGAACCAACTGTTCACAATCTATGGCAGTAACTTGGATGGGGGAATCTAATGTAACATGTAAATGATGAGGATGCAGAGAGGCTTCCAGGGAACAGATATAAGTGGAATGGGTGGGAAACAACATGGTGTACAAAAAGTAAACTGCTGGAAGAACTCAGTGGATCAAGCAGCATTTGTGGAGGCAAGGGAATGATTGACGTTTTGGGTCGAGGCCCTGCATCAGGACAGAGAATGCACAGGGAGGATGAGTGGTGTTTGGAAGTGAAAGGGAAGGGTGAGATAGAGGCTGGTAGGTAATCAGTGGAACCTGGTAGGGAGGAGGAAGAACTGAGACAAGAGGCTAGTAGGTGGAACCAGATAAGGGAGGGATGACGGGAAGGTGGAATGGGTGGAAAAGGAAAGGTGAACCAAGGGAGGAGAAATCCACGTAGATGGGTATCTGGGTGATGTGCTGATAGAACCAGGTGGGGGAGGGCGATGCATCTAAGTAACAAGGGGTGGGGGGAGGGATGGACAAAGGGGACAGAGACTCTGGATGGACTGTTGGGAGTGGGAAAGGAACACTGGGGGAGTGGGTTACCTGAAATTGGATAATTAAATGTTCCTATCATTGGGGCTGTAGGCTACTCCAACCGAAAAATAGGTGCTATTCTAGTTTGCATTTGGCCTTGCCATGGCAGTAGAGAAGGCTGAGGACTGAGGTCAGTGTGAAAATTGGAAGGAGTTGAAGGGATGTGCAACCAGAAGCTCAAGACGGCTGTTAAGGATAGAGCGCAGGTGCTCTGCAAAATGGTCATCTAGCCTACACTTAGTCTCGCCAATATAGAGGAGGCCACATTGTGAGCACCGAATGCACTAGACCATTTTGGAAGAAGTGCATGTGAATCTTTGCCTGGAAGGGCTGTTTAGTCCCTGTCCATCCTTAAGTTGTTCCACTGATCACTGACCAGCAATTATCTCTACCCTTCCCGCACCTGGTTCCATCTACTGAATTTTGTTTTAAGTTTCCAACCATCATCTACCAGCCTCTGTGGCAACACTGTTCTTCCTCTTCCCCCACCTGGATCCATCTGCCCAACACTTTTCCCTCTTTCCCCCTCTCTGGTTCCACCTATCGTCCACCAGCCTCTGTTTCATTCCTTCCTGTCACTGGCTGTCTTCTGCCTACACTCTGTCCTGATTTTCTTCGCTTCCACAAATGCTGCTTGACCCACTGAGTTCCAGCAATTTATTTTTTGCTCCAGATTCCAGCATCTGCAGTTTCTTGTGTCAACATGGAGTACAATATTGAAAAATGTGGTTTAAAAATGTTGATTTTTTTTTAAATGGGAGAGATTTCAGCCTAGTTCCTCCTGATTCTGATGCAGTAGTTCTACCCATTACATCATTGACACCACTTGCATGTCTATTTTATTTCTTGATCTATTTTGTAGTTAACGGTCCTAATGACAAACCCTACAGTCCAAGAAAAATAAATACCTTAAGAACCTTACCACTGTCTGAAGGCTGAAAACCTGATAGGCAATATGTTAATTCATTGCACTAACTTCATAAAAGGGTTTCTGTTTGGTTTCTGGGTAACATTATGTCAACATGGGGCAAGAGTTCACACGTGCTGAACAAGAGAAACACTGGAGTTAAACTTGGATCTTAACTGAAACATCCGAACAAACTCTGATCTTGATCAAGAATCTGAATGCTGGGTGCTTGTTTAATTGTAATCTCAAACCTTTTAATATTACATTATGGTGGTACAATATCTGACAAAATTCAGTGCTGGTTTTGTTTTCTGTAACCAAGGGCAGACTAAAGGAGTAGCAGCAGTGCCTTTTACAACCAATTTGGTTGGAGTGACTAATTTGGGCGGAAGACTTCTTTTTTTGCACAACTGGAACTTGAAGTTTTAGGTTTTAACCAGTTTGTATTTTAAGCAGATAAAACCCCAAAGACCTACTGGTAAAATTGATTAAAACTCAGCTGGCAATAACAGCTATGAAGAATTTACATTTTGCTGTTAGAATGTGACCAACAACTTTCAAAAGGTGCATCTAGTTGTGGACCAATCCATTTTATTTGTAGGATATGGTGGGTAGTGGTGAGAGGAAGCAAATTGCAAGAGGAAAATTGTGGATGGAAATGGTGGAAATGAAGGGTTTTTTTTTAACTGAAGAAATAAGGGAAGGTCTGAACTTATCTATTATTTCTGTGGTTGCTGGCAAAAGGGCCTGTTGGATTTCAAAACACCAATGTTGTGCATCTTGCATAACATTAAAAATACAAATGTACTTCCTAAACTGCTGGAGACACACAGATGTCACAATGGCAACTAAATGCTGCAGCTGGCTATCATGTTGAATCAATAAACTTTTATATTTTTAAGTTTAAATTGTTTCTGCTTTTGGCCTTTGGCAATGACCTTGTCTGATTTTTGAATGTCAGAGCTTTATATTTTGCACCATACAGGGAATATTACTTAAAGGGACAGCATTATTTTAAAGCCTCTGCCAAAGAAGCAAAGATTACAGTCATTTACAATCAAGAAAGCCAGGCTGAGGCTTTGGTTTTGTTTTGGTTTTGGTTCCATGGTTCAGCTATATAATGCTCTTCACTGTGGTGGACAAATTTAGCCAGGTTTTGCTGAGGACTTTAGCTCTGATGTTGGAATTGGTTCATTATTGTTGCATGTACCGAGGTACAGTGAAAAGCTTGTCTTGCTTACCGTTCATACAGATCAATTCATTACATAGTGCATTAAGGTAGTACAAGGTAAAACTATAACAATGCAGAATAAAGTGTAACAGCTACAGAGAGTGCAGTGCAGGTAGGCAATAAGGTGCAAGGTCATAACGAGGTAGATTGTGAGGTCAAGAGTCCATCTGAGGTCTAAGGAACCATTCAATAGTCTCATAATAGTGGGGTAGAAGCTGTCCTTGAGCCTGGTGGTACATGCTTTTAGGCTTTTGCGCCTTCTGTCCGATGGGAGAGGGGAGAAGAGAGTGGGGTCTTTAATTATGCTTGCTGCTTCACTGAAGCAGTGAGAAATGTAGAGTCCATGGCAGGGAGGCTGTTTTCCATGATGTACTAAGCTGTGTCCACAACTGTCTGCAGTTTCTTGTGGTCATGGACAGAGCAATTTCCATACCAAGTTGTGATGGATGCAGATAGGATGCTTTCTATAGTGCATAGATTAAAAATTGGTTAGGGTCGGCAGGGACATCCCAAATTTCTTTAGTCTCCTGAGAAAGCAGAGGCACTGGTAATTTTCAATGGATCATCTTCCAATGGAATAGAGTAGAGAGCAGAGGACACAGCCTTGTGGGACACCAGTGTTGAGGATAATCATGGCAGAGGTGTTGTTGCCTATCCTTACTGATTGTGGTGTCTTGGTCAGGAAGTCCAGAATTCAGTTGCAGAGGGAGGTGTTGAGTCCCAGGACTCGGATTTTGGTGATGAGTTTACTTGGAATTATAGTATTGAAGGTAGAACTGTAGTCAATAAATAATAGTCTAATGTAGGTGTCTGTACTGCCAGATGCTCCTTAGGTGAGTGTAGGGCCAGGGAGATGGTGTCCTCCATAGACCTGTTTTGGCAGTAGGCAAATTGCAGTGGGTTGAGGTTGTTTGGGAGGCTGGAGATGATGTGTGCCATGACCAATCTCTTGAAGCACTTCATGATGGTGGATATCAGAGCCACCATCATGTAGTCATTAAGGCATGTTACCTTGTATTTCGTAGGTACCAGGATGATAGTGGTCTTCTTCAAGCAGGTGGGAACCTCAGATTGAAGGAGGAAGAGGTTAAAAATGTCTGCAGATACCCCCACCAGCTGATCTGCAGAGGATCTAAGGACATGGCCAGGGGTGCTATCCGGGCCAGCTGCTTTCCATGGGTTCACTCTTTGGAAGACCAATCTTCCATCTGCAACGGTGACTGTGGGTTCAGGTGTCACGCCGTCATTAGTAGTGTTCTTAGTGATTTGGTTCTTGGGTCACTTGATATTTTTCTACCAGACAAAAGAGCTGGTGTAAGAATGAAAATTGCTGGCATCAATTATCAATCTCAGTTGTGAACACATGCAAGTTCTTGTGTTTAGTACATGCAATCTGATGTGATGAGCTGCACTCTAAAGATCTGTTATTGTTCCATCTATTAGCTGAATTTCATTGAAACAAATCATGCTAATAGCAGTGAGGAAAATTAATCTTACTAGTTTGAAAGAAAATGTTACCTTTTTGTCTGGTGCAGGGTAATTCCAGGACTGATATTATTTAAAAACCAGTGACCGTGAAACCAGTCAATTATAGCAGCTCTCTGCTTTTAGATGTTCAAAGCCTAGAATAGGCTTCTAACGAGTTCAAATTTTTCATTTTGAGAATGTGATCATATTTAGTATCAAGCCTTTTAAATCAAAGCAAAAACGTTGCAGACTGTACTCCACTCTTACTTTTCTCTTTTTTAACTTTTGCTCTGGTCTCTGCTTTGCTTCCCTCTGTCTTTCTACATGGATTCCCATCCACCTGCCAAATTAGTTTAAACTCTCCCCAACAGCTCTAGTGAACAATCCCCCTTGGGCATTGATCCCAATCCTGTCCAGGTGTAGACCGTCTGGTTTGTACTGGTCCCACCTCTGCCAGAAATGCCCCAGGAACCTCAAACCCTCCCTCCGGCACCACAGCTCATATTCATCCTAACTATGCTGCTATTCTTACTCTGACTAGCACGTGGCATAGGTAGTAATCCTGAGAGTATTACCTTATTGAGAGCCTACTTTTTAATCTATCTCCTAGATCCCTACATTTGGCTTGTAGCACCTCATCCCACTTTTTCCTATATTGTTGGTATCTACATGCACCACGACAACTAGCTGTTCATCCTCCCTTCCAAAATGCCCTGCAGCTGCTCTGAGACATACCTGACCCTTGCACCTAGGAGGCAGGACACCAATCGAGAGTCCCATTTGTGGCCTCAGAAGCTCCTGTCTATTCCCCTTACCATGGAATCCTCTACCACTATAGCTCTGCCACTCTTTTTCCTGCTCTCCTGTGTAGCAGAGGCACTCACGGTGCCTTGATCCTGGCTACTGCTGCCTTCCCCTGATGAGCCATTTCCTCCAACAGTATCCAAAGCGGTATTTCTGCTTTGGAGGGAGAATGACCACAGGGGACTCCTGCACTATTTTCCTGCTTCTGCTCTGCCTGTTGATCACCCATTCCCTATCTTTCACTAGGCCTTTAAGCTGCGGTGTGACCAACTTGCTAAATATGCTATCCACAACATTCTCAGCATCACGGATGCTCCAAAGTGAATCCATGTGCAGCTCCTGTGCCGTCATGCGGTTTGTCAGGAACTGCAGCTGGACACACTTCCTGCACATGTAGTCATCAGGGACACTGGCAGCCTCCCTAAGTTCCCACATTGCATGGGAGGAGCATGACATTGGTCTGAGCTCAGCTGCCATGACTAAAAAGCTTTGAAGGAAAATAAGAGACAGGAAAAATGAATGAGAACCTACCCTTACCTTAGTGTTGCTTGCCCTCCTCACTGAAGCCTGGTATTATCAGGTTGGTATTCACTCTCACGTTGGCTGCTCCGCTTGAAGCTTCTTTCTATTGGCTGCTGTTAATTAGCCATTGCGCCAATCAACTGTTAACAACTTACAAATGTGCCTCTTTTAGACTCCTGCAAGGTGAAACACGCAAGCACAGACTTGCCTCTTTTCGAATCTCCCGCTCCAAATCCTGACTCCTGCAAGGTGAAGCTCACAAGCACAAAAACTCTGCTCTTTTCAAATCTCCTGTTAAGTTTCTTTGAAGATGAGATCCTGCCAAGCAGATGCACTACTCACTGCATAACCTTGCCAACTAAAAACAGTAGCTGATGCCAGAGAAAGAGGAACAAGGAGCTCTGGAGACCAGGAAACAGTAGTAGTACAGGGAAATTCTTGTTTAACATTCATCACCTTGTCGCCAAACTGGTCGGAGATGGGTGTTAGCTGTGTGGAATACAAGGGACTTCCTCATAGGAAGGATATTTTCATAACCTGCAAAATTATCTCCAGCCCAAACCAAATGACCTACTTAGTACAGCCTCAACACCAACTCATTATACCAATAATGAGCCCAGGGAGGCTAACATTTCAAGCCAAAGAACAATTAGAAATCCTTCATTCTACTGAGGTCCATTTTAAGCCCTTGCAGCAATTGACATTTCAGATCATACGGTTGGGCAAAACTGAACTTCAATGGTGAAAGCATTTACTTCACTAAGCTTGCAAGAGTAGCATCCAATCAATGTAGTATCATGCTTTATTGCACTAATGCTGTAGCTCTGCTCTGCTCTCCCATTACACTGCTCTTGGTGCCCTACTTTGTGCAATGTTGAGAAGGTATTTCATTTGTTGTATTGTATCTCTTATTTCTGTGCCTCTCATGGGAGCCCCTTATTTGGGGTGACCATAATTAATACAGTAAGAAAATAATAAACAGATAATACGAATTGGCATTTGTAATCCACTTCAGAAGTCATGGGCAGTCATTACCAGAATGCTGTGGCACAAGTTTACCTATTTCAGTTTGTGCAACTTGTGCCTGTGAGGCTATAACTGGGAGGGAAATAACTTATAAACATATACATGTGGTATGGAGACACGGATTCTGCAGATGCTGGAATCTGGAGCAACACACACACAATGCTGGAGGAACTCAGCAGGTCAGCCAGCATCTATGGAGGGAAAGAAACAGTCGACGTTTCAGGTGAAGGGTCTTGACCCGAAATGTTGATTGTTTAATTCCCTCCATTGTTGCTGCTTGACCTGCTGAGCTTCTGCGACGTGTGGTATGGATGAAGATGGCAACCTTTTTTGATGAGGTATGAGCAGTATATGCAGCAGTGTTAGGAGCTAACACACCAGTGTGACTCATTTCTGTGCAATGAAGTATTTTTTGTTTGCCTTAAGTGAGAATGCATTTGGATGGTGCCAGTGTATTAGCTGTTTTATCACAAAGCAATATTAGATACCTCGTGCAGAAAATTATGACATTTGTCTATGAAGTTACAGATTCTTGTGTCTTTTCCATTTGCTAGCCTTGTAGGTAAGCTTTGTGCCAGCATTATGTTTAGTGACCCATGTTGCTGTAATTTGCTAGCTGGAAAGTTGATCCTTTCTCTGTAAGTCGTGTGGCTGTCCTTGATGCCCCATGAAGCTCTTGCCCTATGTTCTGGATGCAGACTGTCCAGCGCTAATTGAAGGAGCAGTCTGGGGTGGCTGGCTGCGGAGAAGTGTGTGCGTGTGCGCATACGCAACCTGAGAAGCATTGGTGGGAGGTGAATTGGTTCTCATATGAAGGAGGACATCAGTGTTCCCAAACCTGATTGTTATGTGACTTTTTGGAGGACTGGGTGGAGGGGGGTGCAGGGTCTGCACTCAGACCACTCTAAATTGATTTGGCATTCAGAGTTGAGTTGACTAACAGACCCAGAATCAAAGGTGTCTGGCCCCTATTATCTTCGCTCTTCTTAGCCAGTACCTGGTGCCGTATGACCAGGACTCTGCTCACAGTGAACAGGTGTGTGCAGGGGTATGTACAGGTCTCCTCTCCTGCGGGAGAGAATCTGTCATATGTGCCCAAAATTTAACCCTGTAGGAAAATGATCTGCCACCTGCAACATCAGTGTAGCGGCAGCATCTAACTGTTTGCTGTTGGAAAGCCTGAGCTGTCTTAGGATGAGAACAATGGGTGGCACGCTCCTAGAGCTGCTGCCTCACAGAGCCGGAGACCATGGTTCAATCCTGACCTCCGGTGCTGTCTGTGTGGAGTTTCAGTGCTCTCTCTTTGACCACATGGGTTTCCTCTGAATGCTGCAGTTTCCCCCGAAGGATGTGCTTGTAGGTCACTGTACCTTGTCCCATGGGGAGTTGAAGAGAATGTGGGAAGAACAAAAAAGGGATTAATGTAGTATTTAGTGTAAGATGGGTGTTTGATGGTTGGTGTGAACTCAATGGGCTGAAGGGCCTGTTTCCATGCTGTATCTCTCTATAACAGCACTCTGTTCACCAGTAGCATTTCGGTACTGAATGAGGACAGCTGTCTGCTCGCCTTGGCATCTCTGCTCATTGAGAACAACAAGCTGTCCTTGATGGACAAGACTTTGTGGGCTCTGCCCATGCATCCACATCAGCTGTCACCCGGATCTTTAAGCACTGTGATGGAATTGTCACAAAACTCTTACAATGAACTCCACAGAAGATGATAATGTCCTATTTCTTCACAACCTGGTATGAGAGCTGGAGAGGGATTCTTCCATGCTCCTACAATCCTACCAGGTTTCTGTCACTCATCTTTACATAAGACAATTTACAATATCCATTTAATCTATCAAACCACACATCTTTGGGATGTGGGAGGAAACTGGAGCACTCCAGTAAGTGTGGAACTTTCAGGAGGATGGGGGCATTGAGATCTGTGTCAGGACCCCAGTAAGCTTTCAGTGTCTGGAAGTGATTCATAAATTATATGGACACTTTGACCACAGACTTTTGTATAAAAATCACTTGCGATTAGTGGAAAGTGATGTCATGATCTATCAATTAATCTTTTGCAGCTGTGCTTGTGTTCACTAAGAACAGTGAACATCTTTACTCCCATGTATTTATTTGCTTGTCATGAACTCAGGAAGCTGGCGATAAAGGGAAGAATTCTTTCAGTGTTTACTGTATAGTCAATCAGCAATTGGACTATTATGTTTTCCAGTCACCATCCCTTCCATTTTGAATGACAATTCACTGCTGCTTATGTTTCTAAGATGTGACAGTCTCAATGTTTGCTAACACTTCCACCCCACCTCCCCGCCCCAACGTACATTCTGGTTTCAGGGAAGGAGGTAAAATTAGTCTCTGTAACTGTTCTGATTTCAGGGTAGGATTAGCTCTATTTACTGTCCTTTTTTACCTCCCCATTATTTGAATTGTGATTACAAATGCCGTAAAGGATCAATATGTGGCCCTTTGTTCCGAAGACACAGCAACTTTTTGTGCTCTCTCTCATGCTTGTGCACACGCTCTTTCATATATACTGTCTTCCTTTCTCACTCCTTCATTTGTTTCCTCTGTTTTCTCAATACTTGGTGATTATCACTGATTTGTCCCTTGTGTTACTTTCTTGCAGTCAAAACTCCTTACAGTTGATCATTTTTATTGTAGGCTTATCTGTCTTGAAATCCTGTTCCTTCTTTCTACAGGCTTTTAAAGTCCAAAGTTGACCCTTCATCTTCATTTCCATGGAGCATGGAAACAACTCCTTCAGCCCACAGAATCCATGCTGACCATCAAACACCCACCTACTCATTTTACATTCCTGTCAACTCACCCAGCCACTCATTCACCTGCACACGAGGCAAGTTACAGTGGCCTGTTAAACTACCAACTGTGTGACTTTAGGAAGTGGGAGGAAATTAGAACATCTGGAGAAGTCCGCACATTCACAGGGGAATAGAGCAATTGACCACATGGGTGTGCGGGTATTTTCTGCTGCATTAACTATCCATTATCAAGAGGTAAATAGTATGAAAAGCTATCTTCACTGTTCAAAGCCCTCTATCTGAGGGGTGGTGGTTGTGGCTGAAGCAGCCATTGGCCATCCTTCTATAACAGAATCTGAATGGGAAGCACTGAAAAATGGTGCAACATGGAAGAGAGCAGGCTCCAAGATCTACCAGAGGAGGCTGAAAAGGAGGTGTGCAGCAGTAGGGGGTCCTCCACCAAGACACTTGAAGGATAGTTGCAGCAGAGCCTGGGAGTTGATGCAAAGGATCAAGTGTCAAGGACCGGGTGCAGTGTCCCAATAAGTTCAGTGGCCTCGCATGAATAATCAAAGTCAATGAATGCAGAACTCCAAAAATACACCACCAGCTTCAGACACTGCTCATGTTATTACCTTTCCAGTTGCCTGTCAACCAGGAGTCATACCCAACATTCATATTTACCACAAACACACTTAGTACTGCTGCCATCTTTGTATTCCAAGCTCAATAGCCTGCCATATTACCAAATATTCTACTGTGGCAACTTCATTTCTCAATCTGTTGCATTACACACTCCCTTGCAGCATGAGGTGGCACACAATTGGGCCAAGAGGAAGACAAGTGTGTCTACATTTCCAAACCAACCTTGCCCCCCCCCCCCTGCTCAACCCCCCCTCAAGCCATAGTTCAAAGTCAAGGAAGATGGAGAAACTCAGCAGCACTTGGCACAGAGCTTTACACATGCTTTGCAGTGTGGAAATGGAGGCCATCTCTATTCTTGCACTCGTGGACAAACCTCGACAGCACAGCTTCCACTGTATCACAAGAAGAATCCATACAAAGTTTGATTGTGACAACAGAAGTTCGGACTTCTCCAGTATGGGCCAGAATTCTTGTGAAGCTCTTGCAAAAATGATAACCATCCATTCAACTTCTGCACCGTCATCACAAAGCCATAGGCTCAATCCACCTCCTGGATTCGGACAGGAAAGAAGGAAATATGCTCTCTCCTCTTGCCCTTATGCAACAGTGGAGGGCAAAATTGCAAGGTGTTGCATAAGTCTGCAGCTCTAGCCTGGAAGAAGCCTCACCCATTAAAACGGCGCTTCACTATTTCACCTTGATGGTCATACTGTCGTTCTGCTATTCTGGGGTTAGATTTCTTGCTGCAGAAGGCAGAAATTTCAGCTGAGAACATCTGTCCAGAAGCATAGATTTTCAAGCAGAATTCCTTGAAGGAGACCAGGTTGCAGTATTGCTAACTCAATGCAGCAGGCTAAAGCACCCTTTCTCCCCTCCTCTCTCCTACCAACATGTCCTGTTCTGCTGTACGTTCTCCTGGTCCTGCTGAACTCCAAGGGGGATCTACATCAGACCCAACCAATTTTCATCAAGGCTCGAAGACGTAGAAAAGTCATTCTGCACCATTCCGTGCAAACTTTAGCAACTTGAATAAAAACCCTGGGAAACACCAAAGGTTTGAAATATCAAGGCAACAGTCAGAAGAAATTTACAAAAAGTGCTGGAGGAACTCAGCAAATCAGGCAGCATCCATGGAGGGAAATAAACAGTCGACATTTTGGACTGAGACCCTTCATCAGGACTGGAAAGGAAGAGGGCAGAAGCCAGAATAAGAAGGTGGGGTGAGGGGGAGGAGTACACGCAGGCAGGCGATAGGCGAGTTCAGGTGATAGGTGAGTCTAGGTGGTGGGGGGCAGCGGGGGAAGATGTAATAAGCTGAGAGGTGATCAGTAGAAGAGGCAAAGGGCTGAAGGAGGAGGAATCCGGTAGGAGAGGGCAGTGGACCATGGAATAAGGAGGGGAGGAGAGAAGATGGGTAGGCTTCGTCCAGCACCTTCGCTCCGTCTGCTGTGAAAGTCAGGATCTCCTGATACCCAGCCACTTCAATTCCACATCCCACTCCCATACTGACATGTCTATCCATGGCCGCCTCTACTGCCACACTGAGGCCAGACACAGGTTGGAGGAACAACACCTCATATTCCGCCTTGGTAGTCTGCAACCTGAAAGTCTCAAAGTCCCCCCACCCCTTCTCTTTCCTGTCCCCATCTATTCCCCACCTCCTCCCTTTATTCCATGGTCTACTGTCCTCTCCTACCGGATTCCTCCTCCTCAAACCCTTTGGATCTTCTATCACCTCTCAGCTTCTTACATCACACCCTTTCATCCCCCTGCCCCTCTCACCTGGACTCACCAATTACCTGCCAGCTTGTGCTCCTACCCCTCCCCTGACCTTATTCTGGCTTCTGCCCTCTTCCTTTCCAGTCCTGATGAAGGGTCTCGATCTGAAACATCAACTGTTTATTTCCCTCCATGGATGCTGCCTGACCTGCTGAGTTCCTCCAGCATTTAGTGTGTGTTGCTCCGGATTCCAGTATCTGCAGATCTCTTGTGTCTTGGAAACTCATCAGTCTGCTTGACTCCGCTCCCGAATTGATCACCCTTGCTTCAATTGGAATGAAGACGTGCATGCAGATATGCACGTTCAGAGGCTGAGGTCCAAGTTATTGACAATCTGTTCACTGGAGCATTTAAGAAAACAAACTATCATCAGGAACATAATCCAGCATCCAACTTGTGTGTTTTAATTCAGTCGTGTTCAGTTTCTGCAGAACCATGTCAACCCACAAATGTTTTCTGACTTGTTGCCGAAGCTTCTGTCACTCTACTGTCTTTCATATCAAACTTTAAACCAAGGCTCCGTCCATGCTCTCAAGTAAATGTAAAGCATCCCTTGAGTATAAGGGATGTAGGAATACACTTAAGAATGAAATTAGGAGGGCAAAAGGGGGAAGAGAGATCCTTAGAAGATAAAGTAAAGGAGAATCCTAAGAGATTCTATACATATATTGAGAGTAAAAGGATAAACTAGGGCCTGAATAGGTTCCTATAAGGATCAGTATTGGAGCCACAGGAGGTGGGCAAAATCTTAAATGAATACTTGTCTGTATTTACTGTGGATAAACTCATGGAAGCTTGAAATTCAGGGAAGAGAACAGTGTGCCATATTGATATTATGAAAGAGGAAATGGTGGTCTTGAGATGCATAAAGGTGGATAAATCCCTGGGGCCTGACCAACTGTACCTGGGATGTTCTGGGAAGCAAAGGAAGAAATTATTGGGGTCCTAGCAGAGATTTTTTTTATCTTTCCTAGCCATGAGTAACTTACTGGAAGACTGAAAGATGACTAATATTGTGCCTTTACGTCAGAAGGTCTACAAGGACAAGTCGGGTAACTACAGGCTGGTGAGCCTAACATTTGTAGTGGGTAAGTTACTGGAGGGGATTCTGAAAGACTGTTTGTTTATTTGCATTTGGAAAGGCAAGGACTGAGTAGGCGTAGTTAGCATGGCTTTATGCATGGGAAATTGTCTCTCAGGAATTTGAGGTTTTTTTTAAAGAGATGATCAAGAAGATTGAGGGCAGGGAGGTAGACATTGTCTACTTGGACTTTAGCAAAGCTTTTGATGAGGTTCCACATGGAAGACTGATCTGGAAGGTGAGGTCACATGGGATCCAGGATGAGCTGGTCTGTAGGATACAAAATTGGCTTGGTGGAAGGAGTCAGAGGGTGGTAGTAGAAGGATGTTTTTCAGACTGGAGGCCTATGACTAGTGGTTTGCCACAGGGATTTGTACTGGGTCCCATGCTGTTTGTCATAGACATTAACAATTTGCATGAAAATGTAGTTATAACAATCCCAATTTTGGATGATCCCAAAATTGGTGGTGTGATCAGTGAAGAAGGTTGTCTAAGGTTGATCTCAATCAACTAGGAAAGTGAACAAAGGAATGACAGATGGAATTTAACTCAGACAAGTTAAGGATGATGGGTATATGGTACGAGCTGCCGAAAGAAGTGGGAGAGGTGGATAATCTTTCAACAGGACTAAAAAAAAATAGAATATTTTAAATTGCAGAGAAGGGTGGCAAGAACAAAAGGAATATTTGTGATACATCTCTGATATACCACCCTATCAGACATTCCTTTTGATACCTCTACCTCTTCCCCTTTTGCAATTTATAACTCACTCAGTTTCTTAGTTCTAATGAAGAGTCATGAACTTGAAATGTTAATTGTTTCCCAAATGCTGCCCATCCTGAGACTTTCCAGCACTGACAAAGTGTAAATTGTATAATAAAAACTTGTTCAAGTTTTTCTGCCATTGTTTTTTAAATGCTTCCAGACTTGTAACGTGATCAAGGCATTTTGTAATATTTCATCTGGTCTCCTTCAGTTCTTCTATTTCCAGTTTGACTTTGTTTGCCAATTGACCATTTTATGAATCCAAGTCATTGGGACAGGATAGTTGTCCAAGTATTGAGCTCCCAGACACTTCTTCTCCCCATCCCCTAATAGACTCTTGCAACCTGAATCATTGTAGCTTTGAGTCCTTTGCCCAGAATTTCCAGAAGGTCTTCACTAAAGTAAAGATGCATCATTTCACAGGGGTTCTCTTGGCGCATGTGGGTTGCCACTTCGATAGCAATGTGACACAGTCAACATCTTGATTTCTGCTATTTGATATCACATTACTTTATTTTCAATTTACCTCTTCTAAGCACAGTTATAATGGGCTTAAGAGCATTAGGAGTAGCCATGCATTCCCTCAAGCCTGCACACTGTTCAATAAGATCACAGCTGAATTTCCATATCAACTTCTTGTCACACATCACTTGATCCCTTTAGTGACCAAAGAAATCTATTGGGCATATACACCAGTTGAGCAGCTATTAGTCCAGTAAGCCTTCTCTGAACTGTTTTCAGCACATTGACATCCTTCCTAAAAAGGAACCAATACAGTACTCTAGTTGCTGTCTCGCCAATGCCCTTTATAACTGATGCATAACCTCGGTGCTTTTATATTCAATCCCTCTAAGAATAACTTATGTTGGCTTTCCTGATTTCTTCCTGTACCTGAATATGCACCTTTGTGAATTTTGCACTCAAGCATCTAGATCTCTCTACATCTCAAGGGTTCAGCAGTCTCACACCATTTAGGTAATTATTTTCTTTTTCCTACCAAAATAAACAATTTCACATTTTCCTACATACTTCATTTGCCAGATCTTTGCCCACTCACTCAACCTAGCTATACCCCTTTTGCAGCCTCTGTATATTCTCCTCACAACTTACTTTTCTACCTGTCTCTGTTTCATCAGCAAATTTAGTAACAACTTCAGTCCTTTCATCCAAGTCATTTCTATACACTTTTAAATTGTAGAAAAATGTGTATAGGCCACACCAAAGCCTTTTGTAATTGCACTGACACTTTCTTACTCTTGTACTCCAATCTCTGCAGTGAGGGCCAGTGCACAGTTTACAGTCCTAAAAGCTTGCTGTTTCTAAATGTTAACATTTTTAAGAATTCTGCATTTCTGTATCTTTCTACCATTATGGATAACTTTTAAGTTTGCCCAGATTATAATTAGTTAATTTTTTTGCCCAGTTGCTTAATTGAACTGTATCCCTGATGTAACCTTGTTGCACCCTCTTCACAGCTTAGTTTTCCACCTACCTTGGTACCTTCAGCAAATGTGCATACATACATTTTCAGTCTTAGGACATCCCAGAAGTCAGTCCAAACTCCTGGATGTTACTGATGCTCTACAGGGCAATGTTCAAACATCTTCAGTTTTTTCAGTATTGATCTTCCTTTCATAATCAGGTCAGACATGGGGGTATTCACTGTACAATGTTTAACTCCATTTGCAGCTCCTCTGGCACTGCAGCAGTCAGTGCTCAAGTACAGCAAGACCCAGACAATATTTCAGAGATGGTTAATAAGTGGCAAATAACATTCTTGCCACAAAAATGCCAGCAGTGACCACAAGAGATTCTAAACCTTGACATCCAATGGCATTACTGTTTAGTTCCTCACCACAAATTCCTTGGGGGGGGGGGAGGGGGAGGGGGTGGCCATGCCCTCCCTCATGCTTGCTGTTCCCTGAATCATCTGACATTCCAGGGGTTAAAAGTGAATGGGCTCGCATACTTTGTGGATAGTCAATGAAAGCTGTCTGGATTTCTGTCGCGCTGAAGTTTGAATATCATGTAATTACATTCATTATATCCAGGGATTTAAAAGACTTGAGGTGCTTACTTGGTTGAAGGTCAGTGCTCAAATTTTAGTCAATCAATAAACGTAAGAATTGCTTCTGCAGTAGTAGATCTATTTAAAGCTGATGGTAGTGTTGCTGCTACAGTTGGCTTGTTGTCCAGGGTCAGATGAGCAAAATCAGAACCTTTTTTTTACTCTGTTATGGGATGTGTGTGTTGCTGGCAAGGCCATTGATTAGCTGCTGCAAATTGTTTTAGAGAAGGTGGTGGTGATCCACTACCCTAAAATGCTGAAGCCCTTGGTTAGGGAGTTCCAATATTTAGACCCATGAACCATGAAGGAATGGTGATTATATTTTCAAGTTAGAATTATGTTTGCCTGAGAGAGAAACTCATAAGTGGTGGTGTCCCATGCCTCTGCTATCTGGTAGAGGTAATGGGTTTGAGAAGTACTGTTGAGGAGATTTCAGTTCCTGTGTGTTATGTCTGTCATTGAGTTATACGGCATGGAAAATGAGTCCTTTGGCCTAACAAGTCCATGCTGACCATCAAGCACCCACCACGGTGACAGTATTTGTGTGCTCTCACAAGGTTTGTGCATTTAGGGTGAGAGTGCATGTGAAATTGTATAACAATTTCAGCCTTTCCAAGTGGCACTTAATAAATCTCTGTAAACCTTGCACTCTTCCTTCTCACCTCCTTCTTCCTGGGCCACTTCCTTCCCCACCCCTCCCCAACAAGAAGCTGAAAGATGAGTCCTTGAGTCATGATGCTAACTAGTGACTTGGAAAGGACAAGTATAATATCCCCCATGCAAAATGTATGTGTTTCTCTGTTGGTGTTATACTAATGCAAGCAATGGATGCAACTGTGAAATGCACTTTGCAGGAGACTACAAGACAGATACACATCCATAGTAATCTGAAATTGCATACTGCAGAGTATATCCCTGTGGCAAAACTTGCCTGAACGTTGCAGCTTTCTTTCCTATTGCTCTCCAAGGGGCCTGTGGAAGCTTGATTAATTGAAAATCTTTTCCTCTTTTCTCTTACAAACCCACTGCAAAAAAAAATTGTTAACTAGTGCTGTGATTTTGTTTTTAAGTCTTGCTTTCCTTGGGACACTTGTTTGATCAGGTTCCAAAATTAAGATAGTTGGGTGGAGCTTGAGCATTGTTGGTACTTGCTGACCCTGGAGTCAATCAAATGCATGTCACGGACAGGATGTACTTTAGTACATTGCAATTACATGTTATATAGCATTGAGAAAGAGCTCAATTTATTATTATCTCCCTCTCGAGATAAATTATTTACATTTTTAAAGGTCACCAGTTGTTCAAACTAATGCATATAGCAACTTTTCCAGCAGAATGCCCATGCTTTCCCTTCAAACTATCAAGTGTTTTGGTAGTTTTCCTGCTTAACTTAGATAATTAGGTCAGAAATGAAGATGTATATTGAAATTTAAACCATCAGCTTTCATAAAGAATCATTCATTCTTTGCGACTGAACAATCCATTGATAACTTAATGCTGTGTGTTTGTAATAAAACTTGATTATAAATAAGCATTTATGATGGAATGAAGGAAGTATTTGGTTGAAGAAAATATTGTTTGTTCAGTCTGTTTTTATGATGGCAACTCCTTTCTATACTTCCCTGATTGCTCAGGTCCCAGTGTGAAAAATAGTGTGTGAGAAAGAGATGGAAGACACTCCCTGTTTTAACTAATTAAGCAAATTACCAGAGACAGCTGACCTCTTCCAGTAACTGTATATTTATGTGACTCTGCATTCAAAGGAAGATGCAAGAATATAAGGGAGCAAATAGGCTGGTAAACATGTTTTCAGTATCTTCATTGTTTCCATCCACTTCTTGCATGTGTTCTGGCTCTTCTTTGGACCCAGAACCCTTTTATTGTCCTATTTGTTCTTCCTTTGCTACTCTCAGGCTGACCAAGCACTCGTCCTCCAGTACTACCCCCAGGACCATGCTTCCTTGAGTGCTTCTCTCTTTCACCAATTCACATTCTCTGCTGCCCTGCTTCCTAGACACTATTCACTGCCAAAGGAGCCCATGGACTTGAAATTGCATGTATGCCATTGCCACCGCCTAGTCCTGGTGTTCCGTTAGCAGAAACATCTGCTACTTCAATCTATCATTCCTGGTGACCATTTCGTTATTCTTTCTCGATTGGAATTTAGTCTTCCCAACTATTTCTTATCTTACATACCCCTTTTTAGGTGGTCTCCCTCTCTGACATTTGCAGTACTTTTATCACTGCCCCAGTCTTTAACTCTTTCAACAATGTTCCCTCTCTTGCAAATGGGAGTCCTTTTATTCTCAGTCTGGCAGTGTATGAATCTGTGAACACTTTGCAAACCATGTCTCAGTTAATGCCAATATTGATTTTTTTTCCCCCTTTCAACCATGCCAGTTATAATTTGCATTATTTACTTCATTCATGTCCTCAA
The DNA here is from genome assembly GCF_009764475.1 of Pristis pectinata. Lineage (NCBI taxonomy): Eukaryota > Metazoa > Chordata > Chondrichthyes > Rhinopristiformes > Pristidae > Pristis > Pristis pectinata. The sequence goes on along the minus strand of NC_067407.1, from coordinate 47,103,105 downwards.
AGTGGCCATATAACCATAATTACCAAACTTTCTTGGTGATTATCTCTTGCTCAACTGGCTTTTCTTGTTCTTTCTCTCTTGATCTTCATTCAAGTTCTTCCTGTTTAATAGGCTCCAAAGTCTATACAGATCTTAAACAATTCCTTCTCCTTAGTGGCTTTAACCTACATCTACACATCCTTTTGTCCATGTCTAACTTCTGTGCTACCTTTCATATAAATTCTTCTGCCTGTAACCACCATCTGGACTGCACTATTTTATGAGACCTTAGACACATTGATAACTGCTAAGGATATCTCTGATCACTTCAAGTTCCTCACTCGAGTTTCCATTCCTTCCCATATCCTGTTATCCTATCGTCCACCTTTATGGTGGAGGGAGGTTATTAGAATTGAGGGCCTGTGGGGAGTGTAAATAGCAGTCTTAGATATTGGCTGAATTGCCTGCTTTTTGTGCTGTAGATTCTAATTCTTTAAAGTGTTCCCTGGAGTGGATCTACTGTACGGTCCTTTGTCTGCATTGTTGACTGTTTTATCAAAAGAACAGTCACTTCTTGTTTTAAAGAGACTCAACCTCAGTTGATTTTTATTAAATTGGAGTAGCACAAAATTAAGCTAGCTTGAGATGTTATACTTTGACACGTCCCTTTGCCAAAACTGCTACTCTTCCTACAAATGGAACCATTTTGTTAGACAGGAACAACCATGGGTTTCATAACTGTCTTCACTCTTCCCCTTTCCTTGCCTTTTTTTTGTAAACCTTGTCTCCAGTACTAATTGGTTAAGATCAATATCAACTGGAGAGACATCTCTGCTAACTCTTATTTAGGTTCTCCTTAGATATTCTTCCTCCATCTTCTGATTGCTCAGTTACGATGTGGGGGCTTCCAACATGAACAGACCCTGTCCCGTTCAAACTTGCAGTTGTGATTTCACCATCAACCCACCTGCCCCTGTTGTCTCAAATCTCCTCTTCCTTTCTGAGATCTGTGAGCATTCGGTTGCCTTCCAGTTTCATGACCACCTTTGCAGGAATTTCCTGAGCAAATATCTCTTGAAAACAATTTGTCCATCTCACTGTGTACCTCATCTTTTGACCCTATAAACCTTCCAAGGATTGTTTCTATATTTCTGCTTGGCCTAAAGCAGATAGCTCATATCCAGCTTTTCTCCCCCTTTCTTACACTATTGTTTCCTCCCACAGCCTCCCCATTCCCAAGGATCTTTCCATGCCACCCTTCTCCATATCAACGTACTGCCCCTTAATTACTTCATCTGCAGGAACTTGGGCGTGTATATTATACCCAATCTTCCTTTCTGCTACAATTTGGTGCAACCATAACAATGCATGTTCAATGTAGCACCATTGATGTAAATATCTATAGGTTGCCTGCCCATCATCAAATCTTGCATGAGTTACAACTTTTAGTTAATGTTGGGAAGAGTAAAGCCATTGTTCTTGATACTTACCACAAAAGTCTGCTGCCTTTACCCATTTTTCTGCTCTCTCCATAGCCTTTTATTCACTTCCAATAAACACCATCTTTTGTTGTGTTTCAACATGAGCTGTGTTTCTAGCTGGATTTTCTGTGCTTCACCCTATGTCTTTCCCTTGCTGAAGGGTAAATGTACAATTCTCAAATCTATTCATTGATTCTATTTGTCCGATCTCTGCAAACCTTCCCACCCTTCTGCTTCCTCTCTAGCAATCCAGACTGCTGTTTGATAGTCTGTGAGGCATCAAAAACTTTAATATTTTCTATGTTGAACAGTATTTTGAGATGATTTGCTTGATATCAATTCTTCTAAAAAAAAATTGCATTAAAATATTCTTGAAGACCCTTTGGAACCGCAGGTCTGGGTTTTTAACTTTCAGGAGGAGTCTTAAATCATTACACTGTAAGAGATGGCTTGGAAATGAGAACCTGATGAAATAATTCTACTTGTGGCTTGCAAGTCTGTTTTAAATTCCAAATGTAACCATTGATTTGAAGGTTTTTTTTTAATCTTAGGGAGGCTATAAAGTAACTAAAGTAATTCTTTATATCTTGAGGAAAACTTGTTGGAAAAGGGGATAATTCGAGATGCATTATTGAAATTTTCTGGAATTTGAAGGAATTTGTTAACCAGACAAATTTATTTCCTAATGAAACAGTGCATAGCAAAAGATGCAAGTTTTAAAAATGAGATAGTGGAAGATTTTTACAAAAGGGTAAGAGAATTGTGAAACCAATTGCCAAGAAGTTGTTGGAATGTGAATGGTGACAAGTGACATTTGAATGTATTTCTAAGAATGGATTGGTTGATTTTAGGGGTACATAAAACTACAATCAACCACATAGCAGGAGATCTGATGCCCTAGTTATCCTTTTGTTTAATTTCCGAGTGCTTTCTCATGTGCAATCTGGGTTTTTTTTACTCTGCCCCATACTTGCTGCATTATGTTTGTTACTGCATTATGCACTAATAGGATGGATTCTGATGATAACCAAGTTGCCCAGGTAACACAGTGGCAACTGGAAAGCCTTCATGTAGCTGGGTTCTGCATAGTATAGCAATACAATAGCAGGTATCTAAGAAACATCCTTTTGAATCTGACGTTGATGCAGAAAGTTTCAGCATGATATTGTGTGGCTTCCATGGTGCCATTTGTTCCACTGTAGTGAAGCTTTCTGGTCTACAACTTAACTCCTATTTGACATAATTCATGCACAGTTATTGAGAGCTTGAAACAAGAAATGTGGTTTGCTTTGGGGGTGGAGTGGAGTCCTCTTTGTAATGTAGCACTATATTCACACCAAGCCAAAAGACGTGTCCTATTTTTTTCCCTTGACCCTTTTGCTTTTCATGCATTATTTCATATGAATAGCAGGAATTCAAGTGAACTTTTTTCACCTCTCTTAGATCCTGCCTTCCGCCAGCCCCAAAGCCTGTCTCCAGATCAAGGCCAAATGTGGCACTTGTATTGCTGCAGCTTACTCTCAACATACAACTGGGATCAAATCAATGACCTTCCTGAATGAGATTATAATTTATTTTAGCAATGCAATAACCTGTAAACGTTTATCTTCTGGAGGAAGATTTATTTCCCACTGATATTTCGAGACATTTTCTTTTTGATCCATGGATTTCTCCTGCTTTGGAAACGAGCCTGGGTTTAAGCTATTTGAGCATAATTACAATATGTTAATACCACTTTCAATTCCTGTTCTTAAAGGACTTTTTCTGATGTTTCAGCGGGTTATGGGAATTCAAACTCATGGTGTGATGCATTGCCAAACAAATTAAGGAAGGAATTGGGAGGGCAATGGAGGGGGAGACTCGCAGTTTGAGCTGTGGTCTGTGCTGAGTCAGCAGAGAGTGCAATTGCTAATACCGAGGCCCCTACAACTGAAGCAGTTGAAAGCGGTCCTGTTTATCACGCCTCATCACTGGCCATTGATTCTTGATTGTCAGCTATTATGCACAGCACAGTATATCTATACTCCTCGTGCATGATTCAGAGGCAAGTAGAGAAAGGGGTAGGGCAAACAAAGTTCTTGTTTAAAACTGTTAAATAGCAGAACAATTTAGCAATTTAATGTTGTTGCTTAAGGGTAGCAGCATGTCATAGTCCTATGAGAATTTATCACACCTCCAGGACTTGATGTTAAATTCATTTGTTGTCACTAATATTTTATGATTTTTTACACTCCAAGCTCCTTAGACAAACATGCAGAATTTCATTCAAATTTGTGCTAGCCCATCTGGAAATCCTTTATTTAAAAGAAAACTGAAATGGAAATTCCATGTCTTTCAGTTTGAGACTGTAGAAGTGTTGCTATTATCAGACTGCTGTTGCTTAAAAAATGGATCCTGAAAGTCAGAAAATATGAGGAACGGTTTAAAATAATAACACATTCAGAATATTTGTTTAAGATGCTTATTACAAAAGATATTATCTGTTAGGGGATTGGAGACTAAACCATGGATCTTCAATAATCTGAAGGCATGTTAGTAGTGAATAGACAGTATTCAGAGAACACTTCTTTATTTTTCAATAATTAGTCTATATGTAAGATTTGTCGATTTTAATTTCTCCTAATTCAGGAGACTTCTTCATGACTTTAACAAACTAATTTGGATGCAGGTGTATTTTGGTTATAAGCACAAATATTTATTAAGTAAGTTGCATCCAGTACATGGAAGCAATATTAAAAAAGATGATAATCACAGTGAGTGATTACTGTTCCACAGTCTCTAAGTGATTGTGGTGGTTTCTTTTTTCCTCCTGATCCATTGACTCCAGGTTCTCTTCCTTTTGGTTGTACCTCTTTGTCTTTCTGTTTCTCATCTCATACTTAACACTTGTTTTCCTCTTTGGTCATACCTGCTAATTGCCAGTTTAGAAAGCCATCTTGCATCTATATATTTGATGTTCTTTTTTACTTATTTTGTTGATCCCATTGCAGATTAAAACATTTGTTGTCATTCCTGTTTATTTACTCTTGGCAGACTGAGCTACTTCTTGAATAGTTTCATATCATCTAGAATTCTGCCATAAATGTTGCTTGTTTTTCAGCAACACGACCCTTTGGGTGTTTCGGCCCTCCTTTTGCTTTATCTCTTAATCAGTGTTCTGACCCTATTTGTTTCAATTAACATTTTGTTAGCATGCTTCTGGTTGATTTGAATATACTTTTTCCATCCCTAACATCCAACTTGTGCATTATTTTTCACTTAACGGACCATGATGCTTTGATTTGCAATTTTACACCATCTTAACACATGCATTTGCTTTACAACCCTTAATGTTAACAATCTTTACAACACTTTCTCAGCAACAATATACCCCCCATATCACATTAGGAACACATAAAAATAGACTTGTACATTTAAAACATTTCATTATTCTCTTAAGCTACCTCTTACACATCTGGTTATCTGTTAGTTTAGTGGAAACTAAACCATGGATATTTCTTCAGTAATCTGAGAGAAGAATGTTAATGTAGGGCGAAACCAGGCAGTGAGACCTACTAACACCTCATCACAGCCACTTCTGAAGGGTCCTCTGTCTGCTCCTTCCCTGTCTATTTGATTTGTTTTGACACTGGTGGGGAAAAGTGGGTGTGACCTGAGTCTATTTCCAATCCACCCCCATGTTTCCACTGCTCCCCAAGATTAGCAGGTACACTAAGGTCTGCATCGGGTTTGAGAAGAAATGTACATTTACAGCACTGAATAGTCTCAGCAAAAGGATCAGTTGCAGAGAAAAGCTGAGCTAGAAATTGCCTGATGCTTGGAAAGTGTGGTTACAGGTGCTGCATGGGTCCTACACTGGTTTTTGCGAGGCTCCCAGATAGTGATAGTCAATCAAGTGATGATTCAGATACCACAGAACATACCTTGCACAACTTGTATGCACAAAGGCTTTCCATTCATTAGTGGCACGATGCAGCTCCACCATGGAGGTCTCCACTAGCTGGGTTGCAGATTGTGGGGGAAGGTGGGGCAAGGGTGGATTGCAATGAAATTGGAGTGAGCAACAGTCTGAAATGGTATTAGGCCAAGGATGGAATTGAGATCCATTGTGAGTCTTTGTACACGTTGGCACAAATGACATGGGTAGAGAAAGGGATGGGTTCCAGCAGAGTTAATGTTGGGAGCTAGAGAACAATTTAAAAAGCAGGACCTCATGGGTAGTAATCTCTGGATTACTTCCAGTGCCATGAGCTAGTGAGAGTAAGAATAGGACAATATGGCAAATGAATGAGTGGCTGAAAAATTGGTTTGGGGGAAGGGATTGAGATTGTTGGACCGTTGGGATCTCTTCTGGGGTAGAATTGACCTATACAAGAGGGACAGGTTATATCTGAACAGGAGGGGGACCGATATCCTGGGAGGCAGATTTGTTAGTGCTACTAGGTTGAGTTTAAACTAGATTGGTGGGACCCCAAGAATCAGAAAGGCAAATGAGATGAAAAGTGATGCAGAAATCAATGACAGCAAGTTGAATAGCCTTGACAGACAGAAGAATGGCCAGGAGCAAGGAAAGCCTATTGGATTAAGTTGCATTTATTTCAATACAAGAGGTCTGACAGGTAAGGTGGATGAACTCAGGGCTTGGATAGCTATGTGGGAGGGATATTATAGCCATTATAGAAACATGGCTAAGGGAGGGATAGGACTAGCAGTTTAATGTTCCAGGGTACAGGTGCTGTAGGCAGGATAGAGGTGGAGGAAAGAGAAGGGGAGTTGCATTTCTAGTTAAGGGGAATGTCACAGCAGTAGTCAGATGTTATTACTGGAGGATCATCGAGTGAGGCTTTATGGGTGGAACTGAGAAATAAGAAGGGGATAATCACTTTGTTGGGATTGTGCATTAGGCCCCCAAATAGTCAATGGGAATTAAAAGAACAAATATGCAAGGAGATTGTGCAGAGTTGTAAGAATAATAGGGTTGTCACAGGAGGGGATTTTATCTTTCCTCACATACAGTGGGACTGCCATACTGTTAAGGGCTTAGATGGGGTGGAATTTGTTAAGTGCATTCAGGAAAGTTTTCTTGGGCAATATATAGAGGGCCATACTAAGGAGAGGACAAATCTCAACCTACTCTTGGGTAATAGGGTGGGGCAAGTGACTGAGGTGACATGGGGAGCATTTTGGGACCAGTGACCATAGTTCTATTGTAGTTATGGAAAGGGACAGAACTGGTCCACAGGTTCAAGTTCTGAATTGGGGTAAGGTGAATTTTGACGGTATGAGTCAGGAGCTTGCAAAGGCTGATTGGAGTAGGTTGTTTGTGGGCAAAGGGACCGTAGACAAGTGGAAGGCTTTTAAAGGTGAGATGGTGAGAACTCAAGGTCTGCATGTTCCCGTTGGAATGAAGGGCAAGGCTGGTAGGAGTAGAGAACCTAGGATGACGAGAGATATTGAGGCCCTGGTCAGGTAAAAGGAGGCATGGGTCAGGTGCAGGCAGCTGGGATCAAGTGAATCACTGGAGGAGTAGAAGGGATGCAGAAGTGTACTGAAGAAGGAAATCAGGAGGGCAAAAAGGGGCATGAGATAACTTTGGCAGAGAAGATTAAGGAAAATCAAAAGAGATTTTACATATATTTAGGGGAAAAGAGTGACTCTAGAGAGAACAGGGCCCCTCAAAGACCAAAGGGGACACCTTTATGAGGAGCCGCAGGAGATGGGCAAAGTTCTTAGTGAATATTTTTCCTTTGTTTTTACCGTGGAGAAAGACATGAAGCCTTTGGAGCTAGGAAAAGTAAATGGGGAGATCTTGGGGATAGTTTACATTACTGTAGAAGAGGTGCTGGATGTCTTAAAAGGTACGAAGGTAGACAAATCTCCAGAGCCTGACCCAGCTTTATCCAAGAACACTCTTGAGAGGCTAGAGAAGAAATTGTGGGAGCCCTGGCTGAGATAATTGCATCATCGTTAGCCACGGGTGAGGTGTTGATAGATTGGAGGAGAGTGAATGTTGTGCCTTATTTTAAGAAGGGTGGCAAAGAAAAACCTGAGAACTATAGGCCAGTAAGTAGACAAATTACTGGAGAGGATTCTGAGGGATAAGGTGTATGTACGTCTGGAAAGAAAGGGGTTGATTAGGGGTAGTCAGCATGGCTTTGTGCATGGGAGATCATGTCTTACGAACATGATTGAGTTTTTTGATGAGGTGACCAAGAAAGTTGATGAGAGCAGGGCAGTAGGTGTGGTTTATATGGACTTCAGTAAGGATTTGATAAGGTTCCACATGGTAGGCTGCTCTGAAAGGTTAGATCGTATGGAATCTGGGCAGAGCTGGCTAATTGGATTCACAATTGACATGATGGTAGAAAGCAGAGGGTGATGGTGGAAGGTTGTTTCTCGGACTGGAGGCCCGTGACTAGTGGTGTGTCTTAGGGGTCAGTGCTGGGCTCATTATTGTTTGTCATCTATATCAATGATTTGGATAAGAAGGTACAAGGCATGATTAGTAAGTTTGCAGATGACACTAAAATAGGTGGTATAGTGAACAATGAAGAAGGTTATCAAAAATTACAGGGGGATCTTGATCAACTAAGTGGGCTGAGGAATGGTAAATGGAGTTTAATTCCGATCAGTGTGAGGTGAGGGCAAGACTTTCACAGTGAATGACAGGGCCCTGGGGAGTGTTGTAGAACAGAAGGACCTTGGAGTGCAAGTACATGGTTCACTGAAAGTGGAGTCACAGGTAGACAGGGTAGTGAAGGCGACTTTTGGCATGTTGGCCTTCATAAATCAGGCCATTGAGTATAAAAGTTGGGAAGTCATGGTGCAGTTGTACAGGACACTGGTGAGGCAGCACTTGGAGTATTGTGTTCAGTTTTGGTCGCCCTGCTATAGGAAAGATATCGTTAAACTGGAAAGAGTGCAGAAAAGATTTACAAGGATGCTGCCAGGACTTGAGGGACTGAGTTATCAGGAGAGGTTGGACAAACTCGGACTTTATTCCTTAGAGTGTAGGAGTCAGAGGTGATTTTATGGAGGTGTATAAAATCATGACGGGCATAGATAGGGTGAATGCACTCAGTCTTTTTCCCAGAGTTGGGGTATCAAGAACTAGAGGGCATAGGTTTAAGGTGAGAGGGGCACAATGAGGGGCAACTGTTTTATGCAAAGGGTGGTATCCACATGGAATGAGCTGCCAGAGGAAGTGGTTGAGGCAGGTACAATAACAACTTTTAAAAGACAGTTGGACAGATACATGGATTGGAAAGGTTATGGGCCAAACGCTGGCAAATGGGACTAGTTTGGATGGGGCATCTTGGTCAGCATTGACCAGTTGGGCAGAAGGGCCTGTTTATGTGCTGTATAACTCTATGACTGTATGAGATTGGGCCATGGTTGGGTAGAATAGTGTTGGAATTTTGAGGGTACCAGCAGTTAAAGGTGTGGAGAGCTGGGGATGGAGGACCTACTTAGAAGATGCTGGCTGTTTTGAGAATAGACAAGGTAGAGTTGGTCCTCTTGACCTCACCCACTGGTTATGAGATCAGTGCCATTGGCAGACCACATCTCCACAGAACAATTTCATCTAAGTGACCAACATGTTACCTTATTTAGCTGTTGCTTTTTAATTAAATGTCATTGCATATCCCTCAAATGTGGCAAATGATAGTATTTCTAGGCAGGTGTTCTACATTCTGTCACTAACTACAGCTGCATGTACCTCCAAGAATGGAGTTCTGTCTAATATATGTTCACCATACAGGCCCTCCCCAGTTTATGATACCTGACTTATGTACAGTATGTACATATGAACGAGCATTTGGAGAGCAGCGAGATGGATTCACCAGCTGCTGTGGGGCTGCAGGCATCGTCTGCTGGGCGGGAACTCAGTTTGTGGCCACGTTTCCAACTTGCAAGCAGTTCACAGGAATGGAACCGTGCTGTAGCCTGGGGGTGACCTGTATGTAAGAACCTTCTACATCAGTGTGGCACCTTCATCAGAAACCTACATTCCACCCTTTTACAGAAGTTGATAATTTAATTTATTTTAACTATATTTAGTTTAATATTGAATCCAGTGTCCACTGGGAACACGTAGGAATATCTCCCAAGCTTGTTTAATGCAGATTCTTTGGACGTAAAGGCAACTTCCCTCCTATCAGTCCGGATTGGATTTGAAGAGGAAATATCAGCGTGCTAATTCTGCCACTTCATTTCTTGACAAGAACTGAGATTTTCCTTCTGCATCGTGGTGAAGGAATTGAAGGATTGGATTTGAAGAGGAAATATCAGCGTGCTAATTCTGCCACTTCATTTCTTGACAAGAACTGAGATTTTCCTTCTGCATCGTGGTGAAGGAATTCAAGTTGAAATTTAGATGTATGAGGGTAACTCAACCCATAGTACAAATAGAATGAAACAGTACAATTTCCAGGTTATGGTAAAATAAATTGATGAAAGAACATTTCTGAGAGGTTCAGTCACAGGAGATCTTGCTTCCATCAGCCTCGTAGAATTATTGACTGGGAAAGTAGAAGTGTTATAAATGTAGACTCAGAGTTGTACAGCATAGAAATTTGCACTTCGGCCCACCATGTCCATGCTGACTTTTTTGCCCATTTACACAAATCCCATTTGCCTGCACTAGGTCTGTATCCTCCTTTGCCTTGCCTGCTTGAGTGTCTGTGTAGTCAGTAAAAACAGTGGAGATGGGGATAGGTCTGCAGATAATTTCCCATTTCTTTCCAAAAGTAAATTGTAATATTTGGAAGCTCTGTCTGACCCTGCAACCTATGCCCTTTGACACACCAAATTTTACATTCCTGTCCTTATTTACCAGCCTGTTATTGGTTCACCACCTCTCAATGAAATATATCAAAGATGCTTGTGCAAATCATCTCTTCAAAGCCTTTGCCCTCCTCACTGCCAGTGCCACTTCCTACCATGTGTCTTCCAGTTGTACCTCATGCCTCCTTTTCACCCTTTGGTCTTCTGCAGCTTTGGATGAAGAATCTTAAGCAGCCTGAGCCCCACTTTTTCTGTAAACTCATTTGCCTTGCTGATCTCATGATGTTTTCAGAAATTTCTTCAAAATCTACCTTTTCAACCATCCCTACACATCTCCTTTCTTTAAGTGTCATCCCTTCTTACCATCTCCTCTGGCTCCATGCTTGTTTAGGGCTTGCGCCTCATGAAGGCCGAGACCACTAAGCTCTATGTTAACGGTCTCCAAAAATTCTAAGTGGTTGTTGCTTGTTGTGTTATTGTTGTACTTTTTTGCCTGTTTTAATGCGTTATGTTGCTACTACAGCTGCACTGTGTATCCTGGATGAATTGTTCTTTCCCTGAGAACACTGAATGGGCAGCTTAGGGACCAATTATATCTTTTTGGCCCTAAGTAATAAATTCTCAATTCACTTTCGTATCGGTTTACAGTCAAGAGCCTTGAAGTTGGGTTTCACCCTTATTGGTGTGTTAAATTAGTGCTATTGCCTTATTGCTAAATTGGGCAACTCTACAGAATACTGCAAAAATTTGTGGAATTAACATTCTTTTTAAAAGAAATATTGATACTCTTACTGCTGCATTAAAATATGATGTATGACTGTTCTGGCACTGTCTGTCACCATTGCAACTGCTATGACTTTGCCACCAGCACCTAAGAGAAGTGAGAGTGTCTTAAGACAGTATTTTCCTTCTTCTCCAGCAGCAGTCTTTTCTATTGCTGCTCTGGCTACCACCAAGATGAAGGAAAATGCAGGGGGAAACACATGACTTCAGTATGTGATCACTTTCCCAATATCCCCCACCCCAGCGATTGTTGGCCCATTGAAATAAATCTTTATTTCACATCTCCAGAGCATGCTTGACTGTGTTTCTTAAACCAAGAGACTGAAATGTTGGGGTGTAAGGTCAGCTTCACAGCAATGAAACCTGATGGTTACTGTGTGTTTATCTGTTGAGTAAAATGAAACTGGTGGTCCTCATTCTTCAACCTTGTCAGCTTCTCCAAAGCTATGGTGACCTGCAATGCTGGTACATTCAGCAGTAATAACAATCAGTTAAATCCTTAAACCTGCTGCTACTCTATGCAGGCTTGCTGCAGTGCTGACATAGGGATCTGGTGGTGGGATTAGTACCTTGATGAGCAGTTTGGGTCGCAGGTGTGTAATGTCCGTAGGTTGCTTGGCACATAGCACTGCAGGAAACATGACTTACTATGATTGAACCTTTTGAAGTACACCACATATACTGTTTTATGATTGGTGATGTGTAGATCATTGGTAGTACAACAAAATGCAATTACCTTGCTAATAATGAGGAAACACTTATGCGGCTATACGCATAAGTGTATTAGTTTACAGTTGGGGTGTGTGAGTGAGTTGTACATCAACCTTTTATATACATAAGGAGAAAATTGTCTCCAACAAACACTCCCTCCACCACCACCACCCTCCCCCCCCCCCCTCCCCCACCAGTTTGCAAAAGGTGGTTCTATGATATCTCCATGGAGGATGTAAGTTACTTATTAATCTTCTGGATATTTTCAGTTTCTTTTCTCTTGTTTATTGTTTTATGCAGTTGTCTAATTTATTGAATGTCCTACAGGGACACCTGAATATAATACTACTTGATCTCCACTGATGTTAAAGCAGAAGTTTGAAGCAGTCACCTATCCTCACATGTTCGCTACTCATCATTTCTCTACACCCATGTAGGGGTCTGCATTCAATTAACAAGAATAGCCCTTTTTTCAAATTCTGTCAAGAGTTACAATACCTGCAACCTTTATTACAATTATTGAATTACAGGACACATCGACTATTTTCTAGATCAACAATGCACAACACTTTTGGTAAGGAGCAAAAATAAAAATTCAAACCAATTCTAGAGAAACACATTTTATTTTAATTGCACATAACCAGATACCCAATGTTTTAATCATGTTTAAAGAGATAAATGCCATAGATCTCACTGCCTCCACTACCACTGTTGGAGTCGTAGAGTCAGAGAGCATTACAGCACGGATATGGACACTTCAGCCCGATTTGTTCTTGCAACATCTCTGGTGCTCCTTTGGTACTTTGGCAATATTGGGTAGGTTCTCTGGAAACGTGTACCACAACCCATTGGACAAGCTCTATCTTGCAGCCCCAGATGAAACAAAAGATGGCTCAGGTGACAGCTACAGCAGATGACCAGGGTATGGGCCACACCTGTGCCATGTACAGCAGACCGAGAGCACCTCGCACCTGATGACCAGGTTCTTGCCTGCCATCGAAAGGGAGTACTGTTCCCATGTTCCCAATTTTACTTTGAGCTTGTTGATCTCCTCCAGCCAATTTTTGATTCTCACCCAGCTCCTCTGAACCAGACCCCTAGCATCTTCAGGTAGTCAGACTTGACAGTGAAGGGAATGGAGGATTGTTTGGGCCAGTTGCCATAAGGCATGGCCTTTCCCTTTCTGCAGTTGACTCCAGCCCCCAAGGGCTCAAACTGGTCTTTGAAGCTTATCAGTCTGTGGACCTAATGAAGTGCTGAGCAGAAGATGATGACATTGTCCATGGTGCAGGTGGCTTTGATCTGAGCACCTCCACTGCCTGGCATCATTATCCCTCGGACATGTATGTTTCCTGATTGATTCGGCAAAGGGTTCTATGCAACACACAGATAAGACTGGAGAGTCAGCAACCCTGCCTGACTCCGGGCTTGATGGATCTGTTTCCTGCCCATTAATTTGGACTGCAGTACATATGTCTGTGAATAGTAGTTGGATCCAATTCCTGATTCCCTCCCCAAAGCCCATGAGGCCACGTTGGGAGAGCATGTCCATCATTAGTTCATTAACCCGCCATCTGCGCCCAACCCCTGCATTTTCTATATTATGATGTTAGATTTTAGCTTCTGCAGTATTTCCCACACTTATTTTGAAAAGAATTTGAGCCTCTCTCTGATTGGAGAGAGATGAAGATTTTTATCAGAATGGTCCATTCAAAAGTCAACAGTATCTGTGGAGCCCCTGAAGCAGAGATGAACTCGGAAGTTGGCACTCTAAGCCATTCAGAGAAAAAAATGACATTACATCTGCATTTTTTTTAAAGCTAGTTTTTACACCTCTCTGGGAGAGCAAACCTTTCCCATTCCACTATGCTGGATGCATTTCCCAGCTTGATAACAGTAAATCCCTTTAATTCACTATACCTGCCTGCTTCAGACGAGGGTAAAATCAGGAAGCAGGCTGAGCCACAGATGGTAACTCGATGAATCTTGCAATGTGTTGTGCCTGGTGTGGCTCTTTACAAAAGCTCTATGAAATTGCAAATCCAGTTAGAAATGTGTGCCCAGCAGTAGTGTATCCTGGTGTTATATGGTGATATTGCCATAGCTTAATGTTGTACAGTGACAATGCCTTACCTGTCAGTACTGTATCCCAGACAAAGTGATGAGCCTGTGCCCGTCAGTAAAGTTCTCCTGTGTTATGGAGACTCTATACCCATCAGTACTGTACTGCAGTGTTATTACAGTGACAGACCTTGTCCAGCATTAGTACACCCCAGTGCTATAGAGACAGACCCATATCCATCGGTTCTGTATCCCAGTATTACACAGCGATAGATCTGTGCCCACGTAGTATACCCCAGTATTATAGAGAGAGAGACCCATAGCCACCAGTACTGTACCCTACTATATAGGAACTGACCTGTGATCACCAGAACTATGAGCAAAAAATGAACTGCTGGAAGCGCTCAACCGATCAAGCAGCCTCTGTGGAGGCAAAGGGATGTTTGATGTTTCAGGTTAAGACTCTGCTTTGGGACTGAGGGTCTAGAGGGAAGATGAAAGTGAGAGGGAAGCATGAGACATTAACTGATAGGTGGAATCAGAGAAATACAGAGAGTCTGCGTCCACCAGTAAAGTTCCCGTGTTATAGAGACTCTGTACCCATCAGTACTGTACTGCAGTGTTTTTGAAATTTCAGCTGCCCTTCCCATTTCCACGCTGACCTGACTGATCTCTGCCTTCTCCACTGCCACAATGAGGGCAAAAGTAGACTAGAAGAAGAATGTCTCATAATCCACTTTGCTAGCCTAAAACCCACTGGTGTGAACATTGAATTTTCCAGTTTCAAGTAATCCACTCCCCCTCTGTTTCTTTTCCACTCCCACCAGTCCACCCAGGTTCTCTCTCCCTTTGTTCACCATTTCCATTCTACCCCATTCCCCGTTACCTATTCCATCTGTCTATCATCCCTGCCCTATCTGGTTCAACCTATAACATACCAACCCATGTTGCTACCTATGCCTGCCCTCACCCACCCAGTTCCATCTGCCTAATCTTTCCCACCCCTCTCTCTACCTTTATCTGTTTCCACCTACTAGCCTCTGTCTCAATATCCCCGATCACTCTCCCCACCGAGCTCCATCTGCCCATCATCCCCTCCTCATCTGGTTCCACCAATCACCTACCGGTCTCCGTGTCACCCCTCCCTCTCACTTTAATACATCGGCTATCTCTGCTCTCTAACTTTCAGTCCTGATGCAGCGTGTCAACTCTCCCTTTGCCTCCACAGGTGCTGCTTGCCCCACTGAGTTCAGTTTGTTTTTGTTTTGCTTTGGATTCCAGCATCTGCAGTCTCTGTGTCACCACCAGAACCACGTCTGTTATTCTCCATTCCATGCTGTGTCATGGGACAAGATTACCAGGTTACAGAGTAAAAGATGTGCTCAAAGCCTCCTTGACAAAATGCAACATCCTCACTGGCTTCTGGGAACCTCTGCCCCATGACCAAGAGAAGGAACATTCAGATGTATTGAGAACCTTAAGGTCATGCATTGGGAGCACACAGAAGCCTTGTGTAGATGGTGGAAGGAGTAAACCACTTTACAAACTATCCATATGCCCATCACACTGGTCACCCTGTGGAAGAGTTTGTGGTTTCCATATTGGCCTCATTAGCCACCTCAGATCCTACTAGGCTGGAGTGGGAGTAAGTCATCCTTGAAAACAATGACAGACCTGATCCGACCAGTACATTACAACTACGTCTAGATCTAGATGTGGGATCCAGGGCTCCGATATGGTCCCCAGATAACCTCATTCATTGGTTCCTGGTTCCCAGCCTGGAATCACAGGAATGTGAATGGGCAGTGTGGTGACTGGCCCCTGAATCCTGTCTGCAACCGCGTTCTCCACAGCACTTCTGGTCTCTACCTGCTTCTGCCTGATGACACCAGGGCCCACATCTTTTAAAGAGCTGGGGCCGTCCTAGGGTTTTCAGGAACTGCTGGCAGGCTGATGGCGGGGGCAGCTTGTTTGATGAGTGGCCAGACCAGACATAAGCAGATCTGTACTGCTTCAATCACAAGAAATTTATGACAAGATTACTGCCTCGTCGCCCACACCACCAGCCTCATAAATTAGCTTTGCGGCATGCTTGCAAAAGGTACCCACAGAGCATTAAATTGTAACTGAACGTTACCGTCAATGGATGTGCCAGCATGTACTGTATAACCCAAGGATCCTTGACGTATCTCTGCATCAGGCTGCCTACCAAATCAACCCAGTGCCAACTGTTCACCAGTAGGTGTGTTTAGGCTTGTAACATTTTGGTACATGATGGCAGCTGGTCCCTGTATAGTACGAAAAATAAATATGACTGAATTTATTACAGAGTTATCCAATCTCTAGTTTTGTGCCAGTCGAAGTGTTACCAAGCCTGATTAAGTTGCACTTAGAACACTAGAAAAAAAGTAATTGGAGTTTATTAGAAAATTGTCCTCATTCGAGGACAGTTAGAATAAAGGTGAGAAAATAATGCTATTTTGAGAAAGATAGCAGAAAGTGCCAGTAGTTCACAACAACATTACAAACGCAGTTTACTACTTGTGCCCATTAAATGAGTGTCCATTCATCAAAGGGTTTTTCAGAAGCCTTATTCTTCATACGTGAATCTTGGGCTGATGCATGTCCTTTTTCCCCCGCTGAATATTTAATTGAAGTTTCTGCCTGCTTGTGTGTGTATATGAAACAGTGGAAAATTTGACAGAACTTTGGTTTAATGATTGCTCAATTCCATTTTTCCAAAGTGCTAACTGTTGGACATTGTTTACCAAACAGCCAAGAAAACCTGTGCAGCAACGCATTTTACCTGTGACAATGGAGAATGCATCTCGGGGGACTGGCGCTGTGATGGAGAAGAAGAATGTACGGATGGTTCGGATGAGGCAGCCGAATTGTGCAGTGAGTAACTTAATCTGAAAAGGAATGTCCCAGAAAGTGAACAACAAAGTCCCATAATACAGTTGGAATAAATTAGCAATTTAGCACATATTTAAAGAGGCATTTATTGAATTACCCTACAATTTGAAAAAAAAATGCTATTGCGTTAAATATCAAGATAGCTAGTTGCCTCTGTCAATTCATGCTCATATTTTTTAACTATTGAAAAGAGGGAACTTTGAGGAAATATTTAATAGAATTCATTTCTTAATGACATTTGGATATGGTGGGAGCAGAAGCTTGTGACTGTTGCATGTTAGCCAAAACAATAATCGTCATAGTATCATGGTTGAATCCATTCATCTCCTCACCCACGTTCCACATGTGTACATTTTCCAGCAAGGAGAAAATGCCGGAAACAGAATCAGTGTTACAGATCAGTGACCCTTGGAAATCTTTTCATCTTTTTGGTTTCAAATCTCCAACATCTGCAATTTTTTTTTGCTTCAATTCCAACAGGATTTACTGACCAAGGAGCAGGAGTGCATGCCCTTGCTGTAATTTTCTTTCTGGCCAAATGTGCAGCTCTAGTGCTGGCTTGAATAATCTCATTCTGTGCAGATGAGGAATCAGAGCTGGGACCTTCCTGATTTATGTGGCTCAGTATGATCCTTGGATGAATAATTATAAAGTGGATCCAAAACTTGTTGATTTTAGTGATCTGAATCAAGGTTAATAAGAAATACTGTTGGAGAGTGGGGGCAGGTTGGTAAAGGACCTTTTGTCTTGCAGATTTTGTGTGTAAGGCCCATCCTCTTGTATGTTTCAGTGAAAGCATCAATGATGGCTTGGAGTTTGGCCTCGAGCATGCCGATACAAGCATGGTCAATGTTCTGCAGTCTGGCTGCTGAGGTTCTGATGACCTTGATTTTAGAATATAGTTGCTGTGTGTTGAACAGTTTCCCATTAGTTTTAAAGATTAGCTCCATTCCTGTGGCAGGATTGTTGGTGAGGTGCAGCATTTTAGCTAGAATGATTGGTTATCAATCATTCTAGTGTCAAGGCAATGATACACCCTTGTTTGACACCAATCTTCACTGAGATTGGCTGTGTTATAGGCTCATTGTTCAGAATCGTGTCTGATATGGCATTGTAAAGAATGAATAAAATGGAGATAAATTTCTGTTGGCAGCCTAACTTGAGAATGCTTCACAGGCCCTTGGCCTAATGGGGAGGTTGATGCTCTTCCCTGCATTTTTCTTCGAGATATGTAGTGAAGATCATGTCCACTGTGCCGTTGATTGGACAGAATCCAAACTGTGATTGGTGGGGCAGCTCTTTGGCCACGGGGAGGAAGTGTTTGAGGAGGACCCTCGCTATGACATTTCTTGTGGCAGACATCAGCAAACCCTTTTGTCTCCTTTCTTGAAAGTGGTCATGATTACGGCATCTCTGAGGATCCCTAGTATAGCTTTGTCCACACCTGGGAAGAGAATCTGATTACGGGCTTGTGACCGAAGCTCTTAATTGCTAAGTTTTGGAACTTCGTCAGGGATACCATTTGCTCCTGAAGCCTTGATTTTTAATTGGGATATGGCCTTCTTGACAGCTTGCTGGTCAGGAGTGACAGTGAGGCTGGACTGAATAGGCTGCTGCAGAGTCGAGAGTGCTCACGTCAAGTGTGAAGTCATGGTTGCGGAGTTCTTTGAACTGTTCCTTCCAATGGGCATTGACTTTCTCCCTGTCCTTGATAAGTTCACCTTTGTTCTTGGCTCTTGCAGTAGGGCCTTGAATATTTATGCCATGGATGGCCTTGATAAATGCTGAAAATTCTTCACATGGCACACCTGTGGGTCAGTTGCTGAGCCCCCTGCACCAGACTGCCAAAACATGCACACTATCCTGAGCGGTGTGGCAAGGGGTTACCAAGTAGATAGAGGAAAAGATTAAAGAATGTTTCAAAATTGTTTCAAAAATGCAACATTCTGAACATCCCTGGCCCGTCATTGTTCAAAGTAGAGAAGGAGTATTCAGAATGGTATTATGAAATGCAAGTCCATGCATTAGGACCACACGGAGGCTCTGTGAAAATGGCAGAAGGAGTGCACCACCTCACAAACTACCCCTCTCTCACCTCCTGCCACATCAGCTATCTCCTCCCTCATATGTGGGAGAATTTGCATACCCATCAGTCACATTGGATCTCATAAAACCTGCATGGATGCAAGTCATTCTCAATCCTGAAGGGCTATCTCTGAAGAAGATGAAGAAATGCAGTCTGAGCCAAGAAATGTGGTGGTTGAATGATTTCTTCCCTACTCCTGGTGAAGAGCTGTGCACGGGTGGTACTTCAATGTTGCTATTTACAAAGACAGTGGTTTTCACAGTATTTTACTAGCTAGTCCAAAAGCACTGAATGAAGAAACCCAAATGAAATTAACTTTTTCTTTGATTGAATCTTTTGGAAGAATACAGCTTCACGTTTCCATTTCCGAAAACAATGTCAATTAAGACTTAAGAACCCGCATTAATCCGCAACCGAAGCTGCTACTGCTGCAGGCAGCATTTTACCTTCCTCCCCTACCACTGGTTTCTTCATGGACACTGTGTCTTATTTATTTACTTCCCCTTCACTTTTATTGTGGTAATTAGCTTAGGCCTAACTACTACAGCTATGAATTTTTCACCATGTCACTCTGTTGCTGTACGTGTTGACGAGACACGTTTTTGAACTTTTCTAATTTGTCTTTTAAGCTTGATATTGTAAAATTCAACTCTACAGGTTCAGGCTCTGCAGTACTCCCCTGTATTGTGTGCTTTATGTCACAGTTTGCACACTGAAGGTACACTGCTAATGAACTATCACTATTTGTGACTGATGTTGATGTGTAGATTCAGAAAGATGGCATGCTGTCACGTACTTAGCAACTGCCTATTGGTTTATTCTGCAGAAACATTCAGTGATTTACCTCCAACAAAACAATGTCACTTATTGTTGGAGATGCGTTGAAACATTTGCAAAGGACATGATCAATATGAGGAAGCTTTTATATTGAAAGCCTGGATGGATGCTAACAACAAGCTTTTCTGTTATAGCTTTTTAAAGTCCCAAGTCATTTCACAACAATATTGCAGATAAAAATTGACAAGCTACTGAAGGAAATATCAAGGTAGATGACCAATATCTTAAGTTATAACTGGCATCTTAGAAGGGGGGGAAAAAAAAGTGAGGTAGAGAAAGAGAGAAATTTATGGAAGGGATTCCAGAGCCCAAAGGCTTGGCAGCTGAAGCCATGACCACCAGTGGTGGAATGATTTTTATACTGAGGATATTCAAGAGGATTGAAAAGCTGCAAGGACATCAGAGAAGGAGAGGAAAGCCTTTACTTGCTAACTAATCAAAATACTGTAATATGGTACCAGAAACCTCAATGATTTAAATAATGAACCAAGCTTAATTGTAATTTCTATATGTCTATAACTTCCTTCCAGAAGTCTTGCAAAGAACTTGAATTTTATGCTTAGTTTTAACTTTGTCTAGGTACATTCCAGTTAAGTACTTTGTAGTTTCAAGTTTTAAAAAAAACAAAAATATGTTTGAATTACTTCGCAGATATGGGAAGCATTTCAGATTTCCAGCAGAACTGGTAAATGTTTAATTTCTGGAAAAAGATTGCAGACCTGAAATGTTACCAGTCCTTTTCTCCTGCCTAACCTGCTGAGTATTTCTGACATTCTATTTGTATTCCAGGATCTACGGTATTTCAGCTTTTGTTCTGTAATTTCAGCTAAGTTATGAAAGTAATCTTACGAGTTTCTCCTTTTCTCTCATCTTCAGAAGGCTCAGGTTCTATGGACATCACTTGCACTTGTATATGCACATTAAAATGGTCATTTTCTTGTGTGAATTTTGACTTAGTCAATTATTCAGTGTCATAGCTGAACTTGATCTGTATGTTACCATGTTGCATGCTTTCCTTGAGAGGCAGCTTATCTGCTTCTAAATAAAACTCTCAGCTTCCCCTTTTCAGTAGCAAGGCTGAAGATCAGGTCAATCACACAGGCCTTCTCCATTCCCCAATCGCATAAACCTCCTTGATGAATTGTTCCCTTTTTGATCTGTCTTCTGGTCTCCATTTTATTTTTTTGAAATCAGTCTTCCAGTAAGCTTTGAGAACTTTCCAAGTAGCAGTTTCTTCCGGTTCTGTTGTGTCATTGTATAACATAACTTTATTCTTGATTTCTTGTCTCCATCTACTTTAATTACTACTTGGTCGATCTCATAAGGGTTGATAAATCCTCAGGGCCTGATGAGATCTATCCAAGGTTACTATGGGAACCAAGGGAGAAAATGGCTAGGGTTCTGACGGAGATTCTCCGTTTTGCATCAATGTTAGCCACAGAAGACTGCAGCATAGCTAATGTTGTTTCTTTATTTAAGAAGTGCAGCAAGGATAAACCAGGTAACTACAGGCCTTGCCTCAGTGTTAGAGAAATTATTGAAGAAAGTCCTAAGGTATAGGATTTATGTACATTTGGAAATGCAGAGTCTGATCAGGGTTAGTCAGCATGGAGCAACAATCTGCCAGAGGGTCTCAGTGGGTCAAGCAGCATCTGTGGGAGGAAAGGAATTTTTGCTATTTCAGGTTGAAACCTTGCATCACAACTGGGAAAGATTCTTTTCCTCCTACATATGTTGCTTGACCACTGAGTCTTTCCAGCAGGTTGTTTGTTGCTGCAGACTCCAGCATCTCCAGTCCCGTGTACCTCCATAGTCAGCATGGGTTTGTGTGGGAGAAATGTAGTCTCTATAATTTGATAGTCTTTTGAGGGGTAACTAAAAAGATTGTCTACCGTCCTGCCTTCATTGTCTGTGTGGGCTTTTGACAAGGTTTTGCATGGCAGGCTGGTCCAGAAGGTTAAGGCACCTGGGATCCAAGGCAAGCTGGCTAATTGGATACAAAATTGGCTTGATGATAGGAGGCAGGGGGTAGTAGTGGAAGGTTGTGGTTCCACTGGAAAGAATTCAGAGGAGATTCACCAGGATTTTGCTTGAATTGGAGGAGAGAAATGGGGAGAGATCGGATAGGTTGGGCTTGTTTTCCCTGGACTAGAGGAGGCCGAGGGGTTACCTAACGGAAGTATATACTGTATAAGAGGCTTAGAGTAGAAAGTTGGAATCTTTTTCCCATGGCAGGTATATCAAAAACAAGAGCAAAGGCATAAGGTGAGAGGAACGAGTTTTAAAAGGGATTTGAGGGGTAAGTTTTTTTTACATGGGTGGTTGATATCTGGAACTTGCTGTCAGAGGAGGTAATGGAACTAGAAACAATTACTACATTTAAGGGACATTTTAGACAGGCACTTGAATAGTCAAGGCATAGAAGGATACAGACCTAATATGGGCAAATTGGATTAGCATGAAAATGGTGAACCAAGGGGCCTTTTCTATGCTGTACATATTTATGACCCCGTGTTTATATTCTCTTATCCGGTCTCTTACCATGTAGTTGTTGGCATGGATTATTGATGTGGGAAGACATCTACCTCCTCCCGTAAAAGCTAGGGACTGCTGAATTTTTAATTTTGATTAATTAGCAAGATTTCACCCATATTTGGTCCATATCCTTCTATGAAAAAGGGAGAGAGAACCAAGGTGGACTGATAGCAGTGGGAAAGGAACACGGAAAAATCCGAGTTCCCTGGCACTAGAAAATTTAATGTTCATGCCATTGGGTTGTAGGCTACCCAAGTGGAACATGGGGTGGTGTTATTTTAGTTTGTATAGAGAAATGTGGTGATAAGGGCCATCTAGACAGGTCTGAGACATCAAGTGCTGAAGCTATAAGTCCTGATGATTACCAGTCTCCAGCCTAGTTTGGTTTCCAGTGGAAATGCTCTGTAATGTTTCAAGTAACAGGCTGATAGTCTTAGTGATTCCATGAGTTGTTTCAGAAGGTTATTTTATTTCTGGTTTGTATCAGATTCTTCTGTTGGCCATTTAATTGCAGTGCTACAGGAATGGCTCATTTTCCTCTGCCTACAAAGTAATATCTGAATAATTCAGTGCAAACATCCTGTGTGGGGAGGGTTGAGGTGAGGATGTTGTACTTAAGCTCATCCTGGTTTCTCTTTTTCTCTAACCTCTCCCTCCTTACTCTTTACTCAGCATTGCTATTCATATATTTAGTGCATATTGCAAGTTATTGGTAAGGCTTGTGTAACTTGACGTTTTGGACTCGATCAATAACACTGAGTCTTCAGGATTGCAGTTGCTGCCATTGGTGAGATTCCATTTGAGCCAGCCTGCCTGGTGGCAGTGCACTGTATTAACATCATGCTGGCAGAGGAGAAAGTCACCATGACACATTGCCAACTATTACCTTGGAATCTGCTCGGGTAAAAGAAGGTCCGTGAATTGTTAGTTGAACACCATGTGGAAGATGCCTGTTTCTGGGTTTAATAATGCTCTGTGCACCAGAAAATTTGGATAACAGCTGGAATCTCCAGCCAAACTTACAAACTAGCTCTCTCCCAGGAAGGGTGAGGGTGGGGTGGAGGTGAGGTTACATTGTTTTACTCTTGGCACCTTCATTTTGTCTTTTTCGACAAAGAATTCCTAAACTGATTTGCAAACATACCAGCAATTTAATTTTCTTTGATAATGTATTGCAGTAATAAAGGAGCTGAATGCACTTAACCTGATATCAGACAGTTTGTGCTTTTTCTATTGAGTAGGTTCATGAATAAAATAATCTAATCAAGCCCAGTAATGAGAGCAAGTTGATTCCAGTTTCCCTACTGATTGTTTATTATCCCTTTGTCTGCTGTTTGAAAAACAAACAAGATATTCTCGAGTTGGGATCTTACTGGGTTCTGTTGGTCCTTTTTGCATCACATATCTGTACTGTACCCATCACTTCTGGGGCACAGTCATTGTGTTGGGTATGGTTACCTCCTCCATCTTTAAGGCACGCCATTGTTTAAAACTTGGCTGGATGCAGTCAGTGACTTTCACTGTGGGAATCTATACACTTTTTTTTATAAAGTGCCTGCAGCATTTGGGGCTCATCACCATGCATCTGTTGTTTAAACCATCTTTAAATCCAAATTAGCAAATGGATACTTCATCATCTGGTTTCTGGTAAATTGCTCAGTGGCATACTCAGTAAACTGGCTATTTGCTAATGACAAAATGGAAGAACAGTTTTAGAGCAAGTTTAATAGAAGACTATACAATGTGTTCTTCCAACTTCATCTTGTAGTGGACGTTACCACCCATCTGTCTGTCCTTAATCATCTGCAGCAAAAACAAGGAGAAAACGCTTGTTCTTGCCCGTAAAGCATCTACTTTTGCTGAAGTCGAGGTTCAGTTCTCTGTTATGTTCTTTCTTGGGATCTCAAAGTTGAAAGCTCGCTTTGCTTTCTTTCTCCTTAAGACTTTCAATCTCAAGCTTGGTACTGTTACTCACTGGCTTCCAAATTTACCTTGTCTTCCGTTCTAGTCCAACCCTGCTTTCTTCCTGGACTATAGATCCTAAAACTTGTTTCACTGCCTGTACGTTGCAGTGTCTCATACTGTATAAATGACTGGATGAGATGATTGGGGCTGATATAAACTCCAAAGGTTTCATTACTCCAGTAAACCCAAAAGAAGCCTGATTGAAATTCCTCATTCATGAAGCAAATGCACTCAGATTCTTTTCTTTCCCGTGTGGTGCAGATAAAGTTACGTGCCCACCTGACACATTTGGCTGTTCCAGAAACAGATGCATCCCACTTTCGTGGCAGTGTGACGGTCAGAAGGACTGTGGAAATGGGACCGACGAGTTGCATTGTGCAGATGGTGAGTGTGTGAATTTCCTTCAGGTGAATTTTGGTATGGCTTGAGCTCTAGCCTTAACCCTATCTTGGACGAGCCCCCAAATGTGACCATGAATAAGCCACATGGAGACCGGAGCTGTAAATGTTAAAGGTCTTTGTTCAGTTCAAATAAACATTCAGGAGGAGACCTATTGGAAGATTTTCTCTTGGGAGAATTGCTCTGCAGAATCTATCTGAACTTAAAAGTCGTTCAAGGTTTTTATACTCTTAAAGAACAAAGATGATGACAGGTAATTGCATGCATTTTCAGTAGTTACAGTTCCACAGTTTATTTCAATATTTTGGGTGCAGACTAATGGTTCCATCGAATTACATATTTATAAAGGGAGTATGTTTTAGTTGACACAACCATCAAACATCTTTGTTGAGATAAAGATGTTCACATAAATGGTCTAAAAGCTTCTGAGGACAGAAACCCCAGACACTCAGAATCAGTGTTGTATGGCTTGGCTCTCTGGGTACACAAATACCTCAATTATTAATTGATAGAACAAATATGCAGGTAACCACATTTGATGTACTAATGGTCAAATAACTAGTGAGGAGCCTTGCTTGATCTCTTTCACAATGGTGTAAAATATCTGAGCTGAAGATGTCTGATGCTTGGTCTGATGTAGGCCAGTTAACACAGCTCCATTGTCTTGTATTTGGCTCATGCATGCGAGAATGACTCATGGTCATGTCAGTTTACAAACCATATCTCTTAAGCAGCCTCCAGCTGTGAGCCCGCAGCCTGTGGTGCTTATTCATGCAACTGTGCTTTTAATTTCAAAACCAATTACTGCTTGTAGTTAACATTTTGAAATAGTTTATGAAGATTGGTTCTCATTAATTGCTACCACCTCCATAACTCCTGAATGATGCCCCACACCTTACAATCCCTAACAGAGATGGTGAGTGTGCGAACATCCTTTGGATGAATTTTGGTTAGGGATCTAGCTCTAACAACCTAACCTTTGCCATCTGGTTTCCCCCAAAGTTCAGCAAGAGAAGTGAACCTGTGTAGTTCTGACCTGTACACATCTCAAGTTTCCATGTTCCATCCCAGGGTGGTGGTGTGGAAACCCATCTTGGCAGAGAGTACTGCAGTTCAGCTGGGACATGCCAGAGAGGGCATTAAAAGCCGGGTTCCTTCTCCCGATCACTATCACTGGAAAGTGAATATATATCGATGTCTGCCAATAGGATTCCTTTTGGCTGGGGATACCTTTGACGAGTAAAATGCAGGCAAGCAACTGGCTCCTATGTAAATATCACCAAAGCCTGAGTTGCTGCTTTTCTAGAGGCTAGAGAAGGAGTAAGTATTTATTTTTAAATGACAATTGCTGCAAATAATGCCTCTGGTCGCTGTGAGGCTTTTCTTAACAACTGAACACATACTGACTTTGTCCAAGGCTGAACAGATGGCTGATCAGTTTGTTGCAGTTCCTACTGTTGTCACTGTTTTACCTTGGAGATCATGTTTCTTGAACAAAAGCAGGATGTCAGTGATCACAGGGAAAAGCTAGTTCATCTTGAAACCCGCACACGTGGATGACACCAAACTTCACTCTTGAGTGATCCTCTGGGGAAAAAAAAGTGATTTGTAAAATTAATTAGCTTTGACTAATTGACTTCACTGTGAACATGTGTCATTTTAAAGTTCCCACACAATTTCTGTCTTTGACATTACGGATTTCCTCACAGACATATCCAAAATAGGCTGGACATCAGTAAACTGAATTGAGATATAAGTACTCATGTGGAGTGATGTTAGTGGAACTGCAGCTGGGCACCATAATTGGATTTGGCCATCCTAGGGGAGAGAGGTTATCCCTACCAGTAACTATCTGGGACACCTGCTGGTAAGTGCACATGCTGACCTCAAGTGAGGAAAGGATTAAGCTCAGCTGTGATGATCCATCTGTTGAATAGCCTGCCAACACTCTGTTCAGGCTTTCATGTGTGCTTGCAACTTCTGGACCCAATATTCACCATGTCAGTGCATTTAGACAGGATAAAGAGATGTTTGAAGTAAGGGTTGGTGAGAAGAGGGAAATAATTGTTTTTTTTAATTGCATGCAAGATCTCATCAATTTGTTTGCTCATAATAGCTCCTCCCCTACCCCACAGATAAGAAGACCTGCTCACCCAATGAATTCTTATGTAAAAATGAAAAGTGCATTGCCATGATGTTTGTATGCGACGGGGATGACGACTGTGGCGATGGCACAGAGGAGCAGGACTGCTCTCCGCCCACCTGTGGATCCCATGAGTTCCAGTGCAACAGCTCTACATGCATCCCTGAACTGTGGGCCTGTGACAGTGATCCAGACTGTCCCGACGGCTCGGACGAGAGTGTGGAGAGTTGTGGCCATTCGGCAACACAGAAACCTACAGACTCTTGTTCAGCAAGTGAGTTTCAGTGCACAAATGGCGAGTGCATCCACCTCAACTGGAAATGTGACGGAAGCATAGACTGCAAGGACAAATCAGATGAAATTGGTTGTCGTAAGTCTTCTGTTATCTTTAAGTTTATCAGAATGTGACTGTGTCATCTCAGAGTATTTCAATGTATTTCACATGGTTTGCGTGTAGTGAGATGGTTCATTCATTCTTTATGTTGTTCTCTGAATTCACGTGTCGCAGGTTCAGACAGACCATGAAAGTAGCAGGTATGATTCCTCCCAGTCTGTGCTGAGTTAACTGACCTCAGTTTAAGTTGGGACGGCGAGATTTAAGTGTGTGCATGGTTGTTCTTGAGGGAGGGAACGTTTTTCCAGGATTATTGCACCTGCTCAGTATCCCATTCTAATTACTGGATGCTAATGGATTTGGAACAGACAAGGCATCTTGTGTGATGGAATAGCCTTGTATAACCAGCTATAATTAAAGAAGTATTATACATAAAAGCAAATAGGTTTAACATTTTCCCCTCCCCACCCCCCCAAAAAAAACCTGGAATGCTTACTGAGACTGGTTCTTCTGGTGTCAGGTGCCCTGCACTGGCTTATCCATTTAGCTGGTGTGTATGTATATTGGCAGGATACACACTCAGGGGCATTAGCAAACAGAATATGACACCAATCCACAAGGATATATTAAGAGAGTACAACTAAAGCTTGGTCAGAGATGGATTGTGAGGAGTGTTTTAAAGGAGTAGAAAGAGGGTAAGAAATCTGGGGAAGGAATTCCAGAGTTGAAGGGCCAGCTGAAGGCATGATAGAGCAGTTAAAATCTGGGACCTGCAAGAGGTAGCATTGGAGGAGTGCAAGGAATTTGAAGACTGGTGGGACTACAAGGGATAAGGAAAGGGTGAACTTGTGGAGACTTTAAGGACAAGATTTTCAAATCTGAAAGTTGCTGGATTTGCAGGCAATTACATCAGTGAACATTGGTTTGATGAGTGAAAGGAACTAGTGTGAGTTAGGATACAGACAGCAGAGTTTGAGATGAATTCATTTATGGAGGATAAAGTGAAGCCTGGGGAACCATGGAGGATATCTACCAGCTGTATGATCAAGTCCAAAGTGTCTGTGATGCTGACGTACGGAATCTCTAATATTTTAATTGTATTCATCGTGCGTATAAATTAGGGCCTTTGTCTCCTGAGTTTTTGGCTGAATTTGCTCATGATTCATGGACTTTGGAGGCTTGACCTTTTTCCTGTTGGGGAAACCTAACATCCCAGGAAGTAGACCCATAAACTTTTTTTTAGTAGAAAGGCCAACAATTATCTTTCAAAAGTAAGCTTAGCTTACAGTCACACAGCATGGAAACAGGCCCTTCGGCCCAACTGGTCCATACCGACCAAGGTGCCCCACCCAAGCTAGTCCCATTTGCCCGTGTTTGGCCCATAACGTTCTAAACTGTTCCAATCCATATAAAATCAAGGAGTTGAGCTAAGTATCCAGGTATCCAGTGATCTTACCTTGCAACCTGCTCCTCCAGGGTGGTGGAATGAGAGGATGGCAACAGAAGACCATTGAACCCCTCAAGCCTGTTCTGTCATTCAATCGGATAGCTACACTGGCATTTACAAACACTGATAAGCATGACCAGTACTGTGGCATGGTCTAGCTGATCTGTGAGCCCTACGATTTCATGAGGAACACGAGTTTCACTTTTGGCTTTGCAGACTGGCATTTTCTGATGTTTTGTGGTTGAGAAGGGAAATGAGATTAAAGGATAGAATGGTATTCTCCCTGACCTTGGAAGAGACCATCCCTAATATCTTTGATACTCATAATCCTCCTCTAGTTTAGCTGTCTGCCAATGTATTAAGTTTTATCCTTGAGGCTGTCATTTTAAACATTAAGATTTTTTTTGATACCTTTGAAATCTTTCCTTTGAATAATAATACAAATTGAAAAATTGAAAAATTAAGTACGTTTTCTCTTAAAGCAAAGGTAACTTGCCAGCCCGATGAGTTCCAGTGTGGCGATGGGAGTTGCATTCATGGATCCAAACAGTGCAACCAAGTCTTTGACTGCCCAGACCGCATTGACGAGCTAGACTGCAAGAATGGTTAGTGCTGTTTGTTGAGTCGTGTCTGCAAGCAAGTGATGGTGTCCCTTGAGATCTAACAGTGTTGTTCTTGATGTCAAACAGTGACCCCTTGTAGAGGACATTTGAAGTTTTTCTGTGGGAGTGGAGAGTGTATTGATTCGAAGAAAGTATGTGACTCTCACAAGGACTGCAAAGACTGGTCAGATGAACCACTTAAAGAATGTGGTAAGATGGATCCAGGGTGACAGGTGCTTTCTATCATCATTACAACTCCTATATATTCTCCTTGATATTTTCCAAAAAAGCAGTAGCGATAAGAAAGTGGAATATTTCAGGAGGATGGGTTAAGGCTGGAATGAAGATTCCTTTAATGTTTCTCGGTAATACTGTTTTTGTTTCAATCCAACAACCCCCTCCCCTGTTGTGCTTTGAATTTTATGATAATTGAAAGGAGGTGCATCATTGCCACTTGGTGTTAGCATTGTGAAAAGAATAGTGCATTTTAAGAGGTCAGAACTACAGCTTCTGAACTACTTATGAAGTATAGTCATTGATTATAATATAAGGAACGAGGCACCAATTTGCACACAGTACGGTCTGACAAACAACCCTGGGATAATAGGTGGAAATTGTGTACAGATAACATGCTAGACAAAATAAGGAGGAAAACTTCACTCTTTTTGTTCAACTGATAGAACAGATACTTAATTTAAAAGCTTTGATTGTTGTTCTCAAATCTCTGGAATGGGACTTGAACATACAACCTTCTGACTTAGACACGAGAGGTTCTGCAGATGCTGGAATCTGGGGCAACACACAAAAAACGCTGGAGAAACTCAGCAGTTCCTCCAGCACTTTTTGTGTGTCTTGCTTCTGACAGAGATGAGATTTCTACCCAAGAGTTGAGGCTGGCACTGCATTGTGTAACAGAGCTTGAATAGAATGAAACTTCTCCTGCAGACCTCAGTCTTAGTCTTGGATATGCCAGTGGTTGCTCTTCAATTTAAGCCTTCCCAGTTTTTCAGCCAGTTAGAGGCAGTTGTCATTGCCATTAGGAGTCGTATAAAGCAAACAAATTACATTTTATATGGATCACATATTATCTCTTCCAACCCTTTAACTCAGACACCTGCTAACTTATAATTGACTGCTGTTCAGTCCCAAGTCCTGCTCATTCAATAGCAGTTGTGTTTTCATCTGCTGAGGCCCAAACTCTGGAATTTCCACTGCCTCTCCATCCCTTTCTTTCCTACTTTTGAATGCTGCTTAAAATCTACCCATTTCATGAAGCTTTTGGTTATCTACCCTAATATCATCCTGTGGCTCACTGCTGCTGTACATTTGAAAACACTTACGAACCATCTTGGGATTTTTGTTTTGCTGTGTTGAAGTGATGTATAAATGGAGATGGTTCTTGTATTGATTAAGTCATTTTCACAAAAATATAACATTTTAATCAGGCCACCACCTGAAAATGTACAAGTATATATTCTTATAATTGCTATTTAACCAAACTTAAGAACTGTCTAAAACTCCACCCTCCACACACCTCCCTCCCCACTGCTGTAGATTTTAGGATCCAAGATTTGTAATTTTAAATCTTTTGGTGAACACCCTTTTAAAGTTCATTTTAATGTTGGCCATGTTTAGTGTATGTGGATTTACTCAGACTACTCCATTGCATAGATCTGGAAGCACTAAAGCCATTTCTCACTGATGCTTTGTAATTTATCCAGTCAATGTGTTAATTTTTTGTTTTGGTGCCAGGTTTAAATGAGTGCCTGACCAACAATGGTGGCTGCTCCCACACGTGTAGAGACTTGAAGGTCGGATATGAATGCGAATGCCCAGCCGGATACGCACTGTTAGACTCAAAGACATGTGGAGGTAATTAAAATGCAAAGCAGATCCTTCCTTCAGTCATTTTTGAACAAAGAGCAGCCTGAATTGAAACACAGGTTTCAATAATAAGCACTGTTGTACAAATGGCATAGAATTCAGCCAGTTTATTGACTAGTTGAAATGGTTCTTTCAGATATAAATG
Organism: Pristis pectinata; assembly: GCF_009764475.1. Lineage (NCBI taxonomy): Eukaryota > Metazoa > Chordata > Chondrichthyes > Rhinopristiformes > Pristidae > Pristis > Pristis pectinata. The sequence continues at coordinate 47,072,010 of NC_067407.1, read as the reverse complement.
AATGTGAAGATCCAGACCAATGCAGCCAGATCTGCACGAACATTAAAGGAGGGTACAAGTGCACCTGCTTCCAAGGTTATGAGATGGATCCAATGACCGAGAGTTGTAAAGCAGTGGGTAAGGCATTTTGTTTCATCTTTGCCCTCTTTGAAAGGAGGTGAATGTGCTGGGTAAATCTCTGCTCATAATTCGTGTATGATCCTGGATGGTAGGCAGTTTGGGCATAAGTAGCCTTCCTCGTTCCTTTCTCCTGGATGTTAACATGGTGGTACAGATCTGTGAATAGAATGAGCTGAAACCTTTTTTAAAGTAATTACTGACACCACTGCATCAGCCCGTGAGGGGGAGGTAGAGGTATAACTCTCAACAATCTACTGCTCAGCAAGGAGTCAATTTACATGGAATACAGAATCTAGTTAAAGCGTGGAAGAAACTGACACCACAGAAACCTCTCCCAGTAAACCTCTCCAGAACTAAAAAAAGAATAAACTGCTGGAAGAACTCAGCAGGTCAAGCAACACCTCTGGAGGCTAAGGGATGGTTTCAGGAAGATAGCCACTGTATGGAAGTGAGAGGGAGGGGTGAGGCGGAGGCTGGTAGGCGCTAGGTCAAACCAGATGAGACGTTGGCCAGATGGGGGAGGATAGAATGGAATAGGTGAAACCAGAGGGGGGGATGATGGGCAGAACCAGGTAAGGAGGGAGAGGGGATAGGAAAGATGAACCGAGGGAGAAGAAACCCAGGATAGGTATGTGGGTGATGGGCAGGTGGGGGAGGGTAATGAGCCTTGGTAGTGATGAGGGGAAGGAAGGGATGAAAGGGAAAGGAGAACTAGGGTGGACTGGTGGGAGTGGAAGGGAACACGAGGGGTGTGGGGTTTCCTGAAATTAGAAAATTCAGTGTTCATACCATTTGGGTTGTAGGCTGCCCAAGCAGAATATAAGGTGCTGTTCTCATTTGTTTAGCCTCACCGTAATAGTGGAGAAGGCCAAGAACTGACAGGTCACTGTGGAAAAGGGAAGGGGAGTTGAAATGACATGCAACCCATTGGTATGAACATTGAAATTTGAAAATTGAAGACTTGTTACCCTCCCCTACCTGGTTCCACCTTCCCACTATCCCTCCCTTATCTGGTTCCACCAATCACCTACTAGCTAACCACTCCCTCTCTCTTCTGTACACTGGCTATCTTCCCTCTACACACTCAATCCTGATGCAGGCACTCAACCCAAAATGCCGATCAACCCTTTGCAGATGCTACTTGACCCACTGAGCTTTTCCATCAATTTATTTTTGGCTCCAAATTCCAACACCTGTAGTCCCTTGAGTCTCCACACCTCTCTAGAATACTGCAGTAAGTGAAAGATAGTTACATACAAAGTGCGCGGATAAAATCAGTCTCACTTACAACAGTGCAGTCACCACATTGTACTGGGGAATTATCCAATGATCTCCATTCCAAGGAGGGACGAAGGCCAATTTTTTCAGCCTTCCCTGCTGTACTGATCAACAGTGGGATCAGGATATGCAGCTTGGCTCCAAACCAGGTGGTGGCAGTACTTACCAAGAATCAGATACTGAGTTCCAACAGCTAATTCTCATTGTGGATGTGTTCCCATTATTATCCAGCGTTCTACATTTATATCCACTCAGATTTCCAAATTTGAATGATTTGAAATCACAGTCTTCCTTTTGACTCTGCCAATTTTTATATTCAGCATGTACTCTAGAAATGAGGGTTCAGTGCATCCAATGCCAATTTATTTATTTTTTGCACCACAATATTCCTTCACCTCATCTCCAGTTTTGAGTCTTCCCTACCACCTATTTTCCCCCAGCGACTTTTATTTTGCATGGGCAGATTCAAGACATCAACATTGATAAATTATTTTGTATCACTTAATGAGTGTCATTTGGTGAAGAAACCTTAGTTAAGGGAGTAGATTAAATATATGGTCAAAGAGGTGGCTTTGTTGAGTTTTTTTGATGTGAAAAATAGTATACAGTAAATTCCAAACTATTGGACCATTGGCCAAGGACTCTACAGTCCAAGATGTTGTATGGGGAGTGGAGAATACAATGAAGGCCAGAGAGGGGAAAACCAGGGAAACAAAGGAATGCAGATGCTGGAATCAATGATGCTGGAGGAACTCAGCAGGCCAGGCAGCATCCGTGGAGAAAAGCAGGCAGCCAACGTTTTGAGTCAGGACCCTTCCTCAGGACTGAAGATAGGAAAAGAGGAAGCCCAATATTCTTGAAAAAGGAAGCCTATTAAATTCTTCTTGGAACCTTGCAGCCTAACGGCATGAACATTGAATTCTCCCACTTTAAGTAATCCCCACAGCCCCCCCCCCCCCCCAACTATGTCTCTTTCCTTCCCTTTCCTAGTCTGTCTTTCTTTTTTCTACACCCTTTTGTTTTTCTCCTATGACCCATCCCCTGGTGGATCTGCTCTCCCCTCCTCCCCTGCACCTGCCTATCACTATCTCTTATCTGCATCTACCTATCGCCACCTTGTACCCACCCCACCTCCCCTCTTTTGTCCACCTATCACTGCTCTGCTTTTCCCTCCTATATTATTGGGCTTTCCCTTTTCCCATCTTCAGTCCCGAAGAAGGGTCCTGACCCAAAAGGTTGACCGCCTGCTTTTTTCCACGGATGCTGCCTGGCCTGCATAGTTCCTCCAGCGTCATAGTGTTCAGGGGAAGACCAGAGGCCACAGCCTGAAATTTATAATTGGAGAAATTTGTAATCATCAGTAAACAGTCCCAATGTCCCAGTTTCTCTGCAAATAAATCAGTACATGCAGTAAGACCGAGACAACATTCGGGCTTGGGCAAATGAGTAGCCAGTGGTGTGACCTTCAATTCATAGCACTTGAAATGGGGAGCAAAAAGAAGTTGGAAAGGCTGGGCATGGTAAACTTGATACAGGGTAAGGTGATGATGCACTCCTCCAAAAAGACGCACACTCCTCCAAGATCTAAGCTCTTGAATTCCCTCCTTAAAGCTTTCTGCCCGTCTTAATTTCATCCTTCAGGATACATTTTAAAACCTATTTCTTTGACCAAGTTATTAGTTGTTTGCGATGTGGCTTTTCTTGTGATTTAGTTACAAATTCTGTTTGATAATCCTGTGAAGCAAATGGGATTTTTTTTTTAATTCATGTTCTCATCCTGGGCATCACTGACAAGGACAGCATTTATTTCCCCTCCTTGACTGACCTCAAGAAACTGGTGATGACCTAATGCCTTGAACCACTGCAGGCCTTCTGTTGAAGGCGCTCCCACAGTGCACATGGACAGAGTTGCAAAATTTGGACCCAGTGACAATGAAGAAATGGCAATATAGCTCCAAGTCGGGATAGTGTGTTAGGATGTGAAACTATGGGTGATAGAGGTCAGGAGTTTAAGAGGTGCTGTTGGGGGTGGCCCGGATGAGTAACTGCACTGTATTTTGTAGATTGTACACACTGTAAGTTAGTGTGGGAGGAAATGAACGTTTAGGGTGGTTAGTGGGGTGCCAATCCAGTGGCTGCTTTGTCCCAGATAGTGTTAAGCATCTTGAGAGTTCTTTGCACTGCACTCATCAGACTCCTGACTTGTGCTATGTAGATAGTGGAAAGGCCTTGGGGTGTCAGCATGGGAGTCACTTGCTGTAGGATATCCAGCCTCTGGATTTCTTGAGTTCTTGATGCATGATTTTTATCTGGCTGTCTCTGGTCAGTGGAGATCCTCTGATGTTGATGGTGGGGAACTTGGTGATGGTAATGCTAATGAATATCAAGGATAGGTGGTTAGACTGTCTAGGTGTCTTGTACTTTTGTGGTGTGAATGTTACTCTCCACATCACCCCATGCCTGAATGTTGTCAAGGTCTTGCATGTAAGCATGGGGACCTGTGACTGGAATTGAACATTGCACAATCATCAGTGGATGTCCCTTCTTCTGATCTTGTGATGAGAGGAGGGTTATTGATAAGGAAGCTGAAAACTCTTGTGCCTAAGGCATTGCCCTGAGGAATTCCTGCAGTAATGTTCTGGGGCTGGAATGACTGACCATTGGCAACCACAACTACCTTCTTTTGTGCAATGTATGACCAGAGCTCCTTGATTCCACATTTGCTTAAAGGGCAGTCACTATGACCTCACCTCTGGAATTCAGCTCTGGTTCATGTTTGGACCAAGGCTGTGATGATCCAAGATTTAAATGGTCCTGGCAAAATCAAAACTGGGCGTCAGTCAATAAGTCATTGGCGAGTAGGTGCCGTTTGATAGCACTGTGGACTGCTTCTATCATTATTGTTATTGAGAGACTGGGCAGTGATTAACTGGCTTGCATTTGTCTAGTGTTTTCTGAATGGGACATACCTGGGCAATTGTTCACATTAATGGGTAGATGCCAGTATTGTAACAGAATGACAATGTTTTGCTATGTTAAATGTACTTCTCAGGACAAGTTGTATTTGATGTTGTTGTCTGTCTGTTTTGGTCCTGACCATGTCTATGGTTTTGTGTTGGGATCAGTTGTATAAAAGGATGCTACATATGTTAGTTCCAATTGTACACCCATTAGTTACTCAGAATTTTCAACCTGGCTGCTGTTTTGGTGCAGAGTGGTGCTGAAGTGGGTAGGGAAAGCAGGATAGTGCAGCTGTTGTTACTTAAGGGTTGCAGTCTGTTTTCTTTTAAACAATGATGTGTTTTATTGGTGCTGGTCTCATTAGTGATGAATCACTCATTTTGTTGAGATGCATTTAAGAGGAGCGCCATTTTGCAAGGATGTAAGGTGGAAAATTATCCTTTATTTGCATGGGGCTCAATTAAAGTAGTCAGTGGAATTTCTTGCAAATGGTATCATTTTAACAGTCCAGCTGGTTTTATGCTGCTCACTTTGGAAAAGAGAGGCAGAAGAGAGAAAGAGCCACTGAAGTCCTTTTGGAGCAAACGATAAACTGCTGGAAGAGTTCAGCGGGTCAAGCAGCATCTGTGGAGCCAAGGGGATGTCAGGCAGGTCAAGACCCTGCATCTGTGGGATGGACAGTATTCCACCCTAAAACCCAAATCTCATGCTCAGATAGTGCTCTTGCAGCATTCTCCCAGGTCTAGGAATTTGGGTCCAACAGCTGTTGTTTGTTAGTAAAGTACTTGTAATGCCTTGTAACTTTGCCTATAATGGAACATGGCACACAGCAATATAAAACAGAGCCTAAAATCCACCAGCTGTGTTTTATTTTCTTTCAGTTTCTTGAGTAAACTTCTCATTTTTTTGATAGGCAAAAGCCCTGCTGTGCTCTTCACTAACAGCCATGATATCAGAATGATTAATTTGTTGAAGAAAGAATATACTCGTCTTGTGTCTACACTAAAGAATGTGGTCTCCCTTGATGTGGATGTTGAAGAAAATAAAATATATTGGATTGACCTCTACTACAAAGTGATCTATAGGTAAGTGACTTTTTTCACTTGATCATTAGATCATAGCGATATATTTTGCAGCATAGTGCACATGCATTATTAAGCTACTAAGTGTCAGAAGTCAAATTTTAAGATGCTCTGATACCTGCCTGTTAAAGTGCTGGATAAAGCTCCCATATCACCTGGGTACTTTCAACACCCTTTCCAGCTAGGGAGGAAAGGTAAAAGTCATACCATTGGAAAGTTGACCCACTCATTTGGTACTTACTTGATTGAGGCATTAAACCAAAACTTGTCCTTTTGTGTCAATTAAATTCCAGACATTATTTTAAAAGGGGAATGTTCCTTCATAACCTGGGCAGGCAGTTTTTTTTGTATATAAGTTAGCTGCTGAGTTTTCTACGTTCCAGGTCTTTAGCTGCCAAGCACATCTGAAAGAGATATTAAAGGTGTTGTATAAATCTAAGTCTACCTGCGTCTAATTGGAATTCCTAGTATAGTGCACCCAAGAAGGCACTACACTGTGCTGCATTTAGTCAGGTTGTATCAGGGAAAGGAAATCCTCCTCACCCATTTGGAATTCTATTTTCTGTCTTGTCCACCAAAATGTCATCAGTGAGAGTGATTCTCATTTTACACTGGTCCTAAGGGATACGGTTCTCTGAATATCTTAATTATTCTTTCCATTTGTGGACTGGTAAAAAAAAATCATTAGGAAGCATTTATGCTCAATGAACCATGTTGTGTGGGCATAGTGGGCTGTAGGGGAATAATTCTGATTTTTTTATATATGTTGAATGATCCACTCAACACAGTAAATAGCAGACATCATAGAAAGACTGGGTGAAATTACAGAGAACAATATTGACACTATCAGATTGTCTGTATATTTTAAAGTCTAAAAGTAGAGGACATTAGTTTAAGGTAAGAGGGGAATGATTGAAAGGGGACCCGAGAGGCAAGTTTTCCACAGAGGGTTTTGGGTATATAGCACGAGTTGCCAGAGAGAATGATAGAGGTGGGTAAAATTACAACATTTAAAAGACATTTGTACAGGTACATGAATAAGAAAGGTTTTGAAGGATATGGGCTAAATGCAGGAAAATGAGGCTGACTCAGGAACACACCTTGGTCAGCATGGACAAGTTGGGCCAAAGGGCCTTTTTCCACGCTGTGTAACTCTATGCCAACAATTTCAATATTTCAGTGTATTTGATCAACTTTGTGCATCCAATTGTAAAGTAACTTCATAAGATGGTAGCAAACATCCATGAATGAATTCTGGGTGAATCTGTGATCCTTTTCCATCGGGGTCAGTAGATAACGATCAGATGAAGCAGGAACTTCAGTTTCTGTTTTCCCAAATATATCATATGCCCATCATCATTAACCTCTTACTCATAACTACATTCCAGTGTCTCTTATATTCGAGTATGTTAATCATGCAACGTCATTGATCATGTTTTTAAATTGGTTTAAAAATAGAGCACAAATACTCCAGCTCCTTTTTGGATTATGTTGGACAGCACTAATTAAACATTTGTTACATGATCTGTGTTGCAGTGCACCTTTGGATAAAGGCAGTGATCCTAGCCAGCATATCCATCTGATTGAGCATGGCCTCCAAATTCCTGAATGCTTAGCAATAGATTGGATTCACAAAAATATATATTGGACAGACTCTGGTACCAGGTCTATCTCTGTGGCCACTGTAGATGGAACCAAAAGAAAGACCCTTATCAGTACTGAGCTTGAGAATCCCCGAGCCATCGCAGTCGACCCAATTCGAGGGTAAGTGATGGTAAAGCTGTTAATTCCATCTTTGTCTTGCCACAGTTCTCATTTTCTCATACTTTTGACCCTGTTTAATCAGGTTCATGTATTGGTCTGACTGGGGCAGCCCTGCAAAGATCGAGAAAGCTGGACTAAATGGGGTTGATCGTCAATCACTTGTCAAGGAAAACATTGAATGGCCAAATGGAATCACTTTAGGTAGGTGATATTACAGCAGTATATTATATTTTAGTGAGATTGCTTTTGACTGGGCAGAGAAGCAAAGGTATGCCTCAACAATTCGTTGTCTATAGCAACGATTGGCTGAGTTTGCTCATGACTCAAAAATAAATGGGAATGTGAGTACTGATAAGGATGCAAATAGGTTTAAAGGGATATAGATAAGATGAATGAGTGTATGATGTCTGCAGTGTTGTTGCACAATGTGGAAAAATGTGAGATTAACCTCTGGTATAAAATTCTGAGTTTTTTTTAAGTGGAGAGAAATTGAAAAATGTTGATGTTCAAAGGGACTTGGATGTCTGTGTACTCAAGTCACTAAAAGCTAACGTGCAGCCACAGTAAGCAGTTAGGAAGGCAAATAGGAAGTTATCCTTTATTCCAGGATGTTTGAATAGACGAGTAAAGGTGTCTTGCTACAATTAAACAGGGTCCTGGTGAGACACACCTGGAGTACTGTGTCCAGTTTTGGTTTCCTTTCCTTTTGGAAAAAATATATAGGTCCAATAAAGGGAGTGATTCAGAGAGACTCAATAACTATATCCTGGGATGGTTGGTCTGTCACATGAGGAGAGATTGAGTAGACTAGGCCTTGGTTCTTTAGACTTCAGAAAATGAGAAATGACCTCATTGAAATGTACAATATTCTGAGAGGCCTTATCAGAATAAATACAGGGAGGGTGTTTCTGCTGGCTAAGGAGTTTTGAACGTTCACAGTTTCAAAATAAAGGGCAGGCTATGTAAGATTGAAATAAGGAGAAGTTGTCCACCAAAAAGGTGGTGAATCTTCAGAATTGTCCACACAGACTTCTGTGGAGCTCAGTCATTGAGTTCAAACGCTGACCGCCTGCTTTTCACCACGGATGCTGCTTGGCCTGCTGAGTTCCTCCAGCATCATCATGTTTTTTTAATCTAGAAATCAATAGACTACTGGACTTGTAAAAACTAACAAATTTAGATTTGGAGGTAATCTGACTAAACTTGAGATGTACTAAATTGTGTGCATTAGTGGACATTTAATCTGATGTAACCTATTCTGTGTCAACAGCTGGAAAATATTTTTCCCAATGTGTGTTAGTTTTGGATTGAAATTAGCTCTGAGTGCATGTTATCCCAGGTGAAAGGAATTGAAGAATCTGTAGTGACCTGAGGGTTGTATCCAATTGTAGATTTACTGAACCAGCGCTTGTATTGGGTCGACTCCAAACTGCACCAACTGTCCAGCATTGACCTGAATGGTGGCAACAGAAAAACATTACTGTTCTCAGAAGAATACTTGACTCACCCATCTGCACTTGTGGTGTTTGAGGTAAGACTTGTACCTTCTGTGTAATTTTGCTCTAGTGGCTAGCACCAAAACAGAACAGCCCACAATTTTTTTTTCTTTAAACTTCATTCAGTACCAAAACACAGTGGGGACTTTTCTTGTATGTTGTTATTTTCTTTAGGCCTAACTGGGTTAAGGTAGAATTACGGCTTTCACAGATCTGTTGTAATTGAGATCAGCAGGACTTGAGCCCACTGAAGTAATGGATTTTACTCGGTTCAATTTTTACTTTCTCTGTCCATCATCTCCTATCTGCAAAACATTGACTTTGGCTGGGGATTGAGGTTTTCAGTAAGTGTGTGGTCATCACTATTGATGATTACTTCACAGCGTAGCCCAGTCCTCTGTTCTGCTATCTAGATGAATACAGCTTGCAGCAAGTGATATTTGAAAGGATGATAGGTTTTCTTCCTTGGTTCCTATTCCTTCCTATCTTCGATCCAAAGACAGAGTTTTTACTTCATTTGCTATGTTGGGTGTTTTAAATTCACATGTGCTGGTGATGTGGTTTTGTGAACGTAGAGCAATATTTTTGTTTATGATGTTTTTGCATGTCTCAAAATAACAGCAATTTATAACTGGGATCAGCACAAAGTTCTAATTTAAAACTCTGCTTAGCACAGTACTTGCATTGCACTTGAAATGTGAGTGAAAGGTGAAAGTGTTGCAATTGGCAGCCCTAACATCACAAGGACACTGCTGGGTTTGATCTTTGAACCTTTCAGATCAATGTGGTGCAAAGCTTTAATATTAAAGAGAGAGTATAAACCAAAGCCACCCTGCATTATTGTGCAAGTGTTTTCAGATTCAAAAGTTATCAGTGAGGGAAGGTACCTCAGTGTTGCTGATAGCAGGAGTAACATTGTATGAGGTCCAAAAAAAAAGTGTCACTCTTGAAACACATTTGATGTTTAGTCCCCTTAGCCACTTATTTTAATTGCTTATTAATACATCTTTCTGTTACAGGACAAGATTTACTGGACTGACAATGAGCATGACTCTATTTACTGTGCAAATAGACTGACTGGGAGAGATGTTATGTTACTTGCAAATAATCTGAACAATGTACATGACATTGCTGTTCTTCATGAACTAAAACAACCCAAAGGTAACTCCTGTCAGAATCTGCTTAATCAAAACCTTATACAGGCAACCACCATGTTATGGGTGTTATGTTCCTAGAAATCGGTCTGTATCATGATTTTCTGCAACATGAAGTCGTGTCATCTGCACGTCTCAAGATATGCGAGTTGAAAAAAAATTGGTGTTAATTCACCTTTTATCTCCCCCCCCCCCCCCCCGCCACATAAATTTCATAAGAGTGCATTTTTATTCCATCTCCCAGATTTTTTGGTATTTTCGTATTTTGTAAATTACATAAGGGCGAATTTCAGTAACCCAAACCGCTGTATCATGGAGGTTGCCTGCACAAAATTATGGAGCTTTTTTTCCATATCTTGCCTTTTTATTTTAACCTCAAAGATCTTTCTATGCTTAACCAGCTATGAATTTTTGTGTACATGGTGGTACACCAAAAGGAGGGTGCCAATATCTCTGTTTGCCTGCTCCCCAAATCAGCAACCACTCTCCAAAGTACACATGTGCCTGCCCTGATGATATGGAACTTGGGCACGACATGAGGAAGTGTTACAGAGGTATGTGTTTCTTTTCTGCTCATGGATTTTTGATGGTGCTGGTTTTTTCAGCTTTAAAAGATGGAGTGTCTTCTCAGGTTAGAGCTCTTCAGGGTTCTTTAAGTTTATTAAAGGGTTTGATGAACAAGGTACTCAGTAATAAATCCAATAAGAAAATTATAAGCAGCTTATAACTAAGGAGTGGTCATGGTTAGAACTCTGCCACAGGGAAAGTTGAGGCACCTCGCATGGATGTATTTAAGAGGAAGCTGGAAAAGAAGGTTGCATGAATAGTGCTGAATGAAGAGTAGCAGAAAATGATTTGTGTAAGGTATTAACCCCCAGCACTGACCTGTTTGGATTGCATGGCTGTTGCATTCTATATAATTCATATCGCTTGCAAATCCAAGCCCTTCCATCTGGTCACAGGGGAAATTGCCTTTGTACGGTTGCTTTAAGCTGTTTAATGTTGAAGTTGCAGTTTTACGACCATTGGTTCTATGTATCTTTATTTCAAAATAGTTGGAGGGCTTCCCTCCGTGACCAGCAACAACTCAACTCCAAAATCTGACGCCCCTTTCTCCAGTGTATGGGTTCCTGCTGATAAAACCACCCCAGCTGGTACAGTGGTTCTGAATGGTATTGTCACGGGAGACCCACGATGGCATTCCCCTTTTGAGGCAAACAGCACTGATGCAGACAGCTTGATTCACAGTAACAGTTCCTCACAGCTATGTAAGTCCTATTGGTATAAATCTCTTTCTTTTTTGCTGCTTATGACTTATGCCAAGGTGAAGCATGTAACTTGATTTCACACTCCGTCATTCAACTTGGCCACCTCCTTTCTGCCTGTGCAAAGTACAAGCTGGGGATTTTCATCAGCCCATTCCATTGTGATGGCCTACTTAATCATATTCTAACATCATTTGGAGTAGTAACATCACCACCTCTCTAGTGTGGGTGGGAGGCAATCCTGATTTTTGCATTCCCCATTCCCTCTCTAAGTCACTGTCGCATTCTTTTAATGTGCAATTGAATTGTTCGTCTCCCCTTCCCTCCATGTGTGACTTCTGTCTCTTCAGATCATCTTCTATTTCCACTCCCAAATCTCAGAGCTGGAGCTAGTCACCTCTCTCAATGATGTTCCAGACTGGGCTTTTCAGATCAAAGCTCGATGTTGCCTGGCCGCCACTTGATTTGTTTCCATTCTGCTTCTCTATGGGTTTTCCAACACTTTCCAAAAATAATGCAGGAATGAAGGGCTCAGCAGCATCTGAGCTTGCATGGGCCATGCTGTTCCTGCTGCACTATCTGTTCACGTGGTAACATTCAAACATCAGTTGGCGTAAACCTTTTCCTTTTTCTCAGCAGCAGACAACCAGGGAGAAGGCAAGAAGTCAACTTCAACCGATGCTATTGTGGGAACTGTCACTCCTATAGGTGGGTAACTATGATATACTGCCTCTTGTTTGTGAATTATCTCTGTTTATTGTGTTACTGCAGAGGAATGCAGCTTTCAATTTTGAACACCAAATGTGTCTATCAGCCACCACTTGCCATGTACAGCCCAAAATGAAGCCTTGTATGCGACCTATTCCACAGATACCTTGCATGGGCTGCCAGCTCCCTGCATCTTTGAGCCCCCAATGATGGAACAGGAAGCATTCTTTTCCATTCCTTTCTTCACCTCTACTGGAATGCTAGCACTTCATTTCAACCAAGCACTAATGTGAGATCAGTCATGCTCTTGGTGATATTTCAGCTGAGTGCAGAGATTTGAGTGGCTCATCAAGTAATGAATGAGTACTGAGAAGTTTTCTTGTGATTTGAGCAAGATGGCCCTATACTGAAGGATGGAAGGTGATTTCCTTGAAACAGAAAATTCTCAGCACGATTGACAGATTGATGATGCAAAGATGTTTCTCTTGACAGTCAATCTAGAGGGTTACAGATCTTTGGAATTCTCTATTCCAGAGATGTGGATGCTGAGGTATTAAATAGTCTAAAGGTAGAGACAAATTTCTGAACAATGGAACTGTGGGTTCCAGGGAACAGGCAGGAAAATGGAGATGAGGCCACAGATCAGATCAGTCATGATACTGAATGGTAGAGCAAATTTGAAGGGCCTTTATGCGCTACTCCTATTTCTTATGTAATTAGCTTTACTTCAAGCTTAACATTTAATTAGCTGTGGCCAAACAGTGACTATTAGAAGAGACTTATTTGACCACCAGTGCCTTGAGAAGACTGGGGACCCTGTATAATCCTAGTTCATTTGTGTTGATAATATTGACCAAGGATAATCTTTCTTTTGACTTTTGTCCATGCCAAACTATCTGCCTCTTGTGACATTATAAGTTACTGATCAAAAAAGACAAGGGATTAAAATCATGAAGGGTCTTGATTGAGTAAATGTGGAGATGATTCCACTTGTGGTGTAACCCAAGCATTATGAATGCAAGTTTGTCACTAATAAGTCCAGACTAATATGTCAAGAGTGGTTACGATGTTGGAACTACGTGGATAGTGATGGCAAATTACATGAATGCATTTGTGAGGAAGCCAGATAACACAACAGAGAACGAAACATGACAGTGGGATTAGCTAAAGTAGGAATGGGAGGAGAGGTGTGTGAGACCTTGAGCCCTTTGGTCAAGTGCCAAGTGTGGGTGCTGTTAATTCAATTCACAGTCTTTCTCTGGATTTTTTTCTGGTGAAGAGCATGCAGATGAATACTATCAGAAGGTTATGTGGGGCATAATGAATACAAACCTGTGTTCCAAAACATTATAGAGCATTACAGCAGGCACCTTAAAAAACAAAGTATTCAGCTAATGCATTATCAAGTGGTCGATGTGCAGTGATAATATTTTTGTATCTATGATTCCTTGACACTTCAAAATATTATGATATCATGGTAAAAGTAACTTATGTATATTATGTGCAGGTCTTCAGAAAATCAAAAATACCAATATCTATTTCAGTATTTTCACCATAATGGGAAAAAGTAAGATCGAAATGGTGCCATATTGAACTATGGTATGATCACCAAGTGCAAATGATGCATTGGAGGAGTTAACATTAAACTATCAATTTTACAGCTTGAGGTCACTCCATTCCTTTTTAGTGCCAGTTCTTTTTCCCTGACTTTCAATTCAGGTGATGCTCCTGTAGGAAGTAAATGGAACCCATTTTAAAATTTAGATTAAAAGTTGTGACCTACTGACATTTACATGGACTTAACAGTTAAACCAAGGAAGGAGGCGTAGACTTATTTGAAGATGCCAAATGAAACTACCTCTGAAGATTCCGTATGGTGCTTCCTTATTTCTAGTTCTTTCCCCACACCAGATACCCATCCATGCATCTCTCCTTACCCCAGCTGGATTCCTTCCTTGATTCTTTATCAATGCTGGATCCCTTCCATGATCAAAGCAAGATCAGAGAAATGAGAAGATAGTGTCCAACCAATCCTGTGTAACTATTTTGTAAAAAGTTGATTATACTTCCAATTAGTCTAGGTAGATATATTGAACTAATCATTTGTATTGATCAGTGACACATCTGAGCTTAGACATTTGTTTTCTTCATATGACCCATTATCATTGGCTGATAAATTCTATGCACAGTGCATAAAAAGAAACACAAGTATTTTTCTGCTGTGTTTTGGTTGATAAATTTTAATGAATGAAGAGTTGTAACTTTCATCACTCTTTTCAGTGATCATTAGTTTGGTCTGCCTGGGAAGCTTCCTGATATGGAGGAATTGGAGAAAGAAGAACACTAAGAGTATGAACTTTGACAATCCAGTCTATAGGAAAACTACAGAAGAGGAGGAAATGGAGGAGACCCACATTGGAAGGAATGGGCAGATTGGCCATGTGTACCCTGCTGTAAGTTTTCCCCACCTATTAAACATTTGGCAGGCACTGCACCAAACAGACTAGACCTGCTGTTAAGACAGTGGATCATTCAGGAAACCAGCTGTATTTTTCTTCTTACTAGAGGCCTACCAATGAAACGTGTAAACACAGGCAATTTAAACACTTTTCAATCTGAAATCCAGTTCTGTGCTGAACATGTTTAAATTTTTACTTTTGATTTTTATTGCCCTTCCCAAAGTCATTTAATATTTTGCCTGCTAGGATTCTCCACAATTGTTTGCAGAACTGCAGCTTCTGCTAATGTTCTTGGGAACTCCTCCCATTTACACTTCAGATCTAGCAAGCTCTCTTCTTGATCTTTTCTAATGCAAGTTTGTATTTCTGTAGCTTGACAGCTGTGGTCTAAAACCTGAGTGCAACTTTGCTAGATTTAGAACCACTGACATGTAGGTTCCAATCTCAGACAAGAACTTGTTTGATGCAGTTGGCAGTGCCAGGTTCTGGAGAAGAGTAATATTCTGTCTGCCTGAGGTGAGGAAGGTCCCATGAAAGATGCAGAGTGAAGGTGAAGAGTACCAATTGGTGCCCAGACTCTGGCAGAGGGCAAGCAGAAAGTATGAAATCGATGTGCTGTTATTGATTCTACTGAATTTTACAAAAGGTAGAATGGTGAGGCAAATGAGGCCATGCTGGGATGCCCAGCAAATTGTACATACAAATTTCATTTAACTGGTTCCCATGAGAGAGAGTGATTTTCTTGCCATTTTCCTTGCCTGTTTTTTAAACAGAAAATGTACAATGGCCCAGTCTTTGAAGAATTGGGAGGTATTGCAGGGATGTAACTTCGGTTTGCTCACTTATTGTTAGTTTGATTTATTTGCCTTTTCCCAGTTCATTCATGTTTGCTGCTGTTTAGCTCTGCCTGCTTGGTTTCCAAAGCAGTTTCATACATCAATCTTGCTTTCAGTTGCCTGCAGTAACCAATGTAAGTAGGATAGGCTTTATTTTGATGAAGAGTCTTAAATTTAAGGAAGGAGGGTCTGCAAGTGTACTGGGAGATAACTCCATTGTAGTAGCTGTACAGAAGCGTAGTGGTTAAATTACTATTTTAATATCCAAAACATTGATCCAGGATTAGATTTCCCCCACAAACAGCTGGGGAATTTAAATTCAAGGATTGTATACATTTTGAAATAAAAATATTAGTCCTGGTATCAGCCACCCTGAAACTGACAGTTGTTATTAACTATTTGGTTCATTAACATCCTACAGGGAATGAAATCTGTCATCCTTACCCAGTCATGCATACTTGCCTCCTGGCACACCAATGTGGTTAAATATGAACTGACCTCTGAAATTGGAGATGGAGAGTAGATGTTTGCAGTGTTCACACTGTGCAAATATTTTTTAAAAAATCTAGCTGCACTTATTAGCTCTGTCAGAGTAGTCTTTATCATTGATGCTTCACCTAACAGAAGGAGCAGCAATCTGTAAGGATGAGCCTTTCTGTGAATATGAAGGTCACTACTGCATTAAACTTCAAGCCACCACAGGTTGCTCACAATGTATCAATGACAAAAGCCTTATCTGCATTTCTGTGTTGAAAGGAGATGTTCAATACCATAGGATCATTGGTGGAGTTTCTTTAAGAAGATTAAACCTTTGATTTGGACATACCAGGCACAATTTCAAAATCTGCATATGATGAAAAACTAAGTCAGAGATTAGCGGAATAGGTGGATACACCAGATTCAGTGTTGAAAAGGATGAGGTGATGCATTTTGGTGACAAATGAGAAGAGAGTTTATGAAGGCCAAGTTAGTAAAGCATATAGAAAGCTGGGTTTTATAGATGCCAAGAGAAAAGCATAGAAGTTTGTTAAATCTCTAATATCTCAACCTCAGCTAGAGTATTGTCTAATTTTAGGAAGGGTGTGAAGATTTAGTAGCGGGTACAGAAGAATTTTACTAGAATTGTTTCAGAGATGAGGAATTGCAGTTATTTAGACAAGCTAGGGTTTATTCTCCTTATGGTAAAGAAAGATAAAGGAAAATTTGATAGAGGTTCAAAAATGATAATGGGTTCAGATAGAGTAAATGAAGTGTTCAGTTTTATGGTTGAATGGCCAATAACCAAAGGGCACAAATTTAGGATACTTGACAAAGCCGGAGGTGTTATGAGAAGTCTTGGTTCGCAATAAATATCTGCAGCCATTACAGGGAAAAAGCAAGGAGTGAAATGAACTGAATTGCTCTTTGATAAAACTAGTGTGGACTTGATGGGCTGAACAATCTTGTGATCTTGCTCAATTTTTCCCTTATGGTAAGATTCCCAGGAGATCAGATTATGCAGTACAGAACCTTAAGTTTGCTTTTTTTTTGCTGTTTCTTGCTATGGTGTCAGAACCACATCGTGGAACTGCATGCTGCCTTCTGCAGTCATCAGACGAGGTCTTCAGTCCTATACACTTGCTTGGTTCTGCACTATTTTCTTTTTGCTTCAGTTTACTTTGAAATTTCCTTCCCTTCTCTCAGCAAAACTGTATTTTCTCCCTTTGTATAATATCTAGTTAATGGGTGTTTTTCTTTAAATCTGAGCTACTAGCCAGATTTTCCATTTGCTCATTGTTAGCTAACTTTCCAGAAAAATGCAGAAGGAAGTGGTGCCCTCTAAGCCCTAGCATCATGATGGAACTCAGAGCTGTGTCCCCTGAAAACACTGGGAGTATGCCATATGCCCCTCTTATTGAATAGGCTCCATTCAATAAGATCAGAATTCTACTTTCCCATCTTTTTCCAAGGTCCTTTGACTCCCTTGTGCCCAAATGTCTGTCAGTTCTAATGTTCCTCTCTCTTACATAATCCACCTTGTAATAAAGGCTAAACTGAAGAGAAGTAAATTACAGGGCTATAGATAAAGAACAGCAGAAAAGGCACGATGGGCTATATGGTCTCTTTTTTGTGCTGTTTCGTTCTATGCCTCTATATGCTTGAGGGCTTTTTATTAACTTTGAATCTGACAGTTAATTAGAATCGGCTTTCTTTAGGTCATATTTGTAACGGAGGTTAATCAAATCATCATTGGAGTGAGGCAATGGGCTTAACAAATACAAGGATAAAATATAATTTTGCCCTAGATTTCATTACTGTAATTGAGTAAAATTGCACATCATTTAGTAAATAATTTTGCTGCTTCAGACTGCAAAGAGGTGGGAAGAAAATCATCCCTCCTCAAGGTAGAATTTGAATTAATTGCATTTATAAAGAAATGACTTTGTTTTCCATTGACAGCGTGTTGCTCTCAGTATGGAGGACGATGGATTACCCTGAGACAAGCTGTGTCACATCCACTTGACCGGCAGGTTCCCCACAACAAATGGTGCAGCAGCTGTACTAGTCAAGATTGGACGCCCAATCACCAGATGTAAAATTTCTAACATCTAAAAGATGTGTATTTTTGTATTAGCAAATCATTTTATACTATACATGAAACAAAAATTGGACTTTTTTTTGCACTGAAGATAGAACCCTAGAAAGAAATGACACTGGCCATGAGTCAACTCAAATTCCTTACACTTGTATATAATTGTTCTGCTGCACTTGCACGCAAAGCCTCTTCAAAGCTATATTTATACAGTTTTGTAAATAGTCTTAACAGTGCTAGTTGCAGTTTGAAGTTTTGCAGAGAGCTTAATTTGTTGAAGCTCCCCATTGGCATAAACTACACAGGATAGAAAGAAAAAAAATAGGTATTTATTTATGGATTTATTTCCTGGACAAACTTGGTTATGTACATATGAAGTGAAGTAGAAAATATTTTACTGCTGATGCATTTTGCCTTTTCTGTACAGTGGAGCCTTATTTGCGCATATGTTTATACAAGAGGGGAATGTATTTATAAAACTGGGGAATATGTAGATGCTTGCTGCTTCATGTATTTGCTTCACATTGTCCGACTGGCAAAGCAACTTTCTTTTAAGGAACAAACTAGATTGAGCAGCTATAAGTGAATTCTTGCTGCCAATTTGCTCTGCTATTTATTTAATCTTTTCAAAACTCTACACTTTTTTTTGTAGTTCTGTTGCTATGTTCAAAATTTTTCATTTCGCAACTTAAATGTAGCTCTTCTGATACTTGAATGGAGAATGGAATAAACCTGGTATGAGACTGAGCCTCCTTTGGGAGGAGAGGGGGGAAAAAAATCAATCATGATCTGTTCACAGTGAGTACTGTCAGAAACTGCAATTGTGGAACTCGTACAGTTCTCCCAAAGATAAGGCTCACACGTAAAGAATGGAAATATGTTGGAAGGGTAGTAGCTCAGTACCCTCAAGGGATGTTTGAAAGGAAAATGCAAGGAAGAAACAAATTTAGTATAAAAAGTGTACATATTGGAGCTACAGTACAGATCAAGTAAAAGTCTGCCTTTTGAGTAACTGTAAGACTGATTTCCTTAAAAATAGCCAAAGGTTTTGTAAGAGATGCATTAAAATGGTTTTCATTTCTAAACCTGATGCAATATTTTTCTGAGATGAGGTGGAAATCTATCAAATTTGCTATCTGGTTTCCCTGTATATTTGTAATATTTGCTCTGTATTGATGTTTAGAGGGGGATTTTGGTTGTGTTTTTATCTTGACCAGGATATATTGTAAACCAGATTTCTATGGCTCGTATTTGTATTAAATTTGAAGTTGGTAACCTAAGTTTAAGAAAATTAAAATAGTCACCTAGTATATACCTGGCTAAACGTTTGTTGTAGTAGTTCATTAGAAAAACAATGAGAGAGTGTGCATATTATTTATTCATCTCTAAATGCTGTACTAAAGGTGAAGGGGAAATTCCAGTCCCTTGGGTCCAAAATCCATAATAAAGGAGCCAATTATAATTGGAATCTGGTAAGATAAACCAAATATGATCAGATTTCGATTAGTTACCACCTTAATTACTCAGCATAACCAGGGATTTGCAATGTAACCACTTCTATTTTCAGCAACATATTATTCCTGACCTGTGCTTGTATACAAAATAGATGCAGCTTACTTTGACATCTAGTTTTGCATCACCAGCTAAGTGTAATACATGCAAGTAGCTGAGGGCCAAGCTATGACCCTTTTGACACACCACTAATTACAGTCTGTCATCTCAAAAAATGAACTGTTTCCTGTTGATTTAACCAATCCTCAGTTTCTGCTAATAAGTTCCATAATCTCATGAAAGCTAATTTTGTGTTGTACTTTAGCATCTTACTGAATACTACTTAAATCCAAAAGTTCTGTATTCATACTCATAGAGCAATACAGCACAAAAACAGGCCTTTCAGCCCAATGAGTTCAGGCTGACTATGGTGCCCACCCATCTAGTTCCAATTTCCTGCATTTCGCCAATATCCCTCTAAGCCCCACCCCTGCATGTACCTATCCAAGTGCTTCTTAAATGATACTATTGTATCTGCCTCAACCACTTCCTCTGGCAGCTCATTCCATATACTCACCACCTGCTCTGTGAAAAAGGTGCCCCTCAGGGCCCTTTTAAATCTTTCCCATCTCACCCCTAAATCTTATGCCCCCTAGTTTTGGACTCTCCTACCCTGGGAAAAAGACTACACCCATCCACCTCTACCTATCATGATTTCACAAACCTCTATAAGATCTCCCCTCATTCCCCTCCACTCCAAGGAATAAAGACCTAGCCTAGCCTCGCCTGGCCAACTGCTCCCTATAACTCTGGTCCTGACAATATACTCAAATCTTTTCTGCAGTCTTCCTATAATAGGGTGACCAAAACCGTACACAGTACTCCAAGTGTGGCCTCACCAATGATTTGTACAAGAGCAACATGATGTCCCAACTCCCATACTCAATGCCCTGACTAATGAAGGCCAGTGTACTAAACACCTTTTTCACCACCCTGTCTTATCAGTGACACTGCTTTCAATGAACTATGCACTTGTACTCCTAGGTCCCTCTATTCCATTACATTCTTTAGTGCAAGTCATAGTACATTCATAGTACAAGTCCTACACTGGTTTGACTGTTAGGTTAGATATAACTTTAAGAGACTCTTAGTTTTATTGTACAGAACTTTTACTGAGAAATCTGTGACATTCTTAATAACAGCACGTTACTGGATAATAATGAACTACAGGACAGTTGACCTACCTCCTCTCTCTTGTAAAGCAAGGTTGCATTTGTTACTTTTAATGGTTATAGAAACTCAATATTTTTATATCTATCTGCTATTTTCTTACAAAATGCATGCAGCTTACTCTCAATCCTAAAATATAGGGCATTTTGGAAGAGCAAAACAACATATTCATCATTTCTGCAGTTTCTTCTAAAACTGAGGAAAAAGGCCAAGACTAGAGGATTTGTCCATTTAATCCAAATAATCAATCCAGTATTACTTACAAACTTCTTGTAAATTCCTTATTTTCTCCAGATTGTTGTTTATTACTTCTGTACTGGCAGTGAGAATTTTCACGGAAAACATGATTGAAATGTTTTCATGTTTTTTATTTTAGATATACAAAGCACAAACAGCTTTTAAGACAAGATTGGTAAATAACTAATTGAGCGGAGAGTTTTAAGATAAAACATATGGTGTAATGAGAGACCAGAGTCACATTAATTAGAACTATAACATCTTAGTAAAGAGTATTTTATACATTGAAATTAGAACTATCCATTTATAATTAATGCCACAGATCATATGTTATCAAAGTATAATAGATGGTGAAATGTTAAATTTATGCAAAAAATTTCAAACCAGGTTATGAGTTTTTTTTTGACATATACACACCTTATGATGACTATCTCAAAAGCAGCACCGGCAAAAGATCCAGTGAATATTTTGCCAGTTACACACTAGGCAGTTTGTGGAACTGGGGAATAATAAAGATTCTTTACCACCTACCAAGAAGAATATCATGATGGTTTGTTAAAAGGGGCAGACTCAGCAAGGTCAGACTAAAACAATAGATCTCTATAAAAGGTTAATAAACAAAGTTTAGTAAATTCAGGCTATTTTTAGGGGGAATACAACCAAAACATTTGAGAGGAATATAATAAAAACACAAATCATTTCTCAGTGACTTGGTCTTAAACATTTAATACTCTAAAATGAACACCACTTTTTTACCAGCTCCTGTGGAGACTCTCACTAATCTTCAGTGTCACCAGCACTGACATCAGAGTCTGAAGGATGGTATGGCTTCCAGATGGTCACAAAAGTAACTTTTTTGGCTTGTTTTCTTCTGCTTTCGATTTCCCTTTGTTCCATAAAGAACCACCTAAATGATACATTCACATTTTATTAGAAATGCATTGAATTTTTTCCCTATAATTTTGTTTTACTTTACCATCACCTTTAATCCCTTCCACAAAATGAAGAACATTGCCTGGTTATAACAGTCCGATAGTTGCCCCAGCTGTAAGAAATCATTTTTAAAACACTTTTTGAATGATCTGCTGAAACTGGAAAAACAGGAAAAGCACTTGTGGAAGTTCAGGCAGCATTCTTTGACAAAGGGCTCTTAACCCTTATTGGCTCTAGTTGATTACTGGATCTGTCAGATCAAGGTCTCACAACCAATGAGTGCTTTTAAACTGCAATCAGCATAGACATATAGCACCACATTACAGATGTGAGATAAACAATCTGTTTGTGATGTGGGTTGAGATAGATATAAGCATTGCTGACAACCACCCTGTTCATTCTCAAATACTGAAGTGGAATTTTGGGGGGCACACAACACAAAATATGGAAATTCTGACACTTGTAATCCTCAGTATAGTACTAATGTGCAGGCAGAAGGGATTAGTTTAATTAGGTGTCATTAGCTCATCACAACATCATGGGCTGAAGGGCCTGTTCCTGCGCTGTACCGTTCTATGTTCTCATGCATCTGTCTTGTTTACATACTCACATTTCTGATTCCGAGGCTGCTAGTGGGTCAAGAATAACAGATTGGAATCACTATAGCTTGATGTTTGTCTTGAAGGACATAACACTTTTATCTTCTGCACTGGTTAATATTGTCTGTCTCTCTTTCAAGCTGCTGTCAATAAGCCACTCCACAAAAGTTATCCATCCTCGTTCTTCTCAACCTCTGTAGTCTTTCTTCAACAATTCTCCATTTGTCCAGCTGAGTAGAACCACTCGCACCTGATATTATTCCTGTCTATCCAGTGTTGGCCAAAAACCCACCTGCATTAGGTCTCATTTCATTCCTGCACCATTACATATGGTGATCTCAAAGATTTCTTCTTGGCCTCATTTCTCATCCATATACTTGTGATCAACAACATCATCCAAAAACTGCCCATTTCTGCATGTACACTGCCATCACCCAACTTTCCCTCACCCATACCAACCTCAATTTCCCCTCCACCCCATACAAATGGTCTGGCTGCTTGTCCACCTTCCAAAACCAGATGAACAGAAATTTCCTGCAAGTATTTTTGGACTGTATCCCTCTCCCAGATAACAGTGAGGCTGAGCCAGATCAGTCAAGTCTGATGAGGTCACAAACAACGTGAGCTCTGAACTACATTTCTGTACCATCACTGAGATGTATAATAATATCACCATAATACAGCTGATTCTACCTTTTGCTTTAACCTATCTGCAGTTGGAACCCTCATTCATGCCTTTATTACTTTTAGATGACTATTCCAATACACATACATCTAATGACCTCTGTTTTTACCATCCTTTAACTTGCTGTATGACATCATGATAAACTTATGCCCATTGACTCATCACCCCTGTACTCACTGACCTACATTGGCTCTAAATTAATCAACATGTGATATTAAGCTTCCCATGCTTGATTTTAAATTCCTCCACAGCCTTGAACAACCCTATTGCTTATAATCTTCTCCAATCCTTTAATTATTCAAGACCTCTATTCCATCTGGACACCTTAAGCTTCCCTGCATTTGACATACTGTTATTGGCAGCTGTGGCTGAAGCCTACAAAGACCAAAGCAACAGAATTCTTCCCTCAACCTGTTCAACTATGCTTTTTTTCATGCACCATTTGAAGCCTTTCTCTTCGACATTGTTCTCGGTTAGTTCCATCTATCACTCAGTATCCAATTGCATTTGGGGTTATTTTTTTATTTAAGGCTGTCAAACCATCAAGGAAGTTTGACATTTATGGAATAAAACGATCACATCCTTGCTAATTGTCAAAGTCAGTTGACAACCACATTGATTCCTTCCAATAAAATCAATTGGTCTGACGTGAAAATAGCAGGAAAGGTTATTTTTAAACTAAATCTCTATCACATTTAGCATTTAATTTCAATCATTGAAACTAATTAGTTTAGGAAGACAAAATCTGGGAAAGGTTGAGATTTGTTTGAGAACAGAGATAATTCTCAATGTGCTGATTATTAAAGTATGAAATATTTTTAAAAAAGGGCAAGCAATTTCAATGCATTACCTGCACATAACAGTTCAGAGAATCAAGTCCAGTAAGGAACAAGGTTATATTTACCAGAAATAATCCAATTACAGATGGAAACACTTTTGCCCAATTCTACCAGACCAGCACTGTGATTATGAAGATCAAACATCCCTGACTTGTTCAAAGCTGTTACCTTAAAACTAAAATTCCTCACACTGCTGATCAAATAAAGCTGCTGGTTTACACAATAATGCACATTGAATAATATACTGAGCAACAATGCAAATTATAATTGAATTAATATTAGGTTGTTTTATGATACAGATGACATTGTCATTAGATCTATTAGTGAAGCAAATTCATAAATATGCAATTCTTCTCATCAGTCTGGCAAAAGAGATTAATACACTTGGTTTTGTTAAGCATGCTAATTTACCTGGTGTATCACTTTGGCTTAGGTTAACTTCAGATATTTAGTAAACCAGAGTCAAAGGAGGTAAATCTCAAACCCTACTTTGCTGTGGAATGATGGAAAGGTTCATAGACTCCCTTTCAACCACAGAACAAAATATCTGCTGCTCCCAAATTAATTTGCTGATTTTAGCTTCCTTCCTTCCTAGAATTATTGGTCAGCACTACTCATTAATGGCTGAGCTGAAGTGATGAGCTTTTGTGAACTATCCAAACGTGCTTTGTTCCTTTGACTAAATCGATTTAAGTATTTTTTGAAAATGAAAACTCATACTGCACTATGTAAATAGCATGGTACTGAACTAGATGGGGTTCAGATGAAGTCAGTTTATTACAGTAAGCGCAATGGTAGGAGCTCTGATAATTAGCCTAAATAATCTTGGGGATGCAGAGAGGAAAATAAATTGGTACAGCAGCCAATTTATACACATCAAAAGCCCACAAATAGTAACGTCATAATGACCAGATCATCTATTTTTATGATAGATAAACATTGGCTAGGGCATCAAGTATAAGTAATTTCTCTCATATTTTTATTTGTCTTTGGTTCCCCTCTTCACCTGAGAAGGTAGACGAGGCCTCAGTTCAACATTTTATCCAATAGTGTCTCTCTCTCAATGCAGTGCATCTCTGACGTACTGTACCTATATCCTAGATGAAGAAAGGGATCCACTTCACTTTACTATCCCATTAATTCTATGAGACCACATACCTTGAGTCAGAACTGAGAAGAATGGAGGAAAGAAAACTAACAGTTTCCTCTTCCCATATCTGGCCTCTGATTGCCCAATGCTCCCATTTGCTTGTGTAGTTTGGCCAAGGCCATCACATTCCTATGAAATAATCTGTTCACTTACTGTTTTCTGAGTTCTTGAAATCTTTGATATAAATTGTTCCTTTTCCACTTTTCTGAGATGATGACAACCAAACCTTTTGATTGCACGACACCAGACAAACGTGCTAGCCAAGCTGGCAGATAAAGAAGGTGGCTTGTAAATAAAATATTAGCGACACTCAAACAGTGCCATGCACTAAAACAAATGCTATTTGATCGCGAAGCAACAGAATGAGAAAGTGATTTCCACATTTAATTGTAAAGAGCACAAGAATCAATAAACCTGGTTTAAAAAAAACTCTAACACCATAAATTGGAAGTTCAAATTACTTCTTGAAAGACTTGCGATGCTTCAGCAAATGCTCTCTTTCAAACTCCTAATTATATACTTATGTTCATTTCATAATGCAGTTTTTGCAACAACATTTTTGTTTGACCTTTAACTCCAAGTACACTACCCCTCTCCTTGGATCCCCACTGTGTTGGAGTTGATATTTATGGCAAGATCTTTTCACTTCAAAACGCAGACTTCATTCTTTTCAGTCTTTGCTTTGCAAATGACAGGCTTTTAAAATTCAAACCTACTATTTGGCTGTCAGTTGATATATTTCTTTTTCTCCACTGCCCTTTTCGTCCTTAATGATGTCCTTAGGTCTCCAACTAGACTTGTCAAAATCAAAATTTGAAACAGAGAGAACTTCAGCAGTGCCTTCAAAGATTTAAAGGTGATTACTTTTGTGAAAAAGTATTTGATAAACATTCCTTCATTTGCCTTTGATGGAATGACATGTCATCCCTGAATGGACCAATAAAGCACAAAAAGGTAACCCCCTGCCACTCTGATCCTCCTCAAACAAAGAGTTTTTCAATCACTTTTTCATGAAATAGGATAAACCATGAATTATGTCTTTGGCTTTCACTGGGAATTACTTGGAATTTTCATCACAGAAATAGATCATGCTGCCAAACTGGTCCAGGCTGGTGCTGAGGCCCCTTATGAGACTGCCTCCATCCTTCACTAACCTGCTTATCGTAACCTTCTAAAAGATAACATACAGATAAAGTCCTTCTGTTCCTCCTATTTATCAAGATTCCCCCTTAAGTTTATCTCAATTATTCCATATGGTAGCAAGAACCACATTCCTGCTCCTCTCTTATTAGTGACCATCTGTGAAGGATTTCCTAACAGGTTCTAATCTCACAATGTCATCTTATTTTCACATTTTAAACACCTCTAAAAAGTCATCCCAGCCTTCTCTTTGCTAATGAAAAATTGAGTTATTTGATTTTTTTTTGGTTCATTCTAGAAGAGCCTAGAAAATAAAACAGAGATGGAGTCAATCAAATA
This sequence comes from Pristis pectinata, assembly GCF_009764475.1. Classification (NCBI taxonomy): domain Eukaryota; kingdom Metazoa; phylum Chordata; class Chondrichthyes; order Rhinopristiformes; family Pristidae; genus Pristis; species Pristis pectinata. Next base: position 47,045,672 of record NC_067407.1, on the reverse strand, counting down.
TTCGGGTAATTACATAACATTTAAGAAGCTCATCAGCAAGGCTTCAATAAGAAACTTATAAAACATGGAATCTCAATAAATAAGTGAAAATCCAACCAGAATTAGCTCATAGGAAATCAATGCAAAAATAAAAGGGGAAATAATCTGTTAAATGTTCTTATAAGGATCTATTGCAATGGAGGGAGATGACGGCACAATCATTGTCTTTAGTAGTCCCTTGCTGCTGCACTGCTTAAATGTTAACGCATCGGCTGAAAGTAGACACAGTATAGGAAATTGGTTCTCCTGTGACATGATGGGGTTCTCCCATCACATAAGAGAGTTCTCTTCTATCATCCCTCAGATCCCCCTTCACATCAGGTTGGAATAATTGCACTGTGAATACAGTTTCCCATGTATGATCCACAGATAGAGATGTTCAACAGAATGTGCCTATTTTATTGTTAATTCTACAACTATCTCCATTTATAATATTTAAAAACTAATGAACAATTCATTGGAATTACACCCACGACTAAATCTTTTGATTCACATTATTACTTTTGATGTTTTACCATAAAATATTAAGCAGTTGTCTTTTACTAATTAAAGGGACACCACCTTCATGAACAGATGGCAAATGTATTCTCATCATCTTTAAATCATAAGGTGGTGACATAAACTGCAGTAAAATGCAGATCGTGTTATCCAAGGATGACTCTTCAAAATGATGCCTCGTTTATTGATTTTTTCTCCTTACTTTCCCATCTCAGGAAAACCTCATTGGGAAGGAAATGGCATGTTAATTTCCAGAACTGTAGGGAGTGATAACTTGGGCAACCATTGTGAAGACATCTTACACACATACACCACAATACAGAACAAATAAATCAGACTATATTCATTTAAAGGGGAAGGAAGTGCAGAGGATTACCACTTTCTAAAGCAAATTATGCTTATGGCTATCCATGATTTGATATGCCATGATTGAATTCCAAGTTGTTGCGAAATTCATGATATAACAGTGATAAATGTGTATCCCTTTTCATCTTTGAAGACACAAGAGACTGCAGAGGCAGGAATTTGGAGCAAAAAAAACCAAACTGCTGGAGAAACTCAGCATCTGTGGAGGCAAAGGACAGTTGATGTTTTTGGTCAAGACCCTGCATCAGGACTGAGAATGTAAAGGAGAGAGGTGAGGCAGGAGTTGACAAGCAATAGGTGGATCTTGGTGAGGATGGGTTGATGGGCAGTTGGAGCCAGATAGGGAGGGATGGATGGAGATAGCGACAGAGGCTGGGAGGTGATAGGTGGAGGCAGCAATGGACTGTAGATTATGGAATCTGATAAGAAAGGAAGGTGATGAGTGAAACCAGATAAGGGATGGTAGGCATAAGAGAACAAACAGTGAGGGAGGGAATAGGGGATCATTTGGGTTGAATATGTAGGCGACAGGCAAATGTAACCAGGTGGGAGAGGGGACAAAACTGGTTAACAGGGCTGGAATGAATGGTGTGTGTAAGAGGACCTGGATCAATCAGAATAGAGAAAGGAAAAGATGGGGTGCAGGTTACCTAAGATTGGAGAATTCACTGTTCATGCCATTGGATCATAGACTACCCCAGTGGAATAGGAAGTGCTGGTCGAAATAGCACAGCAGCCAATCGTAGTAGTTTTTTGATTAGGCTTTTCATAGTTGACTGTGAACAATCTCATTGCTTTCGGCAGAAATGTACAGATTTTGTTTACCCTGCAAATACCATCTTACCTCCACATTAGATTTGCAGCAGCACGAATCCCAAAATAATGAACCGTATGACTAAATATTTAGGCAGCAGAAGTAAAGCAATGAAACATTGAAATGATATGTTCTTAATTTCTTTACTTTGCAGTCTCTTTAAATAAATAAGTGAATCAATGAATAAATTAGTTAATAAATAAATAGATAACCATACAGATAAATAATAAAGTATTGCTTAAAAGGACAATTTTCCCAGAAAAGTAGGTCACTGTGGAAAATAAAAACAGGAAATGCTGGAGGTAATCAGCAGGTCAGGCAGCAACCATGGAGAGAGAAACAGGATTAATGTTTCCAGTCAAGAACCTTTCATTGCAACTCAATGAAATTGGAAATCAGGCAAGTTTTAAATTGCATAGGAGAATGGGTGAGGAACCTAGGGGAATGCCTGCAATTGGGCGGAAACCAGGAAAGACTGAATGACACGCATGGTGGTGATGGCAGCTGAGAGAGGGTGGGGAAGACATGTTAGTTGCAGCTGATCTTTCTGAAGAAGGTGTAACTAAAAGGGAGAAGAATGAAAACTGAACAGAAGAGAAAATACAATGCTGGAATTCTGAAGTACAGAAGACTGCAGCTGCCTAAATTCTGAACTAAAGGAGAATGGAGGAACTATTCAGCAGGGCAAGCAGTGTCTGCGGAGAGACAAAAACAGATGTATCGTTACAGGTTGATGACCTTTCATCAGAACTGACCAGTTGTGATACAAATGACAAAGGCTGATTGTTGAATTCGATCTCAGATTCTCAGAGTTGTAACATGACTAGTCAGAAGATGGGATGCTTTTCCTGGAGCTTAAGATGGGCTTCATTGGGAAAGTGCAAGTGACTGAACAGATGGCTCAGATTTGGAGTAGAATGGAAAATTTCAGGCAACTGGAATCTCCATCAATCACACAGACTCCCACAGCTACCTTGTTTGCACCTCCTGCAAAGACACTTCCAGTAAGAACCTCATTCCATTTCTCTAGCTTCTCCGGCTGTGTTGCATCTGTTCTGATGGCCACATCTAATACACCAATGCTTCCTTAAACATGTCAGGCCTCTCCATTCAATTACCTGCACTTCTACTCTCACCCCTCTTCTCCCACGTGAATATCGAAAAGGTTCTCCTTATCCCTCACCTTCCACCCCACTAACCCCAAATTCAATAGATCCTTTGCAATTTCCATTACTCTTATATGTTGCCTCCCCAGACAAATCTTCCTCTCCTGTCCCCTATCAGCATTCCTAAAGGTTCATTCACTGTGATGCTCTGATTCACTCTTCTGTCTCCAGCTGAACCCACTCCCCAGAGCACCTTTCCTGTGCAACCTCACAAGATCCAATACTGCCCTTTTACCTTTTCCTTTTGCACAATTCAGGAACACAAGCACTCCTTCCAGGTGAAGAAGTGATTCACTTGTATTACTGCCAATTTGATGCACTGCATTCACTGCTCACAATGTCGTTCCCCCCTTATGACCATAAGACCTAGGAGCAGAATTAGGCCATTTGACCCATCGAGTCTGCTCATCACGGCTGATTTATTTTTCCCTCTCAACACCATTCTCCTGCCTTCTCCCCATAATCTTTGGCGCCCTTTCTACTTAAGAAACTATCAACCTCCGCTTTAAATAGACCCAATGACTTGGCCTCCACAGCCATCTGTGGCAATGAATTCCACAGATTCACCACCGTCTGGCTAAAGAAATTCTTCCTCTATTAGAATAAAGGGACACACTTCTATTCTAAGGCTGTGTCTTCTGGTCCTAGACTCTCCCACTACTGGAAACATCCTTTCCACGTCTATCCAAGCCTTTCAATATTTGGTAGGTTTCAATGAGATCCCCACTCATTCTTCTAAACTCCAGTGAATACAGGCTCAGAGCCATCAAATGCTCCTCACATTAACCCTTTCATTCCCAGGATCATTCTCGTAAATCTCCTCTGGCCCCTCTCCAATGCCAGCACATCCTTCCCTAAATATGGGGCCCAAAACTACTCACAATACTCCAAATGTGGTCTGACCAATGCCTTATAAAGCCTCAACATTACACGCTTGCTTTTATATTCTAGTCCTCTAGAAATAAATGCTAACATTGCATTTGCCTTCCTTACTACCAACTCAACCTGCAAGTTAACCTTTGGGGAATCCTGCACTAGGACTCCCAAGTCTCTTTTGTACCTCTGATTTCTGAACTCTCTCCCTGTTTAGAAAATAGTCTATGCCTTTATTCCTTCTACCAAAGTACACGATCGTACACTTCCCTACACTGTATTCCATCTGCCACTTCTTTGCCCATTCTCCCAACCTTTCCAAGTCTTTCTGCAGACTCCCTGCTTCCTCAACACTACCTGCCCCTCCACCTACTTTTGTATCATCTGCAAACTTGGCCACAAAGCCATCAATTCCGTCACCCAGATCATTAACATATAATGTGAAAAGTAGTGGACCCAACACCGACCCCTGCGGGACACCATTAGTCACCGGCAGCCAACCAGAAAAGGCCCCCTTTATTCCCACTCTCTGCCTTCTGCCAGTCAGCCAATTCTCTATCCATGCTAGTACCTTTCCCGTAATACCATGGGCTCCTATCTTGTTTTGCAGCCTCATGTGCAGCACCTTGCTAAAGGCCTTCTGAAAATCCAAGTGAAAAACGACGTCCACCGACTCTCCTTTGTTTATTCTTTCTGTTACTTCCTTAAAGAATTCCAACCAGATTTGTCAGGCAAGATTTCCCCTTAAGGAAACCATGCTGACTTTGGTCTATTTTATCATGTGCTTCCAAGTACCCTGAAGCATCATGCTTAGTAATGGACTCTAGTATCTTACCAACCACTGAAGTCAGGCTAACTGGCCTAGAATTTCCTGTCTGTTGCCTCCCTTGCTTCTTAAAGAGTGGAGTGACATTTGTGATTTTCCAGTCCTCTGGAGCCATTTCTAACTCTAGTAATTCTTGAAAGATCACTACTAATGCCTCCACAATCTCTTCAGCTACCTCTTTCAGAACCCTGGGGTGTAGTCCATCCGGTCCAGGTGACTTATCCGCCTTCAGACCTTTCACTTTCCCAAGTACATTCTCCTCAGCAATAGCGACTACACTCCTGCCACCGACTCTCTTGGATTTTTGGCACATTGCTGGTGTTTTCCACAGTGAAGACTGATGCAAAATACTTATTCATTTCATCTGTCATTTCGTTGTTCCCCATTACTGCCTCTTCAGCATCATTTTCCAGCAGTCTGATGTCCATTCTTGCCTCTCTTTTACTCTTTATATATCTGAAAAAACTTCTGGTATTCTCTTCTATATTATTGGCCTGTTTACCTTCATATTTCATTTTTTCTCCCCTTATTGCTTTTTTAGTTGCCTTCTGTTAGTCTTTAAAAGCTTTCCAATCCTCTGGCTTCCCACTAATTGTTGCAATATTGTATGCCTTCTCTTTTACTTTTATGCTATTTTTGACTTCTCTTGTCAGCTACAGTTGCCTCATCATCCCTTTAGAATGCTGCTGCTTCTTTGGGATGAACTAATCCTGTGTTTTCTGAATTACTCTCAGAAACTCCTGCCATTGCTGCTCTACCATCACCCCTGCTAGGGTCCCCTTCCAATCAACTTTGGCCAGCTCCTCTCTCTCATGCCTCTGTAGTTACCTTTACTCAACTGTAACACTGATACATCCGATTTTAGCTTCTCCCTCAAACTGCAGGGTGAATTCTATCATATTATGATCACTGCCTCCTAAGGGTTCCTTTACCTTAAGTTCCCTAATCAAATCTGGTTCATTGCACAGCACCAAATCCAGAATTGCCTTTTCCCTAGTGGGCTCGACCACACGCTACTCTAAGAATCCATCTCATAGGCATTCTACAACTTCCTACTCTTGACATTCAGTACCAACGTGATTTTCCAAATCTACCTACATATTGAAATCACTCATGATACCGTAACATTGCCCTTTTTACATGCCCTTTCTATTTCCTGTTGTAATTTTTACCCCACATTCTGGCTACCATTCGGAGGCCTGTATAAAATCCCCATCAGGGTCTTTTTACGCTTGCACTTTCTTAACTCTACCCACAAGGATTCTACACCTTCTGATCCTATGTCACTTCTTGCTAAGGATCTGATTTTGTTTTTTTTAAACCAACAGAGCCACCCCACCCCCTCTGCTTACTTACCTGTCTTTTCGATATGAAGGAGAAACCAATCACAGATTGGGTGACCTTTGCAGAACACCCTCGTTCAGTTTGCAAGGGCAACCTTGAGATTCCAGTTGCCTGTCAGTTTCATTCTCCATCACGTTCCCACTCTGAGTTCTCTGTCATTGGCCTATTAATCTCAACAAAGCCCAACATGAGCTCCAGGAATAGCATCTCATCTTCTGACAAGGCACAAAACAGCACTCAGGATCCAAGACTGAATTCAACAACTTCAGATAACCAGATTTCTCAGTTTGTGTCACAATTTACTGGTTCTAATGAAAGGTCACCGTGTAATATTAAATTAGTTTTTCTCTCCCCGCAGATGCTGCCTGCCCTTCCGAGTAGTTCCAGGGTTCTCTTTTATCTCACGTTAATCATGTTTTGTATCCCACAGTTCCAGCATTGCTTTTTCTCTTTCGTTTTTCTCATTTATCTCCCTCTATTTACATTTCCACCAGACAGATCAGCTGTGATTACCAAGCTTTCACCAACCTCTCTCAGCCAGCACCGACACCATTTTTATCATTGGTTTCTCTTGATCTCCACCTTATTGCAGACGTTTCCCTTGCTCTCTCCCTTCCCTGCAATTTTAAACCTGTTGATTTCCAGCTCTTCTTGGAGCTGATGACGTCATCAAACAGAAATGCTAATTCTGTTTCTTTCTCCACAGCTGCCTGATCTGAATTGTTAGTTTTTATTTCAGATTTCCAGCATTTTCAGTTTATAACATTTTTGTTTACTTTGTGAAGACTTATTCAAATAGTACAGCAAATCTCTAAATAGTACTGACACATGGAGAAGATAAATCTCTGCCGGGACTTGCGGGGAAGATAAATCTCTGCCGGGACTTGCGGGGAAGATAAATCTCTGCCGGGACTTGCGGGGAAGATAAATCTCTGCCGGGACTTGCGGGGAAGATAAATCTCTGCCGGGACTTGCGGGGAAGATAAATCTCTGCCGGGACTTGCGGGGAAGATAAATCTCCGCCGGGACTTGCGGGGAAGATAAATCTCTGCTGGGACTTGCGGGGAAGATAGGCCTAACTCAAAATGGCTTTACTATTTTATGGGAGAGTTGAGGGGGATTGCTGTGAAAAGGAAAGAAAATGTGAACCAAAATGTGAAGACAATTTTCAGAGACCAACACACACTGTTCTAAAATGTGGAATCAAAAAGAATCATTAAATCAAAATATTTATAAATCTTTCACATCTATTGTAAGGTTTGTTACCAACTTGTGTGATTTCCATTAACATTCATTACTATTCAAGAGTTTGTCTGGCTGATTTTCTTTCTTTCCAGTGGATTTTACTTTGCTGCTTTAACCATTCTCCTGGTGTGAGCTCACATTGTAAACACAGCCAGAGTGGTTTACCATCATAACAAAGCATCAAGCAGCTCCAAAGGACATGCAGGAACAGAAGGACCTGGGTGCACTAAAACAACAAAGTTGCTGGCCACAGTTACAAAAGCGTGAGATCTTAGGATTTATAATTGGGGGCACAGAGTACAAACACAGGGAGATTATGATGTTTCAGGTACAGATATACAGAATAAATTCTGTTTTCTTTCTTAAGCCTCCTCTCCTGAAGAGACAGTGCCAAAACCCATACTAGGAAGCAGACCTCTGAGTAGCTGACCTCATTGGCCACCTTGCATGTGTGGAGTTTAGATATTGTACTACAAATTCTTACAGGCTTAAAAAGATATGCTAAAGTAGCACTATGCAAGAATTCAAGCAGTCAATTTCTATTCTGCAGATGTACAAGTTTTATGCCATATAAACTATACCAGCCCAACCACTGGTAAGTGTTTAATGTTTCATGATTTCATTAGATCCTAATTGGATTTTAATTTTAGCAACTGCTAAGATATTGAATGTGATCGATCTAATAACCTTCCCAGTTTAACACTACAATTAGGACATCCTTTTATTGATTACAGATCTGAGAGACCATTTTCCAGTTCTATTTAGTTTTGCCCAATTCTCTGGTTTGTGAACAATCTCCTCTCTTATGGTCCATATGCTCTAATAAGCAATGATAACAGATTAGTGCCAATCCTTGACAAAGGATACCTTTAGCAGTACACAGGACTGTAACTAATGTATCTTAAATTATACTTGAGGCTTTATGAAACTGACTTCTGGCCTCCAAATGGAATAATTCTCTGGAATTGGCCTCCAGTAAAAATCTATTTATGTTTACAGCATTTGGAAGCTTGTTTCTGAAGACAGTGCTAAACAGACTACAAATGTTGTGTTAGTATACTGTACTCTACCTTCAAAATTTTGAGACACAGAAATGTGTCAACTCAATCTTAAGTGTATTTGAAAACACCATGGGATGAGGTTCTAGGCACCGATGGGGAATGGGATTGTTTTACAAAGGACTACCCGCTTTTCCACCAATTGTACCACATACCAGTCTGGTATCACAGCTGGCTAAAACACAGTGTTGTCATAGAGTCATACAGCACAAAAACAGGCCCTTTGGCCCAACTGGTCCATGCCATCCAAGATTTCCATCTAAGCTAGTCCCATTTGCCTGTGCTTGGCCCATATTCTTCTAAACCTTTCCTATCCATGTACAGTACCTGTCCAAATGCCTTTTAAATGTTATTGCATGCAAGGTCACTATTGGTCCAGGTTGTTGAATGACGTCTGGCCATGAAATCCACCTTTTAATAATTTTCTTAGCTTTACTAAGACCAAGTATTTAGGGTTGGTTCATTAAATATTTCTCCTCCTCTTGTGAGGACTTTTTCCCCAATTGGATCCAGTCAGCATCCTCAAGATAAAAGGAAGACCTGGATTTATCCAAGATTAGAAATGCTGAGATTGCAGGTTCTGCTTCTGAGACAAAGGGGACATTTTCAGTCAAATTTCAACAGATGAACTCAAAACACACAGCAAAGGCCTTACACATTTTTGCATTGTTATTGAAATGGTGGAATTTTAAGCTTCAAAAGATCTTTCAGAACTAATAGGAATAAGCAATGTATTAAAACATTTTCCCCAGAGGTCGCAAAGTTGGATGATCTTTGACTTGGCAATCATTTTCTATTAAATTAATAAATTATCCTTAAGATAATGTATTAATTCATTAAGATAACATTAGCCCTGTCCTAATCAAGGTATTTATAAAAATTCAGTAAATCGTGTCTTACCTGAGGGATTCAGGGTGCGATCAAGGAAATCAAGAAGTATAAAACTATGACGTCCAACTTCATTAGGAATCCATGTAAGCTGAAAAATCAAAAGCATCCTTCCGTTAGCATCCTAATTGTGCTAATTATCAATAAGTAGCCTCTGTGAGACTACAACAGCAACAAGGAAAGAGTAAGGTTAAACACAGGAGCTAAAAAAGGTCATTTTGTTTCCTGCCATAATGGAACTGTTGATCTCTCTCAACTAATCTATAACAGACCCAAAAAATTGGTGAGAAAAAACCCACGGTGTGAACCATAGGTCCAAGGTCATCTGTTCCTCCCATGCATGCTACAAGGGAGTTTTCCAGATTTGATCTGGTCTCTGTTAATTAGCGAAAATGAATCGGGGCTCCACAGACTTTGAAGTAAAGTCCAGATCATTTCAGGCCTGACACATACAGCACAACATGTGGTATATTTGCCTGGATAGCTAATTGCAGAAGTTCTAAGGCATGTGCATGTCATGTCTCCAATTACTCATATGCCGTATTAAAAAGTAACACATTTGCATATAAATGGCTCTGCAGACCCCTGGGGAGCCCGTCTCATTGACTGAGTCACTCACTAAATTCCTTGTTACAGGCTGAGGTCACTGCAGACAGACTAGACAGAGTGACAGAAGGAAGACAAACTATTTTCCAGAGCAAAGGATACAAAAGGTTTTGAGCAGGAAATGTTGCAGCACAAAAATCAATGGAGTTGTGATGAACTCTGAGGGAAAGCCATAGAATGGGCAGAGGGACATAGGTTTGTGGAATGTACCATTACATATTCTTACTTTAAAAACAGATCGACACCCATGTGTGCATCAAAAAGAAAAGCACAAAACCAATAAGACCCTGAGAGGTCCTGACAGGATAGATGTAGAGAGAACATTCGTGGGGATCACTGTTTAAACATAAAGAGTTCCAGTTTAAGACAAGAGGTGGAGCAAAATTTCCTCTCCCAGAGGATTGAGAACCATTGGAATTCTATTCCTCAAAGGGCAGTGGAAGTAGAGGCTTCGAGTGTTTTTAAGTCAGAGACAGAGAGGGATGAAAGGTTACTGTGGGCAGGCAGAAATGCAGAGCTGAGGATACAGTTATATCTGCCGTGATTCTATGGAAGCGCAGAGGAGACTTGAGGAGTCAAGGGGCTGACCTCTGCTCCCAGTTTGTACACTATGTCCGCATTATTGCACAAACAATGTTTGCAACATTCAGAATGTTTACCTGTTTGAACACCACCCTGTCTCTGTCCAAATACTCTGGAACTTTGACCTCAGTACTCTGATGTCCTGTACATTTTAGCTGCTGCGCAATGTCAATGAACCTTCCACTGTAGTCTATTCCAATGACCTACGAAAGAAAATAAGAAAGATATCTACATAAAGCATGGTGTTGCTGGGTACTCAGAACTGGACAGAGCATGATGAGGAAACGCTCCAGACACATGGTGAGATACGGACTCAACACCAGTTACTCACGTTGGAAGACTAGGGTGTTAGTGGGTTCCAAAACTTGCAGTAAAATTTGTACAAGTGTTCTTTATAAACACATTTAAAAGTTTACCACAATGCATGCACAGAGGAAATCTTTCCATTCCACGTTGTTCATCACGACAGTACAGCTCGAACGATGAAAGAATTGCTGTCCTCCTATGGGAGTTGGTCATTCATGCTGGGTAAGGAGGGTTGTGGCCAAGACTGGTGGCAGTCCCAGGTTCAGTCTCCGTTCTCCGACCAACTGGCTGCCCCTCAATGGCCAATGTGTATTCGTATACTTGGCCAAAGCATCAGAATTAGTGATGGGGGAAAGGCTTTCTGAATGGCAGAAAACTGCAACCTCACTGAGCATCAGGTAAGGACCCTCTGTGAACACAAATCCCCACCACCTGGAATGATTACATGGGTTCAGGTGACTCTTGGTACCTGTAGAAATGCGATGGGCCTCACTAACTTCAGCAGGGGATTGAAAAGGAAAGGAACTATTTGTAATTCCAATATGCAAAGTCAATTCAAATATCACCTTGTGAAACAGCTGGGTCAACATGAATGACAAGAGCCCAGTTCCACTGCCTAGGACAAGAACTGTTGTCCCAGATGGCTGCTGTTCCTTGATCACCTGCTTGCACACTCCAAACACCTGGCTGCAGTAACCACTTTCACTCAGGTCTCCGTACTCCAACTCCAGCTGCTCCTGAGTAAACCAGACAAAATAACAAAGTTTCTATGACTTGCAAGACTAGGATTCCAAGAATTTTCATGAACAGCTGAAAAACAGGCGGCCCAACAAGCTCAGGTGCAATTTTGAAGCTTTCCTTGGGACCAGGGCTGCCAATAAAGTATTAAACAAGGAGTGAATATCACCACTGACCAAGATTCATCAAAGCCTGAGACTGACACCATAATGGGCAGCTTTAAAAAGGATTAATTTATGATCGTGTCAGATTGTATCCCTCATGTGAATCACTGTTCAGAAGTATATTTAATGATCTCGGTTGGCTTTGGGAATCTTTCTTGGGAATTAATTTCAACACTCACAGTTATTCCTCCCTTGACTGGAAAATCTCTACCTGATCTTTTCTCCTAAGCCCGATTTCTAATTTCTGCAAATTAACTGATTTGTAGCAAATGAAATGTGTTTTGTGTGGTGAGCTTGTGATTCAGGAGGAATGAAGAGCAGGCTTGTCAGTGGAAGCAGTAATATGCTGGACGTTACTAGTCTTCACTGATGGATCATTATGGTGTGTGGACCTGCTCTACTTTGTGCCCAGTAGCCCATTGACTCGACATGCACTGTAATTGTCAGATGAAACATCATCAGAGCAAAACTTGGAACAAAAATTCTGGTGAAGAGGCCTGAAATTATGATAAGAATGTCAAGAAAATTGGTCATGGAGTAAAATTCAAAAACTTTTAAATGATCTAAATGACATGTTCAGGGCACGCAGGAAATTTACAACATCGAATCTGTCAAGTGGTTGGGTTTACACAAGGATTCAAGTACCAAGTTAAAAACAAGCACATTGGGAGCAAGGAAAGTCATACTGAACCCTTTTTTTGCTTCTTGTTTATTAAAGTTAAGGTTGTTAATTAGTGTGTAACCTCAGATCAGGTACCAATATCAGGGACAGAGGAATGGCCATCCTTATCCCAACCCCAGTTCCTCCTGCAGAAATGTGGTGACACTTTCTGTCCATTTCTGAAAGCATCCATCCCATTGATTGAGGGTCAACTTAGCTACATTTCTGTGCTAATCCCCGTTGGGTGTTAAGGGTAGTAGCAAACTCATTTAATAATTTAGTTAGCACACCAATGAAATATGATAAAACACTACTTTCTCTCATTTTTTCCACCTGGTTTTCAGGTAGTGACAAAATAGCTGCTGCTTCAGGATGACTAAATTGAGAAGCAGCTCTCTGCTGACATTAATCGAGTGCTGTAGTGTCTCTCCCCCAATGATAATAGTGCGCCTACGGCCACAGCATCTACTGCTCTTACAACACTTAAAAGACTGGACTGGAAAAATGCACTTGGAATCTGTGTGAAGTAAGTCTGACCTCCACCACAATGGCTGTGCAACGGCCATGTGGAAGAAGATGCTGTTGGGTTGAGTGATCTTTCTGTATACTACTTTCTCATCCTTTCTAAAAATGAGATGTGGCATACAGTTCTACCTCAGTGTAAATTATTTCATGAAACTCTGAACCATAACTAAGGCTTTCACATGCTCAAAGTGCCAGTGAAAGGATGTTGTCTTTCCTTAAAAGGGAAATTATGCTCCTTTTTGTAGCTCACCAATGTAATACCCTAACTGATGATGAGGTTTTGAGCTACATTGACTAGGAAGGCTGCTCTTCAAACTCTAATGAGCATGACTTAGCTGATTTTACTTTGGGCGTCTCTAGGAGACACTATAAATGGTCTTGCATCCTGAGACTAAGGACAGGAAAATCGGCCAAGGTCTCTGCTATTCAGTCATACACCTGCTGGCAATATGTACAGTGAGTGAGAATCCTGCTCATCTCTGCTACACTCACCCCATTCCTGCCCCAGGGAAAAATAGCCTGGCAAAAGTGCTCAGCAAGGTGGAACAGTTGGTAAAGCATGTTGGGAGTGGTGGGGAGGGTCGGTCTGATTATGTGGAATTTTACATGGGTGTGACTCACCAGTGAAGAGAGAGAAAGAAAATTGGGGTTAAAGTACTTGAAGTAAAAGCAGAATATTTTCATGTCATTATCTAGTGGTTCAATAAACGGATTACAATGAGCCTTGCCTGAAGCATTCCTTCAAGGAGGAAAAAAAACTTGAAATTCAAATACTATGGAACCAATATGCAAACCTTCATGTTTCCCATTTGGGATTTAGCTTTACAATTATTTATGGTTGTTCTACATGGTACCAAAAGACTTATTACTGACATTTCAACATTAAACCAATTCTGTTCAGGACTGTTTGAAGTGAGGAACTTAATTCATCTCACACAGAAACCTTGTAAAAGATTTATCTTCAGAGAATCCAGCTATTTTAAATTGTACCAAATGACCTTGCTGACTGTTTTTCCTCAGAAGCATGCAACACTGACCTACCTGCACAGCAACATCTGACTCATAGTGCAGTTGAGTGTTAGTGCTGGAAACTGGTATCACTAGCACAGTCTCCTTGGGGACAGCGATTGGGTTATCTGCTGAAAACACAAGCCTCTTCAGTGGAAATCTTGCTACTGGGGAAAATGCCAAATAATTGCAATTCAAAGCTTAAAGGATTCTTTTGCTATCTCCTTCTTATTTCATAAACTATTGAATGCTACACCGCAGAAATACTAATCACATTGCCCAGCATTTGCACAGTTGAAGGAACGTTGAGCCATATCAACAATATGCAAATAAAGTCTACAGTAGAGGGTGCGATGAAGGACGTGACAGCCTCATTTTATCAATGATCATTATCATATGCTGGAACAAGTAGCACTAAGACAAACCATAATGCAAGCATGTTGTTCCACTTCCAGTTATCAAATGCTCTCAACAAATATTCCTTGATACGAATTTAACTAAAATGATTGTGGCCAGCTACATTTCCAGTGATGCCCCATTCTGTGACTTAACTTGTTAAGGCACATGCACTTAAGTGAAAAAGTTTCCCCAGTTTTATGCAAGCAAAATCAAATATCTAAAGATCCTTTGCTCTTTGAATGCTGTTTGAATTTTTAAAGGAGCAAATCTATTTCCACTAGCACGCCATCTATTTCACAGTAGGTCAATGCAATGCAAGGACATTAGTCTCGGAATAATGGTGAAATTTGAACATTACAGCAGAGAAACCATCATGACAGAAACTAAAACCAATGGTTCTTCCCCCCGCGAGTAACAACATTAGACTGCACTCTTCCAAAATCTAGAAAACAGCAGGTGATGTTAGAGCAGACTGCAATACTGCTCTGATGAAAGTCATCGAACTTAAATATAACTTTTCTCTCTCCACAGATGTTAACTGATCTACTGAGTGTTTCCAACATTTTCTGTTTTTATTACATATTTCTGGCATCAGCAATTTATTCTTTTTGCATCTCCACTTGCCTTGTTATCTAGATAGAAGCTAGTAGCGTTCAGCTTGCTGTTGAAACAGAAGCAACAAGAATCGCTATCTACCCAATTACAAAGCATTAGGATAAATGACTGAAACTGAAAAGGCAGGAGCATTTGTTCTTAATATATGAGTATGACATGTTGGCTCAGTTGGAATAACATAGCTCAAACTTCCTAGCATTTCCCCACATAAGCGATTAGAGGTTTGGCATTTCTGATACAGAAGTACACAATTCCCAAACTTGCTTAAAGTTGTTTGCCAGACTTTCACTCTGCCACTGTGGGAGGATGAAGATGGCAACTTCCCAGCACTTACAGTGACTAGATTAGACCTGGGACATCAATGAAGAGGAACAGCTGAGAGGGACAATGGTAAATCTAACAAAAGCAAAATACTGCAGGTGCTAGAAATCTGAAAAAAAAACAGAAAATGCTGGAAATGCTCAACAAACCAGGCAGCATCTATGGAGAGGGAGTAAACACTTCAGGTTAAAGATCTCTCATCACAGAAACTAAAGATCAAGCAAACTTTTAAGATGCTGAGTGTAAAGCCGACCCCTCATGTACTTCAGTGAACAAGTTGACAATGTTTTGGAGCTCGACCTGTGAGCTCACACACGTGCTAGCCTTGTCTGGGTACTGCAGACTGACTCCTAATGTTGGGGCAACCTTGGCTCCTCCAGCACTAAAGGTTCATGTCGAGATCCTGGAACACGTGGACAACTTCCCGCATCTCGGGAGCCAGCTCTCAGTGAAATTAACCTCTGCCTTCGATGTGCCAGCACAGTCCTTGGTCAACTGAGGAAAGGGGTGTTTGAAGATCAAGACCTCAGAACTGGCACAAAACCCATGATCTATCAGCAGGAGTGATCCCTGCCTTAATACGTCTCTGGGACGTGAACCTCCTACAACAAGCATCTCAAGTCACTGGAAAGATATACCAACATTGTCTCGACAAAATCCTCCAAGTTACCTGGAAGGTTTAGGCGAACCAATGATAGCACCTTCTCCCAGGACAACATCCCAGCACTGAAGCCTATTTACTCTAGGGCAGGCCATGTCATTGCATGCCCAACACCACACTCCTACAAGTTCTGCCATGGGAAGAGATTGTCAGACAGAGGAAAGGATTCAAATATGTGTTTAATGCTTCCTTCAAAAAAAAAGCAACATCATTACTGACTCCTGGGAATCTCTGGCCCATGACTGCTCAAAATGGAGAAGCAGCATTTGGCTTGATATTGTGAACCTCGAAGCCATGCACTGAGAGTACACAAAGGGCCAGCATAAATGGTGAAAGGATCGCTCCACCTCACAAACTATTGGACTGCCCGTCAGCCACCTCCTGCTCACTGTGGAACAATCAGCAGTTCCCACAATGGCCTCATCAGTCTCCTCAGAACCAGAGTGGTTGCAAGTCATCCTGGCCAAGAAAACAATACAAAAAAAAATTAAGGGATTAAGGTAGATGAGTGTAAATGGATGTGTGATGGTTGGCACAGACCTGATGGGCTGAAGGGCCTATTTGCATGCTGTATCTCTCTATGACTCCATGAATGGGGAAACAAAAGGGAAGATCTGTGAGAGGGTGAAGACCAGAAAGATTAATTGAGCACAGAGGTGATCATACAAGGTGAAAGGTGCAAGAGAATCAAGATGTAGGGAGCAAAAGGTCAGACCACACGAGACATAAGTGCAGACTGATTTTCTGAAGTTAATTGTGGAAGGAGGAATAAATACTGGAAAGCTGTAATAAAACCGCTGGAAGTGCTTTATTGGAATAGTGTAGGAAGCTGTGAACAAAGAAGAGTGGAATTGGGAGAGGGAACCAGGAAATTAAAGTGATGAATGGGAACTAGAGAATTAATCAACTGTGGACTGAACAGAGCTGTTCTACATGGTGGCCCTCGACTTGGCATTTGGTCTCCGCAGACCATGATCAACAAATGCATTTCACTAAAAGAATGATGTACAAGTAGATCACTGCTTCACATGGAAAGAGAGACTGGGACCCAGGGTGGCAGGAAGGAGGGCAGGTGTTTTGAATTGCTTATGTTTCTTGAAGATATATTTGTTTTATGAAAGTAGTTTTCATTGTTTTGTTATTTTTATTTTAATCTTTTCAATGTTTTGATAGTTTTATTAATTTGTAATAATTTTTGAATGCTCTTGAATGTCGGAAACAGTAAATGTTTTGAGCCATGTTATAGTGAGCCCCTTGTCAAAGATTTTTGTTCAGTAGTTTTGTTGGTTGCAATGCCCCCACATGACTTTGAGAAAGGTGTCAGAGTGATGCAGGGTCTCAGCAGTGAGGATTGGGGCAGGTTCATCCAGGAAATCCTTGGTCTGACTGCAGATGTTAGTGGTGAGGAAAATTACTGTGAATCGGAAGTTCTGGGCAATTAAATCAGCTGCTGACACCAATGCAGGAGGGTTGGAGAAGACAACTTATGGAAATGCATTGCCAAATCAGCAAAATATGCAAATAGTTGCCAACTACAACTTAATGTGGAGAGGTTTGAGGGAATGTATGTTTAACGGATAAATACAAAATAGGTGTATATACTCAGTGGAAAGGCAGGGCAGAGTCTATCCAGGGTCTGGATGACAGACACCTGAGTTTATATACACGTAATTACCTGAAATTTCAAGTGTAGATGGATAAGACCTGAAAAGAAAATATCCTTTTGGTGTTCATAATTGTGTGAAATGTTTTAATGGTCTGACTATAATAGGGCATCAAGGCTCAACCTAAACTGTAATTGTGGTTTTCATGTGTTGTACAAACACGATGCACTAGAAACATCAAGAGAACCCATGAGAAGTGCTTGGTGTGATGAAAGAACTGACCTACTTTTCCAACTGGACAAGAGGAGTTTAACATTATGTGGGTTTTTAAAACTACTATGGGTTTTGACAGTGAATTGGGAGAGAATTCCCACTGAGTGTAGAACCTGTGCAGAGGAGTCATTCAGACAGAGAAGGTCTCTTTGTGGAAAAGCAAAATGCTTTCTCACACAAGATGATTGCTGCAGATACCAATGCATGTTTTGAAACAGTAACAATCCAGACTAAGAGAAAGCAGCAAGATTAGTTTTCGATTGCACTAGCATGCCATGAACTTGTAAGTTTAAAGATTATTAAAACATACATAACAGGCATTTAATTTATGTCGGTTAAGCATCCTCACACACAAAGTAAGGCTCATGTCATAAGAAGAGTCCAAATCCAAAACATTCCTATATTGGTTCTCACCATAGATGCTGGCTGACATGCTGGGCATTTTCAGCAACTCCTGTTTTAGTTTCAGATGACTGAACTCTCTATATAATCACAAGAATGTCAATTAATCTCAATGATACCTCTTTCCAAAAGAAGATAAAATAAACTCTAACTTAACTTTTTCCATAATCTAAATTTCTGATTCGCAATGAGAGGCTATAATTGGGCTTGGGGTCCTATGACTATTCCAGCATAAACAGTGTGATTGTTGTGTACCTCTATCTGCCACCCCTGGAGCAAATCCTTCAACATTCACCATTATGGCTGGAGTCTGTAATCTGTTGCAGGTTCTGGTCAAGCGGAAGCCCAAATGCTGAAAAAAATGCCTCCTAAAAGCAAATCTTGCGAATCTTGAAGCCTCATCGCCTGTTGAAATCCAAGAGCCACCCTGTGAGGACAGAAATAAAATCAGAGATAACAATGGCACCATAAATATTGCTTCATTCAAAGTTACCTCACAAAATCATAAGACACTAAAACAGCCAATGAAATATTTATGAAGTGCAGACACTGTTATAACGGTAGCATGTGCAGCAGCAATTATACACAGGGTCAGCAGATAGTGATGAGGCAAGGACCAGATGAGCTGTTTCAGAGAATGGAGATAAATTGTGATAGAATTTCAAGGCAAATTCCTTTCATTTCTTTGAATTATTCCACTGTATTTTTTTTGTTTACATTAAGGAAAGAACAAGTCTGACTTGTCATCAATTTGGCAAACATATTAAAAAAATATACAAGCATGGGAAAAGGAAATGTGATACCCTTGAAGTGGGATATTGTTCTAATGGTTGAGGTGAGATGCCTTATTGTGTGTAAAGAGTCTTCATGCACCAGGATGAGCTTGAGGCTACTACTCAATACAATGAAAATGCTTCCCCTCCCAAAACATATCTGTAACCCTGGTAATGCCTGATTAATTAGTCTTATCCCTGAGGCATCAACTCAGCAGCACAACTCAGTATGGCACTGAAGTGTTGGCTTTGATGATGTGTTCAAGACCTGAACTTTTGCTGATTTTTGGGATGGTGGTAACATTAAGAAACAAGAATACTATCATTATGTAAAGAACCACCACTCCCCTCTTTACTTTTTGTAAGTGTCTTTACTTTTAAAGAGGGAATGGAATGTCACATGATCTGGAATCTGCTACATCTAATTGTCACATCAAACAATAGCATATTTATCCATTTTCAATCTTCACTACTTAACCCTAGCCTGCATCTCTTGATAGGAAATCCTTCTCTCACCTTGCCACTTAAGACCATCATATTCCATGGACAATATGATCATTTCCCATCCACGCCCATCTCCAAAATTTTCAAATTTCATTCAAATCATTTACTTATTGAAGATGTGACCATCTTCAATATTTCTTTCCAGAGAATTTTCTTATCCGAACTGAAATTGTGTTTGAAATCAGCTATCACACAGGAAGTGCTCGACTAGAGGGAGGGTCAATTTAACCAGGTCATTCAAATAAATGTCCAGGGGCGGGGTGTGAATTTGCACAGGTTGCCATAACTGAAAGCCCAGATAGAAAACAAAGTTCATACAATGTTTTTCGGGAATTTCCATACATGTTCAGCCAAAATCACGGCAGGCACGACAAAAAAGTTGGAGGAGTTGTGGATGATGAATGAGGTTGTCAAAGGATACAGCAGGATATACAGTAAATCAGTTGTAGATATGGGCAGAGAAATAACAGATGGAGTTTAATCTGGGCAAGTATGAGGTGCTGCATTTTGGGAGGTCAAATGCATGGGGAATGTACACTTTAAATAGCAGGACCCTTAGGAGCATTGATGTACAGAGGAATCTTGGAGTCCAAGTCTATAGCTCCCTGGAAGTGGTAACACAAGTAGATAGGTTGGTATAGGCGGCTTATTGCAAGGTTGCCTTCATTGGTTGGAGCAGTGAGTATAAGAATCAGAGAATCATGTTGCAGCTGTATAAAACGTTGGTTAGGCCACATTTGGAGTATTGTGTTCAGTTCTGGCCGCCCCATGACAGGGAGGATGTTCAGGTTTTGGAGGGGGTGCAGAGGAGGTTCAACAGGATGCTGCCTGGATTAGAGCGTATTAGCTATAAGGAGAGGTTGAATGGATTGTTTTTTCTGGAGTGTTGGAGGCTGAGGAGATACCTGATAGAAGTTTATAAGATTATGAGAGGCATGAATAGGGTATAGAGTCAGAGTCTCATTCCCAGGATAGAAATACTAAATACTTGAGGCATAGCTTTAAGGAGAGAAGGGGAAAGTTTAAGGGAGATGTGTCAGGAAAGCTTTCTTTTTGCACAGAGACTTGTAGGTGCCTGGAACATACTGCCAGGGATGGTGGTAGAAGCAGACACGATAGTGACATTGAGATAGACACATGAACAAGGAGGGAATGGAAGGATATGGATCACGTGCAGGCAGATGGGATTAGTTTCATTTGGCATCATGTCAGCACAGACATCATGGGTCAAAGGGTCAGTACCTGTGCTGTTCTATATTCAACTTATATTCCACATTCAGGTGATGTGGGAAGCCACAAAGGGACAGGTGGGGATTTGGGCATGCAGGGGGTAGAGACTGCTGCACCTTTCCTTGTGCATGCCTGCTATCCTGGTCTTACAAAGAAAGGTTTCAAATGAAGGTCTTCTATTTAAGCTTGGCTGCAGATCTGATTCTGCCAATCAGGAATGCCACAGCAGATTCTCCCGCAACCCCTGGTGAACTGCATCAAGGTCTTATTGACATAATGGGATCCCAATAGGCATAAATTTATGCTAATCTGCCTGCGTTAGGAAGGAATCTCATCCAATTAATGGGAATGGTCCAGTTTTGAACAAATAAGCAGCCTATTTATTTTCAACCTAGTTATTTTCTGCTTTTATTTCACATTTCCAGCATTGGCAGTTTTTTCTCATTTTCACACACAACCACATGGTTTCTGCTGGACGCAATGATGAGTTAAAATGAATCCTGCAGACACAAAATATTTAACATAGAACCTACCAGAATTATTGTATGCTTGCCATCAAAACAGGGGCTGGAGAAGTCATCGTACAGGTATGTGGTGTCAAAGCCTGGAAGCCCATTAAAATGATCTTCTGTCCATTCCCAGACATTGCCAAACACATCATGAAAGCCTGCCTCGTTGGGTGGATACATAGTCACAGGCTGCAGGTAACAGAAGAGAGAACAATGTAAATCATGTGCTTAACACCGGCATGTAATTCTGGGCTCTCCACTATAGAAGGGATACCAAGGCACTGAAGTGAATAAACAAGCCAATGGCAAACTTGAAGCTGCTGAATCGTTGGATCAACCTGCATTTTGAATCCGTCATTGTCAATTTGAATCTTCTTGGGGGTTAGCAAAAAAAAAAATCAATTATCTCATGTTAACACTTAATTGGCACACTGGTAAATTCCATTTCCTTCAAGCAGATAATGACACACACCTGGTGGTACAACATGGAACTAATAGCACTGAAAGTCTCAACTTTGCCCTGAAGTCAATCTCATGCTTAGTTAGAAAAAATATGAAAAGAAAATAATCTACAACTGAGCACCTCCAAGAAATGTAGTGATAGATTGGTTGGGAGAAAATATTACCTACCGTTGGTGATCCAAAAGCCAGGTTGATGTTGTGTTTCTCCTTTATATCATCACAAAATATTGGATCAGAAGTAACATCACCTCCCAAAGGCTTCTATGAAGAGCATGTGGGAATGGTATTAGGATAACTGCTTGTATTCAGGCTTTGGTACAAATAGAAATCAAAACTCCATCCATAAAAGGGCAATCAGAATAACTTTGAGCTTGATACAAAAGCATCAAATGACCAGTAATGGTTTAGTCACCAGTTAAGGCCTGTTTGACACCATCATCCCTTGGCAGAATTATCATAATGAGGCCAATTTGAAGTTATTCAATCAGCCAACCACAAAATAACAGCATCAATCATCAAAAACAAAGCCGGATATTCATGGAAGTATAAGGTTTATATTCTGAGTCTACAGTAGGATATTATTGCCAGTACTGTCCAATGTGACAATGAGCATTTAAAGTGGGAAAGTCCATGGCTCAAGCCCTGGTCAGTTAACTATTCCACTACTCGACACTACAGATATCTTTTGTGATGGTTTAAAAATTGCCAGCAACTGCAGTGGAAAATGGCACTATCTGATGAACGACTAGAGAGGGTAAGATGCTAAACTTTTCTTACTCCACTCTTGCATGTACTTCATTCCCTGAAGGCACAGCATATTCCTTAATGCAGGTAAGTGGTCCTCTCTTTTGGTAGAATATTTAACTCCTGCAGAGTCTACACGTGTATGTTTACAAAAGGGAATCACAGGACAATTAACAATGCCCAGTTACGTACCTTAACTTACAGGAAAATAAAAGCTCAAGGTGCTTCAGACAAATACAGGAAGAAATGGACAAAAACGAAAATAGGAAAAAATATAGAAGGGGGAGTGGCCAAAAATGTGGAGAAAGGTAAGAGTGGTCTTTAAGGAGGAGAGCAATGTGTAGTATCAGTCAGGTTTAGGAAACTAATTCTTCCCTGGGGAAGCAAGGATGTGTCAGCAGCCGGAGAAGGGCTGGGTACCAGAAACATGTGGCTGTGTTAAAGGAATGGCTTAGGTTTTGTCACAGTCTGACGGAAACAGGAACTCTACCAAGGGCTCAGGATGGAAAGCAGAGGAGTAAAGGGGTTAGAAGAGATGATGGAGAGGCAGTCCAAGAAAGCATCAGCGTATGTGACCCCACATTTATGGATAGCTTCTCAAGAGGCAGAATGCAGATGGGGAAGATGACAATAGATCTTCAGATGCAATGGTGCCAATGCAGGAAGAGAACTGGTGCAAAGCTGTCTTCAATCAACAGGTTCAAATGAAAAAAGGGCAGTTCGATTGATCTGGGCAATGGAAGAGAGAAAATAGTGTAACCGGTCATATTAAAATCAGGAGAAAAGAAGACAAGGGAGTCGCAGTCACAGAGGAAGTTACTCAGCCCATCCCTCGGAGACACCAATGTGTTAGGTGAGGTGGAACTGTTTAAAGAAACTCAAGAAAGCGGCTGCAAGAAAGACGTGCATGGATGTGCAAGGTGAAAAGGGCAGGAGGTTACACTTGGGACAGTGGCAGGGTGACTCTCAGGTGGTTATGTTGAACTGGTGGGTGGGATGGGGAGGGGTGTATGTGACGGTTGTGAGTAATAGAGGAGAGGAGACCATTTATAACATCAATAAGAGGTGAAGTTGGTGGTTAGATGGTTTAGTGGATGTGGTTCAAGAAAAGAGGTGGCGAGCCTAATGGATGAGATAACATTGGAGAAGATATGAGGCAAAACGAGAGAGAAAGCAGAGAGAGAGGGAGCTTCGAGGCAAAGGCAGGAGGAGGTTTGGGTTGGTGAGAAATGGGAAGGAATGCATGGATGGCTTCAACCATGTGACGAAGAAATCCATGAGTTCCTCTCACATGTTAGTGTTGATAACAGAGGGGCAAGAGAGAAGTTGATGAATTGAAATAAAAAACAGAGAATCCTGGAAACACTCAACAGGCCAATCAGCATCTGTGGAAAAATATTACAGGTTGGAGAACCTTCCCACTTCTGACAAAGTGTCTTCAGCCTGAAACATTTACTCGGTTTCTCTTTCCACAGATGTTGCCTGACCTGCTAAGTTGTTTTCATCATTTTCTGCTTTTTATTTCAGATTTCCACCATCTGTAATTCTTTTTATTGTCAAGTTAAGGAACTGGTTACTGGAGGTGAAAATTAATTTGGCTGTTTTCTTTATTTGCTGTGATGATACAGTACCTCTCTTGGTTCACCAGGAAAATATAGTGTGTGCTGGAAGCCGTGTTAGGGAGATCGGAAAGATCTCAAAGTCAGTCTGTTTGTGTTGAATTAGTTGATCCAAGAAAGGACTGCACTTATTGAGGAGGAGATTACCTTCTGCTTGAGATGCCTGCCTTCCAAGACCTAGTGCCTGGAAAATGGCCCCAAACAGTTCCCCACCAGGAATTCTCCATCAGAGCATAGAACAGTACAGTACAGGAACAGGCCCTTCAGCCCACAATGTCTGTGCAGAACACAATACCAAATTAAACTAATCCCCTCTGCCTGCACATGATCCATATTTCTCCATTCCCTTAAAGCCTCTTAAATGCCACTATCGTTTCAGCTTCCGCCACCACCCCGCATCGCATTCAGGCACCTACCACTCTCGGTGTAAAAAGTTAGCCCGCACATTTTCTTTAATCTCTCCTCACCCCACCACCTCCCCCCCTCCCCCCCCCCAACCTTAAAGCTATGCCCTCTAGTATTTGTAGCTGCCTTCTAGTGGTAGAAACTTGGGCCAAACCAGGATTGGTGCCTCCATCCATTGACCTGCAGAGATGCTCAGTGCAAACAGACAGAGGAGGAGACACGACCCAGCCAGGTATGCTCAGATACATTGTCCTTCAACTTGAGAGTGAAAAGGCAGGGAAAAGTCCTTGAGAAGCAAAATGATCTGGCAGCCATATTTCAGTCAAAGCCTGGACTTCAGTACAATAATCCATATAGGCTTTGTTCATAAATAAATGGAAGTTCTAGAAAGAAATGAGGTGAGCAATAGTGTATCATTCTCCAGTGTTTTGTACATAGTCATGGTGTTGGGTGGGTGAGCAGCACTGGGCTGAGGTTGGTCAGTGCTGCTTGGGTATGAGAATTCAACAGGAGAGGGCTCGGTATGTACAGTCGTTGCTTGTACGGAGGCAGCAATAGGCAATGCCATGGACTCTCCAGAATTCAAGCAAGTGATGTACTTGCTTGTAAATCAAAGGGAAATCAAAGCATGTTTATCCAAAAGGCATTTTTGTCTGGAACATGAACCAGAGACTAGGAATACAACAGAACATTAATGAATTGGGGTAAGGACAGGATGCATAAACTACCCAATAAGAGAGAAGTAACAGATGGAATCACCAGGTATCATGAATGGCAGGAGAGAAGAGGGAAGAATGAGAGGACCGAGAGAAAAAAAGCAGTAGAAAAAAATGAACTCAGATCAGGCTTGTTCAGACAGATGGATACATAAAGAATTCAGTTTCCATACTCCAGGGATAGATTAAAAAACAGAGCCTTGAATTATAAATCAGAATTGTTACACTTAGTACACTCAGTTCCCTAATATTAAAATAAAATGTTACAATATCTTTACTCAGCTGTCAGCCAACAAGTGCAGGGTTGCACTGGATCAACAATTTCACTGAACACTAAACCATTCCACACAGTATGACTTGCACACTCACTGTTTGTCCTCCTTCAGTGGGTGTTTCGGCAGGATTAGTGGGTATCTTCACCACTCCCTGCCCTGGCCCAAGTGTCTGATGGAAGACTTCTGGTGGAAGACACTATTTCCATGCATTAGTCTTGGAAGGCAGATGTTTGGAGCCAGAATCCCAGCAGACCATTTTCTTCCTCAGCACACTGGATACTGTGGCCAATTGCAACCAATTTGGATCAATGAATTCAAGGCAGAGACTGAACTCAAGGCCTTCCTAATCTCAATGATTTAACTTCTAATACACATATTTTCTAGCTTTACCAGGAGAAAAACTGTACAAAGATACCTTAAAATTCTTGATTTTTAACTGTATTAGACAAACTTTTTAGCTTACAAAACTATGATACAAAGACATTTGCATGTGATACAAATAAAATAAAAAAAATATGCATGGTTATTTTGCCTCCTTTCCCCAAATCAAACCCAACACCAAACACATGAAGAAGATCCATTTTTAAGATTCATCTAACAAAACAAGGAAGGCTGTTGAAACTTGAAGACCCAGAGTGGCTGAAGTTTGCAGAGGGTGGTTAAAATGAAGGGATTTTTGGATTAAATTTTACGTTATCTTCCTCTGGAATTCCAGTGATAGGAGCTTATAAAGGTAAATCCTTTATGAAGTAGACTCAACCCCTGATAAACTTGATTGAATACCTGACTGCCAGATCGAATCCGATGATGTTCGGCTTCAGTTAGGAACCGATATCCATTGCCTTTCCACATACAAAAGGCCTTCGCTTCGTGATAGTTGACTTCCACTGGCCAATCCCAGGGCATCAGGAGGATATCAAACATAGCTCTGTATCTGCAGAAATTAACGGACATTCAACCTCCCAGCTTCTGACATCGTTAACATATTCTTCCCACAGCTCCTCCCTTCCCTTCCTGAGAAAGTGTATTATCGGTCCAGGGTTCCCTGGGTTTACCAGATCTCTGTACCTTGTTCAAGTGGGTGTTCTTCTTTCAGCAGCAATTAGAAGTAGAAACATCGTCTGATTCGTGTCTGCTCCAGAAGGGAGGTAAAACAAGTACTGCTAGACATAAGCATGTCTAGACATAGGCATGTGGCCTCCTCTACATTGGTAAGACCAAATGCAGAACACCTGCGCTCCATCCATAACTGCGACCTGTATCTCCCTGTTGCCAGTCACTTCAACTCCCCCTCCCACACTATCACTGATATGACAGTCTTCAAAATAAGGAGTAGGCCATTTAGGACTGAAATGAGGAGAGATTTCATTTAGAGAAGATCAGTCTTTGGAATTCTCAACCCTGGAGATCGAGGAAGGTTTAGTCACTGACTGCATTCAAACTGGAAGTTGATAGAATTTCTGGATATTAGGTGAATTGAAAAATCTGGGGTGGAGCAGGAAAATGCTATTGAGGTAAAAGATCAGCTACCATCTTGTTGAATGGCAAAGTAGCTAGAGGGGCTGAATGGCCTCCTCTTGCTCTATTTCTTATGCCCCGAAGTTTGTTTCCATCACCATAACATGCCACTGATGATGGGTTGGACAAATCAATCAATCAATTATTCAGTCACTTCCATTTGCTCTTCCACTAGTCTTTTCCAACCAGACCCAGGCTTGAGAAGGATTCAAGCTGTGCCCTCACCTCCAGAAGCTCTTTAACTCAACATTCAAAGCTAGAGCCCCATGCAAATGTTGTAATTATTCTGAGTAATTGGGGATGTCTGAGGTTTGCCAATTGCTGGGGAGGAAACCACAGGAAAATAATTCTTGCACGGGACACTCTAAGTAGCACCCACAGTTACAACAATTAAGTCACTAACATGAAATGCAAGGTAGAGCGCATTTCACCAAAATAACTAAGTGATAATTGAATAAATGTAATCTGTTTTGTGATAATGCAAACAGGAGCTTGAGAGGAACACTGACAACTACCTGTGATAATTAACTGCAATCCATAGTAAGTACCTGTATTCTGGTAATTCTCCCTCAATAATCTTTTCGACGCCATTCCAGTGCCCATTCGGACTGCTGCTGAAAGGTTCATTTGTGCAACCTGCTTTAATGTTGGCTTTATCTGGTTGACAATGAGAGTAACTCGCAAGGCTAGCTCCACACCCAGACTTGCACCCTATTGAAAATAAAGATAGGAAATTATCAGCGTTGTGGTCCTTGAGCATAGGAAAAGAACTTCCAAATCCATTCTTTTTTTTTCTCTTTCCTGAACAAGCCAAATCATGAAGTGACTGACAAAGGCTATTCACTACTAGTCACAAGGCTGCTCATTTTGCAAACATTGATACAGAGGAAGTTGTCAAGCTATTCCAACATGAAAGGTGACACTGGCTTCCTCCTTACAGTAGATCCACCCATAAACCAATGCACCACAATTTCTGTGAACCCTGCGTGACTGCTCCTTCAAGAGACAAATTATCATGCTCCAAGTTCCAACCTCACTGAGGTCAGCTAAGGGCTAAACTTGATATACATGGTTTGGTGCATTTACTCGTGGACCCATTGGGAGCTTACTAAGCCGAAATAAGCAACTGTTAATTACTTGTACTTGTTTGAGGTGGGCAGTAAATATCCGGCAGTGACAGGTACACCTGATTAGGGTGATCCCACTGGAACCCTTCGTTGTACAGGAAATAGTTAACAATGGTCCAGCCACTGCCAGTACTCTCAGTTGGTTCTGAAATGCAATAGGGAACATTGGAGACTGAGAGTTACTACCATTACCTTCAATAGCTAAGGAAGCTCACACTTGCATGTTTGGTAAAGATGGTAAAGCAGTTCCATTTTATCTTCTACTATGCCAGGTATATTTAGAAAAAAAGGGCTCCCAGCTCTTCGAGGATATGAGCACATAGTGCCTATTTGAAACACAGTTTAAACAATAGATTCCATAACTTCACAATCTCAAAGTATTGGCATGTTTGCAAGGATTATGGATCACCTAATCACAGCTGCAACATTAAAGTTTGCAATTTCAAGCCAAGATCCGTCCACATGTGCATTTCCCACAAGGATTGTGGGATCATGGAATGAACTCTAATAAATCAAGCTGCTCAATTAACACACTAGTGTCTAAACTACTAGCCAGTTATATCCAATTTTTCAATCTGTTGCCCCAGGTAAGTGAATTGCCCAGCATGGAACTAGCTTGATAAACAAACAGCTACCTGGATGGTGAAAGTAGTATTTTTGAACATGGAATATGGAAGTAAATTCATGCAAAAGATTTCAAAATCTTCCAATTAGCCATTGATTTAATGGCAGTTGACACAGTCAAAATGAAAGGAACATGTTGACAAAGCAATTTGAAATAATAAGTACTGACCCAAAAGTGCGAATGAAAATTGTGACAAATGTAAAGTTACAGTCTAAGAAATTTTTTCCCTACACACAAGTTTTAGGAATATTTAAGTCATATTTGGATGTGTTTATTTGAGAACAGTAATACATTGACTTTCATCATTGTGCATGCTTAATTACTAATTTATTTTTATTCTTAAAATATTGATTCATCTTGGTGTCATTTCAAATATTTCTCTTTTTTTTAAATATTTCTTTCCAGCATTTACTCCACAAGGTTCAGTCTCAGCTAATGAAAGAAGCAATACAATTTCTGATCTATTGTTCTGCCTCTCACTAGTTGGAAAATCCAAGTGGTTCCTACCTTTAGTACAGACCCAGAACGTGGGATGCTGAGCTTGATAGAACTTCCTCCATTCCCAGCCTTCCTTGGTCCAGTAATTTTTCTTTTCATATCCTCCATCTTGCACAAACTTCAAATATTCTCCATTTGTTGTTAGGTACTTGCTGGCTTCAAACTCTGGCACACTACCAGAATGCATTTACAACAGTTAAAGAAAAATATTTGCATGCATGTTGCATACTTAATGACTAATCTCTTACCACATCACCCATATTTCCAGAGTAGGATAGACCCAATAGCCAGCCAATCGAGTCTACATTGGCTCAAAGAGTAATCCCATTCCCTCATTAGTTTTCCCTTCCACCTCTTCTCTGCACATTCACATCAACTCCGCCCAGGTCCTACCAGTCACCTACACACTAGGGGAAATTTAAATGGCCAATTAACCTACCAACCCAACATCTTTGAGGAAACCAGAGCACCTGGAGGAAACCCATGCTGTCACAGGGAGAACATGAAAACTTCACAGACAGTATCCGAGGTCGGGATTGAACCTGGGTTGCTGCAGCTATGAATCTGCAGCTCCACCACAGAGGTCCCAAGCCAATGAAGTACTTTTGAAATGGAGTTACTATTGTACTTTAGGAAATCAGCAAACAATTTGTCCACAGCAAGCTCCCACAAATAGAAACAAGATAAATTTTATTAACAATGTTTCTATGACATGGCGTGGGAAGTTTTGCTGCATCAAAGGTGTTCTTTAAGTACAAGACGATATTGTTATTATTGTTATAGCTACAACCTTGAATCCTACTCTTAGACAGATAATGGACAGGAGTCTTGGACTGGTATTTCAGAGCTCTTACTAAACCAGAAACTAGTAGACATGACAATGTCTTTATTATTGGACTGCAACATCATAGTGGCTGGTTCTTCACTGACCTCCAGACCGACCTGGCAGGTCACTCCAGTGCATTAAACTGACCACTGCTTAACAATCAGTCAAACAACTAAATCGCCCTTCTTTTTCAGTGAAAGATTTACCCGTTTGCTTGTGCCACACATCTATAACTCCTTGGAAAAGGTTACTCCCAATGACTCCTTCTCACTCTATTTAAAACCCTGTTCCTGAGTCTGCTACTCCCATTCCACAGTAATCAGCTAATTTCCTTCTGTCTCCAACAATTTTTTCTGATTTCCTTTCTTTGTCCAGTTCTTGGCTAAACATACTGCCTGTGTGTGCGCTTACTGGAATTTGAATGTACAAAGACATTCTGTACTTTCCAATAGGAATTTTGCATACATACTCTGTTATCATTTGTCCATACTCATTGTCCCAGCCATAAGATGGGAAATTCCTCGGTTTTCCAAAAGTAACTCTGGAAGCTGAGACTTTGATTAGGGGGTTGGCAAATGACTGTAAATCTGCAGGTAAAAATGAGAATGCAAATCAAAAAATGTTGATTACTGTTAAGGGGAGCGCTCTATTCTCCTTTGCTTAAAATAAAATGACAAGTAATGAGAACATTATATTTGAATCTGTGCAATCTTTAAACTGTTCTATTTGAGTTCCTTCTGTCCACCATTTCCTCTGAATTTCCCAGAGCACAAGCCAGCTGAAGCCAAAAATGGCCCCTGCCAGTGTTGCCCTAAAGCAGTCCATAGGAAAACGCATACTGTTTCCGGTGTGATCTCACCTGAACTGATGCTAGATCATGGGGGAAACCTTCCCCCCTGCCCAATCCCAAGCAGTTTGGTTGTTGTTTCAGTCACTAACTCACACAATCTCATCAACTTTAATTCCTTCCCTAAGCCTCATGGATGTACTTTTATATCTACACTCAATTCTTTTTATTTGTAAAAATGATCAATTTCTATCTCCGCAACATTATCACTACATGATTTTACACACCTTTTAAACCATCAACTTCTAACTTGACAAAAACATTTTAAAAATATTTCTTCTTCCCAGACCGCATTCCAATGAATTTTGCTCACTGGCATTCCAATAGTATGGACGAAAACTATACATTGATATTCAAACTGCTGTAATATTACCGTTATGCACAAAATTGGCAATGCAGTTCAACTGTTATATTGTCCCTCTTACCAAAAAGCAGTCATTCACATGTGAATCCATCGGCGTTATTTATTGCATCCAGTGCTCCTGGTGTGGCCTCCTCTACATCGGCGAGACCCAATGCAGATTGGGGGATCAATTCGTCAAGCACCTTCGTTCCCTCCATCGTGCTAGCCAGGATCTCCCAGTGGCCAGCCATTTTAATTCCACTTCCCATTCCCATACTGACATGTCTGTCCACAGCCTCCTCTACCACCAAGCTGAGGCTAGACATACTGTAGATTAGAGGAACAGCACCTCATATTCTGCCTTGGTAGTCTCTAACCTGATGGCATGAACATTATCTTCTCTAACTTTCAGTAAATACTCCCCTCTGTTTCTCTTTTTTCCCCCTTATTCCACCAGCCCCCACCACCCTCTCTCTTTCACCTGCCCCACCCTCTCTATCTGCCCATCACCCACACACTCCTCCCACCAGTTCCCCTCCCCACCTCTTTCCCTTCATTCCATGGACCACTGTCCTCTCCTATCAGATTCCATCTTCTTCAGCCCTTTGTCAATTCCACCTTTCACCTCCCAGCTTCTTACATCATTCCCACTCTCTCCCCTCCCCCACCTGCCTATCACCCGCTCACCTGGATCCACCCATCACCTGCCAAGCTCTGGATCCACCCCTTCCCCCACCTTTTTATACTGGCTACTTCCCTTCTTTCTTTCCAGTCCTGATGATGTCCATTTCCCACTATAGATGCTGCCTGACCTGCTGAGTTCTTCCAGCTTTTTGTGTGTTGTTATCAATGTGGAATTACTTTTAATATCTTGTGAATTCATGCTGCAAATTTCTCAGTTCTCCTATATTATAATGATCAAAATAAAATAATTACTTTAGTGAAAGGTAGCACTTCAGGATTTACTGACACACAGTTTAATCTGCCACTATGCTTATTCACCATTGTATCAGCTTGCTTTTGTGGCTTCTTCAAAATAATTTACTTTACCTCCTATTTATTGATCCTCTGCAGGCTTAGACACTAATCTCTAACCCCATGACCAAATCACTAATGTGTCAGGAGTGATCACAAAATGCAAGCCACCAGAGGTCATTTCCAATCACACAAGAATATAATGCCATCCTAGAGAGATATTTTTGCCAACTAGGAATGCTACACTGTGAATATGAAAAATCCACTGACCACTCTTTGAGGAGGCATATTTCCAATATTGAGGCCTTTGAACCAAGTGAGTTGGCAGCTGACGAATTAGCACGGATGAAGTTTCTATATGGATTCGCTCGTGCTCAAATCCCATAAAAATTGCCCACTGGAGGGAAAGGATAAAAATGAGGGTTGGCTTTTATTTTGTTGTCATTTTCTATACAAGAAAACTGTTGCAATGCACTGCAGCCTTTGGGAAACAATCTGAAAAGCCTTCATTGCAAGAAACTCAACATTGGGAGTATTCTACAGATTCTTTCCCCCCTCGCCCCCGCCCCTCCCCCCCCAAATAGCAGCAGAGACACCAAGGAGCAGATCAGGAGGCAGATTTTGGAAAGGTGCAAAAAATAACAGGGTTGTTGTCATGGGTGATTTCAACTTCCCTAATATTGATTGGCACCTCCTTTGTGTAAAGTGGATAGATGGGGCAGAGTTTGTTAGGAGTGTCCGGGAAGGATTCCAGACACAGCATGTGGACAGGCTGACTAGAGGAGAGGCCATACTGGACCTGATACTAGGCAGGGTAAGGATGGTAGAGTGAAGGAACCATGGTTGACAAGAGGTGCAGAACATTTTGTCAACAGGAAAAAAGCTTACCAAATGTTTAGAAAGCATGAATCAGACAGGGCTCTGGAGAGTTACAAGATAGCCAGGAGGGAGCATAAGAATGGACTTAGAAGGGGTCATGAGAAGGCCTTGACAGGTAGGATTAAGGAAAACCCCAAGGTGTTCTACATGTATATGAGGAATAGGAGGATGACTGGAGTGAGGATAGGACCAATCAGGGATAAAAGAGGAAATATGTGCCTGGATTTGGAAGAGGTAGGGGAGGTCCTTAATGAATATTTTGCTTCAGTATTCACCAGTGAGAGAGACCTTGACGTTTGTGAAGATAGCATACAACAGGCTGATACGCTAGGCCACGTCAACATGAGGAAAGAGGATGTGCTGGAACTTTTGAAAAACATTAGGATAGATAAGTCACCGGGGCCATCGGGATATACCCAAGGTTATTAAGGGAAGCAAGGGAAGAGATTGCTGCGCCTTTGACGATAATCTTTGCATCCTCACTGGCCAGAGGAGTAGTGCCAGATGATTGGAGGGTGGAAAATGTTGTTCCTTTGTTCAAGAAAGGGAGTAGGGATAACCCTGGGAAATACAGACCTGTGAGACTTCAGTGGTGGGCAAATTACTGGAGAAGATTCTTAGAGACAGGATTCAGGACATTTGGAGAAGCATAGGCTGATCAGGGACAGTCAGCGTGGCTTTGTGAGGGGCAGGTCATGCCTCATGAGCCTGACTGAATTCTTTGAGGATGTGACAAAGCACATTGATGATGGTAGAGCAGTGGATGTGGTGTACATGGATTTTAATAAGGCGCTTGATAAGATTCCTCATGGAAGGCTCATGCAGAAAGTCAGGAGGCATGGGACTCAGGGAAACTTGGCTGTGTGGATTCAGAATTGGCTCGCCCATAGAAGACAGAGAGTGTATTCTGCCTGGAGGTCGGTGACCATTGGTGTTGTGCAGGGATCTGTTCTGGGACCCCTGCTCTTTGTGATTTTTATAAATGACTTGGATGAGGATATGGAAGGGTGGGTTAGTAAGTTTGCTGATGACACCAAGGTTGGTGGTGTTGTGGACAGTGTAGAAGGTTGCTGTAGCTTACAACAGGACATTGACAGGACGCAGAGCTGGGCTGAGGAGTGGTAGATGGAGTTCAGCCCGGAAAAGTGTGAAGTGATACACTTTGGAAGATCGAATCTGAAGGCAGAATACAAGGTTAATGGCAGGACTCTTAGCAGTGTGGAGGAACAGGGGGATCTTGGGGTCCACGTCCATAGATCCTTCAAGGTTGCCATGCAGGTCGATAGGGTTGTTAAGAAGGCATATGTAGTGTTGGCCTTCATTAGTTAGGGTATTGAGTTCCAGTGCCACGAGATAATGTTGCAGCTCGATAAAACTCTGGTCAGACCACACTTGGAGTATTGTGTTCAGTTCTGGTCGCCTCATTATAGGAAGGATGTGGAAGCTTTAGAGAGGGTGCAGAGATTTACCAGAATGCTGCCTGGATTGGAGAGCATGTCTTATGAGGATAGGTTGAGTGAGCTAAGGCTTTTCTCTTTGGAGAGAAGGAGGGCGAGAGGTGACTTGATAGAGGTGTACAAGATAAGAGGCATTGATTGAGTGGACAGTCAGAGACATTTTCCCCAGGGCAAAAATGGCTAACATGAGGGGGCATAATTTTAAGGTGATTGGAGGAAGATATAAGGGGGATGTCAGGGGTTTTTGTTTTCTTTACACAGAGAGTGGTGGGTGCGTGGAATGCACTGCCGGCAGAGGTTGTGGGGGCAGGTACATTAGGGATGTTTAAGAGACTCTTAGATCGGCACATGAATCATAGAAAAAATGGAGGGCTATGTGGGAAGGAAGGGTTAGATACATCTGAGAGCAGGATAAAATGACAGCACAACATCATGGGCCGAAGGGCCTGTACTGTGCTGCGATGTTCTATGTTTATTCACTTGAAAGTTCAGTCCAACCAGGCATAAACCTACAAGGTCCAGGTTTTGATCCCAAACGTCACAACTAGCTCATCTCAGCAGAGCTGGTGGTTTGGATGCTGAAGATCTAAGCCCTGTCATATGAGAAAAAGGCTTCATCACACAGTTGTTCCTTCTAATGTTGACCTGCCTCTGAGCAAAGGAACATAAGAACTTCCAACAGAACAGCTCAGGAACAGGCCCCTCCACCCTTAGTGTTGTGCCTTTGGTGACATTTAATTGCAATAGCCCACATTTGATTAGCTTCTCAACACCTACCCTACTCTGGAAGGTTCAGTAGCCACAAAGCAGGGAGCACAAGGTGATCAAGAATAAGGAAATGTGTATTGCTAGAAATTATTATAATGAAAAATGTGGCATAGGACATAAAGGTACCACTGCACAACCCTGTTATTAGTTGCAGGGTAATAGCGAATACTGGCTGCAATGTCAGTCAATTTCCCAGTGTTCAATTTACAAGAAACAGACAGATTGTTTAGTCACAAAAAAAAAACCCCATCTGGCAGTTTCTATTATTGTTGATGAGATCATTGTTAGTGCCCAGACCCACTAAAGTGAGATCATTAGTGCTGGGAAATAGAACAGGTTTTTATCTCAGGCACCCCGTGCTACCATAAAAGAATGCCAGGACAGGTCTCTTTCCACATCCTGCATCAAAGACCCAAAGTCAGATATTCCATGGATCAGGTGAAATGTAAGGCACCTTTTACTCTTGTACATCAAACATTCTTAGTCTATGAAATAACATACAATTAAAGTTGCCTCTATACTGTCCAATGAACACTCAGCCCTGGTGCAGGCTAATCACTGGTAAAGTTCCCTGAGGCATGCTGCAACAGATGGTCACCTGGAATTTGGCTGGATACATACAGTTTGAGAAGAATTTCTCAGACGTCAGCCTAACTTCCACATAGGTTTGCTTTTGTCAATAGTAACAGAAATTGAATGAGGGATGCAAGAGTTGAGTAAACAGTACATCTCTTTATCATGGAGCTCTTTGATTTTGATAGAAGAGTATTCAGCTACTTACCCAAGGACTGTCCATTGTTACTGGAAGCTCTAATGGAGTCTCCTGGATGACTTTGTGAACTATGTCCCGTACCTTCCTCCGGTACTCAACGCATTCCCATAACGTAGGCCAGTTAAAGCTTCCCCCCAGTCGATAGTTCTCCTAATGACATTAAAACAGCTTTTGATAAATTGCAAAATTACAAAGCACTTGAAAAGAAAATTCTTCCTTTGCCTTCCTTTTGTGGCCCTATGGCATATTGCCCGTGAACCTCAAAAGACTGGACGATCAGCCTCTAACCTGTGCTGAGTGAGTTGAAATCAACAGGAGGGTGGAGATGACATTAGTAAAGATCAGCTATCATTGCACCCTTTGAATGTACTTTGCTATCCTTATGGAAATTGTGGACAGCAGGCAAGGTTAGGATCTGACTTGACTGTAATGAACCAGTGCCATAGAATAGGCAGCCAAGACAGCCTGGAAGCACATGAGGAATGTTCAGCTGAATGTGACATTGGAGGTAGAAATATACTTTGAACTACATCCTGGGTGCTTTCAGATGGCAGGTGAGATGATGGAAGAAATTCAAAGAGAAATTTAAAAAATACTCAAAGAACAGACGTTTCAAATAAATGGGAAAGAAGTTCTAGAGCGGGAATATCTTGGAAACTGATGCTCCCTGGAACAGTGGGACTAGAGGTCACGCCTACAACCTGTGTCCACTCAGCCAGAGCAAGGACTCCTCGAGGAAACACTAACTACAGACTCGGCACTTCTCCACTGCAGGAGGGAGGAAAAATGCCAATCAGGCATTATTACCACCCTCACAACTTGATTTTAGAAACAAGATGTCGATCGAAGCCACAACAATATTACTAATTAGAGCTTCATTTTTGGGCACAAGCTAATGTAACCATTCAGGAAGTCAGACATTCAGAATGGTTCTTGCTTGGTTTCAGATGTAGTCAGTTATGCTCTGTAGCTTGCATAGCTTTCTGTCTATGTCAGCTGCAAAAGCAACTTTGTCTTCATGATTCCTTGCTGATCACCTGCCTGGGTACATACAGTATGATTGTAATTGATAGAATCCTGTCCATTTTGTTCAGAGTCCCAAGGTAAGTTTTCAAAATGTGTGGCTGTTAAATATTGTCCATTGGAACATATAACTTTAGAAAAGGAGGGAAAATGTTGCTTTAATTGTGCACAACTATATTCAGCAGAGGAGATCAATTTTGCTATCCTTTGGGGATGCTGCTCACTGATTGGTGTTCTGAAGAGTAGAAGACAATGACCTGTAGAAGGATGGACTCTACTTCAATCAGAACCAAGCTCTATTTACCAGTGTGGACAACGAGTAATGAGCAGGAACCAGCTCTACCAGCAGACATTGTGTGACTAAATAGCCTGCATACACTAGACCTCCTGACGTAGCCATGAAGAATGGTTTCATACACCATCTCTTATGGAGCTGCTAACAGCTGCAGGTCCACACTTCTTATAAAGTGATGTCACATTCAAAAGAAAAAGAGCAATAAAAAGGGAGGAAACAGGGAAAGAATATGGTACAAAGGTGGCACAATGCCGTGTCCTCAGGGTTAGTAATTCATGACGGATCATTAAAATGCAGGAAATAGAAGCAGGATTAAGTCACACAACCCCTGTTTCAATATCCAACATAGTAATGGCAGTTCTTTTACCTCAGTCCACCTTCCCACTCTAATCTTATGTCATTTGGTTCCCTCAATACCCAAAATTCCAGTGATCTCTGATCTGAATATACTCAGTGAACGAATCGTCACTGCCCTCTTGGAAAGAGAATTCCAAAGATTCAACACTCTTTGGATGAAGAAACTTCTCTTCATCTCTGTCCTGAATGGGCAACCTCGTAGCTTTGAGACTGTGACCCTTAGTTCTAAACACCCCAGCCAGGAAAAACATCATCCTTGAATCTATCCTGTCAACAACACAAGAAATGAGGAGCACAAATTGACCACTTGGCCATCAGGGATGCCCTGCTATTCAGTACGTCATGGCTGATCAGCCCCAGGCCTCAGTTACTCTTCTGTGGCAGATTCCCATAGCTTTCAATTCTGCAATTCCTCAAAAATTTAACTATTTCATTTTTAAATACCTCCAGTGATCTTACCTCCATAATATGCTGGGGTAGACAATTCCAGAGATTCACCACCCTCTGTGAGAAGAAATTCCTATGGATCTCAGTTTTAAATAACCGTCCCCTTATCTTGCAACTACATTTCCTCATCTGAGGTTCTTCCACTAGTGGAAACATCTCAACAACTACATTGTTACCACTCCTCCCTTCTCCCACCCTTTGCATTTTATAGCATTAATGAGATTATCCTTCACTCCTCGAAACACCAAAGAATACAACATCCTTGGTTTATAGGACAAACCTTTCATTCCAGAAATTAGCCCAGTGAATCTAATGCTTTTTTTTTCAGTTCCTCATTCACTCTAGACTTGCTGTTCTCCACTAGCTCTGGGAGTTTTTGGTGTCTTCTATATTTGTTTAATTTCTCTGCGAATTTATCATTCACTGATATAATTTCTCCTGTCTCAGTCTGTCAGGGATCCACATTAATTCTTGTTAATCTTTTCCTTTCTCCATGTCTTCACAAACATTTGAGTCTCTTTTAAAGCTTCTCGCTACACCACTTATATACTTATTATACTTCTCACTTCCTTACCAATCCCATGGTACTCCCTCTGCTGAATTCTGAAATTTTCCCAATCCTCAGGTTTACTGCTTGAGTACCCACAGTTGATAAACTTTAAATGAATTCAGCTTGAAATCTGAAGCCTCTGCACAGCCATCCCTGCCCATTATTGCAAACATTTTACACACCGTGTCATCCCAGGACATCTCATCCACTCCTGCCTCAAAGAGAGCTTCAAAACTGGGTTTCACTTGATCCTGTGGGTAACAAAACGAACAGCAATTTGTATAACTACAATGTACAGTTTCTCATGTTTACTTCCATATATTTATTTTCTATCCTGGAAATGCTAATTCTTCCTGGGATATAGTTCTATTTTTTCCCTGTAACCCCAGAATGCAAGTCAACCTTGGAAGGCATCACACTAGATTTAATCCAGACACATCCTGGTATAACCACATGCGCACACTCCAGTCAGGGTCTCCTGGACATTAATTAGATGCAGGAATTCCAAGTGGATTTTTCTTTCCCCACACACTCCACCGTTTTGAGGCCAATCGTGGTGCTTGCACATGACTCCACCCTAGACTGACAGACAAAAGACATTCTCCCTCAGAATCTTGTGTGACACAAGTTTAAAATGGTCTGCATCCAGTTCCTACTGTGTGCTGTCCCACTTCATAGAACTTGTTGGTATTAACTCAAACTGCCATTAAATTGTTAGTCTCGCTCTGGGAGCTACAAAGATGGACAATCAGAAAAAGAAAGGATTGATACTAGTGTGGATGCTCTCAGCTTGATAACTATACATACTGATTAGCAGTATGTGGCCCACGTAAAAGCTTTTGCTGGTGCATAGCTCGAATCAAAAGAGGACAAGTGGAACTGTCAGCTCCCTCACCACAATCTTTTTGGTTGAAGACTTGATCAGGCAGAGGTGGATTTCATTTTGGCCCTATTAATTTGCAACCTGACGTTTTATTCCTGATCCTCCAGAATAAGAATGGAACATCTGTTCTACCTTTTTTTGGTGTGATCTTTGGCTCTTTTGGCTGCATGTTCTACTCTGAATCTAAAACTTATGGGTTCCAGTCCCATTCCAGAGGCCTGGAACCAAAATCAAGACTGAAACTCAAGTTGAAAGTGCAGTCTTCCAGACAAAATACTAAACATTTAGATGGATGTAAAAAAAAATCCCCATGAGATGTCTTCAAAATAATAGGTCTGTTCTCACTGGTTTACAAGCTAATTTTATACCTTAGGTGACACATGCACAAATTATCCTATCACTATTACATTGCCTTTTGTGGGGTTAGCTGTGCCCAAGTTTGGTGATGTAATTTCAACATTAAACAGTGGCTATGCTTCAAAAGGTACTGAGTTGCCTGTCGGAGTCCTGTAACATCGGGGGGTTGCAAGACACTCCAGGAGATGGAACTCTTTTTCTTTCGATTTAACGCCATTTTCAAGCTAAAACTAAGTACAAGTGAAACAGACATTAAATCCAAATTAAAACTCACTCAAACTGCCTCCTGGATTAGTCCCTGGATACACATAATATGCACCATGAAAATTTGGCTATCATCTGCTATCCAAATGGTTTTCTGTTAAGGGCAGGATCATTTAGGAAAACATTATCACTTGAACAATGGGAGATCCAGCGGAATCAGACCTTGACAAAAGGCAATGTCTTCAGAATATAAGAGAGAGGAAAATACAAAAAAAGTGCCAAATTTTCTCACGACAGCACCATGCATTATCATTAATATTTCAGGACTTTGATTATTTATGTCAACCAAACAATCACATTAAGCACAAGGGATTAGACAAAATAAATAAAAGAATGCAATACTATTTATTTCTTTGACCTTCTGCTTTAAAATGTGTTTGTTCCAGATAAATACCGTATAAAGTGCTTGCTTTAGTTTTAAGAGTTGATCTGTAATAATCATGGATTTCTGTCACCTTTACCTTTATGAGGCCAGCGAGCAGCAGTTTATTGATGTAGAACACTGAAGGATGGCAGAAGTAGAAGATCAGAGGCAGCCGGAGTCGGTCTGGGGACAGGTAGAAGGTGGACTCATCTGGAAGGTTGAACAGAGCCAAATAATGAATAATAATTCACTGCACATCCTATATTTACATTGGAAAAAACAAATATTTCAAGTATTTTTTGAAATAAGTTTACTGTTCCAAGAAAATAAAAAGGGATCTCTTTTAACCAGCAATAGGTGGGTTGGGTCAGGCAGCCAGCACAGAGGAGGGACTTCATAGTAATTGACCATTTTCCAGTAGAACCCATTAGATACAAACCACATGTTTGATAACCAAACAATTTTGCACCACTTAACTCTGCAACTCCTAATCATTTAGCCACCTCATGGTCCCTAACCCTTCCCAGCATGCTAGCCTGTTTTGCTTTCTTCTCAAAATAGACCTAACATCTTTGATTTTGGCCCTGGTTATGTCCTTTCATCAAACCCCGATGCGTTCCTTGCTACTGGTTTGTTTCATTTTTGTCACCCATGTTCACAGTTCAGTCCTTCAAAAGGAGACCCCTCACTCCTTATCATCTGTAGTGTGACCTTAGATATCTAGGTCTCTCAAGGGAAGTACCATATTTCACTTTATTGACTACATTTACTTGACTGCACATGATTTTCCACAACTCTATGGCTGAGGAAATGAAGTGCTAAATGGAAATACAAACAACGGTGAACAAAAGTGAACAGAGACAATGACAAACTATAGATTAAAACTGGGCACAGAATTAAATAATTGCCCTTGAATGGTAGAAAGATAACCAGAGACCGGGTCTCTTTTGCTAAACAGGATCATCCGCTGTGTTCTCTTTGGGCTGCAGACAGCAAAACCTCGATTCTCACCCAAAACACGCAAGAATTGGTTTAATGTCCCATCCAAAGGCTGACACATCTAGTGGTGCGGCCCTTGGAGGGAGAGCCCAAGTTATGCGTCCTGCCTCTTGGGTGTGCCTGAGCCAACAACCTTCTAACACAGTGCCAGCACTGAACCAAGACGGGAACCAAAGATACAGCCAAAATAGTTTCAGACCCATGTTTGAGGCAGTTTAATTACACTTTAAACCTCACAGTAGAATGGGCCAGACTGGGCCTAATCTCAGTGGACCTTGCTCGCTAACTATGGTCCCCGACCACTTGCACTTACCTGGGGTGGATGTGGAGTCTGCAATGGTGAAGGGTATTGAGGCCTCAATGGTAACAAGCAATGGTGGGCATGCCAATGAAGTCCTGCCCCCACAACACCCCAACAGCCTTTAACAAAGGCAAAAGGAAAGGAGGAGGGGGCAGGGAGAGCCTCGTGTCCTGTCAAAACCTGAAAGGCTCCAATTTACAGTTTTTAATTGTCTCTGATATTCACAGGCATTTAAAAACTATAAAAGTAATGCAACTGATTAAGAAAAAAATGAAAAATAAAGTTAATTAAAATACATTAAAACATTCACTAACCAGTAAAAATATTGAACTTGAGTAAAATAATTTACCTTCCCTTTTTTCCAGACTAAGTATTCCCATTAAAATGATTTTACCTCAGGTCTAACTTGCACAATGCCGGGGAATCCCAGCCAGAATGGGCTCTGCTGTTGGACTCTACATGGAGTCCGGCGATAGTATGGAGTGAGAGAGGTGGCAGCATTTGTCACTCAGTCAGTCCTGGATATGGGAAACAATGAAATGCTGGCTGTTCCCAACACGCATTGAACAGATACAAGTTTAGGTCTAGCCTTTCCTGCCACCGTTCTTTCCAGTGGGAGAGGGCAGGCTGCTTTGAGATAAGTGACTGCGCTACTTCACAATTGCATTGCGTACTAATATTTAAACAAACAAACAGACCCAAAAACAACAATCACTGTTAAATGTGAATAAATCAATGAAGAGACAGTGCTGTGAAACTGAAACTATTTGCTCATGTTCAGCACAATTCACATACAAAAGTAGCTTTCTCCAGGTCAAATCACACAACTAATCATTTCCCCTCAGCTCCACACCCATCAGGAGATTGGCCTGGTTATGTCTGCTCATGATTCCCCTTAGCTCACCCACTGACATCATCTCATGCACATATTATCAAACCCAGTTGGTGCATTAAGGTGCAACCCACAACCTTTGTTCATTAAGCACAAAAATACAAGGAACAGACCCTGCAGCTGAGAGACATGAATCAATGGGTTCTCGAGATGACCTTGTGTTTCACTCAAGCCTCTGCTAAACTCATTTTCCATTGCTTGGTCTATTTGCAGAAACATTATTGCGAGCTCCTTCAAAGAGTGTAGCACTGCATGTACCTCAGTGCAAAGTGCTGCAGCAGTTGTCAGATGGATCAGCCTCTACCTTGCAATGGTGTGGGGCCAAACAGTGTACAGAGTTCCATTTGCAGTGGCCTCGCATGAGATAGCTGCTTCCTCCCTAACCTGTTTTCCCTCATCTCCATGGCAGCCCTTCTGCAGCTGCTCTGTGGCCAGGGAGAGAGGTACTGTAAGGCCTGACTACCTTCCCAATGGTCAGTGCAGCAATAATGGAGTAACCGAAAGTTCAGCCAGGGTATGCAGAACAGTTTCATTAAGCAGAGTCATAGAATCGTACAGCACAAAAAAAAAGGCCCTTTGGCCCATACGTGATGTGTCCATGCCGAACAAGATGTATATTCAAGCTAATCCCATTTCCCAGCACTCAGTCCATATCCCCTCTAAACTCTTATCATCCATACTTCTTAAATGTATGTGGACAGGTATACATTTGCCTTAACCATTTCCTCTGGCAGCTAGTTCTATACATCTGCCACTCACTGTGTAAAAAAGTTGCCCCTCAGGTTCATATTAAACCTTTCACCTCTAACAAAACTACGTCCTCTAGTTTTCGATTCTCCAACCCCGGAAGAAGACCGCTCATCCTATAATATGCCCCTCATGATTTTACAGTATATACCTCTATTTGATCACCCCTGATTCTCCTACACTCCAAGGAGTAAAGGCCCAGCCTGTCTAACCTCTCCCTATAACTCAGTCCCTCAAGTCCTGGCAAAATCCTTGAAAATCTTTTTTTTTTCTCCACTCTTTCCAGTTTAATCACCTCCTTCCCATAACAGGGTGACCAAAACTGAACACAATACTCCAACTGTGCCCTCACCAACATCTTGTACAATAACAACTTAACCTAGCGGTTAGCGTAACACTATTACAGCACCAGCTACCCGGGTTCAATTCCCACCGCTGTCTGTAAGGAGTTTGTACGTTCTCCCCATGTGTTTGCGTAGGTTTCCTCTGGGTGCTTCGGTTTCCTCCCACATTCCAAAGACATACAGGTTAGGAGCTGTGGGCATGCTATGTTGGCGCCGGAAGAGTGGCGACACTTGCGGGCTGCCCCCAGCACATTCTCAATGACACAAAAAGATGCATTTCACTGTGTGTTTCGATGTACATGTGACTAATAAATAAATATCTTAATATTTTATAATCAATGCTCTGACTGATGAAGGCCACCATGCCAAAAGCCTTCTTCACTGCCCTATCTACCTGTGACTCCACTTTGAGGGAATTATGCATCTGTACTCCAAGGTCCCTCTGTTCTACAACAGTACCCAGGGCCCTTCCATTCAATGTAAAAGTCCTACCTTGATTTGTCCTTCCAAACTATAACACTTCACACTTATCTGAATTAAATTCAATTTGCCATTCCTCAGCCCAACTACCCAGCTAATCAAGATCCCACTGCAATTCTTGATATTCCTTTTGACTGTCTACAACACCACCTATTTTACTGTCACCTGCAAACTTACTAACTATTCCTCATATATTCTCGTCCTTCAGAGTATCCCTCTGCAGATCCTCACATAGTACCTCCAGGAGGACGTCACTGAAGAGAGGTGGATTCTTTGAATGTCTAGACACTTTCTTCATTATCTCCCAAACTCAAGAGTGCACCAAATTGCACATTGAAGGTGTCTGTGTAAATTCTGGAGCTGAAGTCAGCTGGTGTGTGGCCATCATGTTTGCTCAGCCTAAATGATCAGAAATCCTGGAACTGAACTGGAGATGAGCTGGATGGGTTGAGGACCCACTAACATTTCCAAGATTCCCATCTACCACTGGAGCTTTTAGCTCCCAAAAAGTCAGCAACTTATAATTCAGCCTCTGCAGCCTACACCACAGAAATATGG
Organism: Pristis pectinata; assembly: GCF_009764475.1. NCBI lineage: Eukaryota > Metazoa > Chordata > Chondrichthyes > Rhinopristiformes > Pristidae > Pristis > Pristis pectinata. Next base: position 47,000,957 of record NC_067407.1, on the reverse strand, counting down.
AATTCAGTCTATGCTGTTATTCATGTTTCTCAAGGTCTTCAGAACAGTACAGCACAGGAACAGGCCCTTCGGCCCACAACTTCTGAGCCAAACACAATGCCAAATTAAACTACTTCCCTTCTGCCTGTACATGACCCTTACGTCATCCTACCACCTTCCCATTTCAACTATCAGCATGACCTCTGTTCCTTCTCCCCAACCTGAATTTCTGCTTATCCAGCTAGCCCTAAAGAGCTCTTTGCCTCGCACTTCATATGCTTGTGAGTTTCTTTGTCTCAACATTCTTTTCTTTAAAGACTTTTCTCCAGTTTTACTAGTGGATTTATTAGTGAACATCTTAAAGTCATGTATTTATGAGTGATCATCTCATATCCATTATCTTATACCATCTAAGATGCTTTCCCAAATGGAATTTAAATTCCCACTGCATCCTTGTGTGTATTATCTGTGACATTATCTGTGCCTGATAAGCCAGGATCACATGATATCATAAGCTCTTCATAGATAAATGTCCCACAGTCCAGACTAATACATAAAAAAGCAGCCTCTAAATTGAACTACCAGTGTGCTTCTTGTGAAAAAAAACCCTGATTAAATTACTGCCACTAAGAAAAAGACAAGGAAACTGTTAAAAGCAAACTTGTCCCAGGTCTAAACTTTTAGCCAGGTATAATCTAAAGCACATTTAACAGAGAAAAAACCATCACTGAAAAGTGGTCAGCCTTACCTTTGAGGGCACTAAACAATGTTTCATCCAAATCATAGGTATTCTCAAAGTAGTCCAAAATGTCCCTGAAACATGCAAGTGTAAAACATTAACAATCTACAGTACCCTGCAGCAGGACTTTTTTAAACAGTAGCAAAAACATTGGTGGCTTCTAACTGAAAATAAAAAAAAATTAAGCCATTGCTCTAATTCATAAGTACTACATAGCATAAGAACAAGCCCTGTAACATCAGGAAGAGAAGACAGAAGAATCCAACCCCCCATTCACAGGAGTCAACACTCATATGTACTAGACACACATTCTTACCACAATACACTGCTCTCCAGACACTAGGACAGTTACATAAAGCACTACAGATATCATTATACTTACTTCTTTGTGCAACTGGCAAGATCACAAGGTTTGAGGGAGGTCAAACACAACTTTCCAGTAAGAATAGATTTCATTTTTCAGATCCCCTCTCAGCACAGCTGCCTTGCAGCATGGAGTAGGGTGAGCTTTTATAATGTGTGTGGTAAGGGAGGGTCTGCAAACTTTGTGTCCGGTTCTCACTGACCAGTGGACAACATCAAGAGTTGTGTGTAAATTACTGGAGAGCATCCAGCAATGATTGGGCAACATCATGTGTGCCTCTGATATACTTGCTAAAGCAAACTCCTATTAACTCCTGATGGCCCATCTGTCTTCATTTGGGGGAGGAGGAGGAGGAGGAAATTTACGCTCCACAGATTCTTTCCATTTTGCGCTGGAATTAAAATTATCATTATCAGGACTGGGGAGGAGGAGTGTTGAGCAGGTGGTAGTAGGAAGGATGCTGATGAGGTGGAAGACAGAGAATAAATTAATTTCAACTGAAGGTTTTTTTTAAGTCCCAATGTGTTTCTAAGAACTCCATCTGTACAAGATGGTGTACAACTAATTTGATTCACTATATGTGATGTCAAGAAATGAGTGACCATAACGGGTAAAGCAAAGGCTTGAAGCCAAATGACATCAAACTGTCCATTAGCCAAGTTCTTCAAGCGGCAATGCAAAATGATAGTATCACAGCCAACAAGGATGAACTGAGTAAAACTCCAATAATCTGGAAATCAGGATAGTTCAGGTTCTGGCTCACAGGATACACTGCTTGCAATCCCTTTTACATACTGGAGCCCTGGTTCCCACGCTTCCTTTAAACTTACCTGGGCCCCGGTTCCTGTGCCCCCGTTAAACTCACACAGGTCCTGGTTCTCGCACCCCCTTTAAACTCACCTGGTTCTGTTTCCCATGCTCCCCTTGAACTTACCAGATACAAAGGAAAACTTATCATCTAAAAAGTGAAATAAAAGTGTGTTGGTACTAACATCCAATAGTCCAGAAAATTTGCTAGTCTGGAACCCAAGTCCCAAGTATGTCAAATTAATGGAGTTTTAGTGTATTGCTCATTGACAAGTTCAAGTGCAGCTACAGCACTGCCATCTACCAAACAATGTGGAAGACTTCTCAGCATATGCTCTGTTCATTAACAGGACAATCCAATGTAGCTAATTACTACTGTTTCATTCTACACTCAATCATCGGCACAGCAACCAAAGGTATTGACCTTGCTTTCAAATGTCATTTATTCTCCAGTAGCCTTTTCGGTGATGTTCAGTTTGATTTTTATTTGGACTACTTAGCTGTAAACCTAATCACAGTCTTGGTTCAAACATGGACAAAAATATTGGCTTCCAGAGGTACGGTGAAAACAACCGTCCTTGCCATCAGCAGCTTTTGAACAAATCTGGCATCAAGGATCCCATTTAAAATTCAAGTCAATAGGAATCGAGGAACAAACTTCACTGGCTGGTGAGCTGGAAGATGGCTGTAGTTATCCAAAGGTTAATCATTTCAATTCCAGGGACTTTGCTGCAGGTAGTGCACATGGAAGTACCCTAGCTTCAAACGTATTCATCTCCTTCATCAACTTCCAAGGTGGGGATAATGGTGCAGCGTTTATTAGCAGCATATGCTAGAATCTATAATGAAAGATGTCATACCAAACACCTTGAAAAGAATAAGGATTGGGCAGAGTCAGCATGGATGTATGAAGGGAAAGATCACATTTAACCTATTTGCAGTTCTTATGGGATATGACTAACAGAGTATGAGTGAAATGCAGCCCCAAAACAGGCCCTTCAGCCCACTGAGGGGCCACCATTGAGCACCTAATTTTTAAACTATCCCTACCTTAACCAATTTTATTCTCCCCATATTTCTATCAATTCCAATCCCCCCCGCCCACCCAGATTCTACCACTCACCAATTAGCCTACCAACCTACACAGTGATGTGAGAGGAAACCAGATTACCCAGAGGAAACCCTACAAACTCTACACCGACAGCATGAGAGGTTAAGATGGAACCCGGGTTCGGTGGAGCTGTAAGGCAGCAGCTCTACCAGCTGTGCCACTGTAATAGATAAAGGGGAACCAGTCAATGTGACATATTTGGATTTTCAGAAGACTAACAGTAAAGTCCTGTAAACAAGGTCAGAGCACATGGAATTGGGGGTGATGTATTGACATGGATTGAGAATTGGTTATGGGACAGAAAACAAAGGATGGGAATAAATGGATCCTTCCAAGTTTGGCACGCTGTGGCTAGTGGGGTACCACCGAGATTAGACCCAAGCCACGATTTGGCCGAGGGAATGAAGTATCATATTTCTAAACTGTTGATGATACTTGATGGGATTGCAAATATGTAGGAGGATATAAAGAGACTTTAATGAAATGCAGACAAGCAAGATGAGTGAGTGAGAACGTGGCAGGTGGGACGTATATTGGAAAAACATATGGTTATCCTCTATCGTGCACGTAACAGAAAAACAGTGTTTGTTAAATGTTGAGAGATTGGACAGTATCGATGGGTGCTTGTACACAAGTCACATGCACGTGTAGCAAGTGATTAGGAGGGCAAATGGGACGTTAGCCTTTATCACAGATTACAGGAGCAAGGCCGGCTTTTTGCAATTGTATAGAGCCTTGGTGAGACTACACTGCAAGCATCATGTATAAAAAAAAGGATGTAAAGTAAAACTCCAATAATCCAGCAGACTCAGCAAAGAAAATTTTGCTGGCCTAAATTTCACTTTGTGAATAAACCCCTCATTAGGCCTGTCGGGATGTGAGTCATGTGCCACAGCATTTCCAGCTTCTGACCCGTTCCTGTAGCCACAATAGTCATGTAGTCGTTCCAGTTGAATTTATGGTCATTGCCAACACCCCTCCCCCCCCCCCCCTGGACGCAATGATGACGCCTAGTTGATGATAATGTCATTGAACGTCAAAGCTAGCAGTCATATTCTGGGCCCCGCCAACAATGACACTGATTTTCTTGGAGCCTCCTTCTCCCGTTAGCTGCTTAATTATCTGTCACCATTCAATATTATATGTGGTAGGATTGTGGTACTTTGATCTGATCTTGCAGCATGGGATCCAGGTAACTAGAAAATACAAAAGTGATGGCCTTAATTAACTAATGGAGAGCTAAGATAGTAACAGAAAATGCTGTGCACACTCAACAGAAAGCAAAGGCAGCTTAGAGTATCTAAAGTACAAACCCCATTCTCCACTCTGAATTAAGTAAAGTGAAAGACCTGTCTCTCCACACTGTAAGAGCCCATAATGCCCAGTTTTGATAGGGGATTCTGCTGGTGTGCTGAAATCTTGGTGACAGGGCATAGGTCTTCTCGCACTAAATTAACATATTTTTCCCCAAAGTCTATGCATTTTTGAATAAATGCTTCAATATCATCTCCAAAACTGTACTCATAGATTCAGACATTAATTATCTCAAGCACTTGAGATCCAAAGTTTGATTAGTAAACTACACAATGGAGTACAAGAGGCTACCAGCAAAGACATGTGAATAAAGTTGAGGAAAACCACATGCTCCACAACTATCCCACATGCTTAGTTTTGAAATGCTTGTTTTACTTTAGGGTGAATATGACAGGATGTGTGTTGGCTTTAATATCAAAGTGTCCAAGTAACACACAAAGGCAAGGAAGCGTCAATTTGTGACGATCACAGGCTGTTTGGAGGGCAGCATTAACAATATCAAGTGTCAGTTAAGACAGAGTGCTATACCACCCTGGTTTTCCAAATTAAGTAAATCCATGCTATTAGGACCCTACCATTTCAGCAGCTATCAAGACTCTGTGTTACTGGATTTTAATAGAGAATTTGAATATGTTTTTGACATTGAACAGATTATTGATTAACTAGCAGACTGAGTGTGGTACAATTTTGTGTGTATTTGTTAATACCCCACATAAGGTTATATCTGTTTTACCAACAAACAATGAAACATCAAGATAAAGCAGAATGTTTGAATGTTCCACGTCCTTGACCTTTGTCATTTATCCTCCTGTCAGTGTGTTCACTTCTACTTGTTTCTTTCTACTTCAGTAAGGTATGTGGGCACGACTGGTAAGCAATTAGCTATTGCTAATTGTCATTGAGAAGGTGGTGAGGAGCTGTTGACATGAAGCACTGCAGTCCATGTGCTGAAGCTCCTCCAACACCACTGCTAGGTAGTGAGTTTGAGAAATTTGACCCTCACTTTATAACTGTGGTCATCTGCATTTCCCAATGACTTCAGCATTCAAAATAATGGTAGGTTCTTCAGCTGCTGTTTTCATACTCTCCACAGCTCCCTTGCTAAATCCTTACGTCACTTTGTAATCTTTAAAAACTTTCTGAAAGTCCATGCTGTTGGCAAAAGTTTTGATCAATCCTCCAATCTATGATTTGGCACCCATTCCCTTTTTTCCATCTGTGAAGTTCCTTGAAATGTCTTTATGCTTAAAGATGTTATACAGATGTAAGTTACTGCTTCCATGATTCCAGGAGACCAATAATTGTCATGTTAGTGGCAGATGGGTTTGGTTATTGGGAGAAGTTGGGTGCCGCAGCATTTTAACCTGGCTTATAATTAAAATTGATACATGGTACAGCTATTTGTTTGAAGAATAAGAAAGAAAATGCCCCATCTCGAGGATCTAATGACATAATCTTAATTTGATTAAATGACATGATCTTAATTTAACCTTTTCTTCACCTGAGCATTCTTCCTGATACAGACTGTTTGAAATTGTTATTATTACCAGTATACACTGTCAATGTATACTGAGCAGATAATATGGGAAAGTATTTAACTGGAGGAGGGGGAATTATGATGCTATTGGGCAGGAACTTGGGAGCGTAAATTGGGAACAGATGTTCTTGGGGAAGTGCACAGCAGAAATGTGGAGATTGTTTAAGGAATACTTGCATGGGGCTCTGGATAGGTTTGTCCCATTGAGGCAAGGTAACGACGGTAGAGTGAAGGAACCGTGGTTGACATGAGATGTAGAATATCTTGTCAAGAGGAAGAAAGAAGCTTACCTGAGGTTTAGAAAGCATAAATCAGACAGGGCTCTGGAGAGTTACAAGGGAGCTTAAGAATGGACTTGGGTGAGCTAGAAGGGGGCATGAGAGGTCCTTGGCGAGTAGGATCAAGGAAAACCCCAAGGCATTCTACATGTATGTGAAGAATAAGAGGATGACTAGAGTGAGGGTAGGACCGATCAGGGATAAAAGAGGAAACATGTGCCTGGAGTCAAAAGAGGTAGGGGAGGTCCTTAATGAATACTTTGCTTCGGTATTCACCAGAGAAAGAGACCTTGATGTTTAAGGATGGCGTATGACAGACTGATATGCTAGAGCATGTCGATGTGAGGAAAGAGGATGTGCTGGAACTATTGAAAGACATTAGGATAGATAAGTTACCGGGAACGGACGGGATATATCCAAGGTTATGATGGGAAGCGAGGGAAGAGATTGCTGTGCCTTTGGCGACGATCTTTGCATCCTCACTGGCCACAGGAGTAGTGCCAGATGATTGGAAGGTAGCAAATGTTGTTCCTTTGTTTAAGAAAGGGAGTAGGGATAACCCTGGGAATTACAGACCAGTGAGTCTTACTTCCGTGGTGGGCAAATTACTGCAGAAGATTCTCAGAGACAGGATTCATGGGCATGAGCCTGATTGAATTCTTTGAGGATGTGACAAAGCACATTGATGAAGGTAGAGCAGTGGATGTGGTGTACATGGATTTTAGTAAGGCATTTGATAAGGTTCCACATGGATGGCTCATTCAGAAAGTCAGGAGACATGGGATCCAGGGTTGGCCCGCCCATAGAAGACAGAGGGTGGTTGTAGATGAAGCGTATTCTGCCTGGAGGTCGGTGACCAGTGGTGTTCCGCAGGGATCTGTTCTGGGACCCCTGCTCTTTGTGATTTTTATAAATGACTTGGATGAGGATATGGAAGGGTGGGTTAGTAAGTTTGCTGATGATAAAGGTTGGTGGTGTTGTGGATAGTGTAGAAGGTTGCTGTAGATTACAACAGGATATTGATAGAATGCAGAACTGGGCTGAGAAGCGGCAGATGGAGTTCAACCTGGATAAGCGTGAAGCGACACACTTCGGCAGATCAAATTTGAAGGCAGAATACAAGGTTAATGGCAGGACTCCTAGCAGTGTGGAGCAACAGAGGGATCTTGGGGTCCACGTCCATAGATCCCTCAAGGTTGCCACGTAGGTCGATAGGGTTGGTAAGAAGGCGTATGGAGTGTTGGCCTTCATTAGTCGGGGTATTGAGTTCAAGCGCCACGAGGTAAAGTTGCAGCTCTATCGAACTCTGGTCAGACCACACTTGGAGTATTGTATTCAGTTCTGGTCACCTCATTATAGGAAGGATGTGGAAGCTTTAGAGAGGGTGCAGAGGAGATTTACCAGGATGTTGCCTGGATTGCAGAGCATGTCTTATATGAGGATAGGTTGAGTGAGCTAGGGCTTTTCTCTTCGGAGAGGAGGAGGATGAGAGGTGACTTGATAGAGGTGTACAAGATGATAAGAAGCATAGATCGAGTGGACAGTCAGAGACTTTTTCCCAGTGTGACAATGGCTAACACGAGGGGAGATCATTTTAAGGTGATTGGAGGAAGGTATAAGGGGGATGTCAGGGGTAAGTTTTTTTTTTACACAGAGTGGTGGGTGCGTGGAACGCACTGCCTGCAGAGGCGGTGGAAGCAGATACATTAGGGATATTTAAGAGACTCTTAGATAGACACATGAATGATAGAAAAATAGGGAGCTATGTGAGAGGGAAGGGTTAGACAGATCATAGAGCAGGATAAAATGTCGACACAACATTGTGGGCCGAAGAGCCTGTACTGTGCTGTAGTGCTCTATGTTCTATGAGTATAGTTGCATTTTTGTTGCATCTTCCAAGAGCAAATCTCAGTTTCCTCTCCCCCTCAAGTCAAAGGACAAAACTTTGTTATACAGTTCAATGCTGATGCAGACATCACTGGAAACATTATAATTAGCTTTGAAATGAGTAAGCAACTTCAGCATCACCTTTATAAAAAGTAATTCAATAGATTATTATTTTATAATCATTACTACACTACACTAAGAAATGTTATTACCAACAATGTCAGAACAGTGAACCTGAGCCATGACTTCCTTGGGTTGGAGGGAGAGAAAGATTTCTCAGGGCAGTATGTGTTCCAAAGCCATTACCATTCTTTTAAAGCATTACAATGTGAGTACAGACAACCACCAGAGCAATTCCTCCTCCACACCCCATAGTCTCAGCTGTACAGCTGAGAGCTGTACGTCATGTATATTATGTCACTATACTAGGTGGCATAATTAAGTGTTGAGGGAAACAGGACATTGTAAAGGAAAGAAAAACTTCCTGAAGTCACTGCACCCTTAAGTAAGGCTGCAGGATATAAAAATTAGGTGAGGCAATTCTCCCCATCAGTTTGCCCACACCAACTGGCACGTCACTATACTGCCACTCCACTAGTTTAATTTCCTGAGGGAAAAAAAATACTTAAGTAGGCATTTGACCAGTTTCCACCTTTGATGGTTACTCAAATGAATTGGATGTAACCTAATGTCACAGGTAGGAAATGGGTTAGTAGGCATGAACTTGAGTTGGCAGGATGTGATAGGTGACGTCCCCTGGAATCTGTAATGGGCATCTCAGCTTTGCATTAAATTTATCACAGGCTGAGATGAAGAAATAAGTTTGCACAGTTAATGGTTTGATGGAAACAAAGTTGCTCAAGGACAATAGATTAGGCCATTGGTTTTCAAACTGAGAGCATAATATAGTTGGGAGGAACTATATATTGTTTATAATTAGTAAAGACAATTGTTTATCATTAGGACAGACAGGGAAAGGGGAGCAGAATAAACACACATATCTGAAGTGGGGCCCAACAAAGGAAGTTTGGGAACCAGAGGGACACCAGAACATCACCTGAATTTAATTATGAGGTGAGGCTACATAGGTTAAGCCCTGTATTCCCTTGTGTACAGGCAATTAAAGAGAGATCTAATTAATGTGAATGAAGGAGTTAATTTGGCAGATAAAAATAATCTCTTTTCTGCACGAGGAATCCTAAACAAAGTGGGGTGTGACCTAAAAATTAGAGCGAGGGCAACCAGGAGTGATGTTGCAAAGTACTTCTTCAAAGAAAGGATAATGGGATGCTTGAACCTTCTCCCTGTTGAGGCTTGGTCCAAAGAAAATTACAAAATTGGCTCAAAGGGTTAAGTGACCCAATCCTGTTCCCATATCGCTGCATTATGATCATTTTTGGGTAACATTCCCACATTTCAGAGTTCAGCCTGCCCTCCTACTCCCCCTGGAAATCCTAGCAGCTCAGTATGCATCATGTCCTGTGCAACATGTGATTTCCTCAATCAGTATCTTTCCCAATCTGGAGAAGATAAAGACGAAGTGAACGAGACCCAAGACATGGGACATGAGGACAGCTTTTGATTATTTGGCAGTTTATGGAGTGACATTTTATATACATCAGAAACATTCCAAATGTAGAACATGGGATTTCACAAGAACCTTGATTTGCCATCCACAGGTGTTCTTTTCTCTTCAGGCTTGAACAGTACATTCATGTTCCAGGTCAATACTTGTCAATTGAAATAGAAACAGTGCAATTGGATAGGGAAATAGTCATATGTTCAACCCCATTTGCAACAAATAAACAGCAAATAAAGCAGCCCAGACCTGTATGCAACAAGACTTAGATGACGTTTAGGCATAGGCTGGTGGGTGGCAAGTATCATTTGTGGCACAGAAGTGCCTGGCAATGACCTCTCCAACACAGGGGAGTCTAACCACTTCCTTTTCATGGCAATACGATTATATAATCTCCTAGCACTATCATCCTGGACATTCCATTGACCAGAAGCACAACAGGGCCAGCTAAGCAAATACTGTGCCTACAAGAGTAGGTCAGAGGTTGCGTATCTGCTGGTGAGTGATTCACCAGCTGACATCTCAAAGCCTTTCTATCATCTACAAAGCACAAGTCAGGAGTGTGCTGGAATATCTTCCACTTGCCTGGGTGAGTGCAGCTCCAACAGCTCAGCACAATCCACGAAATAGCAGCTAATTGACTGGCACCTCATCAGCCACCTGAACATCCATTCCCTCCATCACCAAAGCATTGCACTAAGTATTTACTGTCCACAAAATTCACTGTAGTTACTCACCTGGACAACTATAAACTTGTGACCTTCACCTTCACGAAGGGGAAGGGCAGCAAGTGCATGGAAACTACCTTCACCCAAAGGACAGCAGCGGCTCAAGGGGGAGGTGCACCACAAGGGCAATAGGAATGGGTATTAAATGCTGGGCTTGCTCATGATGCCCAGATGCTGGAAAAAAAAGTGAAATTACTTAATTGTAATTAGGGTTTATCATTTCAAATTTGTCCATATGTGGCTCATGGTATGTTCTGCATGCTATGTTGCTTTTACAATGGCAAAATAGTATAATTGTTAAAATGTGAAAACATTCTAGACAATACAGGAATAACCCATCTTTTATTCATAAATTGTGGAAGTATACTCCAAATGGATAGATATATCAGCAGGTGATGTTACATCCCAGAAACAGTGCAACTCTCAAGATTATTGAAGTTCTATTATGCAAGGGGAATTACTTATTCATGGACCATGTTCAATTTTATTAAACTGTTCTATCCTAGGATGAATAAGTGTGTAATTTCATTTCTCCATCTTCATTTCTCAATTTTCTGGAGTTATTGGCTGAATTTTAACTATTCACACATTTCCACCATTTTATCCTCTTTCTCTTCTGGTACTTCAGATTTCACGCCTTGCCCACTTACAGCTCCTCTAGAAAGGAGCCATAAGAGAGACTGCAGATGCTGGAAAGCTGGAGCAACACACAAAGGAGCTGGAGGAACTCAGCTGGTCAGGCAGCATCTATGGAGGGAAATGGACAGTCAATGTTTCGGGTTGAGACTCCTGGTGAAGGGTCTCAACCTGAAACATCGATTGTCCATTTCCCTCCATAGATGCGGCCTGACCTCCTCCAGACGCACTTTTTCAGCACTTTTCCTGGCACTTTCAACCACGTGCTTTTTGCCACTTAATAAGGCCATCCCTGGAGTGTTTTCCCTTTTATGTCCATTGACTTCAGTTTGACCAGGACACCTTGATAGCACACTTGGTCAAATGCGACTTCCATGTCAAGGGCACTCACTCTCCCTTCACATCTCGAATTCATTCTTTGGTCCAGGTTTGCACCAAGGCTCTGATGAGGTCTGGAGCCAAGCGATGCACCATTTTGGTTTTGCCTGTATCAGTAAGTAGGTTATTGGCAGCACTGTAGATGTCAGTTTCCGTCAGTTTGCTGGTGATTGAGAGTAGATTGATTAGCTGATTTGGATTTGTCCTGCTTTTTGTGAACAGGACTTACTTGAGCAATTTGGAATTGGAATTGGTTTATTATTGTCACATGTACTGAGGTACAGTGAAAAGTTTGTCTTGCATACCATTCACACAGATCAATTCATTGCACAGTGCATTGAGATAGTACAATGTAAAACAATAACAGAATGCAGAATAAAATGTAACAGCTATAGAGAAAGTGCAAAGCAGGTAGACAATAAGGCTCAAGGTCATAATGAAGGAGATTTAGAGGTCAAGAGTCTATCTTATCATGCTAGGGAACCATTCAATAGTCTCGTAACTGTGGGGTAGAAGCTGTCCTTGAGTCTGGTGGTACGTGCTTTTGGGCTTTTGTATCTTCTGCCCGATGGGAGAGGGGAGAAGAGAGAATGCTAAGGCTGAGTGGGGTCTTTGATTATGCTACTTTACTGAAGCATCAAGAAGTGTAGACAGAGTCCACGGAGGGGAGGCTGGTTTCTGTGATGTGCTGAGCATGGGCAGAGCAGTTGCCATACCAAACCATGATGCATCCAGATAGGATGCTTTCTATGGTGCATTGATAAAAATTGGTGAGGGTCAAAGGGGACATGCCAAATTTCTTTAGCCTCCTGAGGAAGCAGAGGTGCTGGTGAGCTTTCTTGTCCATGGTGTCTTTGTGGTTGGACCGGGACAGGCTATTGGTGATGTTCACTCCTAGGAACTTGAAGATCTCAACCCTCCTAACCTCAGCACTGTTGATGTAGACAGGAGCATGTCACCCGCCACAACCCACACCACCACCAACCCCCCCCCCCCCCTGAAGTGAATGATAAGCTCTTTTGCTTTGCTGACATTGAGGGAAGGTTGCTGTCAATACACCACATTACTAAGCTCTCTATCTCCCTCCTGTACCTGACTCATCGTTATCTGAGATACAGAGCAGATGCCAGTATTGTGAATGTATTGGAACAGCTTGACTGGAGGCACAGCTAGTTCTGGGGCACGGGATTTCAGCACCAACTTGTCTGGTCCCATAACCTTGGCTGCATTCAGTGCTCTCAGCTGTTTCTTAACATCGCTTGGAGTGAATCCAATTGGCTGAAAATTGTGAATTGCAAGAGGAAGGTGAGATGGATCATCTATGTGGCAATTCTTGCTGAACATGGTTGCAAATACTTCAGCCATTTATTTAGCACTTACATGCTGGGCCCCACCAATGGTGAGGATGGAAATGTCTTTGGAGCTGTCTCCTCTTGTTAGCTGTTTATTTTGTGCTCCACCATTCACGATTAGATGACTGCACAGTTTCAATCTGATCTGCTGGTTGTGATGTTGCGTAGCTGTCTATTGCACTGTTTTTGTTCTTTGGCACACATGTACTGCAGCTTCACTGGATGCCATCTCATCATTTTTAAGTATGCCTGGTGCTGCCTCTGCAGTTGTCACTGAACGAGGTTGATTCTCTCGCTTGGTAGAATATTAAAAGATCTAGTGGCACCACATGCAACTATATTTTGCTACGATCTGAAATGAACTGCCTGCAAATCTGGTGAAAGCAGGTCTAATAGCAAACTTCAGAAAAAAATTGGTTAAATACTTGAGATGAAAATATTGAAAGACTACAGGAAAGAGCAGGGGAGTGGGATTATGATCTCCCATGGAGCTGGCATAAATATCCTTTGCTTTTTCCCTTATGATTTGATAATGGAAGCAAAAAGTGATCAGATGCATTACAATAACAGTGAACATTCTTACTTTGTCAGATCCAATTCATGTCTTTAACTGTCCACAGGACTTCCAAGACTGCCTCCTGTAGACTGCATCAATCCACAATCCTCTCTGTCCTGTACAGCCAGTAGATGAGGAACACCCTAAGGGTCACTCCCATGTCTCCTGCTGTCTTCCTTCATCGACCTCTCCCCAGTTCCAAAGTACAGCAGCATAAACAACCCACGGTGCCATGACATTTCAGAGCTGCGAGTGTAAAACATACATAGAAAAGTTGAACCCAATGCTAACAGTTACCCCTCAATGGAATATCCATGAACAAAGCCTTTGACAGGTGTGAGGCTGCATCACTTACCAACACACTTGCTCCAGCTCCTCAGCCCCCTGCAAAACCTCTATTCTCTCCGCGCCTTGCTTTCACCAGCGAGTTCCTTACACCTGCCAACATGTGGACACACAGTTAATCTCTCTAGCCACATTAAACCTGCTGTAATTATGAAAGGACCAAAATTAGTAACCAGCCACTCCTGAGCTGGTTGATCACGTGCCATCTGGTGCACATGTAGAATGTACTGGTCACTGATTAGAAGCTGAAAATAGGTTGAAAACTAATAACTGGCAGATGCTGTAAATCTAAAATGATTAGAAGCTGAAAATAGGTTGAAAACTAATAACTGGCAGATGCTGTAAATCTGAAATAAAAACAGAAAGTGATCAGATCAGGCAGCATTTGTGGGAAGAGGAACAGACTCAATCCGAAACATTAACTCTTTCTGTTTCTTCTTCCACAGATGCTGTCCACTGACTGTTTCCAGCATTTTCTGTTTTTATTCCCAACAGGCTATAGGTTTTGGTGCATTTAATCTCCAATACATACTGAATCCCACTCAGGCACAGGAGTTAAAATTCAGTCCACTTACTTTTCTGAGGTTACCTCCAGGAAGCAGTAACAGCCCATGGCCATTCGGCACATAAGAGTCTGAGGAACATGTACTGGCGGCTCACTCAAAAGCCTTCTCAGAGCCTGAACAGTGAGTATTCCTCAGATCACCTAGTTCAGGTTTTCTCTCCTAATCCAGGAAGGTTGATGAGCTCTCAGCGCCAATCTGCTCAATCGGGTTCAGGACTGTGCCTGGCTGTGTATTTCTACTCAAATTATCAAACACTTTGAAATCTGATGAACAGAGTGTTAAGCTGCAATGTGAAACCTGCCATATTGCTGTCATGACGACAGCAGCTGTTTTGATTTTGTTCAAATGAAAGGAATGAAGCAACCCACAATTTACTGGAAAGATGTGAAGCAGGCAGATTGTTGTGGTTTCTGAGCTCACCTTCATCCCGCTGTTAGTCACCCAGGGCCTGCAGTGGAGAATTAGTCACTCTGCTGGCATCACCTTGGATCACTGCGCATAATTTTATTGAGCGGTACAAGTGAATAAAGACTGCCACTGCCAGGGTAAGTGGTTGAGGCAGGTACAATAACAATATTTAAATGACATTTGGATGGGTATATGGATAGGAAAGGTTTAGAAGGATATGGGCCAACGAGTCGTGCTGAAGGGCCTGTTTCTTGCTATATTAGTCTTTGACTAATTGCATTCGCAAGATAAGCCCACCTCTGTACTTAAGTATGGACAATGACCAAGCTAGAGTACAAAGAAACATTAGCACTTACATAGTACTTTTCACAACCTCAGATTGTCAGATGGTAGGGCCTGTGTTACAAAACAGAAGACATCAAAATGTCAGATAGGGCATTTTCAATTGCACAAAGTGAACTGGCAGGTGGTGGTTGGTACAAATAGAAGCTGCTCAGGACTAAAGGATGAAGATCTCTAGGGTCTGTTGGAATATCAGTCAAGTGTGGGGTTGTCTTAAATCAGTTCCTGGTGAGCATGGTCCACATTACAAAGTTATCTGTGCATGTATTCCTCAATTTCTAAATGCTCAATTTACAAATTTTTGTTAGCATGTCATTGACTTTTTAAGTTACATGCCCTCAATTTACAAAACGTTCTTTGCATAATGAAAAGTGCACCATTCTCCCCAAATAGGAATACATGCCAGAAATTTCCATCATGCATTTCATCCAAATTTCAATTTACAAAGTTTAGCTGAACAAATGTTTTCCAGGAATGCATTAATCACTGACAATCGATTTCAGAAAAATCGAAACTACTGGCATGGGGAGAGAGAAAAATATATGCTTGTGTAATACCAGGCTCTTCCTCAGAGGTTTGGATTAAATTGAGATTTCTGATATAGGGCACGGGAAGCCCTACACCATCATAGAGCACCCCAAATGTTAGTTGCAATTATTTAGCACCAATGCCTTCCTGCTCTGAATGGGTACAGTAGATTGTAAACTGGTGCCTCAGAGGAACTTCCACTCTCCAGAAATCACCTCCCTAATTTGAAACTGTATTGAATAAATTCATACAAAAACACTATCTTCCTAAGTGCTCCTTGGCAACTGAGACAGTAAGTCATTTTGCAACACCCAGCTATTCATTTGAGTATTTATCATAACACTTCCCGCTGACATTTGTTGTGGCACCTCAAAGCTCATGAAGAGGAAACAATCATTTGCACAAATTACCTTGTTCTTCATTAACCAAGTCAGCAGGGAATATAATTTAGATGATGAATTCAACTAAAGCATTGCAATAAATTAATTAATACAGTAACAAACATAGAACTACCTATTTCCTCCGACCTCTGACAGTAGTTAATGGAAACACACATACTGAATCTTAACTATATCTGTGTCTCTAGACATACTGAGCGAGGTTGTTATGTAGCCAGATCAAAATGCTCAATAGACTATTTGTTGGCTGTCATCCTCTGTCAATTAATTTGTTTTGGTAAGATGGACATCCAAGAAATATGTGGCACACAATGATGTAAACTGGTACCTTTGATGAACTTCCATTCTCCAGAGAAACCAGTGGTTGACATCCTGTCTCCTCTGCCCTCAATTCTTTCCACATGACTTCCACTTGAATAGATGCATGCGACACATTGGACAGTGATTGGCAGCAGAAAGACCAGGTCATTTTCCTTCTCAAGTCAGGATGCCAAGGTCAGTGGGAGTGCTCCTCCTGTTGTCCAAGCAAGATCAACTCTCAAGGCTTATTTGGGAAGGGTGATGAGTTGAATCATACAAACTGGAAGATCCAAGGTTAATATTGCCATCCATTGGCTTTTAGTTAGGTTGTAGACCTTTTGCGCAATGAAGATAATTCATCTGGGTCTTGCACAAGATCAGTGATCCCTGCTGGATGTTGGATGAGGACTGGATCAGGGTTTGCCAGCACAAACTAATAATCATACATGAAGAATGGCTATTTGAGTTTGGAACAAATGATGCGTTGTGCATACAGTATTTAAATCTCACAATTCTGGTGGGCATTTTTACAACTGTTTGCTAATAATGGCTGTTCCACTGGCTCAGTCAATTGCTCATTATTTAGTGTGACACTTGGCCAGACCACAGAAGAATGCATTACTTTGGAAAACATCCCAAGAGGTTTCTCAGAGCCACAATCAAACAATATCAAACAAGGAGATATCAAGGGAGGTTCTTGGTCATAGAGAGGCTTAAATACCATCTTAAAGGAGAAAAGAGATGTAAGATAGGAAGAGCTGAAGGCACGGCTGCTGATGGTGAAGTGCTGAATCAGAATACGTTTAGTAGAGCAATATTTGAAGAGTGGAGACATACAAGGGTTGTTGGACTGAAAGAGGTTACAGACACAAAAGTAGAGAGGGGACAGTCTGTCTGTTTATCAAATATAGGTTTTAATACCATTAGGGTTGTTGAAGATTTTGTTTCACTACATGGATATGATGACTGAATAACATAAACCATTGTTCCATGCAATGACAATACAGCCTACCTCTTCAAATTAATATTTATAAATGAAATTAGAATACATTTCTACTTGTATTAAAATTAAAACACATCTCTTATATCACTTAATTTAAGGTGATACAAGGCTTCTTTAAAAAGGCATCAGTGCTTTATGAACACGTGTCAATGGTTTCATTTACTAAACAAATAAATCTTCAATTAGTGCCCTTTTTGACAGATATATCAACAATGACAATCATTTAAATTTTTGGAGCTTTAGAAAGGCAAACCTATACAACCATCTGAAGAGCCTGGTGTGGTTTGGAAATTCTGATTAAATTAGATATTTTAATGCAATAGTTAAACATTCAGCAATCCAAGCATGGGGAAAAAACATGGAGAATATTTTTAGACTGCATACTGTGACCTGGGATTTACTGTCTGAAAGTTCAGATACTCAGTGGCAACTTTCAGAAGAGAATTTTACTCAACAAATTTGCAAAGCTATGGAAAAACATAGCTGTGTGGGACTAATTGGACAGTTTGAAAGATTTTCCAATTGGTTGCTCTTTAAAAGATCCCACAACTAATGGCCTTGTTCCAAAATCTATGATTTAACAAACAAAATCTGTTTCTGCTAATAGGCATGTGATCATCCTACAGAGGTGCAGGTAACATTTTCAGCCTGCATTCCCAGATTTGCATACATCCTTGGAGTGGGATTAACAAGTAGAGACCAAATATTCTTATAATTGGCCAGAACCGTTCTTGAAGAGGACCAGAAATGATTTGCTACCTCACAGAAATGGTATACGCCTTAGAAGGCCTCATATTTCATAAGGAGTTTGAGGATATTTGGTATGTCACCAAAGACTCCTGCAAAATTCTACAGATGTATAGTGGAGAGCATTCTGACTGGTTGCATCACTGTCTGGTATGGAGGCTCCAATGCGCAGGATCGAAAGAGGCTGCAGAGGGTTGTAGATTCAGTCAGTCCATCACGAGCACAACCCTCTCCGTCATCAAGGCAGTGCCTCAAGGAGGCAGCATCTATCATTAAGGACCCTCACCATCTGGGACATGCCCTCTTCATGTTACTACCATCGGGGAGGAGGTGCAGGAGCCTGAAGACCCACACTCAATGTTTCAGGAACAGTTTCTTCCCTTCTGCCATCAGATTCTGAACAGTCCATGAACCCATGAACATTGCCTTGTTATTCCTCTTTTGCACTATTTATTTTTGTAACTTATAGTAATTTTTATGGTTTGCACTGCACTGCTGCCACAAAACAACAAATTTCACGACACATGTCACTGATAATAAACCTGATTCTAAAGTAAGATTTATTTTGTACTGTTATTCTTTTGTTGTCACCTCAGACAATTTGAATGAAAAGGAACAGTTCAGTCACATGAAAACATTTCCAAAGATTTTCAATGATAAGCATATTATTTTAGTAACATGTAAAAAATTTTTTAATATGCAAGCAATTACTTTGAATCATAATGACTTGTTTTATGAACAGATTTAAAAATAAATCAATCATTCTTAATTACAATACAAATATTACCTGCCAGTCAAATGCTTTAGTCATCTCCCATTAAAGTGAAGATACTTCAATAACAAAGTGCTTGTGGGAGATGCAGATGTATAGCTGTGTGCTAGTTATGCGAGTGATGTGATGTGCATCAGTACACTTTACATCAAATCCATTCTATGTTTGCAACAAATGAAGAAATGTTTCCAAATATCTATTGAAATTGCCATTGTGCTAACTATTAGCATTGCATTTCAAGGAACATTTCTTTGATTTGACTTTAGGATTCACTGACATTTATATTGAAGCAGAAGCCATTATTTTAATAAGTCACCTTTTTCAATCTTCACTCTTCATCTGGAATAGGAAAAATCAAATTGAAGACAAAGATTATAAAGAAGGATTAAAAAATATTTACTGTAATGAAGGAACACAAATTCAAACTGAGACATAATCAGGCTTTTTTTTGGACAAAGCAACTGTGGTCTACAAAGGAAGGCCATTAAAGTGTGCTGCATAAATAGGCTCAGAAGGAAACTTGATGTGTTTCTATAATTATATGAGCTGATTTTATGTATATGAAGTTCCAGCAGAAGTGTGGCCAGCTGGCCCTGCATATTCAGAAACTATGGACATGTCATACATGAATCTCTGCATATTAATGGATACAAATTTGTGGCCAGTACATGCTTGATCTCCTCAGTATAAGTGGCTTTTAGGGATTGTATAGTGAGAAGGCAATTGCATGCAGATGAAATCTAAAAGAAACGTAATTGTTAGACCAATTACTGCCCTTTCCTAAAAATTCTTCGGATTTTATTCAGACTCAAAATAAGGCAATTGCTCTCAAACAAGGATGGTGTTACCCCACTTTAAAAATGCGTAAAAATATTCTAGTTACATTTGGGGCACCTGCTACGAATAATGCAAATCTGCATTTAGATACTTTCTTGGACTGAATATTTTCAGTCACTCTTCCTTAATTATATTTCATGATTTCCAAGATCTAAAGTGTACCTTCATTGTCCAATATTTGATTCAGTGGTAATATGAACTAAACGTTTTAACACAGAAAGAAAGCCAGAGCATTCTATAACCTCAGAAGGTCCCAATGAAGAAGTTTTTGAATCTTCATTGTCACAAGAGAAAATATAGCAGCTAATTTGCACACAGGAAGATTCCACACACAAATAACAAGTAGAAAATTTGTTTCTATGATGTTAACTTAGAACAAATATTGGTCTTTCCACTAGGGAGTAAAGCCTTGGTTTTCTTTGTTGAGCTATATAATCTCCAACTCCCATTAGAGATGGTTGACAGATCTGTTTAGCTATAAAATTAATGTCCACCTGAACATAGGTAATCTGAACCAGACCTGGCCCAAGAACTTGTATTATTTTTTGATTCCTGACCACAATCCGACACACACAATAGGGTCCAGTTGGCCTACAGTCAGGTGTCCAGGCTCTGCTTGACAAGGTGCAAGTTAGATGTTCCTTCAAAGAGATGGCACCTCAACAATGCATTGAAGTGAAACAAGGATGTAGGATTTAAATCCACAATTTACTGATTCATTGATAAAAATACTACCCAGTGACTGACATGTAAACTTCTTGCCGAATCTGCTCTTCTATCTCCAAGAGGGGTGGACTGAAAGGGTCTCTCACATTTGAAGCATGATCAGCCATGATAATATTGAATGGTGGGACAGGCGGCCTACTCCTACTTTTGTTTTCTTCTGCCAATCAATACACGGTTTATCATACACAAAATAATTTTACATGAATTACTGAGGGCAGATTTTCAGGAAGACTAAGGAAATGAGAAAAGCAATACTATCTCTGCCTCGCAGATGCAGAAAAATAGACAAAGAGAGGAAGATAGTGGAGGAAGGGGAAGAGCAAGAGAGAGAGAGAGAGAGAGAGAGAGAGAGAGAGAGTAAAAGCACAAGGGAAAATGAAAGGAGAGAGGAGCAAAGATCTCATTGAGGCCTACATATGGACAGAGTACCTTTCCAATTAATGGACCAGCTAAATGTCTTCTTTGACTGAAACCACTATTTTGACAGCTAAAAAATTTCCTTTAATGACTGAATGAGGCTGTTCAATCACCAAATTGACTCCCATGATTTGTAATATATAACAAATTACGAAAGGTTAAAAATCACTATTATGATTGTTCCATCTGATTGCCGACTCAAGATCGATTCATTGCAAGGTAGGGCCTTCTACAGAAGGTAAACAACAACTTCATTGTTCCTTATTATTATTACTACAAACAATGATGGCAATAAATTTAGATTTAATGTTAGCTGGTGTTAAATGCTACATCGGGACACCAGACATAATTTATAATACTTCTGGAATATTAACAAGATTCATCTCAGACAAAGCCAATAAAACCCAAAATACCATAACACTATAGTTGTTCTTAAAACCATCTCATTTAAGCTCAATGGCAGTAAATTCGCACCAACTCATTCTGTTTTCTGATCAAGTTTTGTAATGGACATGAATTTGAAGATATTGCAAGCATAATATTCTTAAAGCATATTAGTGTAAAAGCAGATGATATTTTTTGTTCCAGTGACAGCTGTACTTGATTAACTTTATCAGAATTGAAATTAAATGGGATTTGCATAATCTAATATGCAAATTCTCTTTTTAAGGCTCTCCACTATAATGGCACTGAAAGGTACAGCGTTAATTGGCAACATACATGCACTTCAGAATTAATGTCTATTCTGTTTGAAGCAGAAATATTGCATAAAAAAGCTTATAGACCTTATGCTGCAAACGTCAGGTATGCTTTTTTTTGACAGTATCCATCAACAACTTTTAAATAGGTGATTTTTGAGTAGAAATTAAGGTATGATTCTAAATACGAGGATAACTTGCTTCGTTCAAAGGGCTGAAAGATTTTTTCAATAAGTGGTTTGGAGTTGTGAGGAAGCAGTGTTACAGCTGTTAATAAGTGTCATTACTGTCTGTTTCTGATTGTGGAGTAATTAAGGGAAGCAGCAGTGAATGTAAATCAAAGAGTGGGAGAGATGCCACTATTCATGTGGATGCTCAACAGCTCAGCTATATCCTTCTGGCCAGCTTGCAGAGCAATGTTCATAGCAGTGCTGCCATCCTGTTGGGAAAAGGAGAGAGAGAAGCAGAGTATGAAACACTGAACATGTGGTAAGTAAATCATCAATAACGCTTTGTCAAAGGTCAAAGTCCCTGCCAACATTATGCTCCAGGGCTGTTTTTAGGAATGTCATAACATAGAGAACAGGTTTCAGTTCCCCACCTACCACTCTCTCTACATGTGAAGTTCACAGCTTCAAATCACACTGCAGCAGCTAATTATCAAGAGATGCTGAAGCTTATTACCAAAGGAAAAAGAAAATACAACTGAGGGACCAGTAGTTTTATTACATAATTTAATTCAATTTTCATATAACCTTTTCATTTTGATTCATAAAAATTAACATCTTCATTCTAAAAGCATTTATTTGTCACCCTCTACAGCTTATTTTTCAAAAAAAGGGAATATCCCAGTTTGGTCACAGGACATATGACAAAACAGGTCTGCAGGGGCCACAGCAAAGGATGAGACAGATGGTAAATAGCTCCTCCTGAATCCTTGGAAAGTAATAAGAGTCCCATTGTATGCCACTGACAGCCATCTCAGAATTAACAGAGATGCTTGCAATAATCCCTATAATTAGTTTAGTCAGCTGGTAACAACCATAACAATCCTCCCCTGGAATAATCTTTCAGTGGCAATTAACATGTTACATTGGAACATTATAAATTATTTGCATCTAATTGAGGCTCATGAACAATAAAGTCACTTAAAAAACTGCTAATCCTCTGTATTCACCAACAATCAACTTAATGCTTTCAAAAGTCACTAGCAAGTGTACGAAGTGTGAATGATACACAAAATATGGCTATGGTGAATTTTTGTGCTAATCAAGTTGAAGAATGTGACAGAACACTTTTCTGTTTATGGTATTCCGAGGCATTATCAAGTATTCTCAGGTCAATGCACCAAAGCAGAGTAAAACTTCCCCTCAGTACTTTGCCTCAGTAATATAATTCAACCCAAACCTCAGATACACAACTCATGTCACCACTATGGCATTTCCCAAGTTCCCACACCAGATGTTTCTGTGGCCTCTTTGAAACAACCAGATTGTGTCACATTGTAAATAATCACGGGCTGTGTGCCTAGACTATGACAAGCTATGGAAACAGGCAAAGAGTAGGGGGAAAAAATGTCTAAGAGTTATAACATGCCTTTCAGGGAATCTCAGCATGATGGGGATGGGATGGAGAAGTAAAGACCCAAGCACTGGAAACTCGGTGTTACCCTTGTGGGCTGTACAGAGGCTTGTGGCAAAGCTTTTGATTTCTTCAATGTAGAAGAGACTACAGCATGAGCACAGAATGCAGTACACCAAACTGGAAGGAATATAAATAAATCAGATTCACCAGGGGCTCAGGACAGGAGAAGGGAGGAAGCAAAAGGGCAGGTCAAACATCTCCAGGGCAGGAAAAGTGAGCATTGGTGGAGATAGAAGAACAATTCTCTTTGGATTGAAGAAATGGGGGGGTAGGAAATAAGGTGTGTCTTGTTGGTGGTATCCAAAGCATTCTGCTGGCATGCTAATTCTGCCTGTTTGAGATGGGGACAAGTGTCCTGGGAATGAATTAGTTAATGGTGGAAGGCAGCACCTCAAGTCTTTACCAGAGGAGCAGACTGTGTGGCATTCTAGCACTGGGACCTTTGGAGTGATAGGAAGGTTACTGCATGTTACCAACAAACAACCACATTTAGTAAAAGTTGTGTAAAAATGTGCCTGAAGATAAAACAATCAATTAACAAACTTTATCCTGTATGGAGATGGTTACAGGAAATATCTTTTTGGAGTAGATGGAGCAGGTGAGACTCTGCAGAATTGACAAGGTACTGATACATGATAAAGGAAATCCAGCCTCTTGGAATTGTTTTAACATTGGAAACAGGACTGATACTATCATGGTTAACAAATGCATACGGAGCAGCAGCTGCTGCATTTTCATTGTGCCACTGTAGTATATGTACTATTGATTGCAAGTAATAATTGTTGTCAGAGAATCATATAGCAAGGAAATAGACCCTTCAGCCCATGGAGTCCACACCATAAGCACACATCTACACAAATTTCATTCTATTCTTCCCACATTCCCATCAACTCCCCCAATTCTACGACTCACCTACACACTAGGGGTAATTTACAGTAGCCAATTAACCTACCAACCTGCACATCTTTGGGATGTGGGAGGAAACCAGAGCACCCACTTCCCATGTAATCAAAAGGACGACGTGCAAACTCCACGCAACCAGCGCCAGAGGTCAGGATTGAGATCAGGTCACTGGAGCCGTGAGGCAGAAGCTCTATTAGTTGCACCACTGATCCTTTAATGCAATCACCCCAAGTTGAAACAATGTTTGTAGAAAGTTCCAAAAAGCACACACTTTATTTGAGCTCTGATGCCTCATGGGTACAAGTCTTCATATTCTGTATATAATGTTCCAGTGTACTAATCTACTGAGTACCCATATCCTACACCCATGAACAGGGGGAATGTGGGGAGAATAAAATAGGATTCATATAGGATAAGTATAAGTGGTATCTTGATGGTTGGTGCAGACTCAGTGGGCCAAAGGGCCTGTTTCCTGCTGTGTGACTGCGGCACCATCATGAAGAAATGTAATCAGTGTACTGAGAAACATAAATATTGTCTGCATGGAGATGGTGCACCCCAATATAAGTTGATGAATAAAAGAGGAGAGGCAACCAGCAAAAGAGTGGATAGGGGATGAACAATGGATAAAAATCTGGAAAAGGAGCAAAGCAGGAGGTCTAAAACTATGCAACATTATACTCACTTTATCGGTTAGTGCTGAGTTACATCCAGGCTGAGCCAAAAGGAGTTTAACAAGCTCCACATGACCATGCTCACTCGCACACATAAGGGCTGTAGATCCATCAGTATCTTGGATATTCACATCGGCCCCACTGTTCAGGAGAGCTTTGACCATGTCAATCCTTCCGTGACTGACAGCCAGCATTAGTGCTGTCTGCCCTGCCTGGGAAAAAAATGTTTGGTTGTTAATACTTTTAAAAGGCATACGTAGGGCATGAATTCAAATAGTTACATTACTCCAGTGCTTAAGGACCGATGCCAAATGCCCCTTGAGAAGTCTATTGAGTCTCACTCTGGGACAACAAGGGAAAATCATGGAGCCAAAGCCATCTACCCAGGAATGAGAGTAACATGAATTGCTTAGCAATTCAGTCTTTCTTTAACATGGCCAATTTAACACAATTGTACTGAATGTATTGGCCACTTTCTTATCAGTACACCAGACTAGCTTATTTTAATCTCTGCATCTACTCTATTACAGTCAGAAGACTTCTGACAAATCTTTGGCTCCTGGACAGTTTTTGAATGCCTAAGGAGTTGAGGACCCTGTGGTTTGCACGAGGTGGGGAGTGGAGGTCAGGGTTTTTTCTTCTCTCTTTTGGTCTTTTCCCAGAGTTCTTTACTGCTTATCAGCCTGGATTTCCCTCAGGTTTTTTTTAATCCCCGCCAGAATACTATGCAACAGAGGAGGGGAAGGAATGGAGCTAATGTAGTCAATGCTGCAGGCTCCAAGAGTGTGGGGCAGGTTTGATGGAATAACTCATCTTTTCACAATTGTCACTTGCATATTTCTGTTTTTTTTTGTTTAATCTATAGCTAAAGCCAGAGCTTTGATTTAATATCAAGTTCTTCTCATCAGTAACTGTTACTAGTTCCACCGAGTTCCCAATTTGCCAGAAGCCCATGCTTACCAGAGCAACAAACTTAGTTTTCTCATGTCAAAGAATGACAGTGATGGAGTGGCTTCAGCACATGAGGGAAACAACAGACCCTCATTGGGCACAGCCTGTAACCATATGCTCAGTGCGAACCGACTAATCTGATTAACTGGTTTGAAGACCTGCGCAACTTTGGACCAGTATTCAGCAGTTAGAATTCAATACATGTTGTCAGTTGGGCAATTTTGAGTCCTTCCCAAATTTTAATGTCTCCTGGCACCGTGACTGCAGTCAAGAGGTTGTAAGAAAATCCCTTTTGGCTTTTACTTGTCTTATTCAGATGAATCATAAAGATATGGGTGACTCTGTGAATGTCTTGCTTCCAATTCCTAATCCTTCCCTGTGGGGAGCATCTACCATCCTATTGCCATCTCTGTGCAGCTGAGGTTGGGGACTCAGAAATGTGAAGGATCACACACGCAGCCCAAAATAAATGGACAACTGCATCAAGCAACAAGTTGAATGAAGGACAGCACCTAGCTGACAGGATTTGCTTTCAAACATATATTCTTTACAGCAAACAGCAAAGCAAACAAAATATATTTATGGAGCCTATCTAATTAGAACAAGACATGGCATTAATCATGCTCATTTAAAACAGTGCAGCTTAGGGAACGGGGAATCCAATCATTCCTGAAGCACTACTACAAACTACTGGGACTGATTTCACACACAAGTTTGAGTCCAGGCATTCCCTTTGTAAGAAAGAGAGGTCTAGCTACATGCTGCAAAAAAAAACAATTTATCATCTCACGGCAAAAGATTGTACGAGGATGTTAGAATAATTAATTTTCTAGCCTTGAAAGAGGATAATTATTCTTTGTGAAAGAGAATTTGCCATAATACTGGTAGCAAATTCACTGCCACCTGGGAAAATATCCTCTGTCTTAAGATGTGATACATACATTATTGTGTAGGAGCTAGAAAAATAAAGGAATGACTTTTACTGAGAGCTGCAAGACATAACTTGTAAACTACTTCCATAAAAACAGATGGTGCAGGAAATACTCAGCAGGTCAGGCAGCATCAGTGTTAATGTTTCAAGTCCATGACCTTTCATCAGAACTGAAGACTGTAATTTACTTTGTTGGCAAATTTCTACAGGTGTAGTGGTTAAAATATAACCAATAGGATCTCCAATAAGGTTTGTACTTCTGACTTGTGTACTCAACCCCTTCACTTAACCAGCCTCTCTGGAGGGTAGAATTGCAGAATGTTAGAGTCATAGAGTCACACAGCATGGAAACGGGCCCTTCGGCCCAACTGGTCCATGCCGACCAAGATTCCCATCTAAGCTAGTCCAGTTTGCCTACACTTGGCCCATATCCCATGAAACCTTTCCTATCCATGTACTTTTCAAATGTTGTTAATTTACCTGCCTCAACCACTTCCTCTGGCAGTTCATTCCATATACTGACCACCCTCTGGGTGAAAAAGTTGCCCCTCAGGTTTCTATTAAATTTCCCCCCTCTCACCTTCAACCTTTGCCCTCTAGTTCTTGATTACGGTGCACATTGACCCCATCTATGCCCCTCATGATTTTACACACCTCCATAATTTCACCCCTCATTCTCCTATGCTCCAATGAAAACAGTCCCAACCTGCTCAATCTCTATCCAGAACTCAGTCCTTCAAGTCCCGGCGACATCCTCGTAAACCTCCTCTGCACTCTTTCCAACTTAATGGCATCTTTCCTACAGCAGGGTGACCAAAATTGAACACAATATTCCAAATGCAGCCTCACCTATGTCTTGTACAACTGCAACATAAAATCTCAACTTTTTTACTCAGTGTCCTGACTGATGAAGGCCAGCATGCCAAAAGCCTTCTTCTCCACCATCTACCTGCGACACCACTTTCAGGAAATCATGTACCTGTTCTCCTAGATCCCTTTGTTCTACAACACTCCCCCAGGCCCTATTGTTGACTGTGAATGTCCGACCCTGACTTGTCTTCCCAAAATGCAACACCTCGCACTTATACGAAGTTATATCCCAGAAAGTAGCAAGTAAGCCCAATGTGCCTCTCCTATATTCTTTGAAGTTTCTCTTCCAAAAATTACAATGGATTCTCCTTGCACTCTTTTATCTCAGCAGACATTTCCTGCCCTAACATTATTTATATATTTATATATATAACAGAAAAGATTTTCCCTTTATTCTTTTGAAAAATTATTCTTTTGAAAAGGACTTGAGTTCCAGTGAAGGGTCCTGGACTTGAAATGCTAATTCTGTTTGTCTCTCCAGAGATTCTGGTTGACCTGTTGAGCATTTCCAGCATTTTCTGTTTTAATTTCAGATTTCCAACATATGCAATTTTTTTTAGATTTTCATTTTTTGAAATAAATTTCCACAGTTTGAGTACCATGCCATTAATTGATGGAAATGGTTCTACCCTATTTATTTAATCTTAATTTGAACACCTCCATGAGACTGCGCCTTCATCTTATTTGCTCTATTTGGAAGGGCCCAGGACTTTCCATCTCCCAATAAAATGAATGTTCTCTCTTGTATCATCTTTGGGGTTGAAACTTAAAGATAGTATAATGGAGACGCTGAATTATTTTACCCGGGCAGTACAGGAGCCTTCCCCAGGATATGCAAGGTGCTCTCACTTAAATAACTATGTGCCTCCTCTGTAATTTGCCTAATGCACAAAGTATACAGAGCAGAATTTGTTGCGAGCTTGGACACAGGCGGTTAGGTTTTTGGGTACTTTTCAGTTTATGGAGGCTGGTCTGCAGTGTATTGGGACAGTGAAGTCTAGTGGTAAGATAGTCATTGAAGGGGGCTTCCAGGAAATGGTTGAAGCAGGTTGGAGGTGGGTCATATTGCAGAGGTGGAAATAGGTGGGAATGTATCCTTGGGAGCTCACGTTGTAGACAAAAATAATATCAAGGTTATGATTGGTCTGGTTCATCCTCAGTGACCAGGGAATACAGTTTGTGGATGGGACAAGACAATGGATTTGACCTTCCCAATATTTAGTTGGGAGGAAATTTCAGCTCATCCAGTACTGGATATTGGACAAGCTGTCATGCAGTTTAAAAAGAGTAGAGGGGTTGAGCGAGATGGTAGTGAGGTGGGGTATTGAGGTGAAACTTATGTTGTGTTTTCAGACAATATGCCCAAGGAGTTGGATGTAGATCAGAAATAGGAGAGACTAACAACAAGTTTGTAGGATACTAACAGTTGTGCTGGCTTCTACCAAATGCATTTAATATCTCAAAATTCAAAGTATAATAGGATTATGCTTTGAAAGCAAACTAAATGTAATTTTATGAGACTAATATTAGAGAGCAGCACATGACATCTCTACTGCCTAATCAGAAGACTGGTATTAATTGAGAGCAGAATTCCAACTCTTTGTGAATTGTCTCCAAGGAATAGAAATTTATAAGATATTGTCCCAAAACTGGATCCATGTTCGAGAAGTATTATTAACCAGTAATATGCAAAGGCTGAGCAATATTCAACGCCTCTGCACTTTGTATATAAAGACTGGAATGCTTATTTAACTCTCTACCATTTTTTAATATTATTTTAAAAACATAATTCATTCCGGTGGTGTGGATATTTCTGCCAAACTAACATTTATGTTGCCTGACCTTGGATTTGTTCAGCTGGCAGGTCATCGTACTGCAGTCCAAATGCTAGGCAAATATATAATTGTGTAACTCAGTGAACGTGGAGTTAATAACTTCCTGTGCATCAGGCCACTGGAGGCCACCAGTTTGGCTGGTACTGTCAAACTATCAAAGCTTTGGTGACATACTGCAAGGAAACATGCAGATATTCTAAATGTAATATCTAGTATCTAAACGTAGATATTACATTTTGCAGCCTCAATAGGCCTCAACAAGGAGGGTGGATGTTTAGATTATGGGACAAACGATGGTCAAAATGGTGTTGCAACACGAATTTCACTCTAATTAATGCCAATCACCAAGAAGGTTGTTCATCATCTGTGCCTTGTGGGGGGTGAAGAGGCTTTGATAACTCATTGTACTTGAACCCACAAGTCACTCTGCTCTGTTTTTAATTTTAAATTCAATAATGGATATATTCACTTATTCCTCTCAAAAATCTATTATATTTCCTCACATTATTATCTGAAGCCCATTCATCTAACCAATGTAATAATCTGTCAGTGTTCTCCTGATGACTCGCCTGGCTGTGAAAAGATAGCTTTAGTGGAAGCTAGCTTCAGGAATCACACATGCCAAGTCCCAAGTATGCAACATCTGCCACATGTCACATCTAATGTTACTCATATATTGTGATAAAATATTAGTTTTCTTTCTGAAATATCTAACGTGCTTTTGAACATGATCTGCTTCACTGTAGACATAAGAAGCCCATTTCGTAAGGTTACAGCTTGCTCACCAGAAAGGCTGTGTCTGTTGATCGACTTCCGCCAATTTATTTTGAATTTACCTCCTTTCAGGCTCTGGACCAGCCGAAACAGATCATCGTGATCTATGGTTCCTTTAGAATCCCCAGAGGCAATAATCTTTTCACCTCTAAATTTCTTTCAATAAAACCTACCCTATTTCCATGACCAGTCTTTACAAGCAATATCTCCAACTCCTCAGTTCTTCCTAACTGCTCTTTTCTGTATTCTCTCCAGTAGTTCCCACCTCCTTTTTCAATGCTGAGTTGACCAGTTCCTGCATACAGGATTCCAACTGTGGCTGCACTAATGGTTAATAAAGTAGGATTACTTCACTTATTTTCTTCAATGTGGGCCTTTTAATACATCCCACAAAATAGTTTCATTCACTGAGGACTGATGTAATGGCTGCAGCATTTTCTCCATCAAAACCCTTCACGTTCATTAAACATGCCATTCCAAGGTACTCTTTTTACCCTATCAACGAAAGAAAACACCTGGGGCCAATGAAGTGAATGATGCATTGATTCACTGCACCACAGTCCATTACCTGACTGGCTTGAACATTGACATTGCCCAAACGAAGAAGTTGCATAACCACCGCCACCTCCTCATCGGTTTCAGCAGAAGCCAGCGAAGCTAGCATGGTGGCAGTGTATCCCGCCTTGTTCTGATGGTCTACGTTGCACATATCTAATCAGCAACAAGAAATCTCAAGATAAGATCAACATATTCATCAGCAAGCAAGTTCCTCTTTTCATCATCTTAAAAGAGTGCGAGGCTTTACTCAATGTAAATTTGCATGGAATCTGTGGCTTTGTTCCCAGTGACTGGGTGGCAAAATACACAACATGGTGCTGAATAAGGAAAGTGTCAGATGCGTTTCCTCAGTTTTACTGAGCTAACTAAGCTCAGCTGGGGCTGACTAGTTGACTATTGGAACTACCGGTTGTGCGTTGTCCCCATGTGACATCCAAACATTCCCATTTGTCATTGCATCTTTTAGATAAATGACCAAGAATGAGGTCCTTGATTGATTCAATCACTGGAGCAAGGTCCCTAAATCACAATGTTAGGAATGGTAATAGGCTTTTAGGCCTCTGTACCCATTTGTCATTCAATTGGATCATGGCTGATTTTAACTTCATTTATCTACCCTTTTTTTGACATAACGAAGATCTATTAATCTCATTTCTGAAGTTGTCCATGGACATCGCCTCAATGGCATTTTTAGGGGAAAGAGTGTTCCAGATTTCTACTACTATCTCCAGGGAGACAAAGTTGTTTCTATACTTTAGCCCCTCAAAATAGAAGTCTCTCTTGGTACCTGTGTCCAGGAGGAGTTTCACAATGTGGAAGTTGGAGTGGGAGACACTGTAATGGAGGGCAGTGTTCTGATTGTCATCTGCTAAGTTCACAATAAAGTGAAGTAGTTCTGGCGACATTTCTTGGAGTTCTTGGAGAAAGGCTTGAACTCTGTCAGAAGCTGCAGATTTCTGACTGGAAATCCTGAACCATTCCCACTGAACTGTGTTCAAATTCTGCATCTGCAGAAACAGGACACTGAATAAAACATTGTTATAACAAAAGAAATGTTTTCTGTATTATTGAACACTGATCTTATCTTTGCAAATTCCTTCCCCTCTCTCCAGAAGGAGTTGAAGATGTGGCCCTCTACAAAGGATCATAAAGGCCATGTCTTTCAGTGAGGGGCCTTCTTGCCCCTGAAATGGAAGGTTTTCTGTTCACATCCTGCTGCAGAGACAACGTCCAACATCACTTCAACATGGTACTGAGGGAATGCTACTGCAGGTGACTGTCTTTTGAAGAAACATTAAATTAAGACCCTGTCTGCTCTTCAGGCATTCCAAGAAATTCCATGACATAATTTGAAAAAGGGCAAGGTCTTGGCCAACACCTTATCTGTCAATTGAAAGATGTACAGGCCATTTACATCATTACTGATTGTGAGACCTAGTTATGACAAATAAGCTGCTAAATATACTTTCGTTATGAATCAAAATTACACCACTGTCAATATAAATCAAGTTCATACTTTGTATTCATTCTTGGGATGTAACTAATGCATACAAGGCCATATTTATTGATAATCATGGCATTTGGAAGACAGTGGTCCAACAGAACGTCAGAGGACATTAACCTTCAGCATGTGTTTAGTGCTTCCAGTGATCAGCAAACCAGTCACTTGACCTCGATACCCACTTTTGCCTGGAACATGTTCTTTTGCAAAATTTTACACCTGGAAACCAGCTCCACACTGACAAGGGAGGGCCAGTGTAATGCAGCGCCTTAATGATTAAAACTTACAAGTTCTATCTTCAGCATTACTTTGAGAGCCAAACACAACCAACCCCAGCTACCTCCCAAAACTGACTCTGGAAAAGTAAGAAAATAGTATTTTTAATTTATTATAAAAACTGTGAAAAAAAATTACAAAAAAAATTTTTCATGGTCAGAAACACTAAATGCTTGGATATCTAGAAAGGTTTGTGTTCCTTGACTTGAATTGCATGCAAAGTACAACAGCAGGTCAGGTCCGAGAGTGATGATCAACTCTTTGCAAGTTTGAAACTTGTGGTTTGAAACTTGTACTGTGGTTGCAAAGTAAGGGGCGGGGGGGGGGGGGGGTGAAGAGGGTAATTAATCACAGTTCTGAGCAGAATTCTTGGGTGTTAAATGGGAAATTCGAGTTGCCATGTTTCGTTAGAGTCACATGTAGAACAGAGGTGGGAAGGTTATTGTCCTTAAAGGGCAACATTAAAACAGTTGCAATTTGACAATAATCCATCAATTCTCATTTTTTAACTGTCATCCAAGTACCATCAAGACTCACTGTATTCAGTTTTGCAAGCTACTATCTATGTTTTAATGCCTCAATACCTGGGTCAATACCACAAGCACCACACTGCCAACAAATATCTCTATTTATATAGCACCTTCAGTGAAGCAAATATCCCAAGGCACTTCCCAGGATTTTTCTCAGAGAAATGTTAATGCTGAGCCATTAAGGAGATAATAATACAGGGTTTGGTCAAAGAGGTAGATTTTAAGAGGTGCCCCAAAAAAAGAGAGCAGCAACAGGCAAGGTGGTTTACAGAGAATAGAATGAGACAGCAAGGAGTAATAGTAATAATCAGGTTTAAAGATATCAAAGGCATTAAACAGTTTGTAATATCACAGCTTAGCCTAAT
The DNA here is from genome assembly GCF_009764475.1 of Pristis pectinata. Taxonomy (NCBI): domain Eukaryota; kingdom Metazoa; phylum Chordata; class Chondrichthyes; order Rhinopristiformes; family Pristidae; genus Pristis; species Pristis pectinata. The sequence goes on along the minus strand of NC_067407.1, from coordinate 46,967,813 downwards.
TCTGTTCTCTTTCAAAATCCACAATTTCTGCTCTGGATCAAACAGGAACCATGAATCCTCTTTCTCCTCCTCACTAATCTAAGAACATTGAGTCTGATTTTTGTAACATTCCTGCTTGATATAGCTTATAATCTATGACTTAAATCACTTTTGCCTTTGTCTTGAGAGAACTGTCTGTGCCACAGGTTCCTTCCATATGGATCATGTAGGGCCAGTGGTCATACCAAGATAATTTTTTTGGCCACCAAATGATCAGGTAGGCTGATTTACTTTATCTGACATGCTCCCAATGGAGTTGTCACACACAATGTGCATGCCAAGAACAAATGGCATTCAAACCTCTTCAGTTCAGTACAAAGGCATAACAACCCAAATCAGGGATCAAACCTGGAGCCTTTGTAGGGCGGATTACCACAATGGATAATGAACCATCATCTCATCATTCTCAGCAACAAAGTTCAACCATTAGTAAAATATTTAATGCATCCTGCTTTGAACTCTACACGAAGTATTGACTCAAGCAGTTAAAATTAAAACAGGAAAAGTACCATACCACGCCTTTGTCATTTGTGGTTCCCAACTCGCTGAGGTGATCCTTTAGGTTTTGACAAGCCGAGAAAAAGCTTGGCTTCCATTCATGGCTGCAAGGAGCAAGACAAACTAAATTGTATTAATTACACTGGAGTGGGCTCAGGATCTGGAAACTTTACGCAAACAAACAGGTATAATGGTCAGATATTTGATGTACATCATAGTTAAAAGTTTACCTTTTATTACACATTGGTTAGTGTGAGTTATACATTGGGAGCATGTCAGATAAAGTAAATCTGCCCACCTGGTCTTTTGGTGGCCAACAAATTTATCTTGGGCTAGAATGGGTCATTCTGTAGTGATCTGACACATTGCAAAATTCCACAATAGATCAGGACAGGAGATTCTTTCATCCGGTTACGATATCAGAATTTTCAAAAAACTGTTCTGAACATGCTGACATCCTCCTTTTTGGGAAACCTCAACATTTATCTTTCCCAGGTAAAAGTGGGGCAAATGAAGGTAAGTGGCTGTTCTGAATTATAGACCATTGCAGGTGAGTGACGAGGGTGTTTACTCTGGAATGTGCAATGCCTGTGGCGCAGTTCACGGGATGTTGCATTTGAGGATGCATTCACCCATCGTGACTACAGGTGAAATCATCGAATGTTGAGCAGCACTGTATCCAGTCCTAGGGATCTTTCTCCTGACACTGACATCCACAACTATCTCTTTCCACAGCCACCTTAGCACGAAATGAAGGGACACCTTGTACTCAATGACTAGAGGATTTCACCCAACCTCCAGTCCTATGCCAGAATATCAGCATGCCTGTTCCCATGCATATCCTGTCATCTCTTCCAGCAAATGCAAAGACCTCAGGGAACTGTTCCAAGGCCAAGAAAATGAACAGCAGGCAATTCCATTTGTATAAGAACTGTTAGGATCTCTGTTTTCAGAACCCTTATTTTCTGCAGCAGGATATGGATGGCACATTACTCTGTACCCTAAGTTTTAAAATCTTGCAAATGTATTCTTAAATCTTTCAGAGGTAGGTTGGGTGGTAATCTTGTGTCTCATAGAACCACACTAATACCGAGGTGCCAGGAGCCTGGCCTGGTGGGCTGGATCTGTAACTTATAACCGAACGTTAGCCTCTTCCCGTCGGGTCCCAGCCAGATCTCTCCTTTATCAGCAATTCTGTTAGCCTTGTCTGAACCCCTCCTCACTATCCAGCCACTCATAGTGCTCCAGCAAAAAAAAATTTAAAAATCGTTTGACAGGAAAAGAGAGAGATAGAAGTAGAAAAGTGGAATTGAACCAATAGGAAAGGAATGAAAAGAAACCAAGCTGTCAAACAGAAAATGTGGGATAATATAAAGGGAGAGGAAATGTCCATCAAACCTCTCAACTATGTTACAATTCCATAAGAGCATGACTGATCTGTACCCATTCCATATCTCTCCATGGCCTTGGCTAACAAAAAATTGTTGATTTTAGTCTAAGATGTCAGTTGAGCCAACTCTGCAGCTTTTGGGGAAAGGAGTTTGATCAGTAATACACACTCTCTCCTATTTTTCAGGTTACCCATGACTCATCACTGACCACTCTCTGGGCAGGAGTTTATCACTGATTCAGTGCTATTACTTTATTACTGATAATCCCTCTCTCATGGTTAACAACTGATATAATGGACCACTTTAACTTGCTCATGGCCTGGTTGCTAATATTGAACCTGCAATTAAAAGCAAGTGTCTGTTCTGGGAACAGTCACATTTGTAAACAGCCTAAGGCAGACACCATTTATAACCTACACAAATTGCATTTAGAAATGTAATGCAAATTATCCATGTTTGCAAGTGGGAAGGGGAAAGGACAAGAGTCCAATAAAGCAGCTGAGGAACAAAATTTGCCAGTTATTTGCATGGTCTGAACTATTTGTGTACGGGGGAACCCTTACCACTCAATATCTAATTCAGTAATGTAATGTTGGCATGTAACAGGAGTAAAACATGCGTGATCTAAACCTGACTGACTCTATTGTTGTCCTTTATTCTACTTCTCCCCATTTTTCCAGGAAGTTGGATGGCTTTCATTCTGATTTTTTCCTGCCAAGAATGCCCACTAGCTCTCCATTAATAGACTTGTGCCCCCACCCTGTGATCATTAGAATTAATGCATGGAAACTGAGATTGAGATGTGCATTCCACACATACATCAGGTAGAACTAAAGTGAGGCAACTTGCTGGGGCTCAGGCCCTATCTCATCCATTTGTTTGTTGTATTTAATAGTTTTTAATCAAATTTGATCATCACAAGTGTCAGAACAATTACTGTACCTTTTAGTGCAGTGTTGCATAATGGTGACTGTAGCATCCCTTGCTGATGGCTGGATTTCTTCATATCCTGTTCTCTCTGTATCCTTCGATAATTCTGCTTTGACGTCAGTATGTTGGATCTGATTTTCTGTGTTGACACCATCCTTATCTGAGTCACTGTCCGAACCTCCTTCTGACGAGTTGGATTCTTCACTTGACGTGGTTTCATAACTTCAAAACAAAAATCTTTGTTCAAGAATTTTTGCACATCGCAGGTCTTGAATGACCAGAAAACATTATTTAACTTTATTTAATGCTCACCCGCCATTTACCCCAATAAACTGAAGATTTTTTTTGGCTGAAGCACCACTTGATTTGACATTTCCACTGTTCTTTTTCATAATAGATTTAAGAGATGTGGACTGAAGCACAGCTATAGATTAAATAAAGAAAAAATATCACTTGGTAATGGCTGTAGTTGTATTTCACAACCAAATTAATCATTTTACTTGGTCTTAAAGGGGTCAGACCTGCATCACTGATGCACATTTCTGGCTGGAGATCAGTCCTGAGGTCCAAAGGTTCAGAGGATGATGGCACTGGCTCTGCACGATGCACAGTTTTGACTTCTGAAATACAATACAACCACTTCAAGAGAAACTCAAGGATCAAAAGCCTTTGAGAAGCACTGGTCACATTTATGAACTGCAGGCAGACTTGTAACAAATATTTTAGGGTTTGAACAGTTTTGTTTTTTATCCCCCCCCCTCACCTTTTTCCTCCTCCACTTCCCCACTCCCTCGACCTCTCTCATGATTAATTCAGCCAACTAAAGTCGTGCTGGATTAAAATGCTCTAATTTATAATGCAGATTAATCCATATATTTGAGTACCCCTAGGGGAAAAAGAGACGTCTTAGGAGGCACCAAATTCAATACCATTTTATGCTGAATTACTTATCCTTTCTAGGCTGGCAGTTAAGGTGTTTAATTTTGGCCGTAACACTCAAAGCAAGTAGAAACTCACCCAACTGTACAAGACATCGCTAATACCACATTTGGAGTATTGCGTGCAGTTCTGGTCACCATGCTATAGGAAAGATGTTATTAAGTTAGAGAAGATGCAGGAAAAAGTTGATAAGGATGTTGCCAGGACTGGATGGTTAGAGATACAAGGAGAGTCTGGATAGGCTGGGGCTGTTTCCCCTGGAGCAAAGGAGGCTGAGGGGCATGGATAAGGTGGATGGTCACAGTCTTTTTCCCAGGGTAGGGGAATCTAAAACTAGAGGGCATAGGTTTAAGGTGAGAGGGGAAAGATTTAAAGAGGACTTGAGGGGCAACCTTTTCACAGAGGGTGGTGGGTGTTATGTTTGTTCTTCATCACGAGACAAACTTGGCGTGGGTTTAACATCTGAACATTTCTTGAAAAAAAACAAAACAACAACAGGCTGCAACAGCTTGCAACCAACAGGCTGGCTGGCTTTTCCCGCTCTCTCCAGCCACTTCCTGTTTCCCCATGTGACCCCTTGCATTGCCTACTGGGAACTGTAGTTCTTTATTATAACTACATAACAACACATAATAACATCAAATGGACCACACAGAGTCCTCAGGCAAAGCTAAAGGCTGAGGGGTCTGCTTCTTAATTAGTAACTTGTGGTGCTCGGATGTGACAGTCCTGGCGAGCTCCTGCTCACCCAGCCTGGAATATCTAACGGTGAAGTGTCGACCATTCTATCTGTCAAGGGAGTTCACTTCAGCTATCCTGATGGCAGTCTACATCCCACCACAGACGGACATGAAGCCTGCACTCAATGAGCTATACTCCGTGGTCAACAACCTTGAGACAGGATACCCTGAGGCCTTCTTCATCATCGCAGGGGACTTCAATCAGGCCAACCTCAAGAGTGTGTTACCAAAATACTATCGATACATCTCGTGCTCCACCAGGACGCCAACACCCTTGACCACTGCTATACAACCATCAAAGATGCCTTCCGAGCCACCCCTCATCCTCACTTTGGGAAATCAGACCACCAGGCTGTGCTCCTTCTCCCTGAATACAAACTGAAACGGGAGGATCTGGTACGGAGAGTCGTGCAGTGCTGGTCTGAGGAAGCAGGTGTGCTCCTACGTGACTGCTTTGAGACAGTGGACTGGTCTATGTTCAAAGACTCAGCTGCCAGCCTTGATGAATATGCCACCACCATCACAGACTTTATCAGCAAGTGTGTGGAGGACTGTGTACCAAAGAAGACAATACAGGTGTTCCCAAACAGGAAACCATGGATGAACCAGGATATCCACTCCCTACTGAAGGAGAGGACTGCTGCACACAAATCTGGTGATCATGATCTGTACAAGAAATCGAAGTATGACCTTCAGAAAGCTATCAGGGATGCCAAGAGGCAATACCAACTCAAAATAGAGTCCCTGACCAGCTGCCAGTTATGGCGGGGCTTACATGCCATAACAGGCTACAAGACGAAGTCAGGCTGCATAGCTAACAACAGCGCATCCCTTCCTGATGAACTTAACGCATTCTATGCGCGTTTTGAACAAAAAGGAAGTGGATTGTCACCATCCACCCTGACAGCCACCAACGCAGCTGAACCTGTGATCACAGTGGAGGACGTAAAATCAGTCTTCCGGAGAGTGAACACGAGGAAAGCACCTGGCCCAGATGGTGTCCCAGGCCGCGTGCTCAGATCTTGTGCTGATCAGCTGGCAGAAGTATTTGCGGACATATTTAACCTCTCCCTGCTTCAATCTCAGGTTCCCACCTGTTTTAAGAAGGCCACTATCATCCCGGTACTAAAGAAAACCAGGGTAACATGCCTCAATGACTACCGACCAGTGGCTCTGACATCCACCACCATGAAGTGCTTTGAGAGGTTGATCATGGCACGCATCAACTCCAGCCTATCAGACAACCTGGACCCATTGCAATTTGCCTATCGGCCAAACAGGTCTACAGCGGATGCCATCTCCCTGGCCCTACACTCAGCTCTAGAGCATCTGGACAGTAAAGACACATACGTTAGACTATTGTTTATTGACTACAGCTCTGCCTTCAATACTATAATTCCAAGCAAGCTTGTCACCAAACTCCAAGATCTAGGACTCAACACCTCCCTCCATAACTGGATCCTTGACTTTCTAACAAACAAACCGCAATCAGTGAGGATAGGCAGCAATACCTCCGGCACGATTATTCTCAACACTGGTGCCCCACAAGGCTGCGTCCTCAGCCCTCTACTCTACTCTACTCCCTATGCAATCATTGACTGTGTGGCCAGATTCTGCTCTAACTCCATCTACAAGTTTGCAGGTGATACCACCATTGTAGGCCGTATCTCAAACAGCGATGAGTCAGAGTACAGGAAGGAGATAGAGAGCTTAGTGGAATGGTGTCATGACAACAACCTTTCCCTCAATGTCAACAAAACAGAAGAGCTGGTCATTGACTTCAAGAAAGGGGATGGTGTACATGCACCTGTCTACATTAATGGTGCTGAGGTCGAGAGGGTTGACAGCTTCAAGTTCCTGGGAGTGAACATCACCAACAGCCTGTCCTGGACAAATCACGTAGATGCCACAGCCAAGAAAGCTCACCAGCGCCTCTACTTTCTCAGGAGGCTAAAGAAATTTGGTTTGTCCCCTTTGACTCTCACCAACTTTTACCGATGCACTATAGAAAGCATCCTATCTGGATGTATTACAGCTTGGTAAGGCAACTACTCTGCCCAGGACCGCAAGAAGCCGCAGAGAGTTGTGGACACAGCCCAGCGCATTACGGACACCAGCCTCCCCTCCTTGGACTCTGTCTTTACCTCTCATTGCCTTGGTGTAGCAACCAGCTTAATCAAAGACCCCACCCACCCAGGACATCCTCTCTTCTCTCCTCTTCCATCGGGTAGAAGATATAGGAGCCTGAGGGCACGTACCACCAGACTTAGGGACAGCTTCTACCCCACTGTGATAAGACTATTGAACAGTTCCCTTATACAATGAGATGGACTATGACCTCACGATCTACCTTGTTGTGACCTTGCACCTTATTGCACTGCTCTTTCTCTGTAGCTATGACACTTTACTCTGTACTGTTATTGTTTTTACCTGTACTACATCAATGGACTCTGTACTAACTCAATGTAACTGCACTGTGTAATGAATTGACCTGTATGATCGGTTTGTATGACAAGCTTTTCACTGTACCTTGGTACAAGTGAAAATAATAAACCAATACCAGTACAGTGGGTATAAGGAATGAGCTGCCATATACCTACCACTCTGCCAGGGTGCTGGGTACATGAAGGGGTAGAGGCAGTAAAATTACAACATTTAAAAGACATTTGAACAGGTTCATGGGTAGGAAAGGTTGAGAGGGATATGGACCAAATGCAGGCAAAGGGCACCCAAGTCAACATAGACGAGTTATGCTAAAGGGTCTGTTTCCATGCTGTACTTGTGGCTCTAGTTTCCCATTCCCAATTGCTACATTGAGGAGGAAGAGAAGACTTGGTTACCATGTCCATTTTTCTTTAAACCACACATCCCTACTCCTTTCTTGTTCAGGTACTTAATTTTCCAGCTTGGGGTTTGTCCTTCTGGAAAAAAAAGCATCTCAGTTCTGCAGAAAGGTCACTGACCTGAAATATTGACTCAGTTACTCCCTCCACAGATACTAATCTGGCAAGTATTTCCAGTATTTTCTATTTTTATTTGTCTCAGAGATGGGATTAGAACTGTAAGACACTTATAGGCCAATTTTAAACTCTGCCTGCCAGGGACCAGGCCAACGGAGAGTTAAAATTTCCCCAACTATTGATTCCACACCAGGCTAGTCAGACAGGCAGGGAAATTGTTCTTTAATTACACAGGACCTGCAGCTTCATTTAATTTTCATCTTCCTTAGAGAAACAGCAAGAATGGTACAATGGCAAGCTTTTATGTTCCTTGGTTCAGATTCTCTCTAACTGCCCCCTTTAACCCAATGACCAGATGACCTCATTTTCAGCACATTCCCGGCCTCACTATATGAGATATTCGCCTTTGTCCTACTTATCCCTGCTCCACCCTCCCTGCAAGGACTTTACCTCTTTCCAAGACCTGAAACGTTAACTCTGTTTCTCCTTCGATCTTTGCTGCCTGCTGTGCTGAGTGCTTCCAGCATTTTCAAATATTAACTCTAAAGACGTCTACTTTAATGACAGTCAGTAACCAATGGTTTACTATCACATGCCCTAGGAACACATGTAGATCCACCAGACTGATATCATCTTGGTAAATTCACACGATGGAGAGTTCTCAACCTCACCAAACATCGAAAAACTTTCACTGTTTCCATCAGAAGATAATTTGTGAGAGGTGTGTAGAATTATGAGAAGACACTACAGGGTCAACAGACTTTTTACATTAGCGGATGAACACAGATACAAAATTAAATCCAGGATATTTAGAGCAAAGAGCAGGAGAAAAAAGATACACAGAGGGCTGTGGATAAGCCAGTTGGAATTAGTGAATGAAACAGAACCTTGTCAATATTTAATAGCTTGGAAACCTTTCCTTTATCCGAATGTCTGAGGGGAAATGTGTACTGGGCACTACTACTGTTGATATGAAGTTTAATCAATGGACAGGTTCTACCCAGTGGCACTGCTCATGAGGAGTTTAATTCATGGACTGCTTCTGTTCCTTTGTTGTGATTTCTACATCATTTCATTTAATCTAGCCTGGATTTAAATCATGTTTTCAGAAATAGAAGGTCATTATGCTAATCTATCTGTGCCCCAGCTGGTAGCAGGTCTGCTGTCCTTCACTTTTTCCAGATTCTCTGCTGCAACAAATCATTTTGACAGTTTAATTGTCAGCAAGGATACCAGATAGTCAAACTTAAGATAACTAAAGCAAATCTATGGTAAATAGATTCCTTGCTGAAACACAATATGTCTATTTTTCACCCGGGCTCTGCAACAATGTCATTTTTGTTAATATTTTCCAAAGTTGCTGTAATATACGATATCTTTAGCAAGCAAAGAGCAAAACAAAAAAGACTGCAGTGGTTGGAAATTTTAAATTAAAACCAAAAGTGCTGCAAAGACTCAACAGATCAGGCAGAATCCATGGAGAGAGAAACAGGATCAATGTTTCAGGTTGGTAACATTTCATCAGAACTAGATGATCCTCAGTGACAATCCCTGCTGATAGATAGCATCCTTTTAATCACTTTTGTTGATTTTTGCCTGAGTAAAGATGCATTGTGCCTTTAGGTTCTTATTTTATTGCAAATGAAACAATGAATAACAATATTGTACCATAGCAGTCTAACGTTGTAATGATTACCAGTATTGGGCATCACTAAGAATTGAGGAATGTGGTGGAGCAATGATGTGAAAGCTGGAAGCCTATTTGAGACTGAAGGAGGATTTGAACTGTGAATGAACTGAACTTGGACAATCTTCTCTGTACAAGTTCAGTTCAAGGTGGATTAAAAATGGAAGAACAGGCTTCCTTGACTCTTTGAAGCTGTTTCACAATTCAACTGGAACATGGATGATTCACTATATGAAATCCTTGTTCTTCCTTGAACCCTATCTTCCATGATTCTGCCTTGAATATCCTATCTCAATTGTGCATATGATTGATGGACCTGATTATACCTGGAGTTGGTGAAAGTGTGGTCAGTTAACTAAAAGTGTATCTTTCTAGAAATTCAACTCTGGTCACCAGTGTTAATGCACCATAAAGTAATGGAAGTCAATGGAACTGAATTTTAAAAGGGGAGTAGAATGCCCAAGTGTTTCTATGTGGGAGAAGGGCATAAAAATGTTTTGCAGAGAAGGGGTGACTTATTACTTAAAGTGATCTTCAGGAAAGTAAAATCTGCAGGAATTTCTTCTTTGAAATGTTTAATTCTGTTGCTGTTAAACTGAGAGATGTTAGTGCTGTGGAATGGAATACAATACATTCCACTGTGAACAAATGTTAGCTTTAAGCAGTCCTATCAGAACTATAGATAACAGAGTTTGGTCTACAATGATGAATAACAATTTCCCCTGTTCATGGCACAGAGATAATTTCCTCCCACTACTCTATCCTTGGGATCATAGCACTGGGGTTAAGTTGTTGGACCAGCAGCCAGAGTTCTGGGCCACTGCCCTCAAGATGAGAGTTTGAACCTCACCAGAACAGTTGGGGAATCTGAATTTTAGGCATTAAAAAAAAGCCAGTTTCAGTAATGGGAACCATGACACTGCAGAAAAATCTCATTTTATTCAGGACAAAAGAAACCTACCATCCTTAACTAAAATGGCCTACATATGACTCCAGACCTGTCAACATGGTGACTCTTAACTCCAGGGGTAAATAGGGATAGACAATAAAGGCTGGTGTTGTTCACACCCCATGAATGAACAAAAAAAATCTAGCAAAACAGGAAGTGGGTTCATTTAGTGCACTTCCATGACTTTGCAACAAATAGCAACAAGATCTTCCCTGCAATTTCATGACATGGTTGATAGAACCAAAGGTAACTTGATCAACAGAAATCATGGCTATATGTACACTTGCAAATTGAATGAAAACGTGTTTGAACCATTATATGAATGTTCAAAGATGTTCAGAAATCAGAGCACCATATATCATTTGATAATTTATTGTGAGACAATGGCATTATATATGTGTTCTTGATGTATGCTATGTAAATAAATTGGTGAGGTTCTTGCTGTCACAATGCCAGATCTGAGAATAATTGATTTGCTTCAATGAATACAGGTTTCTTGGAGCATTTATCTAACAGAACCCTTAACCTTAGTTAGAAGTCCAATAAGCAATGAGTGAACTTCACATAATCAGAAAGTTGGGGCACAGCAGGAGGCCATTCGCTCATATTGTTCATGGTAACCAAAAAATAGATTTCAAAAATGACCTCCTCTTGTGGTCATTGAGGTCAATGCAGTGAGGGTTTCTGCCTCCACCACTACTTCAGACATTGCTTCCACAAATGAACAAATCTAAATCCTCTAGTTATTGTCCTCTCTGCTAAATTTTGAGAAGAACCATCAATATACTTACAGCTAGCTCTTTTGAACTGACATACTTCCTCAAAGTTCTAAATACCCAGTTGAAATAGTTTCTCCTTTATGTAATTCTTTCCCAACCCACCGAACATCTGGAAGCTGAAAAAATCCAGCCATGCCCTTCTCGCACAACCCCATCTTCTTTCCCTTTATTTACAGTACTATAACATATTATGGTGTGGACTCATACTTACTGGTTCTTTTTAAAATACAACATGATTTGAATACTAAATGAATGCACCTTTACCTCAGAAGTCAATGGTAAGGGAGAGCATTTTTCTTTATTTCCTTGAAGCCAAACTACCTACTGTTTGCTATTCTTTGATCAATTATTGAGTTGCTGAAATTCACCATCTGTAAGGAGTTGCCTTGCTTCAGGAACACAACCACTGGTTTAAAGCACCTTTGGATGATGATACGGACTTCATATTTCTCCGAATTAGATGTGTGCAGCCAGCTCTTTAACAAAGCTGTTCGACCTTTTGTCTACAAAGCTGAATGAACATTATCTGAAATAAGAATGGTCTGTCATCATCTTTATTTCAATGGAAGGTGTTTGTCAGCACAGAAGACAGATTGCATATCACAACACACAGGCTGCAAAGGCGAGGTAGTTTCTTACTAAAATCAAAACTTGATTGATTTGAGTGTTTTGTTTTTGCAAGTGCAGAAACAAACTTTATAAAATTGTTTATAATTATATATTCCAACCTTTGTATCTTTATTATTTATGCCTCGATTTTGGAGTCATAGCATAATTTAGCATAGAAATAGGCTCTTTGGCCCATTGAGTTGAGATCAAGTACCGACTTCCATTAATTCAACACAAATCCTATTTTCATTTTTACCTCCTTACCATCAACTCCCCTTAGATTCTACCACTCACCCAAGTGCAATTTCTCAGTCCTGATGCAGCACGCCAACCAGAAACATTGACCATCCTCTACTTCCACAGATGCTGCCTGATTCACTGACTTCCTTTAGTAGTTTACCAGATTCCTCCTTCTTCAGCCCTTTGCCTCTTCTACCTATCACCTCTCAGCTTATTACATCTTCTCCCCCTTCCCCACCCACCTACCTACCTTCCCCCTCTCACCTGGACTCACCTATTACCTGAACTCACCTAGCCCTTACTCCCCACCTTCTTATTCTGGCTTCTGCCCTTGTCCTTACCAGTCCTGATGAAGGGTCTCAGCCTGAAACATTGATTGTTTATTTCCCTCCATGGATGCTGCCTGACCAGCTGAGTTCCTCCAACACTTTTTGTGTATTGCTGAGTTTATTTATTGCTCCGGGTTTCAGCATCTGCAGTCTCTTGTGTTGGCAATTTACAGTGTTTGATTAACCTCACAACCTGCCCGTCTTTGTGATGTGGGAGGAAACTGGAGCACTTGGGATCAGTGGAAGGTGCAAACTCCACACAGACAGCATTGGAGGTCAGAACTGAACCCAGATCACTGAGCTGTGAAACAACATCTCTATTAGCTATACCTCTGTACCACCCACAGTTTTACTGGCAGCTTAACAGCTTCTTTCTGCAAAGTTGTCTCTGATTTTGCCGTCTCCAGGAATCCTTGTTAAGAACTTGGAAGAGAACTGCACGAGTTCTATACCTTATTTTTCAAATGCTTTAAATATATACATCTTGCTTTGTGCCAAGTGGTTGATGATGCTCATGGATTTTTTCCAACAAGTCCTTCAATAATGTTTCACCTAATAGGCCTATGGTAAAGACTGGGGCACATGGAGACAAGGGTGAAGCAGCTTTATTGATAGAAATTGGAAAGCAGGGAGCAGCCATTCAGACTGGAGGAAGTCAGTGCTGCGAACAGTGATACCTATAATTTTATGTTAATGATTTAAACGATAATACCACAATATCAAACTGCAGGGAGTAGCTAACATTGAGGAAGCATGCAACGTTATATAGGTTATTAGAAAATTTAAGCTCAGCAACTATGTAGCAAATGGATTTTAGCTTTGATAAATATGGCATGGTATATTCTGGAAGACAAAACTGTTCATCTACACTTTAGAAAGTAAACTGAATGTTTTCAAGTGCAGAGAATTCCAGGGAAATGGAATTATTAAAAGGAGCAGCATAGGATGGCAGAGTGAAAAGAACAAAAAAAAAAGTTTATTCTAGGGATGTAGAAATAAGAAGCCAGTAATCTGTACTTGCATTGAATCCAAGTCGTCAAGTTTATTGTAATGTGCATAAGTACGTGAGGTACAGGTACAATGTAAAACTTGCTTGGAGCAGCATCAAAGGTACATAGATTCAGATAGCACACAGAACATAAATTATACATTACACAGATTTGGTCACGTTTTATAAAGGGCATAGAAACCTTGGAGAAAGCACAAAGAAGATTTATAAGAAGAGGCAACTGTGTGAAAGATTACACAGTCTGTGGCATTTTCCTTTAGGATACAAAAGATTGAGAAGAGGTCTGGCAGATTATGAATAGGTTGAAGGAGGTGGATGTGGAGTGAAGATGACTTTAGGTCGGAGAAGACAAAAAGGCCATAAATACAACGCTGTTACTAACAAATTAGCAAAATAAGGAGAGATTTACTTACTTAGAGTGATAGCAATAATAAAATTGCTATCAAACAACAGTTGTTGTGGCAAAAACCCTGTGTGTTTTCTAAAGGAAACCAAATGAGCAACTGAGAAAAGATTAGAAGGATAACCAGAAAGGTTGACATATATGGAAGGAAAGGAGACTCTTGTTGAGTATGTACACCAACAAAAGGATAAGCTAGGCTGAATGACCCTTACTATAATAAAAACAGGCATATCTGTTGTTTCTTATCAATGACATTTCAGCAGATCCAGTTTTGATGAAAGGTCATCAACCTGAAATGTTAATTTATTTGTTTTGTACTCTCGCTTCAGATTCTGCCCAACTTTTAAAAGTATTTGCAGCAATTTCTATCTTTTATTTCAGATATCCTGCAACTCCAGTATTTGCCCTATGATGGCCTGTTTCCATGCTGTATATTCATTTCCCACTAATTATAGAATAGTAAAATTAGCAAAAAGGTATAAACCTAACACATGCAGAAATTCTCTTCCAAACTGTTGTTTGTATATTTGACTGAATGATAAGTCTACAAGATGCAAAGCATGCAAACTAATGGAGCTTCACCAAAACTAAGGAACAGAGCACCAGAAAATCCATCTGATAATCAGTTCTTTCAGGTCATGCTTCTCCAAACCTGGTATTGTATGTGAGCCTTTTAATTTTTTAATAATCTCCACTGTTATTGCTGGCTAGCTGAGATTTTGCTCAGATTATTTTAATTTTATTTTAATTGACTTAAAACTTATTGACATTTATGCAGCATTTTCCACTACTTCATTTTCTGCCAACTTGTTTTGTAGGATGCTTATTTAGCAGGCGTAGGTCAGACAATTGTGATGGGACTTATTTGAAATTTATCCAGACTGGGAGTGGTGAAATCCACAATGGTTGCCAACATGATAACTCAACCAAGCAGAGGATCAGTGATTCCTCTTGGGGTCAAGTAACCCGGCAACATTCAGCAACTAAGTTCACACATTAGGAATGGTCAGTTGACAAACATGAACAGGCTCCCATGGAACTAGAACATCTTAAGGAAAGAAGGGCACTAAAAGAGAAAATTGGAGCATTTACTTGAACAGTCGATTCTGATGAAAATCTAATATTAGTTATGCAGTTTTATCTGAGTGATCTTACCTGGTTCACATTTCTTTTTAGCAAAGTTCTTTTCTGATTGGTCAAGTGTAGGAAGTGACAAAGTTGATGGCTGAAAAGAATTTATCAGTTGAATACTGAGAGACCCTATACTCGAACAAAGTTTTTTGAAGTTCTGTGCCAACTCAGGATAGTTTTGCTCCAAAAAAGATTGCTGTTTGCACAAAAGATCCTCAACCTTTTTAATACTTTGGGCTAATTCAGGCTTTGTTGAAATTATCTGGGATTCAGGCTGAAGGAAGGCATGGAAAGCATCTTGGGAATCATCTTTTTCATATACACTGCCTTGGCTTTCGACAGCAACTGGACATTCTTTCTTTTTGTCCTTCACAGCATTGCTCCCCTCAGCAGAACAGCTCTTTGTGTTCTTCAGACTCTCAGAATCACACTCTCTATTGTCATCATACACCGCAGTGTGTTCTTTGTTCACCTTGCTAAACTTACTGGTCATGTGACATATGCAGTGCAAAGATGAGTCACGCTCAGTCTCAACAGCCTTGCTGCACACCCTGACTGTAGCATCTGTTGCTTTCTCACTTGTTTCAACAGCCGCCATAGCACCTGCATCGCTGATGGTGATGTGATCCGTATTGACCCCTAAACTTCGTGTCTCTATTAAATTTGTGTCTGTTACATTTGCACTACAATCTCCACAATCTACTGACTGGGTGACTGGTCGCAGGTCTGGCTTGATATCATATTTGCACATTTGTTTTGATTCATTTGGATCTAGGAGTCCAACTTCTGGTTCAGTGACACCCAGATTACTTTGATTTCCAGGCTGGGTACTTGTACCATGTACCTCAGTTTGGTCTAGGGTACATTTCCTTTCAAAATGTGCAGCTGAGTCTTCCAGTTTATTTGAGGAGAGAATAATTGTATTATCCTTGGGAACCACATCTACCTCTTCCAACTTATGTTCCTGAGTTCCACCTTTAAACTGATTATCCTGTATGGAGACCATCGTTCTTGGTTCTTTGATGGAAAGCCTCTCTGTGCTGGGGTGTGGAACAAGTACCAACCCTAAATCCTCCATGGTAACTTGAATACCCACATCCCTCAATCTGTGTTCATTATCTTCTATAGCATAAGAGTTCTGAAATATTTCCTTGTGGGTACTGCAAACAAACTTCTCATTTCCACTTACAGTAACATTTGAAGCAAAGTTAATTTGATTATCAAGGTTGATCACCTTTTCACTTTGAAATTTTTCATCTGACTTGGGGAATTCAGAGGTTGTACTCTTGCTTGGACATAATGTCTGTCCTTCTATTGTTTCAGATCCAAGTGATGTTACTGAAGAACTACTTTGACTTCCTGCAGTGACACAGTCAGTTTTATCCCTATTATCATCATCTTTCCTCTCTAGGAGAGGACTTGAAGTTGGCACTGCATTCTGCTGATTTTTCAACTGAAGACAGAGCTGTTTATTTTCTTCCTGTAACACAAGTACTTGCTGTTTAAGTTCAGAAATGGTTTTTACTTGCTCTTCCATCTCTTTGCTTCTATCTTGAGCAATCTTTACTTGTCGCTGTAGCTGATGGACCTCGGTCGGTGTCACATTCAACTGTGGTGCAATTTCAGTGGTGGTGCAGTTCTCCTGGATAACTGCATTGCCTGGTGTACTGAACCCATAATTTTTTGATAATTTTAATTTCTGCTGGGACACGGAAAGGATTTGATGTTGTTCTTCAAAACTCAACTCCTTGAAATCAACTGGCACACTTGATGCCCTTAGAAAAGGAGGTTTTAGCCAGCTTTGGGGAGATAGCCCATTCTCCCCCAAACTTTCCCTGGCATCAGATAAAGTCTTTCCTGATCTGCAATCATACACTTCGGGTTGTGATAATGCTGGATCATTGTTACATGGAGAACTTTTATATAGTTCCTGCATATTGGCCCCTTTACGTCTATTCGTAGGTGCCTGGGAAGACGTGATCTTCCATTTGTCCCCATACCTCCCACAGGAATAAGAATCAGATGAGGAGAAATGAGTATCAGTGACACTGAAATTTCTTGGCAATGTGCTATATTTTGGTTGCTTGGCTTTCTTGTGTATGTAAACCTTCCTGATGGTATTTCCTTTCTCTATGTCATCAACATATTTCAGAAAGTCCAGGTCCAGACGAAATCCATAAGGGGTTTCCACTGAATATGGGGATTGTTTCTTATTGTCTGCACTGGTGCACATCTCAGACAACTTGATGTTGGCTTCAAAAAAATTAAGAAAATTATATCAAAATACCAAAAAATTTCATTTCATAATAGAAGCATGCAAATCCAATAAATGCATTACATAATGTCCACTGAAAACCTTGAGATAAACTATCAACATAGAATTATGCACAGTCCTTTACAACAATTGTTTTTTTTTAAATAGTTCAATAAAATTAGTGAACACAAATGAATTGATATACTAAGAGTGCTGTTTAATTACAAGAATCTAACAACTTTAAAAAGGAACAATATTTTTTAAACCTTTACATGGCAGAGATATTGGGAGATATCACACCCAATCTCAACCTTGTCTTCAGACCCCAGTGGGAGATCATTGGAAAGCAAATAAAGTAGAAAAGCAGCTAGGAGTTTTATATTTCTCTTGCTGGCTCATGGTTTGGATGCTAGCTATTAACCTAGTGCAGTGAAGGAATAAGCCCAAAGTGCAGAACGCATGGAATTAAAAAAAGCCAACAAGGATATCAAAAAATCACTATCACCCTGTCCCATCACATAGCTCCATTTCCCCACATGATTTTAATCTATTCTCCCTATGCCTTTCCTATTCAGTCCAAACCAGAACCCAGGATTTTGAGGGTTGTTCTCTGAATTCTCCACTGTTACTGTGGGAGACAGTTATGTCATTTCTCCAAGATTCTAGCAACCTTTTATTGAATTTATGATGGATATCATGAGAATCTTAGCAAAAGTCCCCCCTGCACTCAACTATGAAGGAACTTACCTGCAATATTTTAACTGGCTTTGCTGGTTACCTGTACCCCATATTCATTGGTGAGTGAGGATAGATTCCCTCAGGTTAGTCTCCTCCTCAAACATCAGCTAATTTTGTGCTGTATGCTGTTAAGTCTGCACTCACAGCCCAAGTTAACCATCTACCTCATATGCAATTATCTGTATTTGCAACAATTTAAAGATCTCGATCATGAGCTATCCAATGGCATAGCAAGTAAAGGCACCATCTCAGCGTATCAAGCCCACACATCCATCCACCATCCCTTTTTTAGCTGGTAACAACTGTCATCAGTAGCCCTGGATTAAAATTCAACAGGGGCATAGGATGGCAGAAACAAACGACAGAGGATTTCATCTCCTAATTGCTAACTAATGACATGCTGGAAACTACACAGTGACACCAGGGGAGGAATCTGATTTAGCTGCAATATCTCCTGCAGTCAAAAAGCTCAGGTGGTATACATGCGGCCTAGTCAAATGGGTGAGCTAGTGGAGGGCTGGTATTTCAAACAACTTTACATACCAGCATCAGAAAGTGAGTAATGGAATGGAGAGGCAATCAGTAGAAAGATTAAAATGATGGCCACCTTCCATCCCCATCCCTCTTTATGGTTTGTGAGATTTTTGCAATTATTTACCCCAGCACTCGAGACACCCCTGAAGTTAATTTCCATCAAATATTGAAAAATAAATATTCCTACCTGGATGATCTGGGGATTGAAGAATTTCTGACATTCTGTCTTAGCAAAATACAGCTTGATGAATAAATGAATGAAACTGACTGAGCTGCAAATGAAAGTGGGAAAACAAAATTAATTTCTTAAATTTTAAAAACTTGAAATCTTAAATTTTAAGTTAGGAGACCATTGCTTGATATTTTGTATTTCACCAATAACACATCTGTATTACAAAATATTTTTTCGCATTTAATATCGCAGCTTCCGCTTACTCTTTCCCAGTTCTGAGGAAGGGTCTTTGACTTAAATGTTAACTCGGCTTCATTTTCCCACAGATGCTGCCTGACCTACTGAGCATTTCTAGCATTTCTAATTTTATTTCAGATTTTCAGCATCTGCAGTTTGACCTTCACTGTTTGGTATCAGTCTAGGTATAGGAACAGAAGGCGGCACATAAATAATCCATTAATCTCTGCATTAGTGAATCATTAAGCATAGAGAAATAGAAACAACAGTTATTCACTAAATCTTTTTCCAAAGCAATCCTAAAAAAACCTACAGCATCCAACATTCGCAAGTTTTAGTGATTATAATTCTATTCATAGCTCCAAATTCAACAAAATTTGGGTGTAACAGAAAAGGATAATATTTTCACAGGGTTGCCAAAGCCAAGAGGCAAGGAGAAATAAATGTGTCATCGAAAACACAGTCATATGCTTATTGTAGTTAACAATTTGCAAGCTATACAAGATAAGATTTCTTTATTAGTCACATGTAGATCAAAACACACAGTGACATGCATCTTTTGCGTAAAGGTGTTCTGAGGGCAGCCTACAAGTGTCGCCACGCTTCCGGCACCAACATAGCATGCCCACAGCTCCTAACCTGTATGTCTTTGGAATGTGGGAGGAAACCGGAGCACCCGGAGGAAACCCACACAGACATGGGGAGAACAAACTCCTTACAGACAGCGGCTGAAATTTAACCTGGGTCGCTGGCGTTGTAATCGCGTTACCCTAACCACACTACTGTGCTGCTGTCCAGCCTCTGGGAAACAAACTCATAACACCAATAGACGAGTAAAGAAACATCAAAATATCGTGTATGCTGGAAATCCAAAACAAAAATAAAACGTTATTTGGGGGAAAAAATGATCACCCTCTATATTTCAATCTCTCGTCTCATGTGGAGGCTGCAGAGGCAAACTTAGCTATCCTAGCCTCATTTCCCACTGTTCCCAATAATCCAACTGCCAGGCTCCCACTAAATTCCAAATTGCAACCCCATAATAGACCTCAAACAGCTCCTGAATGCAACAATTGCCTTAGACACCTGGCTAATGAGGTGGAGACACAAGAGACTCCAAATGCTGGAATCTGGAGCAACAAACAATGTGCTGGAGGAACTCAGTGGATCGCACAGCATCTGTGGGGGGTGGGGATGGGGGGGAGGTGCGCGGGTGGAAGGAATTGTCGACGTTTTTCCAGCGGATTGTTTGTGGCTACTGAAGTGGGTGGGAGCTTGTGAGCAAGCAGAAAAAAAAGTCTTATTCATTCATGTTCAACCTTCTCCTCTCCACATGCTCCCCCCCCACCGCGAATCCTGAGAGCCCATCCCTATGTGCTCCCTCTTAGTTCATTTTTCTATGTTCAGCTTATTGGCTGGTTCCTGTTCTCTACCAGTGCAAGCTGAGCTGACAAGGTTTACAAAAATCATACAAAAATAAATTAATGCAATTTGTCAGCTGTAACTTTCATACAACCTGAATAACCCTGAAGTATGCAACTGTTGCACATTTCTTTTTAACAGGTGAATAATGTCAGATCGCCTTAGACCTTGTCTTCGCAGTTTTGGCAAATGGTTTGGAATCCAGATTTTGAATGATACCAGAAAAGTTGTTTATGAGTCATCAAAAATGAAGACAGTTTAAAACTGCATGCAGTACATTAACCAGGATGGAACTATAGCAACTAACATTACAAGTCTTGCTTTGCATTTGGTGAGTTGGTTGCAATGACAACTAAATTATGTTTTATTAAAAGGACCAACAGTATATAATGGAATACGCTTATGGCCCTGTTTACCCATGAATAACTCTATGCAATTTCTATTAGTGTTTATACTAATCAGCACACAAAGATTAAAAATAGCTTGCAATATTCCAACACAAGGTGGAGTCATTATGTTTCTGGTTCCACTAACAACATTCATTATTAAACAGGGTAACTGAAAGCCCATGTGAGCTAAGAAGATCAGCAGTGATGGTGAGCAGGACAGCATCATTTTGGATGAATTGGTAGAATGTGGGAGCTCAGCTGAAAAGGAACTGAAACAGATTGAGACAAAAGATGGAGATGACCGGATTGAAGAGGTGGAACTAGGTGCTTCTGGTTCTGGAATACTGGGGTCAAAAGCTTGGTTTGAAGCCAAATACGTGGTGGTCTGAACAGCCTTGTACAGTGAGACATGGCTGGAACTATTGGTAAAGAAATGAAGTTTGTGCCAGGGGTCATAAACTGATTGTTCCAGTGCTCAGCTGAAAAGTGACAGCTTATCCAAAATTGCAAGTCAGACATGCATCCTGACAACAGAGAAGGAGCAAAGGCTGGAGGTTCAGCGTTATCAGCCTATGGTGACCCCATGTCTGAGGATGACATTACCAAGAAGTCAGATAAAGAGCTCAAGGATAGATGTTGACAGGTTTGAATACACAGGTAGTTGCCTTGAATAAAACTTCAGTCATTCCAATTTTTCCAAATACCGTAAATACACTTTTGACTTTTGTAGCATTTGGAATTTCCAATCTGTTATTTTCAGCCTCAGAACAAACCACACAGATCACAGTTTGCAGCATAGACACAGGCGATTAAACCCATTGGGACTTCCTTCTTCAGGTGCAGTTCTGAGAAAGAAGTGAATGGCACATAGCACAAAACCAGGAAAGACTTAGCACTGATTACTAACGACTATATAATACAACTATTTCCATTACCCTGGCAGAATACGATTGTCCAGTCAAACCTGTACCTATTATGTACTACCACCATTTTATTACTAATAAAAATAATTCAGCATATGTTCCAAACCAGGACCATTGAACCAAAAGTGGGATCACTTCCCGACAGAGATCGGAAAATGGACAACTTGCACTCACCAAACACTTGGAGGTATCAGTTCAGAAGCAAAACTGTGCAGTCTCTTTTCAGAAGTCACTGAAGAGAACGGGCTTATTCCCCTTATTTGTTCAATAAAATAGGAAAACTACAGTGTGGATATTGGAGACATGGAGGCAGCTACGATGGGGATTGGGGTGGGGGTGAGGGGCAGGTTGTCAGTGAATTTCATGGCACATCCTAATTAACATAATTTTTCTTTATCTCCATTTTCCAGACATAGTTGGAGAACAGGGATGAGGGAGCAGAAAAAGTCCTAGGAGTGGAGGGGTGGATGGAAACAGGGGACTCTCCTACAGTGAGAACGTCTCAACACCTACCCTGTCAAATCCCCTTGGGTTATTATGTTTGAATAAGGCCACTCATTGTTTTTCTAGAATCTAAGGAATACAGATCCAACTGTTTCATCTCTCTTGATAGGATAATCCTCTCATCCCGGAATTAAATCAAGCCAGAGGTGATTTAGGACATAGAACATTACGTTCTAAATCTGTGCCGACCATGATGCCAAATTAAACTAATCACATCTGCCTGCACATGATCCATATCCCTCCATATTCATGTGCCTGTCTAAATGCCCCTAAAATGCCACTGTTGTGTCTGCTTCCATCACCACCCTGGAAGCACGTTCCATGCACCTACCCTGTGTAAAAAAACTTACTCGGCACATCTCCTATAAACTTTCCCCCTCTCACCTTAAAGCTACGTCCTCTAGCATATGACATTTCTACCCTGGTAAAAGTAAGATTCTGACTATCTACCCTATCTATGCCTCTCATAATTTTATAAACCTCTGTCAGGTCTCCCTTCGACCTCCGAAGCTCCAGAGAAAACAATCCAAGTCTGTCCAATCTCCCCTTATAGCTACTACTCTCTAATCCAGGCAGCATCCTGGTGACCTCTTCTGCACCCTGTTCCTGTAATGGGGCGACCAGAACTGCACACAATACTCCAAATGCAGCCTAACCAAAGATTTATACAGCTACAACATGACTTCTTGACTCTTATACTCAATGCCCCGACCAACGAAGGCAAGGATGCCGTACGCCTTCTTTACCATGCTATCTACCTGTGTTACCACTTTCAGGGAGATATGGACTTGGATCCCATGATCCCTCTGTACATCAATGTTCCTAAGGGTCCTGCCATTTATTTGAATCGTTTTATTTGAATGCAGTTAAGCCAATTTCAGTTTAATTGTGGTCCATTAACACTGATATTACAGATTCACGGAGTATTAAGTTCACCATAATGGGATGTTTCTTTTGTAACTCAATCGTGTTATAGAGCATGAGTATCATTATTTGGTTGTATGAATGCTTTGGCCAAGAGACTGTAAATTAATATGAACACTTTTCACTGCTAGTACAAATTGTAGAACATTATGGTTGGGAAACCTGGATTATACAGCTTAATTTTTTGGGTATCAGAAATACTCTTAGATCCCCATCTGTGGTATGCATACACAGTTCTGGGGTAACACCAGATGCACATTGTTGAGGACATTAGTATGTGCGTAATGAACTTCAACGAGAAGGAAACAAAGCAGGGAAGTCATGATATGAAGCAGCGCAACACAGCTCTGTCACTTTGAAGTGCAATGCTAGTTAACAACTTATTTTAATCTCCCACAGTGAACATGTGGAATATTGATAGAAACATAGAAAAACCTACAGCACAATTCAGGCCCTTCAGCCCACAAAGCTGTGCCGAACATGATTTAGTTTGGTTACTGATTGATTTCTTCTGGTTGTTACTGTGAATCTGCAACAGATGCTTAAAGATTTCTTGTTGACTTTTCGTCAGCACAAACTGATTGATCAACAACAAGGGTGTATTGGTGTACACTTCCTTTAGGGATCAGGATCTTTGGGAGGACATGCAAGACAAACTGCTGGACTGCAGGCAGAGGGGGGCAAGAAGCAAGGGGAAGGGACAGACAAGTCACCAATCAAGAGGCCACATCTACACAAGGAATTCAGAGAGAAGTTCTCTTATCTGATCCTCAACAGGGAACAATATGTGGGATGTCTTTACAGCAAAAGGACATTCTTATTGAAATTTGCCACTTGAAGCTATCGCAGCAATCTAGATCAGAACAAAAAGGATGATTTTCTAGTGGCTCTCAGGGTGAACGTAACAGATGTTTCTGGTCTTGGTTACTTTCAGCTGAAATTAAGAAATATCTGCAGCATCACACTGTCCGGGATCAGCTGTTGCTTAAGGGAGGTCACTAGAGCTCACTGTTTAAAGGTAAACAACCAAAGTTCATGCTGGAAACACTCAGCAGGTCAGGCAATATCTGTGGGGAAGCCAGAGTTAATGTTTCAAGTTGAAGACCTTTCATCAGAATTGGTTAAATGTTTCTCACTCCACAGATGTTGCCTGACCCAAGTATTTCCTGCACTTCCCTTTTTATTTCAGGTTTCCAACATCTGCAGTATTTTGCATTTCCTTCCCTCCTGCCGCAGGTCAGATACAGGTTGGCATTGTGGTGTTGAAATAAAGGGATTTATGGAACAATTCTGGAGATTGGGGTTGAAGATACCTTTTCACTAATGGTGTGGCAAAGAGAAGGCAGCTCCACAGAACAGTAGAGACTAAACTCTGGAATGTAGCATAAAAAAGCTCAGATACAAGATAGGATAAGCCACGTAAAAGCTTGAGTTGGTGGTTCTGTTAGAAACAGCCCCTTGGTTCAAGATATTAGGCTTGGACTATTTTAAAGTCAAACATCACTTAGACTGTACAGTCAGATGACTTTACACCTGCTTGTGGTGGGAGGTAAATGGGAATAAAAATAGAAGATGCTGGAAATACTCAGTAGGTCGGGCAGCATCTGTGGAAAAAACAAATAATTAAAAGTCCTGGACCCTTCATCAGAACAGCAAGTAGGAATTGGGGAAATGTTGCATGGTGTCCACCGACTGCAGGTCAGTGTCAGGATAGTCCTCTAAGTACAGTCACCCAAGTCTGCCATCTGTTTGATAAATTGGCTCCAATATTAGTGTTTCATCAGGTTTTAAGTACTACTTAAAAGGAGCAAAGCATTATTTTTGGAATCTTCATCCATGCTTATCATTACTTTTAGAGACATAAAAGTACACTGCATTACCTCACATTTTTCCCCCCAGTATTAATTTAAGGCTGGAGCTATAGAGGCTGAGAGGCAGAGAGAAAGATTATTCACAACCTACCAATCACATCTGGCAATTGTCTACTGAAGGGCCTTTCCTCAAGTAGGTCTAGCATCCCACCTAACATCTCTAAACCCTCTACTGCCCAACCCCTGACTAACCATGTTTACCTCCATCCATTTGAGCTTTCTTTCCTGAAATATTCAATGACCTTAACCTCCTTTCATTACTCTGCCTCCAATCTAACTTGTCAATCCCACTAAATTACCACCTTTGTAACATATCCAGCTCTGACAGCTGAAAAAATTCCCACAAAAGAAAACGCACTGAGGTGGAAAGTATTACAGTTCCTAATCATCGCCTCTATCCTTCTGGTCATCGGTAACATGCTTCAACACAGTGCATTCTTTCCATCAGTGTCAGCACTTCCTAAATGTTCTGTGGCACAACAGAATGTTCCAGTGGGTGCAGCTGGGAGATTTCAACCACCAAGGAAAATTCCTGTTTTAAATATGAATGCATCATGTAAACAATGGAAATCACATCTCATGAAAGCTTCCTCATAAAGGCCATGTTTGTTTATTGCATTTGCATTTTTTTTGATTTTATTGATAAAATTGTACCTTTTGCTTTCTTTAACTTTGTTCCTTCTTGCCAGGGCCTGCAATAGTATGAAGGGGGATGGTAGTGTGAGGGCAAGGGTACTCATAATAATACACAAACCCTCATTTTTACATGTCCTTATGTGCCCCTCAGAGAACAGTCAGATTTAAATTCCTGAACAAATCTGATGTGAATTTGTCTCCCATTCAATTATATTTCTTTCCTAGGATCACAAAACCATAACTTCCTTCAGTATCCCTTTTAATCGCTTAACTTGTTGATGTTTAAAATCCAAGCTAGTTGTTCGCAAAGTAATTTGTCTTAGTTCAAACCATCTCCCACACGCACCTCCCCCCCTCCCCATTCCCTGCGACCTTGGTGCTACCAAAATATTGGTAGAGGGGAAACACTACAAGAGATGTGTAGCTGGAGAAGGAAACTAATTGCATACGGTGTTTAAAAAAAGAGCACTGTTCACTTGTAAGATAATACTTGCAATATTTCACATGTTTAAATCAATGGAGAATTAAGTTGGACTCCAAATGTGTGGAGGGTTTGATGTCCATTTCAGACCGTCACAGAGATTTCTTAATTTAAATAATTATTCAAATATATTTCACAATATTTTTAAACCACAAAACAGGAATTACTTTGGAAAATTGCATTTAAAATTGGGAGCTTAAGAATGGACTTCGGAGAGCTAGAAGGGGGCATGAGAAGTCCTTGGCAAGTAGGATCAAGGAAAACCCCAAGGCGTTCTACACGTATGTGAAGAATAAGAGGATGACTAGAGTGAGGGTAGGACCGATCAGGGATAAAAGAGGAAACATGTGCCTGGAGTCGGAAGAGGTAGGGGAGGTCCTTAATGAATACTCAGTATTCACCAAAGTGACCTTGATGTTTGAGGATGGCGTATGACAGACTGATATGCTAGAGCATGTCGATGTGAGGAAAAAGGATGTGCTGGAACTATTGAAAGACATTAGGATAGATAAGTCACCAGGGCCGAACGGGTTATATCCAAGGTTATTATGGGAAGCTAGGGAAGAAATTGCTGTGCCTTTGGCGATGATCTTTGCATCCTCAGGAGTAGTGTCGGATGATTGGAGGGTGGCAAATGTTGTTCCTTTGTTTAAGAAAGTAAGTAGGGATAACCCTGGGAATTATAGACCAGTGAGTCTTACTTCAGTGGTGGGTAAATTACTGCAGAAGATTCTTAGAGACAGGTTTTATGGGCATTTAGAGAAGCAAAGGCTGATTAGGGACAGTCAACATGGCTTTGTGAGGGGCAGGTCATACCTCACGAGCCTGATTGAATTCTTTGAGGATGTGACAAAGCACACTGATGAAGGTAGAGCAGTGGATGTGGTGTACATGGATTTTAATAAGGCGTTTGATAAGGTTCCTCATGGAAGGCTTATTCAGAAAGTCAAGAGGCATGGGATTCAGGGAAACTTGGCTGTGTTGATTCAGAATTGGCTCGTCCACAGAAGACAGAGGGTGGTAGTAGATGGAGTGTATTCTGCCCGGAGGTCCGTGACTAGTGGTGTTCTGCAGGGGTCTGTTCTGGGACCACTGCTCTTTGTGATTTTTTTTTATAAATGACTTGGATGAGGATGTGGAAGGGTGGGTTAGTAAGTTTGCTGATGTTGTGGATAGAGCTGGGCTGAGAAGTGGCAGATGGAGTTGAACCCGGAAAAGTGTGAAGTGATATACTTCGGGAGATCTAATTTGAAGGCAGAATACAAGGTTAATGGCAGTGTGGAGGAACAGAGGGATCTTAGGGTCCAAGTCCATAGATCCCTCAAGGTTGCCACACAGGTCGATAGGGTTGTTAAGAAGGCGTATGGAGTGTTGGCCTTCATTAGTCGGGGTATTGAGTTCAAGGGCCACGAGGTAAAGTTGCAGCTCTGTAGGACTCTGGTCAGACCACACTTGGAGTATTGTGTTCAGTTCTGGTCACTTCACTATAGGAAGGATGTGGAAGCTTTAGAGAGGGTGCAGAGGAGATTTACCAGGATGTTGCCTGGACTGCAGAGCATGTCTTATGAGGATAGGTTGAGTGAGCTAGGGTTTTTCTCTTTGGAGAGAAGGAGGATGAGAGGTGACTTGATAGAGATGTACAAGATGATAAGAGGCATAGATCGAGTGGACAGTCAGAGACGTTTCCCCAGGGCGACAATGGCTAATACGAGGGGACATAATTTTGAGGTGATTGGAGGAAGGTATAAGGGGGATGTCAGGGGTAAGTTTTTTCACATAGAGAGTGGTGGGTGCGTGGAGCGCACTGCCTGCAGAGGTTGTGGGGGCAGATACATTAGGGACATAAGAGATTCTTAGATAGACACATGAATGATAGAAAAATAGGGGGCTATGTGGGAGGGAAGGGTTAGATAGATCTTAGAGCAGGATAAAATGTCGGCACAACATTGTGGGCTGAAGGGCCTGTACTGTGCTGTAGCGTTCTATGTTCTAAAGTTAAGCCCAATTCGGGCAAATAAAACAGAAAATACTGGAACATCTAGCCAGTCAAGCAACATCTACAGAAAGAGAAACCAATTAATGCTTCAGGTCAGGGAACCTTCATTAGAGCTGGAGGAAGAGTGGTGAATTCTGTGTTTTTCCCAAACTGATCTGGGGGAGAAGGGAGGTACAAGACAAAATAGACCATACGAAAATAGATTAAGACAGATAAGGTGATAAGGCGCATGAGTACTAACAATTAGGGAGGCATTTTATCACTTATCAACCTCAGTCTAACAAGGGTGATCCCGAGCTTCCTCTCGCATGCCAGTTTAATTCTCAATCCCACTCCTATACGACCCATCTGTAACCTCCTCCACTGCCATTGCAAGGCCCAATGTCAATTAGAGGAACTAATTCTTATCTTCTGTCTGGGCATTTCGTTACCAAATTTTCCAGCTTGAGATAAAGTGCTCTCTCATTGTTTCCCATTATCCTGATTATGATCCCTTCTCAGCTCATTTATACGAGATGCCTCCTGAACGGTTAGTACTCATGCTCCTCACCTCTGATCTGTCTTAACCCAGCTCCATGTGGTCTTTCATCTCACACCTCACTCCTCCTCCCAACTCTGCTCTGAAAACTCCAAACCCTCCACTCTTCACCCAGTTGAGGAAAGGTCGCTGACCCGAAACATTAACTGGTATCTCTTTCCACAGATGCTGCTTGCCTGGCTGAGTTCCTCCAGAAATTCTACTTTTCTGTCAGATTCCTGCATTTGCAGCTTTATTTGTTTTCCTAAGTCATGCT
The DNA here is from genome assembly GCF_009764475.1 of Pristis pectinata. Classification (NCBI taxonomy): domain Eukaryota; kingdom Metazoa; phylum Chordata; class Chondrichthyes; order Rhinopristiformes; family Pristidae; genus Pristis; species Pristis pectinata. The sequence continues at coordinate 46,939,305 of NC_067407.1, read as the reverse complement.
ACACCACCTCCTAGATTTCGCAGCTGTAATATTGGCAGAACTGTCCACATTCACAATCAATACAATTTAAATATGACATAAAATTTGGGATTTCTGAACACATAGTTCAACGTGGAAATGTTAATGTTGCTGTCAATAATTCAGCACCACCACTGGCTGCGAGGTTTTATAACCTTCACAGCTGCAATCTATAAAAATAAAAATCAGTGAATTGACTAATATTTCTGGCATTTTCAAAATAGCCTTGAAGTAAAAATCCAGAAAATATTATCCATTATTGCATATGGTGCGAGTTTTTAATGGTTTACTCAGTTATATTTACTGCTTCGCCTTTTTCCTGCTGACACCAAAAAAAAAAGTACATGGATTGTAACTTTCAACACAAAAAATAGCAGGATTTGTGTTTCTACCATTTTATAAATTCAGGCCATTGTGAGTGAGAATTCCTCTGAAAAATGTATGAAGTCTTCTCAGTATCTAATCTCTACATTACCAGTGAATAATTAAGAGCATTTATTTCCTAGTGTATTCAAAATAAGTGAAGAAATTCACAACATCTCAATCATACACTTTCAGTTCAATACCATTAACAAAATGCTGTGAGCACCAAAAAAAATCTATAAACCTTCATAGCACTTGGAAGTTTTTTCTGAAAGGCATTCCTCTCGTGGCTCTGCAATCAAAAGCTTGTTTTTACCCTCCAAAATTAAATTAGAATTCTTCACTGACATGTGGATAAAGCTGTGCCTTTACTGTGCTCCCCTATTCATCTAAGAATCAGCAGATTACTGAGCCTGACTGTATATCCAATCCCTAAATATAGCCAACCAGTATATCAGAACAAATGAAATTAGTAGAGGTTGGCCATTTGGCCTTCTGAACCTGCTCCATTATTCATCAAGATCACGGCTGATCTTCTACCTTAACACTTTTTCTGCTCCATTCCCAAATTCCTCGATTCCCATAATATCCAGAAATCTATTTTGAATGAATGCAGCAACTGAACGTCCACAGCCTTCTAGGATAGAGACTTCCAAAGCTTCACTACCCTCTGTGTGAAGAAACTTCTCATCTCAGTCCTAAATGGTTTGTTTCCTTTTTGGAGATTCTGACCCTTTGTTCTATACTCTTCAGCCGGGGAAAACAACTTTCCTGTATCTAGTCTGTTGAGCCCTGTAAGAGTTTTCAATAAGATCTCCTCTCATTTCTCTGAAGTCTAGAGAATACTTCGTTCACTCAATTGCTCCTCATTTCAGAAACCAGCCATCTCTCCAACCTATTTATTAATTATATTTTTGGGAATACTTTGAAAGCCCACATTCATATAATGAGTAAACCCACAAAGAGATAACATTCAATCATTCTTTCAAAAAAAATCAGTATGTCCACTGACCAGGACAGTAGATGGAGCTGTAGAATCAGCTCCAGTGATACCTCTCTCACCCCCCAGCCATGCCGGCAATGCTGGAAGAAACAGGGGAGGATGGAATAGGTAAGGATCTGCGATCCAGTTTACTACCTGGTGACCAAAAGCTGAAATGTGCATGGGTCAGGTGAAGTTGTGATGCCCTTTATCTCTAGAATTACAATGTGAATCATGGCCACCTGGGTCAATTGACCTCAGTAGAAAAGTCTCCCCTTTACAGGATCCACTTCTGGATAGCAGTGAAGAAATTCTTACTGGGAGAGATAAAATAAGGTCAAAGAGGGTAAATGATTAACTGAAATTACCATCTGGTTTAACAGTTCAAAGACCTTCTTTCCATCCTTGATCCCTCCTTTCAAATAAATTCTCCCAACCGATTTTCACAGACAACTCATCGACTGCATGCTTACAAGGCCTCATGGCTGTCAATCACAGATAAACCAGCTTTTGACCTCATCACTCTCCATGCATTGTCTTTTCTCCTCTCAACTCTACTTTCTCCTGCGTCCAGCCCTGGAACAATTCTCCTGCGTCCAGCCCTGGAACAATTCTTTCCCATTTCATTGATGATAGCACTTTCAAAATCTCAGCTGGTCACCACTTAGCCCAACTTTCTCTATAGCTGCTCACCTGCGCCTTCACGCTTTTGATACCCTAATCCCTACAGGAATCATCACTCTGGCATAGATCTCATCTGCATTCCTACACATCAAGGGTAATGACTTGAATATATGATGATCAAGAGGTTCAGCCATTCATTGCCAGATCTGGGTGAACCAAATATAGCATTAAGATGCTGCTCTCAATCTATCAAAACAGTTCACTACTCCAAGATCATCCTGGAATGCAAAGAAATCCCTTATTTTTCCCCGATTGCAAACCCTTATCCTAAATCTTCTCCCCTGAATGCTCTACTTCCACCTCCAACAACATCGATAAAGAACTCGTGACTTCTCAGTGACAAAGACTGAAATTACCCTTTCAGCCATTTCTGCCATTTCCTTTTTCTGCCCATCCCAGACTACCATCTCATGCCCTCCGAGTCTGATCTGCACCCAGGATCCATTGCCTGACCCATCACCCTCATGCACCCAGTGGCCGAGCACCCAAATTCCCATCCTGACTGATGTTGTTAATGTTTCACTCCCCTCAGGTACTCTTCCACTTTCCTTCAGATTGGTCATCATCACCCCCATTTTCAAAAAAAACCTTTGACCTTGCCAAACCATCATTATGTTCCTTTGCTCTCCATATCCTTGACTCTACTATGCCCTCCCATATCCATCTTTCCTGAAAACTCTGTAATTCAGTCTCTCCAGTCAGGTTTGCAATTCCTGCCAAATGACAAAATGGTTCTTACCAATGCCACAAATGAGATCTATGTGACAGTGACAAAGATAAACCACCATTCTATTACAGGCACCACCTACCTCAGCCTTCTTCATTGCTTACCATAACATAGAGTTATACAGCATGGAAACAGGCCCTTTGGCCCAACAGATCCAAGCCAACCAAGATGCCTATCTGAGCCATATTTGCCTATATTTGGCCCATATCCTTCTCAACTTTCCTCTGTTACCTATCCAAATGTCTTATAAACATTATAACTGTACCTGCCTCTATCACTTCCTCTGGCAGCTCTATCCATATACCCACCACCTTGTGTGAAAAACTTGCCCTTCAGATCCCCTTTAAATCTTTCCCCTCTCACCTTAAACCAATCCCTCTAATTTTAGACTTCCCCACCCCAGAAAAGACTGTGACTATGTATGCCCCTCATGATTTTATATACCTCTATAAAGTCACCCTTTAGCCTCCTACACTCCAGGGGAAAACAGTCCCAGCCTATCCAGTCTTTCCTTATAACTCAAGCCCTCTGATCCAGCTACTTATTTCCCTCCTTCCTCTAATTCTCATTCAGCCTTAGCCACAGGATCTCTTGCATTTTCCTCTTCCCACTGCTGCACCAAGACGTCTAGTGTCCCCCAAGAATTGAACTGTGATTTGCTCTCATTTCCCAGCTATATGTTGGCCCTCAGTAATGTTATCTGCTTCAGTTTCCATGTTTACAGCTGCAACACCTGTCTTTCCTGTATCAACCTCATATTTAAATCCTCCTGTCTCAAAGTTCTTAGGACTGTTTGGAGGACGACACGAGAGGAATTTTTCTTCCAATATCAGTTAGAATTTCAAAGCCATTGCCTTTGGTCCACAAACTCCATTCCCCAGCCACTGGGCAAATCTCTAAGCCTATACTAGATTTGTTCACAATTCTGACATCATGCCTGATGCCAATGATGAGCACCTGAACCCCTCAGCACTAGGATTAAGATCAGCTTTTCTGATTTCTCTTAAAAACATCCAATTCCTACCCTGCAGTTCATCTGCTCCTGAATCATTCACCATCTGATTATTGCTACATATTGCCAGTCAGCCTCCCACCCCTCTATCAAAACTCTGCTGCCATATCTGAGCACAGCAACTTCCATTCACTCACCACCTTTAGTTTGCCTACTTGCCCTGGGTCCTAGTTGAGCAATATCACAATCTTAAAATTCTCACTCTGGTGTTCAAATCCCTTCATGTCTCCCCTTCCTTTTCTGAGTAGTCCTCCCCAATTCTCCTAGACATCTGCAAGAGACCAATTCTGGGCTTCTGTGAATCCTTGATTTTAACCACAGCAGCTCTGGGAACAAGGCTTTTAGCTTCCAAAGAAATAAGCCCTGTAATTCCCAAACCACTCTGCCTCACTAAATTTCTTTCCTCTTTAAAATTTGTCTCTTTGACCAAACTTTTAGTCATCTGCCCTAATACTGCTTGATGTAGACAATGTCAAATATTATTTGTTAACATAGTAAAATATCTGAAGGTAAGTTAAAGTACAAGTTGCGTTCCTTCCACCTGACCCACAGATCTTTGACCCATAGATGTAAACAGTGACTCATAGAGCAACAGCAAGTTTTTTGTAGCACAGATGGAAACAAACAGTTGCCTTGCGAACTGACAGATGATCAGATTTTTCAATTATCACTAGCCTGGGTTAGAATCAGACACTTGGGTTGAAGGGATTTAGGGCTGAGATGAGAAGAAATTCCTTCACTCTCAGGGTAATTGCTGAATATATTTAAAAGAGAAGAGAAATGACCCTCTAGGCACAAAATGCAGCAAGGGGTATGGGAGAGAGAGCAGGAACATGTATTGAGATAGAGGATCAACCATGATCATATTGAAAGGAGCAGTAGGCTCAAAGGACTGAATGGCCTTGTCCTGCTCCTACTTTCCATGCTTCTGTGTTCTGTTGCAATTTACATTGTTGTCCTGAATCTTGCAGCAGTTGTGACAGTGAGACTAACAGGGATCAATGTTACCACTGAGAAGCTTTCAGGTCTGCATCCAGACAGTCCAATGTGCAGACCCCGGTTACTGTCCACATTACCCTGTTCTGCCAGAAGCTAATGTGCATATTGCAGGAAGTCATCATGCATAAAATTGCTCTGCTATGATGTGTTACCTTTGTGACAGACAGTGAGTGTCCATTCTATGGTCAGTGACGTTTTATATGGCATGAGGCCCTAATTATTGCCAAAAAAGCTGTCTGGCACTGAAATTGTAAATTTGAGTCTGGAATGTAATTCTTTAAAATGTTAAATCATATAGAACAACATAGGAGATACACACAGAAACAGGCTACTTCGCCCAACCAGTGCATGCTGCTGTCCATGTTGGACTCATACCTCCTCCTGATACTGGAGATTTTTTAAAAAATAGAAATATTTTCTTTATGTCTGATTTCTTTCTCTTAATCCCATTTCCCCCCCCCCCCCCTTAATCTGGCTTTCTATACATGATTTGCATTGAATTAACCTTCATGCATTTGCACTTCACGCTTCAGCGTCTGGTTCACTAATGATTCTTCATTGTATTCAGTGGTCTCAGTGGTTATATACTGCACCCCAAACCCTGAATTCCAGAAGCAAAGTACAATCCATTGATACCGTCACACAGGATGCCCTGCACTAGGAACTGTGAAGAATTTCCAGGTAACTGTTATTAGTCCTGGTTCACCTAGCCTCCAGACCAGTGATGGGCACTGCGCTGCTTTGGTGCACTGGACACTGCAAATCCCATTGGTTCTCAGACATTCTGAGCTCTTCCAGTGTTAAGTGTAATGACATGAAGAGATCATTCATTCATCCCAGGTCATTGTAGGCAGTGTAGGTGGTAGCAAACAGGGAGTTTGGATACTTCTTTTTCATTATGGCATCATTCATGCGGGAAAATGTGAGGTTCCCCACTTCGGAAGAGAAAGTAGACAAGTGAAATATCTAGTAAATGGTGAGAAAACAGAAGGTGCTGGTTGTCAGAGTGACCTAGGATTCCCTTGTATACAAATGACTGAAAGTTAACAAGCAAGTCTAGCATGCAACTAGAAAGGCAAACAGTATGTTGGCCTTTGTTATAGGAAGATTTGAGCACATAAGTAATGTCTTACTGAAACTATATATGGCCTTGTTATGTATTACTCAGACCATGCCAGGAATAACATGTTCTAGTCTGGTCTCGACCAAAGGATGGCTTTGCTTGCAATAGTAAAAGAGCAAAGGTTCACCAGGTTGACTCCTGGGATGGGTGAGGTGGGGTGGGGTGGGGCTGGGCAGGCAGTTTCAAGGGTCTTTGTCCCACTGGACAGATTAAGCATAATGGGCCTATCCTCTCTAGTTGAGAAGAATGAGGCAATCCCATTGAAACATACAAAGTTAACACTGGGTTTGTTGGGATAGATACAGGGATAATATTTCCCTGGCTATGGTAACTTGAACTAGGAATCACAGTCGCAAAGTAAGGGGTTGGCTATTCAGGACTGAGATGAGAAGAATTTTTTTTAAACCAGAGATTAACCAATCTCTGGAATTCTCTCCCAACAGAACTGTGGAGATTCATATGCCAAATCTATTCAAGACAGTGATCAATATAGTTTTGGATATAAAGAAAATCAAGGGATCTGGGAATAGTAAAGCGAAAGATCAGGCATCATCTTATTGAATGGTGGAAAAGGCACAAGGGACCAAGCGGCCTACTCCTACTTCTAGTGTTCATATGTTTTCAGAACACCATGTGTGTCCTTTAAACTACCTTTCAATTTTGGTGGTGTGCCAATCATAAATAATTTCAAAATAAGATAAGCTGTACAAACAGAGACATCAAGGGAAAACTCTCTCTTCCTCCATGCTCAGTTTTCTCTCCATTTTTGGCAGTCTTGCAATGACCCAATCAAGTTCTTGGCATAAAAATTGCATTGGAAAGTGCATTGGTGACAGTTCAGAGAAGGTTCACTCGATTGATCCTTGGAAAGAAGGGGTTGACATATAAAGAAAGGTTGAGCAGACTGGGGTTATACTCACTGTCATTTGTAAGAATGAAAAGTAGAACCTGAGAGGGCCTGACAGCTTAAATGTTGAGAGGATGTTTTATCTTGAAGGGGCAAAATCAAGTAGTAGGGATATTACTTTCAGCATTTAAAATGATGAGGAATTTCTTCTCTCAGGGGGTTGTGCATCGTTAGAATTTTCAATCCAGGAGAACTGTGGGGGCTGCATCATTGAACATATTTAAGGTTGAAACAGACAGAATTTGGGGAGCTGAGGGTTATAGGAAACAGTTTAAAAAAAAAAATCGGAGGCCGAAATTCCATCGGCCGTTATTTTAATGAATGGCGGTAGGCTCAAGGGGCCAAATGCTCCTTACTTTTGTATTTATAAAAGAGAGCTATGACTACAGGACCCATCCCATCTGTATTTATCCACAATCTAGGTACGTGCAGGAATCATTGATCAGTGACTAAGAGCATTAGCCTACATGTTACCCACACCACCTAACTATTTAGTCTCTTCACTGGGGATGCTTGAGTCATTAAATTACTGAATTGAACTGCATACTTTTGCATTGGTCATCAGGACCTGTACTCAAGGCTTCAGACAATAGTGGAAGATGGGATTAGGCTGGATTGATCTTTCTTAATGGCGTGGACACAATGGGCCAAATGGTTTCCATGAGTCATACAGTGCTAGTCTGAGGAAATAGATGAGCTTCTACGTGACTGCTTTGAGTCAGTAGACTGGTCCATGTTCAAAGACTCAGCTGCCAGCCTAGATGAGTATGTCACCACCATCATAGACCTTACTAGCAAGTGTGTTGAGGACAGTGCACCAAAGAGGATGAGATCAGGGTGTTCCCAAACTGGAAACCATGGATGAACTGGGAGATCCACTCCCTATTGAAGTCTAGGACTGCAGCATTCAAATCAGGTGACCCTGACCTATACAAGAAATTGAGATATGACCTCTGTAAAGCTATCAGAGATGCCAAGAGATAATATCAGTCCAAAATCGAGTCCCAGACCAGCAGTCAGTTGTGGCAGGGTTTACATGCTATAGGCTACAAAACGAAGTCGGGCAGCATCGCTGACAACAACGCATCCCTTCCCAATGAGTTGAGGACGTAACCTTGGTTGAGGACGTAAGATCAGTCTTCCGGAGAGCGAACTCGCGGAAAGCATCTGGCCCGGGTGGTGCCCCTAGCCGTGTCCTCAGATCCTGTGCAGATCAGTTGACGGGGGTACTTACAGACATTTTTAAACTCTCCCTGCTTCATTTGGAGGTTCCCACCTGCTCTAAGAAGACCACTATCATCCCAGTACCCAAGTAAAACAAGGTAACATGGCTTAGTGACTACTGCCCAGTGGCTCTGACATCCACCATTGTGAAGTACTTCAAGAGGCTAGTCATGGCACGCATTAACTCCAGCCTCCCAGAAAACCTTGACCCACTGTAATTCGCCTACCACTTAAACAGGTCTAACGCGGACGCCATCTCCCTGGCCCTGCATTTATCTCTGGAGCATCTGGACAGTAAAGACACCCACGTTAGACTATTGTTTATTGACTACAACTCCACCTTCAATACTATAATTCCAAGCAAACTCATCACCAAACTTCGAGACCTAGGACTCAACATCTCCCTCTGCAATTGGATCCTTGACTTTCTGACCAACAGACCACAATCAGTGAGGATAGGCAGCAACACCTCCAGCACGATTATTCTGAACACCGGTGCCTCACAAGGCTGCGCCCTCAGCCCCCTACATACTCATGACTGCATGGCCAGATTCTGCTCAAACTCCATCTACAAGTTTGCAGATGACACCACCGTAGTGGGCCAGATCTCAAATAACGATGAGTCAGAGTACAGGAAGGAGATGAAGAGCTTAGTGACATGGTGCCATGACAACAACCTTTCCCTCAATGTCAGCAAAACGAAAGAGCTGGTCAATCATTTCAGAACAGGGGCAGTGTACATGCACCCGTCTACATCAACAGTGCTGAGGTCTAGAGGGTTGAGAGCTTCAAGTTCCTTGGAGTGAACATCACCAATAGCCTGTCCTGGTCCAACCACATAGATGCCATGGCCAAGAAAGCTCACCAGCACCTCTACTTCCTCAGGAGGCTAAAGAAATGTCCCCCTTGACACTCAACAACTTTTATCAATGCACCATAGAAAGCATCCTATCTGGATGCATCACAGCTCGGTATGGCAACTGTTGCACCCAGGACCGCAAGAAACTGCAGAGAGTTGTGGACACAGTTCAGCACATCATAGAAATCAGCCTCCCCTCCATGGACTCCATCCATACTTCCCGCTGCCTCAGTAAAGCAGCCGGCATAATCAAAGACACTACCCACCCGGAACATTCTCTCTTCTCCCCTCTTCCATCAGGCAGAGGACACAAAAGCCTGAATGCATGTGCCACCAGGCTCAAGGACAAGCTTCTATCCTGCTGTTATAAGACTATTTAACAGTTCCCTAGTATGAGAAGATGGACTCTTGACCTCACAATTTACCTTATGACCTTTTACCTTATTGTCTACCTGCACTTTCTCTGTAGCTGTGACACTTCACTCTGCATGCTGTATTGTTTTACCTTGTACTACCTCAATGCACTGTGTAATGATTTGATCTGTACAAACGGTATGCAAGACAAGTTTTTCCACTGTACCTCGGTACAAGTGACAATAATAAACCAATTCCTATGTGTAATAAATCCTCTCTGATTTCCTGGAGCCTAGTTTCTACAATTCATTCTCACATCAGGCACTGTACTCATTCACAAGCACTGGGCAAGTGACAGAGGGAGAAAGATGAAGGGAGTACAAGGTGATTGTCAGTCACCACCTCACCTTGTGGCAGCAGGAAAAAATCCAGAGATTCTGTTGAAAACACGGCAGATGGAGTATTCTGTCAAGAAGAATATGAGGTTATCCACTTTGGTAGCAAAAGCAGAGCATTATTTAAACTGTGTGAGAAGACTGAATGCTAGCATTCTGCAAAATCTGGGTGAATTTAACCAAGCACAGAAAGATAGCATGCAGGTGTTGTGAGCAATTAGGAAGGCAAATGAATTGTTGGCCTTTACTTCAAGGGGAATGGAGTAATGTAGCTTTGTTACAAATGAACACAATTCTGGAGAAAGCATACCTAGAGTACAGCGTATAGTTTTGGTCTTAGTTACGAAAGCAGACACCTGCCTTGGAAGGTGTTGCTGCAAAAGTTCACTCAGTAGATTCTTGGGAAGATAGGTTTGCCTTATGAGGAAATATTGAGCACAATGAGCAAATGCTCTCAGTGGTTTAGAAGAGTGAGAGATGATCTCACTAAAACACAAGGAACTGAAAGGGTGTAACAGGGTAGATGACAGGAGATTTCTGCTCATAGGAGATATCTAGAATAGAAGAAACTGAGATAGAGGATCATGAAACATTGGAATTCTCCACTTCCATAAGGAAATTAAGATCAAAGGAAAATGGGACCTGCAGGGCTACAAGTCAAGTGCTGGAAGGTGAAATTAGATTAGGTGGCTGCTTTTCGACCAGGATGAACATGATGGATGAAATAACCTCCTTCAATATCATAACTTTCCTTTAGATTCTACAAAGTTCAATTTGGCTATGATTTTATTGAACACTGGAGTAAGTTCTCACGTTGTGTGTGTTTGATATTATTTCGGTATTTATTCTGTATTTAGTGCAAACTGGAAGGTGTCACCACAGTCTTCTGCCTCTAGTCTTGAAATGAAGGCATACAGTTACAAGATAAGGAGCGGTCATTTAAAAAATATGACAAAATTTCTTCTTGCAGAGTGATAAGTCTCTGGAAATCTCTACCCCAGGGGGGTTGTGGAAGCTGGATCATTAGAAGTATTTAAAGTGGAAGTAGATTCATTTTTGAAAGATCGAGGAACCGACAGTGACAGGGAACTGACATAGAAGAAGAATTGAGGCCTGGGGTCAATTAGCCATGATAATGTTGAATGGTGGGATAGGTTCGGGGGACCAGATGGCCAACTCCTGCTCCTATTTTCTTGTGTTTTATTGTCCCAGCCCCACTACTGAACAGCAGGTCCACCCTCATGCTGTCCACCTCCCTATCATGGTCAGAAAGTAACCATTCAATATCTGGTTATTAAGTCATCATCAGATTGTTGAATGATAATGAAGAATTGTCCAATTTCTACCAGATCCCTAAATTGAATGTGTCATCAAAGCAAAAATGTGCAAAGTTACAACGGTGGAGATGCCAGGCCACTCCCAGAGGGCAGATAACACCAATTTGCAGTGGGGAAGAAACATTCTTCTTCAGGCCTCGTATAACCAATTGAAAAGTTTGCCATCTCTTCAGAAATTGGTTTTTAAAACCAGCCCAGGCCTGTAAGATGGAAGTTGTCTTTGGAACCAATATGAGTAGACTGAATACAGTTATGAGTTGGAGTGGACCCAACACAGAAAACTCCACCTAAACCAGTAAACTTACTAAGGCCAAAGGAATGCTATGTGGGGAATGAAGGGTGTTTCTCTGGAAAGACTTTAAAACTATAACAGTTATAAAACTATAAAGAATCCTCAATCTGACTGATCCATCTTCATTTTCAACTTGACAAAAATAGATCTTGAAACCATGCTTACAAATGACAAATTATTATTAGTGAGATTTAGCAAATTAATAATAACTGAAACATTATGACTTTGCACCCTAACTGAAGGACTCATTCACTAGGAGTAGATCATACATAGTTTTCCAATAATTGATTCAAATTCTTAGAAAAATCTTATTGCAAAATGTTCCTAAATGTTAAATATGCACTTGTGGTAATCACAAATCAGATTTATTATCACCAACTTGTATGACATGAAATTTGTTGTTTTGCAGCAGCAGTACAGTAAAAATTGCTATAAATTACAAAATAAATAGTGCAAAAAAGGAATAACGTGGTATTGTTCATGGACCATTCAGAAATCTAATGGCAGAGGGGAAGAAGCTGTTTCTAAATTGTTGAGTGTGGGTCTCGTGAGGCTCTTGTACCTCCTCCCCGATGGTTAGGGTCCTTAGTGATGCATGCGGCATTCTTGAGGCACCGCCTATTGAAGATATCCTCAATAGTGAGGAGGGTTGTGCCCGTGATGGAGCTGGCTGAGTCTACAACCCTCTGTGTAGCCTCTTGCGATCCTGTGCATTGGAGCCTCCAAACCAGGCTGTGATACAACCAGTCAGAATGCTCTCCATTGTACATCTATAGAAATTGGCAAGAATCTTTGGTGACATACCAAATCTCCTCCAACTCTGAACAAAGTAGGGTCGCTAGCATGCCTTCTTCATGTATTGGGCCCAGGACAGATCCTCCAAGATGTTGACGCCCAGGAACTTGAAGCTACTCACCCTTTCCACCGCTGACCCCTCAATGAAGACTGATGTGTGTTCTCCTGACTTCCCCTTCCTGAAGTCCACAATCAATTCCTTGGTCTTGCTGACGTTGAGTGTGAGGTTGTTGTTGTGACACCACTTAACCATCTGAACTCTCTCACTCCTCTATGCCTCCTTGTTGCCATCTGAGATTTTACCAACAACAGTGGGATCATCTGCGAATTGAAAGATGGCACTTGAGCTGTGCCTAGCCACACAGCCATGTGTAGAGTAGAGCAGAGCAGTGGGCTAAGCACTCTTCCTTGAGGTGTGTCTGTGTCAATTGTGAGGAGGAGATGTTACTACTGATCCACACGGACTGTGGCCTCCTGATAAGGAAGTCAGGGATCCAGTTGCAGAGGGAGGTACAGAGGCCAGATTTTAAGCTTGTTGATTAATACTGAGGGATGATGGTGTTGAACGCTGAGCAGTAATTGATGAACAGCAGCCTGAATGTGCGCTTTACTGTTGTCTAGGGTGCTCCAGAGTGGAGAGCCAGTGAGATTGCGTCCACTGTAGATCTGTTGTGGCAGTAGGCAAATTGCAGCAGGTCCAGGCAGGAGTTAATTCTAGCCATACCAACCTCTCAAAGCATTTCATCACAGTAGATCTGAGTGCTACCGGCAAAAGTCGTTGAGGCAGCTCACCCTGCTCTTCTTGGGCACTGGTTATGATTGATGCCCTTTTGAAGCAGGTGGGAACCTCAGACCGCAGCAGTGAGAGGTTGAAGATGTTCTTGAACACTCCAGGCCAGTTTGTCAGCACAGTTTTACTTTGTAATCATGCTTTAATCATGTTTACTTTGCAATTACCTTGTACATTATTAACCCAAGAGAACCCCATTTCCCCATTTTAATAAGGTACAAGATTTTTGACAGGGAGTCGGCTTTTGGTATGGCTTATTCAATTTTGTGCCACTCCTTGTGTTACAAATATCTATATTTATTTTTGATAACAAATTGCACATTTAACAAAAACTTAATTTCTAGTTCTTTACTTACAGGGTTATGTTTTGAGCTCTTTATATAGTGGCTTCAGGGATTAGGTATCAGCCCAACAAACACTCATCTACAAATCTTAATTTACAAACCCACAAGAGAACATTTCACAGCCATTGATAGCCTTCTAACCCACTACTACAAATGGAATGTGAAATTCTGACAGCAGCACAAATAATTTAAACACACTCATTCCAGCTTAAATCCAAACAGGGAAAGCCATTTGCAGTTTCACATTGAAAATCTACATCACAACTCATTGGGCACAGGGTTTCCTCAAACTCACCCAAAACTCCATGCTCTGTGCCATAACTCATAATACTCTATTAGCTGTCCTCCCATCTTCCACCCTATGTAAATTTGTGCTAGTCCAGGTCTCTGCTGTTTCTTTACTCACACCGTGTTCTGTTCACTCATCAGCCTCTGCCTACTAACCTACACCGACTCCCAGTTTGACAATACCTCAACTTTAAAAGTACTGTTCTTGTTTTTCAATCCTTCCATGGCCTCAGCACCCCCTTCCCTCGTTCTCTATAATCCTCTCAGCACTACACACCTTCGGTTCTCTGTTTCTGACATTTAATACATCCCCAATTTTAATCACTCCACCACTTTCAGCTGCCTTGGCCCCATGCTCTGGTATCAGGGCCCAGAGTCTGATGCCATTGAAGATTAAACTCACTACAGAGCAAGAATCACCACTTGTCTGAAGTGCAGAGGGCTTTGAGCAACATGGATTCAATTCTGGAGTCCTTATTGCTGAAAGAGCTTCAAAAAGGGAGAAAGGAAAAATGTTATATTCAAAATAATTTGTACTATGGCACCTCGACACTGAAAGAGATAAAGTTCTACCTACAACCCAGATTAATATTTAAACAATGCTGTCAAAATTTCTTCCCATCAATGGCAGTTGGGTAACTAGGAATGAATTAAAATTAGGACTTTATACTCATGAACTGATCAATGCTTTGTTTTGTCACAAGCCAACAGATGAAATGACTAAGTGAAAAATAACAACAGTTTGAAAAAGATATTCAACACTCCCATCTGTGAATGCCAAATGCATACAGACACTTTTCTTCTCACCTGTCCCATGCATGAGGCAATTTATTTTTACCACTAATTTACATCCAGTATATCACGCTGTGAGCCACTTTCATAACAATGTCTTTCAATGCAGATAGATCATTAGAAGAACTCTCAGTTCCCTGGCAAAGGAATGAGCTAAAGGGGATGTGGGTGGGATTGGGGCCTTGTTCCATAGAACCATAGAACACTACAGCACAGAAAACAGGCCATTCGGCCCTTCAAGTCCATGCCAAAACTTTCTTCCGCTAGTCCCATTTACCTGCACCCAGTCCATAACCCTCCAGACCTCTCCCATCCATGTATCTATCCAATTTATTCTTAAAACTTAAGAGTGAGCCCGCATTTACCACGTCAGATGGCAGCCCGTTCCACACACTCACCACTCTGAGTGAAGAAGTTCCCCCTAATGTTCCCCCTAAACCTCTCCCCCTTCACCCTAAAGCCATGTCCTCTCGTACTTATTTCTCCTAATCTAGGTGGAAAGAGCCTACTCGCATTTACTCTGTCTATACCCCTCATAATTTTGTAACCCTCTATCAAATCTCCCCTCATTCTTCTACACTTCAAGGAATAAAGTCCTAACCTGTTCAATCTTTCCCTGTAACTTAACTCCCGAAGACCCAGAAACATTCTAGTAAATCTTCTCTGCACTCTCTCAATCTTACTGATATCCTTCCTATAGTTACATGACCAGAACTGCACACAATACTCCAAATTTGGCCTCACCAATGTCTTATACAACCTCACCATAACATCCCAACTCCTATACTCAATACTTTGATTTATGAATGCCAGGATGCCAAAGGCCTTCTTTACAACCCTGTCTACCTGTGACGCCGCTTTCAGGGAATTATGTATCTGAACTCCCAGATCCCTTTGTTCCTCCACACTCCTCAGTGCCCTACCATTTACTGTGTATGTCCTACCTTGATTTGTCCTTCCAAAATGCAACACCTCACACTTGTCTGCATTAAATTCCATCTGCCATTTTCTGGCCCATTTTTCCAGTTGGTCCAGATCCCTCTGCAAGCTTTGAAAGCCTTCCTCGCTGTCCACAACGCCTCCAATCTTAGTGTCATCAGCAAACTTGCTGATCCAATTTACCACATTATCATCTAGATCATTGATATAGACAACAAACAACAATGGTCCCAGCACAGCTCCCTGAGGCATGACACCCAGCTGAATGTCACCCCAGAGTCCTAATTGTAGGGGTTATATAGGGTGGAAAGGGAGGAGGCTATTCCACTTCCAGTATAAATATTTTTCTGCACTTCATACCAATGCATTGAACACAGACTGGAGCTTTCACCGGAGCACAATCACCAGAGAAATAAAAATATTTTAACTCTCTTTTGCATTGCCTTCTTAGCCTGAGGGATATTGAGAAGATATCCTTCGTAATATTATAATTTAAGTAAGCATCTTTTGTATAAAAAAAGTTCAAAACAATTTCACTTCTCATTTACTTCAGAGAAGGAATTCATTATACAAGTGCAGCTGGGCATATCTTTCTTCCACATGAGCACATGGCTTGACATTTTTCCTGATTTATATTGTGCCAGTCATCAAAATCTAAACAGATTTCAAGTTTTCATATTGCATCACAAGAACGCATCCAAAAATATTCCATCACCACCAATCCTTGGTTTACAACAGCTATTCAAAACAATTTAATTCTTCCCAGGAACACATACTCCATTTGCAAATTTGGTACAAGACCAAGTGACAAGAGTCACATTCAGCAAATCATCTGCAGCAATGATTCCCCCTCTCATTATAAGACAACGTCATGTCACAAACAGAGGAGATAATCATTTCTTAAATATATCAATTGGAAGCAGTTCTTTAAAAACATGGTTTGTTTTCCCCTCCTCTGGTCCCTGCATATCATTATCAACTCACTGTGTCTTACAGAAGTCTCTGTAAAACTTCTGTAATTATTGACCTCAAAACAAAAATCACTATCTATTTTGTATTCCAAATCTCTAAA
The DNA here is from genome assembly GCF_009764475.1 of Pristis pectinata. Taxonomy (NCBI): domain Eukaryota; kingdom Metazoa; phylum Chordata; class Chondrichthyes; order Rhinopristiformes; family Pristidae; genus Pristis; species Pristis pectinata. The sequence goes on along the minus strand of NC_067407.1, from coordinate 46,923,009 downwards.
TTCTCCATTAATACCACACCCATTTGCTACCAACCACTTCTTTAACAGGTCAGAGAATGTGCTGTTGTCCTTTACTGCCAATTCAAGGCCTTCTCTCATGTTTGGAATTCATTGGCCTAAGAAATTCTCATGCACCTATGATATTAAAGTGAACCAAACAAGTGTTTCACAATTTGCATTCAAAAGTATGCTGCCAGGGAGCCAGGTTTGGGAAGTCAGTTGGAGTATGGATTGCCAGCAGCCTGAGATTTGATGAGCATCTGTATCAAGTTGGGAAGGGGGCCGTTGGCGAGGGGTGGAATTGTGGCTGACGGTGGGGTGGGGATATGATGATCAGGTAGATAATGGGAAGTGAGTCGGAGATTGAAAACACCATCAGGGATTAAATTGTGTAGATGAAGGCCTTGGAATGACCTTAGGGTTGGGGGCGTCAGGAAGGATCATTGGGAGTTGTGGGTAGATGAGTATAGTGAAGTGTGGGGAAGGATGAAAGGCAAGTAAGGACCAACCTTACAGGAGTCCCCATCTAACACTGCAGCACAAAATCCTTACTGTATCAGGAATGTCCAATGAGGATTTCACCCAGGATAACGTGGTCTGAGTTCTCTGGCAATGCTCCAAAAACAAACGCACTGCACAGGGACTGACATCAGCCAATGCACCACTGATGCAGAAATCCCATCAGGGTGGCAAGGGTGATTATTGCCACAAGTGTTTGTCAAATATATGAGATGATGCAAAACAACGCAGAAATGTTCATTACCAAGTTTCATTGTGGGGGTAAAACATTGACTTTTGATTGAAATGCTGAAAAAAATTAAACAGCATTACACATTTGAAATTCTTGATCTAGTTTCTAAAAATGCTGCCATGAGTTAGCCTTCAAAAGAAAATGGTACATTCTCCGGTCAGGACAACCCAACATGAGGAACAGTGTTTCTCACACTGTGTTTAGTGTTCAAATATTGAATATCAAATCAGATATTTAAATGAATTTTCTGAACAATTATATCAGAAGATCAAAGGCAGGTCTTCTTTGTTGTGGACTCACCTGGGAAGAAGTTTGCAGGGGAAACTGTTCAGAAGGGGAAAAAGGGTTTGGATTAGTTAGTGTGTCCCACACATGGCAAGCTGTAACATTCTGAGGTCATTTTCAAATCAAGAAGAAACAAATGAGGGGCATAAGGATGGACTACTTAAAGGAGCGCTGGCCAAAATTAGCAATGTTTAGCCCAAAGGAGATACAGAGTGACATGCTTCTTAATGTCTTTGTTACAAGGACTGATAGTAAATCAAGTTGAAGTTAAATATTACTTTGCAAAATGAACTAGTTTATTAATTTACTTTCAGCTTTGCTAAATGGTGTGCTGTTTGGATAAGTGGAGGAGCGTATACATTGGTGCATATACATTACTATTTAAGCAAAGTTTTAATTGTTACCAAACCTCCATTCATGCTCTTGTTTGACCAATTACTGGTAGGAAAGGCAACCTCCTGATCATTAAGAAGCCAAGATGTGTTTGCCAGAGCTTCCTGATTTTTAAGTACAAGAGGCAAGAGGCTTAGAGGGGATCTAAGGAAGAATTTTTTCATCCAGAGGATGATTGGAATCTGGAATACACTGGAAAATTAGTGGAGCCAGAGACTCTCAGAACATGCAAGTATTTAGGTACAAGACTTGAATTTCTAAGGCATCGAAGGCTATGGGCCACATGTTGGAAAATGGGATTAGTGTGATTGCACATATGATGGCTGGCATGGTCATGATGGGTTGAAGGGCCTCTATGGTCTATGACTCTAATCAGTCCTCGGAGCAGCAAGAAGCTGTGCTCGATCCCATGGAAAGCAGATGCTGCCACAGAATGCTTTCTTCCAACGCAATATGACTTGCTTCTTTCTTTCCACATTGTCAAAACCTTAATCAGCTCCTTCACCAACTCAATTTTCTAACTCTCTATTGAATCATCTTCCCACTTCTACCTTCCATACACCTGGTTGAACTTTCCACTTTCTATCCTGTCAAATTCCATTGTGCTCAAGCAAATCTCATTCATCCATACTCTCCAATCCTCTAACTTCCAGATGTTCCCTGGATTCTGCTCACTGTGCTAGACACTCAGCCCTCTGGAATCAGCCCAAGATTGTTTCAGCTTGAGTTCTAATAACAGGTTATCACAAAGAAACATTAACCCTGTTTCCCTCTACAAACATGCTGCTTGACCAGCTGAGTATTTCCAGTAATTTCAGTTTTATTTCAGATCTCCAGCATCTGCAGTATTTTACTTCTGTCTAAATTATTCCATATTGAATCCCTCTCTCAAATCTTTTTTTGAAGTTCCAAAAAATTTATGCTGTTTAATCACGCCTTTGGCTCCCTGACTCTTTTTTCATTCTAGGGCCTGTCATTTTATATTGCCCAATCCTCAAATTTACCAAAAAATTATGTACTGATGAAAGGTTGTATTAAATATGGACAGGTGAAACACAGCAGATTTCATACACAAGCATCAGGGGATTTGAAATCTCAATTAGTTTTCATTACACCACCCCTATTTCCTCTCCACCCTACCTCCTCCCCATTCTGCCAAGCCTTTTCAGCAACTGTTAATTTTTCTATGCCTTTCAAAAGTTCTTTGTGGAATAATTATGGCCATTCTAAAAGCACCCATGAGAACCACTGGAATAAAACTGCAACAGTATGTACTGACAATCTAATCCTCTTGTTGGATGCAGAATTTCTTACTGATGCGTGGCATTGCCCAAGGAGTATTACCATGTAGGTCTGGGCCTTACTGTGCTTGAGGTGTGTTTAATCTGGATAAATAAAAAGGGGATATGCAGTGCATTAATTCACTATAATTGACACTGCTATTACATGGTGAAGCATTACCATCTGCTATTAACATCTCAGTTGAGTTAAATAACCTAGAAATGTGTTCACATGACTCCAAACAGGAATTGTGCTGTTTTAAATTATGTTAACCCAGAGTAATTCTACATACACTTCTGAGAGTCTTTGCACCCATCTGGAAATTTGCCATCTCATTTTTCAGCAAGATTTTTGTTTTCCCTGGAATAAAGCACTCCAAACAGTGCTGCAATGTGCAAAATTCATTTGCAGTGAGATTTTCAATGTCACTAGTCATGGAAACAAAACTTCTTATTTAGTTGCAGAGCAACCAGGCATCTCTGCTTTCCAGACATTCAAAGTGCATTTTGTCCTGGAGATCTGTGACCTCCATTGACCTCAAAAACAACCTCACATACCAACTGCTCTGCCGGTCATGCTCAGTCTCAGTACCATTCCTGGCTACTGCTGGCCTCTGCCATATCCCACCATTTGTTGCTTTCTGCTGCATTATGGAAGTTATCCAAACTCCAAATTCAAGAATCCATATACTTTTCCATCAGCACACAGGAACAGCCAGAGCAGAGTGAGGGATTTTCTAGCAATGCAGGCTTCCTAAACTGCAGCTGTTCATAGACTGCACTCAAGTACAGTTTATTCCTTTCAGAGACCTCCCTCCCAATCTACTACAAGTGCCTGGCTGTAGACCGGAAGGGTCTCTCTGGCCCCTTGCTCAAGCAATTTGCCAGTTGCAGGCACTACTCTTAATCAGCCCGCCCTAGTCTAACTGAACCCCTGGAAGTGCTCTAACATCCCCCATCATTATAATATCTATTCATTAGGTAGAGACACCAATAGTAGCTGGAAGAGTGCTGCTCCTTGAACTATGGCATGACCCTATCAGAGCTGGCTCCTGAGATCACACTTAAGAGGCTAAATGATGGCAACCATGAGAACTTGCAATAGGTCAGTGGAATGGTGCACACTGAAATTTTTTTTTTTAAAAATCACACAACATGTCATTACACAGAGAAACCCAACAACACTTCCTCACATCGAAGATCTCAATCTTTATGGGTTAGCCACTGCATTAGGGTGACACTCAGTACTCCTTTAACACCATTAACAAAGGAGTTTCAGGGAATACAGTTCAAATTCTATCATTTAATTTTCACGTGCAATTTATGCACTGAATACTGAAGGACATTTTTTAAGAATCTGGATGTTTAGTTTATGATCCCATTAACCTCTATCACAACACCATTAACAGTTAGGAAAATATACACTTGAAAAATTCAATTTCTTAACAACATTTTATCTCATATTTCTTCTTCATTGGTTATGGCACCACACTAATGATCATTCCTCAGACAGTGAAACTCGGCAGGCTACCTGACTGCTGAGCAAATCACAGCCAAGTCCAATCATACCCTCTTCCAAATTCTCCACTGCCAAATTACTCCCCCCTTAATTCAGCTGCAGAGAAGGTTCTTGAAATTTGCATTCAAGGTCTTTCTTTTTGAAAGACAAAAGACAAAGTGTGAACAGCTAAAGAAAAATATTTAGCTGTTCATCAATTGAATGGCACTGATGTATCATGGGATACTAACTGCAGCTCCAGGCACAATCACAATTCAGTTAACTGTATCACAGCTCACACAAAAATATCAAGTTCAAGCATTAACTATGAAAGGCTCTGAGGTACTTTAAGCAAAAAGTTCCATGAAGGTATTCAAAGTTGCACATGACAATTCAATTAACAAATGTAATCTTGTTTTTGTTACTGTTCCCAAATGTTTAAATTTTATATTGCACAGTAGAAATTTCAGTTACTAAGAAACAAAAATCATGCATTATTTTTCACATGTATCACCTTGACTGGGGACAAGGGGAGGAGATACACCTGAGTACACTGCAAGGCACTCATTAAATCAATGGGTGTTTTATGGCCACCACTGGGTGAAACCTAGAAAACTCAAAGTCTTGTCACAACATCACCTATAGGGGTTCAGATAATTACACAAAATATGGATCCATTATGATATTTTCTGTAATAACATTTCCAAAGTAGTTTCCAATGGACACAGGCCCCACATTACAAATTTAACATAGTTTCCATTGAGCCTAAATAATTAAACAAAATCAGCACATCTACATATTCCACAGAATAAAAAAATCCCACAAACCGAAAAACAAGATAATTTGGAGATCCGAAGTGACTACTGTTCATAATCCACCACATAAATTCAACACGAATGTAATTTTTAAAAAAAAATCACATTTTTGAAATTCACCCTGATTGTTTTCTCTCAAATTGCCGTTATGTGGAATGATATCCTCTTGTGTTACTACTCTGTTTCCTCTTTATAACTGTGTTTGAAGATAACTTTTCCATTGGCTTTCCTCACCTTATCTAGTTCTTACTGTGTTCTGCACAAGCCCATCCTCAGCATCTCCACTTTAATTCTCTCTCTTTATCCATGTTACTTGATGGTCACTTGTTTTCTTTGCAGCCTTTTTTGGACTTGGACTAATTCTGTTTTGTTTAAATTTGAACAATAAAATTGCTTCTCTGCTTTCTTGTCCTGTTCTTCCCATTAGTATCATCTTCTTGCTTAGTTTAACACCTGCTTTTCCCATTCATGTTCTTATTTTGGCTATTCCATCCCCAGCCTCTTTTCAGTTATTTTTAAAATGCATTCTACACAAACTTGCCAATTCTGAAATGAGTTATGCTTGTGGATCTATTATGCTTGCTCCCAACACTTGATGGTAAGCTGTAAACACTGCACACAGATCTTTCACTAAAAAATGCGTCCCAATTGTTGTATACATCAATAAATGAGCACCAGATGCAAACCGTCAGAAGTCAGCTACCTACGTTCAGGTTAACCAATCAGATTTGCCTGCTTTAAATTCCAACACCAGCACTTTCCTATTCTAGAGCTCTCTACCAGAACTTTGTCAATGCCCAGGACTTGTCTTTAGTATGCAAATGCTGAGGCACAGACTCACACAAAGTGCAGTTTTGTAGGTGCCAACCACCATCCACTACCCCATGCAAGTAAATATACACAGGAAGCATCACTAATTTAAAACCACAAGTTGCTAGACAAAAGGAACTAATGATGAAAGTGAATCAATTACGCTATTGTGCACTTTAATGTTTAAGGATGAATTACTGAAGTTATTTTAAGAACTCAAAAAGAACACATTTCTGAACAATTCAATGCATTCTCCTAGAGAGAATGTTGTTTTGCCACACGCAGCATTTTTTTTAAAAACTGGAGCGTGGGAATGATATGGCTTACTGAAACTTATTTGTCAAAGGTCTGATCCCCAAACTTTACTGGAATCATTAATTTTGCATATCCAATTTGCACAGAATTGCTTTGTAATGAAAGGAACTGTTTACCCAACCCATCATTATTTTGCTCAGATTCCTCTCCAACCTGAAGATTCTGGCTGAGAATTTCTTTCTCACAACACTGAAAAAAAAATCAGACTATGCGACTGAAAATAGGCTTAACCTGGAGCAGAGCAAAACTGTTGTCCTGTCCATTTCGGGCAGGAAATTCAACACCTGATTTCCAATGGGATTTTCATCATCACTATAAACAAGGTTCCAGCATAAAACTCCTCCAAATGATGTCAATAATACAGTAAAGCCCAGTGGCTGTCTTCAACTTGATTTACAACTTCACTGGTCTAGCTTGCGTCTTGAAAAACTTTATTGAACTCAAAATTTACTTCCAATAGATAGCAATGAGATGAACCATACATGTCACAAATATCACAGGTGGCCATAGGAACCATGTAGGAGGTGGCATGGAAGGGACCATCACGCAAGACCTTATGCATCCAGAGTGCATAGGGACCCAAGCCCTACAACTGGACATATTTGAGGAGTAATGCTACCCAGCCACGCTCCATCAGGATACTTCTTGTTGTATCATAAAATCGTACCGCACAGAAGCGGGTCCTTCAGCCCAGTGCATCATGCAGTACTAATCACATTTCCCAGCACTTAGTCTATAATTTTCTCTACCATGACTTTTCAAGCACTCATCTAAATACTACTTAAATGTTGTAAAAGTACCTGCCTCTACCACCCCCTCAGGAAATGTGTTCTAGGTTCCAATCACCTGGGTGAAAAAAATTCTTCCTCAAATCCGCTCTAAATTTCTTACCCTTTACCCTTAAGTCAATGCCATCTAGTCTTAGACATCTCTGCCAGGAGATAATTTACTCATAACCTACCCCCTATGCCCCTTATAATTTGTTTTTTTTTAAATAGATGCACCTTAATGTGGTCCTGCCCTCCAAAGAAAGCAAACCCAGCCTGTCCAGGTCTTTCCTCATGGTCAAAATTCTCCACCCAGGCAACATGTTGGTGAATCTCCTCTGCGCCCCTCTGAGATCTGTGACCTCCTGCACTTTCAAGTACCATATCATACATGTGGCCTGGCTAAGGTTGCAGTCACTGTCAGCTTAACTCAAGCTGTGTCTGCTGCTCGTTGCAATATGTCACAGTTTGTTGCATTCGGGAGATCACCCAATCTGCACACTCAAGGAGAGGAGACTTCTTTCTATTTTTCCTTCAGTCCATAGGAGCAGGGGAGGGGATTTGCTACTATTGCAAGCTTCCCCAAAGTGCAGGTGTACAGAAGGACATACTCATTCTGTTTTAATTCTTGCAGAGACCTCCCTGGCAACCTCCAGCCAGGATGCAGTACATGACTGTAGCCCCAAAGTGCCCCTGAGGGCCCCCCCCTTAAACAAAGAACATGCCTCGCTCCCATTAATGCAGTATATTTGAAGTACCAGTAAAGAATGCTGCTCATTCCTCCTAGCGTGTGCATGGGTTTCCTCCAGGTGATCCGGTTTCCTCCCACATTCCAAAGACGTATGGGTTAGGAAGTTGTGGACATGCTATGTTGGCGCCAGAAGCGTGGCAACACTTGCGGGCTGCCCCCAGAACACTGGACGCAAAAGATTCATTACACTGTGTGTTTCCATGTACACGTGACTAATAAAGAAATCTTATGTTATCTTATCTACTGTGTGTGCCTTTTAAGGAGCTGGCTCATCAGCATCATCCAAAGAACTTATCCTCATGGAGTCACATCGCAAGGCTAAATGGAGGCAGATGCAAGATTTTGCAATAGGTCAACAGAATAGCATGTACTGAACCTGACACTGTGCATCTTCGCATGGGGAAAACCCAACAATGCTGTGCTGGGATCCTTATATTTTTGACGGAATTTGTATAAGCAGAGTGAGCACACCGCTATCTGCGCCCATCAAAAAGCAAGAATGGAATATATATGAACAGATTCCGCTAAAGGGCCTGCTCCACGATTACCATACGATGTCAGCTGTCAGTGATGGCACATTACTTCATCCATTAAAAGAAAAACTTGCACTTAAATAATGCTGTACATGACCTCAGGGAGCATTTTATGACCAACGAAGCATTACAGTGCAACTATGATCAGAATGCTTCCATTTCTACTTTGCATCATCTTGTTAACCTGGCATGACTTCTTTCCTTACCAATCTTTCATTAACCCAATAACATTTCAATATCCATTCTTATGTGATTTCTAAGTCACTTCAGAGGGCACTGAGAATCAATCAACCACATAATTAATTGGAGCCACATATAGCTGTGTGGCAGATTCCCTCCTTGCACAGAAGTTGATTTTTTTTTAAATGACAAAATGGCAGCTTATATCAGCACGTTTTTTGAAGTAATTTTCTTACCTTCCTGCAGTAACTAGCTGACTAGGGAGTTCAGATTTATTTGTTGGATATCGCATACCCATATACATGCAGTTTCCATTGTGCAATTGCTAGTGTTCACTTTTCCCAATGGCAGCCTTTCAAGTCTTGGAAGTGTTCCCCTTCTCTGATCTGCTTTTGTATTGCTCAGCTTCCTTCTTCCCCATGCCCACCATCCTTCCTAATTCACTTCTTCCTCAGTTAAGCCATGGAAGTAAGCAGGAAAAAAATCACCTGCCAGAATGTTTCATGGCAGAACTGTTCATTCAGTTTCCCCACAGCTACCTGCCCCCAATCATTAAAACAACAGTTTATTCAAACATGTATGAACTTTTTATTTGATGATTAATATCTATTCAAGTACGAACGTAGTGAAATGTAGTTAAATTTAGCCCAGGAGCCACCATTTAGCCTTGCACAAATCAGAAATTTATCAAGTTCAATCCTTTGCCTGCACCTCTTAACTGGTGTCTGTTGAGATGACAATTGAGCTCTGCAGTAACTTCAAGACATGGAGAAATAAATATCAGCTCAGAGTCACTGTTCAGTCACCATCCAATGTGGCCAGGCTGAGTGGAAACCGAAACACAGACTACCAGGTGATCTGGCATTGTTTTGTGTATCAGATAGTATTGACATACAACAGAGCTGGAAGGACAGTAACAGACTTCAAGAGGGCATTAACAGGCCAGTGGCACGAGTGAAGAAGTGGCAAGTGAAACTTAAAGCAAAGATGAAAACCATAACACATTTTAAATTTTTAATTTTTTAAAAAATATTTTATTTACAGCCTGGTAACAGGCCCTTCTGGCCCAACGAGTCCGTGCCGCCCATTTTAAACCCAAATTAACCTACCCGTATGTCTTTGGAATGTGGGAGGAAACCGGAGCACTTTTGGTATGAAGAACAAGGCACAGCAACAAGGATCTCAATACTTGGCGGAAGCTTTGAGAAACAAATGGCGCAGATTCCAAATAAGTGGGAAAAATAACAGCGGAGACACAAGGTATAAGTTTTGGATCTGGAATACTCACCTTCAAGGAAACTGAAAGCAGATTCAATCCAAGTTTTAAAAAGGACTGAGGAAGTACAGGACAGCAAAAACAGCGGCAAGGTTACAGGGAAAGAGCTGGGGCATGCAGTCTAATGTAATGTAAGCATCTACTCTTACAAAAAGAAAGCATGGGCTTGACAGAATGAATGGCCTTGTTCTATACTGAAACACTTTTATGGATCTAAAACTGCAAATGGATTGAGCAAGTTCAGCTGCGATGCCAATACCATCATGGCAAAGAGGTTGCTTCCCAGATCGGCACATGAAGAATAGGCTGGTGGACAAGGCATCAAAAGATTACTGGTGTTTATACTCCAATTATCTCTTCAGGACAAGGAGGAAGCAAAAATATCTTCCCAAGCTCACATGGAGCCTAAAACTAGAGGGCATAGATTAAAGGTGAGGGGAAAGATTTAAAGGGGATCTGAGAGGAAAGTTTTCCAGCACAAAGGGTGCTGGGTACATGAAAGGAGGCCGTAGAGGTGATTACAATTACAAAGTTTAAAATTGAATAGGTTACATGGATAGGAAAGCTCTAGAAGAATATGACCAAAAGCAGACAAATGGGACTAACTCAGGTGGTCTCCTTGGTCACCATTGATGAGTTGGGTCAAAAGGACTTGTTTCCACGCTATGGCTCTATGCATAGCAAAAAAAAGTTAATCATTCAAAAATGGCACTTTAGGTTCACCACACCCATGGAGGCATTGAACCTTCTGCCCAGCTCACAGATGTTATAACTATCTCTGCTTACAAGCAAATCTCATTTTGTGATACCTTATCTTCAGTCCAGAAATTATACTCACAATATCCTTCTGTAGTAGTGGACAAAAGGAGGTAAATTTACAATGCTGACTTCTGGTGAAATAAGGCTTTTTTTTCCCCAGGTCCAAGAAAAGCATTTTCAAATCAGCCACAATTCAGATTCAGAGAGCCCAAGGGAGGTGAACACAGGTGCAACAAATGAAAGCAATCATCCACAATTCCAAAGCCTAATGAGACAATTCTATGAAATTAGGAAACACACAAGCTTAAAAGTAAAAAAAAAACAATAAACAGCAAGAAAGACAGTTTATAATCCAAGCAACAGTTAAACAACTACCAATATAGTACATTCTCGGGGGAACCATGCAGTGATATTATTATTTGATAAATGTAAGGATTTATCATGAATATTCTGGAGCTTTCATGACCTGTCTTGTTAACTGCACCACTGGTTGTGGCTGAACCAGATGACAGGGAGAGTGAGAAATGGGAGGGGAGAGACAGGGTGGCATTGATTAGGGTCACCTTCATTATTTGGTGTTACTCAGTTAGTATTCAGCAAGTCCTCTGAAAATGTACATGTAGACATGGGCCATCTGTTATGCTCATACACACCCACCCACCAATATGTTGACTCTCACATGCCACACATGTAGCAAATACATTTGAATATAACATGATGCAAGATCATTGGATCAAGGTAAAGCAGACAATTTGCAATTGTGGACACTTCATCTTCAGGAAGTGAAGGGAGCAGAGAAAATGTTAGAGAAGTGTAAATATTATTTGTCTTTAAATAAATTCTGACGAACAGTGGACTGATCATTTACTTTCAAATGGACCATCCATACACACGTTAATGTATGAATACATAGAATATTTATGGTTCATTCATTTATGCAACTGGCCTTTCTTTTCCATCTGACCTGCATCTCAACACAGGTTACAGATTGGAAGACTGTAGTGTCTATACTGGTAAATAAAATGTCTCAATCCTGCTTCCTTTATCAAAGTCAAAGTCGAGTTTATTGTTGTTTGCACAGGTGCAATGAAAAACTTTCTTGCAGCAGCATCACTACAGGCACAGAGCATTAGATAAGCAGCATTCATAAGAAAAACAAATTAAAACATAAATTATACACAGTTTTTTTTTACAAGAAAGAACACAATTAGAACCAAAAAAATCCATTGTAGTGCAAAGTCATCAAAGTGGCCACAATGTTGCTATACTGAGGTAGTGATTAGGGTTGTGCAGGTTGGTTCCAGAACCAAATAGTTGAAGAGAAGTAGCTGTTTTTGAACCTTTTGTTTATCCAAGATAATTGAGATTCAAAATTCTGAACAGTTAGTTGTGGCTGGGATGGTAGCATTCACACCTCAAGCCTCAAGGTTATTGGCTTATGTCCTGCTCCAGAGGCTCGAGGAGATATAGACTCCACTACAAGAGGGAAGGAATGCTGCACGGTCAGAGGTGCCAGTTTTCAAATATTAAATTCAAGCCCTGTCTGCTCATTCAGGTGACAGAAACATCTCATGACATTACTAGAGCTAAGGGCAGGGAAGTTATTTTCAATGTCCTGGCAAATACTTATTCTTTATTCAACAATACTAAAACAGATTGTGTTACAATTACCTCTCGCTGCCTTGGTGAAGCAGCCAGCATAATCAAAGACCCCACCTACCAGGGTCATTCTCTCTTTTTTCCTCACCCATCAGGCAGAAGATACAGGAGCCTGAGGGCACCTACCACCAGGCTCAAGGACAGCTTCTATCCCACTGTGATAAGACTATTGAACAGTTCCCTTATACGATGAGATGGACTCTGACCTTGTTGCGACCTTGCACCCTATGTTTACCTGCACTGCACTTCCTCTGTAGCTGTGACACTTTACTCTGTACTGTTATTGTTTTTACATGTACTACCGTACACATAAATTTACATGTACGTAAATGAGGCGATGGGTTAGATAAGCATATGGAGGAATTTAAGATAGAGGGATATGTGGGAGGAAGGGATTAGATAGTCTTAGGTGTGGTTTGAAGGGCAGCACAACATGGTGGGCCGAAGGGCCTGTATTCTGCTGTATTGTTCTATGGTTCTACCTCAATGCACTCTGTACTAACTCAATGTAACTGCACTGTGTAATGAATTGACCTGTACGATCAGTATGCAAGACAAGTTTTTCACTGTACCTCGGTACAAGTGACAATAATAAACCAATACCAACTGCTGGAGGAACTCAGCAGGTCAGGCAGCATCTATGGAGGGAAATGAGCAGTCGATGTTTCGGGCTGAGACCCTTCATCAGGTCCTGGTCATCAGATCATGGTTCAGGACCCTCCATAGATGCTGCCTGACATGCTGAGTTCCTCCAGCATTTTGTGTGCATTGCTCCAGATTTCCAGCATCTGCAGCCTCTCTTGTGTCTGTGTTACAATCACATTGCTCTTTGTGGGACTTAGCTCTGTGCAAAAACAGCTGCTGCTTTTCATGTATAACAAGTGTGACTAGATTTCAAAAGCACTTCTTTTGTCAAGCACACTCTGTGCTATGCTGAAGATAATGTCAAGTAACTTATACAAGTCAAAAGTGTTTTACTTTCAGACCTGGCTCCCATAATGAAACAAGACCACTAGCTCTGGAAATCATGTTCTAGAAATGAGAAGAGATGAAAACCAACAGTCCTGGGCCTAAACAAAGTTGTAAACAACAATACACAAGTTGAATGACAATTATTTACTGAGCCAACCTTGGCTTTTAAAAACTGTACATTGTAAGAGGTGGAAAAGGCTAAAATTATAATGTTGGGGGGGGGGGGGGGGATGGTAAGAAGTTGTGCATATCTGCGAAAGAATGCCAACTCAGACAAAAGCTAGCCAATGGCTTCGAAGAACCTAAGAAAGATGACAAAAATAGTCCCAAAGATAAATGAAGGCAAAATTCTGCAAATGTTGGAAACACAGAATAAAAACCAGAATGCTGGAGATAGCAGCAAGTCAGGCAGTTTATATAGAGAGAAAAATAGGAGTTAACATTTCAGCTTAAAGATCTTTCATTGGAACTGGGAAAATTTAAGATGCAGGGAAAAGGAGATGGGACAGAGAGAACACAAAGAAAGATTTGTAAAAGAGTGGAAAGCAGGAGAGATTAAATGATAAAAGGCGAGAGGTTAGCTTGAAAGAGGGTAGTGCAGGGAATAGTGAATATTCAAAAGATAGATCTTGGGATGATGAATAATTATCTAAAATTACCAGCAGAAAAGAGGGAACAAGAACTGTGAATGCTAAAAATGTGAAATACAAAGGCTGGAATTGCTGAATTTAATGCTGAGTCCAGAAGACTAATGTAGCCAGTCAGAATATGAAGTATTTATGCTGGGTTTTGTTGGAGCAGTGCATAAAATGGTCTGGGAGTAGGCTGTAGAATTAAAGAGACTAGCAACTGGAAGGCTAGGGTTCCACTTGCAGAATAAATGGAGATGTGGGGAACAGCAGTCATGCTATATCTGCATTGGGTTTCTGCATGTGAAGGAGACCATACTGTGAGCACTGAGTGCAGTCCACCATCTTTTGGTGTGCAAAATACATGCCAAGCATAGTGATAATTGCTAGGGATTATTCTGGAGTTGTGAAATTATGGATAGCAGATATTAAAAAAATGAGGATACAAGAGACTACAGAACCAGTCTTCAGGAAATAAAACCTGTTCACAATTTAACTTCAACTGATACTTCAAGGCTATTGAAACCTGTGTGGGGGACATTCTGATTCTGTCCCATTGAAACTATGTAGGCGAAGACAATGCCCATGTTAATTGGTGGTCAATGAAAACTTCAAGATGAGATCAGGGAAGGCATTAAGTGGCCATCTCATGTACTAACACCTTGTTAAAGGCATATCCCTGCCACTTAATGCACAGTTCAGGACAGGTCTGTTTTATCACTCAATATTCTGGCCAGGGAGCCATCCCTCAATACTATAAACTAAGAGGTATATTTTGAGTGTCTGGAGTTTGTGTGAGAAGCTTTTGGACCAGCCACCAGTATTGAATATTCAAATGAGTTCTGCGAGTTGGGATGTGCTACCATTGTAAATATGTAATTCTGCAAAGTTACTGGTCTACATTCAAAATGTTAAAGTAGGTGATTATAGCCATTGAAACTGTAGTTAATCGTTTATTGTTATCTTTGTGTTTAAAAAGTATAAAACATTGTGTCAGGAGGAGATACTAGATTCTCTCCCGAAGATCTGCTGTTCAATGAAGTCTCTTGTATCTCTCAGTTACAGCTTCCATGTGGCTCAGGTTAGTCAGTCACAACAATAACGGCACAACAATTTCCCGAAAAATCCGTGAAACTGGGAAAAAATACACAAAAAGTAGTGCAATATCATTTTGCAAACCAAGTCTGTGGTTCCAACAGGAGTTCAATGTAGAATTCACAGCTGCTGTGCCGACTACTAAGAGACAAGATGATGCTCAAAGAATTCTCTCCATGGCAATGACAGCAGACTGGAAGAAATAGCTGACGTAGAAATTAGAGTGGTGGAGGAGACACACAGCACCTTCTGTGTGTCTGCGCAACTCTCACTCAATGAACTGCCCTGATTGACTCCATGTTGACACTTGGAGTTCAATCCGAAGAAGTGTGAGGTGGTACATTTTGGAAGGACAAACTCCAAGGCAGAGTACAAAGTTAATGGCAGGATTCTGGCTAGTGTGGAGGAGCAGAGGGATCTGGGGGTTCATATCCACAGATCCCTGAAAGTTGACTCACAGGTGGATAGGGTAGTTAAGAAAGCCCATGGGATGTTAGCATCCATATGTCGTGGGATCAAGTTTAAGAGCCGCAAGGTAATGATGCAGCTCTATAAAACTCTGGTTAGACCACACTTGGAGTACTGTGTCCAGTTCTGGTTGTCTCATTATAGGAAGGATGTGGAAGCGTTGGAAAGGGTGCAGGGGAGATTTACCAGGATGCTGCCTGGTTTAGAGAGTATGCAGTATGCATTATGAGGAGAGACTAAGGGAGCTAGGGTTTTACTCATTGGAGAGAAGGAGGATGAGAGCAGACATGATAGAGGTGTACAAAATATTAAGAGGAATGGATAGACAGCCAGCACCTCTTTCCCAGGGCACCAATGCGCAATACAAGAAGGCATGGCTTTAAAGTAATAGGTGGGAAGTTCAAGGGAGATATCAGAGTAAGGTTTTTTTACCCAGAGAGTGGCTGGAGCATGGAATGCACTGTCCGGGGCAGTGGTGGAGGTGGGTACATTGGTCAAATTCAAGAGATTGCTAGATAAGCATATGGAGGAATTTAAAATAGAGGGATATATGGTAGGAAGGGCTTAGATAGTCTTAGGTGAGGTTTAAAGGTCAGCACAACACCATGGGCCGAAGGGCCTGTATTGTGCTGTGCTGTTCTATGATTCTATGTTGCAAGTGGCTCCCAGGGTATCCACAAGCTGCAGTCTGATCAAGGAGCCAATGATCACCGTCACAAGTAATTTAGCAAGCAAGTGTTATTAGTGAAGGGTCCCTAGTTGTTGAGCATTAAAAAGTTAGTCTGGGAGAAGCTATGTGCAGTACATCAATGAAACAATGCAGACCTTTTAATTGCAATCTAATTCCTGAACCCTGATTTTTTGAGAGTCCAATTTCCGGCTGTAGCGGAGGGCAGATACATTGCACGACCCATGATGTCCTCAGCAGTACAAATGATTCCAAACAAACGTCAGCTGTGCAAAGGTGAATTGTGCTGGGAAGAGCTATGCCAATTTCCAGATGGTTGCTAATTGATCCCAGAAAAGACCACTAGTATGATCCGACATGTGTAACATGGATTTCTATGAGCAAAATATGTGCAAAAATAGGTCCACTTTCTAGGTTGAGCTCCCTACATTCTGTCTTGTCAACTTAAAGAGGATGATGGTTTAACATGGTTTCAATAGACAAAAGGGCTGCAACACAGATTGTGAGGACCCAGCAGCTGGTCTGGCTCTGTGATGATGTTAAACCATGAGTGGCCACCACAGACTCTGGGTGGAAACAGGACAAAATGGGGATGATTGGCAGGTCAGACAGATAGTTCAATGCAAGGAGTTAAAATTTCTTAAGCACAGGACTCTGAAAATAAAGCCACTATTTAAGTGTTGAAAGGGAAGTGGCTGTGGATGGAACATGCCCTCAATATGCTAAAGCTCTGAATCAATTCTGCAAATGTGCTTTAAAACACGAGCTTTTAACTAGGAATTGTCACATCTAAACCCATCTGCCAACTATCTGCTCATACATCTTCCACATGCCTATAGTAATCTGTTCTTTTGATATTGAAGCCTTAAATGAGGCGACTCTGTCTGCTTAATGAGCTGTAACCACCGCCGAAACTGCAGCTAATGTGAAATTAACTTCAAATCCAGTTTAGATCCATGTCTGAATACTTGACTTCACATCAAATACTTCATAGCTAAATGTGCTTCCTCTAATTAGCTCTGTGTACTTAGAAGCTTCAGGAGCACAAACACAAGCTGATCACTCTCTCCACACCTACACAGAAAAGCTTTGCTGGCAGCAATCTACAGCATCTCAGGAAGGTTACACTGAGAATCCAACATTATTTTGACAAACTACAGGTGCTCCCACAAACAGAGTAGATTAGAAGATGGTGTAATGCATCTTAATCAGAAAATAGTGGGGATTAGGGAAGGAAGAACAGTGTGTGGAACAGTGTTTTTGAAGCTTCACTGAATCGAGGAAGTTCAGAAGAGCAACAACCAATGTCAAATTGATAAAATACAGAAACTAGACAATGTCTAATGGTGTTCAGGAGCTAGAGCTGAAAGATTTTTCTTTGTCGTGTGCAGAATTATAAAAGTGTCAATCATATAACAGTCTCTACTTAACCCAGATAAAAATATTCCAATCTGTATATTTGAACCAAAAGGTTAGTTAAGTCTAAAGTATACCCTTTAAAATCTTTGGTGGGTAATATTGCA
This sequence comes from Pristis pectinata, assembly GCF_009764475.1. Classification (NCBI taxonomy): domain Eukaryota; kingdom Metazoa; phylum Chordata; class Chondrichthyes; order Rhinopristiformes; family Pristidae; genus Pristis; species Pristis pectinata. Next base: position 46,905,562 of record NC_067407.1, on the reverse strand, counting down.
AATGAAACTAAACAATGGGCAATCCAATCAAATACTTCATTTGTGTTAGTCTTCACAGCAAAGGAAATGAGAATCTACCTGATGTCCTCAGGAAACTGGTAACAATTCAAAGAATAGGATTCACTAGCTAATTGTAAGCAAGAAAAAGTACCAAGACGGACAAATCCCCAGGATCTGATGGTTTCCACCTCCAATTATAAGGAAGCTTTAGATGTTTGAGATTTAATCTTCCAGGGCTCTCTGGATCCAGCAATTGTCAACATACATGAGAATTCTGGAAATGTAATTATTATTTAAGAAAGTTAAGAAGGCACAAATAAGAAATTTTAGATCTTGTAGTCAAAAGCTAGGAACAGTGCAGTGTTAACTTCTAAGTGGGGAAGACATTGGACTAAGCATAGAGTGGCAAACAGCTAGAAAATTGAGTTTTGACTGGAAAGATCCAGCATGGATTTGCCAACTGCAAGTCACGCCAACAAACCCATTTTTTTTTTTCCTCGAGGAAGTAAACGGGGGAAATGTCTATATATGTAGTTTACAGGGACTTCCTAAAAGACATTCAACATGATTTCATACAAGTAACTCAACAAAATTGAAGTTCATGACATCCAAGGTAAATCTTTGACCTGGTTAGGCAGTGGAACACATTGTAGGGTTGATACTCAAAGAGGAAGGAAATGATTAGTGTTGCCATCCAAGGTTCTATGCTGGGAATCAACCATTATTGATCACTTATATAATATCAAGAGCCATTTCTCCAAATTTGCCAGAAGTACAAAGGCTGGTGGTGCAGCACTTAGTACAGACAGGAGCATAAACTCACTTGAGGTACTGTTAGTTTAATGAGTGGTGTAACTGTGGCAGATGGAATCCAACACAGACAAGTGTGAGATCACACATTTTGTAACAGGATTGACTTAAGTATTATATAAAATGGTGAAAAGCTGGGAATAGTGGTAGTCCAAGGAAATTGAAGGGTCCATATACATAATACTGATACGTAACAGTTAGGTACAAAATATAATTCAAATGGCTCAAGGGCTAGAATACGAAAGATTTTGTCTAGGTTTGCGAAAGCTAAACAAAGCCCTAGTTGGACCATATCTGTAGTAGGCAATATAGAATTCTGTGGACTGCACCTTACTAAGGATATATTAAACTAAGAAGAAGTGTACTCAGTAGTGACCTGAACATCATCAGGGCTCCAATTGTTAGATTGAGGAGGAAAGAGTGGATCAATTCCTTCTGCTTGTAAAACAAAATATTAATAGGATTATGACAGGAGTTGATAGGAGCCCTAAAGAGAAACTCTTGTTGGGCAAGTCTAAATCAAAGGGATATTAGATATAGACCACTGAGGAGTGAAGTTAGAAAACATCTCCATATACATGAAGTTAAAAGTATGGAACAACCCTTTTGGGATACATGTATTAACAGCAATGGAATTAAGATGAGTAGATACAGACCAGATACAGATGAGCTATGATTTAGTCATGATTCAGTATGTCTCAGCTGGCTCATGGACTGAATGATCTACTGATATCCCTGTGCTATTTCTGCTGATATCACAGCAGAAGGATCAAGTGTTCTGCAATTTTACAACAAGCGACCATTTTGAATGGATTAATTGTAGGGAACCTTATCAAATACAATACCATGAATAATTAAAATGTTTATTCATTTTTTTTAAAATCACACTGACAAAAACTTTGTAAAAGAACTGTTTTTTATACATTTTTTGCAATGCTTCCTTGAAGGTGCCACCTTGCTGGTGCACCTTGCCCAAACTGTCACTCCAGACATGGTGAAGATTACATGACAGGAAGACATCAAACCCAGTCCCAGCCAACATCCAAAAGGATCACTGATAAACAAAACCTGCCCACAGGCATGCAAGTCCACATGTCGCTATTCAGTTGAAATTGGTGCCTTGGCTTTGACTGGCAGGGATTGAAGTAAGGGGAACAGTGTACTCTTTTCAGTATGTCTTTTAAATTTCACCTGTCAATCTCACATACATTACAGACATGAAATAGGAACATCCTACATCATATGCAGGTCCCTCACTATACAAGTAAATCCACAGAAACAGTTGCAGGCTCTTTGCACAAGGTACCTCCGTGACTGAAAAAGGGCAGGATTGCGCCGGAGAAGACTTCCTTGCAGAACCTAGAGGAAGAATGCTTACTCCTCCTGAACTCAAAGGGCGTTGCAAGGAAAAGTTTGAAACTTAACATTCCTGGCATTGGATTGATCTGGAGGGAATCTCACTGCTCGTACTTGTCCTATTGACAATTGCCTCAATGAATCATTGGGACCCAATGTGCAAGTGCTAGACAGCAGCCCGCCAGCTTCAGGCAGCAGCTTTGTCATCTGCTTAGTAAAGTATGTAAAAGATTGTGGGGATCTTAACCTGCCATCTGCCTAGCATCAGTCCAGCACGAAGGGTTGAAATCATCAAGCCAGCTAAATCAGTGTGGATCAGGGATGAAACCTGGAATAAAATAATATTCAATCTACCATTATGTATTAGACTGCCTTTTCAAACCTCTTGTCCTCCAAACACAGAAGGTTAAGGGCAAAGTAGAAAAGATACATGCATTTCGACAGTTCAAATATGTGCAGGGAATATAGTAACCTAATTATGTGGAAGTATAATGGAATTTATAAATAAAAGCTGCAGAAGATAACAGTCAGCTGAAGATCAACATATCCTGCTTTGGAGCAGTACTTTTTGCAGTGTTATGGTGGAAATAATATTCAATCAATTTTGCAAAGCCAGCAAAATATGAAAGTTTTATTCCCTTCATACCTTTCTCTCCACTACAGAACTGCTCAGCTCTGAACCATTTTTGGCACTTAGCCAAAAAGGCACATTCACCTTTTTGGGAAAAAAAACCAGACTGCATTCTACTGTCAAGCTATCTTTGCAGCAGTCAGGTGGAACGGAAGATAAGAGAAGGAGAATCAAACAGGAATGTTATAATCTGAATCCCACTGACTATTACTCCAGAAGGCATTTTCTACTCTGCCACTCTGGAGCTCTTCTAACCAATGGGGAATTCAAACCATCCGTCTCAAAGTCAAAGATTAAGATATACCACAGATGAAATGCCGGGGCTTTAGTACATTTTCTTTAAATTGTAAGGGATCCCTCTTCAAGACTGCTTATAATTCAAAACAACATTCTCATTACACCGCTGTTCATAATTGAGCAGTTTCTGCTCAATTATTAAAAGGCATTTTCAAATGCCAGTTACTTCAAGCAGTTTAATAGTGCAAAGTTTTCCACAAAGTCTCTCATCCTGAATACCACCACACCCAAAATCCAAATCACTATTCCCTTTCTGATGCTCACCATTATTCCCATTGATGTTTGCATTTACAGTTGGGTGGGATCATGTCATCTCTCATCTTCAAAGTTTGACACTCTGCAGTAAGAAAAATCAAAAGCCATTGCAAAACAAGATTTTGGGAGTAGAAGTCTGATATTGTTTAATGCATCATTCCCTTCATTCTGCATTAAACTGCTCAGAAACACCTACCCTAACTGGGGGATTGACTGAAGAACATTATGAAATGGGGTCCTGGAGTTACCAGCTCTCATTTAATCATTGTGAGTACAATGTGGAGCAGCCATAGGGAAAAAATCACAAAGGAAACCTGGCACCCATGACTTTGTTGAGAGAGGCTCATTTGGATTTAAAGTAATTTCTCATTGGCATAGAGAGCAATACATTGTAGAAATGCTGTTGTAGTCAGTAGATTGCTTTTGTCTTTCTTTTCCTTCCACCTCTCCCAAAACTGTTGGTTTCTCGGTTACACTTTCACAGGTACTTCCAGATGGGCATTCTTCACACGCTGACTGGTCTGTGAACATCAGAATGTCATTGCAGCTGCTACCCATTCTGTGGCATCTACACTGACAAACCCTCAGCAAGAGTTGATGGAAAATTACCTTCCTTGGCGACTTTTTACTCTTCCTTATCTGGCTCCCTCAGGGAAACTGATAGTTGGCCTCCCTCATTTGCACAGATAAGATGTTGAAGCTGAAGTTATTTAAATTATTCATTTCTTATTTTGCTGCAAATTAAAACACCTTGTGCGGTTAGGCCTCTGATTATTAAGCTGTATCAAGGATTAAACTGGACTCTATTCTTGCCTTGACTTTAATCTTCAAACCAATAGTTGGCTCAGTTTCTGGGCTGGGGTTCAACAAAAAGATGGGGGAATGTAAAACTGCAGAGTAGGTGGGAATGTAGTTAACTGTGGGAGGTTACAGCTGAGAACACAAACAAATGGCCTTGATGTTGTTCCCATCTGTATTTTACAAAGACTTCATATCATGTTGTGTGATGGCAACACTGTATTCAATTTAGTGTGATATAAGAAGTGATTTCATCTTTATTACTTTGATCTGCAATGCTAAGATTTAAGAGGGATCCGGAGTTAGAAAGCAGAGAATTTTTGCCAGCGGTATGACTCCCCCTGGGAGGAGTAGCCCAGAGTTATCACATTGAAGTCTTCAAGAGGTCAACTGCTGCATAACCCCCAACAAGAGGAGGCGGATGTGGAAGATTAGGGAAATTGTCTTTGAAAAGTACAAAGCAATTTGTCAATTCCATTTATCAGTATCTTTTTTTCTGAAGATCTTCTGTATTTTCAATAGCGATCTCTGGCAATAGTTGAAAAACAGAACATCATCACTTTTTAATGTCCATGCATTCAAGATAGCACCATACATATGAAACTATTGGCTTTTACATTTGTTTCAATATATTCATTTCTGAAATAATGTGGATAAATTTAGCTGTTATAGTACTGATCCTGTTTGTCTATCATGTGTTCATTCCACAAAGCACTGGAGATCTGGAACTCCCACTCAAAACATCGCAGAAGTTAGGCTACAAGAAATTTGAAAACTGAAACTGATAGATTATTATTGTGTAAATGCATTAAGGAATAGGAATCAAAAGGTGGGTAAAAAGAATTGAGAGACAAAGTTCGGGAGGAGGTCACAGGCCCCTCAAGCCATTAAATAAGATCACAGCTGATCTCTTTGGTCTCAACTGCACTTTTCTGCCGATTCCCACCACCCTGGATTCCAAAAATACCTCTCTCACTTAGCTTCAATTATACTTCATGACTCAGTGTCTACAGTCCTCTGGGGTGGGGAATTTACTACATGCTGCTGTGCACTCTGAAGTGTTCAGTTGTTTGACTCTCATTGTAATTCTCCCTGAATCTGCACACTGATCCCTGATACTCTCTCTGGTCATTCCCTGGTCATGGATTCTGATCCCTGAAATTCCCTGGAAGATCCCTGCCATTCTCTGGAATCATTCCCTGGCCATAGGTACTGATCCCTGACACTTTCTATGGAATCACTCCCTGGTCGCTGGTATTGATCCCTGACTTTCTCACCAGAGCCATTCCCTGAAGTCGTATTGTTTACATCAGCAGACTTAAGCTACAACACTGAGACACAAAATATCAGCCCTCCATTTATCAGGTTTGCGCCAAGTTTGAGGATCGGCAGGGAGGACATTTTGCTGCTCTGAACCCATTTACAGAAAGTTATCCTAAACAGAAGTCCAGGACAGACCCAACCCCAGGTGCAGACCGGAGCCAAGCAAATGGCGCCATTGCACCAACCCTCTTGTCAATCTTCTCTACTGCAATACTGAACCTCAGTTCCAACAAGCTTCCATGTGGAGTGGAGTTAATCTACAAGAGGAACAGGAACTCTTCAACCTTTGTCACCTCAACTCAAAAACCAAGACCAGTCCAACCTCAGTTGTTGATTAAGAATACACAGATGATGCTTGTGTATTTATACAGAGGACAAGCTTCCAGTCATTGTTGATTCCTCCACCGAAGCATGCAATAGGACGGGCCTTACAATAGGCATATGAGAGACAGTGCAAAACAGAATCCCAACAATCAAGCTCCATAACCAGACCTGGAAGAATGTGGATCACTTTCCACATTTCAGGAGGTACTAATCAGTGCAGGCAAACATCAATAATGAGATTCACCATTACTTCCAGCTGACTGAGGGAAAGTATTTAAATACCATGACCTCAAACCAAGCATCAAGCTCATGGACACCGGACAGCAGCGATCTCCCCCCGCAGGAACTTTGAAACATAGAAGAATCTACAGTGAGCAAAGCTCAAAGTAGAAGTACCAATAATGCAATCTTCACAAAATCAAAATCAATTGTCAGATAGGCAAATCAACTGCAGTGTGCTTTCCCAGACCAACATCTTGAGGCCCTGATCACACCTCACAGCTCTGGTGGATGTGCATGTTATCCACGTGCCCATGAGCAGACTCCCCTAAAAAGGCTCATGGTTGGAACCTCGTAGGGCAAGAGGTCTCCAGGAGGACAAGAAACTACTTCAGGTACTCTCAAAGCTTCTTTAAAAAGAATGTAACATCCTCATCAATTCACAGCTCATTCAAAAGAGAGGTTCATGCAGGAAGGTACTGAGCACCTCGAGTCTCTAGAATGGGAGCATAAAGCAAAGGGTGTGAAGGGAACACAATATCCCAAACAACCCACCCACCCACCAGCCTATCAAGCATTCAAACACCTTGTGGTAGAGTCTGCAAAGCCAGCATGGGACTCATCAGTCACCACCGAACCCACGCAGCTGGAGTGGAAGCAAGCCATCCTTGACCTCGAGGGACTGCCTAAGATTTCCAGCATCTTGTTTTTATCCCTGACATTAAATCTCTTTAAGAACGAAACGTTCCTTCCCTAATTCATGGACAGGATTACGTTGCTCTTTTGAAAGAAAGCCTATCATCAAAAAGTTGCTTTTCAGTTTATGGGGAGTTCATGATCTAACACAGAGAATTAATAACAGATTCTGATTGACAGAATCCAACTTTAAAAACTTACCTTTGTTACAGTTGAGTTTCCAGCCTTTGCACAAATAAACACAGAAACATTCACATGGACAATGATGCAGATACCATATGATATGTAGCCCAAGTTTTGCAAGTCTGGACTTTGTATTGAAGTACAGTATTTAACTACAAATTAAGTCTAATTGTTGGGAGTAATTTACATTCAACCAAACAACGCAAAAATACATTACTCGTATCCAATGCAGACCGACTTAATTGACCTGTTTACTCTCACTTCACACAAAGTGGTGTATATTTGGATTGGATCCAAAACAGCCACGTTGTATACAAGACAATAGTTGCCTACTATTCAAAGAAATATTCCCCATAGGTTACAACTCTCTCTACTTTCTTTACAATGAGCTTCCTCTTGTAAATGTGAACAAATTCTGCTTCAAGACAATTTGATTCATAATTTATTCTACTTCTGAGCCACTGGCCGCTGCTTCGAACAGGCAAACAGTGAGAATTTGTTTAAACTACTTAATCAGAAATTGCAATAACAATTACATTGGTTAATAACATTTGCTAACTGTTATTGCAGTGGTCACTACAACTTTTTATACATATATGAAGCGTGTAAAGAAATCAATCCTTCCTCAACTGTTAAAAAGCATTAGAAGGACCACTTAAGCTGCACACACATTTCAAATTTCAACAATAAGCTTGACCAAATACATAACAAATTAAATGTCATGAATAATTTTAAGACTCCACGCCATTAAACACACCAAGCACTAATTTGCCTTACCTTCAAAAGTTTCAATAAATATTTCCTACACCAGAAAAGTCAGTTATGTGAAAACTCAAAGTAAAATGTTCTTAATCCAAACAGTATAGTTTCAATTATTCTACTGATGCAATCAGGATGTTGGATGCCACTCCATAACCGTCTGTTCATGTACGCCAAAGTCAACAGGATAAGTCTGGTTAGTTTGCAAGTATTTGTCCATGAAAAATAGTCTTAAGAACACACCCCCCAGTGAACACTGACACTTGCATGCCTGTTTTAACATTCATCATGGATCATTTGCTCCTTAACTATTAAGATACCAGGCACTGTTCAATGATATTGATTAACAGCACACTCTTCATTGCAGTTCTGTACTAAAGAATCAGCTTGTATTTAACTTATTGCAATGGAGTGGTATTTAATTTACTAACTGTAAAAAGAAACAGCATTCCTTGAGGGTTTGTCTACACATTATGAAAACTGAAATGTGGGTTTAGGACTTAAAGGAATGGGTGCTGTTTCAATGGCAAGTTCAAATATTCTTCATTGTTCAAAACAAATCCACCAAATAAAAGCAAACATTAGCTTTATTGTACAAAATGGAAAGCTTTGAACTCAATTGGTTACATTCTCCCTAACAGCACTCTTAGGGTAAATAAATGATAAAATTCATGATGTTATGAGCATTACCAAACATTGATATTAAAAGTAGTGATTATCATAAGAAAACAGTGCTTAGAATCATGCCAGCTGTATTCTAACGAGTGATTAATTGTGTCATTTATGGGCAGAAGGAAGATTTGCCTTGATTCAGTGCTTTTCATTATCCTTTTAGCATGCCCCGGGGCACTTTGCTGTCAATGGAGTGCCTTTGAAATAAGAGCCACTGTTATAATGTGAGAAACGTAGTGACCAATTTGCACACAGTAAGCTTCCACGTACAACATTTTACAGAATTAAATAGTATACCCAATTGATTATTTACAATTCCTACATGGGACCTGCAATTCTTGTTCATAAATCTTCCTATTTTCACAATATTTGATCATACTCTTATGCCAATTTTAAGCTTAAATTCTGTTGCAGCTACTTCCCACTCAAGTTTCTTTTCCTGGCTGTCACTTTGCAGTTGCAGATTCTGACTGATTTTTCTGACTCTTAATCATTGCACTTTAGTTCAAGTTCAAGGCATTTTGTAATAACCACCTTTGAAAAGTGTTCTTATCTCAAACTTTATCTTCCATTGTTTCCTGAAAAATGCTAATCTAGCTGAGATATGGTTCATATAACCCTCTGCACTATACTGGGAAGATAAGCTACCAATGCACACAGCAGGAATCAAAGTAGTTTCCCTGCCCATGTGTCTCACATTCTCTTGTGGCTGTTTCTTTATTAATGAAACCTGCAAGGAAACATGCAACTATATTCAAGTCTCAGAAGGCATTCGCAGGCAGAAAATTCTCACAATGGAAGAATGGAGTAGTCCTGGAGTGAGATATTGAAGGAAAGCTCCAACTAGTTCCAGACTCTGACTGCTTTTGTTGGCACATCATGAATATCTCTGGCCCAGTTGAGTTGCTGGTCTGTAGTGACCCCAAGATATCAATCAGTAAGATAATGTAAAGTGGTCAGACTCTCTCTTGTTGAAGTGGTCACTGTCTGGCACTTGAGTGGCAGGAATGTTATCTGACTCTTATCAGCCCCTGCCTAGATGTGGTCTTGGTCCCTACTGCATGTTCATTCTCTGAGCAGCCATTAACTGAACGTTGTGCAATAATTAGTGAACATCCTCACTTTTGACCTTCTACTAGAATAAGAACAGGATTGAAATTAAAGAAAGCTTTTACAACACGCCACAGGACATAATTAGCTGAGGTTTACAAAAGAATAATGATTAAGTAATTGCGATTGTTACAGGAGACTTGAAGGACAAACTTGTATTCTGAAATTAAAATGTATTTGAAGTCATTGGCACACTTGCAAACCACACAAGGAAAGAGAATGGTGAAAGATGCAATAGCACTGTCAACTCAATTGTATGATTACATGAGCTGCCCTCTATCTTCAAGATATTCAGAAGGTAACAAAGAAAGCACCCAGTAACATTACTGTTAAAGTGATAATTTCTTCCTGTTGTTACTACTATGGAAATCAAACTGAAGCTAATGAAGAAACAGAAGGCTGTAACAGGAATCAGACATTGGTGGTTAGAACTTGCAGTCTGGCAACACAGAATTTAAGCTACTGATCAGGTTTAATACTTCAACATTAGTGGAAAACATGTTTGACAAAATGGAAAATGCCCATACTTCCCTCACATTACATGTTAAAAATAAAAACAGTGTGGGAGACACTCAGAAGGTCGTTGAAGGATTATTGGCCTGAAATGTTAACCCTGTTTTCTCTCCACAATTGCCGTGTATTCCCAGAATTTTCTGCTTTTATTTCAGATTTCCAGCATCTGCACCCTTTTTTGCTTTTCACTTGCATGCAATTGCTGATTTGGTGCAAAGCCATATCAAAGGGATCAATGAGGAGGCAAACAGCTCTACCGTTTGGAGTGGAACTTCTGAGAGGAAGCTCAACTCTCTCAAGACACTTGAGCAATCCATCTACTTTGGGGAAACAGCCTCGTAAGTAGCACCCTGTACATAGCAGCACCACTGTGTGTGTGAAATGAATAAGGATTAGCACACCATTATACAGTCTTATCAAACCTGAATAATATATTAAAGAGAAAGGGGAGAACATTGAGTGTTGGCTTAGTACACATAACTTTCACCTGTGTTTTTTTTTAAAGATATATAACTTCAGTTCATTCAGTTGACATTAAATTCTCCTGTCTGAATACTGGTTTCTGATGCCAACAACAAGCATGCGTTTTAGAGGCACTTGGGTCAACAAATAAAGCACCTGTTTCCTGCACCAGGCTCCATCAGAGAGCAGGCAATCAGGAGTGTGCCCAGACCATGCAATAGGTGTACAACTAAGAAACTGAGCACATCTTTTCACTAAAAAAAACTTGCACTTATATAGCACCTTTCATGACTTTAGAACCAATGAAGTTGTTCATGTGGGATGTAAGAAACGTAGCCACTTTGCAAGTTCCCACAAACAGGACCATGATGAAAAGTAACCTTGAGGCACTGTACCCGTATATTCACAGAGTTTTCACGTGCTCAGCATTTACCTAAATAATAAAATCTATCCTTACCAGAACGAAGTTAGCTCGCACTGAACATGGGCACATGGGTTGAGTACAGGATGAACCCACATCTGTTCAATGTGTTGCAGGCTACATGTTAATTTGGTGTTCCCTGCTGTTTTAAATGGAAGCTGCATGCAGCAGTCCATAGCCACAAAGTTCATTGGTTGCAGGCAAATCAGCAGGGGCCTAAAAATCACAAACGGCTGGTGTTACTTAAAGGTAGCCTGCACCTCTTAAAGGCAAGGTGTTTATTCCCCATAAAAAGTGGCAGGAGATTTTTTCCCCCAAAATTAAACTTCCTTCTTAAACATTTGAGGTCTAGCTGACAATGCAGTTAGTTCAAGACACAGAGAAATTCTATATCAGTGGACAGCAGGAGGCCTTCCTGACGCATGCTCAGCAGGCTGAGATAAAGTTGCAGCCCAGGTCAGTGTCAGGAGTGCAGTACCCAAAACATGGATACAGCACAAAAAAGTCTACCACCGTTCACACCTCAGCACTTAATTCACTACCCCCCCCCCCCATCAGCCAAATAACACCAATTATTTAATTCACATACACAACCCAACTCTCGCACAGTTAGCGCTTTGCAAAGTTGTGCTTACAATTCACAGCTTGGCCACACGATCAGATATTTAATCCTGGCAGTCCACCACCCAGACATAATACAGGACAAGAGGTGAAACATTTCCAATTTTCTTGCAGTAGGCGTTGGCACACTCCAGGAGGCAGCAGATAAGAAATGGAGGAGGATGGTTGCTGGTGCATGGTTTAACCACTGGGCAGGAGAAAGCGTGCTGCTGACAGGCAGGAGGGATTGATATGGGTATCTACATTCCCATTTTCCTTTTTCATCATACTTCTCTCTCACCTGACAAGATGCAGTTGGCCCAAGCACACGCTTCTTACCTTCGCCACCAACTCAACTTTTGTCACTTTTTACATTTTGGAGACCCAAGACTACAACTTTGTCAGAGGAGGAGGAGGAGGAAGATGGCAGTGGAGGCTTCAATCAATCTTACACTTGCTCTTACACCAGCTTGCCTACAGGCGATACTACATTTTAGAGGCTAGGATGTTGAAGGGACCCACGCTTGTTGGGAACCAGGGAGAGGTGCAGGAGCCAGGTTATGGGGAGAGCTCAGCTCTCAGGCACGTGAGGTCACAATAATTCTACTGAAGAAGAGCTGGATGGAGACAGCTGCAAAAGAATATCTGCTTTACCAGATCACCGCTGAGTGCATTACAAACTCGGCCATACAGCCTGTACATAATGTTAAGCAGGAGTTCAGCACCAACTTTCCACAAGGTTCTGTGCAGAACCTAGGATATGTCTTTTCAAGTACAGAATGGTCACCTCCATTAACACTCATCGGAAACTCAGCATGATGTAGTCCCTGGTGGTTGATGTCAGTTTGCATTGAAGCAGTGTTGAAGCAGAAATTTAACCTGTGACCCTGGATCCCACTGTTTAAGTTGACAGCTTTCAGGGATTTTAGTGGGTCAGTAGATTGTGGAGGTGCTGATGTGTACACAGGGTGGCAGTGGCTCTTTGGGGCACAAATGATCCATCCTCTCCCAGAATTGATGGGGTCCCTGCTCCCAACCCTGACCACTCCAAAAATGTCTTTGCCATTGCCAGCCAGTCGACCCTTATCACAGCAGTCCAGCTTGGAAAACTATCTGATGGCTTATCAATTGAAGGTCAGCTGCCTTTCCCCACTCATGTTGTAGCTAC